>NC_083725.1:93080458-94359208 GCF_028564815.1 Eubalaena glacialis
GGGGCCGTCGGGAGAGTGGTATGTGGCCCAGGCAACAAAATTAGCAAACAAAAAAAGAAATGGGAAGCCATTTTCTAAACACCACTCACTGGGCTAAGTGTATGTCTGCTTTAATCCACTAAATCTTCACAATATTTTTAAACCCCTCTATTAAGACGAGAAACCTACATCTCAGAAAGTGTAAGTCACTTACACTTAAACACACTGTCATCCGGCTAAAACAGGAAAAGCCAGGATTCAAACTGAAATCTGACTCCAAAAAGGCTCCAGAGAACTTTCAAGTTGTATTAATTCACAATCAGTATTTGTCTTTTTTTCCTGTACTTTGTTAAAAAAGCGTCTGTTCTATCTCAAGATCAGGCATTACTCTCTCTATTCATATATTCTCTTTTTATGACTTAATTTATATTAAAATATTATTTATTTATTTTTAGTAAATAAGGAATGTGTGTGGGAAACATTTCTTACACATATTCCTTATTAACAATTCTTGTTACATATACGTATACATAAATATGCATGTTGTATATGTGTGTGTATAAATAAATAAATCTCCCTCCCCCTCACTGACACAACCACCCAGGTCTCTTGCCCAGACTCAGTCACTGTTATCAGTTTCTTATACATTCTTACTAGAACACTCCATGAATTTACACATTTATACATATAGATATCATTGCTTTTCTCCCAAATGGCTGCACAGTATAGACCTGGTTCTGCATCTCCTTGAGAGCATTTTGGTCCTAGCCAGTCATAGAAACCTTCTAGTCCTTGTAATGTTCTTCTGTTTCCTAAAATATCACCAAGCATTCCACATCACCTTTCTTTTCTTAGTCTTCCTTCTTTCCTTGATGTCCCCCGTCTACTCAATGTTGTTTTGTTCTATCACATAATTGTTGAAAAAAAACTTTATGTTAATCAGAACATTCAATAAACCAGAACTCCTCTCTAGAGCCCCCCAACCCTAACAATACCTGATCATGATCTCGGTAAACAAAATTCTACTGCTCTAGATGGAAAGGTTTTATGAATTGAGTGTAGGGTTCAGGGATTTTTTGTTTGTCTATTTCTTTGTTTTCTCTTTGTAAAAGATTTGCCCTGATGATACACAAGGCAGATTGCTCTCAAAGGGAGCCCAGATCCATCCTGGAAAAATCTCTTTGTTGTTTTTCCATCTTAAAATAAGCTAATCCATGTTGGTACCAATAGAGCAAAAGAGATTTACTTTGTTTAGAGGTTCAGGAGCATAAAGTTGCTGCTCCATTTGATTTTTTAAAAAACATTTACAGCAATTCACCTGATTCACATTTGTATTTTCTTTTTTTTTTTTTAACATCTTTATTGGAGTATAATTGCTTTACAATGGTATGTTAGTTTCTGCTGTATAACAAAGTGAATCAGCTATACATATACATATATTCCCATATCTCCTCCCTCTTGCGTCTCCCTCTCATCCTCCCTATCCCACCCCTCTAGGTGGTCACAAACACTGTGCTGATCTCCCTGTGCTATGCAGCTGCTTCCCACTAGCTATCTATTTTAAATTTGGTAGTATATATAAGTCCATGCCACTCTCTCACTTTGTCCCAGCTTACCCTTACCCCTCCCTGTGTCCTCAAGTCCATTCTCTACGTCTGTGTCTTTATTCCTGTCCTGCCCCTAGGTTCTTCAGAACTTTTTTTTTCTTTAGATTCCATACATATGTGTTAGCATACAGTATTTGTTTTTCTCTTTCTGACTTACTTCGCTCTGTATGACAGACTCTAGGTCCATCCACCTCACTACAAATAACTCAATTTCATTTCTTTTTCTGGCTGAGTAATATTCCATTGTATATATGTACGACAACTTCTTTATCCATTCATCTGTCAATGGACCCTTAGGTTGCTTCCATGTCCTGGCTATTGTAAATAGAGCTGCAATGAACATTGTGGTACATGACTCTTTTTGAATTATGGTTTTCTCAGGGTATATGCCCAGTAGTGGGATTGCTGGGTCGTATGGTAGTTCTATTTTTAGTTTTTTAAGGAACCTCCATACTGTTCTCCATAGTGGTTGTATCAATTTACATTCCCACCAACACTGCAAGAGGGTTCCCTTTTCTCCAACCCTCTCCAGAATTTATTGTTTGTAGATTTTTTTTTGATGATGGCCAATCTGACTGGTGTGAGGTGATACCTTATTGTAGTTCTGATTTGCATTTCTCTAATGATTAGTGATGTTGAACATTCTTTCATGTGTTTGTTGGTAATCTGTATATCTTCTTCGGAGAAATGTCTGTTTAGGTCTTCTGCCCATTTTTGGATTGGTTGTTTGTTTTTTTGACATTGAGTTGCATGAGCTGCTTGTAAATTTTGGTTAATCCTTTGGTTAATCCTTTGTCAGTTGCTTAGTTTGCAAATATTTTCTCTTATTCTGAGGGTTGTCTTTTCGTCTTGTTTAAGGTTTCCTTTGCTGTGCAAAAGCTTTTAAGTTTCCAAAGGTCCCATTTGTTTATTTTTGTTTTTATTTCCATTTCTCTAGGAGGTGGGTCAAAAAGGATCTTGCTGTGATTTATGACATACAGTGTTCTGCCTATGTTTTCCTCTTACAGTTTTATAGTGTCCCATCTTACATTTAGGTCTTTAATCCATTTTGAGTTTATTTTTGTGTATGGTGTTAGGGAGTGTTCTAATTGCATTCTTTTACATGTAGCTGTCCATTTTTCCCAGCACCACTTATTGAAGAGGTTGTCTTTTCTCCATTGTATATTCTTTCTTCCTTTATCAAAAATAAGGTGACCATATGTGCATGGGTTTATCTCTGCACTTTCTATCCTGTCCCACGGATCTATATTTCTGTTTTTGTGTCAGTACCATACTGTCTTGATTACTCACATTTGTATTTTCAGTATCACATAGGAAGTTCATTTGTTCAACTTTGTCAATATCTTCCAGCCAAAGACCACTGGGAATGCACCTAGAGTTTAGCAAATTGGGTTTATTGCAACTTATTGTAGGGAGGGAGAACACACACCATAGGGGACCATGGGACCTCTTAGTAAAAGGATTTTTGAAAACAATTACAGATTTAGGCTTGTTGTAGGTGATTTTAGGAAGCATGTAAGGAGGGAGGATTTTGCTTTGGACTGTATGCATCAGGAAGCAGGGGTAATTCTACGATTGGGCATCTTAGTAAGTCTTATCTAGAAGGAGGAAGACTAGACTGAGACTTAAAACTATTCAATAAAGAAGCAGCAGCCACTCATATTGGCCAGGATGAGGAAATGTTTGGTCATTTTTGTGGCTTGGACAATGTATGTGTTTTGTCTTTGTGCAGACACATTTACAGAGAGGACTTGTTTTTGTCTTGAATCATAAAGATCACAGAGTGGTTTTGTCTAATGTTGATGTTCTGAGAAATTGTTTCTGTTCAACAGAGGAACCCCAAGCCTAGATGTCTGTGAGTGCCAGGCCAGCTTGTAGTAACATTAAGTCCTAGCTGACAGTGCCAGGCCAGCTCCTGGATATCACAGGCTGCTTATCTCTTTCTCATTCCTCCCCTTCCGACCAAGGGCAGATGAAGTTAAGCTGCAGGACAGTCATCCATAATACCCACTTTCCCACCCTGGCCAAGATTTTGCTGAGCAGGAAGCTGTTTAGAGAATGCAGTCTATAGTTGGACTAGGGTTAGTCTCTCCTGCTCCTCCTGTTGCAGGATGAATGGTTGAATCCTCTGATGTGTCAAGGGCTATATTCAGGATACATCAGCCAAGTGCAACACAAGTCAGCTATCAGAAACAAGCCTTGAAACCAGGGCTTAGATTATAAACCTCAAGCAATGAATCCAGCTGGGTATCTTTTAGAGAGCCACATGACTATTTTTTTTCTTAGTTTAATCACAAGCTTATTTATTTGCCTTGTAGTATATAAGTATAGCAAGAAGTGCTTGTTATAGCATGAATATTCTCTTGGTTAGGTGAGAGCAAATCAAGGAATATGTGGTTGTCCATTAACAACTCTTAATAATGAATTTGGACTTGTTTGTTGACCTCTCAGAGGAGCAGTTGTATGCAAGTGAAATTCTGAAAGAAAGCAAAAGTGATAATGGTAATGGTAACTCTGTAGTTACGTAAATGAATCCTCAAAGAAATTCTCTGCTGTATTATTTATCTCCATTGCATAATTATAGAAAGTCAAGCATGAAAAAGAAAACTTCCCCAAGTTCATATCAGCAAAAAAGGAGAAGAAAGAGGACTCAACCTCAGGTCTGTCTGACCCTATAGCCTGAACCCTTAGCAATTAATTACTCTCTATTGCCACCAGGCTTCTGGAATCAACTCCAATGATATATTCCTTGAGTCACATGCCTGGGAAACTGCCTTGATAAACCAATCTTCTTTCACTGCCACTCTCTCTACTTGCCTGTCTGTAGCACCAATGCTTTGATAGTTCATGGGGAAAATATCAGAAGTACCATGTAATTGGGCAGTTTAGGGGGAGGGTGGATGAGAAATTGAGAGATACCATGTGGTTACCCTCATTCCATTGATGTCATCTTGCTTCTCCATAGACTGATATAATAAATATCCATTTTGGAGTGATTGCATGTACTGGACAATAATTCAGAAGGTAGATATTTGTCCTTTTTCTCCAATAAGTATGGCTATGGAGCTTTTGAATGGTTATTCATTTCACCCACTTTTTAAAATGTTATATTTTAAAGGTTTGTTTTGTTAAAATGTTCCCACTGAAATGTAACAGAGTAAGCTGTCAAACTCCCAACAATGCACCATATCATTTAACTTAGCAAAGTGTGCTGATGGATGACCCCAACTAATTGGAAAGATGACTTGAAGACCATATCCCAGTGACTCAGAAAATTCGCCTCAAGTATTTTTTTCCAAGTTAATTATTGGTTTGGGAATACACATCCTATTTTGAGGACCAAATTCCCCTTTCCTGGAATAAAAACCACAGAAATCTATATCGGTGTTAGATTTTTGTGTCCATGGTTCTGATTAAACTTTTCCATTTATACATATTGCATCCTTACTCATATATATCACATTTGAAATGCAGAGTTGCATAAAAACTCTTGTCTACCTATTTTTTACCTTGACGCCTAGAACATCACATAATTATTTTTAAAACAATTTAAAGTAGAAAGCTGCTCTATGAATATGTATTCTTCATTTCATGTAATAGGTAGGATACTGAAAAACTGAATGTCAAAAAATAATGTCTAGGAAATTGAATCACACTATGAATATCTTATTGTATTCAAAATTGTTCCATTATAGAGTTGCTTTAAAGCCAAATGTTGTTTTAAAACTTTCTACTTTATCTGTACCTAAAGTTCATATGTTCCTATCTCAAGTTTTCCCAAAGTAGGCAGGCCAATGCTGTTGAACAAATTAATATTCTGGGGAGAAAAAAAAGTATAGTCTCAATACTGCTTACGTAAATACCAAGTATGGTGCTGCATAATCTAGAGAAAATGTTATGCAGTGTAGTCATGCAAATGCATCAAAATTCAGGGGTTATTTTTATTCTCTGGAACTTTCTAAGAAATTGATGACATTAAGTGTAAGTTAACAGAAACTTGTGACCTATTTAGCTGAACATCAAGTTCTAACCAAATCCAGCATGGAGATAATCTTGGCCAAAATATTGTGGGGTCTATGAAGCAATATGTTTATTCTAACTTTATTTTTAAAGTCATGCTCATATCTTGGGAAATGAGATCCAGAAATCAGATCTTGATCCGTTCCAGATCAACTATGGCAAAGAGCTTATTTTGTTTTATATATGATTTCATGCTCGAGATGTATTTAGAAGAGGAGAGATAGAAAAGGAGGAGAAAAAAGAAGGGGAAGGAGAAAGAAAAATAAAAGGAGAAGAAAGAGGTCCAGGAGAAGACAAGGTCAGCTCACACTGATCTAACAGAAAGTGGAATAAAAGACCAAAGAGGAATCAAAATTTGTTCTACATCCAGCAGTTCATGTGATTTCTAAATTTGGCAAACCTGGAATCATGACTTCTCTCTATAGTGAAATCTCTTCACACTCTGAGGCTCCTCACAGAAAACCTTCTGGAAGGTAGGACTATTCATATTTCACTCTCAGATGTTCCTGCAAAATATTCTGCAAATTTAATTAGAGCTTCCTAGTCATGAAGATAGGTACGAGGGACTTTTTAAATGCCACTTGAGAAGATGCTCAGGAGATCACCTTAGTAATTTGTCTGATGTCACCGTTTAGGGGCAGTGCCCATTTTCAAAAGCCTGCTTCAAATCCCATCTTCTACAGTACTCATCTCTGATCACCTCAGTCTAAAATCACCCACATTTCTATGCTCCCATAAGCAACCTGTTGTTATTTATTCCAATAAAGTCCCTACTGATTCCTACAAAACACAATTCCTATTTATTCCTGGGTTACTTAAGGATTCAGGTCCTGAAGCCTTATTGCTGGAGTTGAAAATCTGGACCTGTTTCCAACTAGCCATATGGTCTTAACCTATCAGTTATCTGAGATTTCATCAGTTATCTCAACTACAAAATGAAGATAACCCTTATCCTCATGGTTCTTGTATTAGTAAAGGTGTTAAAACATCTAATGCTCTTAGAAGAATGTCTAGCACATGGTAAGAGTAAATGAGTGTTAGCTAGTATTGTTACTACTACTATTATTATTATAATAATTATTATTATTATCTCTGGAACATATCATATACTGCCTTTCAAAATATTTTGGCTAATTTTAATCAGGACTATAAGCCCCACAAGTGGCAAGAATCACACCCTATCCTTTGCAGCCATACCCTACCACAGTTCTTTGAGATTTAGAAGTGCTCATCAAATATGTGTGAAACAACTGCAAAACAGACTTGTTTATCACTGAGAACACTAACTCTGTGGATTAAGTTTCTCTTTCATGAATAAGTTATAGGCTCCTGGAAGTCAGGAACTTCATTCATTTTTGCTCATGTAGCACAGGGCTTAGCAATACATATAGTAGACAATACATATTGTTGAGTGAGTTAAATTCATAAACACTAGAACATATGCACCATGGGTGGAAGTAGTCTGTTTTGTTTACCATCATATCCTTATCGATTCACACAGACCTGGGACAAGAAGGTACTCAAGAAATATAGATGAAGAGTATAGTTATTAATGCTCAACGACTTTAAAGATTCCTTCAAGTAAGCTCTGCAAATAGGCAAAAGTCCTGAAAAAGAAATTAGTATCCAAAATGGACATCACCCAATATCAAGTGAGTCGAACATAGGAAACATGAAACCATATTTGGACAAAAATGACTGACATGACCATGAAACAGAGTTATGAATGGCCTCAAGTAACATTCAGTCCTACTTCTCCTGGGGTGACCTACCCCGTCTGCAGGAAACTCCTATGAAGTTGCCCCAAGCAAGTCCCTTTCCCTAGTCCTTTGCATTTGCAAAGCCCAAACGCTAATCTATTTCTCTAAAATTATGGCCCATAAATCTAAGGTCTTGGCACAAGTGGAGCAGTAAAGGAAAGATTAATATCCTCATCCTGCTTTTTCTCTTTTTCAAAATGAACACTGGGTTCAGCAGTAACAAATACCAGCCTCTGACTTCCCTTCTGAGATTTCCAAATCCACAGGCTCACAGTTCTCTCAAGCAGAAAATAACTTATTTTCTCTGTGCTGTTATCTGTCTCTTTCATTTTGGTTTGCAACTCCTTGAGTAACACGTTGTATAATTGACCACAGAAGAGAAGGAGGAAGGGAACTGTGTGCAACCAGAAGCTTTGGGGCCAAACTGGACCAGTGATTGCAAGGGGATAGTTTCTGGGCAACAGAGTCAGTCCCATGGTCATTTTATAAAGAGTTAAGTTAATTGCCTAGTGGAAAAAGAAGCTAGAGTTTATAATCAAAATATTTTGGGGAGGAATAATGAGAACGAAGATACTTCAGCTTTCTCTTACGTCTCTCTCTACTTATAATAGAAGTACACCAAGCAATCAGTCAACGTTTTGAGTGTGTCAAGTGTGCTGAGCACTGTGCTAGGTATATATCATTTGTTACAGGGAGAGAACGTGTTTAAGACATGGGCATGATCACTGCCAGTACCATGATATATGATAGAAACACACATACAAAAACACACACACACAATTGTCTTCTGGGTTAAAAACAGAAAAAAACAGAAATAAATAACTAGACATTATACCCATGCTGTCATAAATTGTATGATTCTTCCTAGTTATTTAGGCTCCCTCTCCCTGTAATAGGAATGACATGTCCCTGTCCCATTGGCATCAGGCTTGGCCACGTGACTTGCTTTCACCAATAAAATTGAAACAGGAAGCAATGAATGTCACTATTGTATTTGCTACCATTGTTTTCTTCCAGCGCCACAAGCCCAGATAGGGACTGCTCTTTTGGCCCGGATCCTGGTGTGAAGAGACATAGAGCAGAGCCACAGTTCACGTGTGATGTTAGTGAGAAATAAAATCTCTTTTTGGAAGGCAGTGAGATTTGGGACCACTTTGCTACTGCAGCAAAACCTAAACACAAACTGACTACATACATATCTTGAGAGATCAAAATATCTCATACTTTATCATTTTGTTCTAGCTCCTTCCCTACTTCATATATTTTGTAATGTTCTTCTCTTTTTGTTATGTAAAGTCAAAACCCTTAAGATAGAATTCAAGATTCCACAGAGTATAGACTCTGACTCCCCTTTAGCCTCATCTCCTGCCTTCCATTCCACCCAATACAGCCATACATAGATTGTAGCCATATCTACAATCCTTTCATTTCCCCAAGATTTTTAAACCCTATACTTGGCTCATAAAATCCCCTCTTGGAATTCTATCCATCCCCATACTCTACTTTCACTTTTCTGCAAGGTCAATTTCTACTTATTTTCAACCCCTTCTTCTTCTCCCTTAAGCCCCTCTGATCCACCTGAATAATTACTCTCTACTTCTTGTCACCAATGTAACATTAGACTTCATTGCAATTACTTTTTGACACTCCTGATACTGGGAGTTCCTTGAGAGCAGACTGCTATGCTTTAGAGATCTTTAGATCTCCAGCACCTAGTAGAGAGTCTGACATATAATAGATATCTGATAAATATTATGGAACTCATGGATAAATAAATCGTTGAATGAGTTAATGGTCTTCTATTTTCCTTTCACACTGGCATGCGATTTTTTAAAATTCTTGATAAATGACTAAGAGGAAGAGAAAAAGTAATTGATTTAAGTGTGTTAACTTTGCTCTGAAATAAAAATGTTATTATCTCCTTACTAGTATCTCCTCTCACAATAAAAGGAGTGTTTATACCCATGTAATAAAAGTTGAAGTACATGCTAGATGGTATCATCTCAACTGGAGATTACTCCTTTAGTCCCTAATTTGGCTTTAATTTCTATATTAATGGTGATATTTACTTGAGTACCTGCAGGATGTTGTGTCAATTTTAGAGGTTTCTACCATATTTATTTTTGCATATTTTCCAGTATGACATCATCCTAACCCCATAAGTATGTTCTTCACTTCATCTGTGTAAACACTAGAACCCCAGAATAACCTTAGAAGGTTCCATTCGGTACATCTTTCCGTCTTAACGCAGGACATAAACAAATATCCCATGCTTCTCAACCAATTGAAGCTGTATTTCTGGCCAAATCATATTGCTTTTGTCCTTTCCTATTAGAAATACTCAGTGGGGCTTAAAAGCAGAAAACCTGAATTCAAGATCCAACTCAACTATAAACTGGTTATATGACCCAGGTTGTGTCACTTTTCCTTCTTTATTTTCAGTTTTTACATTTCTGAAATGGGAGTGAAAGAGAGGAGGAAAAATGAAATTTCTTTTACATTATAGCTGTGAGAAACAAATTAGCATAAATTAATTCACTTATAAATTTAGAGGCAAAAGAGAGCCCTGATATTCAGATTTTGAATGAACTGAAACTACCAGAAAAAACTTGAATCTTCTTTAGTACCTAAAACTGAAATTTACAAAACAGGCTGTAAAATCAGATAGACTTGGGCTGGAATTTCAACTCTATCTTTTCTTGACTGTATGATCTTAGACAGTTGCCTGACCCATCTGGGCTTCAGTTTTTTCATGAATAAGAGGATAAATTGTTTCATCTTCCAGAATGCTTATTCAAATCAAATGCCTCCATATCTCAGTTTATGACTTCTTTCTTCTGATTGTTCAAACCAAAATTTTGGAGTCATCTTTAATTTTTTTCTTTCTCTTATTCCACATCTCATAGCTATGAATTTATCATAAATCTTTTTTTTAACATCTTTATTGGAGTATAATTGCTTTACAATGGTGTGTTAGGTTTTGCTGTATAACAAAGTGAATCAGCTATATGTATACCTATATCCCCATATCCCCTCCATCTTTTGCCTCCCTCCCACCGTCCCTAACCCACCCCTCTAGGTGGTCACAAAGCACGGAGCTGATCTCCCTGTGCTATGCAGCTGCTTCCCACTAGCTATCTATATTACATTTGGTAGTGTATATATGTCAATGCTACTCTCTCACTTCGTCCCAGCTTACCCTTCCCCCTCCCCGTGTCCTCAAGTCCATTCTCTACATCTGCATCTTTATTCCTGTCCTGCCCCTAGGTTCATCAGAACCATTTTTTTTTTTAGATTCCCATCATAAATCTTTAACGCAACTATTTCTCATAACCTTCAATAGACCACTTAATACTCACAAAAACCTTATGAATTAATAACAGTGATGATGCTTATGATACTAATGATAAAGTTAATGCTTAGTACTTATCTGTCAGGCACTGTTCTAAAGAATTGGGCTACATAATTTTTTTTTAGTTTTTAAAATTAATTAATTTATTTATTTTTAGCCACGCCAGGCAGCATGCCAGATCTCAGTTCCCTGACCGGGGATGGCATCCGTGCCCCCTGCAATGAAAGCATGGAATCTTAACCACTGAACCACCAGGGAAGTCCCTGGGCTATATCATTGAATCCTTCTAGCAACATTGTGAAGTATTTTCATTCACATTTTACAAATGAAGAAACTGAAGGACCAAGAGTTAAGTTATTTTGCCCAAGGCCTTAGAACTAGTAAGAGAAGACCTGGTATTTGAACCCAGGCAATTTGGCTCCACTACTCTTACCCTGGACGCTGCACTATCTTCCAAATAAAAACAAGTCCTTGCAGTCCTAGAGAGAAGAGAAGAACACTGAAACTCAAGCCAAGGCTGCACACTTTCAAAGAAATGCTGCCCATGAAATCAGGAAATACGGGCTTGAATTCCAGTTTCATTACTTTCTATGTTACCACGTGTATTTTCTGAATCTCTCTGAGATTTAATTTCCTCATTCAGACTTGGAATTTTGGTTTTCATCTAGGATATTTGTTAGATGCCACTCCAATATCCATTCCCCCTTATTCCTTCCTAGCAGTACCTTGAATTTCTCAGCTACATGTATGGGAAAGGCATTAACTGAACTCTGATGCAGGCATGGCCTTATATCTGTAGGAAAGGACCACCCACAAGGAGATGTGACCTTCAGTAGAGAATCACAACAACTATCAACCCTAGTAGGTAGCAAGCTGAGAGAAAAAGTCCCCAACTTCACTTTTTCCTGCCCATCAGTTTCCTGCTGAACCCAAGTGGAATCCAGTAGGCAACAGAGATGAAGGTTACAGTCCATGAAGATCAGCCTCCCAGCACAGAGGCACAGAGCAAGATAGAAAAGAATGGGGAGTGGGTCTGAAGGGACAAGTGAAAAAGATCCAGCATAATTTAATTGTCAGTATAAAGTCTGAATGCCTTGGAATGCCTAACCTCCATCACAAGAGGGAAAGGTAACAAGAAAAGTCAAGAGACCCCTGGAAAATGAACATCCATACCTCAGGATATTATAAGAAAACACATTTCCTTTCAACTTAATTAATAAAAACTGATTTGTGTTATAATGGCAAAGAGTTCTTTCAGCGTTATTAAATTTTTACTTCTCAGTCTTGGCATTTGCATTCTTAGCCGTCTTCACAGCTTTGAATTTTGCCAGCAGCTCACCTCGGCCAGTCCTTATTCTTGTTTATTGAAAGTCTTTTCCATCTGGACTAAATCACATCTGTCCCAGCAGTTGCTGTTCACATAAAATAGGAGACCAAGCAAAGACTGAACTGATAATAACTCCTCCTTGAAGAAAATACCTGGAGTTTCCATAATTCGTTTTCTTGATAAAAATAAGTCTCTTCAATTTTCCCCCTCACTTCTACTGTCTACAGCTGCCTGCATTTTCAGTCAAGCCACCATGTAATACTTGCTTTCAAACTTACCCTTTAAAGTGTTTTCTCTCTGATACCATGATCACTCTTACTCTAGTTTATCTTATCAATAATTGAAGTGTTTCAAGCTTTTCATCCAGCCAACCCTGTGAATTACCTTTTTTTTGGCAAGGGAGGGGGAATTTAAGGTTTGCTTTCATTTGAGTTTCACGGAACAGAAAGAACATTTCTTTCCCTATATAACTCCTTTGCCACTAAACCGGAAGCAAGAATGGTCCCAAATTTATCCTGGGAGACCTCTATTCTGTCCAACTTGTACACTTCTGAAGATTCAAGACAATCTCTGCTGGACAGGAAGGAGTTTACATGGGAAGTTTCTGCACAATGATTCCTTCCAAGTACCTTTAGTGACAAATTGTCTTTAAATTTTAGAAGCTGAAATTTCAAGATCCGATGGGACTTGTCTCAAAAGTATATAAAATTGCAGTCGCTACATGGAGCAACAATTTAATGCCCCCTAAAGAAATGGAAAAGATGAAAATAAGGTTGCTATTTGAGAGTTAAACTAAATAATCCGTGCAAAATGCATCAAAGCAGAGTTATGCAGTTATCACAGAGAGGCAAAACTGGCTGTCAAGAGTAAAAGTGCAATGTCTACAGCAACTATAGTAACATGAACAACTAATTAGAAAATTTTTAAATCAATGCACAGTATGTCAGATACTACATAAAGCACTTGCCATGATTATTTTATTTAATTCTAACAAAGCCCTATGAGAAAAATGGTATCATGGTTCTCCTGTACTGATGAGAAGACTGAGACTTAGGGCCATTAAATAACTTGCTTGTGCACCCAGGTAGTAAATGAGAGTTGGGACTTGAACCCTTAAAACCACTACAGTCTATATATCCAATCTGAGAGGAAGGACAGAGGATGGAAACTCTGGTAGGCACATGCTGGTAGATTTGTGCAAGGTAACACAACCGTGAAATAAGTACCCATCCCCCCTGGAAGGCACTTGTGGAAATAGACACAGCACCTGTATTGGGCTGAAGTTATTAAACATAGCAATCTCAGAGCTGGCTCCCCGACCCTGATTCCAGGCTTATCAGTGATCCTTAATAACTTAGTTTCCTCTGTAACTTTCCTACCGGAAAATGATGTGTTGCGTCTAATGGCATTTGAATTATTTGCTGCAGCCTGTTATAAGCTATTAGTGTGAGTTTGTTTTATATACCTTCAGAAACAGGACATTAACAAGTTTGAATTTAAGGACCTGTGAAATGAGCATCTATTTTTTTTATATTCCTGGGTCAGGAACCAACTTCTACCACCTCATGACTGAGGAGATATTTCACTCCTCTCCCTCTAAGCATGGATTTTGAATGGAAGTTTCCAAACTTTTGCAGATCCAATCTCCCTAGCCACAGTCAGCATCTGGTCCACAGTGGACCTATCATAATATTTAATCTACCAGCCAAATTGTGAGTCCAGAGATGCACATCTACAGCAAATGGAACATATCCCTAGGACTGTTTAACCTGGGATTAGAGAGAGTGCATTTCATGTTCTTTCCTAAGATGGTACTGTATGACTTTAGAGCTATGGGCAGCCACAGTCTCCATCCTGTGGGAACAAACCAATCTATAGTAATATACAAAAGTGTACATAGAGAAAACTGGAGAGGAAAGAAAGAGAAGATCAATTTATTATGGATGACAGTTGTTTCCTGCCCCTGCTACACTGCTATTCTGCCCTCAGTTAAGCAAGGTTTCTAATTACCCTCTTTTTAGGCCAAAGCTAGTTCACATTTGGTTTCAACCAAAAGAGTGCTGACTAATATGTATGTTAATTTAAAGACCAAACATGGACCAATATAGCCAGGATGACATATAGTTGTATACTCTTAATCAAGGTGAGGATGGAACTTCCCTGGTGGTCCAGTGGGTAAGACTCCGAGCTCCCAATGCAGGGGGCCCAGGTTTGATCCCTGGTTGGGGAACTAGATCCCGCATGCATTCTGTAACTAAAAAGTCCGCAGGCTGCAGTGAATATCCTGTGGGCCACAACTAAGACCTGGAGCAGCCAAAGTAAGTAAGTAAGTAAGTAAGTAAGTAAGTAAGTAAGTAAGTAAGTAAGTAAATAAATAAATAAATAAATGAAATATTTTTTTTAAAAAGTGAGGAGCAGAGGCCAAAATCCAGTCATGCAACTTGGTATGAGGCAGCGTCCCCCCAGCAATAGTGACTTTTTAGAAATTTTCATAAATCACCCTTATCACAGGCTAATGTTGGCCCTGAGTGAAGTCAACAAAGTAAGTATCAACTTGTAAGTCCTCTTGGGAGCCCAGTATACAGAGAATACCCAGACCTTACCTGATTTCTTCTAAATTAAATATCCCCATGAGTGTGTGATTGAGAGATGTCAGCATTTGAGGATGATGTACCAGACCACTACACACACACATATACAGGCCCACTCCAATCTCAGTAAATCCCAGATGCTGCTTTTTTGTTGCTAAGTGAGCAAATTTAGCCAGTTTTCTTTCTCAATAACCATGAGAAGAAAGCATATTCTAATATGAAATTTCTCACAGATGTAGAATGTTTAACAAACATTACAGATTCAGCTGACAATTCCTGGGTTAGATATGATTTTCTTGTAAGTTTCAGGAGTTCACATGTTCACATGTACATGTGAACGCCCATGCCAAACTCCCCATGCAAACCACATGATCCATGCAAATGCTCAGTCACTTGGATGTGATATTCAATGTTTCCAAGTCCACAAGCTATACTTATCCTGTTTCCTGGGTATCTTAAAAGAGTTCCGTTGTGGTCATTGTGGTGAGTAAGCCACCCATGTCATAACAGCCTATCACCACCAGCCACCACCCTTAAACTCATCACAAATATCTTTCATATTCTCTTGACTATTATTAGGGAGCATAAAAAGAAAACTGGGCTGTTGGCTTTTCCATTTACCCGGTGAGTCACTTTATCTCTAAGCCATATAGGGAATTGTAGAAAGGATGATAATTTAAACATTGACTGCATTAACAAGCAACCAAATGGGGAAATAGGCCACAATTCTTATTATGCATGTCAGTCAAATCTCTCACCAAACACCATCACTGGAGCTCCTGAAAAAATAGCTGATGATATCCACTTACATTTCCATCCATTTGGATTAATCACTGATGATTTATTCTTTTAGTTAAAAGACCGTGAAACATAATGACTAAGAATACAGGCTTTCTAGTTGGTACATGACCTTGGTAAAGGGATTGAAATTCTCTGGGTCTCAGTTTTCTCACTGGTAAAGTGATGATAATAGTGGTACCTATACTATAGAACTATGGTAAGTATGATAATACATATAGAATGTCAAGAATCATTCCTAACATATGGCAAGGACTCAGTCAGTTTTAGCTCTTATTAGTTTGCACATATTTCATAAATATTTAAGCTTTATCATATGTTGGGTATTATACTAAGAAATGAAGAAGGAAAATATAAAAATGAGTAAGACAGTCCTGCTCACAAGAAGACATATTATTTAGTAGAGTGAGGAAATACATAAACAATTAATTCTAACAAAAAGCAGAATGAATTAAGCGTTAAATAGAATGAAAAATCACGTTCTAACATGCTACAAATATTCCAGGTGGCTGATTCTAACTGGGTCTTCAAGAAAGCCTTCTCATTAGGACTTCACAGCTTAGGTACATGATAAAGATTAGGTGATTGGGGGGAGGGGCAAGATGGCGGAAGAGTAAGACGCGGAGATCACCTTCCTCCCCACAGATACATGAGAAATACATCTACACGTGGAACTGCTCCTACAGAACACCCACTGAACGCTGGCAGAAGATGTCAGACCTCCCAAAAGGCAAGAAAATCCCCACGTACTTGGGTAGGGCAAAAGAAAAAAGAAATAACAGAGACAAAAGAATAGGGACGGGACCTGCACCAGTGGGAGGGAGCTGTGAAGGAGGAAAGGTTTCCACACACTAGGAAGCCCCTTCGTGGGCAGAGACTGCGGGTAGCAGAGGGGGGAAGCTTTGGAGCCACGGAGGAGAGCGCAGCCACATTGGTGCGGAGGGCAAAGCGGAGATTCCCGCACAGAGGAGCGGTGCCGACCAGCACTCACCAGCCCGAGAGGCTTGTCTGCTCAGCCGCCGGGGCGGGCGGGGCCTGGGAGCTGGGGCTCGGGCTTCGGTGCTAGCCGGGAGGGAGTCCGGGAAAAAGACTGCAGCTGCCAAAGAGGCAGGAGAATTTTTCTTGCCTCTTTGTTTCGCGGCGTGCAAGGAGAGGGGATTCAGAGCGCCGCCTAAACGAGCTCCAGAGACGGGCGCGAACCGCGGCTATCAGCACGGATCCCACAGCAACAGGGACGCAGAGGGAAAAACGGAGAGATTCCCGCACAGAGGCTCGGCGCCGAGCAGCACTCACCAGCCCGAGAGGCTTGTCTGCTCACCCGCCGGGGCGGGCGGGGGCTGGGAGCTGAGGCGCGGGCTTCGGTCGGATCCCAGGGAGAGGACTGGGGTTGGCTGCGTGAACACAGCCTGAAGGGTCTAGCGCACCACAACTAGCCGGGAGGGTGCACGAGAAAAAGTCTGCAGCTGCCGAAGAGGCAGGAGACTTTTTCTTGCCTCTTTGTTTCGCGGCGTGCAAGGAGAGGGGATTCAGAGCGCCACTTAAACGAACTCCAGAGACGGGCGCGAGCCGCGGCTATCAGCGCGGACCCCAGAGACGGGCATGAGACGCTAAGGCTGCTGCTGCCGCCACCAAACAGCCTGTGGGCGAGCACAGGTCATTCTCCACACCGCCCCTCCCGGGAGCCTGTGCAGCCCGCCACGGCCAGGCTCCCGTAATCCGGGGACAACTTCCCCGGGAGAGCGCACGGCGCGCCTCAGGCTGCTGCAACGTCACGCTGGCCTCTGCCGCCGCAGGCTCGCCCCGCCTCCTCCGTACCGCTCCCTCCCCCCGGCCTGACTGAGCCAGAGCCCCCGAAGCAGCTGCTCCTTTAACCCCGTTCTGTCTGGGCGGGGAACAGACGCCCTCAGGGGACCTACATGCAGAGGCGGGTCCAAATCCAAAGCTGAACCCCGGGAGCTGTACGAACAAAGAAGAGAAAGGGAAATCTCTCCCAGCAGCCTCAGAAGCAGCGGATTAAAGCTCCACAAACAACTTGATGTGCCTGCATCTGTTGAATACCTAAATAGACAACGAATCATCCCAAATTTAGGAGATGGACTTTGGGAGCAGGATATATTAACTTTTCCCCTTTTCCTTTTTTTTTGTGAGTGTAGATGTGTATGCTTCTGGGTGAGATTTTGTCTATATAGCTTTGCTCTCACCGTTAGTCCTAGGGTTAGGTCCGTCCGTTTTTTTTTTTTTTTTTTTTTTGGCTTAAAAAATTTTTTTTTCCTAATAAATGTTTTCTTAATAATTTTTTCCTTATTTTCTATTTTTAAAAAAATTTTTAATAAGTTTTTTCATATTTTTTATTTTAAAAAATTAAAAATTTTTTTTCTTAATAAATTTTTTCTAAATAATTTTTTTCTTATTTTTAGTATAAAAAATTAATAAATCTATTTTTAAAAATTAAAAAAAATTTTTTTTCTTAATAAATTTACTCTTAATAATTTTTTTCTTATTTTTTATTATAATTGCCTTATTTTATTTTATTTTATCCTCTTTTTTTCTTTCTTTCCATTTTTTCTCCCTTTTATTCTGAGCCGTGTGGATGAAAGGCTCTTGGTGCTCCAGCCAGGCATCAGGGCTGTGCCTCTGAGGTGGGAGAGCCAACTTCAGGACACTGGTCCACAAGAGACCTCCCAGCTCCACGTAATACCAAACGGTGAAAATCTCTCACAGATCTCCATCTCAACATCAAGACCCAGCTTCACTCAACGACCAGCAAGCTACAGTGCTGGACACCCTATGCCAAACAACTAGCAAGAGAGGAACACAGCCCCATCCATTAACAGAGAGGCTGCCTAAAATCATAATAAGGCCACAGACACCCCAAAACACACCACCAGACGTGGACGAACCCACCAGAAAGACAACATCCAGCCTCATCCACCAGAACACAGGCACTAGTTCCCTCCACCAGGAAACCTACACAACCCACTGAACCAACCTTAGCCACTGGGGACAGATACCAAAAACAACGGGAACTACGAACCTGCAGCCTGTGAAAAGGAGACCCCAAACACAGTAAGATAAGCAAAATGAGAAGACAGAAAAACACACAGCAGATGAAGGAGCAGGGTCAAAACACACCAGACCTAACAAATGAAGAGGAAATAGGTAGTCTACCTGAAAAAGAATTCAGAATAATGATAGTAAGGATGATCCAAAGTCTTGGAAATAGAATAGACAAAATGCAAGAAACATTTAACAAGGACGTAGAAGAACTAAAGAGGAACCAAGAAACGATGACAAGCACAATAAATGAAATTAAAAATACTCTAGATGGGATCAATAGCAGAATAACTGAGGTAGAAGAACGGATAAGTGACCTGGAAGATAAAATGGTGGAAATAACTACTGCAGACCAGAATAAAGAAAAAAGAATGAAAAGAACTGAGGACAGTCTCAGAGACCTCTGGGACAACATTAAACGCACCAACATTCGAATCATAGGGGTCCCAGAAGAAGAAGAGAAAAAGAAAGGGACTGAGAAAATATTTGAAGAGATTATAGTTGAAAACTTCCCTAATATGGGAAAGGAAATAGTTAATCAAGTCCTGGAAGCACAGAGAGTCCCATACAGGATAAATCCAAGGAGAAACACACCAAGACACATATTAATCAAACTATCAAAAATTAAATATAAAGAAAACATATTAAAAGCAGCAAGGGAAAAACAACAGATAACACACAAGGGCATCCCCATAAGGTTAACAGCTGATCTTTCAGCAGAAACGCTGCAAGCCAGAAGGGAGTGGCAGGATATACTTAAAGTGATGAAGGAGAAAAACCTACAACCAAGATTACTCTACCCAGCAAGGATCTCATTCAGATTTGATGGAGAAATTAAAACCTTTACAGACAAGCAAAAGCTGAGAGAGTTCAGCACCACCAGATCAGCTTTACAACAAATGCTAAAGGAACTTCTCTAGGCAAGAAACACAAGAGAAGGAAAACACCTACAATAACAAACCCAAAACATTTAAGAAAATGGGAATAGGAACATACATATCAATAATTACCTTAAATGTAAATGGATTAAATGCTCCCACCAAAAGACACAGACTGGCTGAATGGATACAAAAACAAGACCCATATATATGCTGTCTACAAGAGACCCACTTCAGACCTAGAGACACATACAGACTGAAAGTGAGGGGATGGAAAAAGATATTCCATGCAAATGGAAATCAAAAGAAAGCTGGAGTAGCAATTCTCATATCAGACAAAATAGACTTTAAAATAAAGACAATTACAAGAGACAAAGACGGACACTATATAATGATCAAGGGATCGATCCAAGAGGAAGGTATAACAATTGTAAATATTTATGCACCCAACATAGGAGCACCTCAATACATAAGGCAAATACTAACAGCCATAAAAGGGGAAATCGACAGTAACACAATCATAGTAGGGGACTTTAACACCCCACTTTCACCAATGGACAGATCATCCAAAATGAAAATAAATAAGGAAACACAAGCTTTAAATGATACATTAAACAAGATGGACTTAATTGATATTTATAGGACATTCCACCCAAAAACAACAGAATACACATTTTTCTCAAGTGCTCATGGAACATTCTCCAGGATAGATCATATCTTGGGTCACAAATCAAGCCTTGGTAAATTTAAAAAAATTGAAATCGTATCAAGTATCTTTTCCGACCACAACGCTATGAGACTAGATATCAATTACAGGAAAAGATCTGTAAAAAATACAAACACATGGAGGCTACACAATACACTACTTAATAACGAAGTGATCACTGAAGAAATCAAAGGGGAAATCAAAAAATACCTAGAAACAAATGACAATGGAGACACGACGATCCAAAACCTATGGGATGCAGCAAAAGCAGTTCTAAGAGGGAAGTTTATAGCAATACAAGCCTACATCAAGAAACAGGAAACATCTCGAATAAACAACCTAACCTTGCACCTAAAGCAATTAGAGAAAGAAGAACAAAAAAACCCCAAAGCTAGCAGAAGGAAAGAAATCATAAAGATCAGATCAGAAATAAATGAAAAAGAAATGAAGGAAACAATAGCAAAAATCAATGAAACTAAAAGCTGGTTCTTTGAGAAGATAAACAAAATTGATAAACCATTAGCCAGACTCATCAAGAGAAAAAAGGAGAAGACTCAAATTAATAGAATTAGAAATGAAAAAGGAGAAGTAACCACTGACACTGCAGAAATACAAACGATCATAAGAGATTACTACAAGCAACTCTATGCTAATAAAATGGACAACCTGGAAGAAATGGACAGATTCTTAGAAATGCACAACCTGCCGAGACTGAACCAGGAAGAAATAGAAAATATGAACAGACCAATCACAAGCACTGAAATTGAAACTGTGATTAAAAATCTTCCAACACACAAAAGCCCAGGACCAGATGGCTTCACAGGCGAATTCTATCAAACATTTAGAGAAGAGCTAACACCTATCCTTCTCAAACTCTTCCAAAATATTGCAGAGGGAGGAACACTCCCCAACTCATTCTACGAGGCCACCATCACCCTGATACCAAAACCAGGCAAAGATGTCACAAAGAAAGAAAACTACAGGCCAATATCACTGATGAACATAGATGCAAAAATCCTCAACAAAATACTAGCAAACAGAATCCAACAGCACATTAAAAGGATCATACACCATGATCAAGTGGGGTTTATTCCAGGAATGCAAGGATTCTTCAATATACGCAAATCAATCAACGTGATACATCATATTAACAAATTGAAGGAGAAAAACCATATGATCATCTCAATAGATGCAGAGAAAGCTTTCGACAAAATTCAACACCCATTTATGATAAAAGTCCTGCAGAAAGTAGGCATAGAGGGAACTTTCCTCAACATAATAAAGGCCGTATATGACAAACCCACAGCCAGCATTGTCCTCAATGGTGAAAAACTGAAACCATTTCCACTAAGATCAGGAACAAGACAAGGTTGCCCACTCTCACCACTATTATTCAACATAGTTTTGGAAGTGTTAGCCACAGCAATCAGAGACGAAAAAGAAATAAAAGGAATCCAAATCGGAAAAGAAGAAGTAAAGCTGTCACTGTTTGCAGATGACATGATACTATACATAGAGAATCCAAAAGATGCTACCAGAAAACTACTAGAGCTAATCAATGAATTTGGTAAAGTAGCAGGATACAAAATTAATGCACAGAAATCTCTTGCATTCCTGTATACTAATGATGAAAAATCTGAAAGTGAAATTAAGAAAACACTCCCGTTTACCATTGCAACAAAAAGAATAAAATACCTAGGAATAAACCTACCTAAGGAGACAAAAGACCTGTATGCAGAAAATTATAGGACACTGATGAAAGAAATTAAAGATGATACAAATAGATGGAGAGATATGCCATGTTCTTGGATTGGAAGAATAAACATTGTGAAAATGACTCTGCTACCCAAAGCAATCAACAGATTCAATGCAATCCCTATCAAACTACCACTGGCATTTTTCACAGAACTAGAACAAAAAATTTCACAATTTGTATGGAAACACAAAAGACCCCGAATAGCCAAAGCAATCTTGAGAACGAAAAATGGAGCTGGAGGAATCAGGCTCCCTGACTTCAGACTATATTACAAAGCTACAGTAATCAAGACAGTTTGGTACTGGCACAAAAACAGAAATATAGATCAATGGAACAGGATAGAAAGCCCAGAGATAAGCCCACGCACATATGGTCACCTTATCTTTGATAAAGGAGGCAAGCATATACAGTGGAGAAAAGACAGCCTCTTCAATAAGTGGTGCTGGGAAAATTGGACAGGTACATGTAAAAGTATGAAATTAGAACACTCCCTAACACCATACACAAAAATAAACTCAAAATGGATTAAAGACCTAAGTGTAAGGCCAGACACTATCAAACTCTTAGAGGAAAACATAGGCAGAACACTGTATGACATAAGTCACAGCAAGATCCTTTTTGACCCAGGTCCTAGAGAAATGGAAATAAAAACACAAATAAACAAATGGGACCTAATGAAACTTAAAAGCTTTTGCACAGCAAAGGAAACCATAAACAAGACCAAAAGACAACCCTCAGAATGGGAGAAAATATTTGCAAATGAAGCAACGGACAAAGGATTAATCTCCAAGATTTACAAGCAGCTCATGCAGCTCAATAACAAAAAAACAAACAACCCAATCCAAAAATGGGCAGAAGACCTAAATAGACATTTCTCCAAAGAAGAGATACAGATTGCCAACAGACACATGAAAGAATGCTCAACATCATTAATCATTAGAGAAATGCAAATCAAAACTACAATGAGGTATCATCTCACACCGGTCAGAATGGCCATCATCAAAAAATCTAGAAACAATAAATGCTGGAGAGGGTGTGGAGAAAAGGGAACACTCTTGCACTGTTGGTGGGAATGTAAATTGATACAGCCACTATGGAGAACAGTATGGAGGTTCCTTAAAAAACTAAAAATAGAACTACCATATGACCCAGCAATCCCACTACTGGGCATATACCCTGAGAAAACCATAATTCAGAAAGAGTCATGTACCAAAATATTCATTGCAGCTCTGTTTACAATAGCCAGGACATGGAAGCAACCTAGGTGTCCATCATCGGATGAATGGATAAAGAAGATGTGGCACATATATACAATGGAATATTACTCAGCCATAAAAAGAAATGAAATGGAGGTGTTTGTAATGAGGTGGATGGAGTTAGAGTCTGTCATACAGAGTGAAGTAAGTCAGAAAGAGAAAAACAAATACAGTATGCTAACACATATATATGGAATCTAAGGGAAAAAAAAAAAAAAAGAGGTCATGAAGAACCTAGTGGCAAGATGGGAATAAAGACACAGACCTACTAGAGAATGGACTTGAGGATATGGGGAGGGGGAGGGGTGAGATGTGACAGGGTGAGAGAGTGTCATGGACATATATACACTACCAAATGTGGAATGGATAACTAGTGGGAAGCAGCCGCATAGCACAGGGAGATCAGCTCGGTGCTTTGTGACCGCCTGGAGGGGTGGGATAGGGAGGGTGGGAGGGAGGGAGATGCGGGAGGGAAGAGATATGGCAACATATGTATATGTGTAGCTGATTCACTTTGTTGTAGAGCAGAAGCTGGCACACCATTGTGAAGCAATTATACTTCAATAAAGATGTTTAAAAAAAAAAAAAAAAAAAAAAACTTGTCACTAAAAATACTTCAGCTAAGTCTCTTTAAAGTATTAACTCATGTCATTGTTCATGTGTAAGTGTATTTTCACTTACAGGATTAATAAACCGAACATCAACTGCTAAAAAAAAAAAAAAAAAAAAAAAAGCTTAGGTGATTGAGTTAAATGAGATCAAAAGTGGAATAAGAGGGAGAATGAAAACTTCCATAGAAATCCTTAAGTAACTCCCTTCTTACAGATCTTGGCCCATAGTAGGTGCTTTGATTAATCTTTGCTGAAGCAATAAAATACTATATGTCCTTTTGCTATGGGTCAGTTTATGACACGTGAGTCTGCTCAATCATTCTGTGCTGGATGTTCATAAGTCTGAACCCTCACAGTGAACCTACCAGCAAGAACAGTTAGAAGAAACCCACCCTTGTGATTGTGGTAGCAGCCCTGAGGCTTTTTTCTCTTGTGCAATAGTTATGTTTCCACACCAAAACAAAACAAGACACCTCCTGGGTAGTAAGACATTGAAAAAGTAAGAAAAGAGAACAACTGTGGAAATTCATACTAATGTATCCTTATCCTCTGGCTTCCTTGCATTTGTCTCCATGACTGTGATGCTCAGAAAATGTTTCCATCATATCAGGGGTGTTGTCACTGGAAGGGAACTCAGAGGGAGTCTAATCTCCACCCACCCCATCCTCTAATGGCACAGATGAGGAAGTGGTTCTCACCCAAGATTGTAAGACAGGTAGGTGCAGCATGATAAAACAATAATAATAATAAAAAAAAGAGCAGGTAAGGATACAGACAGACAGAATCAAACAAAACGAGTAAGAAGTAGGAGGCCTTCAAGATGATGGTTGCAAAACACAAAAACCAGAAACATGTGAGAACTTGGGCCTGGGTACTTGGTATAGAGACAAAATCATGTTTTGGGTTTTAACTCAAGGAAGGGTCTAGAGGAAGTTCTCTCTGTTTGTTAAGGTCCAGGCAGTAAAACAGAACTCATGCATGCTAGTTCAGTAGAGGGATTTCAATAGCATGAACCAGTTTAAAAGGTCTAGGACAAACTGAAAGCCAACTAGGAGACACGAGGGAACCAACCCAAGATTAACAACACCAGAGAGCCACAATGATACCTGGGATGGGAACATAAAGAAAACTATCCAGGAGTGGATATTACCAAAGCCCAGTAGGTGAGGCCAAAAAGAGGGGCTTTACAGCAGGATCTGGAACTGCAGAGGAGATAATACCTGGCAGACATATCACAAGGAGCAAAGGAGTGAAGGAAAGAACATTCTGGTTTCCATCCAGAATGTTGCCATCCAGTCTCTTGCCAGGGCTTCCGCTGTCTGAACCTAGCAGAAAGCCAGCTGGCAAGTAAGTCTTAGAAATAACAGTGGTTGACCTTCCAAAATTCAGAGCAGATCAGGGGACAGGAGAGGAAGGATTGTGGGAGCAAACAGGCAAACAGCAGGCAGAGTGAATGAGAAACTAGAGAAGTTGAAACCAGAATTCAAAGATGTGGATTTGAATATTGAACCAAGAAGAAAATTCATTCAGAAACTAAAAGTGGTGCGACTGGTTAAAGATTCCTTCTTTTTCAAAAAATTTTCACAATGTATTTTACAATAGATACTCAACGGTATCAGCTTTATGAGTTAATTACACAGCAACATCCTTATTTTGATCCAAGAATGGCTAGTAAAAGTAGGGTGATCGCCTTAAAGAAGCATAAATGCAAAGCAAGTGGCCCAGAAACTTTTACAGAGAGCTTCATGCAGAGATGGTTTTGTGTATTCAGGTCATGATAGTAATAATAGCTACATTAATTGAGTGCATAGTATAGAATGTATACTGCACTGGACACTTTGTATGCACTAGTCCTAAATAGTACTGCAAGGTAGCAGCATAACCACACTTAATTGTGAAAACTGAGGCACAGAAAAGTTAAGTGAACTGTTCAAGGTAAGACAACCAATAAATTGGGAAGTGAGTATTAGAATTCCAGTCCAGCTTAACTCCAAAATCTGTGCTCACGACATTAAACTGCCCTATCTCAGTACATTATAATGAATGATCTCAAATCCATATATTGAAAGAGAGTAGATTTAGAGGCTAACTGCATGGGAGCTGGAGCCAGATGGGTTCAAATCTTAGCTCTGCCACCTAATGACTGTGTTACTTTACAAGATGTATTATTATCCTGCTGCTGCTATAACAAGTCACCACTACAAATATAGGGGCTTAAAACAACAGAATTTTTTAAAAATTTTATAGTTCTGGAGGCCTAATATGAGAAACGAGTCTCACAGGGTTAAAATCAAGGTGATGGCATGGATGGTTCCTTCTGGAGGCTCCAGGGAAGGGTCTGTTCCTTGCCTCTTCCAGCTTCTTGTGGCTGCTGGCAAACCTTGGCATTCCTTTGTTTGTAACTGCATCACTCCAACCTCTGTCTCCATCATCACATCTTCTTATAAGGGCACCTGTTATTGGATTTCAGGCCCCCTGACCTCATTTTAATAAATTACATCTGCAACAAGCCTATTTCCAAATAAGGTCATTTTTCTGAGGTTCTCTGTAGACATGAGAGTTTTAGGGACACTATTCAACCTAGTAAGGTACTTAATAAATATTTAATTGCATGAATAAATGTATTAGTTCTGATTTTGAATCGACCAAATAGGCCTATTGCTGTAGGCAGTCTAGAAAAAAGTAAGGCAAGAAACCAGAGCGGCTGAGATTCAAGTGTGTGATTCTTAGCGGGAAAAATCTCTTCACATTTGACCTTGGTTAGTGGCAGTCAAGAACGAGCTCAGAATCTCCCCAGAATGAAATGAAGGGTCATGTCTCCCTTGTCTCTCCACACATAAACACAAAGATGTGAGAGGTTTAGCTGGAATTAGAAAAGAAATTGTCAGTTTGTACGTAGGCTTTAAACTAGACTTTCCGGTCATGAAAACTGCATTAATTAAGGAAATTTACTTTGAGCAAAAAAAGTATATACCAACTCTTGTAGCCCACAGCAATTAAATGAGGACACTGGGAAAGCTTCAAAACAACCGTTTACTTCACTTTGGTGGGAGCAACATTATTCTATTGACCCGAACCTTCTGTCTGCACTTACAAAGCTGGAGAGCTAGTTTACAGTATAGATTTCTCAATACAGACCCTCAAAATACATCCTACATAGGTGTGTGCATGACTAGTAATTAGTCATCGCTTTATCCATCTTATGAGCCAAAGTAGGATAGATACCATAGATTAATAAAACATTAGTCAATGCAGAATGGCTAAAAATGGGCTTAATCAAAGGTTGGAAGTAGACTGGGGCTGACTCCATATCTGCCAGTCACCTATTATTTCTCTCTCCATGTGTGTGTGGCCTCCATGGAAGATACAGTTAATATTCTGTGCCATAATAAAAAATAATTATAATCTAGATAATTCTCCACCAGGAAAATAACCATTTACTTTGCTTATTCTCTATGTAAAATTTCAGCTAAAGAGGATTTAAAAAACTCTAGTCAAAACAAATATTAATGGGTATTAAATTTATTGATCATCAGCGTCCTGGTAGGTACTTTCCTTTCTATTCATGCTTTGTCATGTATTTTTTTCCACAAACATTCATTTCTATATGCAAGTCAGAAACCAACATCACACATCATCCCCATTGCCATAGCATCTGGTGTATTCCAGTAGCCAAAAATGTCTGCTTCAAAGGAGGGAGTTAAATGTCCCTAATGTGTATAATTGCTCAATATAATCCTCAGTTATCAGAGGTAGAGAGGAATTTCTTCCCGAAATAAATAAGTCATTAGCTTATACTGCACCTTAACTTCACAAATTAGCATCATCCCATAGTTCAGGGTATAGAAAGGGATCGGGCTTGACCTAAAATAATATTCAGCTGGAGGTTAAAGAGGAACAAGAATCGTATCATCTCTTCTGTGCTGCTTCTGCTGCTGAGACTCAATTGCTGAAGGCAGATTGATCTTTCAGAAGCAGCAAGCAGATTGCTCTGAGTTTTGGGAACCAGTTCCAAACACACACTCCTTCTCTGATTGAATATTACAGTTAAGATAGCATCCTCCGGGGCTATGTCAGCAGGCGTTGCAAACTTGACCATTTCAGCTTAGTGATCTCTGATCTATTGATCAGAGAAGCTGGGCTGGAGTTGGGGATGGCGGGGTAGGGGCAGAGGATGGCAGGCCCCCAGACCTGAACTAAGAGAGAGAGAGATAAGGATTGGATTCTCTCGGGGAAATAATATGGATTTATAGTATAATATATTAGTCCATCCCCTTAATGAAAGAATAATTGGATATAAAGGGGTCTTAAAAAAGTAAACCATATCTATCACAAAAAGTTTTACAAAAAATAAAAACAGTATCTTACCATGTCTTCTGCAGCTTTGCACCTAACAACTATCATACCCTCAGAGACACACAAATTACTGACATCAGGGCAAAAGTGCACATAAAAACATTCTCAAAAGTACCTATCAGATGAATGCATGCCTGCATCAAAAGTGCAAAGGAATTTCTCTTTGTGCTTCCAGAAGTGTTAAGGGCACTTGTTTTCAGATCAATTCCTTTTGAAAGATGTTTAGCTACTTAATAAATTGTGCCAATCCTTATTAATTTCTCTCTGTCTCTGCTAAAACCTTAGGCTCTACTAGACAAATGTATCCAGTTTTCACATTATTTTATTATAATAAGAGAGCTTTTCTTTTTCTGAAAACAAAAATGCTCAAATAGCTTTTGCTTCTACTATACAGAACCCTAGGCTGAAGACTTTTGTTGTATCTACTCTACCAAATCCTTCATCATTAACCTCCTTCTTATGCCGAAAATGATTTGTGCAAAAATGGGCAGCATTGGAAGAGCCAATACTTTTATGCTTTTGGACAAAGTTTTATACCAATAAGATGTTTGGGCAATCAGATGATGAATGAAATAATATCAGGGATTTATGTAAAGCTTATCTTTAAGCTGTTCCCTAAGTTAAAATCCCTTGGACTCTGAAGCCATGCAGAGTTCTCCACTTTGAAGTCCCACATAATGATCTACTCTTTAGAACCTTGATAAAAGAGGGCCAACCAATTTCATCAATTCATTTGCCTTGCAGTTCAATGGGTGACAATGAGATAATTTTTAAAATTCCCCAGCAAAATATTTGTCAACTTCTGATGCTCTAATTTCATGAAAACACTAATGATGGAGACCCAAAGAGATGGTTGGACATCTAGTTCTCCTCAATCACGTCTTTTTAAAGCTTCTAGTCCTGAACTTAGGTACTGGGATCCAAGAAAACTAGATTCACTTTATCTGTATGACTTGGGCAATGGCCACAGCCATTCAGAAAAATTAAAAATCAGACTTTGCAAATAGCTACTGTTCCAGTTTTAAGGGCTATTTTGTCCTTTATATCACTTTCAGTTGTACATTTTAAAGAAAGAAGGAAAGACATCATCTTACCAATTGTCTGTGTACTGGGTTTAATGGCATCCCCCCAAAATTCATGTCGACCCAGAACTTCAAAATGTGACCTTATTTGGAAATAGGGTCTTTGCAGATGGAATTATGTCGAAGTCATACCTCATTACAGTGGGCCCCAATCTAATGACTGGTGTCTCTATAAGAAGAGAAAACAGAGACACAGAAACACACACAGAGGAGGCCATGTGATGATGGAGGAAGAGAGTGAAATGATGCATCTAAAGCCATGAAACACCAAGGATTGCCTGCAATCAGCAGAAGCGAGGAAGAAGCAAAGAAGGCTCCTCCCCTAGAGCCTTAAGAGAGACCATGACTCTGCCAAAACCTTGATTTTGGACTTCTAGCCTCCAGGACGGTGAGAGAATATATTTCTGATCTTTTAAGCCACCTAGGGTGTGGTACTTGGTAACAACAGCCTTCAGAAAATGATCTAGCCTGTGATTATATCTCTACTTTGTAACCCTCTCCATTCAAGTCACACCAGGAATCCAAAGATGGAACTAATTTCATGGTTTCTCTAATTAGGAAGAATCTGTCCCCAGCAATTCCAGAGGCTCCCTCCTTGCCGTATTTCTTTCCTCTTATTGAAGAATGCATCAAAGGTAGTAATCTCTAGTCTCCTGAGAGATCAAGTCTGGAGGGAATTCTGAAATCGAATCACCATAATAGTACTATTATTTTTCTTATAAGATTATCCCACAAATTATTATTCTCTTAATTAACTCCAAGTCAATAAATTAGAAATATCTGCTGATCTCAGTGACAGTGCCCATCAATGGGTAGTGCCAGGTTCTTCAGCAGCTCAAAGCAGAAGAAATAGGCAGTTTCTCTCCTTAGTGGCAGTTCCCAAAAGTAGTGGCGGGGGTCTTTATCATCATGGTTTACAGCAACCTCTCCTCAAGGTGGGGTGGTTGCAGTGACAGACAGAATCTAATGACAGTAATTTTTGCTCTTAGCAATGGTGGTAACTGCCAGACATAAGGGTTCCTAATGTTGATTTCATTCTGTGATTTTTATAGGTTCCCCCATGTCCCTTTGGTGTATTTCACTTCCTCAAATAGTGTCTAAGTCTTTTAACAACTAGACATCACAGTGCAACTATCTCTGTATCACTTCCAGAGGCTGCAGGATTTTTGTAGATCACAAGGGTGAGAGGAAATCACATTGATGCACATAGAATCATCTGGAAAGCTTTAAAATAGAGATTTCTACACTCCACCCCAAGAAATCTGTAACGGGCCTGAGGATTGTGTTATTTTTATGTGGTAGGACAATCCACGGTCCAGTGTTTTAGAGCCTTAGCTCTAATGGCAGCCTAGAGGGTTCCACGAAACTAATTTCATATAGGGAAGTGAGTGTCAGTAAGAGCTCACAGGTGCACTTCTCCTAGCTAGCTTCTTAGCCAGCATCCTCTCAGTTTCTTGAACACACCAAACTCCTTTCTCATCAGGGCCTTTGGCACTTCCTTTGTCCTTTCCCTGAAATAGCTTTACCTTTCAGCAACATGTTTCTGCCTCCTTCTCATCATTCGGACCTTAGCTCAAAGGTCGCCTTCTCTGACCAGCCATTGAAGGTAATGCCTCCTGTCCACGGTTATTCTCCCCTTATCCTGTATTACTTTCTTCACATCACTTACCTCTAGCTGAAATTCTCGTATTTCTATATCTCTTTCTTGGATTACTGTCATTTTCCCTCACTGCACTATGCTCATAATGAGGGCATGACCCTGGCCCATCTTGGTCACAGTAGTAGAGCCAGTATACAAAAAGTGGCTGGCACAAAATAGAAATGTAATAAATTAAATGCATATAAAATGAAAGTAACATGTTTTTCACATTTCTTGATATCTAATTAGCGAAAGAACTCAGCTCAACAAACAACAGTGGCCATGATTCTGGATAACCTCTAAGTTTCCTTTTGTTAAACCTTTAAGGGAAGCCAAAACCTCTGATTCTCTTTTACACACACTAACAACACAAATCACTACAACTCAGAAGTTTCCAGTATAGAGCTCCTCTCTTGTTATAGTCTGAATCCAATTATCCAGAATACTTGACAAAAATCCCTCTTTATGCACTCCCCAGCCATCTTATCCAGATTTATACATGTATTAAAACTGTATCCCATAAAACAGGACTAGCTATTGTACAATTGCCCACAACCAATGTACTAACTAAATTCTATTAGTAACTCTGGGTAATGTTAGCATTAAAATGTCACAAAACAATGTGCACAAAACAAGACATTTATTCAAAGGAAGCCCTAAGGCTTTTGTACCCATTTTTTTTTTCATACTAGAGCCTGGAAGTGTTCATTTCCTGGGGAGTAATTAATAAAATAAATGACTCCTTGAAATATGGTCTACCTAGAAACTCAAAAGAAAAGTTCTCTAGCCCTGCCACATTTTAAATTAAATCCAGAATGTCCATGGTGTTTCTAGTAAGGTGATTTACTTTCCTTCCACATGTAGTACAATAAACATGTCTGCTCTGGAGAAAACAATGTTGGTACCTCACATTCAATCCAATTCAGCTCCCCAAAAAGAGGTCAAGTGAGGCTCACCAAACAAATATCAAAATCCTTGAAAAGTACAAACTTCAGTTATAGGTATGATAAGATACAAGCAGTCTGCAAATAGCATATTATAAACATACAAATTTATTATGCTTTTTAGTTCATCTTTCATTATAGAACTACTAACAACGTACTCTTCTTACAGATTCTCTTTGCAAGAAAAAGGACTTCTAAAATATGAAATTTATAGCAAGTAAAATTGAAGTCTTCATAAGCCAAGAGAAGAAAATTTACCCATTGTTACTAGAAGGAAGAATTAATATTTATTGTGTAGCTACTACATATCAGCCATTTCACAAGAAGATTTATTTTTGTTATTTTTATTTAGTGCAAAGCACCCTTACTGTAGATATTATTAGCTCTGTTTTTAGATGGGTAAATTGAGTCTCAGAGATGTTAGCAAATTATTTAGAGAGAGAGTTTGGAAAGTAGCTATGGCTCCAATGCCCATGCTGTTTTCCTTATCCCATGTTGATTTTCTCTGTGCTAATGCCAACATATATTATTAGAAATTTGAACTTAAATCTGCTGTAAGAACTTCATGAAGACTGTCTTAGTCAGCTCAAGCTGCTATATCAAAATACCATAGACTAGGTTGCTTAAACGATAGACATTTATTTCTCACAGTTCTGGAGGCTGGGAAATCCAAGATTAAGGTGCCAGCAGATTCTGTTCTTGGTGAGGGCGCTCTCCCTGGTTTGCAGACAGCAGCCTTCTCCTATCCCTTGCAATATTACAGCACTATTTAGCAAGTTTCAAGACTGTTTCTTGACATGATCTCGCCCCGATAAAGATTCTGTTTAAGTTAAAGCACTTTCTACCTACTTAATCATTTGATGTATTTTGATCATTCACAATACAAATATTATTCTTTTAGCTCAAATCTCTTTTAATACTTTTTAATGCTCTGGTCACTGCTTATCTTTCTAAAATACTTCAAAAACAATACCAATCCTCCCCTGTGTTTATCACTTTGCTTCCTTCTTCCTTCCGGTTTGCTGTTTCTTATTTGAAGTTTGTTTTTTTTGAATCTACATACCAACCCCATTCCTTCACCTAAGGGATGGTTTGTACTTTTTCTTTTTCTTTAATCCCAAATATGACTTTTTCAGGTCTTTGATTTGTTCCCTTTGCTTCTGCCCTGACTGAAGTAAGCTTCACTCTTTGGAAGCAATGGTCTTTGATCTTGACTGGATCAGCTCCCCCAAACCATTTAATGAGATGTTGGATTTTAGATGGAAATAGAAAGAATAAAAAGCCAATGACTTAAAGGAAAAATGAGAGAGTCAGAAAAAGGTTGCTTTGTCCCTAGTATAGTCATCAATTAATATTTATTCAGTACCCTCTGGGTCACGAGATGGAACTAGATAAAGTAAAACTTTGATGATGAGCTAACTGAATAATTAGAAATATGTTAAATTTTACCTTTAGAATCATAGATAGTTAGAAGCAGAGGAACTTTAGAGATAATCTACTGCCACCCTGCCATAAAATGACCAGAGAGGCTAAATGACTGGCCTAGGATCATAGGTAGTTAATGCCAGAACGGCCACGTGAGCTTAAATGTTTTCCAAAAGCATTGTGATCTGGGTGAATTCTAAGAAACTTTTACAAAATGAACAGGTAGTCAGAACAAGTTTGTAGGTTACAAAGGTAAGCTCAAAGATTTGTGAAATAGTTAGGAAGTCCAGGGAAGAAACATCACCATCCCCATTTTATATTTTACTGGTTAAAATATGGATTCAAATCTCTGCTTCACTTACTAGGTGAATTATTTGTGACCTTGGGTAGATTACTTAGCCTATGTCTCAATATCCTTAGTATAAAATAGATTTGATAACAATAATGTCAAAAAAACTTAGAGTAATGATTAAGATAATGTACATACGTTGGTTAGGGATTGCATTTGGCTGCCCATACACAAAACACAATTATAAAAGTTTAACCAAATAGAAGACTTTTTTTTCCATAAATTAAAAGTCTAGAGATAGTTATTCCAGGGTTGGTACAGAGGCTCCACAATGCCCCAGGATCCTTCTATCTTCTTGTTCCATCATCCCTTATATGAGGCTTGCATCCTCATGGCTACCTGATGAAAGCCAGAGGGCTGCTCTCCACCAGGCTCATATCCGCATGGCAGACAGAAAACAAAGAGGAAGTAACAAAGGAGTAGCAGAATTTTCCCAGAAATCCATAGCAGACTTCTTAATCTAAACCTGTTGACAGAATTTTGTTACGTGGCTCTTCCTAGTTTCAAGAGAGGCTAAGAAATGTAGCTTTTAAACTAGGCACATAATTTAGGATTCTGTTTACACAGAAAAATAGAATAGGAAAGACAGTTGACCATGTCTGCTCCAACAGTTAAAGTATTTAGTGCAATACTTGGCATATAGTAAGTGCTTAAGAAATGTGAGATATTATTAGCATTCTTATCATTAAAAAAGAAACCGAGGCTCCAGGTTAAATAGGAGTGCCTACCATCTCCCAGCACTGTGAGGAAGAGTTCTGCTTATGTTATTTTATTCAGTAGTCACCACAACCTTATGAAGTTAATTTTGTTTGGCATAACAATAATATTTGGACATAAAGAACATTAACACTTAGAGAAAAGTGAAAGATCTTGTCTAAGGTCTGACAGCTAGGGAATAATTGAGCTGAGATTGAAATGCAAGTTCATTTGACTCTAGAGACCCACTCTCTATCTATTCTGCCACTCTGTGACACCATTTTTTTTTTTTTTTTTTTTTTGTCAAGAATAGTAACACCACAGGCATTGTACTATTTCCTCATGTGATCTTTTTGGGGCTTGACTCAACTATATTGGTCATCTTCAGTCTGGGCCATTTTAAGCTGTGAAATGTGAGTATAAGTTATTGGAAAGGTACTTGAGGGCAATGCGAGATAGAAAGCACAGGCAGCAGATCCACAACAACATTCCTAACAGACATCTGACTCATTTGGAGCCTGCTCCACAGCACACGTGGCCCCCGCACACTCGGTACCTTAGAACTGAACAATGCACTCCCACACCTCATTCCTGAGATGATGTGTGGGGTTCTTACTGCCAATAGGAGATCAATAGCACTGCACAATGAGTCACGTGGTGGACTTGTTGCCACATCTATCCCACAGAACTCTGAGTGCTTCTGGGTTTCTGGAAGACCTTTACAAGGTAGAATTTCTCATTTCCTTCCCAGACAGGATGAGTACTTAGCTGCACATCTTTAACCTCCCTGAAACTTCTTCAGAAGGTTTTCAACATTGAACAGGTGGGAACCATGCTCCAACACTTTATGATAATTTATTCCTGACTATTACATAAAAAGGTTTCAGACTAAGTTAAATCAATACCCTCGCCGTCACCATTTGCAAAGTACCTGAATAATATGCCAGCTGACACATGATTTGAGGGGCTTAATAATATGGAGAAGTGTGAGAATACTCCCCAGTAGTCTACAGACGTGGATAAATATAAAAATTAGTGGTTTGAAGAGATTGGGGGAAAAAGGATTGAACGAAAAGACCAGAATGCAGATCAGATGTGAGGAAGATCTTTTATAGGCTTCTTGCTTTGGAGCTGGTGGAAAAGTTGACGTGGGTGATTATCTTAGTAGACCTTTCACTAATATGGGCACTGATATCCCCTACAGCTTCCATGTTCTAGGTGTTGGTACTTTTATGTTTGGAATAACAGAAGCTTCCTCAAAATAGCTGATGTAACAAGGAGGATTTATTATATCTATTATTTATTCAAAAACTACTTATCCAGGCCTCCAATGTGAAAATCTTATTCTACTGTGTTGGAAAAAGAGTGGCGAACCAAATGGATGAGGTATTTGTTGTCACATGATATATTCTAGTAAGGGAAACTGATAATAAAATAAAAAGTCAAACATGTAAAGCTCATTAGCACCCATTTATGGTGCTAAATGCTATGAAGAAAATAAAGCAGAGTGACCTGGGGTAAACAGCATGACAACTGAAACTCTTAAGGGAAGGTTTCTACTAGGAGATGACATTCAAGCTGAGACCAAAATGACAAGAGAAGTCAGCTATCTTAAGACCTGGAAAAGAGTATCCATGAACTCAAGAGTAGAAGTATAGAATCCAGAACCAGGAACTGAAAAGTCATCAGAGACTGAAAAGCCTTCAAGAACTAAAATAACCATTCTCTTAAGGGCCTGTCACTGCTTCTCTCTGTGTCATCCTGAATTTACTCTCCATAAACAAGCTTCATCAGCACTGCTTGACAAAGCTTCATCCAGATAATTTCACAAATCCAAATTCCAAGAATAATCCATTTGGTCTAGCATGGGCCAGCTGATTGCCTTTGATTCAATCTGTGACCAGTTGGGCAGATTCCCAGCCTCTGTTTTTTTGTGAAGCAGGGTGACAAGAGGACAAAGTTGGTTCTCTAAAATGGGGGTATGGAGCTTAATAAAGTGGATTTGCTGAGAATATTCTATGCTTTAAATCTCCAATGGTTCATCTAATTATTCACTCATTCACTCATTTACCCAAATTAATATATGATTAAAGAGTCAACTAACTATATACCTATTACTCCATATCTGGATACAGAGAATGGAGTGAGGAGAGGAACCGTATATAATCGGGAGACAAATATGGAAGAATAGGGTCTGTTAGGAAAGATAAGTCATATAAAGGAATATCTATAACATAGAGATAAAAGTATCATAAGAGGCACACAAATAGAGAACTAAGGTATTCTAGCACAGACAGAAAGATACATACTTTTTTCCATAAATTATATACTTGGTCCCCTGTCTCAGAGTGACCATGAAACTAAAGTTCCAAGCCATTGGCAGGACTGAATCTATCACTGCCTTTCTACGACATCCTGCAAAGTTAATTTCCATCGGAAACATGAGCATAGCAGGTAAAGTGAAGGGTTCTATCAGGAAAAGTGTTGGAAGGCCAGAAGGCTAAGTGCTGTATCAATAATAAATGTATGTGAATACTTCATGGGTTGTGATTAAACCAGGCTTTCCGAAGAGTCAATAATAGGGCAGGCTCTTCAGAAAGACAATTATCTTTGCCAGGACACAACTGTGCTCGTAAGAATGGAGCTGAGGTTTTCTTGGAGGGTTATACTGGTACAGCATTTTATACTTCCTCAATCACATTTCATGATCAAAATTTGAGTCTAAAAATTAGCAATTGCATTAAAAATTTTGGAATCAAAACTTTGTTGCTCTGGAGCATGGACATAAAGTTTCTTGGCCCCATTTCTAGGAGAAAATATATCTAAGCTGATGTTTAAGAGTCTACAATATGAGGAATTGTCAGTCACTCTATATAGATGTAATAGGATGTGAAATGTAATTTTTTTCTGTTCTTTTAAACTTCTACAGAGCCCTCAACAGTTCAAGACAATATTATAGGCAGCAGGCCACATAAATCGGGTTATGTTAAAAGATGTGATACTGGCTATTCAATCCTTAGTTCATCAAGCACCTTGGGGTTGAAGGCTGAACGTGTGGATGGAGAAGACTACTTGGAACAGTTTTTCTACCGTGCTGGGTGTAAATGCTCTCAACCACCAACCATTACCCTCAATATGGGAAGAGTATTTCTCTTCATCTAAAGCTAAATGAGGACAGTTTTAAGAAAAACATTCAAGACCTTGGCTGTGGTTCAGGTGTCCTGTAGTGGAGAGTAAGGAGAAGACAGAGACTAAGGAGAGAGTTGTGTGTGACCATACAGAAGAGACTTCATTTTCAAGCTGCATCTGCTGTTGGAAAGGCTCCTATAAGGAGAAACCTTGAAGAGCCCAAAAAGGGCTCAATAAGAAAAGCTCCCAGCTTTGGCACTACTGAACACAGACATCAACAAAACCAGACTATGCCTTCTTAAGACTCGTTGTCCCAACCCAGCAATGTTTGACTTTGGAGGAATCCCCCAATAGTAGCAAATAAATGGGGAAAACGAAGAAAGAAAGAAGGCAGAATCAACCAAATTCCCCTTCCCTTTAGCGGATAAGTGCAATCTGGGGGAAGTGATACACTTAAAATTGAGGAAGAGTTTTTGTTAGAATGGGCTTGACAGTTTTACTATCTGAAAATGACCAGAAGAGTTATGAGCTATGCCTGAGACTTCATTCAGGGAGGCAGTATGCTGTGGTTTTAAAATGTATCCACAAATTCTTTGATACTCCTACCTTCAAGTGGTAGAGTTTAATTCCCCTCCTTTTGGATGTGAGTTATACTTAGTGACTCCCTTTTAAAAATAGAATATGGTGGAAGTAATGGTGTATGAATAGGTCATAAAGGGTAGGGCAGCTTCTTCCTTGCTTTCTCTCCTGGATCATTCATTCTAGAGGAGGCCAGCTGTCATGCCATGAGGACACTCATGCAGCCCTTGTCTGGCCTGTACCTATTTGCAATTTTCATATGGAAGCCAAAGCCATTGGAGCTAAGTCAGGACTGGCTTTGTGCACAGTTTCACTTCTGGGGCATCGAAGAGGCTGCAGGATCCCCCATAAGTCTCTGACTCAAGGTTTTATCCCTGATAAGATGAACTGACCCTGGGAGGGAGAGGTGATAAAGATAGTCTTATTATCTATTAGCCAACTTTTACTGCTTCATATGTGTCGGGTTTGTCCAAATTGGCAATATTGACATTTTGGACTAGATAATTCTTTGTTGCAGGGGGCCATACTGTGCATTGTAGGATGTTTAGCAACATCTCTGGCTTCTATCCATTAGATGCCAACAGAAACCCCATTCCCAGTTGTGACAACCAAAAATGTCTCCAGATACCACTAAATGTCTCCTAAGGGCAAAATTTCTCCCAGTTGAAAAGCAGTGCCTTCCTGTGGCAGAAAACCCAGTTCAAACTGATTATAGTGCCAAAGAAGCTTATGGGTTCACATGATGAAAAAGTTTAGGTGGAGAATCTGCCTCAAGAACAGCTGGTTCCAGGGTCTCAAATGACATCACTTAGACTCTGTCTCTCTCCCGTTTCCTGAAACCTTCAGTATTACGTCCCTTTCATGCAGGCCCTTGCTATAAGATTATTGTCAAAAATTTTAAATTGCATCCTTCACTTCTGAGATGAATAAGAAAAATTCTCTCTATTTTTAAATAGATCAAATTTAAGTGTGACCGTCATTATTCTTAATTGAGTCTTAGGCTCATCCCTAAACCAACCATTGTAATAATTACATGACATATACTGGGGTCTGGGTTATGAGCCCAGCCCTAAATTGGCATGAGGTCAACCTTAACCAGTCCCATGTATTGAAAATAAGGGTGGAATGTTTTCCCTAAAGCAAAGTTGGATCTGTTACAACCAAAGGACTCTGGTGGGAGGTGAACGCTTGGATGCACAAACTAAGGTTGACTCTTCAGGTGACCTTTCCCCAGATGCATTTGGCTTGCATCCCTTTCATGGTGAAAAAAATAGGCAAATCTGGCCTCCCAAGTTTCACCCTGACCCCAGGCTCCCTCATTAAGAAGCATTAGTCACAAAGCCTTGGAGAATCAATAACACTGAGGAATTGAGACAGCACATAATTCATCCCCTTGGAAACTTTTCAAAAATATCACCTCACTGTTGCAGAGGAGCATTTCTTTGCCTACTATAAATTAGAAAAAAATAGAAGAAAAAAAGACAGAGGAAAAAATCTGAGCTGCCTGACAATCACCTTCACCGTGCAACACTCACCCTGCAATCACACCCACACCCCCATGCCAGCACTCTAGCAACCACGGGTGTGCGGGCTCACAGCACCCTCACACACCCTCTCACACACCCACCGCCTCAGAGCCAGCCCACCGGGCTGACAATCACACTGGCAGCTCAGCACAACCAAAGCCTCCTTTCCCCACACGCCGTCATTTCCTAGGTTACCAGATCCCCAAGCCCAGTGGGGCTGCAGAGAAGGGAAGGAAGTGCCCCAGAGACAGGCAGCAAACCTAGCTGCACAGAAAACCTGGACTATGTAGGGAAAGAAATCCTTCCAACAATCCTTCCCAGAGGGCTGGCTGCAGGTGAGGATCCTGCCACGGGCAATTCACCCCCGGTCCCCTTTCTGAAGCGTGAGATGCCAGAGGCATTGACCAGATCAGTAACCAATTTACAACCCCTAACCAAGAGCCATGCTTGCTTGTGCCTGAGTTACAAGACAAAGTAAAGGCAGGCATTACTGGGAGAGATGAGGAGCGTATGAGGGGGAGGAGAATGGAGACCGTGCCAGGAATTCCAAAGAGCAGTCCTCCCCCAGGGAGCTGGGTGCCAGGCTCTGTGGGACGGGCAGGAGACATAAATAGCATTTCTCCTGAATCCCTGTGGGGCCGGTAGTGGGTGGGCAGCTGGAACCCTCTGTGACCCAGTTAGAAGAAAGCTTTCCAAGGGCTGGAGCTGGCCTCGTGTGTAATGAATAGAATAGCAATAAGTGATGATATTATTTCCTCAACTGCAAAATGATGATAACAATATTTAAATTTGCCCTATGGGTAGTGTTGGGAGGATTAAATGTTGTGAAACATACAGAGTTCATGGAGTAGTGCCTGGCTTATAGTAAAATCTTAATAAATATTTGCTAATAATAATAATCAGAGGCAGCATGGCATAAGTTAGAAAACTAATCCTACCACCTACTTGTCCAATTCAACCTTGAGTATCATCTCTGAGCTTCAGTTTCCTTAGCTGTAAAAAAATATTCCTTATTTCAGGAGTTATTTTATGAGAATGCATCATATAATGTATGTGAAATTTCCTTAGCACAGAATTACCTAGGAATATCATCATCATCATTGTCACCACTGCCATCCTTCATACTTTTTTCTTAATAAAACACTATTATATTCATTAGCTCACTCTCCCTCCTTCAATGCTGTGTAGCATGTTGATGAACAGGACAGGCATTACTGTCACTTTCCAGATTAGAAAATTGGGGCCCAGAAATGTTAAATGACTTGTCTATAACCAAACAGTTAGGAGGTGGCATGTGGGATACACGCAGCCTTTGGATTCTTAAAATCATGCTCGCTGTTTTTGCCACAGCACCTCCTAAGCGGAGTGAGTCACCAAGAGATCCATGACAATAATTGCAGCTGTTGTTTATTGAGCATATATTAGGCTACACGTCCTGTTCTAGATACTTCCCAGGCTCTGAAAGGATGAACACAGAAGGATTCTGGGATTTCTTGTCAACCAACCCTTATAGGTGCCCTACAATCTATTTTAGGTGCACATTTCTCCAAATATCACTTATCTGCAAACTGCACGCTTTCTGGCAAGACCCACTCTCCATCTAATCCACATCTGCACCTTCCCATGCACTATTAAAAAGACTCAACTTCTGCATCGTCTTCCAGAGCTTTCTTCTTGCCTCCTCCACTCTCCTCCCAGCCTTAAAAAAAGACTCCTTCAACCTCACAGCTAACTGGGTGAGTCATGGGGGAGGAGGCCAGCTTTCTTCATCTCTCCCCGAAACAAGAACCTGTTTTGATTTTGCCACCCCATGTACCAGTGCATTACCAGAACAGGGAGCTAATCCCAGGAAGACCACAACAGCAGGAAGACCTGCCCCATCCGTGCATCAGACAGGTCCCAAAGCCCTCCAGTGTCTAACATCTCCCTTCCTCTCCAGAGGTAATGTTACACTTTTTGTGCAATCTAGATTATTCTACCTTTCAAAGAGTTCTTCATTTTTCTCGATAAGAACACTGCTCCTTTAAATGGTCTCTTTTGATATTAACGTGGGTGTCAAAATGTGGGTTTGTTTGATGAATGCCCTAACACATAAGCAATTTCTAAAGCAAATGTTAAGAAAGAAAATTAAATAGTTGGGAACCAACTTGTTACATAGTTTAATTGTACAAGGCTGGTGAGAAAGATCTATCCTTAAAGCATCAGGTTTGACAAGATAAGGGAAACACAGAGAGGGATTTCACAGGCACACAAATGATACTAAGGTTTGATATTGCTCATCTGTCACAGATATAAAATGAGTCATATTTATCAGAGGCTTTGGGGAGAAATGAGAGGCGGATATCTATCCCTACACCAGAATCAAGCAGTGAAAGATTGTTATTTGCTTAAATGCTATGTTTCACAAATTGGAGAAGTAGTACTCATTTCGAATGGTGTCCATTAGTCTCCTACCTAGTTCAAATTCTCTGACCAGAGTTTATAAGTAAGAATAAACTTTTCAGTGGGCAGAAAAGGATAATTTTTTAAAATGGGTTTCAGAACCAACTCTTAAAATTTCTTTTTTCTGCTTGACTCACACCTTGACCTGGAAATCGCCTCAGCCTCTAAATGAATCCCAAATTTGTGCTGCCTGTTTATATTCCTCATTTAAGGTTAATGTTAATCAAGTTAGGAGTGTTTCTGACCTCTTAGACTTATGAGAAGTGAAAGTTTATGTATGACCTTGTAGTTCAAGTTCTACCAGAAACCAGCCATTGTGACTATGGGCAAACCATTTTCACTCTCTGGGATACACTCATCTCATTCATAAGCAAAGGCTATTGACTAGACAATTGAAACGTCCACAGGAGCATACAAGGATAATAAGCACAGAAAGACTCTTGGGGAAAACTGAGAGTCAGAGTTCTGGGTTTTAGGAGGCAGTCAATTACCAGCTTCAATAACTTTATCAGTAGATAGATAAAGTTTTTACTTCACTCATTCATTCATTCAACAAACACTTCCTGGGAATCTGCTATGTCCCAGGCATTGCTCTAGACAGGTAAATTTAAAAATACAATTTAAACTAGGAATAGTGTTGTGAAAACAATAAAGATCTCTATTGCCAGCAGTAAGGAAGAAATATGAAAAAACACAGCCCAGGCAAGCTCAGGACCTTCCTTCCAAATGTTATCGCCTCCCATTCATGAAATATGAATAGATTCTTGAATAGAGAAAAATAAATGTGTTAATGCCAGTTGCTTCATGATGAAGTAAAGAAATAAAATGAAGAAGATAATCAGTAAACTGAAACTTGAATTGTGCTTAATAAGCCAAAGAGAGGCTGAAGCTGTTCTAGAGCAGGTGCTCACCCCCGCATTAAGCAGGATCCTCAAAGGGAAAAACATTGTCCCCAATGCATAGTACTAGCTGGATCTAGGCAAGAAACAAATACAAATATCCCTAGAACATCCCTAATTTATGCCCTAAGAGTTTTACATTTTAAGTTCAACCAAAGATGGTCTATTTGACCTCAGTTAAAATGATAACTACAGGATATAAAAATATATAAAAAATTTAAAGAACTAAAAAGACAACATAAAGGGTAAGTAAATAATAAAATACTACCAAAATGAGGGTTAGCTTTTTTTTTTTAAAAGAAGTCAAATGGATTTCTATTTCTAGTTATTCAGATGATGAGCTAGGTTATTCAGACCAACCCTTTGCTGAAATTAAAAGAAAAAATATTATACTGAAATCTCCTTAAAGATATATATTTTTTTAATTTTATTTATTTATGGCTGTGTTGGGTCTTCGTTTCTATGCTAGGGCTTTCTCTAGTTGCGGCAAGTGGGGGCCACTCTTCATCGCGGTGCGCGGGCCTCTCACTATCGCGGCCTCTCCCGTTGTGGAGCACAGGCTCCAGACGCGCAAGCTCAGTAATTGTGGCCCACGGGGCCCAGCCGCTCCGCGGCATGTGGGATCCTCCCAGACCAGGGCTCGAACCCATGTCCCCTGCATTGCCAGGCAGATTCTCAACCACTGCGCCACCAGGGAAGCCCTAAAGATATTTTTAAACATTGAAAAGATATAAAAGATTTACAGAGCCAAAACTTAAGCCAACATTTCTCAAATTGCGGTCTACCAATGCCTGTGGGACTAACCCCAAGACCCATTCAGAAGATCTAGAGGTCAAAACTATTTTAATAATAATACCAAAATGTTATTTTCCTTTTTTACTAGGTTGACATTTGTACTGTGGGTACAAAAGGAATGGAGGGGTGGGAGGGGGAGGAATGAGACTGCTGGTAACTTAACCCAAATCAAGGCAATACCGCCAATATAAAGCTACTCAGAGTACTGGCATTTAAAAAGCCAGTTTCACTTTAAAATACCCTTAATTGGGTACTAAAACAATTTTATTAAATATTGATCATTGAGTACATCTTTTTAATATTTTGTGATGAAATGGACAGAACACATAAAGCATTTTTGCTGCATAATAAAGTATAATGTTTTCAAGAAGAAAAGTACATGTGTGATTTGAGTTATGAGCTCTACCAGATGCTTTTTTCATGGATCACCATTTTTACTTGAAAGAACAACTAACAGACATACTATGGTTATTCAGACTTGGGTGTTTTCCAAGAGTTTTCTTGAAAATGAATGAAACCACCCTGTCATTTCAAGGAACACAGATGACAATATTTCTTGCCAATGATAAAATTTGAGCTTTAAGCAAAGACTAAAATTTTGGAATTCTTACATCTACTACGATGAGCTTGACAGCTTTCCTTTACATAAAGACTTTCCTGATGATATCATTGGTGATATTAACAAACATTTTTTTTCAATTAGTAGACTTCATTTTTTTAGAGAAGTTTCAGGTTTAGAGAGAAATTGGGCAGATATTATAAAGAGTTTCCATATTCTCCATCTCCCCTATACAGATTCTCCTATTAACATCTTGCAATTGTGTGGAACATGTGTTACCTTGATGAACTGATATTGATACATTACTATTGAATATTAACTAAATTCCATAGCGTGTATTACTGTTCACTCTTTGTGTTGTACAGTTCTATGTGTCTGGACAAATCTGTAATGTCATGTATGCACATTACAGTATCATAGATAATAGTTTCACTGCCCTAAAAATTCTCCGTGCTTCACTTATTCATCCCTCTCCCTCATGCCTTTTTAAAATCATCTCTGTGGCTTTGTCTTTTCTAGAATGTCACATAGTTAGAAACGCATAGTAGGTAGACTTTTTATACTGCCTCCTGTCACTTAGCAATATGCCTTTAAGTTTTCTCCATATCTTTTCATGGCTTGATAGCTTCTTTTTATCATTGAATAATATTCTATTGTTTAGATATATCACAGTTTATATATCCATTCACCTACTGAAGGACATCTTGGTTGCTTCCAATTTGGGGCAATTATGAATAAAGCTGTTGTAAACATTTGTGTGCAGGCTTTTGTTTGGGTATACATTTTCAACTCATTTGGGTAAATATCTAGGAGTGTAATCGCTAGATCATATGGTAAGACACTGTGTTTCACTTTGCAAGAAACTGTCAAACTCTCCTCCAAAGTGGCTGTACCATTTTTCATTCCCTCCAACAACAAACGAGAGTTTACTGTTGCTCTACATCATTGCCAGCAATTGGTGTTGTCAGGTTATTAGATTTTAGCAATTCTAATAGGTACGTGGTGGTATCTCATTGTTTTAATTCGAAATTCCCAAATAACGTATGATGTTGAGCATCTTTTAATATGCTTATTTGCCATCTGTTTATCTTCTTTGGTGAGGTGTCTTTCAGATCTTTAGCCTATTTTATAATTGTGTTGTTGCTGTTTAATTGTGGAGTTTTAAGAGTTCTGTGTATATCTTGGATATAAGTCCTTTATCAGATATGTGTTCTGCAATATTTTCTCCCAGCCTGTGGTTTGTCTCTTTATTCTCTTAATTGTGTCTTTTACAGAGTAGAAGTTTTATTTTTAAGAAGTCCAACTTACGAATTTTCTTTCAGGAATCGTGCTTTTGGTATTGTATTTAAAACCTCATTGCCAAACAGGGGTAAACTAGATTTTCTCCTATATTATCCTCTAGAAATTTTATAGTTTTGCATTTTACATTTAGGCTTGTGATCTACTTTGAGTTAATTTTTGTAAAGGGTGTAAGATCTGTGTTTAGGTTCCGTTTTTTGCATGTGGAGGTCCAGTTGTTCCAGCACCATTTGTTGAAAAGACTGTCCTTTCTACATTGATTTGCCTTTGCTACTTTGTCAGAGATCATTTGTATGGGTCTCTTTCTCAACCTTCCAGTCTGTTCCATTGATCTATTTGTTTATTCTTTCACCATAACCACCTGTCTTTATTACTATGGATTTAAAATAAGTCTTGAAGTCAGGTCAAGCCAATTCTCCAATTTTCTTCTTGTTCTTCAGTAATATGTTGGCTATTTGGGACATTTGCCTTTCCAAATACATATAAATTATTCCTTTAGAATAAGTTTGTTGATATCCACAAAATAACTTACTGAGATTTTGATTGAGATTTCATTGAATTTATAGATCAAGTTGGGGAGAATTAACATCTTAATAATCTTCCTATCTGTGAACATGGACTCTCTCTCCATTTATTTAGACCTTTGATTTCTTTCATTAGTTTTCTAGTTTTCCTCATAGAGATCCTGTACATATTTTATTAGTTTTATGCTTAAGCATTTCTTCCCTTTTTTGGTGCTAACGAAAATGGCATTGTGTTTTCAACTTCAAATTCCAATTGCTCATTTTTGATGTATAGAAAACCACTGACTTTTGTATAGTAACCTTGTATCCTACAGTCTTACTATAATTGCTTATTGATTTAAGGAGTTTTTGTGGTTTTTTTTCTTTCTTTTTTTTTTGCCATGTCTTGGTATTTTCTACATAGACGATTGTGAACAAAAACTGTTTTATTTCTTCTTTCCCAATCTCTATGCCATTTATTTTCTTTTCTTCTCTCATTGCATAACTTGGTCTAGTCTCCAATTATTTACAGAGCAGGCTGTAGCACTGATGAAGAATTGGCTAAACTATATCTTATTCCCAACCAGGAGAGATATAAAACCTTTACTGTGATAGTTAAATCTTTTGTAAGTTTCATTTATTTACTTTTGATACAGCTAGCTGGAAAAGTTTGTAGTATATATGCAGCTACAATGGAACTGAATCTTAAGAAGGAATCCTCTCGATATAAGAGGAGGGGAAACCTTCAATGGTGGAGGAGTAAGACGTGGAGATCAACTTCCTCCCCACAAATACATTAAAAATACATCTACATGTGGAACAACTCCTACAGAACACCTACTGAACGCTGGCAGAAGACCTCAGACTTCCCCAAAGGCAAGAAACTCCTCACGTACCTGGGTAGGGCAAAAGAGAAACAGAGACAAAAGAATAGGGATGGGACCTGCACCGCTGGGAGGGAGCTGTGAAGGAGGAAAAGTTTCCACACACTAGGAAGCTCCTTCACTGGTGGAGACCAGGGGTGGGTGAGGGGGAAGCTTTGGAGCCATGGAGGAGAGCGCAGCAACAGGGGTGAAGAGGGCAAAGCGGAGAGATTCCGCACAGAGGAGCGGTGCCAACCAGCACTCACCAGCCTGAGAGGCTTGTCTGCTCACCCACTGGGGAGGGAGGGGGCTGGGAGCTGAGGCTCAGGCTTCAGAGGTCAAATCCCAGGGAGAGGACTGGGGTTGGCTGTGTGATCACAGCCTGAAGGGGGCTGGTGCGCCACAGCTAGCCAGGAGGGAGTCCAGGAAAATGTCTGGACCTGCCTAAGAGGCAAGAGACCATTGTTTCGGGGTGTGAGAGGAGAGGGGATTCAGAGTGCCACCTAAATGAGCTTCAGAGATGGGCACGAGTTGTGGCTATCAGATCAGACCCTGGAGACGGGCATGAAATGCTAAAGCTGCTGCTACAGCCAACAAGAAGCCTGTGTGCAAGCACAGGTCACTATCCACCCCTCCCCTCCCTGGAGTCTGCTCAGCCAGCCACAGCCAGGGTCCCGTGATCCAGGGACAACTTCCCCAAGAGAACACACTGCATGCCCTAGGCTGTTGCAATGTCATGCTGGCCTCTGCCGCTGCAGGCTCACCCCAAATTCCAATTATAACTACCGTACGCCTCCCTCACCCCGGCCTAAATGAGCAAGAGCACCCTAATCAGCCGCTGTTTTAACCCCCTTCTGTCTGGGTGGGGAGAAGATGCCTGACAGCGACATACATGCAGAGGTGGGGCCAAAACCAAAACTGAACCCCCGGAGCTGTGCGAACAAAGAAGAGAAAGGGCAATTTCTCTGTGCAGCCTCAGAAGGAGAGGATTAAATCCCCACAATCAACCTGAGGTACCCTGCATCTGTGGAATAGCTGAATAGACAACGAATCATCCCAAAAATGTGGCGGTGGACTTTGGGAGCAATTGTAGACATGGGGTTTGCTCTCTGCGACTGATTTGTTTCTGATTTTTATGTTTATCTTAGTTTAGTGTTTAGCACTTGTTATCAATGGTGGATTTGTTTATTGGTTTGGCTGCTCTTTTTTTTTATTTTAATAATTTTTTAAATTTATTATTATATATATTTTTTCTTCTTTCTTTTTTTCTCCCTTTTCTTCTGAGCCATGTAGCTGACAGGGTCTTGGTGCTCCGGCCTGATGTCAGGTCTGAGCCTCTGAGGTGGGAGAGCCGAGTTCAGGACATTGGACCACCAGAGACCTCCCGGCCCCATGTAATATCAAACAGCGAGAGCTCTCCCAGAGATCTCCATCTCAATGCTAAGACACAGCTCCACCCCACAGCCAGCAAACTCCAGTGCCGGACACCCCATGCCAAACAACTAGCAAGACAAGAACACAACCCCACCCATTAGCAGAGAGGCTGCCTAAAATCATATTAAGTTCACAAACACCCCAAAACACACCACAGGACATGGCTCTGCCCACCAGAAAGACAATATCCAGCCCGACCTACCAGAACACAGGCATCAGTTCCCTCCACCAGGAAGCCTACACAAGGTACTGAATCAACCTCACCTACTGAGGGCAGACACCAAAAACAATGGGAAATATGAACCTAAAGCCAGCAAAAAGGAGACCCCAAACACAGTACATTAAGCAAAATGAGAAGACACAGAAATATGCAGCAGATGAAAGACCAAAGTAAAAACCCACAAGACCAAACAAATGAAGAGGGAATACGCAGTCTACCTGAAAAACAGTTCAGAGTAACGATAGTAAAGATGATCCAAACTCTTGGAAATAGAATGGAGAAAATACAAGAAACATTTAACAAGGACCTAGAAAAACTAAAGAGCAAACAAACAATGATGAACAACACAATAAATGAAATTAAAAATATCTGGAAGGAATCAATAGCAGAATAACTGATGCAGAAGAATGGATAAGTGACCTGGAAGATAAAAGAGTGGAAATAACTACTGCAGAACAGAATAAAGAAAAAAGAATGAAAAGAATTGAGGGCAGTGTCAGAGACATCTGGGACAACATTAAATGCACTAACAATTGAATTATAGGGGTCCCAGAGAAGAAGAGAAAAAGAAAGGGTCTGAGAAAATATTTGAAGTGATTATAGTTGAAAACTTCCCTAACACGGGAAAGGAAATAGTCAATCAAGTCCAGGAAGCACAGAGAGTCCCATACAGGACAAATCCAAGGAGAAACATGCCAAGACATATTAATCAAACTATCAAAAATTGAAAACAAAGAGAAAATATTAAAAGCAACAAATACATACAAGGGAATCCCCATAAGGTTAACAGCTGATCTTTCAGCAGAAACTCTGCAAGCCAGAAGGGAGTGGCAGGACATATTGAAAGTGACGAAAGGGAAAAACCTACAACCAAGATTATTCTACCCAACAAGGATCTCATTCAGATTTGAGGGAGAAATTAAAACCTTTACAAACAAGCAAAAGTTAAGAGAATTCAGCACCACCAAACCAGCTTTACAACGAATGCTAAAGGAACTTCTCTAGGAAGGAAACACAAAAGAAGGAAAAGACCTACAATAACAAACTGAAAACAATTAAGAAAATGGTAATAGGAACATACATATCAATAATTACCTTAAATAAAAATGGATTAAATGCTCCAACTAAAAGACAGAGACTGGCTGAATGGATACAAAAACAAGACCCGTATATATGTTGTCTACAAGAGACCCACTTCAAACCTAGGGACACATACAGATGAAAGTGAGGGGATGGAAAAAGATATTCCATGCAAATGGAAATCAAAAGAAAGCAGGAGTAGCAATTCTCATATCAGAGAAAATTGACTTTAAAATAAAGACTATGACAAGAGACAAAGAAGGACACTACATAATGATCAAGGAATCAATCCAAGAAGAAGATATAACAATTATAAATATTTATGCACCCAACATAGGAGCACTTCAATACATAAGGCTAATGCTAACAGCCATAAAAGGGGAAATCGACAGTAACACAATCATAGTAGGAGATTTTTACACCCCACTTTCACCAATGGACAGATCAACCAAAATGAAAGTAAATAAGGAAACATAAGCTTTAAATGACACATTAAACAAGATGGGCTTAATTGATATTTATAGGACATTCCATGTAAAAACAACAGAATACACTTTCTTCTAAAGTGCTCAGTGGAATATTCTCCAGGAGAGACCAAATCTTGGGTCACAAATCAAGCCTGGTAAATTTAAGAATACTGAAATCTTATCAAGTATCTTTTCTGAACCACAATGCTATGAGACTAGATATCAATTACAGGAAAAAAAAACCTGTAAAAATTACAAACACAAGGAGGCTAAACACTTTGCTACTAAATAACCAAGAAATCACTGAAGACATCAAAGAGGAAATCAAAAAATACCTAGAAACAAATGACAATGAAAACGCAATGACCCAAAACCTATGGGAAGCAGCAAAAGCAGTTCTAAGAGGGAAGTTTATAGCAATACAATTCAACCTCAAGAAACAAGAAACATCTCAAATAAACAACCTAGCCTTACACCTAAAGCAATTAGAGAAAGAAGAACAAAAAAACCCAAAGTTAGCAGATGGAAAGAAATCATAAAGATCAAATGAGAAATCAATGAAAAAGAAATGAAGGAAACAATAGCAAAGATCAATAAAACTAAAAACTGGTTCTTTGAGAAGATAAACAAAATTGATAAACCATAAGCCAGACACATAATGAAAAAAAGGGAGAAGACTCAAATCAACAAAATCAGAAATGAAAAAGGAGAAGTAACAACTGACACTGCAGAAATACAAAGGATCATGAGAGATTACTACAAGCAACTATATGCCAATAAAATGGAAGGCCTGAAGAAATGGAGAAATTCTTAGAAAAGCACAACCTTCAGAGACTGAACCAGAAAGAAATAGAAAATATACACAGACCAATAACAAGCACTGAAATTGAAACTGTGATTAAAAATCTTCCAACAAACCAAAGCCCAGGACCAGATGGCTCCACAGGCGAATTCTATCAAACATTTAGAAAAGAGCTAACACCTATCCTTCTCAAACTCTTCCAAAATATAGCAGAGGGAGCAACACTCCCAAACTCATTCTATGAGGCCACCATCACCCTGATACCAAAATCAGAAAAAGAAGTCACAGAAAAAGAAAACTACAGACCAATATCACTGATGAACAGTGATGCAAGAATCCTCAACAAAATACTAGCAAACAGAACCCAAGAGCACATTAAAAGGATCATACACCATGATCAAGTGGGGTTTATACCAGGAATGCAAGGATTCTTCAATATATGCAAATCAATCAATGTGATACACCATATTAACAAATTGAAGGAGAAAAACCATATGATCATCTCAATAGATGCAGAAAAAGCTTTCGACAAAATTCAACACCGATTTATGATTAAAACCCTCCAGAAAGTAGGCATAGAGGGAATTTACCTCAACATTATAAAGGCCATATATGACAAACCCACAGCCAACATCATTGCCAATGGTGATAAACTGAAACCATTTCCTCTAAGATCAGGAAGAAGACAAGGGTGCCCACTCTCACCACTATTATTCAACACAGATTTGGAAGTTTTAGCCAAAGCAATTAGAGAAGAAAAAGAAATAAAAGGAATCCAAATCAGAAAAGAAGAAGTAAAACTGTCACTGTTTGCAGATGACATGATGCTATACATAGAGAATCCTAAAGATGTCACCAGAAAACTACTAGAGTTGATCAATGAATTTGGTAAAGTAGCAAGATACAAAATTAATGCACAGAAATCTCTTGCATTCCTATACACTAATGATGAAAAATCTGAAAGCGAAATTAAGGAAACTACCATTTACCATTGCAACAAAAAGAATAAAATGCCTAGGAATAAACCTTCCTAAGGAGACAGAAGACCTGTATGCAGAAAACTATAAGACACTGATGAAAGAAATTAAAGATGATACAAACAGATGGAGAGATATACCATGTTCTTGGATTGGAAGAATCAACACTGTGAAAATGACTCTACTACTCAAAGCAATCTACAGATTCAATGCAATCCCTGTCAAACTACCAATGGCATTTTTCACAGAACTAGAAAAAAAAATTTCACAATTTGTATGGAAACACAAAAGACCCCGAATAGCCAAAGCAATCTTGAGAAAGAAAAACACAGATGGAGGAATCAGGCTCCCTGCCTTCAGAATATATTACGAAGCTACAGTAATCAAGATAGTATGGTACAGGCACAAAAACAGGAATATAGATCAATGGAACAGGATAGAAAGCCCAGAGACAAACCCACACACATATGGTCACCTTATCTTTGATAAAGGAGGCAAGAATATACAATGGAGAAAATACAGCCTCTTCAATATGTGTTGCTGGGAAAACTGGACAGCTACATGTAAAAGAATGAAATTGGAACTTCATAACACCATACACAAAAATAAACTCAAAATGTATTAAAGACCTAAATGTAAGGCCAGACATTATCAAACTCTTAGAGGAAATCCTAGGCAGAACACTCTATGACATAAATCACAGCAAGATCCTTTTTGACCCACCTCCTAGAGAAATGGAAATAAAAACAAAAACAAACAAATGGGGCCTAATGAAACTTAAAAGTTTTTGCACAGCAAAGGAAACCTTAAAGAAGAAGAGAACCCTCAGAATGGGAGAAAATATTTGCAAATGAAGCAACTGACAAAGGATTAATCTCCAAAATGTACAAGCAGCTCATGCAGCACAATATCAAAACAACAAACAACCCAATCCAAAAATGGGCAGAAGACGTAAATAGTCATTTCTCCATAGAAGATATACAGATTGCCAACAAACACATGAAAGGATGCTCAACACCAGTAATCATTAGAGAAATGCAAATCAGAACTACAATGAGATATCACCTCACACAGGTCAGAATGGCCATCATCAAAATGTCTACACACAATAAATGCTGGAGAGGGTGTGGAGAGAAGGGAACCCTCTTGCACTGTTGGGGGGAATGTAAATTGATACAGCCACTATGGAGAACAGTATGAAGGTTCCTTAAAAAACTGAAAATAAAACTCCCATATGACCCAGCAATCCCACTACTGGGTGTATACCCTGAGCAAACCATAATTCAAAAAGAGTCATGTACCACAATGTTCATTGCAGCACTATTTACAATAGCCAGGACATGGAAGCAACCTAAGTGTCCATCGACAGATGAATGGATAAAGAAGATGTGGCACACGTATACAATGGAATATTACTCAGTCATAAAAAGAAATGAAATTGAGTTATTTGTAGTGAGGTGGATGGACCTAGAGTCTGTCATACAGAGTGAAGTATGTCAGAAAGAGAAAAACAAATACTGTGTGCTAACACATATATATGGAATCTAAAAAAAAGCTTCTGATGAACCAAGGGGCAGGACAGGAATAAAGATGCAGATGTAGAGAATGGACTTGAGGACATGGGGAAGGGGAAGGGTAAGCTCGGACAAAGTGAGAGAGTAGCATTGAAATATATTCATTACCAAATGTAAAATAGATAGCTAGTGGGAAGCAGCTGCATAGCACAGGGAGATCAGCTCGGTGCTTTGTGACCACCTAGAGAGGTGGGATAGGGAGGGTGGGAGGGACACGCAAGAGGAAGGGGTATGGGTGTAATATATATATATATATATACCCATATATATATATAGCTGATTCACTTTGTCCTACAGCAGAACCTAACACACCATTGTAAAGCAATTATACTCCAATAAAGATGTTAAAAAAAAATAGAAGGAATCCTCTCTATTACATTCACAAACCTAGAACAGGGTTTGTGCTTACCTAAGAGACAATCCCAGGGTCTCCTATATGACCATACCCTTCAGTGACAAAATTGCTGTCACCTTGACATACAACTTAATGCAATGTATTGGATTAAACTCAAGAGATGCTTTTATACCAGGATCTAATAAATATGTTTGGCAGCAGGTTTATTTGTATGGGAAGAAATAGCAACTGAAAAGTATCAGCGTCAACTGGCTGACTGTAACTGTATCATGAGATCTCATTTCACAACACCAGAGTTATAACAGCAGGAGGCTAATTCTGCAATCACAATTTAGGCAAAGCTCTGACAATGCAAGCTGCTCAATTCCATGTAAACAAGAATGGAAGCTCCGTGAGGGATTGGGGAAAGGAGGGTAAGGACGGGATAATTATCCTAGTCATTAAAGAGTAAAAAGTATTCTATGCTGAAAATCAGAAGCAGTCATTGAAGTTTTAGTTACAGTTAAAAATAATGATTTCTCCTAAGAAATCTCTCCTCTTTATATTCAGAAGCAGCAATGCTGTCCTCTTCCACATTCGTTATTTCTGTTATTATCTTCCAGTTTAACTCAGTCAGAAGCATGGGCACTGACATCTGAGAAATCTGGATTAGAAGGCCACTTAAGCTATGTGATCCTGGGCAAGTTACTTAACTTTTCTAATCCTCTGTTTCTTCATTTGCAAAATTAGGAAAATAATTGTATTCACCTCAGATTGTTGAAAAGGCTAAATGAGCTAATACCTGTAAAATATGTAGCGTGGTACCTAGCACATAGTAAGATCTTTATAATATTATTGTTTATAGTATTACTACTACTAATATCCATGTGGCTTACAAGTCCCACCAGTTTTATTAAAAACCAAAAAAGAAAAAAAAAAAAAAAAAAAAAAAAACACTGTCACATCCTCCCTTCCTCTCTTTCTATCTTATTATAGACCTGGATCTATAATTATATAATTATATAATTTTATACATATATATATATAATTATATAATTATATAATTATATAATTATATAATTATAATTATATAATTACCTGGATATCTATTATATCCATCACTTGGTCCACTCTGATAGCCTCTCATCTCTGGTCTTTCCCCCTCTGTTTTACTTTACACACAAATACCAAGTTAATCTCCCTAAAGCACACTCTGTTTAAAAACCTTAATTGGGGCCACAATGTCTACAGAAAAGAGTCTAAATCCTTCACTTTGGCACTCAAGGCCTCTGTAATCTGGCCACAACCTCCAGCTCTAAATACTCTATCCCTGCCATGCATTTAAATTCCAGCCAGACTGAACAGAGCAGCCAAGCTCAGCCTTGATTGAGCTTCACAGTCTCCCAGAATGGTCAGGAGGGAATGAAGCCAGTTGGGGAGTGTAAGATGCATCCAGAGGAGAATGCCAAGGTTTAACACTAGACAAAAGAAGCCAGATCTGTTGTCAAGACCAAGAGCTAAACTGGGGATCAGGAATGATAGATAAAGCCAGGAAGCTCTGAGGGTGGTAAAAGCAGAGTGGAATCAAAGAACAAAGACAGGGAGGAGTAGGAGTCAGGGCATTTTATATGAATAGGGCCAAACCCGTCAAAATGTGCTTTCATTTGGCTTTAGCTCCATGATGTAAAGAGAGGCAGCACAGTTTAAAATGTGACTTAAACAGGACTGGGAAAATAGCACATTGCATAAAAAATTATTACCTGTAAAATTTAGCCATGGGAATGTTCATCACAGCCCATTTTTGTAACATAAAACTAGAAAACATATATATGTAAGTAAAATTACTAAGAGGAATATATTAAATGACTGATACTGGTGGTAATTTTATAATGTATATTCATACATACTTATACATATATTTGTACATATAAATATGTATGCCTGTACATTTATTTATTTATACATTTATCTTATTTATATGTACATTTATATATTTATATACATTATTTATATAAGTTAATATGTAATATGTCTAACATATACATTTATGTATTATATAAAAATATAACATGTGCTTACATATATTATGTATAATTTATACATTTATATGCTACATAAATACATACTCATATATGTATACATGCATATACATATATATATTTACCAGAAGATACACACTAGAATGTTAACTGTGGTGAAGAGTGGTATGGGATTATAAGCAATTCATTTTTTCTTCCTTGTACATAAGTTGAAAATTTTTGTGTATTGAGACAACAACCGGGATAAACCAACTGCCTAAGCCACATAGTTAATCAAAAAGAAATTAGTGGTTTATTTCTCTATGAAAATTCCAAATCCACTGATTATATTAACAGGAATCTAAGAAACAGACTCAGTTATACAAAGAACTTTAACTTCTGAACAAATATACTGACTCTTAAGCGAAACAGTAATAAATAAATGTGACAAAATCAAAGACATTATCCCACCTATAAACTCAGATATATACTCTATATGACTATTAACCTACTTTAGATGGAGGTGCTCAATAAGCTTTAGAGCACTTTTACAGATATAGTTGTATTTGGTTCTCAAGACATTCCTTTACATTCAGATGTGGAAACCTGAACACAGAGACTAAGGGCTTTTGTCAATTTCACAAAGTGAAATTTCACAGCAGTGGAGCTAGATAGAATCCAGAGATTCTTGTGAATAACATGAGGTCTAATACGCTATATAGAACACTTAATTGCCTGGAGATTTTTGTATTTTTTAAGCTAAATGACATTTTACATGATATATCAAGAATATCTGAATCTTTCTGAAGAGTAATTTAAAAGTTGGAAAGACACTAAATTCTCTGTTATGATTGAACAACATCACTGTCTTCTAACAAATAAAAGGAACCAAACCAAAACAGGGAACAATGGGAAAAATAAACGAAGAAAGTAAGGGAGGGAGAGAGGGAGAAAAGGTGAAGAGAAAGGAGGGAGGGAGGAAGGGAAGGGAAGAAAAAATTAGATTCTTTAAGCAGTAGAGATTCATTTTTAGACAACAGAAGGTATTTTTCTTCTCTCTTTGCACATTTTCTTACAAATAATATAATCCCTCAAATCCACTATTAATATGACATCAGGGACAAATTAAACATATAAACCAAGAAGTCATTAGAATGGATGGATAGGGTTTGGACTCTGGTGAATTGCCGAACAAAAGAAAAGCAAGCAAGAAACAAGCCTCTCACATTCCATTAAAAACGATTTATTATTTATTAAAGGATTCTAGATATGGATTAACCTTCTCTCACTTTTTTTTTTGGCGGGGGGTGGGGGGGGCGTGCTTTGAATCCAAAAGTGCTCTGATAAATGAATCAAAAGCTATACAATTTCTGGTTAGTTTCACTTCTGTCTCCAGGTACTGGGCTATCATTGTGTTTTATTACTTCTACTGTTTTATTTCTCCTCTTGCTAATAATCCTTATTGAATTATAGCAATACCCATGGTATCTTCCAGAGTTCAGAGAGCTGACTGTGTTTCCCGCTTCCTCTAAAGAATGGAAAATGCCAGGGAAGAAAACCTGAGCTAGTGTCTGAAGCCAATTCTTTCAGCCTCATTAAGACCAGACTGAGGCTATCTACTCTGTGAAAGGGCCACTTGGGCTCCCTAAAGTGGGTGTTTGGCCCATAAATAAAAACAACAAGCAAAGCTTTCTGGTTTTCTGCTTGATGACTTTCCAGCTTATGATGGTACATGTTTTACCCCTTCTCTTGAGTCCAGTTCACATCTCACCCCCTGACCAACAGGGCCCCCATTGATCTCTCCTGCCTTTGAACTCATGTATTATCTGTTCCATCCATTTGGCACTTGCATTGGTATTTTTTTCTATGAACATTTTTTGCCATCCTATGTGGACTATCAGTGTAATTCATAGCCCACCAGAAAGAAACAAATCTTGTTAAGCAGCTTCCCATACAAGGCTCTGTTTAAGTGGTCCTAGGGATGAGAATCATGACTTTAATTGTCAGGTAAGGTCTATCTATGTCTGTCTATAATAATGTCCAAAGAGATTCTTTAAGTCATGACTTTACAAAGACAACAACAACAAAAAGAATGGCAGCTTATTCAGTAATTCGTGTTTACTGTACATTAACTATGTAGCAGGCATTGTTGACACAGATATAGAAGACATAGACCCTGCCCTGAAGGATCTCAGACTATTGAGAAAAGAATCAAATAAATAAGGATTATAGTAGAGGATACAGTAAAAGAGCATTCTGAAACTAGAACTTAGAAGGATTTTACTATATTGTGACTTATAAAAGGCATGCAGAGACGTCCTATTTTAGCATCCTAGAGTCTTTCCTATGAAGAGCTATTGAAAAATAAGCCCTTAACCCAGGAGGGTCTCATCTGGCTGAGTGGTCCTCCCAGTTTTGTTTAATTTCTTGATTTGCCCCACATTGATCTCATCTCATGCTAAGCTACACAGGGGTATCACTTTCTTATATCAAGGCCATTATTGAATAAAGACAGCAGTGTATTTTATTCTCCATCAAAAATTTCCAAAGTTTAGATTTAAAATACAGAAGCATTTTTCCATTGTATCACACAGCTGGTAAAAGGCTCGACAGCAATTATCAGATTTTCTCTCTGTGTAGTGCTAGATCTTCACATCTCTCCCTGAGCACGTTATGTTCTGAGGGCATCTTGCCCCACTGCCTCTGAATTTCTTATCCTGAAGCTGTCCCAATGGAAGGGACATTGTTTAGTTCTTTGGGTTGGGGGAGTGATGGAGAAGGAATGCTGTCGGGAGAGTGACTTCATTAATGTCCTGGCTATAAAAAATAGCTCTCCCCACTGGATAGAAAAATGAGTACTAAAAGAAATTCCTTTGTAATATTAGTTTACATTATCCTACCTACCCTCCCCCACTGTAGCCATTTAGGGATATTTTGGCTCCTTAGTGATGGAATGATGGGAAAGCTATATTTTATACTCCTTTCTAACAACCTCACTTTTACTACATCCCTAGCACCTAGTATAATGCATAGTTGGCACTGAATAAATATTTAACAGACTGGTTCTTAATTATTTTTAATTGAAATTTCCATGACAGAGTCTTTAATGCAAGTTTTCATCATACAAAAACCCATTTTTATATCCATCATTGCAAAGTCTAGGCGTGCACTGTCCAATATGGTAGCCACTAAGCCACATGTGACTAGTGAACATTTTTAATGTGGTTCATTCAAGTTGAGATGTGCTATAAAGTGTAAATACATATCATATTTCATAAACTTAGTATGAAGAATGTAAAATATCTCATTAATAATTTTTACATTGGTTACATATGGTATGTGATATTTTAGGTTAAATAAATCATTAAAATTAACTTTACCTTTTTACTTTTAAAGAAATGTCATCAGCAGAAAGTTGAAAATTATACATGTGGTTCGCATTATATCTCTACTGAACAGCTCTGGTCCAGACAAGATTAGACAACCTTTTTTTAAAAACAAATCCAAGTGAATTGTGCATTTTCACAATAAGGGCCAGAAGAAAATAATCCAGGTTGTGATCCATTGGCAGCAGTGCTCAGTCAATATACCAAAGTGATATAAGATCTGGGGAAACTGTACCATGGTGGAACCTGGGATGAGATGGGAAGAAAGACTTGGAGCTAAGCTTCAGAGTTGCCATGAAGACTTCTTACATCTAGTCTGTCACTGCTTTGGTTGGTATCTTAACAACCTGCCTTGGAGTCCTACAGAAAATTATTGTAGGATACACAGTCCTATTGGTAGTGAGAACTGTTGGCGCTTCCTGCAGTGAAATGGGAGTGGAAACATTGTTGATGATGATCTTAAGTTACAATTACAAGAAGTAAAACCTATTCATTGAAGCAAAGTTAGAGGTACACCAAGCAGGTTAATACAGATGAAAGCTCTCTGTAGTTTCAGAGCAGATAGAAGATAGTCATCAATCCTGTAAAAGCATTTACGTTTCACTTCCCTTGCATTAATTGTCATATTTTTCATTAAAAATCATCTTTCCCTGTAGAGAATTTTCTTGGGCAATGAAAAAAGATCCTTTATTTTAACTTAATAAAATATCTTGATAAATATGATGATTCATTATAGTAGTGATTTGTTCACTTCACCTTAGAAAGATCTCTGAATTCTCTGGTACTGCTGTGGACCAATCACTTTAAAATCTCTGGTACTGCTTTCTCATTTGTCTAACAAGTATAGCAATGCCTTCTATGTTTACTTTACTTAGCTATCCAATGGGAAGTTATAGTCTTCTAATAAAAAAGAGGGGGAAATATCAGCATGGATATTTGAAAGAACTTGGGGTGAAATTAATGCTGATATGAAAATTGTCACTTTCTGACTTAGGAAAGTTGCTAACCTCTCTGACCCTTGGTTTCTTCTTTTATAAAATGCAATAATGATATAGATCTTACAAGATCACTGGAGGATTAATTGAGATCATTTATATGATGCTCTTAATACAGAACCTAACACATAATAAATGCTCAAAACAAAGCAGCTGTTATTTAGCTTCCATGTGCTCAACAATAAAGCTGATATTCTGATATGTGTGTATATATACCTACATATAATCAATATGTATAAATCAGGTATATAGATAGATTAAATGACTGAGAATGCCCCCAACTCCAATTAACTTCACAGAAGAGACCTGCTTATGAGTCTCATCTCAATGGCATTTTTTTTTCCATTTTTCACTTAAGATTAAATAAGCCCATTGTAAAATATTATAGGTTAAATGGAACTTTGCACAAAATGGTAGATTTGCTTAAGTGAACTTAAAAGTAGGAGGCATGAAGGTAGGTGAATATAAGAAGCTTCCAAGGAAAATGTTCAAATTCTTTTGCTGGATTTTAGCTAATGCCCTGGAGGAAAAAAAATCTTCACATGATTAAGACTTTTAAGAAAGTCACATAGTTAATCACATGGACCTTCTCTGGGCCTTCTGAATTAACCACAAAGAAGTTTTAGTATCACCCCTAGTCTTAGAAAAAAAATCACCTCTCTCCTGAAAACATTTCTTATTGTTTCTCAATAGAAAAAGGAAGAAAGAGAAATAATAGAAGAAGAAGGAAGGAAGGAGGGATGGAAGGCAGGCAAGAAGAGGTGAAAACTAATCAAAGATCCCTGGTTGGATCTCTATTCAGACATTTCCTATTTTCTTCCTTCATTATCTCTACCAATGACAGTCTAGCGCACTTTAACCAGAATTTTTCCTCTGCCAGTAACATGAGAGATTAAAAATAGGTCATTGTTTTTTTAGAAGTCAGCTCACTTGTGAAGAAGTTAAAAAAAAAAAAAGAGAATTAAAAATCCAGCTGTCATGCTAATTGGATCCTTAAATTGTTATTTCAGCTAAGTTCTCAGCTCAGTAAATGGCTTTTATAGACCCAGGCGATGGGCCATCCCCGTACCCTGGTATCAAGCCGGGTATACTGTATGCTTCCCATTGTTACTCTCCTTAACTATTCCGGGATTGAGATTCCTGGAAACCACCTTGCCTGTCAGTGGAAACCACACTCTGGGTCACATGTGGACCCACTCCCCCACCACTCACGGCTGGTTCCCAACTAACTGCACAACGAGGAGGAAACAGACTGCTGGGTGTCTTACTTGTCCTTCCCTATGCCTGAAAAGACAGGGAAGACCGAACAGTCCCCTTGTAGTTTTTGCTGAGTCCACCCTGCTGGTCAGTATAGAACCAAACAGCCTCACCTGCCTGATGAGTGTGAGTCAGACTATATGTTAAGGGCCTCTGAGCCAAGCCAGCAGTGTCATTGTTATCATTTTCATAATTTATAGCAATAATAATAGTATTTCACATTTATGTACCACTTCAAATATTACAAAGTGTTTTCTTTTACTACATTATCACATTTAACTGTGCTTGAGCCAGAATGGAGATGTAGAAAGAACTGTGGAGCTGAGCAAATCCATGTTTAAACTCCAGCATTGCCAATTATCAGCTGTGTGACTCTATGGCAATTATGTAACCTCTCTGAGCCTTGGTTACTCATGGGTCAAATGGGGAAAATATCTAAGGTTCTTGTGAGGATAAAATGGACCAACATATGTAAAGTTTCTACATACATCTTTAGGTCCAGGGTCATATTATAGTCACCCTAGCATCCCTGAGGGTTCAGTCTCAGGCAGGAGAAGGAGGAGGAGGAGGAAAGGGAGGAGGGAGAGTTGGGAAAGAGGAGTGGGAGAAGTAGAAAATAAGCTAACTCAGCCAATGAAATATAATATTTACCACTAGCAGAGTTCTCACTATCTGTGGTGAATGCTACTCCCTTCTGTGTGTTATCTAATTTACTCTTGCAATAATTCTGTGACATGAATATATTATTCTCAATTTAGTGATATGGAAATTGAGTGGAATTTAAGGAACTTGCCTAGATTTGCACAGTTGATAAGTGGAGGAGCCTGGCTTAAAACCCAAATCCATCTGAACAAATAGCCCATGCTCATAACAATGTTTCCACCCAGAATCTACCGTATTCCTCTAAAAGTGTCAGGTCATGGGAACACAGAAATCTCTCCCTTCAGTGGGAAGTTATAACAAAACAAAATTATAGTTCTTTATATAGAAATATGAAGTAAACAATTATGCTTTTGCATACATTGCCTTATCATAGCAATTGCAAAAAGTAAGCAAGACTCATTTTCTGAATCCTACGGATAAGAAACTTAAGGTGTGTGTAATCGGCTAAATCTCACATAGGTAAAAAGTAAAGTCAGGACTTGAACCCTGTTTCTCTAACTCAAAGACCAAGGCTTTTCTCAGACACACTGCCTGTCATGCAAGGCGAGATAGACCTGGTTCTGATGGATTCTGTTCCCCAGGAATGCAGGAGTCTTTGCTAGTGCACTGATCGCTCGGAAACCCCTTCAGCATGAATTTAGTCCTGTTTCCCACCTATATACAGTTGAACTATTCACATTAATAGCATGAAAAAGTTGCAGATGGCTGTTTCCTGGCCTGCAAGGAACCATGAAGAACAGGAATATTCTACTTTCTTAGGACCTGTCACCAGATGTTTAATATTGATAGAAATATTATCAAAACCAATGTATTTTCCAACATCACAAGTGTATGTATATGTGTGTGTGTGTGTGTGTGTGTTCACATGTATGTCAGAGCTGAGTAGTAGACATGTGGGTTGTGAAAGTGTCGTTTCTAATCTTAATTTTCAGAGAAAAAAAATGTAACGTTTAGAGACATTTGACTTAGTCCAAGGCAGCAGTTTCAGGCCATCTAGACCCAGCAATCCTTGGACTAAGTAATGACATTGGTCCCATCTCCCATCTCATAACCTCACACTCTTGCCAGCCTACTTCTTCCCAGTGCTCGGGCTGTCTTACCCCACCCAAGTGCACTATCCACCTTTTACCTACACGGGAGACCATTACAGAGCCCACTAAGAATGCCTTTGCAAGGCATGCTGGGTCTTCCCTTCTTTTCCCTTTAATTCTTGTCCTAAATCGTTCTGTTCTGCTTTCCAGTCCCTGGGTCCTGCTGCCGGACAGTGCGTGTTATCTTTCTTTTGCCTTCCAGATCCACACTTTACCCTTGACCTCCTTGCCCTCAGTCCCAGGTGGCTGATTTGTATGGTCTACATCAACACGTGACTGAGCCTTCTGGCTTCCGATTGGTTTGGCCAGCGGCGGGCTCCATCAGGATACCAAAGGGAAGAGAAAGAAGTCCGGGCATTCCTTCCTCCAGCTTCCTCCCCATGGAGTGTCCTTGGACTGGGTCAGCCTCAGGACTGGTCAACCCTCCTCTCGAGGGGCCTTGTCTGTACTACTCTCTCCTTTACACTCTGGTAACCATTCCTCGGGCAGTATCCTTTTGGGCCTAGGGTAGTATAAGTTCCTCTGCTTTTACCTGCCTTGGGATACAATCTTTTGTGGTTTTGCTTTATCCTGCACACATTTTTATAAACAGGTCGTCCTTTATTACACCTTCTTTAAATTAGCCTATTTTGAATATACATCTATTTCTTGCTGATACGTTGACTGATACATGTACTAACCCCATTTTATATACTACCTTTAAAGTCTCAATCTGTCATCAATCTTACACCAATGGCTCAAACTGAGGCCCACTGGATGACTGCAAAAATTCCCCAAATAGTCTCCCTGGTCAACCTTAACCTTTCCACTGTATCCTATACCACACAGCCTGAGTGATCTTTCTAAATTAAAATCTGATATTATTTTCCTCTTTAAAGCCTTTAGTGACTTCCCATCTCCTTCAAGTTAAAGTCCATGTCTCTTAGCATCCAAGGAGGTACACCTACCTACCTCTTCCTCTGCTTTCCACTTTCCCTGCCCTCTTGTTGTGAGTCCCACCCATTCACAAAGCAGACCCTGAAACAAGGACTCAGGTAAAAGTAACTTAGTTGGGAGATGCTCTAAGGAAGAAAGAAGGACAGGAAAGTGAGAAAAGACCCTGAAGTGTGCATTAAAAAGCCAGGCAGCTTCAGTTCAATTCTATTGGAGGGCTCCTGTGAAACTGTGGGGAGTGGGCCTCAGGATTCCCCACCAAGGGACCAAAGCGTTAACCACTGACTCCCTTCGTCCATTGGTTGAGGGTCACTCTTGGGGTTGTTAACCCCCAAACACACCCAAGTTGCACCCATCTGCAGTTGAGCAAATGCCTCTGCTGCCAGAGAAAGTCCCCAGGCAGAGAAGCAAAGAGTCTCAAGTGTTTAAACTGGGAAATTGTCTACAACAGCTTCCGGTGAAAGCAAAGGTAAACTTAAGGATGTGGGTTGATACATTAACAGCATCTATTACACCCCCTCTGCTCTGCAACATATCCTGTACCTTAGAAATGCCTAACTATTCCCTGTCTCATGCACTTTCATCTTTTCAAGAACTTCTTTATTCCATTTCTTCAATCAGAAAGTCCACTAGTCCCACCTCTTTCTCATACAACCCCCAAAGCCCAACTAAAATATTACCTTGGAACAACACCCCAGAAAGAACAATTTGTGTTTTCCTAAGTTCCTAGATCATTTGTTTATAATTCTATTTTAGAATTCAGACCCATAAACTTATATTACATGATATTTTATTTCTCCTCTACCATATTTATTAAGCTGAATGAGCTTAGCTTTGTTGGTATCTTTGAGCCTCAGTTTCTGTATCTGAAAAATCAGAAGAATACATACCCCACAGTGTTAAAAAGTTAAATGAGCTGGCATATACAGAGTGCCCACACCATGTCTGACCCCCGTAGTAAATGATCCAAAATGTTGAGTTCTCTTCACTCTATTTAACCCTTTGCCTTGTTTTCATCTCTGTATCTCAGACACCTAGCACAATCCCCAGCACACAGTAATCCCCAGCATGTATCGTTACATAGTAAGAATGCCTCGATAGCACTAAATTATCCCATGATATTCCCATAACAACTCTGTTACAGGCAAGCCAAGGATGATGGATCTTGAAAAATAACTTTAAAATTTTAAATTGCAGGCAAATAAATGTTTTGTATTGGGAAAAAGAAGAAAGTGTTATGTCTGTAACCTTGTAGTCCCTCCCATTAGGTCAGAATATAGGGTAGAAACTCCTCTATGGAGAATTTCAACTAACTGTAGTAATGATAGGCAACTGGATTCCAGGAGTTCTGAAATGATCTGACCTGTGGCGAATTGTTTAAAATGAAATTGTTCTTCCTAAGTTTGAAATGGTCACTGATTCCTTCTTCTGAAAAGCAATTTCAAGTACAGAACAGGTTAACTAAAATGGCATACATTTTAAAAACTCAATATAAATGACTGAACAGATCAAAGTGAGTTGACTTTGCCCTGAGAGTATGATGAGTTGACATATGTCCTTTTAAAAAAACTAAGATTTGAGCAAAAATGTTTTGTTAGAAATACGATACGACTCAGGGCCTTAAAACAACTTAGAGGAGGGAAACCAACAATGCTTGGGGAAGGTTCCTTGAGTCATTTTGTTTAAAATGTGACATCAGTATTTTAGAAATCATGGCAACCTGACAGTCCTCTTAGTGTTGGATTGTGAGCTCTTGGCTGCCCTCAACTCCTAGGGTATCAACTGAGGTTCCCCGCAGCTCTAGGGGAAGCAATTTGTTTTAGCGTAAAGTATAAACTGGTTCTTAGGAGAATTCAACTACTGTTGAATGGAAGAGTGAATGACTGAATAAAATAATGACATTAAGAAAATCATTCTTGGACTCAGTTTCTTTGCACATTTAGGGAGAAGGTTAGATGATGATCTCTAAGGTACTCTCAATTCTATAATTCAAGTAGAAAGAGTTCTCTAATTACAGATGTTTCCTCCTGTCATTGAGAGAGACGAGGAGGCAGGGATGGATTTCATTTTCCACAGAGTAAGATTAGTCATGGATGTTGAGAAAAAGGTGATTACCCATTGAGCTGAAATCAGAATAAAAACAGTATAAATGATAAATGAAAGTCTGTGTGCAGGACAAAGAACAAACCAACTTTAATAAGAAATTTGGTGTTTGTGGTAGAAGTAATCCATCAATCACTCACGTTAATGAATCCTGGAAAGGCAGGAGTACACAGCTGAGTGGTGTTTACGAGTATAGATTTGGAACTACATTCACTTGGGTAAGATTCTGGTTCTGCCCCTACCAGCTGAGCTGCCTTTAGCAAGTTACTTGAACTTTTCACATCTAGTGTTCTCTACTGTAAAAGAGGGAGAAAAATAGTATGTTCTCTAACAGGGTTCTTGTGAGTATTCAACAAGTTAATATATGTAAAATGTTTAGAATGGTGCCTGTCATGTGATGTGTGCTCAATAATTACTAGGAATTATTATCATTAGTTCTCCAGTGCATTCAATTTCCATAAAACATCAAAGAAATAAATCATAAACAATTTTTCAAAATGTATCAGTATAGATCAATAAATTCAGACTTAGCTGGAAGAATGTGCTTGAGAGAGAGTCACCTTGTTATAAATTATTATTAATCATGATGATAATGATTACCATTTATTTATTGCCTACCCTGTCTTATAGGAGCTGCCCAAGGAACTCCATATTTTCATTATTGCATCCTACCAACAAATCTACAAAGGAAAATATCATTGAACAAATTGAAAAACTGGGGCTCAGCTATGTTAGTAAAAAGCCTTGTATAACAACTTTGAATCCTGAAGAACCAGAGCTCAAAATTATGTCTAATAGCTCTGGAGCTTATTTTTTTCCACTTAAACAAACACAACACTATACCCATGAAATTAAATTTTAACTGGATGGACTTCAAGAAAAAGCAATACAGAAATAGGAAAGATAGGAAAATTACCAGATAGGTTAAAGACTAAATATTGAACCTGGTTGAGGATGACCAAGAACATAAATGCATCCCAACCTCCCCATTTTAAAGATAAAACATCTGGACTAGAAGAGTTTAGCTAGTTACTCCTCTGACCATTGAGTGTCTTTTAACTCTGTATGGTCAACACAGCTGGAAGAAACTTGAGAAATACCGCAAGATCAAGGGAAGATATGAAGCGGGGAACAAAAAGGTAGAATGAAAATAGTTAAGATCCCTCAGGAGACCAAGGAAAGAGAGGTGTGAAAGAATCTGGCTGCAAGTCAGAATCTGCAGCAAATCACTTGATTTCCTAGGTAATTAGATTATGGAGAGACGTAAATGACAGATGACACTGGCTAGGGTTAGGGTTTCTGCAGTAGAGGTGCTGGGAATGATCACATAAGGAATATATATTTTCCAAATAAGTATGCTACAGCTCTATCAGTTATCTATTGCTATGTAACCAAACTTCCCAAAATCAGAGGCTTAAAGTAACAGCCATTTGTTTGCCCAAGATTCTGCAGTTTGGGCTGGGTTCATCTGGGCAGCTTTCGGCTGGTCACTCCTGGAGTCCCTCATGAAGCTGTAATCACGTGGCAGCTCGACTGGAGCTGGATGGTCTTATGTGGCCCCAGTCACACATCTGTTGGTTATCTGGGGTTGTCAGCCAGAGAACCTTGGTACACCTCTACATGGTCTCTTCAGCAGACTAGCCTAAGCTTTAAATATGCTGGTAACAGCATTCAAAAGGATAAATCTCAATGTTTCAGCACTTAAGAGGTTGCTGCTTGTGTCATGTGTGTTGGTGTCCAATCGATCAAGGCCAGTCATAGGACCAAACCCAGACTCATTTTAGGAGGGAACTATCCAAAGGCATGGATACTGATAGGCGTAAAATTAATTGGGTATCATTGATACAGTAATCTACCACCATGGCCAAAATAATAAACAGATACAGATATAGATATAGATGTAGATGTAGGTGTAGGTGTAGATATAGATGTAGATATAGATATAGATATACAGATATAGATATAGATAGGAAGTGGGGGAGTGAGCTTAGTTGACATTAAGAGAATAGAATTTAAGGTGGAAAGAAGAATAAGTATAAATACCCTAAAATTGGCAGATGCTTAGCATATCAAGAAACAGCAAGGAGGCCAGCACTGCTGGAATCAAATACGTAGGAGAAAAAGTAGTATGGAATTATTAGCCAGGTATGCAGTGATCAGATCGTATAGGACTTAGCCTTAGTTCAGGTCTCCTAGAAGCAAAACCTAAAACAAGAATTTGTGTGAAATTGATTTATTGAGGGAGTCCTTTTAAGAGAAGGAAATGAGGTAAGCAGTACAGGATAAGGGGAAACCAAACCAAAGCAAAACAAGAATGTGGGCTCAGCTAGAGACTAGCTTCAGCTCAATGCCATAAGGAGCCCTGGAGAATTAAGTGCACTACAGAGTTGGTTCCAATTTGTAGCAAGATAAATGGCCTTTTGTTCCCTCATGTCATTAATCATCATCAATAAGCTGCTCCTGGGAAGAAGGGGGATGTAACTCCCCAGGTGAGGCAGCTCCTGTACCACCAAGGGCAATTCTCAGGAGAAGTGGCAGCTGTGCTTGAGCCACCATCAGGTAGGTACACTGGCCTGGTAAACGATATCTGGGTGAAGCACTAAGAGCATCTACCACGATCCACCCCTTGCACCACTCAGATCCACTTGCTTCTCACATGAACTTCACTCTATCCAGACAATGTTTATCCAGGATTCCAGCTGGTCACAATGTCAAGGAAAGTTTATAAGAGGAGGGTTAGTGCTGCTGCTGTTGATCCCATGGCTGTAACTGATACTCATCATTTCCTTCCTCCATCACTCATGCTGGATTCCCCCGCTGGCTCATCCAGCACGTCCACTGGACTGCTAGCTTGCCTGACAGGGAGGCCCCCATCTATGAGGGATCTGAGTCTGTGGTTACCATGCTCTTCTCAGAACATGGTTGCACCTGCACATTACAGTATAAAACGTGCATGAGACTGACAAGAGATGCCCCAGCAATTGCCAAAAATATGTAGCAACAACGCTATCTCTTCATGATAATCAAGGTCAATCACTCCACTTTGCCTGCTGACCTACAAGCACAAGGTATCTAAAGTAATCTAGTGGCAGTTGTAACTTTAAGTTTAGTGGAACTCTTACCGTATCCACTAGAATAAGTATTGTTCCTCTCTGGGACTCAGGACCTTTAGATCAAGGATCAGCAAACTTCTTCTTTAAAAGGTCAGAGAGTAAATATTTTAGGCCTTTAAGGCCACGTTTAGTATATGTCACATATTTCTCTTTTTAAATATATAACCCTTTAAAAATGTAAAAACTATTCTTAGCTGATGGAGCTATGAAAAAACAGGCTGAGGGTAGGATTTTGTACATTGGCCCTGGGCTGCTGACCCTTGCTTAGACCCACAGAGCCTAAAGTTTGGGGACAGAAAACAGAAATTACCTAGACGGGTCTCTGAGAGTGACCATGAGCAGGGCCACTCTACTTCCACCCCTAAGTTCTTGAATCCATATATTCTACCTACTGGAGACACAGAAGTAACAGCCTTATGAGAAGGAACACCTGCTGTTGGGTCTATACGTAGCTTTGACTCTGTCAATGTAGTTACCTCATTCATAATCCACTGTGCAAGCACTGGGGTACCTGGGCTGATCAAGAAGAGATGCTGGTTGATGTCAACTGGCCAAGACATTCTGTCCATTTGATTATTTAGTGGCAGTGATTGTTCTCTGGTGGCATTCAAATGCAAGTAAGAGGTTGCCACACTCTGAATTTGCCCTTAGAATTGCGTAATATCTAACAGACCAGCTTCCTCTGAGCTACCAGGCTCCTCCATTCTTGTTGTTACACATTTTGAGAAAGATAAGGCGGGTGAAGCCCAGGTGTGATATTTTAACTCATCAAACTAAAATGTCATAGTGTCCCTCTTGTGTCCTTTCCTTACCCTCCATCTGCAGCTCCCTTAATTCCCCTTCCACCCATAGTGTTGTCAGATAAAATACAGGATGGGGAGCTAAATCTGAATTTAGATAAAGAACAAATAATTTTTGATTTGTGTATGCTCTATCCAATATTTCTGACATACGTCTACTAAAAAAGTACTTGTTGTTTAGCGGAAATTCTAATTTAACTGATCATTCTGTATTTTTATTTGCGAAATCTGGCAAACCTACATATCTAAATATCACTACTGCTGTTGCCCTGTTTCATGCCCTGTTACACCTCATTTTTATTCCAATTCTCTAGTCATATTTCAAATTCTCTTAACCACATATGGTTTCCTGAACATACTTTCACACTCCTCTACCTCTGCCTGCCCTTGATATTCTCTCAGCCCAGAGTGCCCACCCCTATCCACTCCTATATAGAAGAAAATCCAACTCATCCATGAAAGCCGAGCTCAGACATCATACTTCTGTGAAACTTTCCCCCAGTCTTCCTGTCAAGTTCAATTGCTTTTTCACTTTTGCTCCCACAGCAATATATTTACCTATAAGACAAAATGTATTTCATTCAGCCTTATATTTTCATTACTTGTTTGTATACTTTCCTCTCCCATTGAAATTTTAAGCTCCCCACTAATTTTTCCTTTATTATTTCACCAAAACCAAGCAAAATATATTGAATATAAAAGAGAAAAAATATTTTTCCATTTCAATTGAATTAGACCACACACCAATATTATCTGGACTAAACATGAAACATGGTTCCACTGGCAACAATTAGCATTGATTGTAAAAATGACAGTCTTTTGGATGGTGTTTTGCCAGTTTGAAAGACAGTTTTGGAGATGGTCTAAAATCCATGGCAAGAGCAGTTTATATGAGAAGGGCCAACATTAAATATTTTTTTAGAGTAGTAATTTAAAAATCATACTATATTAATAACAATGTAAAAACTCAACATTTGAAAGTACAACCATTAATAAAGTAAAATGATTTGGGAAACATACAATAAAGGGTATGATTATTTCGTAGTCACATGCCAAACCCATCATACCTCATTTTAGAAGCAGCGTTACTGAAGGTAAAATTCCTGGGTTTGTTGTATCCCATGATCAAATCAGCTCGTCTCTGCTACATGGTCTTAAATCATGCTTAACTCTTCATCAGTAGTATGAAATATACCCCCTGATTCTAAGAAGCCCTGCTGGAAACTCTTCAAACCAATAACAGGTTATAAGCAGTATTACATTCAGAAGTCAACACATCTGGACAGGTATGAAAAGAGCAGCAGTCCTAGAATATAAAGGATGTAGGGGAGAGTTCCAGCTCCAGCACTTCCTAACTCGATAACCCTGGGCAACTTCCCTTCCATGAACTTTTGTGTCCTGATGATCATCAGTCCTTCTGGGGATCAAGTACAGTAATCTTCAGTAAAAACAGCATATGAAAGACATTTTTTAAAAAAAGGAAATGCCAGTTGTATTTGGAGGTTAAATTAATTTACAACAAAAAGTTCTATCACCAAGTGTCAGCCCCTTGTCCCTAGTAGTACCATTTTGATAACTTCGGTCAACCAAGTAACCTGGTGGGAAGAATATTTCATTTAACATCTATGTCCATGTGGCAGTTGGTCAATTGTTATGATAAAAGTGTCTCCTTGTGGATTTAATAGTCAGCCCCATACCTGCTTTTGACAAAGTGAGGTATGCTAGTCTACATTTCCAATGGCAGTAACTCCCCTGAGCTGGGTGGGACCTTGGTGCCAGCTCTGCAGTGAGGAGCTTGGTGCTTTTGCCTGTAGCAACTTCCTGGAGTTTCATTCCTTAGGCCTTTCTTAGATGACACTTGTTAAGATTCCTTGAGAATGGAGTGAAGGAGTTCTGTTAATAGCAAATGACAGGCCTCCTTCACCAGCTTTGCTGAGGAAGGGAGAAAAGAAAATGATTCCTTTTTCTTCTGTCTAGTAGTGGAGACCAAAAAAAAAAAAAAAGTGATATCATTATTTTGACTCCTGGCTGCCAGGAAGAGTTTCTCACAACTCTAATCAACAGAATACTTTTTTCACACAGAGTTTTGTAGAATGGTAAATGCATCCAACTACTCAGGTTCAAAATAGGTCACCACTTTGGTGTAAAACTGCTTTGGGGGTTGGAAAAGATGGGTGGGGAATAGATTTTTGTGGCAGGGTATACACTGGGGACTAGGCCTACATCTGCTATGATTTTCTTTTAGAAATTCTGATAATCTACATTAAATATCTCTGTACAGATTTGATCTAGCCCCACTTCAGCCCGAGAGCCTAGCATGGTGCCTTAAACAGCCTGGAGGCTCAATAAATGTTTTTGTACAAATGAACAAGAAAGAAATAAACAAACATCACTCAAGGGGGAAAAAAAAGTCAAAGATGTAAGACCCTCTCCTCTCTGGAGGAGACTTTCTCCCCAGACAGACAGACATCTGATGTTTCAAATATTGGGACCCGACCTTGGGTCATGTCTCTCTACTTAGGAGGCTTACGCTTGTTTAAAGTGCAATTCAATCACTTACTGGGCATAAAAATAGTGACTTTTCATTTTATTCACTCCTACATGGCCTACACAAATAGAGGAATAACTTCTACATGATTATAAAAACAATGAATATTCTAAAATAAAATTGACTTTGAAAGAGAATCAAGACACACTCAAATACGTGCAATAACTGTCCCTCTGCAGCCATTGGCTTGTGCCCCTTTTCCCAATATGCTTATAAGATTAAATGAGGCAACATAGATTTGGTGTGCCCACTTGTTTGTGAGAAAGAAGTATCCTAGCAATCATCCCTTCAAAATGAGTACAACCTTGTTGGAAACAGGGTCTCTGTCTACCTAACTTCCAGCTCCTACCACCTAACTTATTTAAATAATAAGAATTCTCCTTTCTTCCTACCATTGACAGTTTCTTTGGTTTAAGTGCTCTCTGCACTAAATGCCTCCATCTGTTTATTTTATCCTATCAACCTTTATTATCTATTACATGTCAGACCTCATACTCAGCCTGTAGTGTAAGATAAAAGGGATAAAGAAATGTGACAACAGTCTGTTAAGGGCAAGCAAAATAGTAAAAACCAAAACAAAAAGTCCTTAGGGTAGATCTCATGATTTCTTAGGCTTTGTATCCCAGTGCCTATCTCACTGGCTGGCACATGCATCGTAAATGTTGATGGAAATAAATGTTTCCTTACAGAGATAAATACAAGTGCCCCTTGTATTTAGGGACAGTTTCAAAGAAGCTGAGGCCTGAAGGATGGGTCAGCAAGTAGATGAAGAGGGGAAGGGCATGCCAAGGAGAAGTGACATGTGTAAAGGGAGGAGGAATGATAGCTGGGTGCTGATGGGCTCAGAGGGTGGAGAGTAATTGGTATGGCTTGTGTGTTGATATCAACTTGTGTTGGGAGTCGTAGCAGGAGATGAACAGGAGAGGGGTGGTAGGAGACATAATCAGGGGCCTTGATGTTGTCTTAAGCAGTTTGGACTGTATTACTATTTAACTTGCAACATGTGACTGTTACATATCCCAGGTTAAATCACAATCTCCTTGGGGCCAATTCCTATGTAAGAGTTTATTTGTTGAATTCTAGATGCATAACATAGTGCTATTCACAGAAGGAAATCATCATCATCATCACCTCACTACCATCACTGTCACCATCACTGTCACCACCATCACCATCATCACCATCATCTAACATTTTCTGAGTTCTTAGTGTATGCCATGTCCTGTGCTGACCTTTCAAATGTCACAAAACCCCCATTGGGGTAGGTACTGCCCTTGCTATACACATGAGCAAACATAGGCTTGTGGAAAATTAGGTAACTTCTTCAATTCCATATGCTTACCAAATGTCAGAGCAGTTAAGATTTTTAATTAACTTTAACTTCAAGCTTTATCCCCCTGCCTCTCTTGATAACAATCTGTTGATTTATTGAATTCATATTTTTCCGACAACCCAAAATAGTTGCATTTGATGATCCATATAACTCTATTTTACTACGGTTTCTTTTGTTTTAAGCTAACAGTGTGATGAGGTGTGCAATGTGGACAGACATTGTATCAGGTCAGCCTAGTCACCTTCCTTCTGGACTAGGTATGAACCCCACCTCACCCCACCCCCATCACTCATATACATTTATTCTGGTAAATCAAAAAGTGCAGAAGTCTGAGTACATTTCACCAGCAATGATAAACTTTCTCTCCTCTTTACCTTTCCCTAAATTGACAGGTATCATTAAAACCTCCTCCATAAAACTTTTTACCAGTTAACTAAGTCCCAGTCTCCATGGGAAGAATAAATGAAGGCACATTTTTTTAAATGTATAAACTGAATCTTCAGAGGTACAGCGTTGGAGGTTGCCATGGAAACTTTTCTCTCTCCTTCCCACTGTTTTTGGCAAGTTTTTTTATTAAACAAAACAAAAAAATTTTAAATGCCCTCATTAGCCCCATCTCCATTTCCAACAGAGTCAGATCATTTCTCCCAAATGTCTTATGGCCCAAGTCATTGGCTCACAATACACTGAACACTAAGAGAAATATGTATTTTGATTCCCCAATATTGAGAACTAAGGACTGAATTCATTCACTCACTCAATCAGTACATGTAATCTAGGACTCCCTCTCTGTAAAGCTCTAATTTAGGCCCTTTGTGAATATAAACTTGTAAAAAGGCCCTCACTTCAAGGAATCCATCATCTACTGTGAGAAATAAAATAAGTACATGGCTCTGATTTAAGGCAGCATATAAGAGAATTTCAAAATGACATAAGGGTTCACAGAAAAAAGCATTCATGTCCAGCTAGTGCCAGCAGCTAAGTCTTCTTGGAAGAAGTAGCACTTAAATTGATCCTTGAAAGTTAACTACAAATTAAAGGGCATGAGGTCAGGTTTAATTATACTCCATCTCCTAAGTCAGGCTGAAGAGCCTAGTCTTTACTTACTGGAAAAGCTATTCTTGAGTCACAGTGTGATGTGATATGATGTGATACGATATGACACATCTGGATAATAAATCTGAAAGGATCAACCAGTGTTGGGATATGATAGTGTTTCATTTCCCATATATCAAGCTTCAGGTAGAAAAGATCGTCTCTGAAAATTAATTGACAAGATAGAAAAAAAGTCACATGAATATTTCTTGTAGCAATGCTAAATGAAATCCTAGCCAAGAATGAAATTAAACCTCTTATAAAGCACAATGGAAGAGTTTTCAGAGGAAGGGACCACGGTTCTTTCTTGATAAACAATGACTAAACTTTTCTATAGGCAAACTAGCTGTATTCCTCATTTTCCTCATTATTTTCTTTGGTCATAGATTTTGTTCCACATTTTCTCAGTGGTGGAGGTTAGAAACCAGAAACTACTCCGAAATAAGGAATGCTTAAAGTCTGCTCTCCCTGCATTGTCATTTCATTGAGGCAAAGGGCAGAAACTTATTTCTCTTGGGCCTATTAATTCCTGCCACTTATCAGTTACAAGCAAATATTTGTGCATTATGGTAAAATGTTTCTGGAACACTCAGCTAAGATGCTGACCCTAAAAAGAAAAAATCATCCTGCTAGATCTTGAGAACTCCTAAAAATTTTTACTCTAAAATTTAACCCAAGAGCTATGACTTGGGTTAAGTCAGCAGTTCTTAGCCTAGCTCTCATAAAAAGAAGTATTTTAAAACAGAGGAACATAGATTTTCAAGAGCAAATTTTTGCTATTTTTAAAGCCTAATTGAAGTTCTCCATATGCAAATGGCAAGGTTGGAAATTTCCTTGCTTTTCACTGGATATAATCATCTCAGTGTGGTCACGCTGCTTATATCTCATGCTGATAAGGAGCTCTATCTGGCAGCTGTTTAAGTCCCTGGTTAATTAAAAATGGGAAAACAGATTAATTATTACTTAATATATGCAGTTGGCTTAATAGCCACATTTCTTTTAGAAAGTGAATCTATAGGAGACACAAAAATAAAGATGAAATAATCCATAGGTATGAAAATCTGGGACCCAGAAAATTCTTGTGATAGTTCAACTAAATACCTATTACCTCTGTTATCAGATTAAGAAGAATTCAACTTTCACAGGTACTGGAAACAGAACATGGGAAAGGTAAACTGTGAGGTAAAAGGGAGGGGGGAAAATAACTACAGCAGACCTTGATAAAGGAGGCCAGGTTTTCCGACCACAATGATATGAGACTAGATATCAATTACAGGAAAAAATCTGTAAAAAATACAAACACATGGAGGCTAAACAATACACTACTAAATAACCAAGAGATCACTGAAGAAATCAAAGAGGAAATCAAGAAATACCTTGAAACAAATGACAATGAAAACACAATGACCCAAAACCTATGGGATGCAGCAAGAGCAGTGATAAGAGGGAAGTTTATAGCATTACAATCCTACCTCAAGAAACAAGAAAAATCTCAAATAAACAATCTAACCTTACACGTAAAGCAATTAGAGAAAGAGGAACAAAAAAACCCCAAACTTAGCAGAAGGAAAGAAATCATAAAGATCAGATCAGAAATCAATGAAAAAGAAATGAAGGAAACAATAGCAAAGATCAATAAAATTAAAATCTGGTTCTTTGAGAAGATAAACAAAATTGATAAACCATTAGCCAGACTCATAAAGAAAAAAAGGGAGAAGACTCAACTCAATGGAATTAGAAATGAAAAAGGAGAAGTAACAACTGACACTGCAGAAATACAGAGGATCATGAGAGATTACTACAAGCAACTCTTTGCCAATAAAATGGACAACTTGGAAGAAATGGACAAATTCTTAGAAAAGCACAACCTTCTGAGACTGAACCAGGAAGAAATAGAAAATATAAACAGACCAATCACAAGCACTGAAATTGAAACCGTGATTAGAAATCTTCCAACAAACCAAAGCCCAGATGGCTTCACAGGCGAATTCTATCAAACATTTAGAGAAGAGCTAACACCTATCCTTCTCAAACTCTTCCAAAATATAGCAGAGGGAGCAACACTCCCAAACTCATTCTACCAGGCCCCCATAATGTTGAAACCAAAACCAGACAAAGATGTCACAAAGAAAGAAAACTACAGGCCAATATCACTGATGAACAGTGATGCAAAAATCCTCAACAAAATACTAGCAAACAGAATCCAACAGCACATTAAAAGGATCATACACCATGATCAAGTGGGGTTTATCCCAGGAATGCAAGGATTCTTCAGTATATGCAAATCAATGTGATACATCATATTAACAAATTGAAGGAGAAAAACCATATGATCATCTCAATAGATGCAGAAAAAGCTTTTGACAAAATTCAACACCGATTTATGATTAAAACCCTCCAGAAAGTAGGCATAGAGGGAACCTACCTCAACATTATAAAGGCAATATATGACAAACCCACAGCCAACATCGTTCTCAGTGATGAAAAACTGAAACCATTTCCTCTAAGATCAGGAACAAGACAAGGTTGCCCACTCCCACCACTATTATTCAACATAGTTTTGGAAGTTTTAGCCACAGCAATCAGAGAAGAAAAAGAAATAAAAGGAATCCAAATCAGAAAAGAAGAAGTAAAACTGTCACTGTTTGCAGGTGACCTGATACTAGACATACAGAATCCTAAAGATGCTACCAGAAAACTACTAGAGCTAATCAATGAATTTGGTAAAGTAGCAGGATACAAAATTAATGCACAGAAATCTCTTGCATTCCTATACACTAATGATGAAAAATCTGAAAGAGAAATTAAGGAAACTGCCATTTACCACTGCAACAAAAAGGATAAAATACCTAGGAATAAACCTACCTAAGGAGACAGAAGACCTGTATGCAGAAAACTATAAAACACTGATGAAAGAAATTAAAGATGATACAAACAGATGGAGAGATATACCATGTTCTTGCATTGGAAGAATCAATATTGTGAAAATGACTATACTATCCAAAGCAATCCAGAGATTCAGTGCAATCCCTATCAAATTACCAATGGCATTTTTCACAGAACTAGAACAAAAAATTTCACAATTTGTATGGAAACACAAAAGACCCCGAATAGCCAAAGCAATCTTGAGAAAGCAAAACGGAGCTGGAGGAATCAGGCTCCCTGACTTCAGACTATACTACAAAGCTCCAGTAATCAAGATAGTATGGTACTGGCCCAAAAACAGAAATATAGATCAATGGAACAGGATAGAAAGCCCAGAGATAAACCCATGCATATATGGTCACCTTATCTTTGATAAAGGAGGCAAGAATATACAATGGAGAAAAGACAGCCTCTTCAATAAGTGGTGCTGGGAAAACCGGACAGCTACATGTAAAAGAATGAAATTAGAACACTTCCTAACACCATACACAAAAATAAATTGAAAATGGATTAAAGACCTAAATTTAAGGCCAGACACTATAAAACTCTTAGAGGAAAACATAGGCAGAACACTCCATGACATAAATGACAGCAATATCTTTTTTGACCCACCTCCCAGAGAAATGGAAATAAAAACAAAAATAAACAAATGGGACCTACTGAAACTTAAAACCTTTTGCACAGCAAAGGAAACCATAAACAAGATGAAAAGACAACCCTCAGAATGGGAGAAAATATTTGCAAACGAAGCAACAGACAAAGGATTAATCTCCAAAATACAGAAGCAGCTCATGCAGCCCAATATCAAAAGGACAAACAACCCAATCCAAAAATGGGCAGAAGACCTAAATAGACATTTCTCCAAAGAAGATATACAGATTGCCAACAAACACATGAAAGGATGCTCAACATCACTACTCATTAGAGAAATGCAAATCAAAACCACAATGAGGTATCACCTCACACTGCTCAGAATGGCCATCATCAGAAAATCTACAAACAATAAATGCTGGAGAGGGTGTGGAGAAAAGGGAACCCTCCTGCACTGTTGGGGGGAATGTAAATTGATACAGCCACTATGGAGAACAGTATGAAGGTTCCTTAAAAAACTGAAAATAAAACTACCATATGACCCAGCATTCCCACTACTGGGTGTATACCCTGAGCAAACCATAATTCAAAAAGAGTCATGTACCACAATGTTCATTGCAGCACTATTTACAATAGCCAGGACATGGAAGCAACCTAAGTGTCCATCGACAGATGAATGGATAAAGAAGATGTGGCACATATATACAATGGAATATTACTCAGCCATAAAAAGAAATGAAATTGAGTTATTTGTAGGAGGTGGATGGACTAGAGTCTGTCATACAGAGTGAAGTAAGTCAGAAAGAGAAAAACAAATACCATATGCTAACAGATATATATGGAATCTAAAATGAAATGGCCTGATGAACCTTGGGGCAGGACAGGAATAAAGACGCAGACGTAGAGAATGGACTTGAGGACACGGGGTGGGGTGAAGGGTAAGCTGGGATGAAGTGAGAGAGTGGCATGGACATATATACACTACCAAATGTAAAAGATAGCTAGTGGGAAGCAGCCACATAGCACAGGGAGATCAGCTCGTGACCACCTAGAGGGGTGGGATAGGGAGGGTGGTAGGCAGACACAAGAGGGAGGGGATATGGGGATATATGTATATGTATAGCTGATTCACTTTGTTATACAGCAGAAAGTAATGCACCATTGTAAAGCGGTTATACTCCAATAAAGATGTTAAAAAAAAAAAAAAAGGGATTTGCTCAATGTAGCACAGAGGAATTTTAGGATAGTGAAAATATTCTGTACGATACTATAATGATGGATACACATCATACATTTGTCCAAACTCATAGAATACACAACCCCAAGATGAACCCTGATGTAAACTATGGGCTTTGGGTGATTATGATGTGTCAACCTAGGTTCATCGATTGCAACAAGTGTACCACTCCATGGGGGTTGTTGATAATGGGGGAGGCTATGCATGTGTGGGGGCATATGGAAAATCTCTTTATCTTTCTGTTAATTTTGCTGTGAATCTAAAATCATTTTAAAAAATAAAATCTTCAAAAATTAAAAAAAAAAAAAAAAAAGGAGGCCATGAATACCTAGGGCTTTGGGGTCCTGAGCAGCAAAGCAAGCTTGGCCTCTTTCACAACTTAGTCTTAAGCTGGCCCTGGTCTGAGGCACGTATTTGCAGATCATTAAAATAGCAGCATAACTGGCAAACAGCAAGCTCACCACATAAATGGCTTGGACTGACAGGTTAAGTGGGAAGAAATCTCAGAATTATTCTGCCATGATGGTTTGTGATACAGCTTAATAGAAAGGTCCAGTGAATTAAAAATCCAAGCTGGGATATCAATTAAGTCTAGTAAGTTCTGATTCTGAACTCCAAATCAGGAAATAATAGATTCTAATCACTGCTGACTTAACTGTGTGACCCTAGGCAAGTCAGCCGCTCATCTTATAAAATGGATACAGTGTATTCTTGCCTCCGAGTCACAGAAACACAGCAGAGGAAATATATGAATGATTATCCTGAGTTCTGCGGAAGATATTTAGATTCTTCCTGGCTCGAAAAGCTAATGGCTTTTTTGCCTTGGGGAACTTATCTTAACTGATGTTTCTTCAGCTTTACTAATACCAGGGAGGCCACCTATATCTTGACTTCTTCAGGGCCATATCATATTGCTGTTACAAAGCAAATTATAAAGGGTAATTCACAGTGTAAATCCATCTCCTTTCAAACACAACATTAAAAATGACACCAGCTTCCTTAAATTTATGTTGTCATTTTCTTTCTAAGAGCTCTAAGCCCCTTTAGCTCATTTTGACCTCACAGCATCCCAAAGAGAGACTTGTACTAAAATCTCCAACCCCCATTAGAGATGGGGAAACTGAGAATCAGAGATAAAATGGAGATGAAATGAATTTTCAGTAGAGGTGAGATTAGGACATGTATCTCTTGACTTTCTGCCCTGTAGGAACAGCTTGCTTGGTAGAATTCAACTGAGAGACACAGAAAGAAGCACCTCTCACAAAACAGGTCCCTCATCAGCTTCCTAAAGTGTCTTATATTTGCCCTCACCCTATCTCTAAGGCTAAATGATAATTATGATTGTTGCAGCTAATAGATATTGAGTATGTACCTCATGCCAAACATTTACAACACATTTAATTTTCACAACAGTCTTAGAGATGTGGGCAATGACATGTAGCAAGGTTAAGTAATTTACCAGAGTTTACACAGCTGGTGGATTAGGTATTAAAAGTCCTTATTAAAGGACAAATGTGTACCTAGGTAAGTTGACCTATGTTGGGAGTGGTAGGGTGGTTTACAGGAAAAGGGTGAAACTCTGAAGTCAGGCAGATCTGAATTCAAAAACCTAACCCAGTTCATGAATCGTGAAACATCTGGCATGTTACACATGAAAAACAAAGTGAGGGACTTCCCTGGCATTCCAGTGGTTAAGACTCTGCGCTTCCACTGCAGGGGGCACAGGTTCGATCCCTGGTTGGGGAACTAAGATCCCACATGCCGTGTGGTACGGCCAAATAATACAAAAATAAAAATTTAAAAATTTAAAAAAGCAAAGTGAAACATGAATTGTGTTACTCCCTGCTTGAAACTGTTTTCTGGTTTCCCATTGCTCTAGGTCCCTGCATGTTTCACTTTTCCTGCCTCTCCAGCATCATCTCCTGTCAGTCTCCTCCTTGCTTACTTGCTCAGATCATGTACCACCACCTTTCCATTTTTCAGACGGGCCATAATCTCTCTCTTATCTCAGAGCCTTTTCACATCCCATTCCCTTTGGAATGTATCCCCCACCCCACATCTTACCTTGCATCAACCGTTAAGCACACCCAGCATATATCACGGGACATTTACCTTAGTCTAAACTTCATTATTCCACAACTCTGTATGGCATTCATTACTCTTAATGCATTTTACACAAAGACACTGAAGCTCAGAGAGGTTTAATCAGTTGCCTTGGGTTACACTGCTAATTAGTATCTGAGCTAAAATTCAAACCTAGTTCTAACTCCAAAGTTTGGGCTCTTTGCACTTAACCAAAACTGCCCCTGACTTTATTCTCTGAAATCAGGGATGTCCAGTCCTTTCCTGGGGCCCATCAGTTCACTGCTGAAAATTAGGGTATCACAGGCCATAAGGCTTAGGCCTTTCTCACAGTACTGGACCACAGTCACACACTGCCAAGGAATGCATGAAATCCTTCAAAACCCATCCACTTGGCCCACCTATGATATGTCTGCCAAGTGATCTATCCCAATGCTATTCCAAAGGAAGGCCACAGGGCTAAGTAACTCTGTTCTATTCTTCCTCCTGAATGTAATAATCCAAAGGGGACTTCTAATAAAATCAGTGTCACTGAGATTGGATTGTTATGAGGATTATTACAGCCAATCAACTTGAACTTACTTTGAAAATTCCGCAGTGTTATGCCACTGGTTCACTTATTTAACACATTTGTAATGAGGGACTACCATACAGTGTACACTGCCTAGGTAATATACTTAATATACTATAAGGAATAGGCAACACTTGGGCCTTGCTGTTTTGCCATCTTGGGGGAAATCAAACAAGAAACAAGCAAAAAATATATCAATAAATATTTGCAAACTGTGACTGTGAAGGAAACATACAGAGTGATGTGATAGGGAATAATGAAGGGGGTGGGGTCTACATCACAGGATCTCTTCTTGGAGCCTGGGACCTGAGGGGTGTGAAGAAGTTTCCTCCACATGCAAAGATCTGGAGGAGAAAATTCAAGCTAGATGGGGATTACAACTGCCAAGGCCATGATTCAGTAAGGAGTTTGAAGTACTCAAGGTATTGAAGGAAGAGAGGAGTTTGGAGAAGGAGAGTAGAAGGAGAAGACATTCATTCAGCCATTCACACGCTTCTACTGAGCACCCATTTGCCAGGCATTATTCCAGTGCTGGAGATAAAATAATGGCGAAGAGTCAGAGAAGCTCCTGCCCCTCTATGGTTGACATTCCAGCAAGAGTTTGGAGCAACAGGTAGGCTTCAAGCCTTTGGGGTTTTATAAGGCATAGAAAAGAGTTTGGAGTTTATTCTAATTGGAATGTAAAGTCAGGAAGTAACTTGATGTGATAAATATTTTAAAAGCTCACCCTGGTTTCCTCTGTGTAATGACAGCCAGAAACCTCCAGAATTACTGCTGTTGTGAATTTGATTATCATCAATAATAAATATCCTGGGTCTCTCTTGCTTACATTTTTGAAGAGAGAAATCTTGTCAACACAGTGACAAAATTTCAAACCACTAGAGGGAATCGTTTACAAAAGGACACCAACAGAGCATGATGCTGTTTGCTCTCAGAGCCTTTTTCCTCCAAATAATTTCTAAGCTAAAGTTAATTGACATATTAGCCAATAATGTTTATAAGGCAGAAGCCCCCTGACATAAGTTGAAAGAAAGTAGAAGAAACAGTGCCCATCTGTAAATACAGGGATAATTTATAATCAATCATATCCCTTTCCTCTCTAAGCCTTTTCTATCCCTTTCTAATCACAGACTACTTTAGAATGTGAGGAATAATCAAATTCCATTTGATTCGTCTCTGAAAGGAAGAAGGGAGCTTTCACATCCTCTTGCAAAAAAAGTGGACTAGCTCCCTGGTTCCTTTGTCCTTGGGAAATATTGTACTCTCCTGGAGAAAACATGGGTTTTAGACTGTGAAGTCCGGATTCATATCCCAATTCCAGTATTAGCTGTTAAATGTGGGTAATTTACTTAGCTCCTCAAAAATGACGAGTTGAAAACAGGTATTTAAACAAAAACTTGTACATGAATGTTCAACTTGTACATGAATGTTCATAGCAGCACCATTATACACAATAGCCAAAAAGTGCAAATAACCCAAATGTCCATCAGCTGATGGACTGGATAAACAAAACGTGGTGTATGTATACAATGGAATATTAGTTAGCCATCAAAAGGAATGAAGTATTGATACATACTACGACATGAATGAACCTTGAACATATGACCCTAATGGAAGGAAGCCAGACACAAAAAAACATATATTATATGGTTCAATTTATAAGAAATATTCAGAATGGGTAAATCCATAGAGACAGAAGGCAGAATAGTAGGTGCCAGGGGCTGGGGAATGACTGATTAATGCGTACAAGTTTGCCTTTCTGGGTGATAAAAATATTTGGGTACTGAGTAGAGGTGATGACTGTGTGATACTGTGAACATGCTAAATGCCATTGATTTGGATACTTTATTATTACTATTTTTTTATGTCTTTATTGGAGTATAATTGCTTTACAGTGTTGTGTTAATTTCTGCTGTATAACAAAGTGAATCAGCATATGTATACATATATCCCCATATCCCCTCCCTCTTGAGCCTCCCTCCCACCCTCCCTATCCCACCCCTCTAGGTGGTCACAAAGGACAGAGCTGATCTCCCTGCGCTATGCAGCTGCTTCCCACTAGCTATCTATTTTACATTTGGTAGTGTACATATGTCAATGCTACTCTCTCACTTCGTCCCAGCTTACCCTTCCCCCGTCCCTGTGTCCTCAAGTCCATTCTCTACGTCTGCGTCTTTATTCCTGTCCTGCCCCTAGGTTCATCAGAACCTTTTTTTTTTTTAGATTCCACATATATGTGTTAGCATACAGTATTTGTTTTTCTCTTCTGACTTACTTCAGTCTGTATGACAGACTCTAGGTCCATCCACCTCACTACACAGCCACTATGGAGAATAGTATGGAGGTTCCTTCAAAAACTAAAAATAGAACTACCATATGACCCACCAATCCCACTATTGAGAGAACCATAATTCAAAAAGAGACATGTACCACAATGTTTATTGCAGCTCTATGTACAATCGCCAGGACGTGGAAGCAACCTAAGTGTCCATCGACAGATGAATGGATAAAGAAGATGTGGCACATATATACAATGGAATATTATTCAGCCATAAAAAGAAACAAAATTGAGTTATTTGATTTGCATACTTTAAATGGTTAATTCTATGTTATATGAATCTTACCTCAATTTTTAAAAAGTGGGAGGGAGTCCCAGGAGCCAGGAACCTTCCCCATTTTGAATAGTTATAGCCCAAATTTGGCACAAAAGTTATGTTTACAAACTGTTTCATGGAAATCTAGAGTTACCCATGAGCCTTTGGAATCCTGGGATAACTATCTTTTCTGCTTTATACCTTGATATCCCATGAAAGATTTAATATCTGCCTTCTATAGGTTTCTTTATAGGGGTATTTTTTTAAAATCCCATATTAAAGCAAGCAATCTTTATCTGCTTTTAAATCAAAGAGGTTACAAAATGATAAGCTGAGGACTTAACTTGAACTTAGGAGTCTACATTTTATATTTAAATTATCTCTAATGTTTAAAAGAATTTGATACTTCAAAGGATCTAACAGATTAGCTTTATGTTCACTGAGCAATTATTCTTAAGACTTTTTCTGTCTGAGAAGAATAATGGTATTTAATCTTGGTAAATAGTTTTAGATTCACCGTATGGAATTTATTAATTTTTCTGGAATTGTTTAAGTATTGGGAACATTTTGGTTATTAGTTGTACCTTTGAACTGTTTAAAAAAGAAATAGAATAAGTTTAAAATATTTGAAGCAGCTTAATAGACCAAGTTCGTAAATGAAACCAAACTAATCAAAATGATCATCAAAATTTGCTTTACTTAAAAATAGCAGAAACTAACACACCATTGTAAAGCAATTATACTCCAATAAAGATGTTTAAAAAAAAATAGAATAATAAGATGAACCAGGACTTTTAAGGAAAAACAAATTTTCTGAATTTATAAGTTTAATAAATTGAATATTACATTAAAATAACCAAAAATAGCCTTTTCTATGCACAGAAATCATCTCCAAGAAAATCTAAAATTCACTCTGATACTTTCCATTCAATAAAGCCATCCAGGGACTTCCCTGGTGGCACAGTGGTTAAGAATCTGCCTCCCAATGCAGGGGACATGGGTTCGAGCCCTGGTCTGGGAAGATCCCACATGCCGCGGAGCAACTAAGCCCATGAGCCACAACTACTGAGCCTGCGCTCTAGAGCCTGCAAGCCACAACTACTGAAGCCTGCGCGCCTAGAACCCATGCTCTGCAACAAAGAGAAGCCACTGCAATGAGAAGCCCGCGCACCGCAACAAAGAGCCCCCGCTCGCTGCAACTAGAGAAAGCACGCATGCAACAATGAAGACCCAACGCAGCCAAAAATAAATAAATAAATAAATTTTAAAAAATAAACAAATAAATAAAGCCATCCACACTCTAATCTTCAGTCACTAATGCACATATATCACCTTCCTTACCCAGCCCATACTGAACTTTTAGAGCTTAAGTCTCAAGCACAGTGTAGTATAGTACAACAATCTAACTGTACTTGTGGGTCCCAATGACTTTGCTTCTCTTTTCTCAAAACATAATTTATAGCAATCTTAGTTTCCACTTGCTAGGGATGCCAAAAAAAAAAAGAAAAGAAAAAGAAAAAAGTGCTTCCACTTTCCCCTCTTCTACCCAGACTCCAAGAACAGTCACCATTAAATGATCATGGCATACTGTCCTCCAGAGCCTGGCTATTGCCTCAGACTCTTTCCCAAAACAACCTTTTAGCTAACTGCTACCAAATTATTGGAAATAATGCACAAAATGAAATCTGTTCATCACCCTCAGTCTTCACTCCTGAATTATTTTGTCAGCCCTACCTCTCCATCCAACACTCCTTAAGAAATAGAATAAAAGTAATACTACTCTGCACCATATCTGATATATGTGGTTGCCTGGCCCAGCTCCATTAAAAAAGTAGCTGCTTAACAGCACCTCTGATATTTGTTCACAATCTATTCCTAGGTATAGAACCCATTCAAACTGACTACTGAGAATATCCAAAGAGAGATAACTCCAAAATGGAAAATTTCCTGTTGCAAAAGTCGAGAGAACAGAACAGTCTCTTTCTAGGGGTCACAGATATCAACTTTTCCATGGCAGGCCATCTCCAAATTGTCCTATATCCAAAGAATTAAAACAGTTCATAGTATCATCATACTTTCCAGGCTAATCAAATGGAATCATCTTCAGGACCTATCATTCCCTGGACAGTCTTTTGGAGGAATATAGTATGAAAGTTCTACTCCAGTGGCGTATTATGGTGTGTTAATCTATTATCAGGATGCATTACCAGTGATTCTTCTGAAACATTAGCGAGTACACTGAGGTTTATTAAAGGTCAACTACATCATCAAATGAGTTTCCAACTGACAGGATCACTTAAAAATTATAGAACAAAGAGTCCAGAAGCAAATTCATTAATGGATTTTATTTTCAAGACAGCCCCACTGATGTTCGGTTCCCAGAATACTTAACTAATTCTGCACAGTAATTCCAGATGCTACCAGATTTGCAATACCTTTCCTCACACTCAACACCCCACTCCGCCACACGCACACACGGCTTTTGTGTCTATTTCTGGATGGTTCTTTACCTCTAAATCTTTTTGTTTCATAATGTCTTCTTTATTGCAGAAGTCCTTCTCAGATTATAGAAGTATGAAGTGATAGAACCAGGACTGTGACATGGTGATCCAAAAGTGGGACATGGTCAAAACTTTCTTTCTAGAACATCTGGACATATGGCAATGATTTGTTTATAGCTCATACTATCTCTTTAAGAAAATAATGTTTTATTTACGTAATTCTGTTTGTTTATGTAATTCAATCTAGTATTTATGTGCATTTAGTTTAGAAACAGATATACGGGAATGGTTTTCAGAGCACTTCAGCTGGAGAACTGCCCTTTAAAAATTAGAGATTTTTGGGCTTCCCTGGTGGCGCAGTGGTTGAGAATCTGCCTGCCAATGCAGGGGACACGGGTTCGAGCCCTGGTCTGGGAAGATCCCACATGCCACGGAGCAACTAGGCCCGTGAGCCACAACTACTGAGCCTGCGCGTCTGGAGCTTGTGCCCCGCAACAAGAGAGGCCCCGACAGTGAAAGGCCTGCGCACCGCGATGAAGAGTGGCCCCCGCTTGCCGCAACTAGAAAAAGCCTTCGCACAGAAACGAAGAACCAACACAGCCAAAAATAAATAAATAAATAAATTTATTAAAAAAAATTAGAGATTTTTGCTTCTGGCCATGATGGAGTAACTGGTACAGGACTTGCCCTCTTGCCACAAACAGCTAGAAAATTAGACAAAATATATATTCCAATATAGCACAACAAGAAGGGCAGGGCTGTGGTCACAGTAAAAGGAAAAGAGGATGAATCCTAGAATTATCTAGGCTTTCTGCCTGGAGACACTTTCTGGTCCATGGCTTAGGGAAAAGAAATTCAAAAAGAACTCTGCATTCTCACTTTGTTGAGGAGACAGAAATCAGAGCTGGGGAGTAGAGGTGGCTGAAATGTTTGAAGCAGAGTACCAGTAAACAGAACGCTTCACAAAGAACACCTTCCAAACACTGCAGACAAGTCCCCTAGAAAATTTGGCTTACTGCTAAGCTGCACGTGCTTAAGCTGGTCCTCCATGAGGCTGGGCACAGAACAATTACCAGAGAAGGAAAGAGTACCAGGAAACTGCAGGCTCGCCAATTCCCAGAGCTCACACAAGGGGACAGAACATTGAATTTCCAACAGTCAGAGTGGAAAGTCCTCACTGACACATAGGGTACATAGTAAAGACCCCGGAAAACTCACACCTTAGTGTTAGGACTAAACTATCCTTAGAATACACTATCCTTTCTATAAACCTGCCATAACAAAGCTTAAAAATTAGCCTTGAAAGGATAAAACTGATTAGCAAGTAACTTTACGGCCTGCCACCCTAGGAGAGAAATAGAAGATATAAAAAAGAATCAAATGGAATTCCTAAAGATGAAAAATAAAATATTTGGAAAAAATGTACTCAATTGGCTTCACATCAGATTAGAGACTACATAAGAAAAAACAGTAATCTGAAGATATAGAAATGGAAGCCATTCAAGTTAAAGCAGTTATTTTTTAAAAGGCTAAAAAAAAAAAAAAAAAAGAGTTAATACCCAGTGACCTGTGGGAAAACATCAAACACTCTAAGAGCCATGAAATTGGAGTCCCAGGAAAGAAAGGAGATGCAGAAAAAATATTTGAGGCAATAATCCCTAAAAATTTTCAATATTTGGTGAAAAGTATAAACCCATGTTGCAAGGCTCTCAATGAACACCAAGTGGCAGGGGGAGGGGGAGGAATCTTAGAAACAGCTTTAGAAAAAGAAACATTATAAACAGGGCAGCATCAATAAGAATGGTTGACATCACATCAGAAAAATAAATGCAAACTATAAGACACACACATATATAAAACATATCCTTTAAAATAAAGGTAAAATAAAGATTTTGACAGATTGAAGCCAATAGGACTCATTATCAGTGGATCTGTGCTATAAAACAATAGTAAAAGAAAATCTTCCAGGAACAGGATAGAAAGCCCAGAGATAAGCCCACGCACATATGGTCACCTTATCTTTGATAAAGGAGGCAAGCATATACAGTGGAGAAAAGACAGCCTCTTCAATAAGTGGTGTTGGGAAAATTGGACAGGTACATGTAAAAGTATGAAATTAGAACACTCCCTAACACCATACACAAAAATAAACTCAAAATGGATTAAAGACCTAAGTGTAAGGCCAGACACTATCAAACTCTTAGAGGAAAACATAGGCAGAACACTGTATGACATAAGTCACAGCAAGATACTTTTTGACCCAGGTCCTAGAGAAATGGAAATAAAAACACAAATAAACAAATGGGACCTAATGAAACTTAAAAGCTTTTGCACAGCAAAGGAAACCATAAACAAGACCAAAAGACAACCCTCAGAATGGGAGAAAATATTTGCAAATGAAGCAACGGACAAAGGATTAATCTCCAAGATTTACAAGCAGCTCATGCAGCTCAATAACAAAAAAACAAACAACCCAATCCAAAAATGGGCAGAAGACCTAAATAGACATTTCTCCAAAGAAGAGATACAGATTGCCAACAGACACATGAAAGAATGCTCAACATCATTAATCATTAGAGAAATGCAAATCAAAACTACAATGAGGTATCATCTCACACCGGTCAGAATGGCCATCATCAAAAAATCTAGAAACAATAAATGCTGGAGAGGGTGTGGAGAAAAGGGAACACTCTTGCACTGTTGGTGGGAATGTAAATTGATACAGCCACTATGGAGAACAGTATGGAGGTTCCTTAAAAAACTAAAAATAGAACTACCATATGACCCAGCAATCCCACTACTGGGCATATACCCTGAGAAAACCATAATTCAGAAAGAGTCATGTACCAAAATATTCATTGCAGCTCTGTTTACAATAGCCAGGACATGGAAGCAACCTAGGTGTCCATCATCGGATGAATGGATAAAGAAGATGTGGCACATATATACAATGGAATATTACTCAGCCATAAAAAGAAATGAAATGGAGGTGTTTGTAATGAGGTGGATGGAGTTAGAGTGTGTCATACAGAGTGAAGTAAGTCAGAAAGAGAAAAACAAATACAGTATGCTAACACATATATATGGAATCTAAGGGAAAAAAAAAAAAAAAAGAGGTCATGAAGAACCTAGTGGCAAGATGGGAATAAAGACACAGACCTACTAGAGAATGGACTTGAGGATATGGGGAGGGGGAGGGGTGAGATGTGACAGGGTGAGAGAGTGTCATGGACATATATACACTACCAAATGTAAAATAGATAACTAGTGGGAAGCAGCCGCGTAGCACAGGGAGATCAGCTCGGTGCTTTGTGACCACCTAGAGGGGTGGGATAGGGAGGGTGGGAGGGAGGGAGATGCAAGAGGGAAGAGATATGGCAACATATGTATATGTGTAACTGATTCACTTTGTTGTAAAGCAGAAGCTAGCACACCATTGTAAAGCAATTATACTTCAATAAAGATGTTTAAAAAAAAAAAAAAAAAAAAAAAAAAGAAGATGTGGCACATATATACAATGGAATATTACTCAGCCATAAAAAGAAATGAAATGGAGGTATTTGTAATGAGGTGGATGGAGTTAGAGTCTGTCATACAGAGTGAAGTAAGTCAGAAAGAGAAAAAGAAATACAGTATGCTAACACATATATATGGAATCTAAGGAAAAAAAAAATTTAAAAAAAAAGGTCATGAAGAACCTAGTGGCAAGATGGGAATAAAGACACAGACCTACTAGAGAATGGACTTGAGGATATGGGGAGGGGGAGGGGTGAGATGTGACAGGGTGAGAGAGTGTCATGGACATATATACACTACCAAATGTAAAATAGATAACTAGTGGGAAGCAGCCGCATAGCACAGGGAGATCAGCTCGGTGCTTTGTGACCACCTAGAGGGGTGGGATAGGGAGGGTGGGAGGGAGGGAGATGCAAGAGGGAAGAGATATGGCAACATATGTGTATGTATAACTGATTCACTTTGTTGTAAAGCAGAAGCTAGCACACCATTGTAAAGCAATTATACTTCAATAAAGATGTTTAAAAAAAAAAAAAAAAAAAAAGAAAATCTTCCAGCAGAAGGAAAATAATACCAGATAGATAGAAATTGGAATCTATAGAAAGCAAGCAATAGTCATCAGAATGATAAATATGTGGGTAAAATAGAATTATTTATCAGTGTGATAGAATCCCACTAAGAATCCCAACAGGCTTTTTGTAGAAATTGACATGCTGATTCTAAAATTTACATGGAAATGAAAAGAATCTAGACAATTCAAACTAATTTTGAAAAATAACAAACATGGAGGACTATACTCAATTTAAAAGCTTAAAGCTACAGCAATCAAGAGAATGTGGGACTGATGAAAGAATAAATATCTAGATGAAAGGGGAAAAAATGGAGAACCAAAAAATAAACCTGTGCACATACATGGTTAAGGATGGTGCTGGAGAACTGGATATCTATTTGGGAAAAAAATCTTGACCTTTACCTGACATTACACCCCAAAATTAACTTGAACTAGATCACTGACCTAAAATTAAAACAAAAATTATGAAACTTTTAAAACAAAATATATAAGAAAAATTTTAGCAGCTTGGGGCAGGCAAACATTTCTTAGGAAATAAAATGCATTAACCAGAAAAAAAAAATTATTAACTAGACGTCTTCGACATTGGACACCTCTGCTTTTTAAAAGACACCTTTCAGAACATGAAAAGTCAACCACAGACTGGACAATATATTTACAATATGTATATATAACAAGAGACTTAAATCCAAAATATACAGAGAACACATATTATGCCATATTAAGAAAAACAACCCAATAAAAAAGTGGACAAAAGATTTGAAAAGGTGTTCCATAAGGTTTGATACACAAATCACTATTAAGCCCAAGAAAAGCTGCTCAATATCATTAGTCATCAGGGAAATATAAATTAAAACCACAATAAAATAGCTCTGCATACCCACTAGAATGACTAAAATGAACAAGACATAATATCAAGTCTTGGTGAGGATCTGGAACAGCTAGAACTGTTAGGAATACAAACTAGTACAACCATTTTGGAAAATAGTTCAGCAAATCCTTATAGGATTAAATCTATCATTATCATGTAATCCAGCCATTACATTCCTAAGTATTTACCCAAGAAACATGAAAAAAAAAAGCAAACCCTCCACTTTAAGACTTTTACACAAATGTTCATTACAACTTTATTCATAATAGCTAAACACTGTAAACAACGCTAATGTCCATGAATAAGTGAACGGCTAAACACATTGTGGTAGACCCATACAACAGTATACTACCAACCAATTTTTAAAAATCAAATTACTGATACATGCAATGACTTGAATTAACCTGAACAATAAATTGGCTGAGAGAAATAAGTCAGACACAAATGAGTCCCTAGTGTTTGATTGCATTTATAGGAAATTCTAGAGCAGGCAAATGTAATGCGCAGGGACCAAAAGGTGAATGGTGGTTGCTGAGGCCAGGAGTGGTGAGGATTGAGAGCAAAGCAGTAGGAAGGACATTCTGAGGGTAATGGAAATGTCCTCTATCATGATTGGGGTGGTGGTTATATAAGTGTGCATATTTGTCAAAACCCACAGGCTGCACATCTAAAATAGATGTATTTTACTGAATGTAAATATGTATTTGATAATTAAGTAAAATATTGTTCAACCTCCTGTGGAACCCCAATATATAAGATAAAAGAAGCAGAGATTCAATGTCTGATATGGCGCTAGAAGTCTTGCAGACTCACCCACCGGAATTCCCCTTTACACAGTATCCCTTAAGGAGCCACAAAGGATAACTAGGACTCAATGGAATAAAAAATGAAAACCCACACTCCACAGTATCTATTTAAGGAGTGGCCATAAAGAAATTTACCAATTTTTATTTTATCATGTACATATTTCTCTTCAATATGAATAATTAATAGCCTATATAAAAGTACAATTAATATCAGAAAGATTATTTTTTGAAAAAATGTGGAGTGATGATAAAGATCCAAATACCTGCCTGCAATATTTTCCCAACAAATGAAATCTGACCTGTGTTATTAGTGTCAGCATCCTGGGCAAGAGCTACTTACAAAGAAGGAAATACTCCTGATGGAAAGTCTTTCATTTAAGGGTGGGTGAAACCTGGACCACTTCCCTAGCTCTTTCTTTCACACTTGAATTGCACCAGTGTCTGGGCTTCACATTTAATAAAAAATGTGGTTCTGTGTCTTCCCATTTATTCTGGACTGAGCAAGAGACAAGTTCAAATAACCCTGACATAGGCATGGCAAGGACAGTAGTGCCAAGATAATTTTCAAAAGATGCTGAAGTTTCCCAATGTCGGTAGAATTTGGCTTTTATCTCTCTGTTGCCAGAACTAAAAATTCCACTGGAGTCAACTCTTTATAATGACTGCTGTATGAAATAATTCTTCCTTCTTTCCATCAAAATTCCTCAGTTAGAAGCACTCAGTTGCAAGCAAAAGTGATATTTCAAATAAATGCCAACCATGATGGTAATATAGTAAATACGTGACTCAAAAATTTAAATATACATTTCCTTTTATGGTGAAAGTAAACTATTTTCTAAGTGAAATACATAGTTCATCAAATCTTCCAATTATTTCCAAACCGTTTGTTGACTTTTATGAATTGTTGATGTGATTTTGTTTGACAGAGCTGTCACTAGCTAAGTGATGGCCCTGTCTGAGCCATAATGTATCGTGGTAAACCACATCCACTCTTCCAACAACTTCCCCATTAATTGATAGTCATTCTATAACTTGTGGTCTCGATAAGTAGAGAATTTCTGTAAACTCTCCAATATGGTTATTTGATAGTTTCCCTGTAAACTTTGGACCACTGTTCTCTGCAGCCCCAGGACTCTAAGCTGGGGAAAAGAAGATGAAGGAAAGGAAGGCCCCCATTAGCTGTGCTGGTGATGTAGCATAAGCACTGCCTGGCCCTGCCTGTGAGAAATAGTAAGGAAACACTAGTGGGCCACCGATCTTTGCGTTCTAGCCCCCTCTTGTAAGACAGTCCCAGCAATCCAAAAGCACTCGTCCCTCACCAGCCATTCTCAGTAGAGATTAACCAGGAGAGCAGAAGCAGTGAAGGGAGATAATGTTTTAAAGTTCAGCACCTCCTATTCTTACTCCCAGTGTAAACCAGGACCTGCCCTGCACGGAGCCCTCTTCCAGCCCATGGAGCTGGCAGAAGGTGCTTCAATAGTTTTTCAGACATTACCCTAATAAGAAAGACCATTCATCAATGGTCATTGCAATATCCTGTGATGATTATCTTGAACTAATTTCTCTACTTATCACAAGCATTATTGCCAACAGATGAAGAAGAATGCCAACAAGTGTCATACTGATGACTACTTTGTGAATATCAATCGTGATATCAAATAGTAGAATATTCAACCACCAATGGCTTAGGCAATAAAGCCCGTTACTTCACATACCCTCAAGAGGCCCTGCTTTTTCATTTTTTCTGCTCTGGTATCCTCAGAAGGCTAGCTGTTCTTCCTTATGCCTGTCTCCTCAGAGCCACACTGTGGATTCCATAATTCTGAGCATCACCCTGCCAGGAGTAAAGAAGGAAGGGGGAGGAAGGGGCTGAAGCCATAGTGACAAGAGATATTCATGTGCACCTTTCTCCTTTATATCAGAAATAAAAAACATTTCCCAAAAGCTCCTCAGGAAATTTCCTTCTATCCTAGAGAGTTTGAGGACAGAGTTATATGCAAAACAGGTCAAGAGGAATGAGATCTTAATGTCTTTTTTAGATCAATTAAGACTATCTTCTTGAGTTGGTGGGGTGGGAAAGGCTAACTTCCCTGAGATCTAGAACTGTCTACTACCTGTACAAAATGAGGGTTCTGTTAAGGGAAGAAAAGGTGGAAGCTGTTGAATGGCATCTGCCATAATTGGATTTTATTTTGAAGATTTATTTACAACTATTATTAGTATGACCATTATTATTACTACTAGTATTAATACCATCATCTTTCATTGAAGGAGTACTCTTTGCCAGGAAATTCACTACATTAAATACTTTACTCGTATTATTTAATTTAATTTATACAATAATCTTCAAGGACTGAAAAGGCCAAAATAATTTATATAGTTAGACAGTGTTTAATTTAATCTAAAGCCTGCATGATTCCAAAACCCAAATCATTTCAGGTTCATGTGATGATCCATATTTCTACACATGGGTGAATCTTTAAAACAGCCCTCTTCACAGTTCAGTCTTGGCATTATTCCTATTATTTAATTCCAAGCAGAAGGATGCTCACTGGAAATAAATGCAACTCGTTACCCTACCTTTGCACATAATTGGTTTTAAATTGTGTCAAGATGTGCATTGCCTTTATTAAGTCCTCTAGAAAAAGGAATTTCAATGATGCTACTAGGAAATGATGGTAGCACAGGAGTTCTCTCCCTGGGAGATTAAACAAAATAGCATGTGTGAGCTTTACTAGCCCAAAGCCTGGGGCAGAGTAAGTGACCAATGAATGCTAGGTGAATGAATGAATGAATGAGATTCAAAGACTCAGAATATTGTTCACTTGGATGCTTCTTCTGGTGCCTAGAAAGGCTTACAAACATGTGTGCTACTCATCAGCACAAGGGGAAAAATAGGAAATTATCTTTGGGCAAACTTTGAAGATCACAGACAGGCACCTGGATTTTAAGGTAGTAGATATAGGTTGGTTTGGTGGCTGTTGACCAAAAACCAAGGCTTAATACATAAATTCCCCTTGACCTTCATTTTTTCACACCAGTATCAAAACTTTCAAAGACTATTCAGCGTGATCTGGATTTGGATCAACTGAATACATTTTAAAATACATGTGATGTTGAGTCATGTTATTTTAAATAGAGTTAATATTTTTCAAGTATTTATTTAATACTGGATGCCATGCTAAGCAATTAAATGCATCTCATTTAATTATCATGATAACCCTATGAGGTAGATATTCACTGGAGTTTTAGGTGGCTCAATAAGTAACACAAATGTCTTACAATGTCTGGGTTCTGAATTAGAAGATAGACGAAACAATGCGATAGAGATCAAAATATTATTATTATATATCAGGCTGATCAAAGAACATGACTTTAGATCTGGAGCAAGTGGCCCCACCCTGTCTCAGATAGCAATACATCACAGTTGTCCCCTGGAGGGCCAGGAGCCTTCAGTGACAAGACCGTGAACTGGCCCAAGCACACACTCCCAGAAAACAAGAAGATCTACAAGAAGATCCCTCAGAGGGCTGAGAGGTGCATGCAGGCCTCCTTTTGCATATTCACCAGTCAGAGAAGATGCCTCTCTTAGGTCTGGTCCCCTGAAAAGAGAGATAGAGATTTACCTGCAGGAAGTTTATTGGGGAGTTTCCTGGGGTTCAACACTTGTGGGCGCTGAAGGAAGCAGGACTGGGCCGTGGGAGGAGTTGAACTGCAATGCAATTGCAACCGAGGCCTCTGCAGATCTCCCAGGAACTCTGGAGCAAAGGCCTTGCCCAGTTGCCTTGTGTTAAGACAAGAGGGCCAGGCCTTTGTACCCCTACATTAACTAGGGGTCACTGGATGCAGGCTGTGCCTGGGAGGTGACATAACTTGGGCAAGGCCAATCCTTTCAGTTACAGGCAATTATTTTTTATTACTGCAGTGTGACTCAGCTGTGGCCTGTGGGCAGTCAACGCCCTTGCAGGTGAAGAATTGAATGAATTGGTCCTAACGGGGGCGACTTGGGCAGAGCAACACAGCATTCATTAGGTGAGAGACTCATGGCAGTTTTCCAGTGGAGCTTCCTCCATGTGGAAATAGAAAACAAGGAATAAGAGAATCTCCGAGAATAGGCATCACAACTATACCTATTTTTTGCAAATGAATAAAGAAATTAATGAGAATACAGGCAGATGGTAAAGATGGAAATTACAAATAATCTGAACTCACTCTTTTGTATTGCCTTTTGCTACAGAGCTTGTAGCAAAAGTAGTCTAGAAGGAAATATGGGGAGATCTTAGACTTACACTAATATATTATAAACAATATCACATGAGTTGGAAACATTTGGTTCATGATGAAAATAAAAGGAAATTGTTTAGCACAGTTTACTTTGGCCAATAATAGTATGTATATAAGCATATGTCTGAATATTAGTACTAACTTTATTTGAATTTGATATCCTACTTATGTTGACTCTTGACAGTTAAAATAGTTGTAAGAAAGTTCTCCCTTTGCACAGAATCAAAATCTGCCTTTCTGTACCTCGCACGCACTGTTTATAAATGCTAGTTGTGCATCCCAATCACCTGTGGAGCTATTAACAAAACAGATGTCCAGACCCTACCACAAACCTACAGAAAATCAGAACCTCCAGAGTAGGAATCCAGATTATGGGTTTTTAGGGTTTTTTTGTTTTTTTGTTTTAAGTCTTTCAGTTAATTCTGTCCATTCTCCGGGTTAAGCACCACTGCTCTGGTATGACACGTATTTAACTTATTTCTAATAACACTGAAGAGACATTTATAGTGTGCATAATACATTACTCTCCTCTTACATATTATACATGCAAATGTGCCAACCTAAATTTCTGGGTCAACCAAACATGTTCTTTCGGGCAGTACTCTGAAGTTGTGGTTTATAGATTCAACACCCTACTACCACAGCTCAACCCCCAGTGCTACAATTTAAAAATATATTTTTTGCCTTTTAACAACATAATACTACATATATTACAAACACTATATAGATCTGGTCTAGGCTTGTCAGCATCTGTGTATATGAGGTACCATAAACATGGTTCTAATATCTAAAAGAAGTGGAAAAGGGAAAATCTGAAGTACATAGCTAAATACAACTTATACCTTCACAACTTACAGCAGTTCTTAACTATCTTTAAATTGTGAGTCCACAGCCACTCTATCTGATACTTTAAAAGCATTTAAAATGTTTACTATTATAACCAAATTATAGTCACACTAACACATTCTAGGTATATTTAGTGATTGTTGGACAATGTGAATATCCCACTATAATGTAAGCTCCATGAGGATGGGACTTTATTCTTTGGTTCCTGACAGCACCTTCAACATCTAGAACAGTGGCTGGCACATAGTTCATGTTCCATCAATATTGTCAGTTGAATGAATGAACATCAGAGTTGACCGTAAGTGGAAAGCAATTTATGGAACTATTAACTCAAACCCAATCAGTTCATAAACAGAGGGGTCATGGTAGCAGGGATAGACCATGGTATTCTTCGGATGAAAAAGAGGCAGGGGGGTCTAAGTGTATTTGTATAATCAGATAAAGTCAAGAGCTGACGAGTAGAAGGCTGAAGTCAGCTACTGCAATGAAAAGTCATGATCTCTCACTTACATCCCATATGTGAGTAAATTCTCATGCCAGAGTCCATTTATTGAAGGAGAGGTCGTCTTCTCTGGAGGAGAAAGTCTGGAACCAAATCAAGTATGTACAAAGGGACTTGCAGATATTTATCATAATATCTATACCCTGGGAAGGGAAAATACACAGACCATTCCAGGGTTGATGAATACACAGACCATTGCAGGGTCTGAGCTGTTACTAGTATCTGGAACCAGAAACATAAACATGGACTTTGGTTATACTGGGTGCTCATCTAAATAATAAATTGAATCTTGGCCCAAGTCCACCTCACAGTGGATCCAAAGGGTGCATGGACTCACCCTGTGGTTACTTCCCCAGTCCCTGAATGTATAATTGGGATTAGTGTACTTAGCAGCTAGCAGAATTTTCACAGTGGTTCCCTGAAATAAAAATAAGAAACATTATGGTAGCAAGTACCATGAGGAAGCCCCTTAAATTACACCCACCTACTTGCCAAAATAATAAATCAGGAGCAACTTCACAGCCTAGGCAAGTCACCTATAATTTGAGCTACTACCAAGGACTTGACTCATAGTATGGCATTTTAAAGTTTATATATGGTGGCCAAGATGGCAGATCTATAGGAAGGAAGGAGAAACCATATCCACAGGATGCATTAAATTCCAGCAGCAATGAATTTTTTCCTCCTTCAAAATGGAAAGGATCTGATATAATTAATCTGCCACCAAAGGACTGGTTAGTCTCCCTGAGGAACAGTGAGATATCAATTAGCATTGATCTCTGATACTGGCACCCTGGCCAACCAGGAGAAGCTGTAGTTAGATCAGCCTTGATAAAAGGGAGCCTATAATGGTTAACTCATGCATTGCCTCCACCTGTTACCTGGATTCTCTGTCCATAGACACATTAAGCAAGTTCTAGGATGGCTAAGGACAAAACTGACTAATATCCATAGAGAGGTTAACCTAATTCTTTTTATTTATTTATTTATTTTTGGCTGTGTTGGGTCTTCGTATCTGTGCGAGGGCTTTCTCTAGTTGCGGCAAGCGGGGGCCACTCTTCATCGCGGTGCGCGGGCCTCTTCACTATCGTGGCCTCTCTTGTTGGGAGCACAGGCTCCAGACGTGCAGGCTCAGTAGCTGTGGCTCACGGGCCTAGTTGCTCCGTGGCATGTGGGATCTTCCCAGACCAGGGCTCGAACCCGTGTCCCCTGCATTGGCAGGCAGATTCTCAACCACTGCGCCACCAGGGAATCCTTATCCTAATTCTTGTATAGGACGTCTTCTTTAGATGTTGTCACCAGCCACCACTTTGAAGGCTGTATGACCATTTAATTGGGATAACCTGTTGAATTAGGGCACAAGTTCGAGGCATGAACTGTATCAGACACGTCTTTTGCCCAGCTCACATCCTTCCCACCCACGTTTTCACTCCAGCCATTGTTGCTATAGCACTCAGGGCACTCAGCTATGAGTAGGTGTAATCTGACTGCATGCTACTTCAACTGTGTCACATAATTCTGTTTTCTGTCCTGGAACTTATTTAAACCGACCACTTCCACTACCTGCAGGATCCCTCTCAGCTATTCTGACGTGCAAACCTCAGTGAGAAGGCGTTAATACACTATGGGGCAAGCCTTGATCAAGGGGGGAAAGGAACCTATGGATAAATACTTTCTTCTTTTGTCTTGCAGGCAGACAATTCTGAGGAGCTCCCTACACAGCTCAAAAAGTCTCCAGCAAGATCAAATCAAGTATCCACAGCAGACACCGGGAGGTAACACCTCCTTAAAGGGGCCTTCTATCCTACTTCATTCTATCACTCTTCCCCTTCCCCTAATCCTGTTCCTTAGGGTCACTTCCTAAAACAAATAACCATCATGGAAGCCTGTATTTCTGGCTCTGCTTTTTGGAGGAACCTAGACTAAGACTTAGTCCTTTTCTGGTTTATAGAGAGAAGTTCAGTAAGAGGGCAGAAGGCCCTGTTCAAATGAAAGGGAAGAGGTCAACATTAAAAAGGAGATAGTGTACAAAAAGGAGAGAAAATGTATTTTCCAACTTTCAAATTTTGCTTCGGGATGATCTTGTGAATTTTATTTGTATGTCTACAGAAAAAAAAAAAAAAAAAAAAGGTATTCCATGTCTAAACATTGGGAAATTAAATGGAAATATTGCTATAAGCACAGGTTCCTCGATATAACCTAAAAATACGGAAGTACCGTTTAATATTTTTTTCTCTCTATTCCCTTGGCCCTCTTCATGTAAACAAACCCTGCCCACAAATCCTATCTTTGTAATAGAGCTCATACTCACTTCTTCCTTTACTTTTCCAAAAGCCACCCCACCCTGCCTCATTTCAGGCTCTCAGTATTTTATACCTGATCTTTATTACTCCGATGCCTCTACACTACTCTAATCATATTTCTAAAATATTCTGCTCATTTTGCTGATCTGAAGCTTCATGGCTTTCTCCACTTCAGAATAATGTAAACAATCATTCATGCAAAAAGATATTTATTAATCATATATTAAGTGTCAGGCACCCTAGCCTGAGGCTAGGACTAAAATGCTGAGCAAAGCAGATGTCATCTTTCTCACCTACATTGTTAATATTCTCTCATATTACTCCTAAAATCTTCAGCCCAATTCAATTAAATGATTCTCCAGTCCCAGGAAACATGATCTTCCAGTCTCGATTTTAAGTGTTTCTGCTAAGAACCACTCCCTGTCTTCCCTCTGCTAATCTTAAGGTCATTGTTTACTCCTAATATGTACCTGTTCTCCAGAGTCTGACCAGATCTGTCTGCCTCCATGTACTATTTCCTCGCTCTGAATTTTTAATTATACTCACTGTCCTTAGCTCTCACCTGCCCCTTACTGTGTGCCCAAGCACCTGACAAAAACTGATGCCTTACACAGAAGCATTTGTTATATATACTCTTAAAACTTGAACCTGGTTATATTCTATTTTCCCCATTAATTTATAAATTAAATATAATCTTGGACACAGGTTCATTTTACATTTGCATGAGAGTCATAATTTTACCTTTCTAAAAGCATCCTTTTACACGATATAAAACCCAATATCCGACTTCCCTGGTGGCGCAGTGGTTAAGTATCCGCCAGCCAACGCAGGGGACGCGGGTTTGAGCCCTGGTCCGGGAAGTTCCCACATGCCGCAAAGCAACTAAGCCCATGTGCCACAGCTACTGAGCCCGTGTGCCACAACTACTGAAGCCCGTGTTCCTAGAGCCTGTGCCCCGCAACAAGAGAAGCCGCCACAATGAGAAGCCCGCGCACCACAATGAAGAGTAGCTCCCGCTTGCCGCAACTAGAGAAAGCCTGCAAGCAGCAACAAAGACCCAAGGTAGCCAGAAATAAATAAATTTATATATATATCTCATAGACTAAAGCTTCTCCTTTGCCTCTGCTTGGGACCTGCCGTGGGTTAAGAAAAAGGCTATGGGGCAGGAGTTGAGGGCATAATGGACCCTTCATTATTTGCCCATCTTGTTCCTCTATTCCTCCTCCTTATCCACCAGGACTCCTCTGACTCCACAAGCAGTAAAGTAGGGAAGGGAGAAGAAGTTAAGGTCAGGAAAGGCCTTGCTTCACTGGTATGGTTACTCTCTATATCGGGGCCCTCAGAGTTGGTCAACTGGAAGTTTGTTTTATATTGAGACATCTGGGGATCCTCAGAGACCCTCATCTGGGGATTTCTCACTGCAGCATCCTAGATGTGGGTGACATCTTCTCTTGTTTCCCATCTTCAAATGGCCTTCCCTTCTGTGGGGCCTCCTTGTCCCTCCAGTTGTTCTTGTTGGGTGCTGTGTCTTTAGACAAGTCCCTCCTCCTGCTTCCTTTTGGGGTCTACATAAGCACACATCCATTTCCCACCAAACTCTGCAAGTGCAGGCCTATTTCTTTCTTTGCTGCCACAGACCACTTCAGGCAGGTGTCACATGCCAGGCCTTACAACATAAAAATCCCAGAAAACAGAAGCCAGGCCCTCTAAATGATTCTCCTAGAAAGCCCTCCACCTGGCTTCAAAGTTAGGAAGGCCTATTCATCACTCCTTCTCAAACAGATGCAGGAATCACTCAGTACACTTATAAGTCTCTCCCAAAATAGTCACATTCTGACTGCTCTCAAGAACTCTTAGCTCTCTGAGAGTCTATTACACAGCCTGGACTTGATATGGGCAAAGAGCTAATCCTGGGAGGAATTTTTTTTTTTTTTTTTTTGCCACTCCCAATGCATATCCTACATTGATAGCCAAGCACTTCAATGTAGATTTGGTTGTATTTAACAATTTAACATCTATTCTTCTCATTTCTGAGAACTCAGCTAAGACAAGATCATTTTAGCATCCCTTCATGCATGCATAAATACACGTCGTCTGTTTTTAAAATAATGGATAATGGATACTCTACATATGGTTCTGCAACCTGCTCTTTTCACTTAACGTGTCTTTGATAACTTCCCATATTTCACATTTCTTTTGGTGAACAATTTTAGGGATAATATAATAATGCCTTAGGGATATCAAACATATATATGTTTGATATCCCTAAGGCCATATGTCTCTGGTCCATAAATAAGAGAAGTCATTAGAAAATTCTGCAGATTTCAGGACTTTTCATTTTTCATGAGTGTCATAAATGTCACTGGTGAGATTAAAAGCTCAGCTACTAACTGTGAATGTCAGGATTCTCATACGAGTCACACGGGGAAAAAGTTGTAAAAATATGAATCTAAGACAACTGAGTTTCTAGGCCGTAATGAGCCACACTGTACAGAAAATGTGGACCAAGGAGCAAAGCTATGGATTAAAAAATACCAAGATTGTGTGTATTCTGAATTGTAATAAAATGGAATGGAGAAATAACAGTTATTCACCATGCTAAGTGTTTTGTGTATATTTATCACTTAATACTTACACCAATCAGTCATACTCTTCTCTAACTTGTCCCCTCATTGCATGACTCCAGTCAAACTAACATCTTCAGGACTTTGCATATGCTAATTCCTCAACCTGGAATGTTCTTCCCACAGAGGTGCATAGCTCCTGTCTTTACTTCATTCATGTACTTAGTTATTGTCACCTTTTTTAAAGCGCTGTGCAAAATAACACTTCTATCCTCGTAGCACTCACTATCCCTTTACTCCACTTGTTTTTTCCATGCAATTTATGACTATCAAACATATTTGCTCCTTTTTTCCTTGGATAAAAAAAAAACTGAAAAACTCCCAGTGGTTCAAAGTGACCTCTGTAGTGAAGTTTTACTTTCTAGGGGGGGAATGATCAACCTCAGAGGGGCTGGGGTGTACATCCAGGACAGCAATGGTGGCCGCAGCTGTATTTTTCAAATTCTTTCTTTTGTCGCAATTTGGCTTTAAGGAGGACACTCAGCATAGTGGTAAGCAGCAACACTTACGAGTGCCTAACGTAAGCACAGTGACCTGGAGATTCACAGCCTCTGATGGGCTGAGAAACCTCCTCAGTTGTCTTAGGGGGAGTGGGAACAAAATATTCCTTGCTCTTTTCTTTTTCATTAAACATTGATTACTTTAATTGATGGATTTAATTAAGCTTTAATTCATTCACCAGTCTCCAAGGGTAGAATTCCTTATACCCTGTAGGGTCAGGGGACAAACTGCAACAGCAGCAGGGCAGGCAACAACTAAGAGATTTGCCTTTGAAGCAACACTGAAGCCTTTTAGGTTCCATGGCTTCCGTGAGGAGGGCACCCCACGTCGTATCACTATAGTTCCCCAGGTGATACTGTGCCCAGATTTTCTCCAGAGATGCCCTCTAAAAGAGCAAGCCAGTGCAATAATTAGCTTATGGGGAGAAAAGAACCCAATCTGACTGAATGACTCTTCCACTGATTTCAGTGTTGTTGAGTCAGTGAATCAGACTTGTCTCCAACACATCCTTCTGCAAGAAGCCTCTCCCCACTCCCTTCAAGGATCCTTTGCCTTTCAGGTTAGCCAATCAACCTCATCACCCCTTCCAGGGCATGGGTTAGGGCATCAAACAGTACCCAGTGGATCCAGTTATATATCCCAGAGGTGGCTTATCCTTCCCTAAAACTAAATGAGTCCAGGTATATCATAGAGGCATATACCTTAGAAGTCCTCTTACAATTTAGGTTGGAACACCCATACATCATATGGCAGACACAGATGAAGCCATGACAACTAAAGCACAAGCATCAACCATGCCTTCCCAGGGAGCATTTTCTGGTGAATCCAGTTAATAAGTCAAGAACAAGCTAGGGGTATGCACCTTCATCAAACACCAAGTCACCCTGTTCATTGCACCACTGTCTCAACTGCACCACAGAATTTTAATTTATAAAGGTGACTTGGTAACAACAGAGAGAGGTCAATGACACTGAAAGAAGAGTTTATTACTTACAGTTTAAGAAGAGGAGGCATGCCACATCATGCAGGGCCACATGAAGAAGCATCAACTGTAGTCAGGAAGCAGAAAGAATAAAGGGAGAGCTTGGTCCAGAGCCTTTATTACTATAGCAGTGGGAAATTGTCAGGTGAAGACATTCTCTATCGGGCAGGGAGTGAAATACAAACGTTGGGGTTTGTGGTTGGAGGATTTATAAGATGATTTTTAAGTGTGGACCACAAGGGAGATGTAAACAACTTTGACTATTAGTTTGGCCCTGCAATGTTGTGATTTATAAGAATTATGTATTTGGTCATTCAGATGACCAAATATATATTTCTCATATACATTTGGTCTTTATCCACAGTTCCTGGCTCACAGCTCCCAAAACCCAGGTGCTTGGGAAAGCACCTAAAGATGGGGGCTGGAGCAAAACATGATTAGAAGGTTGGAACTTTCAGTCCCACTCCCTGACCTCAGGGGAGGGGAGAGGGGATGGAAGTTGACTCAGTTGCCAATGGCCAATGATTTACTCAATCACACCTATGTAATTAAGCCTCCATAAAATCTCAAGAGAATGGGGTTCAGAGAGCTTCTGGGTTGGTGAACACGTGTGGGTGCTGGAAGAGCAGCACACCTAAACAGAGCATGGGAGGTCCTCACCTTTTCCCCATGCCTTGCCCTACGCATCTCTTCCATCCGGCTGCTCCCAAGTTATATGTAAAATGTTTCTCTGAGTTCTGTGAGCCACTCTAGAAAATCAACCAAGCCCAAGGAAGAGATAGGAACCTCTGATCTATAGCCAGTGGTCAGAAGTACAAGTGACAACCTAGACTTATGACTGGTGTCTGAAGAGGGGGTGTGGAGCAGGGCTAACCACAGCTTTGTGGGACTGAGCCCTTAACCTGTGGAATCTGACGCTATCTCCAGACAGAAAGTGTCAGGATTGAGTTGAATTGTGGGACACCCAGATGGTATTCTGAGAATTGCTTGTTGGTGTGGGGAAGCCTCCACATACACATGTTGGAATTGGGTCCAGGAACCTAATGTAAGCCCTGTGACCAATGGATGACAAGTCATCAACTACAAAATCTATAAAAGTTGATTAGAACATAGAAGATACAGTGAAAAGCAGTTTAAATAATAGTCATTAATTACCTCATATTCCAAGAGCTCTGAAGGTAGAGAAATTCCAGAAATGGCTCTGAAATACCATCAAGGCCAAGGTCCCTCTATCTTATTACTCTGCCATCCAAAACAAGCCTCAGCATGTTGATTTCTTCTCTCAGATTTGTCCTATTCATGCTCACAAAATTACTGCTGTATCTCTAGGGCTCACATTCTTGTGTTGCCTCACGTACATGTTTTCATTGGACAACTTCGTTGCCAGAAATATATAAAAATCTGGTTAGCAAGGCAAATGGTGTGAATGATTGCTGAAGAGGCAACCAGTGGTACCTGCTATAACCAATGTGCCTGAATTGTATCCCTATCACCAAGTAGTTTTCAATGCCTGTGGGTCTAGATGATCTAATCTTTGGATAAGGGATAAGGACTGTGAAAATGAAATTGTCTTCCATGTACTTAAGATGATGAAGTCCATAGAGATATATCTGAAACAGTATCCTAATTCCTTTTCTAAAATGGTATACAGGATGTGTGAAATTGTTAAAATTTAGATTTTTTTGGCTGAATTTACATGACAAAATATTTAATTAATTGGGTTACTTCATTGAGAGTCACAAGAAGTGGTAAATTTGATGTCAGAAAGAGAAAATACAGTTTAGTGGATTAATTATTTCAGTCTTGACCAATTTTTATAATATTAAATAAAGGATTATCTTGAGTAATAAAAGGATGCTAAAAGCAGTTTAGATTACTACCATGAGGTTTTAAATGAGGTCCCATCTATAATTAACTTGGAAATCTACTATAATTTTTGTCTCTTGTTCAGGCATAGCCATATTCTCCCTAGACTGTGAGATTTTGCTTGTTTAATGCTATCTTTCCATAAGGGCCCAAAACAGTAATTTGTATAATTTATATACTTGTATATCATCTAGAGAGATGACATTTTCAGTAGGAGTGATTCCCTCATTGTAAGGATTTAATGGGGTTTATTAAATGAGAATGTAGATTAATAGAAACTTTAAGAACACTTTCCCCTGAAACTTGCAGAGAAAAGAAAGTCAGATTTGGTTAAATGAAAGGACGTTTCATCATCTTCAAAGAAATAAAACAGTCACTTAGCTCCACAGCAGAGAGCAATGCCTTCCCCCACAAAAAAGTCTACATTTAAATGTAAAACCATATAGCATTTCAATTCTTGAGAACTGTTCAAAAAATACTGAGTGTTAGTAGGAAAATGTGAGCCCTATCCTATGTTAAAACAGTTCATATGCCAAAATTTACAAGAAGAAAAAAGGTAAAACCCAATTTAAATTTCTACTCATTGTTTCAACAGAGTTGCTCTGTTATGGCCCAAAATATTCCAACAGCTATTACACCACTGGTATAGAATGCAATATGCCCTTTATGCAAACGGTCTGTTGATGAATAGCAAATGGAGGAAAACTGAAGACAAATTTTAAGAACAACAAAAAGGAGTGTAGTTTTTTCATACTAAGTGTAATAGGTTTGTATCACATATTTAGAGTATATCAGAGTCCAATGACAAAAACAAAACCTATATTAGGCATTTAAAGAAAATAGAATTGAGGATTCTGATCAAGATGGCAGAGTAGGAGGACGTGGAACTCACCTCTCCCCACAAACACATCAAAAATACATCTACATGTGAGTAATTCTCACGGAAAATGAACTTGAGACTGGCAGAAAGACTCTCATACAACCAAGGCTATAAGAAAGATACACACGGAATTGAGTAGGAAGGGAAGAAAAGTGATCAGGTCAGGACCTGTATCTCTGGGAGGGGACACAGAAGAGAAAGGGGATCCTCCCTGGGAGGGAGCAGTTTGAGCCACATATTGGATGCCTCAGCCCTGGGGTCCAAGAATGGGAAGACAAGTCCCCTTAGCTGGTTAGAAAACCAGTGGGACTAACAGGAGGACTGACTTTAAGAAATCTAGACTCTACTCAAGAAGAGCAGACACACACTTGATCACTCTCGAAACAAGGTGGGGAAAGCAGATTGAAACTGCACTGGACCCTGGCAGGTTTCCTACTACCACCCCAGCACACATCCCAGCCTAAGCTGAGCACCCACTCAGGCTCTTCTTGTTTTACATGTAGCTTCACACTACAGAAAGGAATACTGAGGCCAAGGGGAGTGCTCCGTTGTGAGGAACACAGCCAACCCAGACCCGGAACGGCATCTGAAGTGGGCAGGGGCAGCCATTACTGGCACTTATGGAGGCAGCACATCTAGGAAGCAGTCTAGGACTCTGACTGGAGCCAGGGCCACCACAGCCCTGGGGCAAGGGTGCCAGTGCTAGCAGGGGGGAGAGTGCACACTTAGAGGGAATGGAGCCAACTCAGACCTGACCCCCAGGGCTTCTGCTCCAGCAAATTGGGACCCACCCCCAATACAGTGGTGCAGGCCACTGAGCAGAGGAGAAGCCCCAGCTCATACCTGGCTCTGGCTCTAGCCCCTCCGTCTCCAGCCCCATCCCATACCAAGGTGGTAGTTGCTGGAACACCCTGGGGAAAGATATGAATCATGCCCACATCAGATCCAGCTCTCCCACTAAAGCCACTGAGCACATACAGACTGTATAAGGATGGTTCCACACAAGAATATCCCTTCAAGACCACAAAGGTAACTGTTTCACCTAATTTCATAGAGACAGAGAGAGTTAAGCAAAATGAGAAAACACAGGAATTTTTTTCAATTGACAGAACAAGAGAAACCCCCTGAAAAAACAACTAATGAAACAAAAATATATAATTTACCAGATAAAGAGTTCAAAGCATTGGTCATAAGAATGCTAACTGAATTAGGGAAAAGAATAGATGGACGCAGGGATAATTTTAACAAGGAACAAGAACTGAAGAATACAATAACTGTAATGAAAAACATACTAGAAGGAATTAACAACAGACTGGGTGATACAGAAGAATGCACAAGTGATCTGGAAGATAGAATATTAGAAATCACCCCATCAGAACAGCAAAAAGGAAAACAAATATTAAAAATGAGGACAGATTAAAAGTCCTCTGAAACAATGTTAACTGTGCCAAGATTCACCTTATAGGGGTTCCGGAAGGAGAAGAGAGAGAGAAAGGGGTTGAAAATGTATTTTATGAGATTATGGCTGAAAACTTCCTGAACCTGAAGAAAGACATAGATATCCAGGTAGAGGAAGCATAGAGGGTCCCAAACAAGATGAATCCAAACAGATCAACACCAAGACATATCATAATTAAAATGGCAAAAATTAAAGATAAAGACAAAATTTAAAGGCAGCAATAGAAAAACAAAGTCATATACAAGGGAACCCCCATAAGGTTATCAGCTGATTTTTCTGCAGAAACTTTGCAGGCCAGAGGGATTGCCATGGCATATTTAAAGTGCTGAAAGGGGGGAAAAAAAAAACACCTGCAATCTAGGATACTCTAACCCACAAGAATATCATTTAGAATTGAAGGAGAGATAAAGAAGTTCTCAGACAAGAAAAACTAATACTACTCAACAATACTAAACCTACCCTAAATGTTAAAGGGTCTTCTCTAAGTGGAAAAGAAAAGCCTATAACAAGAAGTAAGTATTAATAGGAAGGACAAATCCCACTAATAAAGGCAAATGTATAGTAAAGGCTGAGAATCAACCATTTAAATAAACTAGTACAAAGATTAAAAGACAAAAAAATAAAAAGTAAAATCAACTATAACTACAATGACAATAAAGGGATAAACATGAAGATGTAAAATGTGATATCAGAAACACAAAATATGAAGGAGAGGAGTAAGAAAAATGTAGATTGAACTTAAATGACTACAAGTTTAAAATGAGTATGAATATATGAATGCCATGGTAACCATGAATCAAAAACCTACAATAAATACACAGAAATTGCAGAGACAGGAACACAAACATACCACTAAAAAATCATCAAACCATAAGGGAAGAAACTAAAAGAAGAAGAAAAGAACAGATAAAAACTACAAACACACCCAGAAAACAGCTAACAAAATGGCAATAAGTACATACCTATCAATAATCACTTTACATGTCAATGGACTAAATGCTCCAATCAAAAGACCTAGGATGGCCAATTAGATGAAAAAACAAGACCCATCTATGTGTTTCTTACAAGACACTCACTTCAAAGCTAAAGACACACACACAGACTAAAACTGAGAGGATGGAAAAATATATTTCATGCAAATGGAAACGACAAGAAAATGGGGGTAGTAATACTCATATCAGACAAAATAGACTCTAAAACAAATTTTATAACAAAAGACCAAGAAGAAAACTGTATAATGATAAAGGGATCAATACAAGACGAGGATAGAACACACATTAACATATATGCACCCAATACAGGAGCACCTAAATATATAAAGCAAATACTAACAGACATAAAGAGAGAAATTGACAATAATGTAATAATACTAGGGGACTTTGACATCCCACTTCCATCAATGGACAGATCATCCAGACAGAAAATCAATAAGGAAACAGTGGTCTTAAATGATACATTAGACCAGTTGAATGTAACAGATACCTAAAGGACTTTCCATCCAAAAAGAGCAGAGTACACATTCTTCCCAAGTGCCCAGGAAATATTCTCCAGGATACAACACATGCTAGCAACAAAACAGGTCTCAACTAATTTAAGAGGATAGAAATTATATCAAGAATTTTTTTTTTACAACAATGGTATGAAATGAAATCAATTACAGAAAGAAAAATGGGGAAAACACAAACACATGGAGACTACACAACATGTCACTAAAAAAAAAACAGTGGGTCAATGAAGAAATCAAAGAGGAAATCAGAAAATACCTCGAGACAAATGAAAATGAAAACACAAACTCTATGGGACATAGCAAAAGCAGTTCTAAGAGGGAAGTTTATAGTGACACAGGCCTACCTTAAGAAACAAGAAAAATCTCAAATAAACAACCTAACCTACCATCTAAAGGAATTCGAAAAAAAAGAACAAACAGAGTCCAAAGTCAGTAGAAGGAAGGAAATAATAAAGATCAGAGAGGAAATAAATAAAATAGAGACCAAAAACAAAAACAAAAATAAACACACACACACACACACACAACACACAATAGAAATGATCAATGAAACCAAGAGATAGTTTTTTAAAAGATAAATTAAACTGATAAACCTTTATCTAGGTTCATCAAGAAAAAAAGAGAGAGGATCCAAATTAACAAAATAAGAAATAAAAGAGGAGGAATAGCAATATCACCAATATCACAGATACAAACAATCATTTAAGAATACTATGAACAGTTATATGTCAACAGGATGTATAATTTTGTAGGTATAAATTATCAGAAAATGTAACACACAGCTGTAAGTACTTTGTACATTATATCACAGGCAGGTTCTATAGATGTCACTATTCTGAAGAGCTGGTGCAGAGTTTCGATTAAAATTATTCCTGATATACCTATTTCATTCAGAAATAGTCATAATAGACGCAGTAATCAAGTTGGGTTAATTCTTTTAATGTTCTGCAAAATAACCAATACCGAATTCCCCATTTTTGTTTTATTGCCTTGAGCATTACATTTTCTATTTGACTCTAACACAATACTCAATGTCTTCAGTCTTCAATCTTCAATGTCAAAAAACGCAAACATGAAGAATGAACTACTTCTGCTACCAATGTGAAATCATTGCTGACTGAATTTAAATACTACCTGCTCTACATTAGCAAGACTAAGCAGGATATATTACAATGCATTTCCCTGTACTCAACGAGGGATCAGGAAGACAGGAAAGTTAATGATATTAAAGCTATGTTTAAAAGTGGGTATCTGGCTGAAAATAAACTAAGCCAGAGACTTTATAATTAAACAGTGTTTTTATTTTACTTATGATACTCTAGTATCATAATTGCATATTAATGCAATTTGGTTGACAGTAATCTCTATAAGTGACAGATGTAAACATGGTCTGAATGAACTATGGGGTTGCCCTAGGTTCTTGTAAATCAAAATTTGCTAGCCTCTTTGCATGGCTTCAATAGTTACAAGAATAGGACACAAAAACAAATTTTGTGAACTCATTTTTTCAAGAAGAAATTGTTATATGATCTAATTTTCAATTTCAGTTGATTTTGCCCATGTTGTTCACTGTGTATGAAAGATATATCTTATTCTCAAGACTATGCTAACAGAGTTTCTATTATTTGCATATTGTTCCTGAGTTGTCTACTACTATTTACAGAAATTTCACATAGTCTGGTGATTTTCAGAGAAAATACAAAGCTAAAGGAAAAGAAAATCTATATACAGGAAACTCCCAAGGCATTACAGCATTATCGACAAGTACAATTTTCCTTTCTTGCCACTGATGGAAATAATATGTCTTTTCTATGTTGACATTTCTTCTCATTCCCCTTGGCTCTGTATATTCCATGCACTTATGACCCTACAAATGCTTTGCTCAATATTCCATTTTAAGGGATAATTCTTGAGCTGAGATAAATAATCTCTTATTCTGAAAAATGAGGTTGCTGGTATTTTAAATCTTGATGATTTTTCTGATACAGTTGAAACTTCTCTTGTATGTTTATTATTTAGGTTGAATGGAATTTTGATATACATATTGTTCATGGCTATTCTTCGGTTATTTTACAGATTTAATTACTGTAATGCAATTTGATCTGTTCTCCAAATGTATTTCTAAATTGAATTTCATCTAGAAACTGGAATCTTACACCTCCCTTACTTGGATAGCCAGCTACTGAGCTAATGTTACACAGAGTTGGGATTCAAGAATCTTGACAATTCTGACCCCAAATATTAGGATCCTAATATTTCTAACAACAACATGTATGGGGTGTGTGTGTGTGTGTGTGTGTGTGTGTGAGAAAGAGAGAGAGAGAAAGAGAGAGAAGGAGGACTCCATAAAAGTGATATGCCACATCTCAAAAGTAAAGTTTACAGTAATATAACCTTGCCATCATTATTAATAAGCAATTATGGAATGTGCATTTTATACAAACAAATTCAACAATTAATTTCATTAACAATTAAATTTTTTAAAAACCCTTTCCTTGAAGTGCTAATAAAGGATGTGTAATTAATGTGTTCTACTGGGGAATTTTGGCTTGATCATATTCATCTTTGAGGAATAAATCAATAATTATAAATTGATTTTTCCCATGCAGAATATTGGAATCAGCAATTAAGACAAAGGAAAAATAAAAATAGTTTATTGGAAATTAGGCTCAAGGGATAAAATACTTTTATAAGATATAATTCTTTTATTCTATGGAATTCTATGGGTGTGGAAGTAAGTTTAGACCTAAAGGTGATATCAAACAGATATACATAGGTAGAATGATACGCTTTGTTGAAATATAACTCACATACCATACAATTCACCCACTTAAAGTATTCAATGTTTTTTAGAATATTCAGAGTTCAGACCAAGAAATAGCCATGCACAATATGTATATCAAATATTCAACCATAAACAAAATCAATTTTACAATTTCACAATCTCAGAAAAGAAACCCCGTACACATTAGGGATCATTCCCATTCCTTGCAATTCCCTCAGGTCCAGGGAAACACTAATCTACTTTTTATCTCTGTATATTTACCTATTCTAGACATTTCATACAAATAGAATCATATGATATGTGATCTTTCATGAATGACTTAAACTTAGCATACAGTTTGTCAAGTTTCATCCATGTTGTAGCATTCATTCTTTTATTGTTGAATAATACTCCATTGTGTGTATATACCATAGCTCATCTAGTCACCAACTGGACTAATGAGTTGATTCCAGTTTTACCTATTATGAATAATGTTGCTATAAACATGCTTTCATACCTCTATCATATATATGAAATTGCTGTGCTATATGGTAACTCTGTGTTTAACCTTTTGAGGAACTGCTACACTGTTTTCTAAAGTTGATACACTATTTTGTATTCTGGGGAGCAGCAGTGTATAAGGGTTCCAATTTCTCCACATTTTCACCAACATATTTTATTGTCCATATTTTTTATTACAGTCACCCCAGTGGATGTGAAGTGATATCCTATTGTGCTTTTGATTAGAATTCCCCCAATGATTAATGATGTTGAGCATCTTTTCATGTGCTTGTTGGCCACTTGACTATCTTTTTTGAACAACTGCTATTCAGATCCTTTGTTCATTTTTAATTGGATTGTCTTTCTACTATTGAGATGAAAGATTTCTTTATTTATTCTAGATACACATCTCTTATCAGGGATATGATTTGCACATTTTTTTCCCATTCTGTGAGTTGTCTTTTCAATTACTTGATGATATCCTTTGAAACATCAAAACATAATGAAGTATAACTTATCTGTGTTTTTCTTTTGTCTCATGCTTTAGTGTCATATCTAAGAAGGCTTTGCCTAACCCAAGATCATGAATAATTATTTCTATAATTTCCTCTAAGAGTTTTATACTTTTAGCTTTTACATGAGTCTATAATCTATTTTGAGTTAATTTTTTTTATGGCATGAGGAAAGGGTCCAATTTCATTCTTTGTATGTGGATATCCAACTGTCCCAGCACGATTTGCTGAAAAGACATCTTTCTCTACTGAATCACCTTAGAATTATTGTCAAAAATCAATTGACTATAAATGTGAGGGTCTATTTGTGATCATCAACTCTATTCCACTGATCTTAGGCCAGTATCAGACAACCTTAATTATGGAAACCATATAACAGGTTTTCACGTAGTGTGGCTCTCAAGTTTTCTGATTCCTTGCTTATCATGATTTTAGTTCTTCCAGGCATTGTTGAAAGGGGGTAACTGAAGTCTCCAAATGTTATTATTATAGTTATTGTATGAGTTCTTGTTAAATCTACCTATATGTAATTATTATTTCTCCCTTTAATTATGTCAGTTTTTACTTCATGTATTTTGGAGCTCTGTTGTGCATAAATATAATTGTAAATCCTTCTGATATACTGCTATAAATATATAGATTCAGTATGCTATCCTTCTTTATCTCTGGGGACATTTTTGTTTTAAAGTCTATATTATCTTATTCTAATATAATCACTACAGCTTTCCATGGCTGCTATTTGCACAATATACCTTTTTCCATCCTTTTAATTTCAATCTATTTGTATCTTTGAATATAAAGTCTGTGTCCTGTAGACAGTACATGTTGGATCTTTTTTTTTTAAATACAGTCTGACAATCTCTGCCCTTTGATTGGATTGTTTAGTACATTCAATATTAATGTTAATATTGATATAGTTGGAATTACATCTGCCATTTTACTTTTTGTTTTCATTGGTTCTTATTTTCCTGTTTCTTTTCATGTCATAATTTTTGGTTAAAAATTGGACATTTTAAGTAATATTTTGCACAAACTGAACATACACCCACACACATGCTTCCAGGATTTGTTATTTTCTTATTTCTTACTTATATAGTGAATTGACTGTACTAGTTAATTGAGTGATGTCTAGTTCCCCCACAGTGTGAAGGCTCTCAGGTCACTCCTCAGATAGCACAGCCTTGAGCGTGAATGCAGTCGCCCTGGGGTAATAGTGGTTTCACCAGGATCTTCTTTGACTGTCTCTCTTCCTGACCTCTCTATGAAGCTGCTTGCCTCTACCCGCATCACATCCAGCTATTTGGCCCTGCTAATTGCCAAATGATTACCCTACTGTTTTCAACAATGCCCTGGGTATACAATGCCCTTGGTCTGCAGTCTAATCCAATTAAATTTGGAGCTCTTTTCAGTGGTAGTTTTTGAGGCCAGTAATTAATGTTTGTTTTAAACCCAGGAAGGCTCTTCTTAGCTATCTCTCTTCTCAGTTCTCTGTGGTAAACTATCTGGCCCATAGTTTAGCTTTTTGCTGTTATGAAACTACCCACCTTCTCCTAATTGTTTATCATCAAAATCTCCATTGTTTTCTAGAGCATCCTTAGGCTTAAATTTCCCAAATTTCTGTTCCAAATAAAGTGAACTCTTTTAGGGAGAGCCTTAGAGTTAGCTGTCTGTTCTTATGACCTTTGTCTCAAACTGGGCAAAATCTCTGAGCCACTACTCTGGAGCTCGGGACAGGGACAATGGCCAACTTCTAAGTGACACTTTTGCTTTACCAGCAGAGTTTTAGGTGGAGTAAGTAGCCTCTGGTCTTCTCAGATTGCTTCTCCTAGTGTGGAACCTCTGCCCTATGAGCAAGCTGGGGTAAGGGTGCTCAGGGCTCTAGTATTCTCAGCCTACCCCTTGGAGTAGAACATCTGCCCTATGAATGAGAACTGGGTGGAGGAAGGGAGCCTCCAACCCCTCAGCCGCTCTTGCCTGGAATAGAGTCTCTGCAACGTGGATCTGGGAAGGAATGAGAGATGCTGGTGACCTGTTCCTCCAGGGGAGATATCATGGGAGAGTGAGTCCCATCCCCTTGGCCATATCTGTTCCCAGTGAATCTGCCATTATACTCAGCTGGAGGAGAGAAAGCTTGCCATGGCTCAAGTGCCACAGACTGTGACTGTCCTTACAAAAATTTTCTCGAATAAATGACTGTTCTTAAAACAATGTTCACCATTTATGGTTGTTTCACTGGATAGCAAGTTCATGGAGCTCCTCATGCCACCATTCCAGAAGAACAATTACCAACAGTCTTTTGGCATTTGTTCCATATGTGTTGTGATCAAATCTATCCATTTCCAATGACACAGTGATGGTCTAGCCACTCAACCACATTATTGAATCGTGCTCACAGTAACTTCACAGGTGCCCAAGACTTGTAGATAAGCCTTTCTTTTACAAAAAATAATAATAATAATAATAAAATAAAAACAAAACAAAACAACAACAACTACAACTACAACAAAAATCAAACAAAAAAAACTAGAATCCCTTGGAGCATAAATGTTGAATTGGAGCAGTTGGGAGAGAAACTGCTCTGACAAGTCATTTCCTTATTTTTTTTAAACAAAAGAGAATTATACAAATGAAATACTGAAAAACATCCTGCAGAGTGGCAATCTTTAACTGTAACCCACAACTGTCTAAACCTATCTGACAGGCAAAGACTATGACATCCACATGACTGGCAGTATTTATCATGCAAAGAAATACTGAGATTAGCCAGATGACAACAGCCATTTTCCAAAAAAGGTATTTAACTCCTCCAAGATTTAACAATAATGAATAAATTTATCAAGCTCAATTTTACAAATCCTGGGTTGTGATGATTACTTAAAGAAGTGGAATGTGTTTCATAGACTGTGTTTCCTTGACTGGTTGCTCTTAAACCAGACCCATGAATCATTTTGAGGAGCCAAAGGGGTTAAAAATAGAGTGTTGCACCCTCTACTTGCTGCCGATATTACAGACTTTTTATTTGTATTGGTGAAAAGTAAATCCATTGAATTCTAAATCCAACGTACAGAGCTAAAAATAACTCAAAGTGCATTTCTGCTCAAATAGGCAACTAAAATTGGCACAAAAACAAAGACAACTATTTCAAACAATGCATTAATTCTAGCAATTCTGAATGGTCATACATTCTCACCTGTGAAAGCTTATACTACTCATCTTTCTAAGACAAGAAGACACCATTCTCAAACATAATATAAGCAGTGGGATTCTGTATACCATTATCTCATTCAAGGCCTGCAAAAATTTAGACTTTTGATGAGGGACTCCAGAATGTTATGCAACATAAATTGATTTTTCAGGAAAAGAAGAAGTTTATAAACTGACTTAGCACATCCATAGACAGGCAGCAGTTTTTTTCAGTTGGATCCCAGATGCCCTGACAAATAAAATAGAATCTGGGGAGAAGGGATGCCTCCTTAAACTTATTTTAATATGTGTTTCTCTACTTTAAATTATGGGAGTTTGGGATTGACATATATACATTTCTATATTTAAAATAGTTAACCAACAAGGACCTGCTGTAGAGCATAGGGAACTCTGCTCAGTATTCTGTAATAACCTAAATGGGAAAAGAATTTGAAAAAGAATAGATACATGTATATGTATAACTGAATCACTTTGCTGTACACCTGAAACTAACACAACATTGATAATAAACTATACTCCAATATAAAATAAAAATTTTTTAAAAAATAAAAAAATAGTCACTTGAAGGTAAAAAAAAATTATACTGTCATAAACTACAAGAATTTTCTCAGTAAAAACGTTTCAGTTGCAAACAAACAGCCACTTCATGTAATCTGTACTGATAGGCAATCTTCATAAGGGCTTCATGAGGGCTTTTTTCACAGTTAAAACAAATTAATGGGAAATCTAACCCCACCATAGGAAATTTGAGGAGGAAAAGGGATATTTCTTTTCTTTAAAAATAAAATTATTTGAATTCCTTACTTAGATTCATGGACAATATTTTGGGAATAGATCAGACTCATGATTCTTTCATTAGGAGTTTTAAAAAGATCTAAATTATTCTCTACCTGTATCTTTGTGTGGAAGAGCTGGAAACTGTAACCAACATAGTTTTATTTAATAGCAAATAATGCCCCTTTGTCTGTTTGATGTAGAGCAGTGGTTGAATTTCTCTACTCAACAATATAAATCTTAGCTTTTATTATCAGACGCAAAAGCTGTACCAAAAACCCAAATACAGGAGTTGGTGTTTGGATGTTCCCTTTACAATTAGCAGGAAAAAGAAAATTGCATTAGGACAACCATTAACTTTTCAGAGAACTGAGAGAAAATGGGCTCATTCAGACTTTCTTTATCAAAACTTCTTTCACAGAAGCATGTTAAAGAAACTTTCTAAACCTTAACTAAAGACTTCAGAAACTGACTTAATTAAAGGGAATGAATCTAGGCCTAGACTCACAGGTAATTCTTCCAGGGCCTACTTTTGGCAAAATATTCAAGCAGGAGTGTTCTTTCTTTTTAGTAGGACGGCAACTTAACATCATAGAAACAGCACTGGTATTTACTATGGACTGATTTGTGTGTCCCCAGAATTCATGTTAATGCCCAAATCTTAAATGTGATAGTATTTGGAGATGGAGCCATTGGGAGGTAATTTGATCATTAGGGTGGAGCCCTCATGGTAGGATTGGTGCCATTATAAGAGACACAGATTTATTCTCTCTCTCTAATTCTTTCTCTCTCTCTCTCTTTCTCTTTCTCTCTTGCTTTGCCATAGCAGGACAAATTAGAAAACACCCATCTGCAAGCCAGGAAGAAGGTCCTCACCAGGAACCAGATTGACTGGAACCTTGAGATTGGACTTTCCAGACTCCAGAACTGTGAGATATACTGCCTGTTGCACAGTTTATGGTATTTTGTTATAGCAACCCCAATGCACTAACACAGTGTTGGACCCCAAAACATTTTAATTTAAATTCCAGCTAGGCTTCTTACTAGCTGCATGATCTTGGGCAAGTAACTTTACCTCTCTGAACCTTAATTTTTTCATTGTTGAAATGGAACAATAAGTTTTTCCATGTTTAAATTAATTTGCTGCACATATGCAAATTAGCAAAATACTTGCTGCATACTAGTTGATCAGCAAATTTTAGTTTTCTTCCCTTGCTTATTAACATTTTCAACCTCTCTCATTATACCTCCATTCAGAAGCCTCCTCTTCTACCTTTATTCATTCTGTCTTTATTCAGGAGACAGTACAACTGCTGATGGCATAACAATTATTAGTAGAATTAAGTGTTATATGTTCCAGATACATATTTACTTTTGAATAGTAGCCTCTGAAACAATGGCTAAAACACAAGCAATGATGGACATTTTTAAATGGGTCAGTTTTAAATGCATAGAGAAAAGCCATTGAGTCCAAAACATAAAACGGTCATTAGAATCATTCATGTTTATTACCTAAGTTGAATATAAGAACAACCAAACTTGGGTGGAAAATATATATAAATCCTCTCCTAAACATGACACAAAATTCTTCCTTTACAAAATGCACATGAACACTATTGTGTTCTATAAGACCTTACAGGAATTGACCTTGACAATTTCTTTGACTCATGCTGACCATACTCTAGCTACTAGTCTTCTGGTTGTACTTTTTTTTTTAACATCTTTACTGGAGTATAATTGCTTTACAATGGTGTGTTAGTTTCTGTTTCATAACAAAGTGAATCAGCTATACATATACACATATCCCCATATCTCTTTCCTCTTCTGTCTCCCTCCCTCCCACCCTCCCTATCCCACCGCTCTAGGTGGTCACAAAGCACCGAGCTGATCTCCCTGTGCTATGCGGCTGCTTCCCACTAGCTAACGGTTTTACATTTGGTAGTGTATATATGTCCATGGCACTCTCTCACTTTGTCCCAGCTTACCCTTCCCCCTCCCCGTGTCCTCAAGTCCATTCTTTAGTAGGTCTGCGCCTTTATTCCCGTCCTTCCCCTAAGTTCTTCATGACCTTTTTTTTTTTTAGATTCCATATATATGTGTTAGCATACGGTATTTGTTTGTCTCTTTCTGACTTACTTCACTCTGTATGACAGACTCTAGGTCCATCCACCTCACTACAAATAACTCAATTTCATTTCTTTTTATGGCTGAGTAATATTCCATTGTATATATGCGCCACAACTTCTTTATTCATTCATCTGTCGATGGACACTTAGGTTGCTTCCATGTCCTGGCTATTGTAAATAGTGCTGCAATGAACATTGTGGTACATGACTCTTTTCGAATTATGGTTTTCTCAGGATATATGTCCAGTAATGGGATTGCTGGGTCGTATGGTAGTTCTATTTTTAGGTTTTTAAGGAACCTCCATACTGTTCTCAATAGTGGCTGTACCAATTTACATTCCCACCAACAGTGCAAGAGGGTTCCCTTTTCTCCACACCCTCTCCAACATTTATTGTCTGGAGATTTTTTGATGATGGCCATTCTGACTGGTGTGCTTCTGGTTGTCCTTTAAGCACACCAGGCTCATTCACTTTTAGGGCCTCTACACTTACTCTTCTCCAAGGGCTTTTCTTGGCATCCACATGATTATTATTCAAGTCTGCTCTTTTCCTTCCTTCCTTCATTCAACAAATATTCACAGCATGCCCACTATGTGCCAGACATTGCCATAAATCCTTGAGTTTATGGAACTTACTTTCTAGTGGAGGAGACAGACAATAAGCAATAATCATATAAGTAAACTTTGTAACATATTAGAAGATGATAAGTGCTTTGCCAGCAAAATCAGGTTAAGGCAATCAGAATTGGAGGGTTACAATTTTGATCACTGGAAGAGTGACATAAGCAAAGACTCGACAGAGATGAGAAAATAGACATTCAGATCTCTGAAGAAAGAACATTGCAGGCAGGGGTATCAGCCAGCAGAAAGGCTTGAGGCTGGAATACAATGAGTAAAGGAAGTAAAATAGGAGATGAGGGATAAGGGGAAGTTGGGGAGACATAGGGATTCATGAAGGATGTAGGACAGAGAATTGATGTGATATGATTCACCACTTTAAAGAATCAACCTAGTTGTTGTGAGCAGAACAGATTAGAGTTTCTCAACTTTGGCATTATTGATATTTTGGAATGTATAATTCTCTGTTGGGGGTTGTCTTTGCTGAGAATCACAGCTGAAAACACTTAAGATTTAACATTATTTTTCCATTGCCTGAGCAAGCCATGTGTATACACTCTTTACCAAAGTTGGAATACTATGATTCTATGATGAAGATGGAAAGAGATGAAAACTGCATTTCGAGGGCTCAAACAAACTTGAGGCAAACATTCCTGGTTAGAATGGGGAACGGGGGAAAGAAGGTAGCAAAGGTCTCTTCGGATATCTCCTTGACCAGTTTGCCCCACATTTTTACCCTCCTGTTATTTGTTATTTTATTCACTTATATTCTATGGAGAGTTTCCTTGAGTACCTGGGTAATATTCTATTTCTGAGAAATATTTCACATTCTATTCTACATTGAAATTGTAATCTTTGTGCTCACCTTACCTTTCATAGATCAAGGCTAAACATAGGGGTCTCTGAATTCAAATTAGTAAGGCTGGAGGCAGGATGCCAGTAGTGGAAAAATCCATATTAAAGAAACAATCACCTGCTTATTATCTGTAAGTGCAGTGCCTCAGTACATCAGGGCCACTGGAGGCAAGGCCATTGAACACTATACTGTAGACTCATTATGCTGAAGTTCAAGTTCACAACATGAGTATGGGGACCCCAGAGAGGCTGCCATTAACTAACTGGGAATAAGAACTTGGGTTTTACTACCAATCTCCTTTCACAAGAATTATAAGAGATTGGAAGATGAGATTAATTCATTCATCCACTGAGAGCCCCCTTGTTCCAGGCAGTAAGTAAAGCACTGAGCAAAACTGAAGGTCTTGTATAGTTTACTATGATTATTATGTAGGGGCTAAATCTAATCTCAGGAAATAAGGAAAGCCTACCCTGAGGAAATAACATTTAAAATGAAATCTGTAAGTTGGGCGGGAGCTAAAAGGTGAAGGATGGGGTTCCAGAAGGAGAGATAATCAGAGGTCAGAATAGTCCTATGCCAGGGAATTGAAGGAACTTTATATGGTCTCTATAAATGAAAATTATTTTAGTGCTTATCATATGATCTTAATAAGTTCACTTAATTGATCTCCTTCTAAAATGAAGGAAGTGGACAAATAAGCTTTAAACCCTCTCAGCTTAACCTTTATTAAGAGCCTATTAAGTACTAACAGGAGGATTCCTGGAACACGGAGATACTCAGTAGAATTCGTAGGATAAATGAATTAATGAATGAATTCTTTCATCTCCCAATCTCTTGTGGTTATTGTGAAAAGAGATTGGTAGTAAAACCCAAGATTCTTATTCCTAGCCTGTTACCAGTACTTGAGGCCTCTCTGGGATTGGCATGGTCATACTGTGAAGCTTGAAGTCAAGCATGAGGGAGTCTACAGTACAGTGGGGCTTTTCCTCAAGCATCTCACAGCACTTGACCTGATGTTTTAAGGTACTGCACAATGGACACTGGGCATTTCTTTCATGTGGATCTTTGCAGTATCAGCATCCTGCCTCCCAACCTTACTATTCTGAACCCAGACACCCATAAATTTAGCCTTGATCTATGAAATATACAGTGAACACAATGACTGCAAGCAATTTCAATATAAAATGGAATGTGAAATGTTACCCAACAATAGACTGAAGATAACAACTGTGCTTTTGTAGATTAACTTGACAATGATATTAAAAAAAAAAGAAAAGATTTGAATCAGGGAAAGACTGGGGGCAGAAAAAATATATGGTCCACTTGAATAACCACAGAGAGATAAAGAGAACCTGAACCTGAGAAAGTCACCAAAATGGAGGAGATGGGATAAATTTTAGTAAAATTGCAGAGCTGAAGTCAATAGGACAGAACAACTGACTCACTATAAAGTTGGAGGCAAATGGGAAATATACATTTTAATTGTATCAATTTGTTATTTAGGTGGTTAAAAAATTAAGGCAGGCTTTAAAAATCTGCTTCTTACCACTCCTCACCACCTCCTAAATCCTCCCTTCACAGAAGTAGAAGGATTATTGAGGGGAAATTGTCTGGTTGTTCTCTTACATCAAATTAATTTTCTTCATCCCCCATATGCCAATCGTTACACAGACTGTTCTAAATTTTGATCTGGTGCATTATTGATGAGCTCTTAAAACGAGATTAGAACAATCTCTCCCACTCTCTTTCTGGAAAAAAAAAAAAAAGCTTTATACAAAAATGAACTGGCAATTTTGACTAACATGAACCATCCAACAAATCAGTAAATCATATTTATGGCAGACTTTTTCCCAAACCTAATATTAGTTTATTAGATAAGTGTACTGGAGGACCTGCTGTATATACAGCTGTATGCTAGACAACTGACTTATTTGACATTTAATTAGATTTCTATTAGCACCCCATGACTAGCACTCTCAGGTTGTGAAAAAGGAAAACATTGCCCTTAACTAATTACTAAAGATGTCTCTTACTTATTAGTACCTCAGACTGGGCAGGTCTAAATTCCTCTCAAGAAAGAATTTTATAGTCTAGAACCTCTGTCTTTTGGAGTACATTGAGAGATTTTTCACTTCTCAATGTTATTTTTTATTCTTAGTTATTCCTTGTCAAAGTAGTTTTGTTTTTTTTTTAATGTAATTCTCTGTGCCTGAATTTGAACATTTGTAATTAGAATTCAAGTTCTGTATTGTCAACATAATAAATTAAATAAATAATGCTGATTTTGAAGTGCACAAGATGAAATCCAGCCTGTTTTCATATACCATATCTGCTAATTGAAAGGGATGACCAGCCAAACTGCAAAGGAAAAAATGATTAAGTTTGTGGAAATAATCTTAACTGAGATCAAAAAAGTAAACACTAATTAATTCCTTTAAAAATTAATTTTCTAGCCTTAGTGAAGGGTTTTTAATCATTTAATTTTTAAGTCATTGGTGACTCAATTTTAAATTTACAAATGACTGTTATTGCAGAAGCAATATACGTATATAGGAGTTTTGTTTTGTTTTGTTTTTTACAAAGGAAAGAAGAAGAGGAAGATGGAGAAGAAAAGTACATTCACTATCACACTACCCAGAGAAAGTTACTGTTAATATCTTATTTTGTGTGCTTCCAAATCTTTATTTTTTTATTCTTGGCTGTGTTGGGTCTTCGTTTCTGTGCGAGGGCTTTCTCTAGTTGTGGCAAGCGGGAGCCACTCTTCATCGCGGTGCGCGGGCCTCTCACTATCGCGGCCTCTAGTTGCGGAGCACAGGCTCCAGACGCGCAGGCTCAGTAGCTGTGGCTCACGGGCTTAGTTGCTCCGCGGCATGTGGGATCTTCCCAGACCAGGGCTCGAACCCGTGTGCCCTGCATTAGCAAGCAGATTCTCAACCACTGCGCCACCAGGGAAGCCCCAAATCTTTTTTTTAATGATCGACCTTTTTTTTCAAACTAGTATATACTCATACTATACTTGCTGCTTTGTAACCTGCTTACTTCCCTGAATAAAGCACTGTCATGTCAGTAACTATTCTACAACATACGTTTTAGTGATTAAATATTATTTAGAAATTATACATTAATTGTATACACCATGATTACTGTAGCCAATATCCAAGTGTTTGGCACTCACGTTGTTTCTAAAATATAATATATGTTATAATAAATAGACTTGTACATACATATTTGCAAATCATTTTATTGTTTTCTTAATATAGCAGACATCATCGCTGGCTTGTCCATATCTTAAGGAGCATATAACCTGTTTCCAACCATTACTATCTGCATCTTTATGGCTGAGTGCTTTCTACAGAAATGTGGAAGTCATTCAGCTCAAGTCCACAGCAGGCTGGAAATCTAAAGAATTAACACTCTCAGAAGCAGCTCTCCACCAATGACTTTTGAGAGTTGGTGTATAAATACCCCAACTCCTTCTCCCCTTAGGTGAGATAGTTCTGAGGCATATGTTATACCATTTCCAAGAGTTTCCCCACAGGATAATGCTCCAGCAGCCCAGTGTGGCTAATGTATCCTTTATTGGTTATCTTATAAATGATCGCATTTGAATTTTTATCTCTGATATTGTTTCTGTGTGAACCTAAGACACTAGAATAGATTCCATGAAGTGAAATTGCCAAATTAAAGGAAAATATATTTTAAGATCTTTGATATATATTACTATGCTGCCCTCTTTAAATGCTTTACATTCCACCATTTGCATTATTTTCATCATGATCTTGCCAAAAGGTAGCTGTATCATTTTTTTAATGCCAGTTTTGAAAGTTAAAAAACAATTTATTTTAAATTAAAATAATTTTATTAATGAGACTCTTCACCATTTCATATGACTATGTTCATTTATGTTGCTTCATTTATGACTTGCCTGTTCATATTCTCAGTGCATATTTTAATTGAAAAACTCATGTTTTTAACTGATTTACAAGAGCTCTTTTAATGTTAAGGATATTAATTCTTTTTTAAAACTAGCTAGTTTGGATTTTTTGTACTCACCTAGTATCTACCTTCCAACCAGCTAAAAAACTCATTCTTCATATGGTCTGTACCTTACACATTGTACGAAATATGCATGTCTTTACTGGCAACTCTATTAATAAATGGATTTCTTAAAAAACAAATAATTGTCACACTAGTTTGATTCTATTGTTAGAATGTCAGCCAACATACCTGCTACTACTGAATTCTTTATGTTTAAAACAAGATTGTGGGTGCTCTTGCTAGTGACACCATGGACACATTCATTATCTAAATCTAAATTATATAATCTGTCTGCATTCCTACTGCTTCACCTAAGAAACAACAACTTACCTGTCATCTTGCATAGAATGGAAGTATAAACTGGTATTACTATGACCCTGAGCTTTTCAGATAGAAACGCTATCCAAATATAAGGGACCACTGTTATTAAATCAAGTTTCAAATACCAATAGGCATTCCTAGGAATAAATTAGCCTTTTATTCTCCCTAACAATTCAGTCATTCTGACCATTTTTGTGATCTCATCCCTAAAACTGATTAAGGGCAATTCAGACTTCATGGCTTTTTAAAAGCATTCCTACTGATGTATCATTATCATCTCTGAGAACTTTAAAATGCTTCTGAAAACACAAATGCCACTCTATGCAACACAGTCTAAATTGTGCTAATTCCCTCATTTATAGACTTGGTCTGCCTTTGTCTTGATATTTCTGCATCAATGACTCTGATTGGCCAGGCCAGCTGTTTGGACCATTTATTGTATTATTGCTAATCCACTTTCCTCTTTTAACTGTCACAGTTTCCAAATCTTGGCTGATTGCCTCTCCACTCAGGGCCAACATCTTTTATCATAAAACTTGCAAACTGATTAAGCTTCAACAATTGACAGCACAGAGAAGTCAAAGAACTTGTAGATTCATCTGCTCCTCCAGCACCCCACCTCACAGCCTTTCTGAACTCTTTTCCAGCAGGGGTCTCTTGTAGTAGCATGTGCTTCGCTTATCTTTGACACTGCCTTATGGCTAAGAAAGATACAAGCACAGCTTGCAGAGTTGACTGGCAATACTCACTCATCCTCCCACTCACTTGAGATTTCCAACCTCAGTGTAAGCCCAAGAAAGTCAGAAGGTGAAGTTTCTGTCTCATTTTGAACCCTTTTGACTAACCAACAACACAAATATGGCTAATGACAATATTTTTCTCATAATTATTGAGTACTCATGACTTTCCAGAGACTATGTTAAGCAATTTTCAAGTGTCATCCCATTTAATTCTCACAACCATATGAGGTACATACTGTTAAAACCTCCATTTTATAGATGAGTGACCTGACGCCTTGAGTTATTCAGGAACTCACTTCAAGGCCATATAGCCAAAAGGGCTATCTGGGTTCCAGATTTGCACACAGGCAGTCTGAATATAGAGTCCGTGCTCTTAAATACTATGCTAAATATATAATAGATAAAATTAAAAGGCAATAACAAATTGGGAGACAACATTTTCAATATATTATCAGTCTGAGTGTATAGAGATTAAAAATGCGGGCAAGAGGCAATTTATGACAGAATTATAAAAGTTAATAAGCATATAAAAAATATCCCCCTAAATGAGTAAAGAGACTTTAATATATACATATATATATATATATATATATATATATATATATATATATATAAAGTTTTACCAAGCATATTGGCAGTTTTTACAAACAGTAATATATAGTGTTGGCCAGGGTGTAAGAAAAATTTTCGCATTCATAAACCATAAGGATGCAAAGTGTTCCTTATTTTTTGAAAAGATTTGGTCTTAGAAATTGCCTATCTTTTGTCCCAGCAACTTTACTACTAAGATTTTATCCCAAGGAAATAATTGTGGATGTATACTAAGATTTACCTGTAAGGATAATCTTTATAACATTGCGTATGATACTGAGCAGGGACCTCTGGGGCTCCTGGGCACAAAGCCTTTCTGTGTCCCCCATTTCTTTGATTACAGGAAACAGCCTTCATTCAGCCTCCATGACCTTCCCTGAGTTCCAATGGGCAGATTCAAGCAGTTGTTAATTAGGGAAGGGAGGGGATGTGAGACCAGGGAGAAACAGTCAAGAGCAGCCTTGGGGCAAGGCCCTGGTTCCCCTTCAATGGATACACACTACAATATCTTTGAGCTATTTTGCAGATAATGAAACCCCTCCAGGTGGGAGAAGTTAACAATTAATGATAGTATGCTGCCCACAAGCTTGTAGACCCCAGACCTGTTGGACCTGAAGGTTGATGATGCTGACTCCTACTTACCTTACAACTAACCCATCAAAAGAATGTCCATGAGCTGATCACGCTCTCTTTGAACAATTACTGTAAAACTTCTCACTATCTTCTCCAAGGCGGGGGGCACATAATTTTTCAAGGCAGGAGCCCGTTGTGTCCCCCCTTGCCTGGCAAAGTAATAAAGCTACCCTTTTCTACTTCACCCAAAACTCTGTCTCCGAGATTTGATAAGGCACCAGTGTACAGAGAAGCTGAGCTTTTGGCATCCACCATTTCTAACAGTGAAAAATGAAAACAACTTAAGTATCAAAAATTAAAGGTGGTTAAAATAAGAAATATCCAAATAACAGAATACTACTCATCATTCAAAAATGATATGGTGAAAGAATATTAATGACATAGAAAATTTTATGATCGGTGTTAAGTTAAAAGCCTTGCAAAACAGTACGTACAGTGTAAACTTTATTTCATATACATGTATCAAAAGATATATGTGGAAAGATATATACCCATATGTTAACAGTAGTTATAGCTGGATAATAGAACTGTGGATGATTTCTTATTTTCTTATTTGTGTCTTTCACATTACATAAATATTCTACAATAGCATTTATTATTTTTATACCAAAAAATGCTATTTAAACTAATTACAAAACAAGTTTCTTTTGCCCCAATTCTAAAATGGACCAACTGTACATCTCTTACAGGAGAGGAAATATGGTACGGTTAATGTAGAGAGAGAGTGGAGCAAGTTATTTGCGTCCCAGTTATCTATAGGAAGCCATCCAGCTCTTGCTTTGGAGTGGGGCAAACCTCCATCTGGGACAGCTAATTAGTGATGATAGCAGCAATCTGTAACTTTGCTGTTTCATTTAAGTGAGAATTGTTTCTTTTCTTTGTAGAGTGCCAGCTTGTTTTAGGAACTACACACTTGGAGGTTATCATTTTAAAAAATTAAGGTTCTGAATTTAAACTAAAGGCTTATCAAGCAAGTTGCCACATAAACAAATAAAAGAACAAAAGAAAAAAGGAATCAAGGAAGGAGGGAAGGAAGGAAACATAGGAAATTCATTTTAGTTTAATCCTCAGATCACAAATAACAGTATGGGGATTGATTTTCAAGGATGTTTAGTTTGACTTCATCATACAGATGAGAAACTGAAGTCAGAACAAAGGAGAAAGCCCCTGGTGTTTTGGCAAGGTGTAGACTCAGGTAACAAGGAAGCAAATACTGAAGGGGCCACTTAGAAAAGCTGGCTTAACTCTGGGCTAATTTTGCAGTCTTTATTCACTGCTAGGAGGCCTGGAGGATTTCCACCAATATAACATGGGTGTCCTAATGGCCGAAGCCATCTTTAAATGTTTCATTTTCATCTGTGAAGTCAGTGTCTGAAAAGGCAAAACCCTTAGTAAACTGCTCTATCTTGAAATTTGCTCTGTGATGAAATTAATAGACATCTAAGTGAATGAAACTCAATGGCAACCTGACTGATTTCCTGAAAATGGAAACCTCAAATTGAAGAAAAGAAAGAAGGAAAGGTAGAAGGAAAAATCAATATGGAAGATGAAATGCAACTTAAAAGAAAACTGAGATTGAAATGTCTTTTTGTCATGTACTGAGGACTAGAATCACGAGAAGAAACCTGCCCACAGCGCTCTGTGTATACGTCAAGACATCTAGGCAGCCTATTTCTTGTTGGACAGCTCCAACTTGTATAAAGGAATGCAGCAGAAAGAGCTGGGAATTTGCAGTCCAAGGGATCTAGGCTGAAATCCTAGCTTCTCCAATTGACTTGAGCAGGTGACATTCCTTAACTCCAGCTTCCCTTATATGTAAAATGAGGACAATAATTATTACTTTATGAGATAGTTATAAAAATTAAATGACATAAGTGAAAGCATATGCTTAACACATAATAGGTACTAAATAAATATTTCCTGCCTTCCTTCTAGTCTCTACCTATTGGTCCTAGTTCCACCTAAGGTTCATTATAACCCCCCACTAAGTATCTATTCTCCTCTCCAGTTCAATCATTCTATTTCAAACGTTTTTCTCTCCTGTTCTGAAGCCTCCTCCTCATCCCACGGTACACTATACCATGTTCCCTGTAGATACATTATAATTTTTCAATGACCATCCTAAATTGTGGCAGCAAACACTCCCCTCAATACTCAAGCATGGTTGCTCTTGAAAAGGAAAGATTAAGATTCATTTTTAATATAATGTTTTAGATCAGTGCAGCCTCAGATCAACAGGTATGTATGTGTGTGTCCACAGAGTCATACTGACTCACTGAGACAAAAAACAACCTCTAGGATGTTTTAATGCATGACAAATAGTTAATATTTATAGAGTGCTTTTTATGTGTCATTCACTGTTCTTAGTCCTCTATATGAAGTATTAATTTAATTATCAATGTAGTCCAAAGTGGCAGTTACCATTGTTATCCCCATTTTAGGGATAAGAAGACTAACACACAGAGAGGCTATTTTTCAACTTAAGTTAAAGAGCTGGAATCTGAGCCTGTGCAGTATGACACCAGAATTTCTGTGTCTAAAACAAGATAACTAAAATGTCGCATAAAGATGCCTCATATCCCCTTAGGAAAGACAAAGAAGTTCTCGCTCCTGATATGATATCTGTATAGGCCAACCCATAAACCCACACATTATGAAACAGAAACCCCAAGGTTCACACAGCAGAGTCAAAGAATAGGAAACATATTCCCTAGTGACTAAAGCCGGGCATAGGTAGGGGGAGTAGGGAAAAACACTTAGACCAAAGTGGTTGTGTCTTTTCCATCAGAGGCAGCAAGAGTAGAACTTGAACCCTTCAAACCCCAGGTTTCTACAGAGGTGCCTTGGAGTGGTCAGTAAGTGGAGGAGGATGAATCTGTACAGGCAGGGTCTCCAAGGTTCTAAAACCCGAATTCAGCCTCAGCAGCCCCATTCTCTTTGGTTTCATCATATATTGGGCTTCTCCATAATACTGCATTTGAAGAAGTAGTTTTCTTGTTTTGAAAAAATTGAAAACCACTCGTAGACTGAGTATCTGTTTAGGATCCAAGGCACCAATTACCTCATAGGATTACCTTGCAACCTTGGTCATGTCCAGTACTTTCTCTGAACATTAACTTCAACCCAGTCTGACAGCGTTATTATAAGGAACAAACATGGCATTTAGGAGAAGCTCTTTTAACTTACTATTAATTATAATAATATTTGGCACATTAAAAATACTAAAGAGCTGTGCCAATACGAGCGATTTCTTCCATGACCCATCAGCAAGAAAACTTATGACTCTTGGCTACTCATGAGAGGCAATAATGTTTAAACAGAATGGAATTTTTAGTCAGAATCAGCTAGAATCAAATCCTAACTGATTACTGGGTCATGTGACTACGGGAAAGTTAATTCAGCTTCCTAAGCCTTTGTCCCATACTCATAAACTGGGGCTCCTGACAACAGGGTGGTTGTGAAGACTTACTTCAGTGATCCAACATGTTTTCACTCTTTGAACAGGGCACAGGACATTCCATAAAGGGACGCATTGATGACCTGTTAGTATTCTAAAGGCTCAAGGGGCATACAGACTTCAGACTCACTCCTTTCCACAGGAGTGGATCCTGAGCACCCACAACTGATCTGCCTTTGCTAACGGGCATAAATATTCTGTAATTGCTTCGAAGTGTACTGGTGACAACATGGCCAACTGTTCTCTGTGATGACTCATGCATTGCTCTGAAACAGAATGGGTGCGTGCTAGGGGAAGCTGTGAAACTCTCAGGTCTGAGTCACTGCAATGCCGCAGCCTTCGAGCGCTGATGTTTACGAGTGCCTTCAAACTCCACACCCATATGTCCACTGCTCGGCTGAAAGACACCTTGATACTTCTTACCTTAGTGAGACAACCCAACTTACCCCCCACCTGCTACGTCCTCTCCTGCCTACTGATAGCCCAGCCATCCCATATTGGGACCAGCTCAAATGCCACCTTCTCAGCAAAGCCTTTCCAGATGACCCTAGTCAGCACAAACGACTCTCCTCATTAACCTCCACCCACAAAACATTACAAGCCCATCGATTTTTTGTTTATGCACACCTAGCATTTCAGTGTGACCGTTTTCACTTGGTCTCAACCAAACTGTTTTAGATCATAATTTGTTGAGAGCAAGAATGTTATTTTATTTATTCTGTATCCCCTCAAACTGTAATGTACACAGTGAGTGTTTAATACACAATAAAGTGAAATGAAAACATAAAATATGTCCAACTCTTTAATCTAGGCTTTATGATATGCTTGCTACCTCATATAATACGTAAAAATTGAGAATGTTGACAATGACTTTTAATCAATTCTCATGGATTTTAAAATGTAGTATTTTATGTGAAAGCTTAACCTTTGGTTAAACTGATATTTAATTTTTAATGAATACTATAAAAAGAAAATAAGAAATGTTTTAATACAGCCATTTTAATTTATTTTCCCCATTAAAAATTAGCTGATATATCTATATGTTTCTAAAATAGTAATTGGTAGAGCTTTTAGCAGTCAAGGAGCCCTGGCTTCTTCTGAATTTGAATAGTATATTCCTACTGAAGAATTTGCTGTCATCACTGATTTAAAGTCACTAAACTCAGCTTGTTAACCTCCCCCAACAGCAGTTCCTGCTCTCAATATCCCTGCCTTTGTCAATAACAACATCATACCTGTCTAGTGGCTCCAAACTTTTGAGTCAAGTGCTATGAAACATAGAAAGCACTGCCTAGATATAGCCTAGTATATTTTTACCTACAAACATTTAGCAATTCCTGTCAAAATTTTGTGCAAAGTGTTTTCTTCTCATCTATCTCTTTCTGTCCATTCTCCTGGACACAGACTTCCCCCTCCCCCCGAACTATCCCCTCACACCTGGTTTACAGGAGAGGTCTCTTGTCAGCCTCATTGACTTTCAGCTTGCTTGATCTGATCTATTTTAAGTGTAGCTTCAAAGCATTTCTTCCTTAAATAGCACCTTCATAATGTTGCTCCTGTACTCAAAAACCTTTTATAGTCTGTGAGTTCTTACAACTTCACAGCTAAACTCTTCTCTCTGATCCTGTGTAGGCACCTTACTTTCCACTTGCTTCTCCAGTTTGATGAGGTTCTGACCCATTTCACCAATCCACAAGGAAGGTGGTTCACTTAACTCCCATGAGCAAAGTGAACTCTCTGTGCCAAGCACTGTGCAACAGGCTGCATGAATGAGAGACCACTGACTTTGAGGATGTCACAATCAACCAAGGAAGACAGAACACAATCAGACTATAAATGTAGAGTTGTGATGCTTAAGTGGACATAAAGTGCAATGGGAGTATAAAAGAGTAGGCTAGCAAAATGGGTTGTACAGATCAGAAAGACCTTATACCAACGTGGCAGAGTCCTCCATGATCTATGGAAAATACAGAGCTGTTCACTTTCCACCTTCCACACAGTCCTTCACTCATAGTTTGCCTTTGTCCAATCGACTTATCCACCAATGGTTGACTCAAGTCCCAATACTACATGGTGAGTCAGGAGACACTGTGTTCCCCAGACACAGATCCTGAGACAAGGATTCCAATGAAAGCAGTGTATTAGTGCTATGATCTCAAGGAAACTCTGGAAGAGAGTATATTATATAAGGGGCATATTATCAAGTAAACTGCCCCTATGGGTAACCGCCACTCAATCCCAGAGGGCAAATCCTAGAAAAACAGTATAGAACACACACCTCAGAGTTATCCCCTGTGAGGAACAAGGGAGTTGAGGTATCTATTCACCAACTTCTGTCACTCACTGGTTGAGGCTTCAGGGGGTATTAATTCTTCAGCTTTTCCAATATGGCAGAGCAGCCTCCCTAGTTGAAAATCCTCAGGTGAAGAGTTGCCAGTGGAGGTAACTGGGAGTCTGCTCTTGGAATCCTGATTTGGCAAGGCCAGGAGGATATGATCTGGTACCAAGAGATCCCTCCACACAAATCAGCTATGAGCTTTTAATGATGGTGCTGCCACTGTTTCCTATTATGTATGCGTCTATGAGGAGGTCAATTTTTCTGAGTCTCAGTTTCTTCATCTTTAAAAGTGGGGGAGGTATTATTAGTGATTTTTCAATTTTAAAATAGCAGAACCACTGATCCCCAAAGAAAATCTGGACAAGAATTCTTACTTGTAAAACAAGCAAAAGCAGAATTGTTCAGGTTGAAGTTTTGGCAAGGAGCCTCAGCTGAGAGACACCTTCCTGGATACCTATAGTTTCCAGAGAGGGAGAAGCAAAATACTCAGCATCACTGGATAGTATCTAAGATCTCCCTGGCATCATTGTATTCCCTCTCCCTTTAATGTTCTATGATGATTAGTACACAACCTGGATCCCTGCCAGGGAAAGAAAGGCACTGAGCATTCACTAAACACTCGTCATGACTGATATTGTATATATAATCTGTCTAATGATGGCTCAAGCATTTCTATATGTGGGAATAGTGATTAGCAATTAAGTCAGAGTATAGCTTGTGGTGGTACTGGGGTTCTCGAAACTGTGTTTGAATGACAAAGCAATGATTAATTTTATTTAGTCTGCACAACCTATTTGCACTGACTTGGGGGTGGGGAGAGAGAGATTTTGGGGTGACTAACTACTTTTTGCCACGACCATTTCTTTCATTAAATCTTCACAATTACATGAGATAGATATTATTATTGTTGCTATCATTATAATTATCTTATTATTATCATCATTTTTTTTTTAGAGATGAGAAAATGAGACTCAGAGTGGGAAAGTCTTGCCCAAGGTCCACCGCAAGTTAGTAGCAGAGCCAAGACTCATGCCCAGTTTTTCTGGGTCTGGATCCTGTCATGCCACACCACTTACTATTGCATCCTGCATTATATGTGAATGTTTCATAACACAATTTGTTTGGACAACCAACCTCCAAAGTCTTGGAAATATCAGGCCCACTGACTGTCTAGGCTATAGGAGACAGACAACTGACCACATATTAGGAACTTCATTAATATCCACTGGGTTATTGAACTTCACGTATTGAATTTTTGCCTGAAAGGAAGAACCAAGACAAGTGTGAAAATTCATGATTACTATTGATTTCAGTGCAGGAAGTCATATACAAATGCTGTAATCGGGAATTAGATTAAAAAGTGAGTAATTTTCATTCCTTTAACTCATTCATTTATTCAAGCATTTTTGGCATATACTTTTCTTATCAAGCCATTGTGCCAAACATATAAAGCATATTAAGAATAAAGCAATAATTAAGACATAATTCTGCTTTAAATTATGTATAAGAGGGACTATAAGGCAACATATACATATTCTACTATATATATATGTAAAATCTCACTTTATGTATCTATATGTATATATAATAACTTTATAACAGGAGGAAGAACTAACTTCTTGCTGGGAATAAGAGACAGGTCATGGAGATGGCAATCTTTGTGCTTATTCTTAAAGAATGGTTTAGATTTTGGAAATCTGATAGAGGGCATTCTAGAATAAGTGAATGGTGACATAAGGACACTAAACAGGAAAACTAGTGACATGTACATGTTCAGGTACAAGGGAGATGAGTAGGTCTGGACTGTATAGGTCTGAAAGCAAAGGGGAGATTTTGTTAGTTGAAGACATAGTTACAAGATCCTGCAGGTCAAGCTAAGGCTTCTTGCCTTTTACTCCATAAATAGTTGGTGTGTGTGGTGGGGGGAGGCTAAAGGTTAATGTTTAGGAAAATCACATGGTGGACCTGTGCTTCAGAGATGCATATTTTGGGTAAAAAAACAACCCAGCAACAACAAAAATTGACAAAATCTACTGTGTTTACTGTATGCCCGGATACTATGATAAGGGTTTTAACTTGCATTAGTTCATTTAATCTCCATTTCACCCTTAAAAGGTTGTATTGTTATTATCCCTCTTTTACAATTGAGAATTCCAAAACTAAGAGAACATACATAATATTCCAATGGCTTCAGGGTTAGGAAGTAGAGAAGCTGGGATTTAAACTTAAGTCATTTTGTACCATGATCCCATGTCTCTTATAGGAACTAGAGTTGGGAGATGGAAACTGCTTGGGAAGTTACTATAAAATCCCAGCAATAACTAATAGAATTTCATATTAGAATAGAGATTTGACTTTTACTCAGCTCCACCTCATCTCCCACCCTGTCCAGTGCTTAAGTCCCTTCAGCGACAGCATCTGACCTCTGAAGGAACCACCCTCAGGGACTTCAAAGTTTATGCCTTTTCAATCTTACCATCTCTCTATTGAGTCAAAATTTAGCAGGTAGAGCTAACCTCTCCCCTAAAATTGGATGCTTTTAGAGAGAGCCAGTCATCCCTAGGTTTACATCCCAGTTCTACCATTTCCTAAAGGCAATCTCATCCAACTCTCTGATTCTCTGTTTTCCCATCTGTAAATGGGATGGTATCTTCCAATAAGATGACTAATAAATACCTAAGTAAAGTGTATGACATGTTGCAGGAAATCAAAAAACTTAAGTATATAATCATTTCTCCTTGGTTCTTCTAATCATTGGTCCTATTTTTACTCACCAAAGACATCCAGATGTGGACAGCCATTCAAATGTGTAAAGATCATACCACCCTTCTATATTGTATGGGTGTGTGTGTCTATAATTTTATATATAAATTTTTATTTAGTTATATATGACATTGTGGTTATAAAATATATAAAATTATACATATAGCTGCTTAGTTACATTATATATTGTGGTAGGCAAAATAATTGTCCCCCCAAAATCTCTATGCCTTAATCCCTAAAAACTATAAATATGTTAGATTACATAATAAAATCCAATTAAGATTGTGGATGGAATTAAGATAACTAATAAACTGACTTTAAAATATAGGGAGATTAACCTGGATTATCTGGGCAGGCCCAATCTAATCACATAAATCCTTACAATTAGGTGATGGCAAAAGAATTGACTTTCAGGGAGATGCTACATGAGAAGAATTGGACCTTCCTTTGTTTGCTTTGAAGATGGAGGGAAGAGCAGCTAAAAGCCAGGGAATGTGGACAGCCTCTAGAATCAGGAAAATACAAGGAAATAGATTCTCCCCTAGAGCATCCAGAAAGGAATGCAGTCATGTTGACAACTTGATTTTAGCCTAATGAGACCTATGTTGGACTTTTGACCTACAGAAATTAAGATAATATATTTATATTGTTTTAAACCACTAAGTTTGTGATGATTTGTTAAAGTAGCAATGAAAAACTAATACACATATCCTGGCTTCTAATGGATAAATTGTTTTTTTTTTTTTGTATGTAGTTAACTTGACCCAGATTTGAGTGGCTTCACCAGCCATTGAAGAGCCATAGAGAAGAGATTTGACCTTAACAGTGACCTGTAAGAGAATGCCTTGATCAAAACACAGTATGTACTCTAGCAGTGGTTGTACATATTCAGAACAGCATGAAATTCTCACTTCCCTCATTGCAGAGTCTTTGAAGGCAACCTATTTTCACCTTAGCAGAAAAAAAAAAAAAGTTAGGATAATGTAGATTCTCACTGAGGTATTAGTCAACTAAAACCTACACACTTTTTTCACACAAATTGCTTTTATACCACTTCTCAATTTTGATAGTAAATTTTTTTTGAATCTCTATATGGAGAAGATAATGTATTTGAGACAATAATGGAATGATGAGAAATACAATAGCATCTACTCCATGGCTAAACATTTAAATTGAGCCACTTTGGCCGCTTATTATAAACAGGCAATGTTTTGCTGCGAGTCTCTCCCATTTGCCAGCTCAATAGTTCCCTAGTCAAATGCTTAACTATCATTCCTGATAACTTGTCCCAGAACAGTTTCATCTTATAAGACATTGGAACCTTCTCTAATTTATAAAACACAGTCTCTACTGCTCAACTATCAGATTCTTATGCTGCCTTGTCTTTGAAGTCCACAGCTCTAGGTGAAGGGTGTTCCTTTCTCCAGCCTCTGTTCAATATACACCAGCTCGGTCTTAGGCCTCCTTCTTTCCCCATCTTCTTTTCCACAGAGAACATTCAAAAAGGTGGCATTATCCAGGAAGCATTTGGACAGTCTTGGAAAAGAACTCAGAACCAGAGGTATAAACCTAGTGGATAACTTCATTTGGCGGTTAACTAAGTGGACTTTGGAGGTAAAAGACCTGCCATCAAAAATCAGCTCTACACTCAGTTAAAAAAATGGGCAGAAGATCAAAATAGACATTTCTCCAAAGAAGACATACAGATGGCCAAAGAGCACATGAAAAGATGCTCAACATCATGCAAATCAAAACTACAATGAGGTATCACCTCACATCAGTCAGAATGGCCATCATCAAAAAGTCTTCAAACAATAAATGCTGGAGAGGGTGTAGAGAAAAGGGAGCCCTCCTACACTGCTGGTAGGAATGTAAATTGGTACAACCACTGTGGAGAACAGTATGGAGATTCCTTAAAAAACAAAAAATAAAACCACATGTGATCTAGCAATCCTGTTCCTGGGCATATATCTGGAGAAAACTATAACTTGAAAGGACACATGCACCCCAATGTTCATTGCAGCACTATTTACAATAGCCAAAACATGGAAGCAACCTAAATGTCCATCGACAGAGGAATGGATAAAGAAGATGTGGTACATATATAAAATGGAATATTACTCAGCCATAAAAAAGAATGAAATAATGACATTTGCAGCAACATGGATGGACCTAGAGATTATCATACTAAGTAAAGTAAGTCAGACAAAGAAAGACAAATATCATATGATATCATTCATATGTGGAATCTAATTTTTAAAAAGGTACAAATGAATTTATTTACAAAACAGAAACAGACTTACAGATATCAAAAACAAACTTATGGTTACCAAAGGGGAAACATGGTGGGGAGGGATAAATCAGGAGCTTGGGATGAACATACACACACTACTATATATAAGATAGATAACCAACAAGGACCTACTGTATAGCACAGGGAACTCTACTCAATATTCTGTGATAACCTATATGAGAAAAGAATCTAAAAAAGAATGAATATATGTATACATATAACTAAATCACTTTGCTGAACAACTGAAACTACCACAACATCGTAAACCAACTATACTCCAATAAAATTAAAATTAAAAAAAAAATCAGCTCTACATACACTTCCCTCAAAACACCTGGGCTCTAGTTTCATTCCTTCCAGCAACAGAAGGTACAAGATGCCACGTAATTCCCAGGACTCAATTTCTTATACATTAAATATTGAGCAAAATTATCACTTTGAAGTTTTAGAACTTATAAGCATTGAGGTTTTAATAGTGTTTTTGAGGGGAAAGGGTGAAACATTCTACCAACTGTATTGATTTTACTTGAAAGGCATAATGTCCCAATTTTAATACTCTTTCTTTAGGACAAAGAAAACTACTTAAGTGTTTCATTGTCTAATCCAAAGCAAAAATGAAACATCCTGAAGCCTGACTTTTAACTATGATATACTGATTTGTTATTTTTAGACCATCAGACTTAAGAAACTAAATAAAATGTACATCTCTCTGTTAAAAAAAAAAAAAATCAGCTCTACATAAGCGTTGCATGCCTGTGGTTAAGTACATAACCACCCAAAACTCCTCTGTAAAACAAAAACATGTCATAGGGTCCTGGTAGGGACTATATAAGACAGTTCATGTGAAACCCTGAATACAGTGACTGGATCGCTATAGGTGTTCAAAATGTGTTAGGTATTGGATAACAGTGATGACTAGAATGATGAGGTTGATTTGGGGGAGTCATATACATAGTATATTACTTGAAGCCATGAGTGTAGCTGACATCACCAAGGAAAAATTAATGAAAGAGTGGGAAAAGAACAAAACCTTTGGAAACACATATTCTGAATGTGTTTGTTAGGTTATATTTTACATAAATGGCCACAATAATATTTCTATTCCTACATGCTTTTCTGATCCTTGCCACTTCCCCTCATTAAGAAGTAGAAACTATTTCCCTTCCTCATTAAACTGAGTGGGCCTTTGTGATCACTTAAACAAACAAAATGCATAAGAATATGTGACTTCCAAGAAAAGTCATAAAAGCCTGCACCTCTACCTTGAGACAGGTATTTTGGCTCCATGAGTTGCCAAATAAAAAGTCTGGCAGTCCTGAAGGCAGTGTTAGAAAGTTTAGCAACACTATTGCCTGCTGAAATCTGGAAAATAGGAAAAACATACCTAGTGAACCAGATGATATAAGTAAGGAGATTTCCAAACAGAGCATTGACGTCGCTGCCTGCCTTCTAGCTGCCTATAGTAAGGTGCAAGAGGAGAGAGACAATCTAAAGAAAGAATTGTCAAATATAAAGGAATCAGGACTCGTTGAGTAAATAAAACATTTTCATTTCCAGCCTCTCTGGAAGAAAAACCATTTCTTTTATTTTTTTATTTATTTTTATTTTTTAACATCTTTATTGGAGTATAATTGCTTTACAATCGTGTGCTAGTTTCTGCTTTATAACAAAGTGAATCAGTTGTACATATAAATATATCCCCACATCTTTTCCCTCTTGCGTCTCCCTCCCTCCCACCCTCCCTATCCCACCCCTGCAGGTGGTCACAAAGCACCGAGCTGATCTCCCTGTGCTATGAGGCTGCTTCCCACTAGCTATCTATTTTACATTTGGTAGTGTATATATGTCCATGCCACTCTCTCACTTTGTCCCAGCTTACCCTTCCCCCTCCCCGTATCCTCAAGTCCATTCTCTAGTAGGTCTTTAGACGATGTTTCCTGATTGTATGCTAGACTTTGTCTCTAACCTGAAGCCATTTCTTAATTTAAAAATGGCTTTTCTCTAGACCTACTAGAGAAAAACCATTTTTAAATTAAGAAATGGCTTCAGGATAGAGACAAAGTCTAGCATACAATCAGGAAACATCGTCTAAAGATAAAGCCAGGAGTATGACTGCAAAAACCTATGTTAAGAAAAATTTAAAGTAATACCTCAAACAGGCAAAAGACCCTGTGGGAATATTAAGGCATGTCTCACAGATTCTATTACACAATAGGGCTTCTAAGAATCTGAAGTGCATTGTCCCATAACAGTCTCAAAGGAAGCTCAACATAGCCCAGAGTTTTCCCTGAAGAGATTCGTGGATGTGGCTTTAGTCTAATGTAATGGATTAGAGATTGGTACATTAAAAAAATACAAAGTTTTATATACACATCTCTCTATATAAAAGAGATAATCAATAAGGACCTACTGTATAGCACCTGGAACTACTCAATACTCTGTAATAACCTGTATGGGAAAAGAATCAGAAAAAGAATAGATATATGTATAACTGAATTACTTTGCTGTACACTTGAAACTAACACAACATTGTAAATCAACTATACTCCAATATAAAATAAAAATTTTTAAAAATACAAACCTTTTTAAGGAATTGTATCAGCTTAAACTGAAAAGGACAAAAACAGTACCAAATTAAAGAAGACTTGGACTCTTGAGCTTCTACTAGCAGGAAACAGACTGAAAAAATTATTGAGCTGCAAACACAGACTACATTTTATGGGAAAGGCAAAGCCAAGAGCTGTGAAAAATCATTCCCAGACACTATGACTAAACCTTAATCAAGGAATTGGTAATATATGCTGGGCTATTTTTTTTCAGAATTGCTATGGACCAATGACTTCTGTGCTGCCTATTTCCCCCTTTTTAAATGGAATTATCTACTGTGGTTATTCTGAGTCTGTCCCATCATGTATGCTGGGTGTGCGGGGGAGAGGCAGACAGTTTGTCCCTTTAGTTTTACAAGTCTTAGATCAAGGAGAAGGATACTCAAGAACCTATTCACAAGGAACCACACCGAGGAGCTCATCACACCTAAACGTGATGTATATGCTGAGATCCTGGCCCTTGAGACTGAGCCCAATGCCACAATAGAATGAAATTTTGGGAGGAGGTTGTCTTCGGGACAGAGTGAGTCTATTTTGCATGTAGAAGAGACTTGTATTGTTATCAAATGCAAGTCTGTGTGCCCAACACACAGTGAGGGCAAACAATAGCAAAACATCAGAGTTTGGAGCAGAGGAAGGTCTATTGCAGGGCCATGCAAGGAGACAGGTGGCTCATGCCTTAAAAACCCAGAACTCCCTGAAAGCTTTCAGCAATACCCTTTTATAGGCAAGGTGAGGGAGGGGTGTGGTTAGTTGTTGCAAACTTCTTGGTGTCAGATGCTTTGTTCTTGAGGTCAGGTCATGGTCAGGTCACGATGTTCCTGTAAACCTCCATCAAAACAAATGTTATTCTCTCTTCTGAGAAGAAAGGGCAAGGTTCCAAGCCTCAACTTTCGCCCTTGGAGGTCCAGGCCCTGGATGGGGGGGGCCCTGTGCGGGCCAGTTACCCTGCCCGGGAGCGTTCATCCAGCACCCAGTCTGGGTCCTCCCGCCAGTGCCCAGGCCCAGCTGAAGAGGCAGCACTCAGCTGGCGGTGCCCTCAGGGCCAGGGCCCCAGACCCCGCCCAGCCCTCATCACTGAGGGAGCCAGGCGCCCAGGACCCAGACCACCCTCACGCTTTTCATTTAAACTGGAGAGAATTGTTTGTATAGGATCAACAGGAATACATGTTGCAGCACATACCGGTCAGGTTAATCACCAGCTCACAACAATTGCCCTTCTTTGAGAATCGCCCCACCACAGAGCTGGACCTGAAGTAACGATGTGCAACATCCTGGCAACTTAATCCTGACCTCGGGCCACCTTCTAGGGGTAGACGACTGATCTAAGCTGTACCAATTTTTGAAACTTGAATGGAGAGACTGAAGCTGGTTGAAGCTGTTACCTCAATGGCAGTGTCCATATAGTCCAGTCGCTGAGGCCTCCACAGACTGCGACCCATGGAGGCTGCGGCCGCCATTAGGTCTTCAAGGCCTGGGCCTAGCCAGTGGCTGGCCGCAGTGAGGGCTTGGGAGCTCTGCAGGACACAGCCCTCGGCCTGTCCCCAGCCACACTCCCCCACCCAGAGGGCCCCGGGGAGAAGGCAGGGATCCACTCTCACCGTACTCTCCACCAGGAGGACCCCTACAAGGCTGACTTGGCGAAGCAGGACCTCTAAGCGCTGCACTAAGGGTCTCACGCTAACGGCTGTGCGCCTGCTGCACCTTTATCACAGTATCACTGGGATCAGAGAACAGACTGTGGTAAGTTCTATTTTCCCAACGTGGCCACAAAAATATTTTTGGTTTCACAAGGTCTTTCAGAATCTTGTCTCACCCTTATTGATGGTGGAGCTTATTTCTCCTCCCCTCAAACCTGCACAAGCCCTTGTAACTGTCTTGATGAGTAAAATGTTTCAGAAGTGATCATTTGTGACTTCTGAGGCGAGGACATAAAACATTAGTGCTCGCTCTCTCTCTCTCTTTCTCAGAAATGTATCTTTGAAGCCCTGAGCCACTATGTAAACATGGCTACCCTGAAAACTGTACACTAAAAAAGACTATGAATAGGAAGGACTCCATACAGACACAGCGAGATGCCCAAGGATCCCTAGCTGCTGCATCTATTCCAATCTCCTCCTCTATTCTCAGGAGCCAGACATGAGTGAATAAGCCCTCAGAAGATTCCAGCCCTGCATTCCTAATTGCAACTGCATGAGAGAACATAAGTGAGAACCACCAATTTGAGCCAGTCAACCTCCAGAACCACAGGGGATAAAAATAAAATATTTATCATTCTAAGCCAAGAAGTTTGGAGGTAGTTTATTATGCGGCGATGAATAACCAGAGTACAATTTTTTTTCTAAAGTTGGAGGAAGTGGTGCAGTCACATAATTAGGCAGAACTAACAAGGTAGAGCCTTGTGGAAGCCAAAGGAAGAAATTCAAGAACAAGAAAGTACTCACCATTATCAAGCGCTGCAGAGGAAATGTAGAATGAGTACTGAAAAAAAGGTTACTGGAAATGAAACGCATTTGTCTTTTCTTGTCTAGGATGTAAAACTGACAAGCTTTCTTAACACAAAAACAGTATCAAATATAGAAAAGAATCAGCATATGTTCCCTCTACCTGGATCTTTCTTGTTCCCATCATCAAGTCCTTCTCCAAACCTGTCCAATAGTACAGGATGAAAAGGAAGAGAGCACTCTTTATTTATCAGTTATGAGCAGGGCACAGTGTAGGTGCTTTTACTTCTATTAATAATAACAAAAAGTCCATTAAGTGAGTATTAGCCTCATGTTACTGATGAATAAGATTTAGAAAAATTAAATAATTTGAAAATAGACATATAGCTAGTAAAGAGTGAATCCATAATTTTAACCTAGTCACTAGGTTAAAGGACACAGACACCACTAGCCAGAAAGGAGACAGTTCTTTATGATCAAATCTAGTCCAATGGAGACTAAAATGGGTTTTGGTGATTTAAGTGCTGGTCTTCTCTGAACTCTTCCCTCCTCCATATGGCATCCTCCAGATGGTTGGAAGCTCAAAAGAGTGATCTGTGGCAATCAGTTTTTCTCTCTCCCCACCAATGACAATTCATTTATGACTTTTCCATAATACCCCCCAGACTCCAAGAGAACGGCCTTCTGTAGGCACAAATTAAGCCTGCTCTATAACAGCATGAGGAAGCTAAGCTCAAAATTCTAAAAATGAACTACAGAAAAGTGTGTTTAATACAGGAATCTGGTTCCAGATTGCATCCTGTTTACAAAGGCACATATTGTGCGGATAGTAAAAGCAAGCAAGTTCTACTTTCATAATGGTGGCTGAAAATGAATGCCACCCACCCACACCCCCGCCCTGCCCACACTCACACTCCATCAGCGCAATTAAATCTTAAATTCACCTTGCTCTGAACTACACAGACTAGCGGAATTTTGTGCATATATTTGTGTGGTTTGTTTATCATCTTCCCCAAACTGCTTTACAATGAAATAAAAGAACTAGCTCACCCACATATGCATTCTGGGTTCTGAGAATTAACTCACAAGATAAATGCACCCTTTCCTAGGGACCATGGGAAAAAAAAAAATCACTTAGACGAAACAGGTGTCATTCATTACTGGAAGCCAGTGCTTCAAACTATGCTCTAGAGAATTCTAGGTTCCATAAGACTAATAGTTATTCAATAAGATTAGGGTTTTGTGGTCAAATAATTTAGGAAAACACAGCCAGTCATTCTGCTCTCTTGGAAAACTACATTGCACTGTGCATTAGTATTTAATGATGTAGGAAATCTTACAAAGTACAAATCTGCTTAACTGTTTAAACCAGGATTTCCCAAATTTATTTTTTACCACAGGCCCTTATCTTCATATAACATCTATTATATTTCTTGTAGAACACCATCCTTCAAGCAATACATCAGGGCAAACACCATTCTCATTCTTTTGCATGGAACTGTTGGTTTAGAACAATTGGTAGAACAATGGAAGGATGTTTTGAGTCTTTTCAACATGGTTAAATATCTTATGTTGATCACTGGAGAGGAGGAGAAATGATGGAGGCAAATAAAATGCTATCAATATGCAGAAGAGTTGCAAAGAAAGCATACAGAGTTGGACAAATATTCAGTTACCAAATACAAATTCAGTGTACTTACTTCATGGAAATAGTAGATATGATAAAAAGAGCTTCAGAGTGAACTCTATTTCTACCACTTATTAGCAGAACAAGTGTTTCTTTTTAAAATTAGTTTAAAGAAAATTATTTAATCTCTCTGGGCCTCAATGTCTTTGTATGTAAAATAGGGATAAAAATAGCCACTTTGTAGGAGTGGTTTTGAGAATGAAATCAGGTATAGTGCCTGACACATTATACGCATGAAATAACTAAATATGTTTCCTTTCTGATTAAGTTACTCTAATTCTTCACTTAAGCAATTTTATATTGCTATGGATAAAATAATGGTCTCATATGAACTGGACAAGAACATATGAATTTAAGTTCCAGGCATTCTAACTCATGTCTATATGGCTATGTAAATACCTTAAAGAGCACAGAGAAAAAGGAAGATCGGTATGCCTCTCAAAGCTGCTCTGGTCCATGTTCTGATAATTCTAAACAATCATAAAGGAAGTGTCTTAAAGGAAGAACTGTTCTATTTTCCCATCATGTTTTCTTATGCACCTGACACTCAAAATTTCTCTCCTCAATCAATAATGCTAAAAGCATCCTGCTATTTAAAAAATCCTAGAAAGGGAGTTATGTTTCTGTATCTACGTTTTCTTACTAAAAGATATCCAAACTTATACAAGTCTAAATCAAGTTCTTAACCATGTCTTCTTCCTTCTTTATAGCGCCCACAGACTCCAGCATAATCCTGGCCTCATCTCAATCCCTCAATGAATATTTATTGATCATTTTGAGTCATTCACAACTGTAAAGAGGTGCTATAGACAGAATTGTGTACCTCCAAAATTCATATGTTGAAACCTTAAACCCCAGTGTGCTGGTATTTGGAGACGGAGTCTTTGGGAGGTGGTTAGGTTGAGATGAGATCACGAGGGTGGGACCCTCAGGATGAGATTAACGCCCTTATGAGAAGAGACACCAAACAGCTTTCTCTCCTTCTGTACCCACTATGGAAGGTGGACAGCCACCTGGTGGAAGCAGAGCCAGGAAGAGAACTCTTACCAGAAACTGACCATGGTCTTGGTCTTCATCTTGACCTTGATCTTGGACTTGTAGCCTCCAGAACTGTGAGAAAATAAGTTTCTGTCGTTTAAGCCACCCAGTCTATGGTATTTTGTTATGGTATCCCGAGTTGACTAAGACAAGAGAGATAAGATTTGGAATGCTGAGGACTAAAATCAATCAGACAATCCCCCTTCCTGGCATTTTTTCCCTTGTACATTCATGCACGCTCATGTTTTAAACTGTCTCTTTTCAGCTAGTTGTATCAGGACTGAAGGAATCAATCATAGTCATTTCTTTCCTAGGTGATCTGAAGAAATTTTTATCAAAACATCGCTGAAACCTAAGTCCCAGAAGTCTCAGATTTCAAACACAAGATTTTGCAACCTAGCATAGGAGAAGTTACAGTGCCATGTATAAAGTTTACTAGATGGTTAATCAAGGAAAATGCAGCTGTGTGACCACTTACAATAATTGATTTATCATTCTGTGATTATGTGTGATCTGAAGGAGTAAACACAAGGATTAAGAAAGGTAACGATAATAGTAATATGTAACTGCAGGAGACCCAGAACATACTTGTTACTTGATGTAGTCGGGAAAAAAAGAAAAGAATAGAAAATTTGGCAAAATAAGATCATGCTCTGATATCATCCAGCTTTGGAAGACATAATTAAACAGAGTTGTGAAGAATGCAGAAAGTGTCTACACCTAGATAGTACTCGAATAGTGCCTTCAACTCAAATCATAAAATAAGCAAGTAATATACATTAGGTAGCCCAGTGGGCATCAAGGAAAGGTATAGAACAAGTATTTCTGACTTGATTTGTTCCAGAACAACCCTGGTTAACTTAAAAGCAAAACTTGGAGAGATACTAAAGATATTAATGCATTCCACCCACTAAATGGCAACCGATCAACTATCAAAATTGAGGGAAAGTTTAACTATTAAATTAAGATGAATAATGCATATCAAGCAGAAAAGGAGATATTAGAGATATATACCAGGATAATAATATTAACGTTTGCAATGTATAATTATAATCTGGCTATAACAAGAGAGAATATAAAAGCGGTTTCTGTTTTACTGTCTCCAGCAGGATAATTTTTAAACCCAAATTATTCCAAGTCCAGGCTCTCCCCTGATAGAACCCCAAGACAACTGATTAAAGTAGGCCTTTGGAGATGAAGATGTCTCTCTTTCCATTCCTCCTTTGTTATGGTCTGAATGTCTGTGTCCTCCAAAACTTCATATGTTAAACCTTAGCACACAGTGTGATAGTATTAGGAAGTGGGGTATTTGGGAGGTTATTAGGTCATGAGGGTGGAGCCCTCTTGAATGGGATTAGTCCCCTTATTAAAGAGGCTTCATTGAGATTCCTAGCCCCTTCTACCATGTGAGGATACAGCAAGAAGTCTGCAACCCAGAAGCAGGCCTTCACTCAACCATACTGGCACCCTGATCTCAGGCTTTTAGCCTCCAGAACCATAAGAAATAAATTTCTATTGTTTGTTAGCCACCTAGTATGTGGTATTTTGTTATAGCAGCCCAAGCAGACTAAGACACTTTTTTGGGAGTTGTCAGCCACCTCTCTTCTCTCTTTATGGCACCAGTTGCCCTTGTCAGGACTTTGGAGCTTTGTGTCCCCTCAGGTTATCACTCCTTTCTTTCAGCCCCAGCACTAAATCCATAGCTCTTGTGGTTCTGATACTGAAGTAATCATCCCCAAGGCAACCAGTTCTTTTCTCAGTGAGAAAGGAAGAGGTTTCTCCGACATTATTGTGACTCATATCAGACCCCAAGCAAAACTGTTTCATTCTTTTAGATTCTTATCCTGTCCCTGGGGTTTCAAATTAGCTAATTGTCCTTGTCATTTCTCAGTTATTTGTTTCTCTCATGAAGACAGGCATGTTTCCTGAGGAATGAGATCAAAGACAAAACAAGTAAGACTCTAAGAGGGTGATATTCAAAATTATCTTCTTCCAATCTTAATATCCAACTAATGTCCCTGAGCTATTCTACTGATGGTAATCTCCGTTCTAGCAAAGAACGTTTCCTCCTACCTGGTATATTATGTAAATGTGGCAGTTTTTTACCTGAAATGTTTGTCTCAGTCCTGAGACTAATCATTGGGCTCTATCTTGACCAATCACTCTACATTCTTCAATGTCCATCAAAACTTTAGGTGACAGAAGAAACTAATGGTTAACATCGTTCTTTGAAGTAAAAAAAGGTATAGTTTCAAATCCTGTTTCTGTTATTAGTTGTGTGATCTTTGAGCAAGTTATTGAATCTTTCTAAGCCTCAATTCTCTAATTTGTAATATCAGGGTAGTAACAAATTTCTGAAAAGGTTGGCAATAGAAATAATGAAATGATACCTGTAACTTAGCCTGGTACCAAGACAAAGTAAGAACTCAGCATATATTAATGTAAGGATGATGATAGTGATCTAAATACAGCACATTTGTCTTACCTTGTCATGTATACATTCCCATAAAGAACTCATACAACAGATTTCCTTTGATTATCCTGATGCTCAGCAAGTATATTTAATTAGGAGGAGAGTAGGATTGGTACCTAACATAATGTTATATATAATTCCTATCCTGTGATTAAACATTTAAAGAGAGTAATCATAAATAAAACCCACTTTATATAATATACATAACATAAAGAGTTTTGTGAGCTAAAATCTATAAGAAGCATACAAATACTGTGATATATAAAATATGGAAGATGCAAACCACTATTGAAGGAAAGTTAAATTAAGTAAGAAAATATAGGAATATATTTCATTTTTAATGTGAAGATGCTTGACTCATCCCATAGGGAAAGAGATAAAATGCTTTTTCATATAAGTGTACTTAAGTATTCCAGAAAACTTCATTCCAGGAGGTTAGAAATGTGTTTAAGTAAAATAGAATCAGCTGGTATTCTCTCTGAGTACAATATGAGAGACAAATAACAGCTAAATTGAGGACAAATCTTTATCTTTAGTGTTTCTACAGACTGAAAAAATGAGACTGCTCAGAATGTTAGACACATACACTCAAATCAAATACCTTATCACCAATCACTCCATATGGAACAAGAAGCCTTGAAATCAAGCCAAAAAAAAAAAACCAAATGTGAAACTATTGACAATTAGTGAAACTACTGACAACTGTCCCTGTAGCATCTCAAACTGACCAGTATCCATTTTTAGGTACAACAAAGTTACTGTGGCTGGAATCTCCCTTATGCCTTATTAATTTCTGAGCTCCAAATGTGATATGATGTACTGCCAAAGACACTTAAATTTCCTATGTCTATTGGGAAACAATAGGAAAAATAAAATTAAAAAGTTACAACCATTTTAAAAGGTGGTCAGAACTGCTATATTTTACAAAAGAATAAAGTAAAATGGGATACTAATTCCATAAGCAAAACTCAATTTTCCATTATGTTCATATCTTTTGGATTTGTCTGGATTAGGTTCATCTAATCAGTATTTTGAAAATACATAATCCACAGAGGTGGTTGTTCAGAAAATAAGTACATGTTTTTCTAGCAGTTTATGGAAGGAAATAAACCCAGGATTAGCAGGGAGAAAGTTTACTTTTATGGGGTGTAGGGGGGCAGGTTTCCAAGGTTGACTCCTTGTAATTCAGAACAGTTGGAGTGAATGTCATTTTCTGTTCTAAGCATTAGTACACATACCGTACAAGTATGATACCCATCATCTCACTGTCACTGTTGGAAGACTGTAGGAGTATTTGAAAAAAATGCATCTCATGAGAGCAGGTGCCATTGTACATAATAATATACTTTGATGTTTGGTCTCTTGGGCAATATTCATTTTTCTCCTTTTCCATTTTATTCATCAGCATTTGTTTTGGTTTGTCTATGTTTCTTCTTGCATATAAATAATTCAGTGATTAATACAAGGCAAATGTAAATTATAGGATTAAAAGGTGATCCTATTTAATTATTTATATATGTACAGAAAAACGGTATTGTCAAGCAATCTCCCTCAGGAAGTGCAATGTGAAATCTGAATGAGCTGGGAATAAATCTAGTCTAAATTTTCGTTTACGTAAAATTTAAGAGAACCAGATGCCTGAAATGTTGCTCTCCATTTTTTTATATTTCCTTTCAACTTCTGTAATACATGATATTTTCTAAACACAATAAAAACAATGATGACAACATCAATAACTACCACTTTAAATTAATAAGATCATTTTTTTCACTTCAACACATTCTGGGCCATTTGAAAGGCAGAAGTGCCCTATGGAAAAATAAAAGCTTTCATAATATCAGAATGAAAGTATATTAAAACTCATAAGTCAACATGATATCAAAAAAGAGCATATGGATTTTAGATTCAGACATATCTGGCCAGGTTGGAATCCCAGCACTACCACTTATAATGTGACTCTGAGAAAATTAATATTTTTGAGTCTCAATTTTTTATCAGAAAAAAAAAATAGATATAAAAGCACTTGTCTCCAGAAATTCCATTTCTAGGTATATACCCAAAAGAATTGAAAGCAGGGACTCAAGCAGATACTTGTACAATAATGTTCATAGCAACATTATTCAAGTAAACAAAAGGTGGAAACCAGCCAAATATCTATCAACAGATGAACAGATAAACAAAATGTAGCATATACAGACAGTAGATATTATTCAGCCATAAGAAGAATGACATTTTGATACAAGTTACAACATGAGTGAAACTTGAAAACATTATACAAAGTGAAATAAGCCAAACACAAAAGGACAAATATTGTACAGTTTCACTTTTATGAGGTACCTAGAATAGGCAAATTCACAGAAAGTAAAATAAGGGCTGAGAGAGGGAGGGAGGGGTGAATGGGGAGTTATTGTTTAATGGGTACAGAGGTTTTGTTTGGGATGATGAAAAAGTTCTGGAAATGGACAATGGTGATGGTTGTACAACACTGCAAATATATCTAATACCACTGAATTGTACACTTAAAATGGTTTAAATGGTAGATGTCATTTTATATAACACACACACACACACACACACACACACATATATATATATATATATATATATATCTCCACAATAAGAAAAGCACTTGCCTCATGGAGTTGTAAAGATTTAATTCAATAAAATATCGAGCACCAATAGGCATCTGACAAATGCAACTCTGACCTCACCTCAACTCATTTTCCCTAACTTTTTAGAGAATAGCACACATATAAAAATAAGCTATTGCTCTGTTGATTCACATTGGCAAAAAGAAGGTGAGAATAACCACACATAAATCCAAATCTTTTGACCAGAGAACTCTTGGACTGTTGATGGGCTTTTCATTAGATTAAAAGCTCTCTCCAACTTCTCAATGCTCTATTATAAAATTATGTGAGCACCAGTTAAGGTTTTCTTCCTTTTCAGACATTGTGTTTTTCTTATCCCTTTGGAGCAATACTTGAAATAAATAGGATTCACTTAGTCATACAGATCACTAATTTTGAATGAGTGTTATATGTATAAAGCACTAAAGGAGACCCCAAGAATTACAATACTAGGTCCCTAACCCCAGGAAATGTAGTAAAGAAAAGACATGGAAATAAGAGATTGCCTCCTGGAGCATGAAAGTTCCTTAGGAATGTGTTCTCCAAAGGATTCCCATACTCTAATAGGTATTTTTGCTATTTCTATTGTTGCTGAAACTCATTTCCAGTTACCTCTCTTTTCCAGCTTCTTCTATAGCCCTAACTGCTCCCTGGTATATGTATGTCTATGAGTGTTTATGTGTGTAAGTTATATATGTATGTATGTCTTTATGTGTGTATATATGTGCACACACATAAACACCAAGAGACAAATACATATCAACATGCACATACATATATATTTGTTTATATATATATATATATATACACACAAGCACACACACACACACAGAGGGAGGGGAGAGAGAAAGAATGAGGAGAGAGATTGCTTAGGGGTTACCTCTACTACCCTCTCTGATTACTACTCTCTGCTGCCTTCGTTTGACTTGCGAAGTGAATAATATACTAATTTTCTCAAATTTTTCATATGTTCTTCAATTCATTTGTACAGAATCCCAAAGTTCAGTGGCCTCTTCCAAACTTCTTTGTCAAGAAGCTTCCACTATATTTGATGACACTATTTAACATATTGTTTTTGAAATCCCCTCACCCTTGGTGTCTATGGCACATGCAATCTGGTTCCCACTCTTCATCTCAATCAGCTCCTCTGTGCATCACTCCACTTTCTTCTTCTACATCTAAACTGTGGGGTTCCCCAAAACTCAATGCATTGTCCTATTCCTTTGTCCATTTACAGTCTTGCCCTTGCAAAGCCAGTTTACCTATAACCTTCCAAATTATACCTCCACTTACATCCTTTGACCTGAGCCTTAAAATGTTTTTTTTTTCCAGAAACCTAGTGAAATTTTCATTTACATGTCTTGTTTTCATCAAAAAAAATCAACATTTTCAAAATACAATTCATCAGGTTTCCCTGTCTCTTTCCCCAAAATTCACCTCTGTAACTTTTTCACTGACCCAACTATTTGCCCAGGAAATTAGGCTCAATATCATAGATTCATCTCTAATTTATCTATTGTTAGTCCTTTCAAGATGATAATTTGAATTTGACTGACACCACCCTCACCCAGGTCTTCACCATGTCATCGTTGGATTACTTCAATGGCCTTAGGTTACTTCCCCTGATTTCACTCTTTCTTACAAATTGCTGAAAGATCAACCTTTAATATATAGTGCCTTGAATGCTATAAACCCTATTTTTAAATAAAATTATTATTGCAGATGAACAACAGAAACCTTTCATGAAAACTCAGATACATCCATTATTCCTTACTGCCTACTAAATCAAACCTAAACTTTTGTGTCTGGATTTGAGGTTCTTTGTAATCTGAAACCACTCTTCCTGTTACCGAACTCAGGTTCAGCTGCTCCTTGCTCAGGAATCCAATACTGAGAGACAAGTGTTGGGCAAAAGGAAAGATAGCTTTATTGAGGAAACTGGCGAACCTGGGGGGAACATGGACTCATGTCCCAAAGAACGAACTCCCAACTTCCCAGGTTTTGCTTGGCTATTATATAGGGACAAGAAGAAGAGGCTATGTGCTGGGGAGGGGGTAATCTTCTATTTTCTCAGTCACATGGTTCTAAGTAGCCCTCAGGTCTTGCTTGTGGTTGGAACATTATCTGAGCCACAAATCTCTGGTCAGCTGGGGGGGCCCCATAGGGTCCTTCTTGGTTTCATTCCTAGTTAACCTACTGTTCCGCAGGGCATACTTTACATTCCACCACCCAGTTAATCACTTCACTGTCCACTCATTTGCTGACCACACTCACCTGTGCCTATTAATTTCCCCTTCTCTCTCTGCCTAGTGAAATTTTATCAACCCTCTAAACCCTGACAAAAGCAATCTCTTCTGTGGAACATCCAAACCAATATTCCAACCCAAAGGCACATTCCTTTATCTAACTTCTTTGCCTCTATGATGTAATTTAGCACTTAATGATATACTCTAAAATTATTTGCCCTTAATTCACTAATCTCCATTTTGATGTAGTTTGGAGTTCACCTGACTAGAGTTTAAATGTTTGCTTTGCTATATACTAGATGCATGGCTTACAAAAATTTGTACACTTATATGAGCACAGTTTGAGTTTTTTCAGAGGAATATCAATAACCTTTTCACGGTGTTAATAGGAATGGTAGATGAGATAACATAATAGTGTATTAGTTTATTATTGCTGCAACAACAAACTACCTCAAGTTTAGTGCTTAAAACAATACAGATATATTATCTTACAGTTCAGGAGATGAGAGGTTTAAAATAGGTAGGCAGACCTGTGTTTCTTGTGAAGGATTTAGGGTAGAAACCATCTCTTTGCCTTTTCTATCCTCTAGAGGCTGCTCATTTTCCTTAGCTTATGGCCCCATATCATTCCAACCTCTGCTACTATGGTCACATCTCCTCTCTGACTCTCCTGCATACCTCTCTCGTTGATAAGGACCCTTGTGATTACATTGAGCTCTCCTGATATTCCAGGATAATCTCCTTAGCTCTAGATGCTTAGCCCAGTGACATCTACACAGTCTCTTTTACCGTGTAAGGTAATATATTCACAGGTTCTGGGGACTAGGACATATATATCTTCAGTCTACTGAACATAGGGTACACAATAACTGTTGGTCTCCCCTTTCTCATCCCCAATGTTATAAGTTATATGACAGCAAAGACCAAGTCTCATCCTCCTTCTATAGCCTTCCCAATGTCTATCATGGTACAAAGCTAATGGCAGATGTTGAATAAAGGGCTGTTAATTTTGATAAGACTCTACACATGTCAGACTAGGTAGGATTGAATCATTCCCTCCTGTCTCTATTACACATCGCACTTTGTAGAACTATCAGATGCAGTCCCTAAAGGCCACCACAGAAAACAGTAATAATATACCCCAATTCATTCCCAGTAGGGTTCATCAAAGAGGTTTAATTTTGCTCCCAGCCCTACAATAATAATTTTTCTCTCATTTGTTTGCATTACTTCACCTAATTTCTCAGTATTTTCTTTCATAAAAACCATATAATTCACTATCTGCAGTTTCTTATCCAACTAGGGATTTGATGGAGAATATATATTTATTTCTTCATATGAAAACAGATATCATATTATTAATACAAACAGATTTTCTATAAATGAACATTGTAGAAAACCCATCTCTAATGACAAATGATTCTTTAAGGGAATAAGTTCTCTGTTTTGTTTTGCTTTTAAGCTTCACTAGGTAGTACACAGTGCTGCAACTCCTCTCCTAAGAAAAAACAGAACTTTGTCTTCATTTCCAGCCAAATAGTGACACAATGGTACTCTTCTTAGGAGATACATGAACATAAAATTCTGCACTTCAAAGTAGAAACCCTCTGGGTTAGAATTTGGGGTTTTCTTCCTTTTTTAAAAAATTAATTAATTAATTAATTTTGGCTGCGTTGGGTTTTCATTGCTGCGCGCAGGCTTTCTCTAGTTGTGGAGAGCGGGGCTTACTCTTCGTTGAGGTGCGCAGGCTTCTCATCACGGTGGCTTCTCTTGCTGAAGAGTGCGGGCTCAGTAGTTTTGGCCCGCGGGCTCTAGAGCACAGGCTCAGTAGTTGTGGCGCACGGGCTTAGTTGCTCTGCAGCATGTGGGATCTTCCCGGACCAGGGCTCGAGCCCATGTTCCCTGCATTGGCAGGCGAATTCTTAACCACTGTGCCACCAGGGTAGTCCTAAGGGGTTTTCTTCTTTAAAAAAATTTTTTTTCTGATACACATTTTCTTAAGTAATTTCAAGGCTCCTTTGCTGTGAGTTGAGTTTTAGATGTTATCCCCACTAAAGCAGTCTTCACTGTCACATCAACTTAGCTATCAGAGCTAAAATTGAAACACGAAAAACACCTCTGAGCTTGAATGTCTGTAGATCACGTACACACACACACACACACACACAGTACTATGAATCAAAACAGATGCATGTGATCTCACTTATATGTGGCATCTAAAAAAGTCAAATACGTAGAAGCAAAAAGTAGAGCCGTGGTAATGAGGGGGGTGCATGGAGAGATGTTGGTCAAAAGTTACAAAGTTGAAGTTATGTAGAATAAATAAATCTAGAGATCTAATGTACAGCATGATGAATAGACTTAATAACACTGTATTAAACACTGGAAATTTGTTAAGGGGGTAGATTGCTCTCATCACCAAAAAAAGAAAAAAAAAGAAAAAGAAAAAGAAAAAGATAACTATGTAAGGAGATGGATATGTTAATTAGATTGTAGTAGTAATCATTTCACTATGTGTATGTGTTAAATCACCATATTGTATATCCTTAATATATAAAATTTGTATTAAAAAGAAAAGAGATGCAGGCAGAATGAGTCTTAAGTCAATCACCAAAATAATGTCACATGGGTCATTTTAAAACAGTGTCTCAAACCTAATCATTTGACTCTCTGCCACACTCCAGCCCAGAAAGTCTTTAACTGGCAGAAACGCTCCCTGATGCCTGAGGAATTATACATTCATAGATTAGCAGAAGATAATGCATCGTATCTTCTTAGACTTCACTGTATTGAGTCATATTTCTAATGTTGTTTTAATGTACTTTTCTGAATTGAATTAATTGCTCAGTTGGCCCAGTACTAAAGCTTTTCATGTTTTTTTTTAACCAGGATTTTATCTAGTGTCTCTATTTCCTATCATCCAGTGTGATTATCCCCTGAAGAAAGTAGCCATCAAGGCTTCAGTGCTTTCACAGGTAACAAAGGAAAGTTTATTACCACACTTTGCCAATAGACTAAAATGCTGGATTGCATAAAACTCTCCACCCTTTTCTCTACTGGAGAAAGAAGAACTCAGGGCTTGATATAATGCTAAATCTTTCCATGACATCAAAGCCTTCTTTTCTTTCCCTCCATTTGAAGAATATTCTACATTATATAAAAAAAAAAAATACATAATATAAAATTCTAGAAAACTTAAAGTTTGTTACAGAAGCCCAAACCATCTCAATCTGGAGAAAGTCAACATCACATACTATAAAATGAAACAATCCCTTTACAACTTCCTTCCTTCTCATAGAGAAATGCTTTTTCTCTAATTGCCACATCATTTTAATTTTTAAATAAGTCATCATTCTAAATTATTTTTTTAAAAACATAAGCACCTGCTAAGAGAAAGGCCCTTGTAAGTTGTATGAGAAATTCAGATTTGAATATGGACTCTGCCTACAAAGAGCTGTACCTAAAAACAGAGTGAAAGAAGAGAATCCATAAACCTATATTTTAGAGTTCTGTTTCTTTGTTGATTGAATTCACAACTAGAAGAACTACACACAGTATATATACAAGGTAGCTTCTGGGAAAGACAGAAAGGTTAAGTCAATTTTACCAGCCCTATAAATGATGAAATAATACACTGGGTACCAACCAAGAGCAGACTAAATATATTCCATTATATTTTCCTGCAGAATTTCCATTAAAAGTACACGAGAAAATGTATCTATCCACAAAGGAATTTGGTAGTAAAGGAAAAACACAGTACCTCTGAGTAAAACACTAGGTTTTAAAATATCTGACCCCCACACCTGTGATCTTATAAACCAGGAAAATGTTGAGGACAGAAGAATTCCTGCTGAGAGTAAGGAAAAGGGCTGGAGCACTCTCACTCCCACAGTGTGGCTGCCCTCCTCTTAGGGGCCAGGAGGTCTTCTACTGCAGTGATCCAGCACCTGCTGGACTCCTACTGCTGACTCATTTATTCAAAGCCATAATCCATTAAATTTACTATAAATGCAGTAGGAGGAAATGTAGGAAAGGAGTTTTTACAGCTCATTTTAAGTAAATGTTTCCAAAGAGAAAAGTGAGATGTTCCATCCCCCACCTCTTTCTTTCTCTCTCTCTGTCTCTTTCTCTCCCTTTCTCCCTCCTCCCCGACTCCCTCCCTCATTTTTCCATCTCAGACACACAGACTACATACTTATATCATATACCTATTTTTTCCTGAAGCCAAAGAATTTAAAAGTCATATACAGCCACACAAAAGGTCACAAAGGTGATAATAAAGATGCTTCTCTATAAGTCATGTACTTGTCTGATGCTCCCAAAGCCCTTGTTTTTTTAAGAGGCTCATGAAACACTGATTAAATGGAATGTATATGGGAAAAGAAATAGAACCACACATTTAGTGTCTAAGTGGACTTTCGAATCAGGACAGCTCAAGGCTTACATTTCTACCCTAATACTTAATAGCCATGTGCATTTAAGCTACCTATTTCTCTTCTGTAAACCTCAGATTTCTCTTGGGTAAAATGAAAATGATAACACTCATCTTATAGAATTAGTATGAGTTAAGCTGAGATGGTGGTATCATAGCATCTAGGGTCTAGTACCTAGCATGAAGTAAGTGCTCAATAAATGTTGATTTTTAAAAACAAAATAAATAAGCAAATATAATATGGGAAAGATTTCCAAAATCTGTTTATTCCTTCTGCCTTAGCAAGTAGCAATTTGTGATCTAGCAAGTTCTCAGCGTTCTCAAACTAAGCCAGAACTGTTAAGTATCAAAGGATTAGACACTAGATTGAATATCTAGTCAGAACCTGCCCCTCTTTCTTCTTTCCCTCATTCCCTCCTTCCTTCTTTCCTTTTTTCCTTTCTTCTTTCATAACAGATCTACATTGAACAACTACTCTGTGATTAGACTATGCCATGGGTTCGTGGTAAAGAAATTAAAACATTGTCAATGCTTCAGGAAAGTCATAGTCTACTAGCGAAAAGAGAGAAGCGAAATATCAGTTGTGAAATGGGAAATCAGGGTTATGACAGGTATGTTGTAAGGCAGGGGTCCCCAACCCCCAGGCCACAGACTGGTACCAGTCTGTGGCCTATTAGGAACCAGGCCACACAGCAGGAGGTGAGCGGCGCGTGAGCAAGTGAAGCTTCATCTGTATTTACAGCTGCTCCCCATTGCTCGCATTATTGCCTGAGCTCCGCCTCCTGTCAGATCAGCGGTGGCATTAGATTCTCATAGGAGCATGAACCCTTCTGTGAACTGCATATGCAAGGGATCTAGGTTGCGTGCTCCTTGTGAGAATCTAATGCCTGATGGTCTGAGGTGGAGCTGAGGTGGTGATGCCAGCACTGGGGAGCAGTTGCAAATACAGATGATCATTAGCAGAGAGGTTTGACTGCACAGAGACCATAATAAATCAATTGCTTGCAGTGAGTGGCAAGCAAAACCCTATCAGTGAGTGGCAAGTGAAAACAAGCTCAGGGCTCCCACCAATTCTGCATTATGGTTGGTTGTATAATTATTTCATTACATATTACAATGTAATAATAATAGAAATAAAGTGCACAATAAATGTAATGTGCTTGAATCATCCTGAAACCATCCCCCCACCCCAGGTCCATGGAAAAATTGTCTCCCATGAAAATGGTCCCTGGTGCCAGAAAGGTTGGGGACCACTGTTCTAAGGTGTTGCTGAATCAAAGTGGGAGATTTAGGAAAGTCTTGTGAGCAGTGATGGATACAGCAAGCCCAGGCAAAATACATGGACGTTCAAAGATTGTGCAAATACAACACATAACACTCTCAGCCTTAAATAAGCCTTCTTAAAGCCATGTGTATATGGCGAACTACTTTCCTGATTTGGCCCACTAAGCACAAGAATCTTCAATGTCAGATTCTCAAGTTGGTCCTCTTAACTCAAAAAAGTTCTTTAATTCAGAGCTTTATAAAATTCACAGAAGGTTTCCCTAAGAATGACTGAGCTCTCAGTCATTTCATGACTCTCAGTCACGAAATGGGAATGACCTACATTTTACTCAAGAGCTGAACGAGGCAAACTAATAAAACAAACTATGAAAGATTTACAGCGTAATTCTAATAATGTTTCACTTCTCTCCTCTCTAAGGAACTGATGAAAATCCTTAGCAGGCCAATGTTTTAGTACTGTCTTAATATCCCTTCTTGCATTTTCCACGTTTTTCTGTTCCATACCGTTCTTTTGATTTGCCAGACTGAGGTGATGTTGCTTTCTTGAACTGGGGTTGTTCCTACAGATACTTTCCATCTCTATGAACGTGACAGCATTTGTCTTATTCACTGTTATATTTGCAGAAACTGGAACTACAGTGTGCTTGGCACATAGTAGTTGCTCAATAAACATTTGATGTGTAAACAAACCAATATCCTTTCCCTCAAGAAACCAAACCAGATATTTTCCCCCAAATTGGTTTCTATCTCTGTACAGTCTTCCTACTTTGTGCCTCTTTAATCTAGTTTCAGTATGGCTGGAAGAAGTGCTTCTGAATTAGAATCCAAATTAAAAATGGTAGCACCATTGGGCAGAAATATGGATACTTATATTGAATCAGTTAGGATTTTTCGTGTCTGACTTAGGGTCGCCCTTGTCGACAGCCCACCACTGAGTGGACTGGACTACACAAGAACAGGAAAGAAAAGAAAGACATGGATTGGTCGGAAGCTGTATGGCATTCATAATGCTGGGGTGTGGAGGGCTGTGTAGGAAGTAAGCAAAGAAAGTCTGAAGGGAGAGCCTGGAGTTCAATCCTGTTGGGCCCTGTGAGACATGCCATGGATTTGGGCTCAGCCCTAGGTATAGTAGGGATGCAAAACTGACTCAAAACTAAACCCTCCCCAAGATTTTTAAAAATTATAAAAAACTATAAATTTTAATACCCAATTTAGGTAAGATTTAGCAAGATAGGCACATTCAGACACTGCTACTGAAAGTATAGTACAGTATCAAAGTTTCTGAAGATTCATTGAACAAAATATATCAAAATTACTTTAACAGTCCATAACCTTTGGTCAAGATATTTCATTCTGAGGTACTTATCTGAGAAAAAGCATAGACATACACAGATAGGTTTGTATAAACAAGGATATATGTATGTACAATGTGTTCATTATAATGTAGCTAAAAAATAGGAAAACATTCAAAATAACCCAAATATTTATTAACAGTCAGCGATCTAAATTACAATTTATCTCTGTAATAGATTATGATGTGCTGTTATAAATCATGTTGTACAATTACATATGCATTTTCAATGGGGGCTTAAAATTGCTGCTTTGCAAGGGTGAAGAAAATCTTGCTCTTTGTATGTATAAAGCACAAATATACATACAGTACATAAACAGATATGCAGTACATCTGTGGTATTAAAATTTCATGGGCATGGGGGCAATTAGGGGGGAAAATGTCTTAAAAAGCTCCTTTGTGGGACAATAATGAACAAAAGCTTGAGAAATACTACTGTGGAAGAATATTTATTGACAAAGAAAATATTCCCAATAAATAATTATACTAACCACAGTAACTATTGTTGCTATTATAACAATAGCTAATCAAATGGGCTCCATGTTATGTGTTTTATATAAACAATATGGTTTAATTCTCAGAAAGTACTTATGAAATAGGTGTTATTATGCTCACTTTATAAATGGGGAAATGGAAATTTAGGAAGGCTTTTATTTTTCCCAGATGAGAAAACTGAGGGTCAAAAAGGTGATGAAATTTATCCATTGTAATACAACAGTAAAAGATTCAGACCCAGGTCTATATTTGTATGAATTTATTCTCTTCACTCTTAGCCATTATGCAGATTTCTGAATGGTGTAATTATGTACAAGCACTTACACACACAAACACACACACAGATGAATGAATGGAAGCATGCAAATCAAATTATTAACAAAAATCCATAGAAGTTTAAGTGCTTAAATATCTTTGGATTTTCTTTGTCACCAAGTTTTCTGAGTAGAGCATGTATTATTATGAATATTAAAGAATAAACTGAAAATGCTATATAATCAAACTTGCCCTCAAGGAACCTTTGGATAATTAGGAGGGAGAAGACATGAAAGCAAATAGTAATGATGTTAGTGGAATTAATTCCCACTTCAATCACTCACCACCTGTATTCCTTGGGCAAGTTCCCTAAACTTTCTTTGAGTTCCAGCTAATAAATAGAAATGAGAAAATCTATGAGGATGAATGTGGAAAGTGTCATAAAAGAAATGGAAAGTAAGCCTCCTTCCCCCTCCAGCCTCACTCCCAGGGTCTAGATGACTCTGGTACCAAGGCTTCAGAGGCAGTGTCCAAGGTAGGGCACTGTGGACATAAAAGTGACCTCGAATGCCAGGCAGAGGAATCTGGATTAAATCTAGTCAATGTGCTCTTTTTTTTTCAGTAACACGTTTTTATTTTTCCGGGTACCTTGCATTAAGACTGAAATGACATTTTAAAAAGTAATCGGCGAGTTGTTTTCCTCAATGAGTTTTTTGTTTTTTTTAATTGGAGTATAGTTGCTTTACTAGTCAATGTGCTCTTGAATTAACCCCTAATGGCAGTGGGCTCCATTTTCTCTTTCCTTTCCTTATCTTTCCTTTCAACCTTCTAACTTGTAGGAGAAGAGGCTATGAGATTTTTAAAGTTAACCACAGGGTCCACATTAATTGAATTTTTCCTTTATTGCTTGCTGTAAAGATTGTTAGGGATGTCTCCTGTGTTGAAGGATTTATTAGCAGGGAAAATGGCACATTTTGCAGCCTGCCAGCAGAATTCAAAGCAGCCTAGCACCTGCCTTGTTCGATTAATAAGCAAGTAAGGGTTTTATCTGAGTGCACATTCCCCTTCCCCTCTCCTCGTCCACCTTGAACAATCACTAGAGCCAGATGGCTTCTGCTCTATGCTCCTGGGAAAGGCTTCCCCCCAAAGTCATCCTTCTCTGGACCTCCACTTGTTGTGGCCCTCCTTGGGCAGATGGTGTCTGGAAGGCATGATTGATAAACATGTTTAAATATAGAAGGCAATCTTTCCTGTGTGCCAAGCAATTACTCAACATCACAGATAGGCCTGCCATGGACCAACCAAATAGCTATAGTTTTTTTATTTAACACATGGAAGAAATGGAAAATTATTAAGAAACCATCAAATGTCAGTGTGACAGCAAATTCTGGAAAACGTTTACCAGTCAGCATTCGCAAGAAAAGCTACCAAAATATAGGGAGGCTGAAAGTCACCTTGCCTTCTCCACACACTGTATATTCACAGTTTGGAGAGATTCATCTCTCTTTAAGGAAAATGGCTCTACTACAGAGCATATTTTACTACCAAATGACATCCCTTCGTAAGACCCTGATTGTTTTCTTCTCTGTACCTGACCTGAATGAGTATGATAATCATGAGTGTCATGATGTCTTTGACATTGCAAGTGTCAGGTGCTGTGTTAAGCACTTTACATTTACATACATGGTCTCGTTTAATCCCCATGGCAAACACACCGGTGAGTACTGTTCTCTCCCAAATAGTAGCTGTGGAAATTAAAGCTTGGGAAGGTTAAATTGTTTAAGATAACAGAGCTGATAAGTGCTAGTGGCAGAATTTACGTCAAGGGCTGTCTGACTCCAAATCCTATGGTTGCTCCTTGGGGTTAGGCTGATCGTCCATCCATTCACTAGAATCCACTCAACTCATGGCAGGCCTCTCCAAGGACTTGTCATCACTAATAGGGCAGCCCTACCCCAGCACCTTCTCTAACTCTAAGTTGTGGCTGCATAACAAAAAGAATACATATTGGAGAGGGTTTTCCCAGGCATAGCAATGGCTTCAATTTTCCAAGAGTAAATTATGGTTACTGCATATTATTTATTAAGAGAAAAAGGTAGACTGACCCATTTAATATAGAAGAAAATAATTTTCTAACAAAAGCAACAACAAAAGTGATCAAAACCAGAGGGAGGAGCTTTGGTGCAGGCGAGTGAACCATAATCTAAGCCCTAGGACAGCCCTCCCCACCAACAGGCAAGTGTCTGTGGTCACGTAATAGAGGTTTGAAAAGAAGCAAGACATATCTAGAGAGATGAAACAGGGTCAGGTTCAAATCAAATAAGAAAACTTTTTTATGTCCCATTCTTTCTTTTCTTTTTGAGGATCTGTATTTGTGGGGTAGTGCGGGGTACATTTCTCAGAGTTAGTGTAAGGAGACAGGGAAAATCATAGGGAAGAGGTAGAGGTGAGGGGCCACAGGGAGCAACAGAAATTTTATGAGATGAAAAAAAATCTGCCATGCAATACTTTTTTTTTTAAAGAATGATGTTTGTGTATCTACATATTTATGGTCATAAACACAGAAGGAGATCAAAATACAAATGAAGCCTTACATCTCCGTTCAACTTGATAGCCAAAGACATCACAGTAAAAGTAAAAGTAAAAGTAAAAGTAGCACACAGTAAAAGTAGCATCACTGGCTTCTTTTTTAGGCTTCTCTGCATCATCTTCCACCAAGGAACATGAAATTTCACAATATGATGATCCCCTCATAGTTTAATATCTACAGAAAAAGATTTGCAAGTCATTTCTGGACTTGTAGCCCTATTAACAGTAGTTAATGGTTATTAAACGTTTAGTATGTATCTTTCAGTACACTAAATGTTTGACACAGTACCTAACTTAACGTTTACAACAACCTTGTGGGTAGAAATTATGGTTACACCTACTTTACAGACTTGAGCCCAGGTCTGCTCATACTTTTAACAATCATTCTATTGGTAGTTTTCTGATTTTAATATTTCTTTTTACCCATCTGCCAGGGCAATGAGCATTTTTCTCTAATAGATGCTAATAGAGCACATAATGACTCTGAAACAAATATCCATTCCTTTTAAATATAGGACTCTGCACAATCATTTAAGAACAAGAATTTACAGTAAATAATTTAAAATGTAACATAAAATATACTATTTATAAGAGTAACCAAAAATATAAAATGGCTCATTATAACTTAATTTTTTAAATAAGCAGGAACTTAAAAAAAAAAAAACTACAAAACTTCTTTTTCCCCCCAAGGGTCATAAAGTAATAGAGATAAAGAGAGACAACGTTCCTAGAAGAGAATGGCTTCATTTTGAAAAGATGACACTCTTTCCAAATTAATGAAGAGGTTTCATGCAATTGTAATCAAAAGTCCAATAAGATTATTTGGAAAGCAGTAGAAGAGGCTAAAAGAAAGATCCAGGAGTTCATCTGGTAGAATAAACCAATTAAAACAAATATTAAAATTTTGCCCAGAGGAATTGGGCAGAGAAATATGCAAAATATAAAGCTTCAACATACTCCCTTGCTAGTTGTTTAACCTTAACCATTTACTTAAACTCTCAGTGCCTCTGGTTTTCTTACCTGTAAGTGGGTGATACAATAGTGCCCACTATTATGAAGTGCTATTTGCAGTAATAAAGGTCAGTATGTCCTCAATGAGCAGATTCTATTTGGCAGATTATGTGAAATAATGCTTGTAAACCACTTAGCAGATTGACTACCACAGAATAAGCACTCAGTAAAGGTTAGCTGTTATTGTTGTCATAATTGTTATAGTATGGTAGTTGGCTAATAACACACACCAAATCTATTCATTCATCTGCCTAAGGAACATGTTAATTGAATATGTACTGCATACCAGGCCAATCTAATCCTCAATGTTGGGGAAATGGTGGAGAAGCAAAGAGGCAAGGCCCCTGTTCCCACAGAGCTTACATTCTGGTGCGGGAGACAATTAACAACTATACAAGCAAATGGACAAGTAATTTTGGATATGACTAAGACCTGGGGAGAAAATACAATAAGGTCACAGGCCTAGTAGTGATAGAGGAGCAGTCCTTAAGGCAGAGTGATCAGCAAAGACTCTTTGAAAGAGATGAGGAAAAAGCCATATGGAGATCTGGGAAGCAGCTTTCCAAGCAAGGGAATCAAATGTCAAAACTGTGAGGTAGGAACCAACTTGGGGTGTAAAGGAAGAGTAAAAAGGACAGTATAGATGTAGAGTAGTGATTCAGGGCAGAGTGAAGGAGATGATTGTGTTTAGTGAGACAGGCGGGGACCAGGACATGTAGGGCCCTTTGGGCCAGGACAAGAAGTTCATCAGGGAACAAATCAAAGCAAACCCCTACATCATGGCCATACACCAAGGAAAGTTCCAGAGAGGTCAAAGGGTTGAATAGAAAACATGAAACACACTACAAGAAAACATAGGGAATTATCTGCTTCGGGAATGGCAAAAACCTTTTTAAGCATAGAATTAAAGGCAGAAAGCATAAAGGAATAGGTAGATATATGTGAACACATGGCACCTTAAAATTCCCATGCATTTAAAAAACACAATAAAGAACAACAAATTAGCTTTAATGATAAAGTTAAAAAGCCTATGACAAGCTCTGAAAACTACAGACAATTCATTTAACAAAGTGTTAAAATCCTTAATAATCCATAAGAGAGTGAAAAAAATATAAAAATACGTGAATTCAAATTTTAAAATATGGGAATAAAAATATACAAATATATGTATAGGTAATTCACAAAGAGTGAAATACCGATGGCCAATAAACACATAAAAAGCATTACTAATAATCAAAGAAATGCAAAACTGAAAAGCAGAACATAAATTTTTATCAATTTATATTAAATTCATAAGTTAAGTACAAATTATCAATTCAGTGTTGATGAAAGTCAATTATGCTACCCAGTGGGACACGCAGCCCCACTGAGGGCTTTAGAAAGTGTAAATGAGAGTATAAATTGAATATAAAATGTAAATGTAAATTAGCAGAACTTTCTGGAGCTTAAGAGCCTAAAACTGTAGACATCTTTAACCCATTAACTCCACTCCTGAAAATCTAGATTTCAGGATAATCTAAAATACTAAAGAAATATTTATTCACAAAGAAACTGATTCTATGATATTTATTGGACAAAGCCAACCACAAAACTGCATATGTTAAATGAACACAACTATGTGAAAATGAAAGAAAAAAAGAGAGAAAAGCCTGGAAGGAAATATACAGATTGGTGGGACTCATGCTGGTATTTTTCTGCCCCTTTATACTGTTCTAATACTTTCCACATTTTCAAATATGAGCATGTATTTCACTTTAACATATAAAAAAGAAGAAAAATAACTATTTAATATAAACAGTATTCTATATCCTACAGTCTTCATTGTAAAATTTTCCTAGTCTTCCCTTCTTCATTATCACCCTCTGCTAATAATTTGTTTTGTCTCTCCTCTTCTCTACCAGACAACCTCTATCAAGAAAGTAGAAATCATAAGGCACAGACCTTTTTTATCCCCATACCAGAGACATCTGCATATACTATACCTGGATATACTCATTTATAATTCAAAGAAAGAATTTTATGAGGCTAACAAACTAAAACAATTATAGTGGTATATTTGGGAAATAGATAGGTAGGTAGATAGTAGACAGATATGATAGGTAGATATGATAGTCACATAGATATAACATTACTTCCACTCTGACCCTGAGGGTGTAGCTATATAATTAAAGTAAATATACAGTTGAACAAGTATGGTATATAACATCCTGAAAGCCAAATGGTAGGTTGGTTGTTGCATGTCTAAGGTATCATTGTTTGAGTCACTGGTTTACCTTAACATGAAATTCTCTGCTCAGCTTATTTTGAGCAATCTAAGAATGTTCACACAATTTGTTTTGCTTGGGGCAAAGCTAAGAATATGCACTTCCTGAAGTCTGCAATCCTCCCCTCCAGCGCATACTTCTCAAACTCACCTCAGTTCACCAGACAGATCCATTCACTCTGCAAAGCACATGGAAATGTTAATGGTTACTGAGGGCAAATGAATGAGCTAAAAGAATTCCCAGATTTTAAGGAGGACTGGGAATTCCAGGGGAGCTGAGCTCCAACTTTTCCGGGCACACACTAAGGAAGAAGGAGATATTTTTCAACAAAGCCCAATCTGCCTGAACCTATTAATTTCCCTGTTGACCAAACAGATCAAGCACAATTCAGGATTATTTCAACAAACCATCTTGGCAGGTAAACATTTTCTGCAGACTGCAGCTCTTTCTGGCTATTGCAAAATGAATTGTACGAACAATGCTGAGGTAATACTGATATGAATCAAACAATAAAGCAACACTGTGTTTGTGTACCCAGCTGCCCAGCTGTCGCTGGAGACTGAGACAGTTTGAAGAGCCTAAACAGGCTATTCAAAAGCATTCTTCATATTTTCCTTTAGCAGATGCAGGTTTTCTGGTACTATTTTTAGCGGCAAAATCTTTTTTTTACCCTACCCTAAAGAGATTCACACATGAAAACCCAATTCATAAAACATATAAATAGAAGCATTTCTGGCTGACATGTGACAGGGACCAAGCCATTCCAAATATCCCTTCTGAGTCCTCTCAGGCACTTTCCTGTAACCCTAGGATGCATGCAAGATCGACTCTCCCACTTTTGAAGAGCTAGGAAAACCAACTCCAAAAAATGGACAGATAATGTCTATGTTTACCTTGCAATGTTACATGAAATCCATGGGGCACAAAAGGATTGTGTAAGCAAAAGTGTTCTCCCACCTCTATTTCTTTAACCATTCACCCTTCCCCCTCCTTAATACTCCCTCACCCTTTTCCCCAAAGGATGCACCCCTGCCAGAGAAGCTTTAGCTAATCAGAGCTCCCCTCACCACCCCCAGCCCCTATGGTCATCCTTGCATCCTCTCAGCATCCTGCCCTCCCACTGGAACAAATAATTGTAGAGCCATTACAGTGAATATTGTGGTCTTGGCACCCAGCCTCTACTCCCAGCTTTCTCCTGATAGCATTTCCTTTCCTTCAGTGTTGGCAGTCTTGATGGTCTGTTAATCAAGGTGTCTTGCCCCAGCTAAACAAGGTGGAAGGCTTCTATCCCAAGATGGGGACATTTGGTCTTGGTCTCTCTCTCCAGAGATTCTAAATCTTGAGCAGAAGACCTCAAAGAGATAAAGACAGAACTTATTCATCCTGACAATGGCATCTTGACAGGACTACCCACTAGCTCCTGTAATTTAGATTCCTGGTCCAGTGCTGGGGTTTCTGTGCTTCTACACCTAGTATACCAGTTTTGTCCTTTCATTTAGTGACTTACCCAAGGGCCTTCCAATAAATTCCTTTTTTTCTTAAATTAGAATCTGTTGCTTATATCCAAAGAATCCTAAATGATACAAGCTTTTATAAAGCAGTTTCAGATTCATTTCTTTAACTTGGCCCCAGAAAAATCCTTCGAAGTTGGGTAGAGAATACTATCAATCTAATTGAAAGAAATGAAGAGAAAGAAATGAAGGCTTGGATTATTTAATTCCATCATCTGAAGTATAATGTTCAGTACAGGATACAGCATCACGATTTAAACCCAGTTCTTCTGACCCCAACACACACTCTTTCCTCTGCCATGCTGACTCCTGCTTGAGGTAGTACCAAAATTCTGGATCTAACCCACCCAGGGAAATGCGCTTTTTTATGTCTAATTCCTTCAGAGCCTCCTGAAATTACTACTAACTCAAAAAGCCAGGTCCCATGGAATAAAAGGCTGATAGAGAATCCATGTGTTTTCCTTCTCAGGGGTATTTATTTTCAACAGGAAGTCAAACAAGCATATACTCCCTTAACCACAAAAGGATTCAGACAAATTATATATATATGGAATTCTACATTTCCTATTTTCAAGGACGTTGACCCAAATACTGTTTGTCAGGTATTCTGTAGAGAGCATCCAAGCTCAGCCATTATCTGACTTCAGTCTGGTGGTTAAATTCATATGTAACCCAACACTGCTACAAGGAGAAAAAAATTAAATACGTTGGAAAATTAATAATAAGCTACTTGGATTACAACAGAAAGGGGGGAAAAAAAGATAATTAAATTTCCAAGCTCCAGAAGGGAACTAAATGACCCAGACAATAAAATTCTCCTTTGTGACTGAGAGCAACAAGGGACAAATTATTATTGTCCCACCATGCTTGCCAGAGCTGCTTGTAAAATACAGTGAATTGATCACAGAAATAATTACAGGATCCCTGCCCATCCCAACACACATACACACACACACACACACACACACACACACAGAGCTAGATTTCCAGGATGATGGATAGTTTGTGAAAAGAAAAAAAGAGGATTTTTATTTTTAAAGGCTTAACTCTGGTTTCAACAATCTGTCTAGAATTACTACCCTTTTTCCAATGAAAAGAGAAACTTCCCTCCCCACCTTTCACCTACACTTCCAGGTTTCAGGCTGTCCCACTGACCACAGGAGAGAAGAGGAGATTAAATAACACAGTACTTAGAGTCAGAAGATCAAACTTGAGACCACGTTCCACCATTAACCCCAATATGACTTTGGGCAAACTGTTGTTCCTGAACACTTGTTTGAGTCCATTTAAAATAGACAAAAATTGTACTACATATCCTTCCAACTCAGGAAGATTTTCGGATGACCAGTGATGCAGATAAGAGATAAAGGTGTACAGGGAATTTGGGTATCATCTGATAGAGACTGGCTAGCCACTCAGACAGATCTGTAAGGCACTTTGCTCAGCCTTACTCAAAAATCTGGACTAAAAAATCTGGCCTGTTAGTATACTAAGAGAGGATCTATCTCTCAGTGGTAGCCCCATGTTAACTACTGTGTAATTCCAGAATGCCCTGTTACTATTTTACATTAATATAATGTAAAAAATATAATGTAAATTATACAAAAATATAACTTACTCTCAAAACATTTCTCTATGCTTGGTGAGTGCATATATATTGACTTAATATGGGTCTGTATTCAAATGAAGTCATTACACATTAATACATAATTTGCAACAGCTCTGCATTCCCTTACTCTTTGAGTAATAATTCTAATATGTTCCACAAGTATCCTTACTCAAAGATCTCTAAGGATCTCCAAGCGTGCTCATGTGTCCAAGAGCCATTGCTTGCCTGCTGCTTCCTGCCTGAAGAGAACACAGCCCTTAAGATTAAACTTAATACCTACTGAAATTAGCATTTATATTTGCTGGCCCGCAACAGTCCTGTGTGTTAGTTTTAATTAGCATCATTGTCACTGACTGTCTGCTGATGAAGCTGGGCTTCCATCCCCCATCATGGTGGTGTTGCATATATTCTTACGTGGCTTTTAGGAGAGAGCGCCACAGATTCCTCAGGCAAAGATGGTTCCATGATGTGTGGTGGAGGAATAATGCTGTTAGCTTTCAGCTCCCCTCAGTCAGGAGTCCTAAAGAAAAGCTGCCTGATGCCCTAAGAGTTTCCATGTTTTAGTGGAGAAGTTCTTTCAATTCAAACATGCACAAATGTCTTTCCGAAGGCATATCCAAGGTGTCAAGGGGGTTGTGTCAAAATGATTCCAGTGTCAATCATCTTGGGCATAGAATCAGGACTTCCTCTCCTCCAAAGCTTAGCCACTGATGGAAGGAAGGCTCCCTGTATTTTTTATGCCTGCAGGATGATTTGCCTTTCAAGCACTTCATTGTTTTTTCCCATAATTTGGCCTTTATCAAGGTCATCCTAATCCATCAGACATATTTCAATACCTTTGAACCTTAAAAAAGAGGAGCCAGGCCAAATCTCTTTTCTCTCTAGAAGCTCTTCTCTCTCATGTAAATTAATAGATGCAAATAAATTCAAGCAAGGGTGATGCTGCCCACTTCACCCTGTAGCATCCAAGCTGCAAGAGTTAATAAGTTAATAGATATTGGAGAAAACTGTTAAAGCAATCCTCTCCACCCACAAAGTTTGAGCCCTAGACCTAGCCAATATGCCCTAACACAGACACACGTGCACACACACACACACACACATACACACATTCATACAAACTCACACAACTATATCTATAGAAAGCACTGTTCAAAAAACCATAGTACCAATGAAAATGTACCAAATGGAAATCTAGACTGAAAAATGGGATGAAAAATATACAGAGATATCAAATGAGCAAGTAGGCCACATAATGAGCTGCTTGATGGAGCTTGGAAATTTAATGAGCAACTTGAAAAATCATTTAATATCTGGTTGGGAAGGAACTTAAAGATCATTTAGTCCAGCCCCTTCATTTTTCTAGCTAGGAAAATGGAGATCCAGACTGATGAAGAGACTTGCCCAAGGTCACACTGCTCCTCTGAGACAAATTCTGGACTAAAGTTTTTCCATGATACCCTATCACCTATGATTCCTTCATATGTACTGTTTTCTTATTCTTCTTTTACTAATAGGCAAAAGGGAAGGAATCATTTTCATCAAATCAATCAAATCTTATGAATCACAATTTAATTTTTTGACTTAGAATTCACAAGGAAAAAACTCATACAGAAGATTCATTCCCTCCTGCAGCATTAAACTGTTACCTGAAGACTTCATAAATAATAATGGCAATAATAATAATTATTATGTATTGAATATTTCCCATTCTTCGAGCACAATGCCAGATATTTTATAGTTTGTGGCTTTTTTTTCCTTATCAATCTGCATAGTAAACTCACATTGGAAATGAATTTAAGAACTTATGTAACTTGTCCAAGGTCATGTGAGTACTAAGTGTCAGACTAGGATTCAGGCCTGAGCAGATTGACAGTACTCTGGAGGGAGAAGCAGATTGAAGCCAGTTGTTTAGGGTATTAAACTGTTAAATAACTTTTTTTTAATATCCTTTGGACCACTCTGACACCTGTTCTGCTTTATTCACCCACCTCTGGTCTCCATATTTCCTGTCTACCCTTTCCTTTCACCAATCTATATTGTTCACTGCTACCATATTCACCTTCCTGAAGACTAATTTCTCGGTGTCTCACTCTCAATCCACAACCTTCTGTGGCTCTATTTAATAGAGTCTATTTAATGCCTTGGTATATAAGACCTCCATAATCTGTCCCAGTCTACCTTTCTAACATAAGATCCCACTTCTTCTCTATCAAACCCTTGCTCTTGTCAAACTAGATAACTTCCTATCCTCAATATACACCTTGCCATTTATCCTTCATTCTTCAACACTTACTGAGGGCCTACTACGTGCCTGACATTGTGTTAAACATTGAAAACACAAACATGAAAGAGACTCCCCACTTCCTTAAGGAAGTTTAGACTATTATAGACAGACAGACATGCAAACAAGTGCCTAACTAAAGCTGGTCAAAGTACCGTGGGAACCAAGACGAGCTCTGAGTTTTCAGTTTAGAATTGTGGGGTCTTCTGTTCGTTTGCTTTTTGGTTTGACATGCCTCCCACGACCCACACTTCCATCTTCATGTAACTATGACCCATAGAATCAAGTCCAAATGCCACTTCCTTCATGAAGTCTTGCTCATAATCATGTGGATATGTTTCTTCCCCTTTTTGGTGAGTGCCCCCTCCCAAAAATGTAGGGAAAATTCCTAATAAATAAACCAAAAATATATATTTACTTTTTGTTTTAAAATCTTGAATGTCCATGCTCAGGAAGGCAAGAGAAGCAGAAAATAAATTTGCCAAAATTCTGATGGTGATTACAAGAGCCCTAGTAATTTCAGGCTATGATTCTTTCTAGCTAATTTTACTGACTTTCCTTTTCTTATATACACTTATCTAGGATTAGGGTCTTTTATTGGCTCACAGAGTGGGAAGGGAGCAAAGATGGTAGAAGATTTCCTGGTATGAATAGCTAAAAGAGAGAAAAGTACGAAAAAGGATATGTGTGTATTGTGACAGCAAAGCTACCTGAAGTGAAATAAACTGGATTGTAGCAATGAAAGGTACAGGAAAATGAAGGCACAGGAGGGTAAACTCCTGCCCTGAAATATAGCCAGGGATGTACTGAAAAAATGCAAAACCAAGCAGTTCCCGACACCAGCCAGGCATCCCAGCTATTCAGTCCTTTAGGACTACGTCTAGGGAACAAGATGATTAGGAGGCTGTCTCTAGCCAGACAGACAGACTGCAGTTATCTGAATACAGGAAAAAAAAAAAAAGGTCATGAAGAACCTAGGGGCAAGACGGGAATAAAGACACAGACCTACTAGAGAATGGACTTGAGGACATGGGGAGGGGGAGGGGTGAGATGTGACAGGGTGAGAGAGTGTCATGGACATATATACACTACCAAATGTAAAATAGATAGCTAGTGGGAAGCAGCCGCATAGCACAGGGAGATCAGCTCGGTGCTTTGTGACCACCTAGAGGGGTGGGATAGGGAGGGTGGGAGGGAGGGAGATGCAAGAGGGAAGAGATATGGGAACATATGTATATGTATAACTGATTCACTTTGTTATAAAGCAGAAACTAACACACCATTGTAAAGCAATTATACTTCAATAAAGATGTTTAAAAAAAAAAAAAAAAGATGTTACGGAAAAAACCGAACGAACTTTTTGGCCAACCCAATATATTCCAAACTTAGGCTTCTTGAGCCCAGGGGCCTTCTCAAATTCATTTCATGTTCCACAATGTCTAACACACTCCTGGGCGCATAGAAGGTCTTCAGAAATATCTGCTGAATACATGTTAAATAAAAGAACAAACAGGCACTTACATGGTTGTCAATAGCAAATCTAACTCACTGTCATCAATAGTTTTCTAGAGCTTTTCTTTGACATGCAGTATTGGTAGTGCTTCTGAGTTCTTCATCATCCCAGTCAATGCTGCAATAAATCTCTGGACATGTCGAGTTTACAGCACACCCGAGAAAATTGCTCATACCTTTCCTTTATACGGAAAAGGAAGTAAAAGATATTAATGATGAGGTTTGAAGCAACAAGCCAAGGGATGGAATGTTCCAAAAGTATTCCTGGACTCGCACAATTTACAAGGTTTAACAGCCACTGTACACTGGGTTCAGTGCTCAGAACACTGACAAGCAATTACTGCCCAAGGGCTCTGAGTGCTAAGAAGGCCACAACAAAACCACTGCGGTCAGCTTTCTGATCTCCTACTCACTCTATATTTATTGGCCCCCACGGCTTTCTATCCTAAGCCATGAAAACATTTTGTAAAAGAGAATATGATCTGGGGAATTAACTGGACTCTTCTCTGTGCTCAAATAGTAAATCATGAGACTAGATGGCCTACAGCCTACCGAATTTCCAGCCCTGGTCAGAGGCTGTGATGCAAAGAACAGTAGATTCTGTACATAAAATAACCGCCAGACAAAGTAATAGATTTTTAGGACTGGAAAGAGCCCTACAATCATCTAAGGACAGCAGTTTTCAAGCTGTTTTCGTCATGGAGTCCTTGTTTCAAATAAAATTGTGCATGACGTTTAGTATAACTGAGTAAGTAAAAGTTATTGCTGGGGAAAGGGTAGGGAAGGCAGTTGAGGCAGAATCTCTAGAGCTTCAGAAAATAGTACTGGAACACACTCATTCTAATCCACCCCCTGATTTTATATATACAAAGAGTCTATGAGAAGAGAAATGACTTTACCTCCACTTTATAGATGAGGATACTGAAGCACAGTTTAAAATCTTTTGTCAAGATTATACAGCTAGTGCATCAGAGCCCCTGTTTTCTAAAAACAGATGGCACAGCCAAATTTGGATAAGTTAAAGAGGAGTTAATAAAGGGACAATTTACAAAGGTGTAGGCAGGGTTTCCAAATAAATAAGGGATAGCTCAGTAACCTGGAATTGGTACTTTAGGCCTGAGAAGAGAAGGGGAGAGAATAGTTACATGAACTTGTAAGGAGAGAATCATGTAGCAAAGGCCACCTTAAGAGATGTAATCTATAGTTGAAAGACACAGCCAGCCCTAGGCAACCCTATGGGAGAAAACATATATTATCCTCATTCTCTTCCTTCTTCCAGATCTCCTGCTAGGGCTTGCATTGGCTGAACTAACTAGAAATCAGACAACAGAGGGTCTATCAGTGTATTCCATTTAGATTAGCCTCCTGGAGCAAAGAGTAGGATGGAGAAGAGCAGAGAGTAGATCTGAAGGGACAAACTGAAGTTGTCTGCCATAGTTAGCAGGTGCCAGAGACAGAATTATCCAGATACCTACTGGCAAAATCTATGTTCTTGATCACAGTGGTGTTTCACATTTCAGGATTTTTTTTTAATCCATAAACTCTTCGGTGACAAAGCTAGCATTGACTATGATTTCTTCTCTATTACACCACAAATATATGTCTTGTCTCCTATCATTCTATAAATTTATTGAGAATGGTCCCTCCAAATATTCAGCAATATTTCCAACTTCTCAGACAACTTTAATCATGTTCTCATAATATAAATATAGGGTACTATAGTCATCCTAATGTACTTTATAACATTAAAATGACTTCATGTTTTAATAAATACTTAACTACTACATTTCAATTCATATACCTATTGTATGTCAGTTCATCTTCACCATATGAAATGTTTAACATTGTAAAGAATGTTTGGCAAATACATGGGAGCCCACTTGCTCAGCCTAATGGTTCTTTTTCTTGCTAAGAACAGACACCAACTTTGGATCCTTCTCAGCATAGTCAACAACTTCCAAATGATCAGTTAGCACATAAGAAGAAGCCCAAATTTATCTATATATTGAAGAAGAAAAAGAGAGAAAAAGTCTGTGAGAACCTAAGAGCATAAGCCTGAATGCCCCAACACACTGAATGCCATTTGTAAAGAACCCTGATCTGAAGTAGTCACTTTTACAACAGGCAAGAAAAAATAAATATGTGTTGAAACAAAATACCTCTTTGCTCCAGGGAACAAATCTTAGTTAAATCTGAGAATATTCAACATGGGGTAGATAGTTTTAAATTGTTACAAAATGAATATAATTTCACAATGAAAAACATTTCTAAATATCTGTTGGATGGACAGTTGAACATTCTCTTTGGGTCATACAGGGATGAACTTTGCTCAGGAAACAAACTGATGTGAAGGTTCTATGAAACACAGAACAGAAATCCTCTCTCTCTTATACCTCACTTTATTAGATCAGGGTGTTAAGAAATCATCCAGTGCCTCTCCATGAAACTTGCAGAGTGAAATACAAACTCCTTACCGGGAACAACAAGATCCCACCTGGTCAACTCACTGGCTCTTTCTCCCATTTAATTCCTTGCCTCTCTCTCCCTTGTCTACCACACTCTAATCCCCCTGGTCTGTGTGCACTTCCTTGAATATTCCCAGCTCTTTTCTACCTCAGGACCCCTGCCGTTCCTCTCTGTCTGGAATGCTGCCACCCATCCTACTTCATGACTAGTTCCCACACATTCTTTAGAAATCAGCTTACATAAAGACTTTCCCTGAAAACTTTATTTAAAGTAGGTCCCGTCTGTTATTCTCTAGCTCTGTTCCTTATGTTTGTTACCTTGGTTTTTCTGAACTTTATAGTTGTATCTATTTTATTTATACCCCAATTTGTCTGTTCTTTGCTTGGCCACTGCACCGGGATATGAGTTCTGTAAGAGCAAAAACTATCTCGATTTTGCTCACAGTTATATCCCCAGAGCCTACTACAGTGGCAACCACACAATGAGTATTCTATAAATATTTGAGGAATAAATGAATGGCAACTCTTGAGAAAGCTTTTATTTTGTTTCTAGCCTATAAATCTCTTCAATCTTACCTCCAGGTCCTGCAAGTCAAAAGCACATGAAATTTTGTAGAGGTCTGATTTGCAGGTAATAATCACTGAAGCTTATGTGAACACCTGCTTGCTGTGTTTAGACATGCGTGTGTATAATTTTAAACCTCACAAAATCCCAATGGATTATTATCAGCCCCACATTACAGATGAATAAAATGAGGATTTGATGGATTTAGCTATTCAAATGGAGAAAAGTCTTAAAATGGCAAGTTCTGGAAATGTCATGATAGGTGATTTTCAAATAACTTTTTCAACATTCCAAGAAACCAAGGTGACCCAGATATGCTCTCTGGGGATTGTTCCTGAGAAACAGCCATGATAGCATAGAAAGAAAATGGGCAGAGTCAAGGACACTAGAATTAGACCCCTTCTCTTCTATTCACTACTTGTATGACAGTAATCTCTTCTCTCTCTTACCTGACCTCAGATTCTTCATTTGTCCAAGGAGGAGTTGGGACTAGATGTGCAACTTAGTGATATAATGTAACTTAGAGACCTGCCACCATGGTTAAGAAATGGCCCCATATAACAAATACGTTCTGGTCAACACTTGTTATTGCTTGTCTTTTTGACGATAGCCATTCTGACTGGTGTGAGGTAGTATCTCATTGTGGTTTTGATTTGCATTTGCCTGATGATTCGTGGTATTGGGCATCTTTTCTTGTGTCTGTTTGGCCATCTGTATATCTTCTTTGGAAAAAATGCCTATTCAGGTCCTCTGCCCATATTTTAATCAGGTTGTTTGTTTGTTTTTTTTTTTGATATTAACATGAATAGGTTCTTTATATATTTTGAATATTAACCCTTTATCTGACATATCCCTTCGGCAAACATCTTCTCCCATTCACTAAGTTGCCTTTTCATTTTGTTGAGGGTTTCCTTTGCTGTGCAAAAACTTTTAAGTTTGATTAGGTCCCATTTATTCATTTTTGCTTCTGTTTCCCTTGCCTGAGGAGACAGATCCAAAAAGTATTGGTAAAACCAATGTCAAAGAGCACACTGCTTATATTTTCTTCTACAAGTTTTATGGTTTCAAGTCTTACATTTAGATTTTGTAATAACTTTGTATGGAGTAGAATCTATAAAAATATCAACTTGTTATGTTGTATACCTGAAACTAATATAACATTGTAAGTCCACTATTCTCTAATAAAAACAGAAAAAAATTTAAAAATATGTTCCAGCATGATATTGATTGCCAGGAACCGTGCTTTCTGAAAACTGTTCCTTGATAGGTAATAAGAGATCACAATATTGCATTTTGAGTGTAGGGAATTTAAAATTAATGCTGACAGGCAAGAGGAGTTACTAGTTGGGATTAAAGTGGTAGTAGTAGAGTTGAGAATGGAAAGATTCAGGAATATGTTTGAGTCAACAGAGAATTGAGTGAAAAGAACTGAATTTAAATTCAATTTAAATAAACAAGAGAGATGTTTGTTTTGCATCTCAAACCTTAATTAGAAAAAATGTAATATAACATCATCAAAAATAAAGTTAACATACTGAAAAAATTAATGCCAGCATGTTTCCACATTCAACGGAAAGCTGTGGATATTTGGGGAAGGATATGGGAATGAGAGATTTCTCACCCATAAAATGAAGGTGTTGAAGCAGATACTCCTTTAGACCTTCTCAGGACCTCAATAATTCTCTGATTCTGAATTTCATAAGTGCTTACTGAGAATTTCACATGGACTTCATCCCATCATGGGCAGAACAAGTCATACAAAATAAGAAAACGTCATCCCTGCCCTCAAAGGGATTCTAATCTAACACTATAGATCAAATTGATAAAAAACATAATATGTAATTCCAATTTCAATTCATCCCTATTTTATTATATCAATCAAAACATACTTATTAGAAGCCTGATTTTTTGCCATAAAATGGCAAGTTTTAGGATTTTTAAGACATTATATGTAGTAATATCTTGGGGTAAAAAAATAAAAGTAAATGATTGTTTTTATTATGTTGACCAGATAACATGAACTTAAAACATTTTAATAGGAATTGGTTTAGAATGTAATTGGAAAGTTACTTTTGCAGGAAATAGAAGTCTCTGATGATGGACATAATGACAACAATGGAAAAGAAAAGAAAACAAATGACAGGTGTAGAAGAGTGAGAAAATGGATCCAAACGTTACTAGGATTAAAATGTCAAACATTGCCTAAACCCAAAGGATCATCACAATAGTGATGCTGACCAGGGACAAGTATTAAATATGAGGGAAAATTGAAAGATAAATTTCCTCCAAATATATAATATACATAGTAAGATGGACAGCAGCATCAATAATTGCTAGGAGGCAGATTATCCTCAGAAATTTCCCTTTTCATGAACTAGTGTTCATAAAATCTGAAAACTCTGCTGGAATTATCCCTTCAGAAATACATTTCTCTTTGTTAACAGGCTGCTAGCAAAATCAAGATTTTGAAAAATAGTTGAATTAATGAAGACAAAGATAAATATTAACATTTAAAATATTCCCAGGATCTTAATGTAAATATAATGCATATTTAAATCAGGCTCTTAAAAGACCAAATAGATGAACTGGGTTAATTAGAATCTAACTTCTAAAATGAGGGAGGAAAAACCTAATCCATTATCATCATATGACACGAATTCTCATATCATGAGTAAAAAGTAATCTTCTTTTGAGAAGAATTTCCCAGATATTTTAATTTTTATAAAAAACATTTTACCCACATGGAAAAAATATAAGATGTCAACAAAGTAGAGGTAACTTAAAACTGTATGTATAAAGGAAAGAAACAAATGCATGAAAAATTATTCATGCATTCATTCATTCAAAAAATACTTCTTGAGCATTTCTATGTGTCGGTACTGTGTTCAGTGATGATATAAAATACAAAATATATACCTCATGGATTTCAAAATCCCAAGGAACTTACACTGAGGACTAGGGGTATGGCAAATAAATGTACAAATAAACATTAAAAGGCAATCGAACTGTATCCCATAATAATAATACAGACAGTCAAGTTTATAGGAGATCTGAGTTAGTGATCAGTTTAGGTGATTGGAGATGGCCACCAAATTAAGTAGCAAATGGGGTCAATATTGAAGGATAGGTGACTTTTCAGAGGTTTGGGGAAGGATAGAAGTAATAAAGTTGTTAACATGAGAAACTGACACAAGAGACAGAAAAGGTATATAAGAGTCAGGAGTTGGAAAGCTTTGATTGCTACAGTAAATATTTTATGCTTAAGTTTATGGGCAATGGTGCACCAATGTCATTGTTTCCAGCATATACATGGCATAAAATCATAGACTCCTAAATCTTTTGGAGGTTGGTGGGGAGCAGGGGATGGGGTGGGAAGTGTTGAAAAGAATAACACAAGATGCCATTCCCTCCTTCCTTGTCCATGGCAGAATTCCATAATTAACCACTGGACTCTGTCCCATTTATTCTGCATGACTCCAAAATACCATCTCAACACAAGATTCCAAGAAGCCATTGCCGATCTCACCGAGTTAAGGTGAAGTTTGAATCTTCATCCAGTATTTTGTTGTTTTTATTTACTCTCCCACATCTCATATTCAACCAATTGACCTGAACAAGTTATCAAACCAGACTCTATGCTAGGCGCTAGTGAAGAAGAAAATAGACCCAAACCAAAATCAATACTGAGTTTAGGAAAGTTAGAAGGAAAGAGTAATTTACATTCACTGAGATAGTGTCAGCTTTTGGAATAAATAATCTTTATGCTCTTCTATATAATGTTGTCTTTTGGAGTAAATAGTATGTGAATTATGGTGATAGTGGTGGGCCTGGAAAGAGAAGCAGAGATGACATTAATCACAGACCTGTCTCCAAAGTACTAACTGGATTTCTGTTATTCACTTTCATGTGCCGTATGATCGAGGCATCTTAAAATTTCCCCTGAACATGCCATGCTTCCTCATGCCTTTATATGGGTTATTCCCCTCATCTGAACATCTCCTCTGCTTTCTTCACTCTTTGGTGAACTGCCTGCCCATCAAACCTAAATCAATATCATATCTTCCAGGAAGCTTTATTCAACAGTCACTCCTTGCTGCTTCCATGATATTTGAAACCTCTATTTTAGCACTTATCAACTATGTTTATTCACTTGTCTTCTTGTTCTTCAGGTCTAAAGTGATCTTTATCTTCATACTACTGATACTCAACAGAGTGCCCACCACCCAGCAGGGTGTTGAAAAGTATGATTTGATTGAATAAATAAATGCTTAAGTTGAACAGAGTATATGATATAGGGTTTTCACCACGTTTGTTTTTTCATGTTTCCTAATGCTCATATTATAAACTTAAACATAAAGAGTTTAAAGACATCACTTGGTGGGGCTTCTAAAATATTGTAGTGGCTATAAGGAACCCAGATCAAAATGACAGATTTCTTGCGACTGATACGCAAAACAAGTAATACTGAGAATTGATGTATGAGTTTCTGTACTTGAAAAAAACTATCTTTAGCTTGGAAGATTAGTGTCCCCCTTGAAACACAAGTCTCAAACACATCTTTTTTAATTTATTTACTTTAGTTATTTATTTTTGGCTGCATTGGGTCTTTGTTGCTGCACGTGGGCTATCTCTAGTTGCAGCGAGCAGGAGCTATTCTTCATTGTGGTGTGCAGGCTTCTCATTGCGGTGGCTTCTCTTGTTGTGGAGCATGGGCTCTAGGTGCACGGGCTTCAGTAGTTGTGGCACGTGGGCTCAATAGTTGTGGCACGCAGGCTCTAGAGCGCAGGCTCAGTAGTTGTGGTGCATGGACTTAATTGCTCCACGGCATGTGGGATCTTCCTGGACTAGGGCTCGAACCCATGTCCCCTGTGCTGGCAGGTGGATTCTTAACCACTGCGCCACCAGGGAAGCCCTCAAACACATCTTTTTAAAGAACCTATTCTTCTAGATGTTTACTGGTTTGTGAATTGTTTGCACTTTCTGTATCTTTTTGCCCATATCATCCCAGGGTCGTTCAACATTGTGATGAACAGAGATAAACAGTTCTAGAATATTGCCTCTGAACTCATGAGACATCACTGTACTGGGCCTGTACTCGTGAAGGCTGGTGACAGTAAGAGGGAAAACTGCAAGCCACAGTGAAGGTTTCATAGAAAGTCTCAAGTTCCACTTCAAATAATTTCAACATCCTTCAGCTTGGCAGTCATTCTTGAATGGCCTTGACACATTTAATGAGAACCTACCATGATCCAATATGTTGTTGAATTTTATTATTTACAATTATGTGAGAGGGTTACAGCATCATCTCTATTTTAAAGGTGAGGGAATTCCCTGGCAGTCCAGTGGTTAGGACTCTGCGCTTCCACTGCAGGGGGCACAGATTCGATCCCTGGTGGGGGAACTAAGAACCCATATGCCATGCGGCATGGCCAAAAATAAATAAATAAATAAATAAATGAATAAAATAAAGATGAGCAAATTGATATTCAATAAGCTAAGGCTATTGCTGCTCAAGATTTTCAATCAGAAAATGGTGGAACCTAGACTAGAACCGAACATCATAAGAAACTACTAGCTAGAAATCACTACTATTTTCTAAGGAATTATTATTGCTGGATAGCATTACTGTTATTACCACCAGATTCAAAGGTCTGTTTCTTTGCTGATTGGGCTCCCATGTACCCAATCAACAAACAATGAAAACTGTAATAACCCTAGAAAAAATTAGGACAAAGCCTCTTTCCTAATGCCCAATGAGAAAACTACAGAGTACTAATAAATGTGAAAAAGGACACAAGCAAATTAATGTTCAAATAAGATTTTTGGTTTTCACATAGGCAAAAATTTAAGATTGATATTTAGTGTTAGAGAAGTTATAAAAGGAAATATACTCTTACACTTTTTTAGTGTGAATAAATGGTTCCAACATTTTTAGAGGATGATTTGACAGTACTCATCAAACTTTAAATGGGTAGACTCTTTGACTAACACATTCCAGTCTTCAGAATCTTTCCTACAGAAATGTTTGCACATCTGTATGTCTTCTTTGGTGAAATGTCTTTTCATTGCAGCACTATTTACAGTAGCCAGGACATGGAAGCAACCTAAATGTCCATCGACAGATGAATGGATAAAGAAGATGTGGTACATACATACAGTGGAATATTACTCAGCGATAAAAAGAAATGAAACTGAGTTATTTGTAATGAGGTGGATGGACCTAGAGCCTGTCATACAGAGTGAAGTCAGAAAAAGAAAAACAAATACTGTATGCTAATGCATATATATGGAATCTAAAAAAAAAAAATGGCACTGATGAATCTAGTGGCAGGGAAGGAATAAAGATGCAGACACAGAGAATGGACTTGAGGACACAGGGTGGGGGAGGGGAAAGGTGGGGCGAAGTGAGAGAAGCATCGACATATATACACTACCGAATGTAAAATAGATAGCTAGTGGGAAGCAGCAGCATAGCACAGGGAGATCAGCTCCATGCTCTGCAACGACCTAAAGGGGTGGGATAGGGAGGGTGGGAGAGAAGCTCAAGAGGGAGGGGATATGGGGATATATGTATGCATATGGCTGATTCACTTTGTTGTACAACAGAAACTAACACAGCATTGTGAAGCAATTATACTCCAATAAAGATGTATAAAAAAAAAAAAAGAAATGTTTGCACACATTCCCAAAGGCTTACATGCAAGAATGTTTGCTGGAGCACTATTTATAATAATGAGAAAATAGAAATAACCAAAACACCCATCAGTAGAAGACTGGTGAAAGACATCATGGTGCCTTCATATTATGGAATATCATGGAGCTGCTTGAAATATGAGGTGGATATGTGTCACTAACATAGAATGAAGAAAATAATATTAGTGAGAGAAAAAGCTGTAGAACAAATGCTTAATATGGCATAACACATATGCACACAAATACACACACTCACACTCACGCACACACACTCACGTGCCTGCATGCACAAACTAAAAGAACACATATCAAAATGTTTAATGGCAGATGTCTCTGGGAAACTGAATTGGCATTAAATTGGAATAGATGAGGGAAAAAACCTTATACTTTTAATATATATTTTTTGTGTTTTTGGATTTTTAACCATTAACATGTATGACCTGTGCAAAAAAATTTTTGTAATTAAAAGTTTTAGAAGCATAAAAGCAATTCCTCCTTATCTTTGCTTCACAGTTGATACCACACATTTCTATCATCTGACTTCAATCTTCCAACCACCCTGCAGTGAAGGTATTAGCCCTCTTTTATGGATGAGTATAAACCCAGGAAGAATGGTGATTTGCCCAGGGTCACAGGTTTCTGTTAGAAATCTCCAGTAGTCTGCCTGAAGCTGTGGTTCTGAACCTATTTCTATAAACCTACAAGGCAGCCCAGCCCTCTCAGAGGTGGCCTGTGTAGTCAGAATGGTAGGATCTTAATTAGTAACAGCTGCTGCAGGATCCCAACCAGCAAGACAGCCTGCAAAAGCCAGTCCACACAAGCCAACTGAGGGAAAAACATGCCTTTCTAGTCAAGTACCCAACCCATAGCAAGAGCACTGTCAGTTATGCCTACTTTCAGTTCTAAAGACAATGAAATAGATGTTCCATCAACCTCGCCCCCCGCCCAAAAAAAGTTCTTTCAGAGAAAATAATATCCTTTTAAAATTAATAACTCCAAAAAAATGATTAAGCTGATGTTCATGGGCAACTAAGACAGTCTTCCCTTCCTCCCTCCCTCCCTCCCTCCCTCTCTCCCTCCCTCCCCCCTTCCTTCCTTCTTTCCTTCCTTCCTTCCTTCTTTCCTTCCTTCCTTCCTTCTTTCCTTCCTTTCCTTCCTTCCTTTCACTGGGAGACTTAAAATGGCACCAGTGCTCTGGGCAGAATTAGTTTTTACAGAGGATAAGGATCTACTTTTGCTGCCTCTGTTTCTGTCTGTGCAGTTGAGTGAGTGAATCCATGCCTCAAAATATCAAATTCCAGCCCCATCACATACTGGATGTATGACTTGATAAGACTCATCCTTTACTTCTCCTCAGTTTCCTCATCTGTTAAATGAGGAGAACAACAGCCCACGTCATGGGGTGTTGTGAGGAGTAGGTGAGAGAGGCCACGACGCTCTTACAGCACAGGGACACATCACATGCCAACTCAACAAGTGTGTTAATAGCTCTTAATATTATTAATGAAAGTATTGTACTGCTAATATAGAGTAGCTATCATTGTCATTATTGTATTCTAATGTGCCCAAATGCTTTTAAACCTTTAAACATTTGGAGATACTCTGCCTGTTTATTAAAAATTTCCCCTGACTTCATTGTAATGTGGGTCTCTTTAATTCAACAGATATCTCCCCTATATTTAAGAATCAGGTCCTGACTTTCAGCAAGGAGATTCTGGGTTAGGGAAACTAAACACTCTATTTTTTTTAACTTCAAGACTCTAAAATGATGCATAATATTTATAAAATCTTTGGCATATGCATTATTGGACTCCAAAACCCGCCTTTGGATTTGCTAACTGAAGATCCTCACCTATATATCCCCTGGCACCTCAAACTCAGTATGTCCAAAAGAGAGTCACCATCTTCCTTCTCAAACATTACCTTTCCCCCAGTTTCCTCTTCTAGCCAATGGCATAAATGTGTTCCTAATAATCCAGACTTGAACCTGAAATTATAATTGACGCTTCCCCCATCAGTCCCAATAAGTCATATGCAAAATCTTGTAAATTCTGTTACTTGGTATTTCTCTCATCTACCCTATCATCTCTCCATTCCTATCTCACTACTTTACTTCAGAACTTCAATGCTTTTTGTCTGAACTATTGCCATAGCTTTTCCCCATTCTCCCCAACTCTACTTTCCTTGAGCACTGCATTTTATTTCACTGTCCAATGGCTCTTTTTGAAGCGTGAAAGTTTTAGTGCCCCTCTCCTGTTCAAAAACTGCCTCCTCCTCCCCCTTGCCAACTGTCTTACAAATTCAGGTTCTAAACTTACATTCTAGTTTATACCATTTCCTAGAACTATTCTTCAGACAAAGAATATAATGTCCCACAAACTTAGGAATGGTTCTGTACCTCTGGATCTTTGTTATAATTCCCTCAGCCTGGAACTATTCTTCCATGCCCATTCTCCAAAACCTACCAAACACTCATGGTCTAGCCTAGTGCCACCCTGACCCCCAAAGCCAGAGGTAAACTCTTCTTATTCTAACCTCCCAGAAAACTTGCCTGAATTTTTTCAACAAATATTGCTTTCATCGTATTATAATTATTTAAATATGTTTTTCTCCTATATGAGAATACAAGATCCTATAAGGCAGGTCAATGAATGTTTCATTTTGGTATCCCCATGCTATCTAAAACAGTGGGTACTCAACAAACAGAGCACTTCAATTTTTGAATGGCTTAAACTGGGAATACTAGCTACAGTATGACCTCTCCCAATATTACCTTCTTTGTTTACAGATTCAGGGACAGTAACATCACTTTTGGACGAATCACTTCTGTGTTTCTCAATCGTTCTTAACCTAAACCCTCTTTTGATACGTGCAAATCTGATATGTCACAGGCAATATGACATTCCTTTACTCAACACTTACCCTAGCATTCCAACACCTATCAATATCTAAGAACAGAACATGTGGTTAAGCTTTGCTTTCTATAACTTGTATTATGTATGACACAATAACTTAGTTTTGTCTCCCAATTATGAAAGTATTGTTTTCAGTACTGTCTGAATGTCCCTTATGTTGAAAAATCGCTATTACAGTCAGTTTTCATATACAAATATTGAACATTAATGATGATTCTTGCCTTGGCCTTGGATGGTCATAGGCTTATACATTCTCACTTAGCGTACTTGCAGAAATGTGCTCTCACCCTATTGATTTGGCCTGGTATACACTTCTGACTTTTATTTCCCTTTCATAACAGTGCAACAACAGCAGAAGTTAATCACACTGATGACTAGAGACCCTTTGTGTATTTTATGAATTAGTGATAAAGTGGAACAAATCTGTAAAATAAAGGAAAATGCCTCATCAAATTTATTCATTTATTTTGACAAGAGCAATTTTGTTTTAATTACTTATGATAGCATCTCAGTAAATGTGCTGTAGCATGTTTTCCCAAATTAATTAGGCCCCCTTTTCCCACCAAGGCCTTCTGCTTAGACAAGAAAAAGAAAAGGGAGGGAAAACCCACAAATTTAGTCATTTTTAGGACTTCAGGAGAATATATGAACATTTTTCAAAAGACAGTCTCTGTTCCTTTTGAATATATATTCTATAAGCTCATTTGGAGAGAAAATTAGGTATTGCTCTTATAAGATAAATTTGGATATGAATTGAATTTGGAGATGAATTTGCTTTTCTATTTGAAAAGTGTTTTGAAATGTGCTCTAAGAGGAAATAGTTTCAACTAAAACATTTTTACTAATTCATAGAATTTCAGGACTAAAAGCAATTGAAAAATTGTCTAATCTGATATATTAATAGATGCAATATTTTGTGTTTTACACCCCATGTATCTCCTTATGGAAGAACTGAATCCCACCACAGTTGAAATGAAGACTTTTGGTTCTGTTAAGAACATCTAATTTTTTTGGCTAGCTCCATATTAATACATTGGAGGAAGTGTAACATATCAGTTAAGAGAAAGGACCCTGAAGGCCAACTAACTGGGATCATATCCCATTTTCACCATCTCCCACCCATATGACCTTGAACAAGTTCTGAACCTCAGCTTATGATGTTTTTTAAATGCAGATAATAATAATATATTCCTCATTATATTGCTCTGAGAATAAAATGACATAATGCACATAGAGTGCTTTACACAGTGTCTGGCATATAACAAGCATTAATATACGTAAACTATTTTTAGGAAGTTGATAACCACACACTGTTGCCTTAAGGAGCAGCTTGATCCAAGCATAGAACTTAGAATATAATTTCTACTAACATGGATCCACTCACTGAGTTGGAGCAAATTAATGAAGTCTCTCAGTACCCTTATTTCTCACCCCTCAAAATGGGGTTTAGTGGCTAACCAAGAATAAAAATCTACACTAGATGAATTTAGGTCCATCATAAATGTCCAGGACTCTATCTCACAGCACTTAATCACAATATCCATTATCTTTATTTTGTGCATAGAGTAAAATACATCTTCCTAGCTGGGGAATCATAGCATTCTTTAACTCATTAAAGCCTTTCTCTGACCTTGGAAAAAGACGTTTACATGACTGAGTTTTATGTTTCAATTAACACAGTGGCACTGATTCAAATCTACTGCAAAAATTTTTTTAAGTAGCACTTTAGCAAACTCAATTAAGATGCATGGCTAAAGTTCCACACTCTATGTTTTCCATCATACTCTTGGAGCAAACAGAAGACAACCATATTATGGGTTGACCACAGGCACCAATTACATATGCATGATTAACTGCCTGGCATCAAGTTGTATTGTGAAAGCACCTTCCTGTTTACATAAAGTATTATATAATGATACTTAAAACTCTCTTTTATTTCTCTTTAAGGCAAAAAACTCCCATTTTGTTCACAAGTGGTACTGGCTTCCGGATAACTGAAAGCTGATTCTGCAAATGGATAATCCGTTTGTCTTAACTCTCATTTTCAGTGCTGCCTAAGAAACATATTCAAGGAAATTATGTATCTGTTTCTGACAAACTAAAAAAGAAAGGAATTGTATTTACATTTTAAAAGTAAGATTTAAAAACCTGAGCAAACTCAAATAACCAACACTTTATTTCAATCACTGATTTAGCACTTATTTTGACTGAATTGATGCTTTTGATTCTTTCTTCTCCCCCTTCCTCACCATAAATAATTTTGATCGACATATTCCCTTCAATTATTTTATGTTATAGACCTTGCTTACTGTCTTTGTCTGATTTTATGCCTACTTACAGCCCAAAGACAAATACACAAGATCTGGGGATTCCACAATCAATATACTTGCTCTGCAGGGAGCCCAGCGCAGGGTATTCAGGGAGAGAAATACAAAAGACATGGTCCCTGCTCTCAAAAAGGATTATCCACCATGCTACGATCTCTTCTCCCCCATGCATTAGACAATATGATTTGTATAAGGCTACATGAAACAAATTTCTCCATTTTTTCTGCCTGGTAATCTACATTCTCATCTTTTGCAATACATAAATGAGAAAACAATATTCTGTACACATATTTGAATTAGCTTTTTTATTTTCTTCAAATGCAGTGTCGTAATTATACAGCAACAGGTGCTAAATTTACAGTAGTACAACTATGATAGATTTTGCATTCTTATATTATATAGCTATGATACATACCTTCTTACAGCAGCCAGAGCCAGCCATCTAAATTTATGAAGAGGTGGACACAAAGTAGCCCAACAGATTATATACAACTCAGAAATGGGGGAGAGCTCATCCAGTTTTCTATCCTGACTTTCTACTACCAAGTTAGGAAAGCTCTTATTTGGATTTATATGGGGAACAAGAAAACAAAACAAAGCAAAACAATATACACTACCACCAATACAAGCACATATAGACTAGAATATGCACAAGTACCCAGGATATTTTATGTCACTCTAAAAATTGTAGTTTATAGTTGAGTAAATCACTAGATAATTTTGGATCTGTTTTTTCCCCACATTGGGTGTCTATGTTATGTTGAATCTCTTCTGCTCCAACAAACTGAGTGTAACGCGTGAAAGAAGCATCTTGATTGTTATTATTATTAGTGCTTTATTATACAATTCTAGGAATATAATAAAATCATGATTCAGACTCAATTAATTTAAAATGTTTGACATGACCAAGGATTAGACTAAAGCTTAACTTGTCACAATGAAGAAAGTGTTTGTAATCAAAACTGCAGAAAATATGTTTAACCCACTGAAGACAAAAGACTTTTAATGACTCCATCAATTGTTTGCAAACAGGAATTTCTAATTACAAATAAATCTTAACTAATTCACTATAACAGGCCCTCCATTACAAAGAATTTGTTAGCAAGGAGTTTGAAGAGTAATCAATCTAAGCACTGAGAAGGGACTTAAAGGAATAACATTGCATTTATTTTTAGCACAATCCAGATATTTTGCTGGAATCTCAGCCCAGTTACTCTGAGTACACAGATTAAAAAGCAATTGTAGTACTAAAAAAATAATAAAATGACATTTGAGGCAAATTGGTTTTATAATAGCTTTAACCAATATTTAAGTATTTGACAGTGGATGCTAACCAAATCACAGGGTGCAAAGATCATCTGTTGACAATGTGGTTTCAGCATAACCCAGTGCCTTATCAGCTCCGCTCCTGTGAGGATATTTCCCTTCCCATGACCAGCATGCACATCAGTAATCAATTGTGTCGCTCTTTTCCATCAAGCTCAGACCATAGCCTTGGAATCTTTCTACAGACATCTACCGAAGAAGAAATGAATGGAGTTAGTCCAAGATATGAATCTTGTTACTCCAGCCTTAGATTAAACAATGATAACCCTTTCTGAATTGCTGATAAACTTTCATACAGAGACTCAGTTAACTCTTTGTTCTAAACTGGGTGCATGAGTATTGAAATGGTTAGAGGGGTTACATGAGTAGGTCTAACTAAGCATTCTCGATGTGTATTTACCATTCAAAGTTATTGTTTACAGAACAGAGATCCAAACTCTCCCAGCTCAGACTTCTCAAATACACCATGAAATACTTCAGACACACACAGCAAGTGTCAAAGCACAGAGCTTTTTGCTACTTTATTCTAAATCTATGAATGCGTGTACCCCTCATAGCCAGGAAAAAAAAAATTATAAGAAAAAAATAAAGAGCATGTAAGTCATATATAAGTGTATTATCTGGCTTGCATAAAAACTACTTCCAGCTCAAACTTCAGTCCTGTGGAGGAAATGCCTTTCTAATCAGCTCACCTCCAGGCTCCAGGTAGCAGAGACCATTTTAACATTTTTCACCTGGGAATGCCCTTAAGCACTCAAAGTGTGTTCCAGAGGTCAGTAGCATCAGTATCACCTGGGAGCTTGTTAGAAATGCAAAATCACTGCCCCCGTTGAGACTAACTGAATCAAATTCTGCATATTAACAGGCTATCCAACAAATTTGCATGCACATTAAAGTTTTAGAAGCACTTATCTAGACTCTTAGAAGCCCAGACACAAGAGAGATGTTACAGAATTTTCATACAAATTTTCAAAAATTCTCTTTTCTAGATTCTATAAACAGTATGGACCAAATTCTGTTCTGTGGAACAAAAATCCAATGAGATTCTCTGAAAAGAAATAAAAGAGATGGCGGGGGAGCGGCGGGGGGATTATGTTTAAACATATGAAAGTCCACACATCAACCTTTTGGAAATTCACTATACACATTACCATATTGTAGGCTCTAAAAAGTACCATCACAAAGAAACTAGTTTCACTTTGTTTAACTCAATCTTTCAAAAATGACCCCTTTTTTCAACTAATAACTGCTTATGAGACCCTTTGGGAAAACCACTAGAGACCAATTTCCAGCAGCCCACAAAAGTATGCAGCACATGAAAGCCTCCTACTACTTCATCTTTAGGATCCATATTATTCAAAGATGAAGGTATAGTGAAGTCCTTTTGGTATATCTGCAAATTGAAAAAGTAAAAGAAAAATGAAAATCTTGGCTAGGGCCCCAGAATAACCTATATCAAAGTGAATTTTTGCTATGTAAGACTGTATTCACAAGCTCCTGTATATCTGCCTGGAGTCAAAGTACAGATAAAGATCTAGAGCTGGAAACTGACCCATATCAAAAAAGCAGAACATCCTAAAAACCTAATAATGAAAGATTCTGATGCTCTCAGCCTCATGCTTTAGAGTTAGTTCTTAGAGTGATCTTACTGCTCAAGATGATTCACAAATACTAAGAAGAGTTCTGTCCTTATCTATATGAGTATCTTTATAGATTCACAGTAAAAACATCATTGCTACCTGAAAACTGTAATCAATAAATTAGTCAAATGTAGGGTACTACGAACACTCAAATGAACTAGCCGTTCAGTACCACCCCAATCTATACATTTAAAGAAAGCAGAAAGAGCTTAAGACGGGGTGAAACAACACGTGAATGAGAAAGCGGGGTGATAACAGGCTAGAGAAAACCACTACCGGTCCTTATACTCCCCACCCAAGTCTTCCACCACCACACATGCCACAACCTGGTGACATGGACTCACACGTATTCTTGTCAAGTTCTCAACATTTCCATCTCTTCCAAAAGACGTTTCAAGTGGGTTCTAAAATTTCACAAAGCCCCAACCTTTTGTTGAGTTTTACTTTTATCTTCTGGACAGTTAGCCTAAGGCAAAACTTCAACCGGTTGTTAAGAGGAGCCAGAGCCTCCAGAGAAACCTACTCTTTAACCCGTGCATCACTAATCTACCCACTCAGATGAGCAACACCTGGTAATAAGATTAAAGGTACAGTCCCTTCTCTCTCCACAAACCCCTACTTGTTCCATCCCAAATGCAAAGAGAGGAACAAAATAAAACCACAGGCTTCTGCCTGGGGAGGCAGATGTTGCCCCTCTGAATCATTATCACCAAGATCTTAGAGACTGTGATTCTTCTTAAGGATGGAGGATCCCCAGCCAAGAATGGAGGACCAAGCCACATCAGCAAACAATTGTTTGATCCCAAACCAAAGTTAATGGAGCCCTTGGATATGTTTTATTATGAACCAGGAATAAACAACCATACAGCCACTTATCAGAACATTCCCCCAAATCTAAATACATCCTCCTATATCATGATTGTTATTAACAGCTATTAATAATTAAGAACTCTTAATACCTTATATTCTAATCAGATTTATCCACCTTGGGGCCAAAAGTTCAGTGCTGCAAATTAAAGGACACTAAACATTTTTTTTTGTAACTGAGATCCGAAGAGGAGGAAAGGGTCCACTTAATAGTAACAAAGGTATAGCAACCAACCAGGTTTGAGCTATACACACAACACACACACACACACACACACACACACACATATATATATGATATAATAGCCCCCAAATTGGATCCTACATCATACAAACAAACAAAAGTTCCAACTTTTGATTCAGAAAATACTATCACTCGAACATTAACTAGAGTTAAAGTATGTGAAGTATCAATATCTTGAGTCAAATTTGGTAGAGGTTACATGACTTTGGAGGTAAATACGAAAGAAAAGCCACATTTGGGACTCTCAATCTAGTTCAAGCTGTAAGTCACTAGAAGGCAGTACCTCCAAACAGCTGCTCGGTAGCCTGTGCAAAATGAGTCAGTTCTCTAAATCAGGTCTTCAGTGAAGTGCAGAGGCCAATGGAGGTTGCACTGCTATTAAGAGGGACTATGGTGCAGAGGGCACAAATGGAACCAGCTGCGTGGGCAACAGTGGCGAGGACTTCCAGCATCACACATCTAAAAGAAAAACAAATCTGACAATTGCTTTTTTTCTCTGAAAGAAAATCTTGATTCCAAGGGTCATGAATAATTCCCTTCAAGGGCTCCCCAAAAAACTCGCTTAGATCTCTGCCAACCAACCACATGAAATTACTGTAATTGGATCCATCTTACTATCAGAAGTTATTTCAGGGGAAAAATGACTTGTCTCTTAAAAACAAATAAAATTACTCTATTTATATTACATATAACTCTGAAAAGTATAAAAGCATCAGCCCAGACAGAGTGCCCTTGCAGGAAAGGATATTAATCCTTGATGATATATGAGCACAGCCAGAAGTCAGATCTAAAGAGACAAAACCGGAAAACCCAAGCACTGGATAATGCACAAGATATGGCACAGAAAGCAAGCTAGTGCGAGATCAACCAGGAGACAGAGCACAAATCACAGGGCCTGTCTCTTGACATGTCTAAACTCTCTCTCTTTTTTAAGGGCCAGCTAAGATGCCATGAAAGCACTCCAAGAAGCCCTCTCTGAACCCCCTAACATAGTTCATCTCTGACCTCCAACAGTTCCTTATCTGGACCTCTCTCGTGCCACTTATCACTTTTGCCTTGTATTACAGTTATTTATAGATAGCTCACCTCTCCTACTAGGCTGTGAGCTCTTTGAAGATGGAAACTAACATTTATAAAGCACCTGCTCTGCATGAGGTACTGTATTTGGTGTTTTCACATGCATTACTTCAGTTTAATCCTTGTAACCCCCCTGGGAGATAGGTCTCATTTTCCCACTTTTGGAAGTTTAAAGCAGTTAAGTATTTGCTCACAGTCTGACTTTTACTAAGGGCTAGAAAGAAAATAGGAACTAAAGTTGAATCCAAAGTTTATGGCTTTCCCATTATAAAAAGTTGTGTCTAATTCATCTTGATATCCCCAGCATGGTTCTTTGAACACAGGAGACGCTCAATAAACCCTTGCTTATTTGGTTAGGTAATGTCTACTGAATACAAATGAGAAGATCAGTTGTCTATCTTTCAGGTCATCTTCTAAAATGCAGCCCAGAAAATAAAACAGCATCAAAATGACTAAATTTATCCTCTATAGACTGTAAAAATTCAAACTTCAGAAAGAGTAAAAAAGAAAAATGAAATAGAGGCAGCGAGCCAGTTTCTAATTTATTTTATCCTTGGGTGAGCTTCATAAAAACCATATATACTGTACATAAGAACACACTGTTCTAATTGACTATAGCATCCTGGTACACTACACAGATGAAATGTAGGAAATTAAATGGTACTGTGAGTTTCCTAAACAGGCCATTAAATAGTCAATCTAAACAAGCAATAGCATAGCTCTAATCATGCCCACTTTTCATAAAAATCAATTGTTTACCTTTTTTAGTATGGAATTTTCTTAATTGTGGCCTGAATGAGAAGTATTCACAAAGATCATATTTTTCCCCTCTGAAGAGGAAGAATTCTGGGCTTCACAATTTCGACTGGAGCCACAGTTATACATTTTATAAGCTTCTTGGGAGCACCTTAAGTATTTTTCCCTTTAAAAAAGAAACAGTCACTGAACTAATTTTGAAGTATCCAGCTCTTTTGTTAAATGTGCCAAAAATGAAGTCCAAGAGGATAAACGGCCTTCAGATTTCAAAGTGGCTTCAAATCCCAAAGTGGCTTCAAATTCAGTCTAAAACTACTCTTTGGAATTTTATAATATGGCTTCTTAATAAAAAAAAGTAATTAATTGGCCAATGGGCACAGTTTTAAGAGATGCTGCATACAAACTGGAAAAGTCATCTGATTAGAGATCCAAGACCTGGGTTTTAGTCCCAGGTAGTATAATCCTTATCTACTACGTTTTAGTTTCCTCATCTCTAAAATGACTGATCTAATGTACCTATTAGATCTCAAGTTCTGTGATTCTACTCAACAGGTAATGGTCATGGTTTTCACTGGACCTTCCATCAGGCACAATAATGGACCCCAAATACATTCACATCCTGATTCCCAGAACTTGTGAGAAAGACTTTGTAGATGTGATTCAGTTAAAGCTTTTGAGATGGTAGATTATCCTGGATTATCCAGATGGGCCCAATGCAATCACAAGGATACTTGTAAGCGCGAGTTGAAAGGGTCAGAGTAAGAGAAGGAGATGTGAAGTGGAGGTTGGAGTGATGTGACTGCTGGCTTTGAAGATGGAAGAGGGCCAGGAGCCTAGGGATGTGGGAAACCCCTAAAAGCTGAAAAAGGCAAGGAAGTAGATTCTCCACTTGAGCCTCTAGAAAGAATGCAACTCTGCTGATACCTTGATTTTAGAAACTCTGATCTCCATAACTATAAGATAATAAATTTGTGTTGTTTCAAGACACAAATCTGTGGTAATTTTTAAAAGCAGCAATAAGAAACTAACACAGACCTGAATATGCTTCAGTACCATTTGTATCAGATATACCACAAAAATATGGAAAGATACTGTTATCTTTCTTACATTTGTCAATAGATATATTCAAAGGTGAAAATTTTCTATTGCTAATGATTATGAGGAATGGTGGAGAAATACTTAAACTATTCAATCTGACAATCATGAGACATTCATGTAAAAGCAAAGTGGAGTAATGAGGATAATAATCACAATAATAAACGAACATTGAGCATTTATTATGCACTGGGTACCATTTTAGTCACTTTGCATGTGTTATCTTGGTTGTGGCATGCTCTGATTTCTCTGACTCTCTGTCTTCTGCCTTCTCACCTGCTCCACAAAGAAAAGCAGCATTCAAAACCCGCAGGTGGGAAACCATGGAGGAGGAAGGCAAGGTAAGATTAGTTAGTACTAGATAATGTTCTTTAGAAAGAGGAACTGAGGCCATTTTTTCTGATTTAATTCAGAGGCAAAACTGATGCTACAATCAAGAAATATGAGGTCAGCCTTCTCATTAGACTCCACATCAGACCAGCCAGACACAGTCTACAATGTACCAGACAACCTCTCTTCCATTTGAGACTCAAACAGACAACACCTTGTCCAAAAGCCATCCCCCAGAAGCCAAGAGCAGAAATTTAAAAACAAATGCCTAATTGAGCTGCTTACCTGGAAATTTCCTATGAGAAGAATTACATTATTATTACTTAACTGAAGCCCATTATATTACATTTTGTGTGTGTGTGTGAGAGAGAGAGAGAGAGAGAGTGTGTGTGTGTGTGTGTGTGTGTGTATGTCAGAGAGAGAGAGGAAAGAGAGAATACACAGCAATTGATTAGGTGCTTTCTCATTTAATTCAATTACCTAGAAGAGCAAAATGCCATAAGTGAAATTTCACTGTTGCAAGAGACAGATGCTGAGAGACAACCAAAGCTGTATCTCTATGAGCAATATAATAATCAGCTGATGAAATACCAAGTTAGTGATACATGAAGAAATCATGGAGATTAACAAAGATAGACCCCCTCATTGTAAATGTCAATATCCAATTTTTAGAATCATATGCAAAGAAAATATGTCATCATTTGTGAGAATATCCCTGCTTTCACTCAAGGCTAATCAATTTCTCCCATCATCTCTCTAAATATGAAATATAAAATGCTTCTTTCCAGTAGCACCATTATTTCAAAAATAAGGTACAAAATTTAAAGAATATTAAACCTACAGTTCTAAATACATATTTGCAACAGTTTAAAATAAATAAGATCAAAGTTGTGTGCTTTCCTCTGAACAAAAATCTTCCTAAAATAACGGACTGGGTTTAGCTGACAAAATTAGTTTTCTTCCCCACTCCGCATTAGTTTTCAATAAAGGTCTGGTATAAAAGACATACCAAGTCAACAGGGAATTTAAGATTTCCATGGCACTGGATTTATAGCCCCATTCACATGTCTCACAGTGACTAACATGATTTGTTCCCAAATCTGTCTCTCTTACATGACTGTAAGCTCAAGGTGTAAGAATGAGCATCTTATTGATCTCTATGCATCTCCATAACATCAAATATTTGTTGGCCCATAATGAGTGCCTATAGGTACTCACTAAGAGTTTTTTGAATTATAAATTAATACACTAATGCCAAAGACTTTGACGGGAATACACATTAAAGTCAAGTGTATGCCTCATTGAAACTGAAGCCACAGTCTAATAAAGAGAGACCTGGGGCTTCCCTGGTGGCACAGTGGTTGAGAATCTGCCTGCCAATGCAGGGGACACGGGTTCGAGCCCTGGTCTGGGATGATCCCACATGCCGCGGAGCAACTAGGCCCGTGAGCCACAACTACTGAGCCACAACTACTGAGTCTACGCGTCTGGAGCCTGTGCTCCCAACAAGAGAGGCCGCGATAGTGAGAGGCCTGCGCACCGCGATGAAGAGTGGCCCCTGCTTGCCACAACTAGAGAAAGCCCTCTCACAGAAACGAAGACCCAACACAGCCAAAAATAAATTAATTAATTAATTTAAAAAAAAAAAAAAAAGAGAGAGACCTGTAGAAGATCATGAAAAAAACAATCAAAGATTTAAATGGGATGTCAGATGTGACCTTTTGAAGAATGTCAGTGAAGTGTTGTGGTGCTAGTTCTAAATACATCTATTTTCATATCACCACAAAAAAAGAGTATGCTTCATCCATGCCACTGACCCAGCACAGGAGTCTTCATATAGTATAGGCTCACTTCAAGTATTAGTTGAAGACTGAATTAATGAACGATTATACCATATGCTATGAGTGGGCTTTTTGAATTTTAAGATCAGTGACACTATCAAATTATAACACTTTTACAAGACCCTAAATGTCCACTAACCAAGTCTGATGTATTTTCTCCCTGATGTAAGAGTCATTGCTAATATGGTTGTAAATCAAATTAAAAATGGCAATTTTCTTTTACTAATGCTCAAAGACAACCTATGCCAGCATATCAGTACCTTTTTTCCCTACCTCTCCCACTGCCTCATTCACCCCTCCACTTAGCCAACTGGTTCACCAGGGTCCCAATCTGCAGTTGGAAGCACAAGTACAACTGCCTAATTGTTATATCATCACAACTAAGCTAAAGAATACATGATTAGTTGAACGTGAGATGGAATGAGATAGAATCCCAGGAGCCTTACACAGTCAGTGCAGTCAAAGCAACTATGAGTGGGAGGAAGGAAGTGCTTTTGGGGTAGAAGAGGAAGGTGCCTAAGGGGACTTACTTAGTTGTTTAGATATACATATGTTTAGAGTTGTGTGTGTGAGTATATATATATACAAGTATATACATACACCCACATATGTTTGTATTTTTATATACATAATCTTTACACTGATGAAGTGGTCACGTACTTTGGCAAAACATTTTAAGGAGATGCATTTGGCTGAAATTCTTTTAGGAAAGCAAACTGAACAATGCTACAAAGATCTTAAGGCAGCTTCTAAAACAGAAATCCCACTGGGACCAGTTCTAGGAGCTTTGCCAGGGTATAGGATACAGAACTCACTCTAGCAACATCTTTGAGATTTCTGGGTTAGGAAAGCAAAATTTCATAGGCAAGATGGTCAAAGCAGAGCAGAAAGAATTTCTCTTGTGGTGCTCAGTCCTTCCTTGGAGAATCTGTGGCTCGAGGGGGAATAGGAAGAAAAAGAGAGAAATGCAGACGAAAAATGAAGGAGAAAGAAAACTGGAGAGAAAGAGAAGAGAGAACAGGAACAGTGGGAGTCCCAGAGAACTTAAAAATGTGAATGTACTTAGACATTAAGTCTGGATGTTTAAAAGAAATGATCTAAAAGAAAGATTTAAAAGAACAGTCCTCCTAAACTCACGTTGCTCCTAACTTCGGTAGCTATACTGTTTGGCAGAGGCAAAATTGATCTTCAAAAATTTGCTTCAGTGGAGAGGCTGCAGCTCGCTCCATGAGTGTAACTTCCAGAAGAAGATTGTTACTTTAAAAAAAACTAATGAAAGTCTCAAAGAGTTTATATTTCAAATGGGGAACATAGAAAACTCTGCATTTCATTTATCAACTTTTATAACTGAAATCACTCTAATTGTCATGTACTGTTTCTTTGAAGCAAGGAAGTGCTCTGTCAGCGGACTGCTGGTCTACCTATATGTCAGCATGTATTTCTAGGGAAATCCTCATCATTGCTGCCATCAAAGTAACAAAAATGGCCCAGAGATAAAAGTGACCTCTGGAGAAAAAGAATACACATTCTTGATTAGAAGCACTTCGTTTCAGAAAGAAATCATTAAGAACTGATTTTTTAAAAATATTAAGTAATTCTACTGAAATATACATATCCTATATAAACTTTTAATGGTAGATTGGTTTCTTGTAGTATATAAAGAATATAACCAAGTAGTAGAGTAAATGACAAAAGATGAATGAAATTTAGGTTTAAGGACATGAAACAATTAGCGGGTGACACTAAGAACAAGATTTGGCAGGAAAAAACAAAACAAAACATCAAAACAGGGTTTAGAAAACCTAAATGTCCACCAAGAGGTGAATGGATTAAACAGAATGTGATATGTCCATACAATGAAATTGTACTCAGCAATAAAAAGAAAAAAACTAACTGCTGAATGATATATGCAACAACATAGATGAATCAAAAACATGGTGCTAAGTGAAAGCAGCCAGAAACAAGAGTCCATTTATACAAAATTCTGGAAACTGCGAAACTCATCTATAGTGACACAATGCAGGTTTCATTGGTTGCTGGAGTCATGTCTGCATCTTGATTGTAGTCGTGGATTCACAGGTGTATACATTTGTCAAAATTCATTGACTTGTACACTTGAGGTAGATACTGCTTATTGTACAAACGCTATACATATCGCAGTAGAGATGATTTTAAAAGAAAAAATAATAAATAGAAAAAACAGGTATGGGTTTAATCTTGCCATATTTTCCAAGATACATTAGCAAGCATTTAACATTTACCATAATAAAATTAATGAGTTAGATTTCCAGGGTGGGGCCTATTTCCTGAGTGCTTCACCTACTGATCAGTTCAGCTCCTTCACAACCATTGGATAAGTGAGAGTATCAAAATTCAATGGTTTCCACCATCAGAAGGGAAAAGACTGGGGTACGGAAGAGCTCATGAACAGGACAGCCAATGTAGATGAGTGCAGTGCAGCAGTAAGTGGTCCAAGAAAACAGTTTCTTGCTCCCTTCTTGCTTTTGAAATGTGATTTTTCACATTTTACAGTGATAAAAAAGAGATGTCTGAAAGTACCAGCAACATGGCAAAGGATACAGAAGCGTAAGTCTACCCAACTGTTTTTGACAAATATGCCATATCGAAAATTCTTCCAGATCCTTCAATCCTGGTCCCTGTCATCAGGGACAGGTCCCTGTTTCCTGGACATTTTTTCTTTGACTTTTTAATATTAGCAATCACATCACTGGGCAAAGAGCACACAAAAAAATGACCTATAAGCATGGTATGTGTTTCTTTATGAAAAGTTAAATAAATGTTATGAAACCAAACAGAAGGCAAATTTAGAAAGTAACTTTTGATTACTACTGTCTTCTTTCATTAAATATGCACTTATAATTTTTGTGATCTTCCTCTAGAAATCCCTGAAAAATGAAGTATTAAATGAAGTCACTCACACCAAGTAGTGGATATGCCTATTTTCTGGCAAAAAAAAAAAAAAAAAAGTGTTTAGAAAACCTTATTTATTATTATTGTTATGATTCAAAATTTAATCTATATACATCCAGAGAACACTACAAGGGCTCTGCTGCCTTAGGTATATGGAAACGTGACTGCTGCAAGAAATTTCATTGATGGAAGCATCCAAAGAAAAGAATTGCCTTTAATTATTAAAGAATCCTAATGTTACCCAAAGCATTTACTTTGCCATCTAATGGCTATTTGGAAATGAAAAGGCAATTTTCAGCTGTAAAATTTAAATATGGCAAAGGAAGCATCTAAAATCTTTTATGGATAGGAACAAGGAATTTAGACCTTTCAGCCAAAGGGAAAAAGATGTAACCATATACATGTCTATACACCGCAGCAAGGGAGAGAATTATTATTATATGACTACTATTATTATAGCAACTATTATTATATGACTATGGATAGTGATGAGAACTTTTCTATAATACATGGATTTATCTGTTCCACCAACAGTACCTTCCAAAGTCCCTGTAACATTATTTAATAATTTGCTGATAGATTAGACTATCATACGCATTTGGAAAGACATCTTAATACCATAGGGAGAGGAAACAATATAGTAATTCTTAAGTCATTTCCTCACAGGTACATTAGAAAAAATATTAGCTTCCTTGTTCTATGACTGCCAGACATCTACTATAACATGGCAAGAGAAGTACCAAGTTTAACATAATTATTATTGATATCAGTAATTAGCCAATAAGAATGCTCTGAAATCACTTGAAAATTTGTTACAAGATTGATACTTTACTCAATAGATATCAAATTGAGCACATTACACTATCAGATGTTTCACTGGCGGCTGACAGAACTGATCCAGCGTTTGATGAAATTCACGTGTGCTGCATGTAAAACGACAGATCCAAAGTTGGACATGCCTTATCAGATTTCACAAGAAATAAGCTTTAAATTCACAGTAGAAACCAATGTTCTTGGCTCAAAATTCAAGGCACAAATAAGCAGCACACGTTAATGCAAAGATTTATTTTTTCAAATAATTATTTTAAACAACTGCTAAAAAGCACTGAGTCACAAGCAAACATAACAAAATGATGTAAACATGCTTAACGTGAAAGTCTTGTCTATGTCTAGTCAGTGGAGGCTACAGTTTAGCCAATAACACTATGTGCAGGCTACTAGACTGGGAAAGAATACCAAAAGAAGTAATCAATCCTTTATCTCTTGAAGCTTATAATTCTCTCAGGAAGGAATTTTTTTAAAAAACCTAATAGAGATAAAAAATAACTTTAAAGCACTTGTTATAAACGACTTCCTTCACAAGCACATATAACCCAGAGTCCATAATGTCCCAAGGTGCACTAGGCAGAAGAGAGTTTGAAAAGTAAACTAAATTAAAATATTCTTTTTTCCATGCATTCTCTCTATAGACAAGGACAGCTGTCTCTAAAATATTTGTTCTGGGATAGATTTTTTTTGTTTGTTTTTTTTGTTTTTGGCTGTGCCACATGGCTTGCGGGATCTTAGTTCCCCAACCAGGGATCGAACCTGAGACCCAGCAGTGAAAGTGCTGAGTCCTAACCACTGGACTGCAAGGGAATTCCCATGTTCTGGGATAGATTCTTTATCAAAAGAAACTTGGTTACGTGCTGTTGTCATCAACTGAAAAAATGACCACAAATATTTCATAACTTCTCTAATGACAAAGAGAACTCTGTTTCCCTACCCCTTGAATCTGGGCTTGGCCATGTAACTTGTTTGGCTAACGGGATGTTAGCAAAGAAGATGCAAGCAGAGGCTTGAGAAGTTCTTACCTCATGTTTGCCCTCTTTTGCCACTTTTGGAACCCAGCTGCCATGTGAAGAAGCACAGACTATTCCGCTAAATGCTGGAGGCACATGGATTGATCACCCCCATTAATCTGAAGTTTGTGTTTGAGGCCATCTGGGATCAATCAGCCAGGAGTAGTCCACTCAGCTGACTGTAGTCACATGTGGGATCTCTGGTGATACCAAAATAAAAACCAACCAGCTGAACCCAACCCAAATTGCCAACCTACAAAATCATGCCTAATAACTCTGTTCTTTTAAGCCACTAAGTTTTGGCCTGATACACGGAAAATGTTAACTGATCTACATATTAACATGTAAACCAATTTATGATTAAAACCTTTAAGCACTGGACAAACTCCTGCTGGTATTTATCCATCCTTTCTATGAGTCTGGTTTCCTCAGATCCTGATGCAAATGGGTAGACTAAGGCATAGAAAAAGTAAATAGATCTAAAATACCCGAAGCCAAAGTTGGTGTCAGAACTAGAAACAGAATCCAGAAATGCTAGAACTCAAAATGCTAGAACTGCAGGATCACCTAAGGTCTGGTCTCGTGACCAGGAATGATATTTAAAATATATATACAACTGATAAAGCATGAACAATTAAGATAGATCACAGCCTTAGCAACAGGGTTGAGTTTTAGAGGTCCCCTGATATGCCAGGAGTTTGCCCATTCATTCATGGATCTTGAAGAGATTTAAGGGGAGGGGCCAAGATCTTGGGGCACTTGGTAAGCTCCACAGAGTCCACTGGATACCAATCAGTACAGACAAATTTCAACATTTAAACAACTGGTACAGCCAGGCCAGTGCACAGAAGTCATCCCCAAACACAACTAAATTTCCAAAAATAGAAGCATTATTCATAATTTCACTGTTTCACTTAGTGAGTTAAAATGTTCTAATCTCTTTGTTTCCTTGTTTGTTCTAGAAACTGAGATTTGGCTCCTGGCTTTATGACCTTTTTATTGGAATGACTGACCCTTAAAACCCCGTAGTTATGGTTTAAGATACCAAGACCTCTCTCTCTGAAAAGAAAGGTACAATTAGAAGAAATGCAGTAGGCAAACTGTCCACAAGATATTACAAATTGTTTCAAATCTTTAAAAAAAAAAACAACTTGTTTATTTCTACTATTTCTTCCTGAAACAAGAAGGGGTTCCAGGAATAATTGGAAACAGCTCTAATTTAATTGGATCAATTCTCCAAAAACCAGCATTTCCAAGATAAGCAGATAATAAGAAACAGTAAAGAGTTATGGGCTCAGAGTTTAAAATCAGCAAAGTTTTTCAAAAATTCCAGAAATCCTTTCAGGAGCCCTGGAAAAAGGAGATAAAAATGTGCTTTTAGCTGCCAAGGAAAAGAAAAAAAAAAAAATTATCCATTCCTCTTCCCCACCCCCCCGCCTTTTTTCATTAAAATATTGAATCCAAGAAGTTAGGCAAACAGATTATTCTTCAAGAGCAGGAATTAATATTCCCAGGAATAACCTGTATTATTTCCAGAGACAAGTACCATTAGAATATAACATTTAATCTTTATAAAATTCAGCAGTCTACACAGCTTGGTTCTCTTACTAGGAGACAGGCTGCTTAGCTTGAATATGAACAGTTTTAAACTCTTCTAAGGGACCATCCAATTCCAAGGTGAGAAGAAGTAGGCAGAGCATTTCCCATTTGTAATCTGTCCCTCAATATTGAAACATCAAGTCAGTGAAAAGTGAGATATTCAGTCAAAAAAAAAAAAAAAAAAGAGAGAGAGAGAAGAAAAGGAGTTGAAGGAAAAGAAGGAAGAAGAGAATAGAGAAAGAGGAGAAATGGAACTGGAGATAAAACCTGTCTCCTATAATTCAATATCCCATGATGAAATTACCATGAAAACATTCACAAGCCATACAGAGATTAGGAGTTCAGAAGAGTAGTTGTCTTAAGGACAGATGAAAGGCTGGAGTGATGGTAGAGTTAAGAGAGATTAGAGAGCTGAAGGCAGGCCCTTCAGGTAAGACAAAGAGAGAGAGAGATACAGTTGGGCCTTCATACTCATGGGTTCCACATCCTTGGATTCAACCAACCATGGATCAAAAATATTTGGGGGAAAAAACAAAATTCTAGAAAGTTCCAAACAGCAAAACTTGAATTTGCCACACACTGGCAACTATTTACATAGCACATGTATTGTATGTACAACTATGTACATAGCATTCACATTGTATTAGGTATTATAAGTAATCTAGAAATGATTTAAAGTATATGAGAGGGTGTGTGTAGATTACATGCAAATACTACACCATTTTATACAAGGGACTTGAGAATCCTCGGATTTCGGTATCTGACGAGAGTTCTGGAACCAATCCCCCATGGATACTAAGGGACAAATGTATAATTATCCTGATTACCATGAACCAAATGAAAAGGTACAGGAGTCTGCTTACAGTAGGAGACCAGAGAACTAACGTGAACCACTTTGTCATGAGCTGCTCAAGCAACACTTACATCTAAAACAATTTGCTATATGAATAGGCAAAGTTAAGGTCAGTGTATAGCCATTACATTATTGATAATATTTAAATGATTAATGTTTGCTAAACTGCAGAGAGCAGCAAATAAATTATTTTCAAAATTTATTTCTTGACCCACTAGATTCATTATTAATACATTATATTATATTGGAAAAGACTGTAATAGCATTTAAAATTAAAGTCCCTTTATTTAAAAACAAACAACTTCTATTGGGAAGCTAGCTTTAAAAAATAGTAAAAAAAATTTTTTTAAATATTATATTCATGAAGATATCAGTTTTATTTATAATGAAAAAATAAAGCAATCTAGAAAATATCTATCATACTGAAATGAACAAGAAAACTACGCACATTGATTTGATAGATTGTGGTACAGACACAAAATCATGGCAAAAAATAAAAGAATAATAAAAAACTATGTAGTGACACTAAGGAAAAGGCAGTGATATTATAATCAGGGAAAAACACAACTCAGATTATAAGTATATTATAATTATAATGAGGTAGGATAACAATGCATAGGAAAAAAGGAGTTAGAATAACAAAACACCTTCCCCCGCCTCACTCTGCCTGTTCTCTAGTCTACATATTGAGAATATAATAGGGTAATATTATTTTAGTTTAAAAAAATATTTAAAATAACTCCTCAAGCCTTAACTATGTCTGTTATTCTTTTTGTTATTGATCACATGTCATCATGGTTACATGTGATCATTATATTTCATTATACTCTGAAATACAAGCATGAGATAAACACACTTCAATAGTACTTTTAAAAGATATATAAAAGCATCTGCACAGCATCTACAAAAGCAATGAGTAAATACTTTGGTCAACCTCATCAACATAAAGGCACAATTCAAATGATTCCAGAACCTCTTACAATTTGCTGGAATGCATCTAGCACATCACACCCTCTTGAGTTTCCAACGTCATTAAGTAGCACAAGCCAGTCTGAAGTATGAAGCTTATCTTTCCACTAGCATGAATACAAATGATGACTTTTCTCAGTTGTTAATGAGTCTCCTTTAAAACACTTCACACAGATAAGAAGCACACATTAACCAGTTCAACCAATCAAGGAAAAACACATGTATGTTTTGATCTGGACATGGACAAACAACCTAAGTGGCCAAAACTACGAATAACACACAACTACTTCTCCCACACACTCTACTGCCACATGATCTCGATTTCAAGGATGGATTTGATAGATTCTCCTAAAAAATAAAGATTTCCTTAAATAAAATAAAATTAAATACTCTTCTCTGAGAACCTAAGAAAGAAATGAAAAATAAGCTTTCATCACAAATATGTTCATAGTACTAGTAGTGATGTGGACAGTGGCAAATTCTATGACCATGTCTGTCCATCTGCTAACCGGTAGCTGGCTGCAAAGCACACAACCTAAATTTACCACCTAGGCTTCCGTGGAAATTAACAAGTTATTAAAATGTGACGATATTAGCATGCTAATGATAGAAATTATAAGATAATAGGTTTGTGTTATAGCCACAAGCAGAAACATACCACAAAAGCAAATTCTGCTTATTCATGATTAATCTGACTTTGAACTTCTTGCTCTTGTTATCTGCCAGTCAGAAAATGAAACATCTCCTATAATTAGAATTTGTTTGCAGAGGTAGGAATGGTTTCAAAATTAAAAATGTTATTTTATTTAATAGCAAAACTCTCTATACCTCATTCACAATTTTTCATTTGACCATCCACTGACAAATAATTTTGTGCAACAATGTGATTTAAAAGACTGGAGCTATGGCAACATTCAACTTGTTAAGAATATGGGCTTTTTTTTTTTTTTTAGTGAAATTGAATCACTTAAGTTGTCTGTACTTTCCATTAAATACCCTAGAGCTGCGTACAATACCGTCCTTGAATACCTGCCATGGAACCATCTTTCTGGTGAGAGGTTTATTACAAGATGCTTTTAATACTATTCTATGGTGGCCAAGAGGTTTATTTCTCCATGGCAAACAGCCAGCTTTTGATAAATAGCATGAGCAGATTGCAATAAATACTTAGTAAAATAATGTGAGTTTCACATTTTTAAAAAGCAGAAAAACATAATTACTGAGAAATGGCTCTACATGACCAGTGAAAAGAGAAATGTCTGTTTTATGTACTAATTCTCTAGGGGTCAATCTGTACAAATTATTAGTCCTTATTTTTAAGGTAAAGTTTTATTCTAATAGGAACAAATAATTAATGATTACTTAATGCCACAGAAACCATCAGTTGATACTAGAAAAACGGAAACCAAATTTAAGATCAAGATCTAAAATAAAAGTTAAAGACAGAGTAATATATTTATATTCAAATGTGTACATAAAGAGACTTTTCTTCTGAAAACATATTGCTCATTCAGGGAAATAGGGTTTTAAATTGTCAAACTCTATTCTGAGAACACTCACACGCACCTGTTAGACTATTTAGTATGTTTTTTTTTTAAAGGCCTTAAATAGAGATAATGTTATATAATATGAATTTATTTTAAAATTTCAGAAATGTAATCTACTTAATATAATATCACATTTCTAAATTACACTCTGGTTAGGTATAGAAAAATTCTGATATATTGTAAATACAGTTGGCTTCTGTTAAAGGACTTCTGAATGAACCACACGAAACATTCTGCTATCTGTTACCTTCAGCCTCTTTCAGAAATTGTAAATAAATATATGTCTTTCCATCTCCAATATCTGATGTGTAAAAAAAAAAATTGTAAGAGTCATTTACTCCTTCACACTAAATAATGAGCAATTCAGCTATTTCGCTAAAAAAAAATCTTCAAATATTAACTATGTATTTGTTAATTTAGGCTAAATATACCTTTTTAAAGTTTGAAAATGCTTTCAGGAAAAATTGTGAAGGGAAAATCATCTTAGTTTTAAGAAATCACATAAACAATGGTTTTGTTTGCATTTAGTATGCAGAATGTCCTATTTCTAAGGCACAGGAATAGTTACAATTCGCTAAAGTAAAAAATAAAAATTCCACAAAATAATGGTTTTACGATTAAAAGTATTTCCCTGACAGAACAGATAGTACTTGAAAACTCCCCAAATTTAAAAAGAATCTAGGATGCGTTTCATACTAATGGCTTTAATGAAGCAGAACTGAATCAATGACTTCACAATGCCAGACAATCAACGTGGCTTTTTTTTTTTTCCTTCACTGACTCCACCAATTGTTTTGGCTTCAAGTTAGAAGGAGCTTCAATTAAAGATAATGGTTGTTTGGCTTGAATGAACACTGAAAGCCCGTGTCTCTAATGTATGTTCTGAAACACTCAGAAAACAAACAAGATAGTCCTTAAGACATATTTCATAGAAGTTTGAGTTGTTCTGAAGAAATTAAAGCTAGATAGAGAAAGCTAAACACGTTATTACAACCAAATTTCAAATGTGAAAGCCTTAACTCCAAGAGAAAGAAATCAAAAAAAAAAATAAAATAAAAGAGAGAGAAAGAAATCAGATAGCATCCTAAAAGCAAATAGACATCTGAGCAAACACTTACGAGATCTGAGCAATGCAGACAGAAGGCACCTCAGAAAAATCCCGAAAGTAGGCCTCAACTGCCCTCACTTAGCCTGTAATTGACACAGTTTCATTTGGCTTGCCTAGGTAGCTAGTCCACAAGAAGCACGAGCTTTTTTACGTTTATCCAAAGAAGAAACTCAGGTCTTTACTCAAGTCAAAATTTGAAAATGCACCATCAATAGCACTCATACCATTCCAAGGAGAAAGACAGATACAGATGTGTTTTAAAAAAATGTTCTAATGGAACAGAAGAACCATGGTCCTGGAAAAAATCTACTTTGGAATAAAAAATATGACTATTGTTTACTGTTTCACAGATGTTTATTATTTCAATCAAATCTTTGCTTCTCTCCTCCTCTCTGAGTTATAACTTAAACACATGCTATCAAATAGAATATAAATGCTGGGAATTAAAATAAGTAAATACTCTTTGTAGAGATGATTATTACCTCTACTGTTTGAAAGCACTGACTATTGTTATTACATGAGCAAGAATCCTAAAAATTTGGCAAGTTGAATTTGGTCCCATTTACTACGCAGTTTATACAGAAGATATTACAGAAATGGAAGCACTTTACAAACACTAGATAGAATTTATAAAAAGTATTATTAAAGCATGATAGCCTGGCAATTCACTCTCTAAGGAGAAACCAGACGCAGTCAAACATATAGATTCTAGGGGGGAGAGGGGGTAATAGTAATAATAAACAAGAATCCTGTTATTTAGAAGAATAAATCTTTCCGTAACTCAAAAATCCTTCTACGTGGATTGTGATTCTCTGAAGTGTTAGTACCTTTAGAGATTGGGAACACAGGTACAGCCCAGTCACCTGGCATGAACTTAACAAACCTCTGCTGAAAAAATAATTGGTGAAGGAAAGAAGTCAGGGCATTCTTTTTATTCTAATTTTAGTCCAGGGTGAGGAACCAACAAATTCAGTGGGTGAATTACATTTGTCCCTTTCACAACACCAAACAGTTTTATAAACGTGCAAATGTTCATCATAAAACACTGTGTTGTCTTCAAATTTCAACCCCTCTAGTCAGGGTTGAAGTTAGTCACAAAGGGACCAACCTAAAAATAGGCTGATGAGTGAAAGGACGGGAGCCTGCCTGCTCTGTCAGCTTCCGTTGCCAGCAGCAAATGGAAAGCTCAGGTGACGTCTCCTCATGTATAGACATTTCCCCTTAAGCAAATAAATGTAACAGTCAAAGCAGAGCTTCGGTAGCCTAAGGAATATCACGAGAGGCATTCAAAAAGTTGGTAAATCAACTGCTTTGTCCGGGAATGGAAATGAGCGCATCATCTCTAACAACGTGTTTGTAAAGTGAACAATTTGCCCTTGATTTTCTTCATTACATTCCTAATCACAACAGTTGCATCAGAGGAAGATTTTTGCTATTATACTTGCAGCTCATTCCACACTGGGGCTGTTTCTACACGGTAATAAAGCATCTGGGTGAAAAAATGGAAAATACACAACTAATCATCCAGCTGTTTCTAAAATCCCAGCTGTTCACTAATAGGCAGAAAATAACCTAGCATAATGACCGAACATAACAGACCCGCATTGCAGGTGATCGTAGAAGCTTTCTGGGTATGCACTGGCATGACCTGATTTATAAAATGGCAAGACATTTACCTGGATCACACAAAAAAAGCTCTCCCTGAGAAATCGGTGAACCTGGGATGGCAGAAGCCTTCCTGATCGGGGCTTTTGTTGAAGCAAAGGTGAGTTGGGCATGCAAGCATTTTACGTGGCCATCTCTGCGGTTTAAAAAGGGCAATAGAAAAAAATAAATAAATAAAAAGGGCAATAGGCTTAATAACTGAGGGGAAAGACTGAAAGGGGAAACCACAAAGGAAACCTTTGAACCCTTTATTTTGAACAAGTTTATATTTGGTTGGAACTTATATTAGAAACTTCTATTTCCTTTCCAAATCCTTTTAAGGGTACAGTAACATTTTTGAAAGTTGAATGACTTCATAATCTCTCTTTCAAAGCTTATAACACAACTACAGCTTTTCATAACTGAAACGAAAAAAAAAAAATGTTTCCAGCATGTAATTTTCAGCTTATTTTAGCAATGACAGCAGGATTTATCCCATGCTAGACTGATCTCCAACAGTGATACCACGGACAAACCGAAAAGAAACAGTAATTCCTAAACAGCCTCTCCCATCCAAAGAGTCAACTCAGTCTCTTGAGTGAATAAATATAGTTTGGTGTCACAAGACGATTCACACCTTACAATACTGTACTTTGCTTCATCTTCATCTGTCTAATCTAACCCTTTCTCCACTGTTTCTCACACTGCCTTGCAGCCTGTGAAGTATGTGGATTCTAGTAGTGAAATGACACCTCTTCTCTGTGGCTGAGCAGCAGCTAAATCAGCAAGGAGCATATGACAGCAGCAAGGAGTTCTAATTTTGTGACCGCACAGATTTTATGATTTTTCCATTCCTCTAAGAATTGCACACCGGCAATAACCAACATAAACACATCATTCAGCTCTGTGTTAGTGACATTCACTCTCAGGGCTTCAACTGGTCGCTTAATTCTGTCTTGGTTTTAATACACTACCACATTAACATTCTGTATTAGAATGAGAGGGTGAGGCAGGAGGAGGGAATTATCCCCTGTGAAATATAAGTGCCCAAATTGTAATCTTCAAGTTGTAATCTTCTGAGGATGTGAAAGAATCCCTTGCTCTGAAAGGAAAGGTGAGTTTTATCTTTAATAAGACATATAGCTTTAATTCTCAGCAACAGTTTTATGGTTTTGAATGTGAGTGCTCTCAAAGACTAAGAACGAAGGGAATTAGGGTATTGGGACATATACATACACATGCCTACTAAGTCTGGTACCAATACTAAGTGATCAATTCACTGTCCTGGATTTCCTGGATTAATACATACTAGTAGTTAACACTATCAAATGAAGCAGTTTTTAAACTGATCTAGCTATTTTTGCCATCCTATTAATGACTTCATTTAGGCATAACTCTTTGCCCCTTGCCTCCCACCCTCCCTCCCACCCCCTTATCCCCCACTTAGCTCTGATCCTCCTTATATCCTGCTGTTACTGCAAGAAAAAAAGCAGTTTACTAGCTTCTCATTGGCTGGATCAGATCTGGAGGAAACAGGTCAAGAACTCTGAGAATACTTCTAAAAACCCAGAAGGAAAATCTGTTCCTAATACTCCTGTGTCATCTAGATGGTAATATGGTATATATGCATTTCCCTATGTCATTTTTCACATATACTGAAATCAGCTTCTAGACCGATTAATAGCCAAGTTGCAAAAAAGATCATCAAACAATCCTGTCATTCTCTAATCAATCACAACCAACCCTTTCACTTGGTCTGCTAGAAGGTAAACATTTATATCCACCAATTTAAACATAATAACAAATTTAAATATAATGTGGAAAAGTCAAGGAAAAGGGAAGAAAAACAACATTATCCTCTCAAGAAATCTGAATAAATGAATCATTATTTATGGGATAAATCTCCCTCCAAATACATGGCTCTAAATATAGACTGCAATCTCCAAACCTCACATTAATTTCTTAAAGTATTTAATTAGAGATACTCCTGAAGCTAATAAGATAGTGTGGAACTTAGAGTCTCTATTTTTTTACCAAAAGTCATGTTAATCTTAGGTAAACCATCCTAAAACTAATATCCATCTCCCAGTAGTAAAGCCAATAAGACACCAATGAGGAACAGCAAATGAACAAATAAATATAAATCCTACTACAATCCCTAGAGATTCTATCTCCTCTTGATAGATTTCAGTCCAGGGGGAGCTTCATTAATTATTTCCTACCCTGCCTGATAGCAAATGAAAGCCTCATTTGGATCATGATCCTTACCAATTGAAGGAGAAAAAAAGACTCGCTCGGGTGCCATCAACACCATTAGTGTTCTCCAGGGGAATCATTCATCTATTCAGGTATGAGTGAATTAAGTTTATAAATAGAATACCATGCACCGTCCATGTAAACAAATGTGGCCCCCATCACTGAGAGAGTTCAGATAATATAGGCCTGGTCCCCAAGAGATATGGGATTTTCCAATTATTTTACAGTTTTGTATGTGAGTGCCCTCAGAGGCTGAAAGATATTAGAACATTCACCAAAAAACAAAAAAAACAATAACCTGAGACTTTTAATACTGTAACTGAACCTAAGAGAATTAAGGAAGTCACATCAAACAACAGCTACAACAAAAATGCAGAAAGATAATGGCTTCAAATCAATCTATTTCTAGAGAGCACAGAGTAGATCTATGCAGCCAAATAGTCCAGTTTCCATGTTATATGCATCCTTTATATAATGTCCATGAAAAATAAAATAAAATAAACATTTTGCAATGTTCCATAAAACATAAAAACCTTTCCTGGGAATGAATTCCACATCTCCTTATCCAACGGAATGTCTCAGAGCTTAACCCTAATACCGCTGTGGTTATATGGCATAAAAATCCAACCTAGAGTATAAAGAAAGGCTTTTCAATCCTTAAGTGTCACCATTTCCCCAAACCACATGATATTTACACACTTTCACTTCACTTCAAGAAGTCTCTTTCAGTGCCTCAGACCATTCATTTGCTTATATATCTTTTGCCAGAATAAAGGCAGAAAATGAAATATATATGTAAACATATGGATATATATTAATCTAATTATGTTAAAACAAATATAATTCTTTGGCTCAGCACTGGTACAACTTTAGTTGATATCCATAGGGACTATTTATTTAAGTGCTTTGACTGATTTAAGAGGTGACTGACCCCTCAACAGCCAGTAGCTTACTGTGGATAAAAATGCCTTCATGCTCTCTGGCTTTAAAAATATGTCCCTGGTCTAGAGAATCATGAAAAAACAATCCAAGTACATTTCCACATAATGCCAATAACTGGAAAAAACAGCATATTTTCCATGTTTATTAATTATTCCCAAAAATTACTACTAAGACCACTGCTAAAGTAAGTTGACATTTCTATCATCTTCACAGAAAATGTTCACATTGTATATTCTTTCAGTGACTTATCTCTGCTAGTGGTGAGAAGCCATGACAAAGGCTACCCCTAAATACTTTATATTTCATTTTGATGTATGTGACACATTGATTTGAACAACAGACTTGGCCTCCCAGTTAGGTTTTTCTTGGCTTTCTGGTTTCAGTATATTTGTTGATTCTTTGTACTGTATTATTTTCTTTTTATGATTTTGCATTTTCTGGACTGGCTGTTTAATGGGAGACAATGGTTCTGAGCCTTAGTAAAGCCAGCCTCAGATGAGAAACTAGTTATGAAAAAAATCTGTACAACAGATAATTTGCAGATAAGGAAGCAAAAGTTGAATGTTTGTGGATCAACTATCAAAATCATTTAGCTCCTAGTCTTCAGGATACAAATTCTCCTTCCAAGATACCAGTGACAGAAAATGGATCAAGAACTTAACTGCAGGTCAGCAACACCATGACCAGTGAATGTGGAACTATCCTTTCCTACATGACAGTAAGACTCCTTATTTAGCACATTACTTGCCTTATACATCAATCCCACCTAGTATTACTTACAGGCCTGAATGGGGATATGCTAGGGTCTCACTCAGAGCTGCATCTCATTAAATATGTGCTGTTTTTCAAATCACCCAACTCATACCCTGGGATTAATTTATTTACCCATAAATAAAGCCACCATATTTTCTTAACCTCAAATTGGGCCATATCATAGGGTCTGATATGTATTAGCATACTTCTTAAGAGGAGGATACTATGAGAAATTGGGACTGCTATGGAAACAGAAAACCAAGTCAGAAATAAAACTCATATCACAGTCCTAATCTCAATTCACATTTCAGAAGTACATATTCCCATTTACTGCAAAAATAGGTCTGCTCTCTTCAATCTTGAACACAGACCACTCCATCAACCTTCTTTCAAACAGGAATACTGATCGCCATACTAGAAAGTAGGATTGTCTTCTAACCTGTAGTGGTGGATAGATTGGTCTGGAAGACTCTGTGTTTTGAGTCAAGTTTCTTTGCAAGCAGCAAAACCAAGAGGTACCTTTTGTTCACACCAAATGTCCCTTGCAGAATTCAGAATGACTTTTGGGTCAGGAAGATTTCCTGGAACAGGCCCCTTTGTCACTGAATGACAACCCGTAATCATTCTAAACTGCATCAATAAAAAATAAATATATATATATATATATATATATATATATATAAAGAGGGATGTTACACTCTGCATCGTGCCCATGAACACCTCACATGTTAACTTAAAAATGTAAACTGAACCAAGGTGTATTTATTTCCCACTTTACCTAGGAATAGCTGCAATGTTAATGCTGAAGATGCATCACAATCCTGAAAATCAACAACAGAGAACACCCTTCCTGATTCTCTTGGGACATGGGGGTACTACTATTTATGATTCCAAAGCAATTAAAAATAATTTTCCACTGGTTAAAGTTGACTTTCTAAAATATGGGAAAATATATATATACATACTTTAACTCAGAGTATTTTCCTTAGATATTTCTTATTCATATATTGGATGCTATTTCAACATATGCTTAATGAAAAGATTTTCACAGAGCTTCAGCTATCCTGTTTAAAACAAACTGGACAAGGAAAGCAGTAGCACTTGTGAAATACTACATGTGTCTAAGCAGAAAATGAGTTCCCCAGCACAGGTCGGAACACTGCTTACTGACAAGACTGTACTTTAACAAAGCAAGAAATCAAAATGTTTACTTACCAACTTTCACCATGTGGATTCAACTGGAGACTGAGGAGTTATTTTTTATTAAGCGAATCCCTTCCCTTTAGAAGTTGCTAGAATAAATAGCTTCAAAATAAACCCCATTCATTCAGTTTAGTTTACATTCTAAAAGCTCAATCTCAAACTCCTGGTTCTGCATTTAACCTAACAGGGAGATTTTAAAACCATTTTGTTCTTACTACCTAACTATAAAATCAAGTCTGGTATGACTTGAGGTGTACTTAGAAAATATCAAGCTAATCTAGTGTTTTCTTCAACTCCACAGAATTTTGGTACTGGAAGGAATCAAGTGATAATGTAGCCCAATCACCTGATTGTACATTTAAAAACAAAAACGTGAGATCACGGAGATGAGATGATGTGCCCACAGTCAACAAGTCGGCTCTGGACCCCTAGACCAATTGTCACACCTCTGGTATCCACAAGCTCTCTTTTCACAGAAATTCAAAGGAATGTTTATCCCTCCTCTCTCCTCCACAACTGTTAGGCATAGCTGTTTCCTTTTCAAGCCTATGCAAAAGAGAACAATGCATCCACTCGTGAAAAGACTCTGATTAGGATGACCCTCAAATACTGTACTGTTGGTAACATTTATTATCATCTGAAAAGCAACTAAATGATCCCAGATCCCAAGAATTCAAATCTCTAAATGGGGTAATTTCTCTTTTATCTTACAGCCAAATGTGTATGGTGGCCTTGAAAAAGACACAGTTTCCTAAATAAGTTACAGATAGCCCCTGGAAGCATATTTCTTAGTATAAAACATTCACAAATGATACTAAAGCACTTTGCCTAGCTGTGACTTGGAAAAATACTACAAATCCACAGCTGTACTGAGGAATCTACCGTCACACATTATCTATAAGAGAAGTGTTCTATATAGAAGTGTTCCTATACAAGTCTTGAGGGCTTAAATGCTTCCTTCTCAGTGTGAAATCACGATCCAGACATGCTAAAATAAATGCACCTTGCAGGAAAAAACAAACAAACAAACAAACATTTAGTAATAATCTAATAATATTTGGTTTGGAAGCCCTTGCTGTTACTTCTTGACCCTTTTACCCTTAAGAAAACCATGTAAGATAAAGGAAAACCCCAGAGTCCCCAAATGACTATATTTCCTGGATTCTCAGAAATACCAAATTCTAATACATATCAATAAAATTTCATGTAACTTTTCAGATTTTAAAAGGAGATGTTGTGGAAACAATGAAATACATTTTCCCTTCCTAACATAGCCAAATCATTGCTATTGCTATTATAGAATAGTCAATAAACATCTAATACCAGAGAGCATTTAAACTATATTAAGATATAACCTGACCTAGTTGGGTACAGCAAAAGCTACACAGTGCCTTGTCCACAGAGCCAATTTTTTATACCATGACATGCCTGGGATTCTTCCCCAAAAAGAAGAAACTGAAGTAATTATTCAGTGGCAGGCTATCTTGTATCTGCAAATCAACTTCTGTAAGGAGCTCAAAATTAAAGAAATTACCCATTATTTTCACAATATCCTAATAAAGCAGATGTAACTCATGGGTTCTAAGTCTCTTTTTCTCCCAGAGGAAGATTAAACAATTTAGACATAGCATCAGGCATTTATACGGAACTCGGCATTTCAGAGGTTTCACACGTTCTCATTTGCCTCCCATAACAACCCTGTGATGTAACAAATGCTTTATGTGCCCTCTTTTTCACTAATGAGGAAACTGGGGTACAGAGATTAACAGAGTCACTTTCCCAAATGAACGGTGACCAACCCAAATAGTGTTACCCCTAGTCTAATGTTTGTTACATTTTTTGCTCTAAATCCAAAATATATTAAAATGTCACTTTTGAAGTCTTGTTACAAGATGGCATTTCCTTGCTCTGTCACTCTCCATTGTCCACTAGAGATCTTTGGTCTGCACTCAGTCAACAACACCCCCCCTACCCCTGGCAGTTTTTCATTCTCCAAAGGGTGTTCTTGAGAGGTGTTTCTCTAAAGTGGTTGTGAAGGGGTGAAGAGAAGGGGGTAGCTTTGGTTTTAAACCTAACATTGAATTTACTTTGAATTTTAAATATCATTCAAGGAGAGGTAAGATTTATATTATTGTCAAATGATGGCCTGGGATTAAAAGGCTTGAGAAAAGCTATTCTAGCGCTTTTTTTTTTTTTTTTTAAGTTCGCAGTTGTCAGAGTTCATTACGTGCTGAGATACCCTACATAGCATTTTTTCCCCAGACTTCAGAACAACAACTTTATAAAGAATAGAAGTTGAAATACTGGAGAATAAGGCCTCTTATGTACTCTGAGTTTGTGAACCTACATCTCATTATGACTTAACAGTGTAAGTTGGATTACTAGCTGTTACCTCACATTCTAGAACATCTTGTCATGAGTTAAATGCAGTTTTATGTGTCACTAATTCCTTTAATAAAAATGATAGGGCTTCCCTGGTGGCGCAGTGGTTGGGAATCTGCCTGCCAGTGCAGGGCACATGGGTTCGAGCCCTGGTCTGGGAGGATCCCACATGCCGCGGAGCAGCTGGGCCTGTGAGCCACAATTACTGAGCCTGCGCGTCTGGAGCCTGTGCTCCACAACAGGAGAGGCCGCGATGGTGAGAGGCCCGCGCACCACGATGAAGAGTGGCCCCCGCTTGCCACAGCTGGAGAGGGCCCTCGCACAGAAACGAAGACCCAACACAGCCATAAATAAATAAATAAATAAATATTAAAAATGTATATAGCAAAAATATGGCAAATATATATTTAAAAAAAAAAAAAGATAATGATGGTGATGTGGAAGCCAAATGTTTTGACACAATTCTTTCTTATATCAATTATAGCAAATAGAATGCTAAATTCTGAGGTGAATCCCCACATTCTGCACTTATGTCGCTACACAAATAAATAAACTTAATAAATCTAGAATTTATGTTGCACATTTAATAGAAAGCTCTTAAGCCATAATCACTGTAGCTGCTGGGCGTCTTAATTCTTCAAGAATTCTTTCAGTGCATGCATTAACTTTGGTTAAATTATTCTGGATTTAAAGGCAGAAGAATATTTAAAATAGTATGGTTTCAGAAGCATCATTGTAACAGAGCAATTTCAAAAGATTCAGTTGCTAAATTTGACTTCATAGTCCCTTTGCAGATCAGTTATTTAGATTTAAGAAGAGAAGGGAATCATGTGCTGTTATCTCTGTGGCCATTCTTCTCACACAAAGAAAATGAGAGAACAATAAAATAAGACTAAGAAATCATTCTTCCAATGATTGTCATTGAACTGTTACATTAGTAAACATTCACAGTATGAAGTCTCTCTCAATCTCCAGCATATAAAGTAGTGCAAAGGAAAAGAAAAAATAAAGAAAGGAAATTCCAGTTCTGTTATCTGTGAACAAAACTTGTTACATTTTCTCTGATTTCATTTCTTCCATTATTGTTAGGCATTTGCTGTCACATCTCCCCAAAATTAATAATAAAATATAATCAATTTCTAAAGGCCCCTGCAGCCTTTTTAAAAGTTAATTTCCAGTTAAAAATAAACTTTAATTAAATCCAAGATAAAATTGTAACCTATAGTCTATTAAATAATCCACTTTCTTTTTTTTCTACATAGTAATTCTTACAATTTTTAAAAAACAGCAGCTATGGAATCCAAAGACATGAAATGCTATTAAAGCACTGATAAATGACTGCTCAAATTCATTAGGTCTTACATAGTAAATACTTCAAAATGCCAACTTTTCCCATCACTGCACAATTACTAACAACGTTGACAATTTACTTACACATACACACACGCACGCAGCACTCACACACACACAAACACACACATACACATTCTCTCCACAGAACCATCTTTACTTTTAACATCTCCTCCAGTAAATGTGCAAAATTCTTGCATTCTAATAAAAAATATAAAGATAGATTTGCTCCTATTTAAGCCTCCCTCTTCTCCAAGATGTATCATTTGTTTGATATGTAATACAAGTTTAGTAACAATTATGCCATGTATAACCATTAAATGGCGTACTACTGTATGCATTGGATTCATTTGCATATATCATTTTCATAACTGCACTCTCTATGCATAAATATATTTGGAGATGCTGGGATTGGGGGGAGGGGCAGTGGCGGGTGGAGAACGAGATTCACACGTCGGTCTCCACAGCCTTCGCATTAGAACAGTTGTTTTTATCTGTCTCACTGTCACCCCCCTTTCCCTGACACTTCTCCTTTGCACACAGAGATTCCTTAACCCCTTCTTCCATCTCTAGATACTCTGACTTGTCCCCCAGGGAAGAAGAAGTAGAGCTTCGAAATTTCTTCAGCAAATTAGAAGGGAGGTACGGGCAACCGACTGCATTCTGTGTCAGCTGTGTCTGTTCCTCATTTTCAGTCTCTCTGTGGTAGAAATAGTTAAAGTTAGAGACAATCACTGGCACTGGCAAAGCAATGGTTAAGACACCTGCAATGGCACACAGAGACCCTACGATCTTGCCCCCCACAGTGATGGGCTTCATGTCCCCGTAGCCCACAGTTGTCATGGTCACCACGGCCCACCAAAATGCGTCTGGGATGCTTTGGAAATGGGTAGTCGGTTCATCCGCCTCCGCGAAATACACAGCACTGGAAAAGAGGATGACCCCAATGAAGAGGAAGAATATCAGAAGGCCCAGTTCCCGCATGCTGGCTCGGAGCGTGTGGCCCAGGATCTGCAGGCCCTTGGAGTGCCTGGAGAGTTTGAAGATCCGGAATACTCGGACCAGACGGATGATCCTGAGGATGGCAAAGGACATGGCCTGCTGCTGCTGACCGTTGCCACCCCCCTGCTGCTGGGCCAGATCCGTGCCCAGCGTGATGAAGTAAGGCAAAATGGAGACAATGTCAATGATGTTCATGATGTTTTTGAAGAAGAGGGCTTGGCTGGGACAAGCAAAGCAGCGAACCACAAACTCAAAGGAAAACCACACAATACAGACTGTCTCCACAATGAAGAAGGGGTCGTTGAATATCGTGTGCCCTGAGTTCTCTGGGTGGGGGGCCGAGGTGTCGTTCAACAACCCACTGTGCCCGCCTGTGCTCAGGGCCATGATAAGATCCCTGTCGTCCCTAAACTCTGGCAAGGTTTCCAGGCAGAAGATGACAATGGAGATGAGGATGACCAGGACCGAGACGATAGCTATGCCCCTCGCCGGACTGGAGCTCTCTGGATACTCAAAGAGCAGCCAGATCTGCTTTTTGAACTCGCTCTCTGGCAAGGCCCGGTCCTCCTCGTCTCTCACAAAGCCCTCGTCCTCCCGAAACTTGAGCAGGGCCTCCTCCCCCAGCTGGTAGAACTTCACCTCCTCAGTGAAGATATCAAAGGGGACGTTGACGGGCCTCTTCAGGCGGCCCCCTGACTGGTAATAATACAAGATGGCATCAAAGCTAGGCCTGTTCCTGTCAAAAAAATACTCGTTACGCAAAGGGTCGAAATACTGAGTCCTCTTCTCAGGGTCCCCCAACAAAGTCTCGGGAAACTGGGCCAGAGTTTTCATCTGGGTCTCAAAGCGCAGGCCTGAGACGTTGATCACCACGCGTTCGCAGCAGTCGCTGTAGCGGACCGAGCTGTAGCCGCCGCCGCCCCCATCGTCCTGGGGCAGCAGGTCGGTGTAGGAGCACTCATCGCCGTGGTCGTCCTCACTGTAGTAAAACCTTCCCTCCTCCTCCTCCTCTTCCTCCTCCTCCTCCTCCTCCTCCTCTTCCTCCTCCTCCTCCTCCTCCTCACTCAGATCCCGCAGGATCTTCTCCTCGGAGCCACTGGGCATCAGGTCGGAGCAGTGAGGAAAGCTGCTCTGCCGGTGGTGGACTTTCTTCTTCTCGGGCCGCTGTCGCCTCCTCCTCCTACTTCCCCGGCCGCTCTGAGGGTCTTGGGAGGTGCAGGCCCCACGCAACTGGTGGTGGTGATGGTGGGCGCCCCCTCCAGACCCCCCGCCGCCTTCCACAGCAGCTGTGGCCGCGGCGACAGCGGCCGCCGCAGCCGCCCTCGAGTGAGCCAGCCTCTCGCGCTCCCGGGCCCGGGCCTGCGCGGCATAACCGTAAGGCATGTGACTGTTGCACCCTGAGCTCTCCGCACTCACCATTGCAACCTCCATGGTGGTGGTTTGGGGAAATGGCTGGTTCCAGTTGGAGAAGAAGAAGAAGAAAGAAAAATAGGGCAGCTTCTTTTCTCACCAAATTAAGGTAAGTTTGGAACCCTTAAGCAGATTGCTTGGAAGACTAAGGATATTTTCAGTCCAACTTTGCATTTTCTGTTTTTAAATCAGCACACCCCATGCTCTCTCTTCCCAGGGATTCAGTGTTGCTCTCCAGAGCTTGGCTCCTCCAGAGAAACAGCCTGGCACTTTCAAGCCTAAGTCAGAAAATGTTGGGGTCTCCCAAACACTTATTTTGGGGGGGATGTTCAAAGCGGGAAATACGTCTAGAATGTGGTGTTGATGCTGCGAGATTTAAAGGCAGCAAGTATCCAACAGCCAGCAGTCGTGCCTAGAAAATGGAATATATTTTTCTGCCATGGAAATTGTCCAAAGCTCAGTCCATCAAATTTAAATAAAATGCAAATAAGCCTTTAAGTCTTAGCACTTGCCTTCTAGTGATGGCTTGACCCATGTTAACATGTGACTTGAAGTATGTCCAGACATTGCCACTCAAAGCCTATCAGGATGATTCTCCAGGCTTTCCCCTTAAATTCATCACTGGCTTCCTGGACCCAGGGGTAATGCCGAGCTAGCTTTAGAGGCAAAGACCTTGGGAGGTAGAGAAGGTGCAAGATGAGGTGTCAGTGGGGGCAAGCCCAGCTCTGAGGTCTCCATAGAAATCAAGGAAATGCAGAGCATCCTTCAGCTAAAATCATGCAGAAGAAGCCACTTCACCTGAAAAAGGAGGGGAAACAAGCATAGGAGAAAAATAAAAAGAAGAATCAAATAATAAAGAGTAAACTGAGCGTTTCCTTCACATATACTTTTTTCTCCTGTCCTCAAGCAAGCAAGCCATTATATAAAGCACCAAAGCGACTATAAATTTCCAAGGAGCAGTATGGGGCAGCTTGTTAAATCTCCTTCTCACTAAACATCCTTCTTTCCTTCTTCTTTGGATATATTTCAGCACTGTCTACTTTTGTGGCAACTCAAGTATTTTTTTCTCTCTCCACTCTTGACCCACATGGCTCTTCCTTCAATCCACCTTTTCACTAATGCCAGGTCTTAATTCTCACTGTCACTCTCTTCATTCCACAATAACAATGCTGTCACTTTACAGCTGCTTCCATCATTCATTGATCTCAAGGCATTTTTTAAAATTTCCACACAAAATATTTCTGAATTTAGTGGCCATCCACCCCTCTCTGTCTTGATTCAGGATTAGAGAAGTCAGAAAAAACAGTTTTCTTTAATCCAGGTTCCACCACTTAAACAATCTTCAATCACATCATCTACAAAGTGTAGATAATAATACAACCTCCCCCATCCCACTTTTGAGAGGATAAATGAGATAACTGATGTTGACAGAACACCACAGTGCCTTGTACATGAGGAATATCAATAAAGGCTGGCGGTTATTAACAACATAATAACATTTTATGGTCAATCTACCCACCCCCGAATGCATATGTCCTCATAGCACTGTCTAAGCAGGGGAAGGGCAGAACGTGAGGACATCCAGGACATTTTGAGACTCACCAATGGCCTGTATTATGTTGGCACTCCCTGACTCGCTGAAGCATGTCCCTGTTGTTGTTTTTCTGTTCCCCTGACTCCAGAACGCTCCCTACCACCCACAGCCTAGGAGCTTATCCCAGTTTCCATTTCTCTAATAATCATCTTCTCTCCTTGCAGTTCCCCCATGTTCACCTCGATGCTTCCTCCTACACTTTGCTCAAGGAACTATCTCCTTATGGTTCAAATCCCAGTTTGCGTGCACTTTGTTTTCAGCCTATGATACTTTCTTCCCTATAATTTAACCATAGTTCCCATCCCCCAAATTCCCCTCTCTTTTCCTTCCCTCCCCCACCCCCCCCTTTATTTCCAATCTGCCACTTCCTGATCACATCTTCCTTGCAGCCCTCCTCTGTCCCCACTGTCACTTGGTATTCCTGACCTTTCTTCTTCCTTAGTTTGCTCTCCGTAGGTCCAACTAACGCATCTCCTCTGCCAGGACCTGTAAATGCTCCTGCCCCAATCTTGCTTCTCCTGTCTCCTCTTGCTTCTTCCATTCACTCTGTCCAACAGGACTTCCAAGAATGCAGAGAGTGGCCGAGAGAATTGGGGAGGATAATGACAGCCAGAATTCAGGGCACCTACCGGCCTCTATTACCGGAAGTACTTGGAGCCATTAACAGGACCCAGTGCTTGACCACCTGCTGCTCCTTGCTGAATCGTGTCAGCCTAGAAGCCTAAATACACCTGGGTTTTATCAAGTGACAAGCAGGGAAGTGGCAAACAAAGGTCTTCCCAATCACACATTCTAATGTGATCATACACATTCTCCCAGGGCAAGAGGTGAGCCTGACTGGGGACACAAAACCCAGAAAATACACCTCTGAGGGTTTCTGGAATGACATCCCCCTTCCTTTGCCTGACTCCTAACATCATCTCATACTCTGAAATGTTCACTCTCACAAGGTCTCCAAATCTCTGTCTTCACTGTGGAGGGTCAGGCCAACATCCTTTAAAGACTTTCACACAAGCCAAACTGCCTGAGAGTTTGCTCAGTTTCTTCCCCAACCTCTCAAAGCAGTTATAATACACTATTTAAATAAAGCCCCAGTGTAACCAAAGTGCCTGTAAATTTGTATACTACGCACACCCCCTCTTCCACCCAACTGACTCACAGAAGGTCACGAGTTAGAGGGTCTTCTAATTCACAATCAACTCTTCAGGAGAGCTAGACTTGCCCTCTTCACACCAAATAATTTCTTATTTACTTGTTTACTTATTCATCTATTTGGGTTTGTTCATTTTTGTTTAACTCCCTCCCCCACTGTACAAAAAGCAAATCACATTCCTTCTAATTTGCTACCAGTTACCTCACTATCCCTGACCTTAGAAGAAGAAGAGGATATAAAAAGGGAGGGAGTGAAGAAAAAAAAAAGAAAGAAAGAAAGAAAAGAAAAAAAGAGAAAAAATCCAACCAGCAAATCAGACTAGTTTAAAATCTCTCTTCCTTCTCAACTCAAGGTATTCATGTTAGGAGAATCTATTCAAGCCGACTCTCAGGAGACTTTATGGGGGAGACCTTTGCAGGGTAATGTCCCTTCCTTTTAAACACCACCAACTAATAGGATTTTGCTGACTACCAATTCCCCAATCCCTGTGCCCCCAAACAAGAGCTAAGCATCCCGCCCCTCCTCCTCCTCCTCCCCGCCCCCCACAACAAGGCTGTTTTCATCTCTCAGTGCTAATTCCTGCAACTGTTTTAGGGTGGTACCTGAACCTTATCAGAGAGAGAAAAGGAGAAAGAGAAGACTGAGAGAGAGAATTCCAAGGGCCAATACCGTGAGAAATATACACTTCAACGCACGCCATTTATACAGTCCCTATGTGTTGCTCAAATGCTCAGAAAATGCACGCAAACCCAAATGTTGGGAGAAGCAGCAATTTAAACCCGTTCACCAGCTGTTCCCAAAGAAACGGAACCAGTGAGTCTGGGATGAGGCAAAACGATGCTAAATCTAAACCCCACCTCGTTGGGAAACGACATCTTTAATCGCGCCCTTGCCTCCAGACCTAGGTTCCCGCTCGGGCACATTAAGCAGGGCGCACGCACCCCATCCCTTGGGTTGGGAAAATAACAACTGTTGGCCCCCCGGAAAGCCGCACAGCATCTGCACCTCCCTTCTCCCACCTCCTGGTTTATTTTTAACCGCCTTCCATTCATGCCCTTCTGTCACATTCTCGATATTATTTATCCCTCGAATGTCCACTGTTTCTTAACAGCCAAAAGAGGAGAGTAGAGGAAAGATAAGAGAGGTATCATACTTACCATTCCCAGGCGGGGTGCAAAATAAAAAGAAAGAAAATCCCCGGTTGGCTTTTTTTCCCCCCTCAAGCTGCAACAGCTGGAGGAGGGGAAGAATGATCTTGGGGGTGGAAGGAATCACTCCGGTGTGGCAGGTGGAGGCTCCAAAATATCCACGGAACAAGTTCTATTGCCTGGCCGGCGGGGGTTCACAGAATCCTCGCTGCTGGAGCCCGGGGGTGGGGATCGGGGCTGCCCCAGGGAGGACCCCAAGACTCCTGCTTCCTCGGGAGTTCAGCACAGAAGGGCTCGACGGGGAAAGAAAGTCAAGGTTCCCCAGAGAAAGAAACAAAATCCTAGACAGCAGCGATCACTTGTTAATCCCGAATTCCTCCAATATCCTTCCCTCTCCCTCTCTCGCTGGCTGCAGAAGCAGCACACGCCTCCCCTGGCCGGGAGCGCGCGCCGGCCGGGGGCGGGGCCAGGGCCGTCCGAGGGTGTGGCGTTCACGGCGGTCACCGGGGGCGCCTCCCGGCGCGGCGAGGCGGGCGCAGTCACGACGCCGTGACTGCCGGCCCCCCGGCCGCGGCCCCCCGACAACGAGGCTCCGGGCAGCCAGTGGGAACCATTCCAGGATCCCCCGGCTTGCGCCCCCAGAGGCGAGGAGCTAATCCCGGAGAGAGAGGTGTCCCCTTTGGAGCTGAAATGGGATCCCGACGGCAGAGTAGGAACGCCAAGACAGGCTGGAAGGGGTGACTTCGACGGCAGGTCCAGTCTCGACCGCAAGGTGCTTCTGGGCGTCTTCTCCTCTCCCCGACCCGCTTTCTCTGCATCTCCCCCGGCACCCCACCCACCAGCCCCGGCACCATAACGGGTTTGTGGGTTTGGGAGCCCGGGTGCATCTCTGGCGAGGCCGCCAGCCCGCAGCTCTCTAGTCGTCTGCTAGCGCGCCCAGACCCCTCGGCCTCCGCCTCCCTTGTAGAGAGAGAGTCTGTCGGCCTCAACTCGGGGGTCGGGACTCCCAGGAGCGGAGGAGACCGACTTTACGCAGGTGTCCGACCCCTGGGAGGGAAGAATTACTGAAATTGGAATCGGGCCCAGGCTAAGGGCTGCGCAGGGAGGCTGAGGTCCGAGCTAGGAGAGAGTCGGAGCGCTAGGAGCAGGTTGCAAGTCCGCCCCGGGGGCGGGGGGCTTTGGGAGAATGGGAGGAGCCCTCGGCGAACCTGTTGCTGCAAAAAGAAATACGATTTGGCAAGAGGTTTGGCTGCCTGGAGGTCTCTAACGTAGTGGTCGGATCTCCAATGCCACCCACCTCCGTAAAACAACAAAAACCGCACTTCCCCAAGCCGCCCCGCGCCGTGGGCAGGCGAGTGCGCTCGCAGCGGCGTCCTCACCCCGGTGGACTCTCGGATTGCTTATTAGCTGGCTGGCGTGTGAAATGCCCCTGGACGTCGATGTAAATATGCAATTCTCACAAATATGCCAAAAGAAAGATTAGCGGTGGGGAGTCAGAATTTACACACGCACACACACACACACAAGCTCAGGTGGCGACGGGGCTCCGGGCACCTCTCCCGGCTCTCTCTCTGATGGGCCAAGCAGGCAGTGGCGGCGTGCGCCCGGACTGCTGGAGCAAACTCGACCTTGGGGGGTCAGGTGGCGCCAAGGCAGCCACTGTCGTCCTCAGCTGGCAGCTTTGTTCGAGGGCCCTGTTGGGCCTCCTCCTTTTGTGGTGCTCTATTAATTATTAAGAGAAATATTCCCGAGCTGAATTATAGATATGCGCTGTGCTCACTCACCTAACCGCTGCTGGCTTGGCGAAGGACAACAGGAGGGCTGATTTTCGTTCCTGTTTGATTTTTTTGGGGGGGGGGCGGGAAGGATCTTTTTAAATAACTAAAAAATTCTCATTGTAATCGGTGAAAAGGAAAAAACAAATTTAAACTGACATGGGGTCTGGTTTTCCTAACTTCTTCCAGTTAGTGACAAAAGTTAGAACCTTCGTCTTCAATGAATTTATCTGTGATCCTCTGGCCTCCACCGCAGGTGGAGGAACTGAGAGAAAGATGGCGTCCACGCCAGCTCTAGAGAGGCTCTGTCTCAATTCATGCCCCACTATAATCCATTTCTGAAAGTAGGGAGGGTGGATTTCTCCAAAAGTAAAAAACATCCCATGTACTGGCCCCAGACCCTCTCTGTACTGCCACAATGTGAAGTAGTCACTGTGCAGTTTCAAACATGCGAGAAGCAGATGGTTGAGTTTATTGTTGTCTCGTCAGAAGGATGTTTCTTGGGATGGTAGAAGGCAGGGCTGAGAGCACAGGATCTTGGGACTAGTTTCCCAAAAGCAATTTGTGAGATCAGTTGGAAGCAACTGTGGAGTACTCTCAGGGAGATGAAAACTGAGATCGAATGATACACAAAAGAAGACAGGTATATTGAAGCTTGGACATTTTAATTGGATCATGTTAAAACTTTATGAATTACGCTTCCATGTGCCATTTACTGTTTGTTCCTATCACAGCCCAGAGAATTTTAAAGTTTAAAATGCCTGAGGTCTTTATAAATATTTACACTTCTTAGGTATCAGGAATCTGAATAACTAAAGCACCACAGCAAGAACACAGCTGAGGAAAAACCACTTTCATGAAGATGTTCATTCAGGTCATACAAGGTATAGTTACTGAGAACTTGATCAAGGCTGATAACACTCTATGGAGTGCCCACCTAGCGGTTCTCTGGCTCTCTGCTAAATACTTTGCATACATATTGTTTAATTTTATCTGCATAACTAAATGCTTTATGTGATAGGGATTATTATTATCACTATTTTATAGAGAAGGAAATTGAGGCTTATGATGGTTAATGAACTTGCCCCAAAGTTACATAGATAATTATTTAGCAGAACTGGGCCTTTAACAGCTGACTCAGCAATGTGGACAATCCCCATGCTAGTGATGATAATGCCCCGTGATCTAATGCCCATTTGTCCTCACCAACTACTGGCTGTTACAGATACAGAGGCAGTTTAGGAAACAAGGGGGTATGTGCTTTGATGGAGGTATGAGAAACGTGTTCCCAGGATGCAATGAATGGAGTAGCATCTAATTTGGGGGAAGCAAGCAAGGATTGACAAAGAAAGGGGAAATGTGTCTGAGGAATGTGAGAATTGGAGTGGCTGTCATAGAGAATACCTGGGCATGTGGCACTGGCGTGGACGGAATAACTGGAACCTGAGGGGTAGGCGGCCCCCAATTGGGAAGAGCATGCTTCTCACCCAGGCTTCCCCCCATTCCCAAACACACACACACACACACGGACACACACACACGCACGCACGCACACAGACACACGCACACACGCACACAGACACACACACACAGACACACACACGCACACACACACGCACACACACACACAGACACACACACACACCTCTTTGAACTTTAAAAGAATTTCTTTATAAAGCAAACAAGAAACATTCCATTTCTCTTCCTGAAATTCTCTTAAGGATTCCTAGAAAGTCCCACAGATAAACAGTAGCAGAAAGATTCTTTGCTGTGACCAACAAAAATCTACCTTGTCTCAGTTTCAAACTGTTTTCTTTGGAGAGGAAAAAATTATTTTCTTGCCTTTCTTAATCATCAACTAGTCAAAATTCTTCAAGCCCCCTACACCCAAATATACCTATTACCACACATAATTCCTCCCTGGCTTTGAATTCTCTCAATGGTAATACAAATATTCCAGACCACACTATGAAGCTTATGCTTATATAGAAAAGGGCAAAGGGCAGCAGATCTTCCTTTGTACAAAGCAGATAGGAGGCCCTGTGGGATACAAACTAAGTCCATTATAAATGTTTTTGTTCTCTTTGGGGACCATGGTCTCCAGTGAATTGCAGCGTTCTGTTTACTTCACCTCTCTCTCCCCCAGAAGCCCACAACACCTCCCTGAATACAGGCAATGTATCCTGAGCAACCAGCGCAATACCTGATCCAGAGCAGGCATTCGATAAGAATGTACTAAAATGAATGAATAATGGAAGAGGCTTCCATTTGCCAAGAAAGCTCAGTGAATGTGTTGGGAGAAAACCCAGAGAAGATTGCTTTTTTACCTGCTTACCCCAGACTCTCAGCTATCGGCATTTTAAAGTTCTGAAGGGATGTGAGGGGTAAAGAGTTCTGGGGGACTTGATTCCATGCTTCCCATTCCCTAATGTATGGATGCAGATGTTCTGAGCAGCCCATAATTCCTTATGAAATGTGAGTCACTCAGCTAGTTTTTCCTTGTAGATGGATTTTTCAGTGACCTTTCACCACACCACCTTGCATTCCGTTTTATGCATACCAGTACTAGTCAGGTCTTAAGACCTCAGAACAGCATAATCACTTCTCATTAAAGTGAGGAAACATCAATCCTGGAGAGAAAGACTAACCACTCACTTCCCGACTCTCTGACCACAGCTCTGTGTAGGTACAGTGGGGAGTAAGACAGCTACTCTCTGCCCTGGATGGACACCTGCAGTCTAGAGGGTGAGAGATGCATCAACACACCGATGTGGTTAGGGTCTGATAGAAGTCACACGAGGAGCAGAGAGAAGCAGCACTAACTGAGGTTAGAAAGGTCCTCAAGCCAGAAGGAGCCACGGGGGCAAAGGCTTACTGAATAAGAATGGCAAGAATGAGTGTAAGAATAAGCAAAGAGAAGCAGAGGATCCGATATGGAATGGGAATGGGAAGCAGTGAGTGTGGACTTAGATATGCCACGCTCAAGAGTTTGAACTAGGGTCTATGACAAAACGCTGCATGAAAGGATTCTCAACCCTTTTTCCACCTCTACACACAGGACAGATGTGGTTCACATGCATGACACACTCCCCTGGGCAAACGCAGATGAGCAGCTGCAGCATCCACTAAATAGACTGAGTTGCAGGCATTTCCAGGCTTCCTGGCTACAGTGGCATCTTTCTCCTCCATCTATGAATGCATCTGAGAAGCCAAGTGAGTGAAATTGAGTTGGCAGAACCTTAAATCATCTCAGATTTAGATTTCTGAATGCAAATCAATCAAAAATGTCCTTCGTTAACTGAAGTAACTCAGAATTTGCAATGTACCGCATCTTTAATAGTAATATACCAATGTGGGGTGACACTGCTGTTGAGATCCACCCTGTCAGACCCAGTAGTTCCTCTGGTCCAGGATCCCCTGTGGATACCAAAATCTGAAGATACTCAAAGCCATTAATATAAAAATGGCGTAGTACGGTCAGCCCTCCGTATCTGCGGGTTCTGCATCCACAGATTGGTTGGTTGACTGCATGGATGCAGAACCAGTGGGTACTGAGGGCCAACTGTACACTATAACAAGGTGAAGTGGATTCATTCTTTTAGCTCTTTGTTATGCTTTCCTTATATGTGGTTAGAATATACAGCAGTTATGGAGACTCACTTAAAATGAAATATCCACCTTGGTGCAGATAAAAATCACCCACATCCTTGTGTGTGGGCACCAATCAATCAGGTGCAAACTTGGGGCAGAGATGAATAGAAGAAGGTTTAGGTATGGAATAGTTTTCAGTCCCTACAGACATTACCACCACCGTGCCTTCCATATTAACTCCTAATAATTTATGTCAAGGAGCTTTTCCCGTATAAGTAAGTGTGGGCCTTTTTATAAAAATAAGAGGTCATGGTATACTTCCTGCCAACAATGTGTTCCAGACTCTGAAGGTCCCTTTAAATATGGTCAATGACCATGGTACAGGCTGGATTCTACTCTTTCAAGAGTTGGCTGCTTTGCCATCTTCCCCATTTTGATTGTGATCAGTACCTTTCACCCCCTAGAACAGACATCACCAAGGCTTAAAACAGGCCTTTGCTCTACAGCCTAAGAATGTTAACTGCCTCCTCCAGGCTGCCAACACCCATCACAGCCCTGACCATCTCTCCTTCATCAGACCAACATTACTTCTCATTTGGTTAAGTACTAGAAAGACTTTGTCCAGCACATGCTTTCCAAAACAAGAGCCATAGTTGTAGGAAGGATGCTCTCATGTAGAAGAAATTTGTAGTAGGTACAGATTAGTTAAGAAATATACCCCAAATTATGTCTGCTCTTTGCTCACTTTTCTCCACTCCTGGCTAAGAGAGAAACACAATTCTGGGGATTAGCCAACTGATATACAGTCGACCCTTGAAAGACACAGGGGTTGGGGTGCCAACCCTCTGCACAGTCAAAAATCCGAGTATAATTTACAGTCATTCCTCCCTCTCTACAGTTGAGCTTTCGTGAATTCAACCAACCAACTACAGCGTATTGGAAAAAAATTCTTGCATAAGTGGACCTGCACAATTCAAACCCATGTTGTTCAAAGGTCAACTGTATTTTAGAACCAAAAGCACAAACAAACAAAGCTGAGAGTATGAGTGTCTAGGTTGTTAACTTACGGTTGCTGAGAACAACACATCAGCTATTAGGTTTTATATACACTAGAAGCCCCTCTAATTTATCTCTCAGTCAACCTCAAAAATCAGCTCTTATTCTGAGTAAACACAGAGAACATAGGCTGACAGCCCCAAAGTTCACACAGGAGTACAAAAACTGACAGTCTTCTTTAGATGGTTTTTCAGAACGAGTCCTTTTCTGAATTCATATATAGATTTGAACTTGAAAGTAAATTACAGTGAAATTCTAATGATTTACAATAGCCCTGGGGTGGGGGGGAAATAAACATTTGACTAAAGCAATTACTCTTGGACTGCTTGCAGGGCTGGAGCAGAGATCAGATGCTGGGGTTATAAGATTGTCTCTCCAGCTTCCTGGTTGCAGAACCTCCTGCAAGACACTTAACCCTTGTGAATCTCAGTTTCCTTATCTATAAAAAGGGGAACTGTACTATCAGTCCTCTTTTACAAGATCATGAGCGTAGATCATATAAGAAAATGTAAGAAAACTGTTCTACAACCATAAAAGTACAACATAAATACAAGACATTATTTTAAAGTAATAATCATCTGTTATGGACTGAATGTTTGTGCACCTCCCCGCCCCCCAAATTCATATGTTGAAGCTGTAAACTCCAATGTGATGGTGTTTGGAGATGGGGCCTTTGGGAAGTAATTAGAGTTAGATGAGGTCATAAGGATGGGGCCTGCATGAGGGGATTGGTGCCCTTATAAGAAAGAGACACCAGAGAGAGATATTAATCTCTCTCTCTCTCTCTTTCTCTCTCACTCTCTCAGAAAGATGGTGGCTGCCTACAAGCCCAGAGAAGAGGCCTCAGAATGAAACCTACCTTGCCAGCACCTTGATCTTAGGCTTTCCAGCATCCAGACTGTAAGAAAATAAACTCCTGTTGTTTAAGCCACCCAGTCTATGGTACTTTTTTTATGGCAGCCTGAACTGATTACGACATCATCAAAACTTGATAACAGATATTTAACCTGTCTTTCCTAGCAAACTTTGTTATGGTATTAGAAACTGGTACCTGAAACTCAGCAACATGTTGGGTAAGAAATGATCCTTACAGGTTTTCTTTCAAGGAATGGAAAGATTTGTAATCAACTTGCTAGTTGTTAACATGGTAGTAAAATTTTATTAGGCCTTCATAATCTAAAACTCACTCTAAACCAATTTGGAATTTTGGGAAGTTTTTCTTGTAAAATGGCTATAGATGACATTAGCTTGAATATCCTGAATATTGTTAACAGTATTAACTGTTCATTAATTCAACAAAATTTTATTGAGCACCTCCTTTATCTCAGGCATCAGTCTAAGCACAAAGCAGTAGCGATAAACAAAGACAAAGCCCCTGCTCTTAAAAAGATAAGCAGGACTTCCCTGGTGGTGCAGTGGTTAAGAATCTGCCTGCCAGTGCAGGGGACACAGGTTCGAGACCTGGCCTGGGAAGATCTCACATGCTGCAGAGCAACTACTGAGCCTGCACTCTAGTAGCCACAGATACTGAGCCCGCGTGCCACAACTACTGAAGCCCTCGTGCCTAGAGCCCGTGCTCCGCAACAAGAGAAGCCACTGCAATGAGACGCCTGCACACTGCAACGAAGAGTATCCCCGGCTCACCGCAACTAGAGGAAGCCTGTGCGCACCAATGAAGACCCAACACAGCCAAAAATTAATTAATTAATTAAAAAAAAAAGATAAGCAAAGTTATTTCACACAACATTAACTGTTATGAGGAAAATAATATAAAGTAATAGAGTGTCAGGAAAAAGGTTTTCAACTTCAGTTGGCTAACTACAGAGAAGGTGACATTTGAACTGAGGCCTACGTGACAAGAAAGCTTGCCATGTGAAGATTTAGGGCAGAGGAAAGAAAATCTGTTAGAAAAGGTCTGAACAGATGTGGTCTAAAAATTGAAAATGTCAGACAAGGGTAGCTAGAAAGCAAAGGCTTTCCCATAAGGAGTCTAGTGAACAGGTAGAATCTAATGCACGAGAGTCCTAATACGATTTAATTCTACATAGCACCACCTAATCATTTTAAGTTGGGATCATGGAAGTGCATCTCCCTCCTTCCTTCCTCAGACCCCAATTTCAGGCTTAGTCACTCTTCTAAGTATCTGAGAATAGATAGGAAGGAGCCTTCCTAGGGGGTTAGAGAGGTAGTCCTGGGCAGAGAGAAGAGTTCACAGTTCTACATCAGAAAACCGCTCACATGTACATAAGAGGTGATGATTGCTATCCCCAGGTGTCCTGAGTTGTAAATGTAGTTCCCAGATTTCTCTCCCTGGTCTAGTGCTGCCTATTCTCTAAAAGGCAGGATGTGCTGTCTCTGTTACAACTTCTGTTTTATTAACAGTTCTTTTCATAGCAAGGAATAGAAAGCCATTCAAGCTAGCTCATAAACAGTCGGCTTACAGTAAGGTTATTGTCAGATCTTACAGGAGTCCACAAAAGAGCTGAAGAACTCTTTCTCAGTAATGAGTCTGCTTTCCCATAATGTCCCCATACATGTGGCCCCACAATGGCTGAGTTAGCCCCATTGTTATACAGTCTTTCAGTTTAAAGGTCCTTCACATGCTCTACAATATCTAAAAGGAGGAATCTGATCAATTTAGCTCAACTTTTTAACCAAGCCAATCAAGTCACAAATTACCAGCTTAACTGGTCAAGCCACCAATGTCCCAAAGGGAAGTTCACTCACCTGAGTCTGTAGCTAGAATGAAATTTTCTGAACAGGGGCCAATACAAGTAAGTCCAGCTCACTAATTCTAATAGCAACATGCCAGGTTGTTTTAAGATCTTGGGAAACCCTTGCTACTCTTACTTAGAGGATCTTCCCGGCATCATATCTAGCATACTTGAAATGGTTACACATTCCACGTTAGAGATTATGCAATCTATTTTACAGTTGAGTTGCAGCTGACTAGTAGACAGTATTACATGGAAATTTTGCAGTATTTTAAGTTTTTTCTGTATTTCAGAGCTAATTTTAAGAGTGTAGACATTTCATAGCCTCCTGAAAAGCTTATAGGCACACAGGCATGGCCCAGAAACAAACCATAATCCCTGAACAAAGAAATAGCTCCTTGATTACTGTCAAGTACTTAAGAGTCTTGGCTTTTAAGGTATTATTAAATAATCACATTTTTGGCTGATAAACTCTGGATGAAAGATATCCTCACTTACCTGTTTATTCGTCTGCATGTGAATATGTGCTGACATATGTGAATGCATCCTGTGTTTATGTTGTCTTCTATGTTGTGTGTAAGCTATAATGGGAAAGCTAATTATTAAACTCTGCAAATGCACCCAGAGGCTACTGTGAGCGATGCATCCAAAAAAAAAATCTAAAAATAACTATGTAATAAATAACCATTTGCAGATGGGAATTTTTCGTGTGGTTTTCTAAACAACAGCGGGTTTCTTTAAGGCATTACGGAATTTTTCCTGATGTTTTACTAGGTGTACTAAATCTTCCATACTTAAAGACAGATAATTTGAATAAGAGTGTGATAAAATTGACTGGATCCAAATTAAAGTTATTTTTAGGACAATATCGAAAGCAATAGACAATTGCTTTCATCTTAGAATAGATTCATACATGCATATTCTCCTGTGTTAGTTAAAAGCACCAAGAGAGTCATTTCTGAGAGGCAGAGCATTCCAGCGATTATTTTAGAATACTACATTGCCAAAAATGTAAAGACCACTCTTCAAAATAATATCTTGATTGCTTAGTGTTTTATTTCTTCAGGTTCACTCTGAAGAAAAAATTTTAAAAAAAGGAGACTAAACAAGAGCTTAAAAGTTATAGGAATATGTTGCAGAAATATTTAAGTGAGAAAGCCGCAAAGTGTGCAGCAAGAGACTCACTGAAAAATGCAAGAGAATTGGGTGTTTCTTAGCAGGGGTGATATACCAAACTTTATAAACAATTAAAATAATATTAAATAATTGCCAAAATTTAAAGTCAACTTACAGAAGAGTGGGCTTGACATGTGATAATCTGAGATGGTTTCTTCTACCTGGGACCAAAGTATTTGGTGCAGCCTTTCAAGACAGCTCTGGTTCATACAATCTTCTGCCACCACTAATGTATATGTAGTTAGTGGTCTAGTCATGTGCCTCAAACCTAGCTCAACAGAGTCCCTGTACTAATAATATGTTTAATAACTATTAATTTTCCTGCTCAAGACAGAGCATCTCCATCAAGTGATGAACTTTGGCTCTAGTTTTAAGCTTAAAGAAAAATATACTATATCCTTCTCTTTAACTCATGGGAAGTTATTGAATATTTCATTTCTAAGTTGAATGTGATATATGCAAAGAATAATTTGACTTGTTTATGGTGATATACAGATTACAAGTTAAGAGCACAGCCTCTAAAACCAGCAAATCTCCATCCATTACTAGATGTATGACCTTGATTAGGTTTCTTAAGTTTTCTAAATGGAATGTTCTCATTCACAAAGGGAGAACAATGATACGTACTTGAAAAGGTTGTTGTAAGAACTGGAGGAGACAAATTATGTGAAAGACAAAATGCACAGGACAACTGAGGAGATGATTTTATTCGAGCCATTACAATGTGGAGATTATTCATTAATGAGGAGAGTCTCAAATAAAAGGAAGAGTGCTGGGGGTTTTATAGAAGCAGAAGCAGATAAACAAAGGACGCATCCTAGAATCCTATAGGGGTCATGAGGAAAGACGGAGGTGAGTCTTACCCTGTAATATGCAAATAGAATAAAAATCTATGTGTATATTATACTCAATGCTGATAAATCAGAGAAAACATAGCTGTTTTTATTAAACAAAAAAATATTAAACAATTCTCATTTGCCAAAGATTTACCTAAATTATGTGAGCTTGAAATCATAAAACATTTCTGATTTGGTTTCTGTAAGGATACTTTTAAAATTTGGCACATTGAAAATCTTAATAGTTCAATTTCCTTAATTCCTGGGAATTTTAGGAATATTCAACTTATATATGCAATAATTTACCTCTAAGCCAATCAGAATAGAACTCCTTAAGGAGCTCTTTAAGGTATAATCAAATTTGGTAATTCCATCTGGAGGTAGGAAATATTACACACTCACACAATGAGAGGTAAAGGCCTTTCTGAATAACACATAAATACACAGAAAGAGAGAAAGCTTATGACTTCAATTCTAAAATTTCTGTCACGGGTCAAGCATAAACACAGAAATGCAAAGAACTGTTCTCTTCCCGCTGGGTATAAGTTCTTAACTGATGTGCACTCCAAACAGACAAACAGACAAGACTAACAACCCAGAGTCTCTGTCGTCTTTCACCTGACAGAGACAAGACCTCTATAAACCATTAGTTTCTTTACAGAGACCACCAAATGGTCAGACGACAAAACCAAAAGAAGCTGGCAGCAGAAATCAGGCACGTGTTCAAAAAGAATCAAAATCAAATCCTTACCATGCTACCGATGGACACGAGTCTATTGCACAGGACCAGGAGTTGGACTTACCATTGGGTCACCAATCACTAGCCAGGAGCAGAGGACAAAGGGCTCCAAAAGTCCTTTACTGGGTGGAGTAAACAGGGATCCAAAAGTGAGGCCATCATATCAGAGTTACAGTACCAAACTGTGAAAGACAAATGCAGAAAAGGAGATTATTTTATATAAACTATTACAATAGGAAGAATATTCATAAATGAGGACTGTCTCAAAGAACAGGAGGGAGCCTGGGATTTTTTAGCGACCAATAAGCAAGAAGGTTATCGTGGAGTTTATGGGAGTCGTTGGGAAGGAGGCAAGTGGGTCTTAACTCAAAATATACCAGCACACGGTGGTCATTAAAGGGTAGGAAGATTTCTTAACTATTATTTGCTTTCCAGGAGCAAAGGGCTCAGATAAAGTTCAGCATTGTGCATAGCGCAGGGAGATCAGCTTGGTTTTTTGTGTCCACCTAGAGGGGTGGGATAGGGAGGGTGGGAGGGAGACGCAAGAAGGAGGAGATATGGGGATATATGTATAGGTATAGCTGATTCACTTTGTTATACAGCAGAAACGAACACATCATTGTAAAGCAATTACACTCCAATAAAGATGTTAAAAAATAAAGTTCAGCATTGTTAAATTGTCAATTTTGTAAAATGTTTACTCATGAAGAACAAAGTTTTGGCAATTATTGTTGGAGAGGGCAGTGCATTTAACAGTACACTTTACATATTCTGTGTAGAGTCAAATACTGACTATCCTTTACTAGCTGTATGACTTTGGGGAAATTACATAATTTCTCTGATTTTTAATTTTCTTATCAGTTCATTGGGCATAAAAATAGTGGCTTCTTCATAAAACTGTTGTGAAGAGCAAATAGGTTAAAAATGAAAAATTCTAAGACCAGGTTCTCACCTGGTGAGCTCTCATAAACAATGGTTAACTATTATTACTATTTAGAACTGAATGAATGCCATTAGAAAATGGTTCATTTTTTAATTTCTGAAACCCACCTGACAAAGTAAACATTTCTAGAACACAAGGATTCACTTTTTTATTTGCCAGATCAGTTTGGTAATTTTAACAGAAACTTTCAATACTTCTTAACATAGTATTTTAAATTTTTATCATTTCATTGAGATAGAGGGACATTTTGAATTTATTTCTTTAAAAAGTTCTGCTATTGTAAAGGAAACAGGAAATAAATTGTCCTTAAATAATTAACTGAATATTAACAAATTAAACCAAAATCAAAGTTGGAGAAAACTGAATGGCATTTGTCTCTGTTGTGTTAAAATCCATAATGCTGCTCTTTTCCAGCTGAGCTGATATAAACTAGAAAACTGATTGATCATAGTTTGAGAAAAAAATTTTTTTAAAGCTTGTCATCTTCTTTTCCTTTTAATGAGTGAAATTAATGGTAAAGAAACCTTATCAGATCATCGTTTATGTGAACTTGGTTCTGGGAGGATAAAAGGTTTTGCTGTTTAACAATAGCAAATAAAGCAGTCCTAGACATTCTTGAACGAACATGTAATTCTCTCCTTCTAGAGCATAGAGAGCTTTGTCACAGGGTTCAGAGTCTATCTCTAACAATTCTCAGCCTCTGACTGAGGCTATTAATGCTACCTCATTTAATGACCTTTAAAATACCAAGAAGGAAAACACTTTATGCTGATTTCCTTGACTCCCTATCTTTGATGAAGACTAGTTTAAAAGGGCGAAAGGCATGAGATGAGGGAGCAGTTTGTATTATTTTGAGTGGAGTCTCTCAATTGGTTTACATCTGCATTGCTGATGGGACCAAAATGATAGCTATTGGCTAAAGAACTCTTTAAATCATCCAGTACAAGACCAAAAAAATTTTTTCATTCTAAGGACTCAGCATCATAATAGACCATCATAGAAAGCACAAGTATGGCCTTAAGAAGCTTCAAATCCACCCACATGCTTGGGAAGGCAAGACCAGCCCTGACATGATACAGTGGCAAATATATAAGATAACATACAAGTTTTTCTGGTCTCTGAAGTCAGAGAGCTTTGGCTCAAATTCTGATTGCATCAATAATAGACCATCACTTGACCATGGACAATTAGGTGTAAAATTTATTTTCTTCATCTGAAAAGGGAGAATAAAGGAAGTACACACATTGTGGAATTGCTCTGACGATTAAAAGAGAAAATGTAAGTACTCAGTTCCTGGCCCTTGGTAAGTATTCTAATGAATGTTAGCCACAGTTGTAGTGGTATAGTAAAACAGCATATAAGTAGTGTATATTATAAAGAATTTATATATAGGCTATAGGCATAGCCTACAATTAATTTATCTGAGAATATATAATTAACTAGTGTTTATGGTGGTACAGATATAAATGTTATACGAAGTCAAAAGAAGGAAGAACAGTGGGGGTATCAAAAGGGAAATTAATGCTCTTGGTACCATGCCTGGCAAGTAGTAAGGACTCAATATATGTTAGATGCTTTTACTACCACTGCTAATTGATTTAGTAGGCTTTGTAGAGGAGGTTAAACTTGAGCTGAACGTTAAAGATGGGTAAGATAAGACTAGCAAAGCATCCCTCAAGTGAAGACAATAGCAGGAGTGAAGTCACTGATGTGGGTATTAGCATGACACAGCCCATCAAGGTAAAGACAGTAGTCTAAAGAGAACCAGTGGGAATATGCTCTGATTTCTCTATCAACAAGTCATTATCATTACTTTCCTCATTATTAAGAGCTGCTATTCCTTATAGTGTTTGGTGCCAGTGACTATATGTAGTGAACTGAACGATGGACACCAAAGAGATATGTCCTCCATGTCCTAATCCCCAGATTACCTGTAAACATTACCTTATTTGGAAAAAAGATCTTTGCAGATGTAATTAAATTAAGATCTTGAGGGACTTCCCTGGTGGTCCAGTGGGTAAGACTCTGCGCTCCCAGTGCAGGGGGCCTGGGTTCGATCCCTGGTCGGGGAACTAGATCCCACATGCATGTCGAAACTGAGAGCTCACATGCCACAACTAAGAAGTCCTCATGCTGCAACTAAAAGATCCCACATGCCGCAACTAAGACCCGGTGCAGCCAAGATAAACAAACAAACAAAAAAATAAACATTTTTTAAAAAGGAAAAATTGCAATAAAATTTGAAAAAAAAAGATCTTGAGATAAAGAGATCATCCTGGTTTATCCAGGTGGGCCCTAAATCTGATGACAAGTGTCCTTATAAAAGATACACAAGAGAGATCCACAGAGAAGGGAAGGGAACAACATGGCCACAGGGGCAGAGACTGGAGTGATGACGCCACAAGCCAAGAATTCCCAACAGCCACCAAAACCTGGGAGAGGCAAGGAACAGAATCTCCTCCAGAGGCAAAGCACTGCTGTCATGTTGATTTTGAACTTCTGGACTCTAAACTATGGAAGAATAAATTTCTATTTCTTGGTTTAACCACCAAATTTGTGATATTTTCTTACAGCTGCTGCAGAAAACTAATACACTATGCCAAACTTTTTCTTTAGTTAACGTAAAAGCCTTCTGCAATCTTCTACAGTCATCTATAACAACATAGATGTTATGATCACCATTTACAGGTGCTACAGCAATGTTTAACAGACATGTTAATCTAGTGGGAGGGTCAGGAAAGACTTCTTAAAGGAAGAAGTGTCTAAATTGTAATCAGTTGGTTGTGTAGGAGTTAGCTGAGACAGAGCTGAGAGGGGTGTTAAGTAGGTGGAGAGCCTAGATCAAAGGATAAGGAACTAAACAAAGTTTGGAGAGGCTGGGGAGCACTGGGGAGCATAACGAGGAGCATCTCAGATGCAGCACTAGGGCCTGACCAAGGGTGGAGGATCAGCCTGGGCCTGGGTAAGGTTCCCTAAAAACAGAAGGAGCCTGGCTGTAGGAGAGGCCACATATCTGAGACTCTAATAACAAGCAGAGGTCAGATTCTCTTTGTTTTATCAGCCAATCTACTACTCTTGTGATAAATAATTGATAGGTCTGGATTATTTTAAACCTGTGAGGGTATGGGAGGGGTAGGGAGAGAGAAAGGAGATAAAATACACATGGAAGTTGGCATATGCTCTCCAGGGTTTTGCAGAAACCAGGTGGTAGCCCCTCAAAAAAAATCAATAACCACTGCTTCTATTTGTGGCTCTGTTTCCACAGAAACATGTTTGTGGGTGAATTTGGAAGGCAGATTTACAATGCCAAACCACCAGTCCAAAAAAGAGAAAAATTCAGTTGGAATAAACTTTTTACTGTAGTAACAAATGTTTGATTTTACTAACTTTTTCCATTTAATTAACTGAATTTGGAAGGGATTATGAAATCAACTCAGCCATGCTCCTGTAGGCACAATAATACTGAAATCTGGAAGCAATATTAGCTTCAGTATAAGCAGAATACATAGAAGGTGTAGAAAAAGGTTTGATTGGCCTGTCAAGTGGAACTTATTTGCAGAAATAATGAATATAGTCAACTTTAAGACACTGTGCTAGTGAGGTTAACACTGATTAAAAGGAAAAAAACTCACTTCACTTTTGTGCCTTCCTAAATCTTAAATGTTATACCATGCATGTTGTAGGCACATGGTTAAAAATGTTCTTGAAATTATCTGCCACAAGTAATTTATATATGACTCTTTACCGCAGGCAATATAAGATCCTTCCTAATATCCATTCTTTAATACTATAGAATGAGTACATTTTAGTATTTTCATTAGTATCAAACCTAAAATACTAAAAGTACTAAGTACTTTTATCATCAAAATATGTGAAGTTGTCATAGTTCATTTTTTAAGGCTTTTTTTAAAGAGTAGTTTTAGGTTTACAACAAAATTCAGAGGGAGGCACAGAGATTTCCCATACCCCACGTCCCCGCACATGCATAGTCTCCCTCATTGTCAACATCACTCACTAGAATAGTACATTTTTTTTACCACGGATGAGCCTACATTGACAAAGCATAATCAGCCAAAGTCCTAAGTTTACCTTAGGGTTCACTCTCGGTGTTGTACATTTTACGGGTTTGGACAAATATATAGTGACATATATCCATCATTATAATATCATCCAGAGGATTTTTGCTACCCTAAAAATCTTCTGTTCTCTGCCTATTCATCTCTCTCCCTCCATCCACCCCTAGCAATCATTGATCTTTTTATCATCTCCATAGTTTTACGTTTTCCAGAATGTCATATAGTTGGAACCAAAAAGTATGTAGCCTTTTCAGATTAGCTTCTTTCACTTAGTAATATGCATTTAAGTTTCCTCCAAACATTTTCATGGCTTGATAGCTTATTTCTTTTTACTGCTGAATAATATTCCACTGCCTGGATGATATGGTTCGTTTTTAAACATCAATCTATTCCAGTCTCTAAAGGAAGTTATGAGCCTCACTTATTCAAAGTGTGCTTTAGCATTGAGTCTCAGATCTAGATCTCACTAAGTCCTCCTAACTTCTAAATTGCCCTAGACCCTGGGGTGCTGTTGAACCTACAAGAGGGCTAAGGGAGAGGGCAGGAGGAGGAAGACAATGTCATTGGCCTCAGCTGTGAATCTGTGAGGGACTTGAAGGAAAACAAGATAGGGATCCAGGTAGATTGATATATCCACAAGGAAATCTCCTTTTTGTCATAATAAACCATAATCTCCATATATTATATAGGATGAACCAGCTTCTGTACTTCCTCACTTCTTAAATCTGATTCTTCTCGTTATCTCACCCTCTATTATCTTATCTAAAGTAGATCTTGTTTGTTGCTTACCTACCATCCTTTACCCCTTTCCCTCTTAGAAACAGCAACCTAGGTTGAGTGGTCTTGTACCTGGCCACCATCATACTAATTCTACATCACTCTAAAAGCCTCCTAATATGTCCCCCTGCTTCTACTCTTCACCCCCTAAGTTCTTTCTCTTCACAGCAGAGTTAGCTTTTAAAACTTAAATCAGATCATGACACTACCCCTACTTAAATGACTTATCTATTGAGAACAATGTCCCACCTCCTTACAAGGACCCACAAGGGCCTAAGTGACTAGGCTATCCCTCCATCCCTGGCCTCAGCTCCTGTCGCCCTTATCATGGACCAATCACATTGGCCTTTTGGTTCTTTAAATACACCAAGGTTTTTCCAACCTCTGTCCTTGCTGTTTTTTCTGCCTGGGAGGGCTGACTTCAGTTCTTTGGGTAGTTGGCTTCTTACCATTCAGGTCACCAGCCGAACGTCTCAGGACTTTTCTGCCCACCTAACCTAAAGGAACCCTACTACCCAGTTACCATCACAGCCTCCTATTTTATGTTCTCCATGCCATTGATCATTATCAGAAATATTCGTATTTATTTATTATTTGTTTAATTTTCTAGAATGAAAGCTTTGTAAATGTAGGAAGCTTTTCATTGCCCCACCCCAGAGTTTAGTAAGTATTCAATAAATGTTTGTTTAAAAAAAACAAAACAAAAAGGGACTTCCCTGGTGGTGCAGTGGTTAAGAATCTGCCTGCCAATGCAGGAGACACGGGTCCAAGCCCTGGTCCAGGAAGATCCCACATGCCGCGGAGCAACTAAGCCCGTGAACCACAACTACTGAGCCTGCGCTCTACAGCCCGCGAGCCACAACTACTGAGCCCACGTGCCACAACTACTGAAGCCCGTCGGCCTAGAGCAAGCGCTCCGCAACAAGAGAAGCCGCCGCAATGAGAAGCCTGTGCACCGTAATGAAGAGTAGCCCCCGCTCGCTGCAACTCAGAAAACTGAGCCCACGCACAGCAACGAAGACCCAACGCAGCCATAAATAAATAAATAAATAATAAAAATAAAATGCTCCCAACCTTTAAAAAAAAAAAAAAAAAAAAACACGAAGGAAGGAAGCGGCGGGGGAGGGGGGAGTGAAAGGAAGGAAGAAAAGGCTCTAGATAGTACTTTGTACTGTACTTGATGGATAAGTAATCAATATACATTCTTAGACTTACCAGCCCCACTAGCTGAGGAACATGGAACTAGATTATTACCTTAAAAATATGATGATGGCGGATGAATGGATAAAGAAGATGTGGCACATATATACAGTGGAATATTACTCAGCCATAAAAAGAAACGAAATGGAGTTATTTGTAGTGAGGTGGATGGAGTTAGAGTCTGTCATACAGAGTGAAGTAAGTCAGAAAGAGAAAAACAAATACAGTATGCTAACACATATATATGGAATCTAAGGGAAAAAAAAAAAAAAAAAGGTCATGAAGAACCTAGTGGCAAGACGGGAATAAAGACACAGACCTACTAGAGAATGGACTTGAGGATATGGGGAGGGGGAAGGGTAAGATGTGACAGAGTGAGAGAGTGGCATGGACATATATACACTACCAAATGTAAAACAGATAGCTAGTGGGAAGCAACCGCATAGCACAGGGAGATCAGCTCTGTGCTTTGTGACCACCTAGAGGGGTGGGATAGGGAGGGTGGGAGGGAGGGAGATGCAAGAGGGAAGAGATATGGCAACATATGTGTATGTATAACTGATTCACTTTGTTATAAAGCAGAAACTAACACACCATTGTAAAGCAATTATACTCCAAAAAAGATGTTAAAAAAAAAAAAAAAAAAAAAAAAGATGATGGGCTTCCCTGGTGGCACAGTGGTTGAGAATCTGCCTGCCAGTGCAGGGGACACGGGTTCGAGCCCGGGTCTGGGAAGATCCCACATGCCGCGGAGCAACTAGGCCCGTGAGCCACAATTACTGAGCCTGTGCGCCTGGAGCCTGTGCTCCGCAACAAGAGAGGCCGCGATAGTGAGAGGCCCGCACACCGCGATGAAGAGTGGCCCCCGCTTGCCACAACTGGAGAAAGCCCTCGCACAGAAACGAAGACCCAACACAGCCATAAATAAATAAATTAATTAATTAATTAAATTAAAGAGCAAATCTTCAAATCAACCAAAGGGAAAAAAAGCTACATTAAAAAAAAAAATGTGATGAAATAAATACCTGAAGTAATTTTTTAAACACATGATTTAATAAACTCACTGATAATATAACCTTTTTCTAAGGGTTGCACTGGCTTCCTTCAACACTGTACCCTAGTTAGATACAATTGTTTTTAAGTAAATTAATTGGATACTTAAAAAAGTAGCATAAACTTTTTAGCAGAATGATTGGGGATAGTCTTTGGTGCCAAAGAGCCTAGGTTCACATTCTGGCCCTGGTATTTAGCAGGTATAAACTTTGGGCGGTTTACCTTACCTTTCGGGGCTCAGTTTTCTCAACCTACAGGATGAGGCTAACGCTAGTCCCTCCCTCACAGAGCTACCACTAGGATTAGACAAATGGATGCCAGCTTGCTTGGCATAGTTCTTGCACAAACTAAGGATCTGACAAATCACAACAATTATTAAAGAGTTTCACATTACACCTTGTCATCAACAGATTTTCTAAACAGGCACTTGGCTCTCCCATTTACAGAAAGACCAAACGAATGAGTCACCCAGCTTTGGTCCACAGGAAATACCTGATACTACGTTCTCTGAGCCTTTAATAATGACAGTAGCACTTTCTTCAGCTGACAGCCAGGCATGCCTGCTTGGCCTTTATTTCCTTTCTATAAAGCTCTCTTTTATCACAGCTTCACATATGCATCTGATTTGGTCTCTGCTCTATGTGGCTGCCAATATGTGGAATCTGCTTGATCCGGATGAAACTATAGGGGAAGGGATGGAAATTTAACAGAAAAAAAGACTTTCTTCTTTTTCCCCTCCAAAAAAGAAGGGTTGGGTATCATGAAGATAAAAATAAAGATGCATTATTTTCAGGTTGATTCCTAGAGAAAGTTTCATGTGAACACAACAGTCAACAAAAAGCATATAATGGGCCCCAAAACCTTTAATTATAAATATGTGTTTAAGAAAAGCTTATGAATAAAATGTAACAAAAAAGCAGATGCTGGCAGAGGCAGAGAATGAATTACCTAATTATTTCTGTGCAAGCCACCTATGTGCTCCCTACAATATGGCATTCCCACAGAGAAAAAAATATAAAGGTTCACATTAAACCAAAGTTCTGAATTTGACTGAACTCTAGTTTTACAATTCCATATTTTCCTGATATTTTTGTAGTCTCTGTTTATAAACTCATGACAGCCTATCATGAAATGAGGCATAAGCAAGGGAAAAAAATGTTTCTCAGGATACACTAAAGTCAAGAAAAGAAAAAAAAAAGAAATAAGAAAATGAAATTTGGAGGAAAGCTAATTCTCTTGGAATACAAAAAGCATAATTTTTCATTGTGATAAATAGCTCTTCCCCAATAAATGTGGTATAATTGTAAATCTTTCAGCTATAGGCAAAAGTTACAGATGAATCATGCTGTCATGGGGTAGCCTATTTGGCAATTCAGCTTCAGAGTCAAAGAACATTTACTATATGCCAAGTGCTGTGCTAGACACTGCCTCATATTATCACACTTATTTCTCACAATTACTATACGGAGAAAGCATAATTGTCCGCTTTTGTCATATGAGAAAACTGATACTCAGAGAAGTGAATCCACTTGTGCTTATTTGCACACCTCGGTTCTTGGATTCCAAGTGATTTGACTGACAGACTCATAACTATCATGGGAGAGAAATGAATATTGGAAATCTGGAGGCCAGGATGTGTGAATGCAGAAAAAAAGGTTACAGATGGAAATAAGGCTCTGAGGTTTAAAACAAAATTCTCAGAAAAAAAAAAAAAACAGAAGAAAGATTAAAAGGATTCTTACTCCTGAAAAAATAGTGAACATTTTACCCTTTTTGATCTATCTTGCTCTGCTGTCTCCACTTTTCATCCTGTCCGTAAATTTGGGTGATCCCCAAGGCTCTGCCTTCAGCTCCTCTCTTTACTTCCTTTCTCAGGTAAATCATCCACTCCATAGGCCACTTCTAAGTTCTTCCATGTAATACACAATCAATCAATAAATGAATAAGCTGCTTGTGGAAACTTAGCTCAGAAAGGGTCAGAGATTTGTTGAAGGGATTTTAGGCTCAGAATTCATAGGAGCAAGCAACTAATTGGGGTTTTCGTGTAGTTACAAATGAATAACCTTAGCCTGTACTGGATTTATTCTCTGTGTATATATTGTGTAATAGCATTTTTTTCTTCTCCAGATGTAGGATGATTCAAACAAAAGTGTACATATATCTAGACCACAGTTCAAAGCCTGAAATCCAAACAGGAAATTCCCTCTAATCCTTCAATTGTGAATAGTAGTAGATCACTAGCAGTGGTACACTTCTACAGGGGAACATCTTAAGTATTTTTTTAGTGGCTTATAATAACACACATTTATTATCTCACGGTTTTCCTGGGCCTAGAATGTAGTGCAGCTTAGTTGGATGTTTTGACAAGGCTGCAGTCAACTTAAGGCTCAATTGGGGATGCATCCATTTCCAAGCTCACTCCAGGAGTTGTTGACAGGATTCATTTTCTCACGCAGGTTTGGACTGAAGGCCTCAGTTCTTCAGGACCTCTTGGCTGCAGGCCTTCCTGGATTGCTTGCCACAAGAACCTCTCCATAGGTAGCTCATGCATCTGGCTTCATCAGAGCAATCCAGAGAGAGGACAAGTGAGAGTACTAGCAAGATGGAAGTCATAGGGAGTGATATCCCATCACTTGCCATATTTATTTCTTAGAAGTAAGGCACTAGATTCAATCCATACACAAAAGAAGACTACACAAATGCATGAATACCACATTTCTCCTTCTCCACGTGCCTCTTGGCCTCACTAGGACACCTGATATCATGATTCTCCAAGTTGGGCTCTTGCAAGATGCTCCAGTAAGAAGGCAGTAGAGGAGTGAGAAATGGTAACTTGGAGGAATGAGAGGTAGGTTAGGCAAAGCAAACCCTTCTGGAGGCAGGTACATTGGGAAAGTGACAAGAGGGGAAACTGACATCAAATGTAGTCTTATTACCATTAATGGACATTGCTTCAGTCAATTAATTGATTCATTATGTATTTATTATCACCCATATATGGCACCGATGAACCTGACATATTTTGTGAGATCTTTAATTCCTTAACTCCAGGGATTTTTTTTTTATTATTATCAAGATAACATTCTAACTGTATCCAAGGAAATATGCTAAACCTTTCTACGTTTCATGCCTTAATGTGGCCACTTTAATTTTCCGTATACTCATCCATGTTTTGTCCATATGTACACATTTTCTTATGTGTCATAGTGAGCTTGTAATTTTATGTTCTCCTTTTTTTCATTTAAAATTGTAATATAGGAACTTCTGTGAAAGATGTCTTACAGGTTTAAATTTAAGAGAAATTCCCTTTACCAAACACAACTAAAATAAGCCAAAAAAGAGTAAAAATAGCAAAGATATAATAACATTGAAAGCTCATGCCACAAACTGAAACTGAATAGTATCATCTATTACAAAACAATTTGGACCAAACTCAAATAAGACAGAATTTATAATGATAATGGATCCAATCCATGAGCTATAGATTCCAGTAAACTATAGCATCATTTGTATGGTAGGAAAATACAGTGGATAAAAATTAAGCAGATATATAAAGGGATAAATAATAGAATTACCAATAGAATCAGTAAGGGTGACTCAGTAGACCTTAAAAAGAAAATATCCACCTTTTTCTCAAATGCCACAAAGAAAATGACAATATATTTCCCCGAAGAAGCAATAGTACAAATTAGATTCTCTGAACACAAGCAATAAAAGATTTGAAAGAAAGTGAAAAATTTTAATTGTCTACTAACTAAATTCTGTCAAATATAAATTAAGGTAAAAATAAATAGAAATGAATAGAAAATATAACAATGACAGTACATTTCAGAGTTATGAACTCTAGCCAAGGATATACTCAGTGGACACTTCATAACAAAGAGACTATAATGCTACTCAATTAATAGAAATGTCAATTTTCATATATATATTCTTAAAAGAATAATACATTATTACCAGTGTGGTTAATTCCAAAAAGTCAAAAATAACCCTATATTAGGACATTATGACAGAGGTGACCAGCTAAAAATGATCCACTAAAAATTCTTGTTCTCCCAACCATGGTGTATATTTACTACTACAAATTAACTGCCCAAACTGGGACTATATTTCCCAGCCATCCTCACAATTAGGTGTTGCTATATGATGGAATTTTAGCCAATGGAATGTGAAAAAAAGTGGCACGTGCCACTTTAAGGTGCCTCTTACAAGGTACTCCTGCATTCTCTCATTCCCTCCCAGTTGGGTAGTTGGAATAGAAATGATCCCAGGACTTAGGAAGCTATATTTTGATGATGGCAGAGCATTTGTCAGTCTGAGTCTCTGAATGATTATGTGGAAGAGAATTGCCTTAACTTATTCATCCCTCCTGTTCCGTCCCATAAAAACAAACTTTTATTTGAACTATTACATTCTTTGGTTCTGTTCCTTACAGAAGTTAGCCTACTCTAACCAATAATATATCTATTAATAGAAATCATATAGATGACAAGAAAAAAGGTACAACTATTATTAATAAATTCTTATAAAAGCATTTGAAAAATTCAAATGTTCATCTTTGGGGTCAGCTATTTCTGAGGTCCAACAGATTCCCTGACTTTCTTGCAGTTTGGTTGTCCATTCTTATATTTCTAAACTTCCTGTGAGTTCCCCATTTTTGCTTAAGCTAGCCTGACCTAGCTTCTGTCTCTTGATACCATGGCCCAACTAATACAAATGCCAAAAGAACAAAATGCACTACAGTTTAAAAAATAAGTTTTATTTTCCACTAGGAAAGTAGAATATCTTCCTTCTTTAATCCAAAAAGAGTACAGAGTAAATTTATTAGTTTCCTAGCACTTGCAAGATTAAGGTCCTGTCAAGACCCTAACTTCAAATCCAAAATGTCACCTATTCTGTCACCCAGCAGCAAGAAATGGATTTTGGTGATGAACTGGCATATGCTGCTTTGATGCAATCACTCATCCAACACGACCAGTAAATGAACTAAGTGCCATCTCTCTCAGGGGAAAGAATCCAGAGCAATGGCAACATTTTCAGGCAGATACTATAACCCTTCATTATGTAGGCTTAGTGTGCTGTTACTTAATGCATGCTCCTTAACAGGAAAAAACTTTTTCTGGTTACAACTGTAAATTGATACATAGTTATTATCTTCCATGAAACCCATTATGGGTTCACAGCAGCCTTCTTCATAGAAATAAATCCTGCTTCAGGAGTTACAAAACTTGCAGAGGAGCAGAGCAAGCTCCATTCTATTCTTACAGAATGATCCCTACTAGAAGTTTTTACAAGCAAATAAGGTTAGACACGCTACTGAGAGGTAGAGTTAACATTTATATAATTAAAAATATGCTGTTCCCATGATCAGCCCTTCTGCTACAAATATTTTTAACTGCTTTCAAGGAATCCTGTGTTGTCCCTTATAGATTACAGTTATTCTCTGATTTGATGTGATTTCTGTATTAATCAGGAACTTTTGAAAACAAGTGACAGAAGCCCAACCCGAGTTTAAGGGAAAAAGCAGAGGAGAATATTTATACTGACTAACCTAAGAAGTCCAAGAGATTATAAAGGCTAAGCTAAGCTGGATCCAGAAACTCAAATGTCTTCATTTTTATATAAATTCTCCTCATGTGATGGCAAAACAGCAACTGTCAATTCTAGGTTTACATCACACTTAGACTAAAAAATGCCACTGAAAAGTTCGTTCTTGAATGTTCCAGTCAATGTCTTGGGTCTTGTGGTCACCCTGAAACCAGTCGTTATAGTGAGCAGATACACTTTGCTGATCTGTAGGGTCTCATGATCAACTCTTTGGTCGGGCTTCAGCACCAAAATATGTAAAATGGATTCTTGGTGAGAAAGAGGATTCCATCAGCAGAAAGGAGTGGTGATGAGCCACAAACCTTCTGGGCAGACAAAAATTTTAGATCCCACAATCCACAGTAGTTAATTTCATTTTAATTAACATTATGACTATTAAGGGGAAAAGCACCATTGTTTCTACTTACATTAAGAAGTCATGTCTGTGGAAGCAACCTAAATGTCCATTGACAGATGAATGGATAACGAAGATGTGGTATATATATACACCATGGAATATTACGCAGCCACACAAAAGAATAAAATAATGCAGCAATATGGATGGACCTAGAGATTATCATACTAAGTGAAGTAAGTCAAATGGAGAAAGACAAATATCATATGCTATCACTTATATGTGGAATCTAAAAAAAATGATACAAATGAACTTATTTACAAAACAGGAACAGACTCACAGACTTCAAAACAAACATATGGTTACCAAAGGGGAAAGGTTGGGGGGGGAGGGATAAATTAAGAGTTTGAGATTAACATATATACACTACTATATATAAAATAGGTAATCAACAAGGACCTACTATATAGCACAGGGAACTCTACTCAGTATTCTGTAATAACCTATATGAGAAAAGAATCTGAAAAGAATGGATATATGTATAACTGAATCACTTTGCTGTACACCTGAAACTAACACAACATTGTAAATCAACTATACTCCAATATAAAATAAAAATAAAATTAAAAAAAAAGATTAAAAAGAAGTCATGTCTGAAACTTATGATCCATGTTTTGCCTCAAGTACAATGTCAAGGGCTGCTCTCTATAGGGACATTTGTTGCTAGCAAGGCTAACTCATGTTCACAGGGACATACTTCTTTTGGTTATGGTTATGCATCAAATTATCTTCTAAAATTTCCTTTGACCAATCAATTCCTATTTGAGGAATCTGTGACTGATGGAAAATAACAGGGTTGGCTGTGGTTGTTGGGTAGTCTTTTTTTTTCCGTTCAAAGTTTTCTGGACAATGAGTGAATAAAACTGAGACCACTGCTCCATTAATACCAGGATCCAACCCACTGAGCTAATCAGTCCAGTAAGTCAGCAATAATTATGATTTAGATTGACTGAAGGAGGATACCACGATGGAAGGAAGGAAGGAAGGGAGGAAGGGAGGAAGGAAGGAAGGAAGAAGGAAGAAAGGAGGGAGGGAAGGAAGGAGGGAGGGAAGGAAGGAGGAAGAAAGGAGGGAAGGAAGGAGGAAGGAAAATCAATGTATATCAAGCTATGTGTCAGATTCTCAGCTCATGTTAGGGGTGCAAGAAATATCACTTTTAAATTTGTTTTCTGTCAACCTAATCTTGACTCTGGTCCCCAGTTTACTGGGTTGAAGGGTAATCTAACCAGTTATTGCTGGAGCATTCCCCATCCATCACTCCAGAGTTGTGCAAAATGCTGGGATCAAACAGCACTAAGACTTTGGGGAGGCTCAGCTGGTCTTCGGTCACCCATCCATACTGGTGCCCACTCAGACACCCACAATTACCCCAGTCCACGTGGTCACTTCAGGAGAGGTTGCTCTGTTGCTTTCCTGTGAGGCTTGAGGCATGTGACACTTAAGCAAGGTTAGGAGGCCTAGGAGATGGCAGCCATTTCCCTCTGAGGTCTTGCCATCATCCCAAAGGCAACCAAATTCCTGTCCTCCCAATTTCTCAGTAGTTCCCCTCCCTGCTCAGCTAACTTCTGACTCACATACCTGCTCCCAACTCTCTCCCATTCAGGACACTAGCATAAGCCCTCATGGCTTTAAGATCATAAAAAATAAAGTTTAACAATAGAAAGAGCACGTCCCACCTTCTCCTTTGTACAGAATACATTACAAATATTCCAAAGGCAAGAAATTACAAAGCATGGCTACTACCTTAAAATAAGAGGGAAGGGGAAAATTGAAGGAAAAAAATCACATTTACTGCTAGGTCATTTGTCCCTTTTCTTTAAAAGGAGGTGGAAAGAAAGAAGAGGAAGAGACAGAAGCTGAAGTTTAGAAAGTTTAAGTAAATTGCCAAAGCCCTTCTGTCAGTTAAGTGGTAGAATCTGGGTATTTTTTATCCAGTGCCTTTTGCAAAACAATCCTAACCCATCACATCATTCAATTTGAAACATTTTAAAAATTAAACTCCAAAATTAAAATTTTTAATCAATTTTATTGTTCTTTTAATTTTTTATTTCTTCAATTTTATTGACAGTTGCTTTAGAAATAGCCTTGGATTTCTCAGAAATATGCTTGATTTTAAGCCCTCAATCATCTGTTAGAAATGTCTCTTACAGCTGAAAGTTTCCAAAGTTACAATGGTATAGCTTAGGATTCAAAATGGTGAAGATACTAGAAGAGTAGAAAAAATAGAAACATCAAAAAATAAAATCCTTGAACTCCTATTTCTTATAACCCCTTGATAGCAAAGCAGGATTTGGGTGTCTTCTTTCATTTGCAATTGATGTCCCTAGCTGCCTTACTCATAAGACATCAGATATCCACAATAAAGCCATGGCATATTTCCCACCATTAAATCTGTAACAGCAATGAATCAATATGTGAATCCTCTGCTTTTACTATATATGTTCAAAGATGTGGGAAAGTTCCCAGAAAGTACGTGGATTAGCTGAAGTCCAAATACTATGGGAGAGAAAACTGTGCTGTCTAGAATTGCTTAGCAACAAACCAAAGACAATAGGGCCATTAGTTCTTTATAATAGTGGGCCTGCTTGATGACCACAAGCACTGAATCCTAGAATCCTTAGAATTTTTCCGAAATCCTAAGAGCAATGGAGGTTCTGTTTAAGCAGAGAATAATAATCCTAGAGGAGAAATTAGGGGAGTTTACAGACCATTAGACAACATATTCTCTGTAAAATAAATGATAATGGTCTTTGTTTCAAATATTATTACAGAATTTCAGTAGAATCACATCACTTATGCATTTAATTTACTGAAATTAGATATATGGAAAAATAATATATTTTTAAGTTAGTCATTGGTTTTTAAACTTCAAAGAAGCCAGAGCTTTCAAAGTCATTTTAGCCTTACTCAATTTCTGCCATGAGTTCTAAATCTTGAATCTCATCCCCACATAAGATGTTGCCGAGTATTGTAGAACTGGAACTGACGGCTGGCTGTGTGGCAGGATGAATTTATAGAAGAAGAATCAATAGAAGTCCTGCATCCAACACTACTCTCTCAGGTGACTCTAGGTAAGGAACTTAAGTGAGGAGACTCTTACTTTTCTCATCTGCAAAGTCAGGGTAACAATGATCATTTTCTTACCATCATAGTAGGGTTTTTGTAAAAATCAATCACATAATAATAGTAACTGGTAATATTTCAAAATATTTAAATTCAAGATATAAGTTATTGTTATTTACATGGTGGTTATTTTTATTTTTATTCTTACTACAATCAAGTCCCTGGTTTGAAGATTCATCTTGGAAGGGCTGTGAAAACCAAGTTTAATACAATCCACACTTATAACAGTCAGTTCAAAAGGGCTGTTGCAATCCCTCAGTTCAGCACCCTCAATCCAGTTCAGAGGATGAAGTTGCTATTAGTACCTACTACAAGGTTCTTTTGGTATTGTTACCTATGTTTTAAGTAGAGTTTCCCTAAGTGCTCTTAACCTGTCATTTAATTTTACTCCATAAGAAAGGTATTTAAAGTAGATAACTCTCTCTTTTTCAAAGATAATTTGCAGTAGGATAATAAGTGGGACTTTGTTGTTCCTAAATGAATCACCAGAACATAAATTTCTGAAAACAGACTGTAAGAATCCCTCTCAAAGGATGCAAAGCAATAGGGGGCAAGATAATCCCCTTCAAGTTTTATTAGGAAGCAGTCTAACTGAACCTGATACTCCCAGGGATCCACCTGAGGCCCTCCCACCCCCGACGCCACCTGGTATCTCCCAACCTGTATAAGAAGACTACAAGAACTGCAGGGGTATGAGATTGTACGAAGTCCACCTAAAGGAAAGTGCTGAGGCTTTCTCCTTAACTTTTCATGAGAGAGGTGACAGGTACGCATTCCTATGCCCAAAACAACAAGTGTGTGTGTGTGTGTGTGTGTGTGTGTGTGTGTGCAGGGCATGGGGCAGGGGGAGCAGGGGCTCTAAGAAAACTACTAAGAGATATTGGGCAAGCCTACTAGAAAGGGAGAGAGGCATCCCCTTCCTTGTTGGACACCTGCTTACACAGTGTAATGGCTGTTCTGCTCCCTGCCCCATTTGGACACTGGGGCAAAAAGGATTGCAGCAAGAGGGCAGATCAGAGTAGGAGTGGCAGTAGAACAGCCTCTTCTACCTTTGGAATGGCAAGGATATGTGACTTTTCTCTGGGACAAGTGGAAATTGTAGAAAGTAGCTATTAAAGAGGTACCTTTAATAGGTAAAAGTACCGATTAAAGAGGCACCAAACACAACCAGTTATAATCATAGTACCATTTGATATGTGTATACCACTTTCTTGTCTGTTTCTCTCACCATGAGGGCAGCAACGTTTTATATCCCAGTGTCTAGAAAAGTGTCTGGTACATGGTAAATATTCAACCAATATTCGTCTAATTAGTTAACATAAAGAGACCTATCCTGGCCTCCCATTCTAGGTTCTATCTACTATAATCTTCTGGCCTTCCAACTTTCTACTTGACAGCACTGGTTTACCTGTCCTTTCTGTATTTTAAAAATAGGACTTCTCTTTAATGTCTAAATTATCAAATCATAACAGAAATTGATCTCATTACATTATTGTTCTTATTCTATTTCCTAATTCTTCTTCCATTTTTTTAAGCTTGGTAGTTGGCTTCAGACACAGAAAAGTTACGTTTTTATCAATTGACGTATATTATAATGTATAAAACAAGCAATTGTTTGAGTCAATCAATCTTAAGATGCATTCCAACATTTGATCTCATACAATATAACACTACCTTGCCAGGGAAAATACAGCAGACCTCATTTCTGGGAAATAAATTAGTTTCATTTTGGTTGTTGCCTTGGCAGCTGGCCATGGGGGTAACAAAAAAGAAAAAGGCAAGAAAAAAATCAAAGGAGTTCAATGCTTTAAAAACTCTGAAGTACCATTCTAAGTCACTGCAAATCTCTATCCAACTACTAGTATCTGTGCAGATTTTGAAATGAAGCTATACTGTTTACTACAAATCTTATTTTAAACATGAAAATTGCAGTCAGTATATAGAACTGGGCTGAAACCATGAAGATGGGCAGTCAGGTCTAGGCTTTACAAAACTTTAAGCAAGGCTTCCAGACCTAACTGGCCCTAGTAACTTGTTTTCCAAGTCCTCTCCAAAGTAAAGAGAGGAGATAAGAATGAAAGTGGGACTTTTGTCCGTGATAATCTCCAGAGTATTAATTCCAAAATTCCTTTCTCTGTACCCTTCCGTCCTCCCCACAATGAGGTCGACACTCCTTTTTTCTCACCCTCTGTGATGGAGCCTATTGTACCCAACTCAGATGTACAAATGTCATTATTTTTGCCTCTTGTGCTTAGCAGGCACAAACCTAATCATCCCTGTTAAACAGAACTTAAACACTTCCAATGGAACTCATATACTTTTGGGTAGTCAAATGTCGGGTTTCTTCTGTTCCCCTTTTCTCTTGGGGGATTGTCTAATTTCCTAGGGGAATTACTCATCATCCTAAAATGAGTAGACCATGATTCTACTGCTAGCCATAGCTGCTATGCATATTATCCATTTTAATGGACAGAGGCAGTAATTTCACTCGGGAAAAATTGTCAGTCTCCCCTCCCCATCCTTGATGACTTGGGCCATGGCTCTGTTCTCATTGGCATCACTGAGCTCTAATGCCCAGTGTACCCTTAGAGGTCTCCCCTTAGTCTCTGCTAAGAGGTCTTTCTGACCCATGACAGACACATGGCAGGCACCTTGGTTCTCAACACTTCTAGGTTTCATACTCACTCAGGCATGTGGGGACGTTTCCTGTTTCACCTTCATTCACCGATAGGCTGGATGCATTCTGTGTTCAGGATATCACAATGCTCCCCCAACTCCCTTTTCATTTTTCCCAGTATATATCTTAATAAGCATATATTCCCCGTCCATTCTTTGGGGTTCACCCAAGGATGGTGTAACTTCTCAGGAAATCTTGTTAAACAGGCTCAAGGTCCAGTTGTGTTCAACTAGCAAAAAAAAGTAAGCATCCTTTTCTGCTTGATTTTAACTTTGAGATGTTGGGGGTGGGAGTTGCCTTTGGAGAAGGTTTTATGATGCTCAGAGTTAGCCCACGATATTCTGTTCCTCTAATTAAATGAGTCTTCCTAATGACAGGATTTGATTAGTCCCCATCTTTCACTAACAGATGTTTATTTATTTCATAAACTCAAATTGACTTTTCCTTTGAGCCAGTCTCTGTCAGCGCCATTAGGTAGGAGGTTTGGCAATGAGAAGGCACAGTTAGTGCCCAGTGGTGACAGGGAAAAGAACTCTAATCTAAAACAAGCCGTAAGCTTTGTTGTTTCCTACAAGGAAACAAAAATAGAAATGCACTTGGGGGAGGCCGACCTGGTAGATGTCTGGGATACCTTTGTGCTTCTAATAAAGAGGAGGGCAGACATGTACATAATATGCAAAGAAGAATATATGGCTTTATTTTTCTTAAGAGGAGAGGCAGTTTAAAATAGATCCCTTCTTTACTTACTCTTTGTAAAATATTGTGTGTTTCTTAGGAAAGGGTTTCTTTTCCACATGAAAACTGACATTCTCCTGCTCTGATACTGCAGTTACAAAAATTCTGATATGAGATAAACATCCCACTTCAGTCCAGAATTGAGCTTTCTACATCATTTGAATCATCACACAGTAGCTTGCAACTCCGTGGGTGCAAAAAAAAAAAAAAAAAGAAAAGAAAATGAAAAAAGTTTGTTGACTAATGCTCCTCCTGAAAAAAGACCATATAGTAATTTTCTTCTCCCTTTTAAAAATGGAACAACGGTTACCCTTTGTAGATGTGACAGGGTGAGAGAGTGTCATGGACATATATACACTACCAAATGTAAAATAGATAGCTAGTGGGAAGCAGCCGCATCGCACAGGGAGATCAGCTCGGTGCTTTGTGACCACCTAGAGGGGTGGGATAGGGAGGGTGGGAGGGAGGGAGATGCAAGAGGGAAGAGATATGGGAACATATGTATATGTATAACTGATTCACTTTGTTATAAAGCAGAAACTAACACACCATTGTAAAGCAATTATACTTCAATAAAGATGTTTAAAAAAAAAAAATGGAACAACGGTTACCCTTTGTAGATCCATAGGACCTACAGTTTAAAACATTCTCCACACAACTTGGAAATGTATTACAATCCTAATGAGAAAGAAAATGCAATAGTGTTCCCACTTTATAGGTATTAAAATGAGATATGGGGAAGAGATTTCAAGTCCTACAAATATAATAACTCATATTTATTGAACATCTAATATGTGCCAAGCACTGTTCTAAATATTTTATGTACAAAGGTCACTTAACCCACATCACAATCCTATGAGGTTTGTACTATTATTACCCCCTTTACAGATGCACAAGCAGGGATAAAGCAGTTGGAAAACTTGCTTCAAGTCATTCAGACAAAATGTACTAGGGTCAGGATTTCAACCTAGACAGGCTGAGTCCATTGTCAACCCTCTTAATACTACACATGATGCCTTTTTTCCCTCCAGCTTCCTTGAGGTAAAATTGATGAAAGTGTAATATATTTAAAGTATACAGTGGTATGATTTGATATACATTTATACTGTGAAATGATTCCCACAATCAAGTTGATTAACATATCCATCACCTCATATAGCTTTTTTTTTTTTTTTTTTGGTGAGAACACTTAAGATCTACTTTCTTAGCCAATTTCAAGTATACAATACAGTATCATTAACTATAGTCACCGTATTGTTTATTTGATTATTTTATAACTGAAAATTTGTATCCTTTGACCTACATCTCCCCATTTCTTCCCTCCCCCAACCCCTGGCAATCATCATTCTATTCTCTGTTTAAATGAGTTTAATTTTTTTAAAGATTCCATAAATAAGTGATACCATACAGTATTTGTCTTTCTCTGTCTGCCTTAGCATAATGCCCTCCAGGTTCATCCATGTTGTTGCAAATAGCAGTATTTCCTTCTTTTTTATGGAATAAAATTCCATTGTGTACATGTCACATCTTCCTTACCCACTCATCCATCGACACACACTTAGATATCTTTGAGAGATCTTTGAGATTTCAGCTCATTTGGATATATACCCAGAAGTGGGATCATATGGTAGTTCTATTTTTAACTTTTTTGAGGAAACTCCATACTGTTTCCATAATGTCTGTGCCAATTTAGATTTCCATCAATTGTGCTCAAGTGTTCCCTTTTCCCTATATCCTTGCCAGCACTTATCTTTTTGATAATAGACATCCTAACAGGTATGAGGGGATGTCTTATTGTGGTTTTGATTTGCATTTCCCTGATGATTAGCGATGTTGAGCATCTTTTCATGTGCCTGTTGGTGACTTGTATGTCTTTGGAAAACTGTCTATTCAGGTCCTTTGCTTATTATTTTTTTTTTTTTTCTTAATTTATTTATTTATTTATTTATGGCTGTGTTGGGTTTTCATTTCTGTGCGAGGGCTTCCTCCAGTTGTGGCAAGCAGGGGCCACTCTTCATCGCGGTGCGCGGGCCTCTCACTGTCGCGGCCTCTCCCGTTGCGGAGCACAGGCTCCAGACGCGCAAGCTCAGTAATTGTGGCTCATGGGCCTAGCCGCTGCGCGGCATATGTGATCTTCCCGGATCGGGGCACGAACCCGTGTCCCCTGCATTGGCAAGCGGATTCCTAACCACTGCGCCACCAGGGAAGCCCTGCTTATTTTTTAATCAGGTTATTTGGTCTCTTTTTGCTATTGAGTTGTAATAGGGTTTGCAAATATTTTCTCTCATGCCATAGACTACCTTTTCATTTTGTTGATGGTTTCCTTTGCTGTGCAGAAACTTTTTAATGTAGTCCCACTTGTTTATTTTTGTTTTTGTTGCCTGTGCTATTGGTGACCTATCCAAAAATCAATGTCAAGAGGAACATCAAGGAGATTTTCCCCTATGTTTTCTTCTGGCAATTTTATGGTTTTAGGTCTTACATTTAGGTCTTTAATTCATTTTGAGTTGATTTTTGTGTATGGTGTAAGATAAGGGTCCAATTTCTTGCTTTTGTGTGTGGATATCTAGTTTTCCCAACACCATTTATTGTACAGACTATCCTTTACCTATTGTGTATTCTTGGCACCTTTGTAGAAAATTAGTTGACCATACATCTGTGGGTTTATTTTTGGGCTCTCAATTCAGTTCCATTGATTTATGTGTCTCTTTTTATGCCAATACCATACTGTTTTGATTACTATAGCTTTATAATAAACTTTGAAATCAGGAAGTATGACATCTCCAGCTTTGCCCTTCTTGCTCAAGATTGCTTTAGCTATTTTGGATCTTTCATGGTTTCATATGATTTTTAGGATTGTTTTTTCTTTTTCTGTAAAAAAAATGTCATTGGAGTTTTGATAGGGATTGCATTGGATATATAGATCACTTTGGGTAGTATGGACATTTTAACAATATTAATTCCTTCAATCCATGAACATGTGATATATTTCCATTAATTTATATCTTCTTCAATTTCTTCCATCTATGTTTGTAGTTTTCCATATACAGATCTTTTACCTCCTTGGTTAAATTTATTCATGTTTTTTTCTTTTTGATGCTATTGTAAATGGGTTTTTTTCTTAATTTCTTTTTCAGATAGCTCATTGTTTGCATGATGCCTTTTTTATACATATGTAGTGAAACTACATCATTTATCATGGCAGAATCTAACTATCATGTTAACTGACATTTAGCTATTTAGTGTCTTTAAAAATGAAAAATTAGGTTTAAAAATGTTCTCTGTGATGGAAAATGCAGAAAATTTTAAGGAGGAAGCCAAACCAATTCTTGAAGATTTAAACTGCCCTCCAGGTGGGTCTGGGTGTTCAGAAGATAAGTCAAAGGGCTTGGTGGTATCTGGTTAAAAAACATATATTTGAGATTCAAATATAACAGACATCAGCAAATGTAGCTGGGCTTGCTACTTTCGGAGATCATTCTTCATCAAAGAAACTCAAGGGTTTTTTTCACTGAAATAAACCATTTATCTATCTTAAGGACCTTGGTCAACTGAATCTGATGAAATATAAATATGTAAAGAAGAACCTGCATTAAATTAATGCTTTACACAGTTTACTAAGTACCTTCCTGTAGGCATTTTATTTACAGAAAGGAGGAGATGTATGAATTCTCCCTTTTTTAGTTGAGGAAGCAGAGGTCCAGAGATATTAAACGTCTTACTCAAGGGCACACAGCTGTGAAGTTATGTGATTGTGATGCAAATCAATTCCATTTCTCTTTCAACTATATATCTGGAATGTTTTAGCACTTGCAATTTTTGGAGTGTTTTCATATATGCATATTTACTCTATTCTTATAGTAGCCCCAGGGAATGATGGTGACTAGCATTTAAGGGTATGGACTTCAAAATCAGATTGCCTCGGTTCAAATTCTGACTCTGCTGGTTACTATGTGACCTTAGACAAGGTACCTAACCTCTTCGCATTTCAGTTTCCTTACCTCTAAAACAGGATTATAATACCTATCTCACAGGGGAAACGGGAGGATATGTAAGTATTAAGTGAGATACTATAAGAAAAAGACTTGAAACGGGACCTGGCACAAAGTAATATATGTGAGTTTTTACACTGAGTATGTGTTAGTTCTTACATATAGGATTGTTACGCCATTTTATAGATAAAAGAACTGTGGCCTCAAGTTAAATGACTTGCCTGCTGAGTTAGAATCCAAACTCAATTCTACTGATTCACAATCTGCTTCTGTCTCACTACCCCAGCCTGGTTTATGTAGAAATCTAGCCTTTACTGAATTCTATTCAAGTTGGAGAATTATAGACAGGAGTTCTAAATCAGGTGTCCATCTGTGGATTTAGGGGTTATGAAAACCCTCTAAAATGGCACGGAAAATGTGCCTTAGTATATTTTTCAAGAAAAGGGCTCACAGCTTTCATCAGATTCATGAAAGAGGTCCAAAACTCATAAAGGTTAGGAGACACTGACTGTGAGACAGCATAGCATAACATTTAGGGTCCTAGTCTTTGGAACTGCCTGGGTTCAAATCACAAGTCTAACATTTATTAACTCTGTGACCATGGGCAACTTAATCATCCTGTAACTTTATTTTCTCATCTGTAAAAGTATCATGATAATTTGTAAGGATTAAATTAATTAATACATATAAAAACAATTAGAACACTGCTTGGCACATAACAAGCTCCATATAAAGGTCATGATCAAAGGATGCTTAAAAACCAAGTGGATTTGATCCACTTGGAAAGTGAATTAGTAGTATAGCTAATATCAATGGAACTCAGCACTATGCCTGCCTGGCCTATTGCTATGGTACACAGCCTCTAAGATGGTCCCAATGATCCCCACTTGCTGGTTTTCACACCCTTGTGTAACTCCCTTCTCCTGAGTGGATTTATTGAGCTTCTAATGAATCATATATGCACAAGTGATGGAATACTACTTCTGAAATTAGGTTATAAAAAGACAGTGGTTTCTGTCTTGGATGTTCTCTTGTTCTTGACTGTTCACTGTTGGGGAGGTCACCCACCATGTTATCAGGCAGCCCTGTGGAGAGGTCCATGTGAAAAGAAACTGAGGGAGGCCTCTGGCTGACATCAAGGAAACAAGGCCCTCAGTCTAACAGCCCTAAGGAATAGAGGCCCACATGAGCAAACCTGAAAGCAAATTTTCCTCCAGTCAGGTTTTAAGATGAAACTTCAGACCCAGCCAATAACTTGGCTGCAACCTCATGAGAGAATTTAAGCCAGAGCCACCCAACTAAGCTGGACCCAGATTTGTGACCCACAGAAACCATCAGATAATAAATATTTATTGTTTTAAGCCACCAAGTTTGTGGCTAATTTCTATGCAGCAATAGAGTTCTCATTTAGAACTTACAACCACCCTATGATGTAGGTATTATACTGATTTACAGAGGAAACCAGGAGAGATCAAATGACTAATTCCTACTGGTAACGAATTTTGCCTGATTCCAAAGCCATGCTCTTTCTTTTTTTTTTTTTTTAAGATTTTTTTTGATGTGGACAATTTTTAAAGTGTTTATTGAATCTGTTACAATATTGCTTTGTTTTATGTTTTGGTTTTTTGGCTGTGAGGTATGTGGGATCTTGGCTCCCTGACCGGGGATTGAACCCACACCCCCTGCATTGGAAGGGGAAGTCTTAACCACTGGACCACCAGGGAAGTCCCAAAGCCATGCTCTGTCTTAGCTAGGATATTAATTTCTTTTTTTTTACTCATTTTTGAGATTACTTTTGAATCTGTGTAGGTTTTGCTTTCAAAAATTAAAATAGGAAGCCCTCTGCAAGGCCATGAAGATGAGCCGGCTCGGTCTCTCTGCAGCTCTTCTCATCCTCCTGGCCACCCTGGTGGCCGGCACCCCAGGGGGTGAAAACAAGAGCCCTGCCCAAGCCCCGTGGCCTGCTTTCTGCCTGGAGCCTCTGTACACGGGTCTCTGCAGGGCCTGGAAGATCAGGTACTTCTACAACTCTAAGTCTGGGCTCTGCGAGACCTTTGTATATGGCGGCTGCCGTGGGAAGAAGAACAACTTCCTGAAGGCAGATGACTTCATGAAGACCTGTGGTGGTGCTGTGGGGGCCTGACAAGGACCTGTGAACTGTGCTCCCTGGAGACGCTGAAGTCCGGGGAGGACCCACGCAGGGCTGGGCTGTGGCTGCTTCTGAAACAGTATGGCCTCCTCCACTTCCTTCTCAATGCTACCCTCCTCTGAAGAACCCTGCCCCCCTCCTTCTCCCCATGGGTCTACATGCCTTATCTCTGTCTCATCCAGTCGGCTCTAAGCATCATGAGAGCAAGTCTTCACTTTATCCCTAGCACTTAGCACAGTTCCTGGCACAAAGGAGACAGTCCATAAATATTTGAGGAAGAAAGGAATGAATGCAGGAGCACATTCCTCATGACCCTAGTAACTGCAGAGCCTACGGTTTGAAGCCAGGATTCTTGTCCCAACCCTAATCTTCACTGCATCCTCACCTTCATCCCCCTCCCCACCATCACTGCTCTCTTTGTGAGTGGCCAAGGTGGAATTTCTGGCATCCAATTCTCAGCATCAGTGGCCGCAGAGGTCTTTTCAATAAAGAAGTCCCTTTCCCCCACAGTGATGTTGAACATTTTCCTGTCTGTGGCTTCAGTCTGGCCTTATACTTAAATAAATTCATTTTCTTATTAATCTAAAAAAAATTAAAATAAGACTTACTGAAGTTATTCAGGAATAAACTTCGATCTACTTTTGAAACATATTACTGATTTTTATTTTAATTGGACTTTGGAAGCCTTAGTAACTCTCACATAGAAAAATACTAGGTTTTATACACATTTATGTTATAGGGAATACAGTCTAAGATTTTTATAAACATTAAATTATAGACCCTAAGTCTGAGCTCTTCAAAATAACCTCCAAATTATTATTGTTATTTATTTTGGGAACAAAGCCCCAGCCCCCCAACCCCCTGCCACTGGCAATCACCAATTTGTTCTCTTTATCTAGTAGCTTTTTTTTTTTTTTTTGTAGATTCTCCATATGAGAGATCAAATGGTATTTGTCTTTCTCTGTCTGACTTATTTCACTTAGCAAAATACCTTCAAGGTCTATTTGCGTTGTCACAAATGGCAAGATTTCATATTTTTTATGGCTAAATAATATTCCATTGTATAAAGATTTTCTTTTTTCATTCATCCATTAATGGACACTTAAATTGTTTCCATGTCTTAGCTATTGTATATAATGCTGCAATGAACATGGGAATGCATATACCTTTTCAAGTTAGCATTTTTGTTTTCTTCAGATATATTGCTCAAATTGAAGGATCACATGGTGTTCTATTTTTAATTTTATGAGGAACCTCCATACTGTTTTCCATAGTGGCTGCACCAAGTTACATTCCCACCAATAGTGCATAAGGGTTCCCTTTGCTCCACATCCTTGCCAACACTTATGTCTTGTCTTTTTGGTGAAAGCTGTTCTAATGGGTGGGGGGTGATATCTCATTTGTGATTTTGATTTGCATATCCCTGATGATTAATGATGCTGAGAATCTTTTCATGTACCTGTTGGCCATCTGTATATCTTCTTTGGAAAAATATCTATTCAAATCTTCTGCTCATTTTTTAATCATATTGTTTTTGTTTTGCTATTGAGTTCTAGGAGTTCTTTATATATTTAGGATATTAGCCACTTAGAGAAATATGATTTGCAAATATTTTCTCCCATTCAGTAGGTTTTATTTTGTTGATGGCTTCATTTGCTGTGCAGAAGTTTTTTAGTATGATGTAGTCTCATTTATTTTTGCTTTTGTTACTTTTCCTTTTGGTGTTAGACTCAAAAAATCATCTCTAAGACTTATGTCAAGGAGCTTACTGTCTATGTTTTCTTCTACGACTTTTATGGATTCAGGTCTTACAATCAAGTCTTTAATCCATTTTGTGTTAATTTTTGTGTATGGTATAAGATAAGGGTGCAGTTTCATTCTTTTGCATGTGGCTGTCCAGTTCTTCCAACATCTATTGAAGAGACTGTCCTTTCCCCATTGTACAGTCTTGTCCTTTGTCTTTTGTTGCAAATTAATTGACCCATATGCATGGATTTATTTCTGGGCTCTCTATTCTGTTCCATTGATCTCTGTGTCTGTTTTTATCCCAATACTACACTGTTTCCATTACTATAGCTTTGTAATATAGTTTGAAATCAGGGAGCATGGTATCTCCAGCTTTGTTCTTCTTTCTGAAGATTGCCTTGACTATTTGAGGTTTTTTTTTAGTTCCATACAAATTTTAGGATTATTTGTTTTATCTCTCTGAAAAATGCCAATGGAATTTTGACAGAGATTGCATTGAGTCTGTAGATTGTGTTGAGTCTGTAGATTGTGTTGAGTAATATTGACATTTTAACAGTATTGATTCTTTCAATCCATGAGCATGGAATATCCATTTATTGGTGTCTGTTTCAATTTATTTCACTAATGTCTTATAGTTTTCAATATATATGTCTTTCACCTCCTTGATTAAGGGAACATAGTCCTTTTAAAAAATCATTTATATTTAAATTTATTAAAAGCATTAAGTAAGATGGATAATTATCCATCACCTATTGACTCCCATCCTCAAATAAAATTTCCTCAATAAGACAGTGGTCTCTTGACTCTGGGCCCTTTGACTCTTGGTCCAGCAATCTGACAGTTCCATCCTTGATTTCATAGTGCAGGAAATACTTAGAGTCCTGGGATAGTTAATGATCCATGCCAAACCACTAGAACAAGCTATAGGACCCATTTAAACTGTGGTCAATTTGAAGAAGAACATTAAAGAAGAGATATTTATGACTTCAGAATATAGTTCAGGCTTCACAAACCAATTCCTTGACAGAACCCTTTCCCTCTGACTTTCTGAAATAATTACTAACTTTAACTCAATGGGATATTAAAAATTGATCTCTGGTTACTGTAGCAAATTGAGAACAAAATGAAAATCATTAATCCCACAGGCAAAGATGTCTTGAGTACAGAAACATTCCAGTGGAATATGTTACAAAAATGACTAAATGTATTTTTGTTTCAGATACCATAATTCTCTCTCTCTATCTGCTCATCCATCTATCAATCTATCTATACATCATCTATGTTAGAATCAGCCTCTCAATATTTAAATTATTCCTAATTTCAAAACAGACGATAAATGCTTCTTGGGTCAATAGTGCCCCAAAGGAGTGACATATCCATAGTTTTTTAGAGGGTGAGTTATTTGAATGTTTAAGGCTTAATGAAAACACAGTATAAAAATGTTAAAAACAAAAATCTAATTTTTGACACTGTATATACAATAATATTTTTTCTTAAATTTAGTTTCATCATTTTAACAATACATTTAAGATCGATCCTGGTTGACTTTACTCACAGTAGGTGCTGAAGTGTATATGGTTTGTGTATATGTAGAGAGAATGCATCTCTGTGGGTGTGATAAATAAGTGATATGATTAGACATAAAAATTAGAGAATACTTGCCATTGATAATAGTGGATCATCAAGACTGACTATCAGGGACTTCCCTGGTGGCACAGTGTTAAGAATCCGCCTGCCAATGCAGAGGACACGGGTTTGAGCCCTGGTCTGGGAAGATCTCACATGCCGCGGAACAACTAAGCCCGTGCGCCACAACTACCGAGCTTGCGCTCTAGAGCCTGTGAGCCACAACTACTGAGCCCATGTGCCGCAACTACTGAAGCCCACACACCTAGAGCCCGTGCTCCGCAACAAGAGAAACTACCGCAATGAGAAGCCCTCGCACCTCAACGAAGAGTAGCCCCCACTCACCGCAACTAGACAAAGCCCGCGCACAGCAACTAAGGCCCAATGCAGCCAAAAATAAATTAAAAAAAAAAAAGTTAAAGACTGACTATCAATACTCATTGCTTTTGCTAGGCTGAACACCACACTATTTTTTTTTGGATGCATCAAAACCAGGAATTGGCATAATCACTGATACAATCTCAATCTTAACAATAATCTTAAAAATATATTCTGCATTGTATGGGGTAGAGTATTTAAAAAAAAGAAAAGGGCTTAGGATCAGGGATAAGGGATTTTGGTCCTGTTTTGCCACTATGTGATTTCCAATGCAACTTTGGGAAAGTTGCCTTTTCTCTCTGGGATTAATCTTCCTTATCTATAAATTGAGAAGATTGATCTTTAAGATTCCTCCCAATATTAACACTCTAGACTGAATAATTACAACCTAATTTAAAGTGCCTTAAAATATCTGAATAACTAAACTTCTAAAAAAAAAATACAGTTATATTACTCCTTTAGGGCACCCAACAAACATTTATTTCCAAGTACAATGGATCCGCACGGTTCACATACTCTGTATCTGTGAATTTGCCTGCTCACTAAAATTTATTTGAAACCCCCAAATCAAAACTCACATTGCTTTTGTGGGCATTCATGGATATGCTCAATGTGTTGAAAAATTTGAGTCACACAATGTACATGTTCCCAGCTGAGGTCAAATAAGGCAAAGTTCTGTCTGCTTGTTTCAGCTCTCCTCCTATAAAGTGCCTTTTTTTGCAATCTTTTTAGTGCCACATGATTTGCTTTTTTTTTTTCACTTTTTGTTGGTGATTTCTCTGTTTTAAATTGCCCCCAAGAGCAGTGCTAATGTTCCCAAGTCCAAGAAGGCTCTGATGTACCTTATGTAGAAAAAAACGTGTGTTAGATAAGCTTTGCTCAGGCATGAGTTGTAGTTTTGGTGGTCGTGAGTTCAATGTTAAAGAATCAAAAATATGTATTAAATAGGGTGTCTTTTAATAAAAACACACATAAAACAAGGTTATATATTGATTGGTCGATGAAAATGTTATGACCAGAGACTTGCGGTAATCTAACCCTGTATTTCCCCTAGGAGTTTGCAAAAATGTTCTTTCCAAATATTATCCCTCTCTAAAAATTCTTTAGTAAATGTACAATAGAATTTTATTTTCATATAGTTTTTCAGGTGTTCACCAAAGTATTTGATGTGACAATCATAATGTAAGGTACAGCTAAATATTTAGGATTCCATCATTTCTGTTAATAATACTCCTCTCTGCTATTTCTAAATTTCTTCATTTTCCAACTTATTTCCACTTGAGTTGTATCTGAACAGTCCAAGATTTCATTTGATGTTATAACTCTTCAAAAACATTATTTTACAGGGAACCTCCCTTCCTATCACTCAATAAAACACTTAGCTTCTTTGAGTTCACATTCAGCCTGCTCAATATTCTATCTCTGGGAATGTAACAGCATCAGTTTGACAGAAGCATATCTGAACATATTAATACCCTGGAGAACATGCCTAGGAGATGGGAGCAATACAGTTTCAAAGAGTGCACTTGATTTTCCAATAAAAACTTGAAACCCTGTGATCTGAAGCATCTGTGGACAATTTGATAAACAGATACAAGAGGAAGGGTGAAAAAAAAAAAAAGATTGCTCTTGATATTTTACTCCTTGTGTTAACAACAGATTACTGGAATTACTACTTTCGAATTCTGCAAATATTGAAACTCATTTCAAACCAATACAGGCAATGGGTTTTATAATAGCTTGAATTGCAAGTTAAATAGGGAGAAATAAACCCTGTTTAACATAGAGCAATCTGTGTATGGTGGAATAATGTATTGCCATATTAATCTGCATTTTATTCTCACTGCTGTAAATAATTTTCACCTCTTTGTCTAAAGAAGATGGCAATGCTTTTGTTTTTGCTTTTCCCAGAAATGGGAAAAAACACAAGCATACCCAAAAGATCACTTACAAACAGAACATTTGTTTTCAAAAGTCTAGGCTCATAAGAGAATATGGAACTAGATTATCTAAGTAGAGGGATTTCAGGATTGGGAAAGGTAGTAAATTAGCCTTTAGACAAGAAAGGTTTTGAGAGAGTTTTTCTGGAGAATGGTGGAGTAGGAGTCTGGAGAGTTCAGAAGCAATGGAGAATGATGTGCTGATCCGTAGTCTACTACCAGGGAGATGCTGGTCTCAGATGAGATGACTGTGAGGTGTACCTGAGAAGGTCAGTGACTAGAGAATGCAGTTTTCAGCCTCAGCAAAGATCTAAATGCCCTTTGATGGAGGCAGAGAAAGTGCATGTAACAGTGATGACCAGTGTACACTGCAGACCAGAAGGCTATTCTTCAAATATTCTTCAAATATTGTGATTCTCAATAAATGCTGGAGGGAGTGTGGAAAAAAGGGAACCCTCCTACACTGTTGGTGGGAATGTAAATTGGTACAGCCACTATGGAGAACAGTGTGGAGGTTCCTTAAAAAAAAACTACAAATAGATTTACCATATGATCCAGCAATCCCACTCCTGGGCATATATCTGGAAAAGACAAAAATTCTAATTCAAAAACATATATGCAATGTTCATAGCAGCACTATTTACAATAGCCAAGATATGGAGGCAACCTAAATATCCACTGACAGATGAATGGATAAAGAAGATGTGGTATACATGTACAATGGAATACTACTCAGCCATAAAAAAGAATGAAATATTGCCATTTGCAACAACATGGATGGACTTAGAGGATATTATGCTAAGTGAAGTAAGTCAGACAGAGAACGACACAGATAACACTCCACTATTTATAAAATATATAAACCACAAGGATTTACTATATAGCACAGGAAACTATGTTCAATATCTTGTAATAACCTATAGTGGAAAAGAATCTGAAAAAGAATATATTATATATATATACACATACACATATAACTGAATCGCTTTGCTGTACACCTGAAACTAACACAATATTGTAAATCAACTATAGTTCAATTAAAAAAGAAAAAAAAGAGACACTTTGCAGATTTAACAACAGCAACAACAAAATATTGTGACTCTCATATTACTCTAGGCTCCCTGCAAAAACATAAATTTCAATTTTGAATCAGGTAGGGAGGAGTTCTAAGTACACTGATCTGATTTTTTTTTAAGAAAAATAAGATCATGTTTCTTGCATTGGCTCATATGTTAACTCATGTAACCCTAACAACCCTGCAGTGTTGGTGCCATTAAACCTATTTCACAGATAAGGAAAGTGAGGCACAGAAAAGTCAAGTACCTTGTCTAATGTCACAGAGCTAGGAGGTAACAGAGCTGGGATTTGAACCTGAACAGCCTGGCTAGACACTCTGTGCTCCTGAATACTCCTCTCTTCTGCCTATCCTGTCATCTCCATGTCAGGCCCCTTAACTCTTTTTAAAAGTGATCTGCTACAAGTAATTACTGTGCATGTGTTTTATCTCCTCTTAGCTCCCTGAGGACTGGAATGCTTCTTATTCTTTGTGTTTCCTACCGTGCCTGACACTGACCTGGGAAAAAAATGCCACTCTTACATAAATATGTAAAAATCAAGCTTGCTCACAAAACAGATCTGAATATATGCGTGCAAAGACACACACATGTATATATATATATATATATATATATATATATATATATATATATATATATATATATGTAGTCTTTAAAACACAGATGGATGGCCAGGATCCATCAGATTCAATGCAATAAATATCTATAGTAAATGTCTCAAACCATGTTAATCACATATTAAAATACATTTCCACTAAAGAATACATTGATATTTTTCATTATATGTTTCACTTCATGACATCAGAACATACAATAAAAATGGTCAATAGACGCATTTTTTAAAGCAGCGAGTAAACTAGCTCTGAAATTTATTTTCAATGCCATTTCAGAACTATTTTGAGAAAGGAATACATGATTTTTCAAGAGCATGCCACAGCTAATGGAGAGGCACCCACTCAAATCCCCCTTCAGACCTGAAGAACTTATGCCCCACCTGCCAGGAGTGCTGCCAGCTGCCAGTCCTCCAAGCTGAGCCCTTGCCAGAAATTTCCCTCAACTGGGGAAACCTGCCTCAAGCAGAGGTACCCAGCACACGATCACTGGTCAATGTGGGAATACAAAGGCACGGCCCTCCTTGTCACAACCTGAGACCACTTCGATGGGCCATCATAACTTCAGAGCTCCCCGTGGGATTCATCTATGGCCTTCCTTGAAACTGAATCAACACCTAACTTCTCCCTCTGCCCAATCTTATTTTCTTCCCTTTCCTTCCACCAAGTGTTGGTCCTGAGAGCCCTCCAAATAAACTTCCTCATGCTAATCTTCATGTCAGTATCTGCTTCTTGTGGAAATCAAGCTGGGACATTTCATGCATCCAAATAGATGCTACATGCTAAACTGCCATCAGCCTTGTTTCTTTGGAGACATGCTCAATACATTTTCTTCCTGCTGAAGTACTTATGTAATTTAACCTAATAGAAGTAGATAAGCCATGTCCAAAGAGTCAAGAGGCTTATCTGGCCCTGCTGTGATTGCCAACATTAAAATAAGAAGATCCTCTTCTAAACAATTATTAGATCTTCATGTGATAGTATCCATTGATTGCAACTGTAGTCGCTAACACTGAGTGCTTATGAGGTATCCGGCATCATGGCAAATTATTTGCATGTATTTATCCTTTAGGCCTTATAACAACCCTGTGAGGTAGATACTATTATCAACTCTTGATTTGCATGTATTTTTCTTTTAGGCCTTATAACAACCCTGTGAGGTAGATACTATTATCAACTCACTGTACAGCAGGGCTCACAATAGTTAAATAACTTTCTCAAGGTTACAGGGTGACATGGCTTTCTGTCTGCAGCCCCTGAGTACCGCTATATTGCCTTCACCTAAATGCATAATGACAAAGAGCTATAAAGAATTCAGTAATGCATTTAAATTACTTTCCATTTTATTCACCATAAAACAGCACCTGAATCCATTTGAAATACAGTAGTACATAAGTACTATTTTTATTCAGCCCACAGACAATTTCTGGAACGCATATGCATTTGAAAACCTCCTTCAAAAACTCTGCACCTCTCATGGGGTCCTCTACTCCTCACTCAAAGGTTAGTGACCATTGCCCTAAAGAATATATATAACACTCCCACCCTGTGCTCCTGATGTTTAGGTTACTGACTCTCTACACCTGAAAAATAGACATAAAATAGTTAAAAGCAGAAAAATGGGGGAAAGTTCAAAAGTGGCAAATGCTATCAACTTTGAAAAGCAGTAGCCCGAGGGAGGATGTAGGAAATCTTGGTATGACTTGGTGCAGATGCTAACATTTACTACCATTATTGTCCCCTGAGAACCATCTTGGCGAAAGAATGTGAGCACTCCAAATCTTGAGATTTTCATTAATATCTTTAATTTTCAGAGATGTGGACTAAAGGAATAAGTAATGCAGGAAGAACAGTCAAGGCAAATTCTTAAGAGTAAGTGTCATGCCCATGATGAGTGAGCTGGAGCAAGAAAATGCCAGCAGGGACACAATTTTCCAAAGCTACATTTTAAGTTGCGTGAATTAACTGAAGGCCTAGTGTATTCTACCAGAAAAACAGGATATTCCTCCAACCAGGTGAAATACATAGTACAGGATATTTGACAACAACTCAGAAGAGAGCAAATTCTAAGTGTTTCAGTTCTTTGTCAAAGAAAACTGTAATGTCAGGAGCTGATGAATGCGTCCCCTAATCTTGCCTCTGCCCCTACTCTAAAGCAAAAAGGAGAGAAAAGAAGAGAGACAGAGAAAGAGAATCATAAGGCTGACAAAAGGTAGGCAGGCTTAGAACAGTACATGGAATCTACAGATTTCAACAAATGTCAGCCACTGATCTTTTTATAGAAAATAATGTAAATATTGCCCATTTTGACAAAACAAATAAACTAATATAAATAACCTATATAAGGATGTGAGGGAAAATGGAGGAGGAAGAAATGTTCATCTGAATTTGTCCTATTCTTCATAGCAGGCAGGCATTCAGTACCATTTAAATTTGAAATCTAGAGTTTAAAGAAGTGACTGGCACATCATATTTTTTCACACTATTTTTACCTACCTTTAGGACAATCTATTAGGAACTAATATATGTTTGGGAAAGAACTAGTTATTCACTTCTGTTTATTTTCATTTGTTATAATAAAATAACTTAATACACAATTTAAAATAGAATGTATTCCATGATGCCATTTTATGAGAATCATTCTCATTCATCTACCTTCCCACCCATCCCCCTATCTATCTATCTATCTACTTATTTGTCTGTCTGTAGACACAAAGAAATGTCTGCTATTATGTTCATTTAATGGTGATGGTGTTTATTTCTGGTTGATGAGATTATTTTTCTCTCTCCTGTATTGCTTGAGCTTTTTAATGATTATGTATCATTTTAATAAAAATAATAAAGGTTTTCTCTTGCGGAAAATTTTAAAAGATGGCCCAAATGAGAAAAGCAGAGTCTATTTATTCAGAGCTTGCGATAGTAACCATTGCTTGCACTTTGGCAGAGGCTCAAAGGCAAACAGAAGAATGGGAAAGCTTTCTAGTGGAAAGAAGAGAAGTCTCGGGTGTGCTCTGATTGGAGGCTTTTAGGCATGGAGAAACTGGAGGTGGGCTAACTAGAAGTGAGGCATCCTGTGTGATTGGTTAGGGGTACCTCTTTGGCTTTCTCTGGTTGGCCCTAAGTTGGAAGCGGTGACAAAAATTAGGGAAGCTGTCCGTTATTAATCAAGTCCTGGCCATTTGGGGGCTGATCGTTCCAGGAGTTATTGTGTGGCATCCCGAGTTAACCAGCTGGAATAATGGGCTGAATTCCTATAAGTCTGACTTCCAGACAGTAGGCTGTCTTCCTGAGCTGGTTACTATAGAAAATGGGTTGGTTTCCAGGCTGGTTGCTATATATTGTGGATCAGAGTTTTCTTTTCTAAAATATCTATCCATTGTTCACTTCCATATTTTGTCTTTCACTTAAAACAAACACCATAAAAAATAACAGCCAAAAAAAATTGTGTGAACAGTTTTTAAACAGTGCTTGGGGTTATGTTGAGGGGCTTCAGAGACTGGCACAGTGATGGATGGACCAATTAGTCCCAACTCATGTTTGTTTGTTTTTTCCATTTTATCAATAGGCTCTTTCTAAGCTTTTGGGTTCTTCCTACAACTTTAAGAAAATATTAAATTACAAAAGTTGGATAACATTCAATTATATGACCTATACATCTGAGCTACTCTAAGGAAATACTGCAATCTGTCATGAGGTGCAACATAATATGTAACACAAGATAGTGACTCATTGTATGACTTGGGTAATTAGCTAAACCTCATTTTCCTCATCTCTAAAATGGGAAAAATCACATATAATAAATAATGTCAATAATTGCATTGTAAGTATAATAAAGGATTAATCTCAGGAACAAATTTAAGCTTTTTAACCTGAAGAACACTGTACAAGGAAATTGTTATATTTTTAATTTAATATACTTCATGGTTTTTTTTTACTTCTAATTGGAATAATTATGTTGCTATATAAAAAATAAGTGATCTGGGCTTCCCTGGTGGCGCAGTGGTTGAGAATCTGCCTGCCAATGCAGGGGACACAGGTTCGAACCCTGGTCTGGGAAGATCCCACGTGCCGCGGAGCAGCTGGGCCCGTGACCCACAATTACTGAGCCTGCGCGTCTGGAGCCTGTGCTCCGCAACAAGAGAGGCCGCGATAGTGAGTGGCCCCCGCTTGCCACAAATAGAGAAAGCCCTCGCACAGAAACGAAGACCCAACACAGCCATAAATAAATAAATAAACAAATACTTTAAAACAAACAAACAAAAAACAAACAAACAAACAAAAAGTGATCTGATCTCTATACTCTAGTTATGTTTATGCTTATTTCAGTCCATATAGCATTTCACTTTATCATGATGAGGCTATTCCTATTTCTTTTTTTTTTTTTTAGTTTTTTTTTTAAATTAATTAATTAATTTATTTATTTTTGGCTGTGTTGGGTCCTTGTTTCTTCGCGAGGGCTTTCTCTAGTTGCGGCAAGCGGGGGCCACTCTTCATCGCGGTGCGCGGGCCTCTCACTATCGCGGCCTCTCTTGTTGCGAGCACAGGCTCCAGACGCGCAGGCTCAGTAGTTGCGGCTCACGGGCCTAGTTGCTCCGCGGCATGTGGGATCTTCCCAGACCAGGGCTCGAACCCGTGTTCCCTGCATTGGCAGGCAGATTCTCAACCACTGCGCCACCAGGGAAGCCCCACTATTCCTATTTCTGATTAAAAAGCACAAATTAAAATAGCTTTGATTCTTAACAAAACTGGATGCTGATCCTGTCTACAGACACTTTTTCTTCAGACTGACTGATTTCCCTTATCTTCGTTTACTTTGGCTATCACTTAGAGCCCATACTACAATTCATTAAACAGTCTGAGAACATTGTTTATTTCTTTGTTTAATGCTCCTAAACCTGGAATTAGAGTCAAATCATTTTTTGTTTTAAAAATGACCACAACTGATTATGAATGATTTTATTTCTTTTGCTACATGATTCTTTATTCTAAATATTATGACTTGTGCATGTATTACTTTTATGTATTAAAATAGCATCAAAGAAAAAGGAAAATGTCACCACATTGAGTTTTATGACACAAATATCTTGTATCTTGATTGCTACTCTTTTCAAGCAGAGACTCATTTTACATACAATGACAGGGCGCCTTTCTCTTGGGATGGGAAAGGGAAAGAGAACTGAGCAGAAGCAAATTGCCACAGGATGGTCTTGAGAATTAGAGATGCAACTAAGGGCTTAGGTCTGGCAAAGTTATCCATGAAGCAAAATATCACAACCAAAGTCACTCAGTTTTCTCTTTATCATAAACTAATTCAAATATTCTGCCCTTTTCCTACCTTCTTACTGTTGTCATTTTTGTAATGAGTATATGGCAAAATTATTTGACTGTTACTCATTAATAAATGGAAAATTATTGTCTATTTGTGTAGCTTATCAAGAACCCCATTAGCCACAGGCATTTGATTGGATAACAAAGCCTTCAAATATTGACAGCCAACGGCTGATTTCTGTAACTATTACCCAATGCAGCACATCCCCTTGGTATGTAGGTGCCCCCTTTGTAAGTACATCAAGCTGCTGAGTGCTCTGAAGTGGGCTGAATTAATCAAGTGTGACTGATTGCCTTAATTGATGGGGGAGACACAGTAACCTTTTTCTCAGAGCAACTACATCATGTAATTACAGAGGAAAGGATATAGCTTTTGTTGGTTGGACTAGACACCTCTAATAACATTAGCCAAGCAAAGGGTATTATTAGCTCCCATTTTAGAGGTTTAAAAAACTGAGACTAATATCAGTTAAGTAGGTAACAGCCCCAAGGTCATACAAAAGAATGAAGAGCAAACACACAATTCATGTCTGTTTAACCCTATAATTACTATAACCAGAATCTGATGGATTGGTTTATAGTATATGTAAGTATAAATAAGATATTTATAGCTGGTTTCAACTCTTATACATTTCTCGGGCTGCATATAAATGTTTCATTTGTCCTGGGTCCTCACTTTCTTGGAATTGTAATACGCATTTGATTCCTACTTCCATTTTTTCAGAAAAAACTCCTTATGGGATGACTCATAAAAGGATATCTCAAACAATCACCTTAAAAATCACCCCTTCTTCCTTGACCAGGTTCCCAAGACTAAACTGGGGACTGTGCTTTGATTTTCTCCCAATTTGTGGCAATTGTCCTCTCAACCCAAGATCGCCTTCATGAAGTTATGGGATATCACTTTTCCTCATGAGCGTTGATCAGAAGTGTTGATTTTCCTAAGAGGAAGCCTACTGGGGGCTTCACAGAGCTGGAACCCTCAATAGTCTGCCTCCTCCCAGGAGTCCTTATTTCTTAGAATTTTCAAAGGAACATGCAGGAGCAGCCCACACTGCGGACCCTTGCTACATGCAGAAGGAAGTGTCCATCTGTTCCATTGGGCAAGCAGTTACTGTCCAAATGCTTCACGTAAACTCCATTCCCCTCTCCCCTGTTTAAGGCTCATTGAATACCTAATGCCTGTCCTCAAATGGAGATTCTGAGAGGTAGTAGCTTCCTTGTATGAATCATTTTCTACCTCTGGACCTAAGATTTCTCATCATAAAATTAGGAGGTCTGACCATTATCCTCTATAGACTCTATTTCACAATTCTTAGAATTTCTCCCTATGGAAGAGAACAGTCAAGAAAAATAATTCACATTCTCCACTTCCAGGGAACATAGAAACAATTTTAAATTACAATAGGTTTTAGAAATACCAGTCTATCTACTGTCTATCTACCTATTTATCTATCTATCTATCTATCTTCACTCTTATTTTCAGGCCTTACCTTAAAATAGAAATCTAGTTTTATGTAGTAAGAGTAGTGGCATAGTGTGGAAAAAAAGAGGAGAAAGTTTTAATCAAATAGACTTGGATTTGATATCCAGCTCTAATATTTACTCTCTCTGCAACATTGGGCATATTGCTTTGCCTCCCTTGCTTTACACATCTGTAAAATAGGACAAATGATACGGAGCTTATAGGATGTTATGAAGATTCGTGATAAAACATATATAAAGCATCTAGTAGAGTACATGATGGATGCTAATATAGATTACAATGTTAACAATAACATTAATATTCCTTTGAGTTTATAACTCCAAATACCATAATACTTTTTTCTAAGACCACACAGCATAGCTCAGCTGTGCAAATGCTTGCAATGCATTATTCATACAAATCATTTGAGGCTGCACAATAGGTGGAGAGAAAGGGCTGACCTCCCTAAAAAGCTTTTCCATATCTCTTCCTCCATGTCCATCCTCATATTCAGAAAAAGGAAATGAAAGCACTGGAATGTCAAAGAGAAAATAATAGTTTTTTTTTTCTTTTATCAGTTTTACATATGCAGCATTCTTTCAAAATTAAAGAGTCAGCATTCAATATATGTGTTTGATTTCTAATGACCTCATGGCAGAAATAATGTTCTCTGTTCATGAAGAAAAATGTTCATCCTGACAAGATTATGCTCATCCCTCTAGATCAGTGGTCCCCAACCTTTCTGGCACCAGGGACCGGTTTCATGGAAGACAATTTTTTCACAGACAGCGGGGTTGGGGGGATGCTTCAGGCGGTAATGCGAGCGATAGCTCACCCGCTGCTCACCTCCTGCTGTACGGCCTGTTCCTAACAGGCCACAGACCGGTACCAGTCCGCAGCCCAGGGGTTGGGGATCCCTGCTCTAGATCATAGTTTTATATTAACTCCTCATGGCTTGAAATAAAATAAAATTATTTTGACCAGGTCTATATTTAAAAATCTATTTCTCTGATGATTTTCATTAACTGGCTGTGAACAAAATATTCACTCTTTTAAATATCACTTTAATTGATTATTATTTGCTTCATGATCAATGAAACTATTAAGGGTTATGGATTGATTTCTTTGGGAAAAACTATTTTCATTGAGGTCCAGTTAGGAAAAAAGATACCACTCTAGGTCTCATAAATAGAAGGAATTGATATCAGGAACTGGTTTCTGGGTGATAAATGAGCTTGTAAACCAATTAGGGGACAATGAGGCAATCTGTAAATTAGCAACAGCAGGAAGTCACTACCACTCCTAGGACTGGAGGGACATTGGAGATAAGTGGATTGCAGGAGGCAGGCCAAACGATGGGGTCAGAACCACAGCAAAGGATGCCTTGAGCTGGAACTCCAGAAAAGATTCAGTTGCTGCTGGAGATGCCACCAGAAGCAGGGTGGCAAAGGTGAGAGGCTCCCCTCTTCCTCCCACTCTCCAACCTCCCTAGTGTCTTCAATGGCCAAACCTACCATGCTAGGGAAATTCAGTTCTCTGGAAAACAGAGTAGGGTAGAGGAAGGTCTGGGGACAGATCTGAGAACAAAAGGGGAATTAATTGATGTGCCCAATAACCACATTTTACTTAAAGTTGTAAGCTCCTGGAGGACAGGAACTACATCTAGTTTTCCAGTATTTACCCACCATCAATCCAGCACCACGTCCAAGATGTTTAATGTTTATGTACTAAGTGAATCTGCATGTAACTTGGGTTGTATCAGACACCTTGAAGGCTCTAATCAGATCCTCTCAGCCACCTGTCTCTGGAGCCCTTAGCCACTTGTTTTGCCCCAGCTTCCACAGCAACTGACTTTAGTGGGCACAACCCAACAGTGTGCCCTGTCCCCCCCGGCCCACTGCGGAGGAGCCTATTCATACCCACACATGCACACCTAGAGATTAATGCTCCATAGCAAACTGCAGCTGGCAGATACAGTTGTCTCCCTACTTCCCACCAATGAACTATCCTGAAGTGCTGTTGTTTACAAGCCTTCCCAGAAAATGATCCCATGATGTCAAGCAGTTACCCTAGATGCCAAAAGGTAGGGTCCTTGATAACATACCTTATCATTATGCTCCCTCTGTTCTTGCCTCCTTCCCCTTCCCCTCTCTCCTGCTTCCCAGGGATAGGACTTCCTCATAAAATAGTGGCACCCAAACCGCTGCCTCAGCCTAACCGAGGCTGAGGCACTGGTAAAACTGAGAAGCATAGAGTTAGAAGTCAAGAGTTATGGGTTTAAGTCTGAGCTCCACCTCCAACTGGCTATGGGACCTTTAGTAAATTCTCTAGCCACTCAACACCTAATTTTTGTTTACATTTTCATGAACATTTACTGAACAGGTGCTCTAAGCTAAGCATGGTCCTAGATGCCAGGATATAAATTTGAAAAGAACACGGTCTTGGCTCTCAAGGGCTTCATATATTAAGGAATGACAGAGATGTAAATGAATAATAATGTCCTCATCTGTAAGGTAAGAATGTTCCCAATAGCTCAACAAATCAGTGATTAAAAATTCAGACTTGGGACATTTCATAAGTGTTTCAAATAAATTGTTACCCTCAAAGAGCTGATATTTCCATCCTGAGCTGAACAGTGCCTTGTCATTATATACACCAGCTTGAATCCTGAATACCAATTGCCCCCAAAATATACGTCTCCTACAGTATTTAAAAATGAGAAAGTTCCATGTTGTGCCTAAAAGAACTACTTGGTAATCTATCCTAATGGAATAATCAGGGATGTATGCAAAGATACATGGACATGGATGCTTACAACAGCACAGTTTGTAAATAAAAGACATTGGAAACAACATAAACATCCAACATAGGCTAAATAAGTTATGTAACATTCTTATTATGGAATACTAATTAATCTCTAAAATGCATATAGATATTAACTTATAGCATAGAAATAATGTTAGGGAGATTCTTAAATGGAAAAAATTCATATTTTAAATAGTAGGTAAAATATCCAACTTCTAGAAATAAATTCCATATATTCACATGAATCTAGAAGAAAATGTTAGCATTAGTTTTCTCTGGATGGTGGTTTATCAGCATAATTTCTCTACTATAAAGATATATTTTTGAGCATAAAGGCATGACAATCCTTAAATAAGGAAAATAGAAGTAATCTAACAGTTGATTTACTCACTCAGGCACCACTACAAGGGAAGCAACAAATCATTATTTTTTATACCATATCCTTTCTTCTGTTAATCTACTTCAAGATACTAGCGATATTAAACATTTTCTCCATGTTAAAAAAACAAATTAATAAACAAAGAGAAATTCTCCTCTGTATCATTTTACACTAAACCTCCATTTTTATGAGGGATGCATTTTTTTTTAATGTTTCTTGGAGCTCATTAAATCAGAATTCTCCTTGAATAGTAAAGTTACTTTCAGTGAATTATAACTCAAGATAGAATAAGGGAGAAAACTAGTACAGTATTGAGAGTACATTTAAAAAAAATTTTATTGGAGTATAGTTGATTTACAATGTTGTGTTAGTTTCAGGTGTACAGCAAAGTGAATCAGTTATACATATACATATATCCATTCTTTTTTAGATTCTTTTCCATATAGGTCATTACAGAGTATTGAGTAGAGTTCCCTGGGCTATACAGTAGGTTCTTATTAGTTGTCTATTTTATATATAGTAGCGTGTATATGTCAATCCCAAACTCCCAATGTATTCCTCCCTCCCCTTTCCTCTCTGGTAACCATAAGTCTTTTTTCTACATCTGTGACTCTATTTTTGTTTTGTAAATAAGTCCACTTGTACCATTTTTTTAGATTCCACATAAAAGCAACATCATATGATATTTATCTTTCTCTGTCTGACTTACTTCACTCAGTATGACAATTTCTAGGTCCACCCATGTTGCTGCAAATGGCATTATTTTGTTCTTTTTCATGGCTGGGTAATACTCCATTGTATATATGTACCACATCTTCTCTATCCATTCCTCTGTCAAAAAACACTTAGGTTGCTTCCGTATCCTGACTATTGTAAATAGTGCTGCTATGAACATCGGGGTGCATGTATCTTTTCGAATTATGGTTTTCTCCAGGTATATGCCCAGAAGTGAGACTGCCGGATCACATGGTAGCTCTATTTTTAGTTTCTTAAGGAACCTCCATACTGTTCTCCATAGTGGCTGTACCAATTTACATTCCCATCAACAGTGTAGGAGGGTTCCCTTTTCTCCACACCCTTTCCAGCATTTATTGTTTGTAGATTTTTTGATGATGGACATTCTGATCTGTGTGAGGTGATACCTCATTGTAGTTTTGATTTGCATTTCTCTAATAATTAGTGCTGTTGAGCATCTTTTCATGTGCTCTTTGGCCATCTGTGTGTCTTCTTTGGAGAAATGTCTATTTAGAGCTTCTACCCATTTTTTTGATTGGGTTATTTGTTTTTTGATATTAAGCTGCATGAGCTGTTTGTATATTTTGGAGATTAATCCCTTGTCAGTTGCTTTGTTTGCACATATTTTCTCCCATCCTGAGGGTTATCTTTTCGTTTTGTTTATGGTTTCCTTTGTTGTGCAAAGGCTTTTAAGTTTAATTAGGTCCCATTTGTTTATTTTTGTTTTTATTTTCATTACTCTAGGAAGTGGATCAAAAAAGATCTTACTTCGATTTATGTCAGAGAGTGTTCTGCCTATGTTTTCCTCTAAGAGTTTTATAGTATCCGGCCTTATATTTAGGTCTTTAATCCATTCTGAGTTTATTTTTGTGTATGGGAGTGTATTTTGTGTATAGGGAGTGTTCTAATTTCATTCTTTTACATGTAGCTGTCCAGAGAGCACATTTTGAAATCAGAGTCGTGGTTTCAAATCCTAGCTCTTCACCAACCAGCTGTGTGAACTTGTACCTCAGTTTCTTCACATGAAAAATGGGAATAATCAGGACTGGTGAACAATTTGCGAAGCTGAAATGAGATAACATGGGAATGGCCTGCACAGGCCCAGGTGCAGAGAGAGTCTAGCAACAAACGTTAGTCCTTTTCCCTCTTCTACCACCCCAAAGTCTAGAAAAAAATAGCTAGAAATAAAAGGAAAGTATAAATTATGCTTTTGAATTTATCCTACTTTCCTAGTTCCCTGGATCTTTTTAACATTTTGAAATATGAGAGAAGTAAAAAGAGGGATTTTTTTAAAGGAGTTAAAATACCAGTAAAAGGCTGAAATGTCATTACACCCACAAATATTGCAATTACCCAAATTTATTTCTGAATGGTCCCAATTTAAAACAAATATTTGTTTTACCTTTTGACAAACTGGAGCAGGTTATGTATGTATTTTTCATTTAGGGAAGGGAAAATGTTACCTTTCAGAAGAGCAATTTTCCTGTAATGTAGTATTTTGTATCAGAAAATTCATTTTTAGAATTTTTCATATTGCTGCTGAAGTATGCAGTTAAATGATTCTCAATACACTATGATGCATCAAATTCTACCAAAATGAATCTCTTAAGTATAAAAATTAAATCTCTTTCCTGTCATTTTCATACCATTAAGCTAAGTGGAACATTAAAAAAATAAATAAAACGGAAAAAGAAAGCTACGTTTTTCAATAAAAGTTCAAAATGCCCCAGAGAAATGAATTTGATCTTATCATAACTTCTTATGTAAATTGACAATTTATCCAGAGAAAAGTAAGCAATTGGGTGAACATGAGAATTGATAGTGATAATGAATACAGATACAGATATATCCTAAATTTGTTATCTCAGGGAGTCTTAAAGAATATTTTCCTCTTGATGTGGCCAACTTGACTCTACTCTAGATTTTCATGTTTCATCTCCTCATCTTCAGAAGGTGCCCGGGTGTCTTCCTTAGAGCAACAAAATGGCTTTTCTCGGACTAGAACCATATCCCTGGGGAAATTTCAACGTCTAGTTGGAGAAGCAACGTATGGAGAGCTGAGAGGTAAAGACGAGAGATCGCAATAATGACAAAAGCAAAACAAAGTTTATGACAAGCTTGAGTTGACCTACCCTATTCCTTTCCAGAAACATAAAACAGTTAATGAAATAGTAACATGGCCCATTGTCTTTCTCTGAAGTCCAGAGTGGACTGAATCTGGGCTAATATTAAATAGCAACACCACACTGATTGGGGCCCGGTACCAGTCTTATAACTCACTAACATCCCAGGGTCCTTGCATAGCGGCCTCTGAGGGGAAATGTATTAGTAGGCTGAGAGAAATAGAATTGGGTATGGTATTGGGTCATGGTTCCTTGGGGTACAGTCTATACATTTTTTTTCTTGGCATTCAGGAGAATCACACATTTTTAAAGTGAATTTCATTTTCCTCATTTTTCTTGCATAAGGATTATTTTGGAATCACCAGCTCGAAATCATCAATCCTACCTCCATTCTCAGTTAGAAGTTTCAAAGCATCTTAAGAAGTAAATTCAATTATTTAGACTTCTGTCAAATCACATGGTAATGAAAGGAAAGATGTAAAAGAATTAAACCTCTCTTACTTCTCTAGCAGGCAAGAATTTCTCTGTTTTCTGACCTAGAGAAAACCAAAAGCAATTTCGAGAGGGTAGAAAAGAGAGTGACAGTACTGGCTCCCTGGCACAGCAGTATATCACACAGAGCAAGGTGTGAGTGAAGGACCGAGGGGTGGAGGAGTAGGCGGAGCAGAATATGGGTCAGAACACTGATGAAACAACACTTAACAATCCTGCCCAGAGAGTGGCATGTCAAGACAGTTCAGCTACAAACAAACACAGAAAACGAGTGTGTTTTCACAGAAGGTGAGTGAGGGCTCAGCAAAGATAATGCATGGGCTTAATAAACAGTGGGAATACCAGACCTGGCTGGGTCATTCAGAAAAATCTATCTGAAAACAAGGCATGGCAGGGCAGGCATGGGGGTCTGGAATTCACACCAGCAGGATGAAAAGAAGAAAACAGTCTTGCTTTGTCTGTCTGAAGTAGAGGGCAGGGAACACTGCATTAGCTAAAGTATCAAGCAGGGCACCACTAAGTCAGCTGAAGCAGAGGGCAGAGCACCTCCTGGCTGGCTGACACAAAGGGTAGGATTTTACCTGAAGCCAATGGAAGAAGCCCAAGGGAGACCAATTGAAGGGAGCGGGACAAGAGCCTGTCTCTTCATAAAAGGCCAGCTACAACCTTGCTTAGGTATCTCTGAAATTCATTCCATGGCACACCTTAAGTCTCCTCCTTTTCTTTAGAAAAGCTACTCTATGCTTGCTTGCTCTTGCTTAGCATCTTCAACTTCCTGCTTCACTTCCCTGGCCCCTGATTCCTAGCCCTGGAGCTCTATGCTTTCTGCCAGCTCTGCCTCTACCGAGCACTGCCTGTCAAATGCAGTTTTACCCCCAATCCCTCTAGCATTGCTCCAGGCTCAGGCCCCCAAGACTGACTCAGTCCTCCTTGGTTCATACCAGCCTTTCAACAAGCCTTGACTACAAGTAGGATTGGCCAGTGGGCAGTCTTTTGGTGATGTCCCTAAAGGGTTTGCACCTTAAATCTTTTGAACAGGAGCAGCCAAAATTAATTCCCAGACCCCACTGATCAGTATACCCACCACCCAGACATCTCTCAAATCTATTCTCTGTTCTCCTGCCCGACGTGAACTACAGTTCAAGCCCCACAATATCTTGATTTACAGTCCAGCAGCCCCCACCCATCTTTTCTTCCCTCCTCCAGTTTTGCACAGCACCCACAAATAAATTTCACACAACATGGTGAGATAATTTTCCTGAAATAAAACCTGACTGCATCATCGCCCTGCCAAAAATTCATCAGTGACTTCCCCAGCTCTGAGGACAACGTCTAGATACTCTGATAATGCTTTCCCATCCCTTCACACAGGGGTCCCCTCTGTCTATTTCTTTAGCATCTTCTCTTCCTGCTCTTCCTCACCCCAACACTGCAAGCTCCAGCCTTCCCAAACCAATGCCAGTGTTCTGGACACAGCTGGCACCCTCTTCTTCTGCGCCTTTCTGTATGCTAGACCTCTCCTTCTTGCCTCCTCTCCCTTATTCTCCTGCCTTCAGCTGGCTAACTTCTACATATTCTTCAGGCTTCAGCCTCCTCCAGAAAGCCTTCTCTGTTCCCACAAAATTAGGTCAGGTAGCCCTTTATATGCTCTTACAGCATTTTGTTCCTGGATCTCTTATGATACTTCACTGCATTGTATATTGATCAGCCACTTATTTTCCTAGATCCCCATTAAACTCTAAGCTCCATGAGGACAGGGATCACTTCTGTCTAGCACAGTGCCTGGCTGAGGTAAACAATTAATACATTTTTTTGTGGAACAAAGAAAGAGAAAAGGGGAGAGTGTCTGGCTGTGTTGATTATACTCCTGGGTTCCTTACAAATGCTTCTTATTATGAAGATCAGGGCTGGGGCAGCCGCAGGGCAAGCTGACACAGAGTGGATATGCACCTGAGTGAAGCTACTGCTCCTTCACAGGGTTTCCCAGGCAAGCCCTTCACTGCATCAACATAGACAAGCCCTGTCACATGTCTGCCTTCACCCAGAGGGATGGCACACAGCGAGCTCAGCATCACCTAAATGTTACTGTCCCGACTCAGATATCTGAGGAAGAGATGAAGGTGGTGCCATAGTGGAAAGGTGGCAGGTAGGGTACATGTTCATCTGCTTCCCAGGATTTATCTGATGCCTGATGAATTCTGACACATGTAACATGGTGTTAGGAATATGCTTCTGAATACAAAATTTGTATATCTGCCTTAGAGATTTCAGTTTCCACCACAGGGAACAACTCGGGAGATACACAGACAAGAGTAGACAAGAATTCAGGTGCTAAGGTGAATTCCTCAGTCTACTTTCAAACTACAATGGCAGAATCCAGAAAAGCGTCCCCAGATCACTGATTTCAGTATGCTAAGCTCTAAAAAGCAACTTCGGAAACCAGAGAGAAAAAATGCTATCCACAATCCCCTGGCGTGTCACACTCACAGACTGAATGTTATTTGAGCATAAACATCATACAGTCAGGGATGATGCTTAGAAATTTTGTGTTCTAAGTTGGAAATATAAGTGAGGTTCATTTTTTCAACATTCAGTAATTTTAATTTTATTCCTACCATATGACGGGTGTTGTTCTATGCACAGAGGATACAGTAATGAAAAAGGATATAAAAATGCTTGTCCTTCAAATTCTTAGAAAAGCATAACCTTCCAAGACTGAACCAGGAAGAAATAGAAAATATAAACAGACCAATCACAAGCACTGAAATTGAAACTGTGATTAAAACTCTTCCAACAAACAAAAGCCCAAGACCAGATGGCTTCACAGGCAAACTCTATCAAACATTTAGAGAAGAGCTAACACCTATCCTTCTCAAACTCTTCCAAAATATAGCAGAGGGAGGAACACTCCCAAACTCATTCTACGAGGCCACCGTCACCCTGATACCAAAACCAGACAAAGATGTCACAAAGAAAGAAAACTACAGGCCAATATCACTGATGAACAGTGATGCAAAAATCCTCAACAAAATACTAGCAAACAGAATCCAACAGCACATTAAAAGGATCATACACCATGATCAAGTGGGGTTTATCCCAGGAATGCAAGGATTCTTCAATATACGCAAATCAATCAATGTGATATACCATATTGCCAAACTGAAGGATAAAAACCATATGATAATCTCAATAGATGCAGAAAAAGCTTTTGACAAAATTCAACACCAATTTATAATAAAAGACTCTTCCAGAAAGTAGGCATAGAGGGAACTTACCTCAACAAAATAAAAGTCATATGTGAGAAACCCACAGCCAACATCGTTCTCAATGGTGAAAAACTGAAACCATTTCCTTTAAAATCAGAACAAGACAAGGATGCCCACTCTCACCACGATTATTCAACATAGTTTTGGAAATTTTAGCCAGAGTAATCAGAGAAGAAAAAGAAATAAAAGGAATCCAGGGGAGGACCTTCAGGTTGGCAGAGGAGTAAGACATGGAGATCACCTTCCTCCCCACAAATACATCAAAAATACATATACATGTGGAACAACTCCTACAGAACACCTACTGAATGCTGGCAGAAGACCTCAGACTTCCCAAAAGGCAAGAAAATCCCCCACGTACCTGGGTAGGGCAAAAGAAAAAATAAAAAACAGAGACAAAAGAATAGGGATGGGACCCGCACCTCTGGGAGGGAGCTGTGAAGGAGGAAAAGTTTCCACACACTAGGAAGTCCCTTCGCGGGCAGAGACTGCGGGTGGCAGAGGGGGGAAGCTTCGGGGCCACAGAGGAGAGCGCAGCCACAGGGGTGCGGAGGGCAAAGCTGAGAGATTCCCGCACAGAGGATCGGTGCCGACCTGCACTCACCAGCCCGAGAGGCTTGTCTGCTCACCCGCCGGGGCAGGTGGCGGCTGGGAGCTGAGGCTCGGGCTTCGGAGGTCGGATCCCAGGGAGAGGACTGGGGTTGGCTGCATGAACACAGCCTGAAGGGGGCTAGTGTGCCACAGCTAGCTGGGAGGGAGTCTGGGAAAAAGTCTGGAACTGCTGAGGAGGCAAGAGACCATTGTTTCGGGGTGCGTGAGGAGAGGGGGTTCAGAGCACTGCCTAAACGAGCTCCAGAGACGGGCACGAGCCGCGGCTATCAGCATGGACACCAGAGACGGGTATGAAACGCTAAGGCTGCTGCTGCCGCCACCAAGAAGCCTGTGTGCAAGCACAGGTCACTATCCACACCGCCCCTCCCAGGAGTTTGTGCAGCCCGCCACTGCCAGGGTCCCGTGATCCAGGGACAACTTCCCTGGGAGAACGCTCAGCACACCTCAGGCTGTTGCAACGTCACGCCGGCCTCTGCCTCCGCAGGCTCGCCCTGCACTCCGTACCCCTCCCTCCCCCTGGCCTCAGTGAGCCAGAGCCCCCAAATCAGCTGCTCCTTTAACCCCATCCTGTCTGAGCGAAGAACAGACCCCAGAGGGTGAGTTACATACAGAGGCAGGGCCAAATCCAAAGCTGAACCCCAGGAGCTGTGCAAACAAAGAAGAGAAAGGGAAATCTCTCCCAGCAGCCTCAGGAGCAGCGGATTAAAGCTCCACAGTCAACTTGAGGTACCCTGCATCTGTGGAATACCTGAATAGAAAATGAATCATCCCAAAATTGAGGCAATGGACTTTGGGAGCAACTGTAGACTTGGGGTTTGCTGTATGTAACAGACTAGTTTCTGATTTTTATATTTCTCTTAGTATAGATTCTAGTGCCTGTTATCATTGGTGGATTTGTTTATTGGTTTGGTTGCTCTCTTCTTTCTTTTCTTATTTTATTACTATTTTATTTTTTTATTTTAATAATTTTTTTATTTTAATAACTTTATTTTATTTTATTTATTTTTCTTTCCTTTTTTTCCTCCCTTTTCTTCTGAGCCATGTAGCTGACAGGGTCTTGGTGCTCCAGCTGGATTTCAGGCTTGAGCCTCTGAGGTGGGAGAGCCGAGTTCAGGACATTGGACCACCAGAGACCCCCGGACCCCGCATAATATCAATGGGTGAGAGCTCTCCCAGATATCTCTGTCTCAAAGCTAAGACTGAGCACCACTCAACAACCAGCAAGCTCCAGTGCTGGACACCCCATGCCAAACAACTAGCAAGACAAGAATACAACCCCACCCATTAGCAGAGAGGCTGCCGAAAATCATAATAAGTTCACAGACACCCCAAAACACACCACCAGATGTGGTCCTGCCCATCAGAAAGACAAGATCCAGCCTCATGCACCAGAACACATGCACCAGTCCCCTCCACCAGGAAGCCTACACAACCCACTGAACCAACCTCACCTACTAGGGGCAGACACCAAAAACAACGGGAACTACAAACCTGCAGCCTGAGAAAAGGAGACCCCAAACACAGTAAGTTAAGCAAAATGAGAAGATAGAGAAATACACAGCAGATGAAGGAGAAAGTAAAAACCCAGCAGATCAAACAAATGAAGAGGAAATAGGCAGTCAACCTGAAAAAAAATTCAGAGTAAAGATGATCCAAAATCTGGGAAATACAATGGAGAAAATAAAAGAAACGTTTAACAAGAACCAAAAAGAACTAAAGAGCAAACAAACAATGATGAACAACACAATAAATGAAATTAAAAATTCTCTAGAAGGAATCAATAGCAGAATAACTGAGGCAGAAGAATGGATAAGTGACCTGGAAGATAAAATAGTGAAAATAACTACTGTAGAGCAGAATAAAGAAAAAAGAATGAAAAGAATTGAGGACAGGGTCAGAGACAACTGGGACATTAAACGCACCAACATTTGTATTATAGGGGTCCCAGAAAAAGAAGAGAAAAAGAAAGAGACTGAGAAAATATTTGAAGAGATTATAGTTGAAAACTTCCATAATATGGGAAAGGAAATAGTCAATCAAGTCGAGGAAGTGCAGAGTCGCATACAGGATAAATCCAAGGAGAAACAGGCCAACACATATTAATCAAACTATCAAAACTTAAATACAAAGAAAAAATATTAGAAGCAGCAAGGGAAAAGCAAAAATTACATACAAGGGAATCCCCATAAGGTTAACAGCTGGTCCTTCAGCAGAAACTCTGCAAGCCAGAAGGGAGAGGCAGGACATATTGAAAGTGATGAAAGGGAAAAACCTACAGCCAAGATTACTCTACCCAGCAAGGATCTCATTCAGATTTGACAGAGAAATTAAAACCTTTACAGACAAGCAAAAGCTAAGAGAATTCAGCACCACCAAACCAGCTTTACAACAAATGCTAAAGGAACTTATCTAGGGAGGAAGCACAAGAGAAGGAAAAGACCTACAATAACAAACCCGAAACAAATAAAATGGTAATAGGAACATACATATCGATAACTATCTTCAATGTAAATGGATTAAACGTTCCAACCAAAAGACACAGACTGGCTGAATAGATACAAAAACAAGGCCCATAAATATGCTGTCTACAAGACACCCACTTCAGACCTAGCAACACATACAGACTGAAAGGGAGGGGATGGAAAAAGATATTCTATGCAAATGAAAATCAAAAGAAAGCTGGAGTAGCAATTCTCATATCAGACAAAATAGGCTTTAAAATAAAGACTATTACAAAAGACAAAGAAGGACACTACATAATGATCAAGGGATCAATCCAAGATGAAGATGTAACAATTGTAAATATTTATGCACCCAACATAGGAACACCTCAATACATAAGGCAAATGCTAACAGCCATAAAAGGGGTAATCGACAGTAACACAATCACAGTAGGAGACTTTAACACCACACTTTCACCAATGGACAGATCATCCAAAATGAAAATAAATAAGGAAACACAAGCTTTAAATGACAAATTAAACAAGATGGACTTAATTGATATTTATTGGACATTCCATCCAAAAAAAACAGGATACATTTTCTTCTCAAGTGCTCATGGAACGTTCTCCAGGATAGATCATATCTTGGGTCACAAATCAAGCCTTGGTAAATTTAAGAAAACTGGAATCATATCAAGTATCTTTTCTGAGCACATGCTATAAGACTAGATATCAATTAGAGGCAAAAATCTGTAAAAAATACAAACACATGGAGGCTACACAATACACTACTAAATAACCAAGAGATCACTGAAGAAATCAAAGAGGAAATCTAAAAATACCTAGAAACAAATGACAATGAAAACATGACGACCCAAAACCTATGGGATGCAGCAAAAGCAGTTCTAAGAGGGAAGTTTATAGCAATACAATCCTACTTCAAGAAACAAGAAAAATCTCAGATAAACAACCTAACGTTACACCTAAAGCAATTAGAGAAGAAGAACAAAAAAAACCCAAAGTTAGCAGAAGGAAAGAAATCATAAAGATCAGATCAGAAATCAATGAAAAAGAAATGAAGGAAACAATAGCAAAGATCAATAAAACTAAAAGCTGGTTATTTGAGAAGATAAACAAAATTGACAAACTATTAGCCAGACTCATAAAGAAAAAAAGGGAGAAGACTCAAATCAACAGAACTAGGAATGAAAAAGGAGAAGTAACAAGTGACATTGCAGAAATACAAAGGATCATGAGAGATTACAACAAGCAACTATATGCCAATAAAATGGACAACCTGGAAGAAATGGAAACATTTTTAGAAAAGCACAACCTCCCGAGACTGAACCGGGAAGAAATAGAAAATATAAACACACCAATCACAAGCACTGAAATTGAAACTGTGATTAAAAATCTTCTAACAAACAAAAGACTAGGACCAGATGGCTTCACAGGCGAACTCTATCAAACATTTAGAGAAGAGCTAACACCTATCCTTCTCAAACTCTTCCAAAATATAGCAGAGGGAGGAACACTCCCCAACTCATTCTACAAGGCCACCGTCACCCTGATACAAAAACCAGACAAAGATGTCACAGAAAGAGAAAACTGCAGACCAATATCACTGATGAAAATAGATGCAAAAATCCTCAACAAAATACTAGCAAACTGAATCCAACAGCACATTAAAAGGATCATACAACATGATCAAGTGGGATTTATCCCACAGATGCAAGGATTCTTCAATATACACAGATCAATCAATGTGATACACCATATTAACAAACTGAAGGATAAAAACCATATGATAATCACAAAAGATGCAGGAAAAGCTTTTGACAAAATTCAACACCCATTTATGATAAAAACCCTCCAGTAAGTAGGCATACAGGGAACTTACTTCAACATAATAAAGGCCATATATGAAAAACTCACAGCCAACATCGTTCTCAATGGTAAAAAACTGAAACCACTTCCATTAAGAAAAGGAACAAGAAAAGGATGCCCACTCTCACCACTATTATTCAACATAATTTTGGAAGTTTTAGCCACAGCAATCAGAGAAGGAAAAGAAATAAAAGGAATCCAAATCAGAAAAGAAGTAAAAGTGTCACTGTTTGCAGATGACATGATACTATACATAGAGAATCCTAAAGATGCTACCAGAAAACTACTAGAGCTAATCAATGAATCTGGTAGAGTAGCAGGATAAAAAATTAATGCAAAGAAATTTCTTGCATTCCAATACACTAATGACGAAAACCTAAAAGAGAAATTAAGGAAACACTCCCATTTACCACTGCAGCAAAAAGAATAAAATACCTAGGAATAAACCTATCTAAGGAGACAAAAGACCTGTATGCAGAAAATTATAAGACACTGATGAAAGAAATTAAAGGTGATACAAATAGATGGAGAGATATACCATGTTCTTGGACTGGAAGAATCAACATTGTGAAAATGACTCTATTTCCCAAAGCAATCTACCGATTCAGTGCAAACCCCATCAAACTACCAAAGGCATTTTTCACAGAACTAGAACAAAAAATTTCACAATTTGTATGTAAACACAAAAGACCCTGAATAGCCAAAGCAATCTTGAGAAAGAAAAACGGAGCTGGAGGAATCAGGCTCCCTGACTTCAGACTATACTACAAAGCTACAGTAATCAAGACAGTATGGTACCGGCACAGAAAGAGAAATGTAGATCAATGGAACAGGATAGAAAGCCCAGAGATAAGCCCACGCACATATGGTCACCTTATCTTTGATAAAGGAGGCAAGAATACACAGTGGAGAAAAGACAGCCTCTTCAATAAGTGGTGCTCGGAAAACTGGACAGCTACATGTAAAAGAATGAAATTAGAACAGTCCCTAACACCATACACAAAAAAAAACTCAAAATGGATTAAAGACCTAAATGTAAGGCCAGACACCATCAAACTCTTAGAGGAAAGCACAGGCAGAACACTCTATGACATAAATCACAGCAACATCCTTTTTGACCCAGCTCCTAGAGAAATGGAAATAAAAACAAAAATAAACAAATGGGACCTATTGAAACTTCAAAGCTTTTGCACAGCAAAGGAAACCATAAACAAGACCAAAAGACAACCTTCAGAATGGGAGAAAATATTTGCAAATGAAGCAACTGACAAAGGATTAATCTCCAAAATTTACAAGCAGCTCATGCAGCTCAACATTAAAAAAACAAACAACCCAATCCAAAAGTGGGCAGAAGACCTAAATAGACATTTCTCCAAATAAGATATACAGATTGCCAACAGACACATGAAAGAATGCTCAACATCATTAATCATTAGAGAAATGCAAATCAAAATTACAATGAGATATCATCTCACACCAGTCAGAATGGCCATCATCAAAAAATCTACAAACAATAAATGCTGGAGAGGGTGTGGAGAAAAGGAACCCTCTTGCACTGTTGGTAGGAAGGTAAATTGGTACAGCCACTATGGAGAACATTATGGAGGTTCCTTAAAAAACTAAAAATAGAACTACCATATGACCTAGGAATCCCACTACTAGGCATATACCCTGAGAAAACCATAATTCAAAAAGAGTCATGTACCAAAATGTTCATTGCAGCTCTATTTACAATAGCCAGGACACGGAAGCAACCGAAGTGTCCATCAACAGATGAATGGATAAAGAAGATGTGGCACATATATACAATGGAATATTACTCAGCCATAAAAAGGAATGAAACTGAGTTATTTGTAGTGACGTGGATAGACCTAGAGACTATCATACAGAGTGTAGTAAGTCAGAAAGAGAAAAACAAACAGCGTATGCTAACACATATATATGGAATCTAAAAAAAAAAAAAAAAAAAATAGTCATGAAGAACCTAGGGGCAAGATGGGAATAAAGATGCAGACCTACTAGAGAATGGACTTGAGGATCCAGGGAGGGGGAAGGTAAGCTGAGACAAAGTGAGAGAGTGGCATGGACATATATACACTACCAAACGTAAAATAGATAGCTAGTGGGAAGCAGCCGCATAGCACAGAGAGACCAGCTTGGTGCTTTGTGACCCCCTAAAGGGGTGGGATAGGGAGGGAGGGAGATGCAAGAGGGAAGAGATATGGGGACATATGTATAACTGATTCACTTTGTTATAAAGCAGAGACTAACACACCATTGTAAAGCAATTATACTCCAATAAAGATGTTAAAAAAGAAGCTTCTGATGAACCAAGGGGCAGGACAGGAATAAAGAAGTAGACGTAGAGAATCGACTTGAGGACACGGGCAGGGCGGAGGGTAAACTGGGATGAAGTGAGAGAGAGGCATTGACATATATACACTATCAAATGTAAAATAGATAGCTAGTGGGAAGCAGCCACATAGCACAAGGAGATCAGCTCGGTGCTTTGTGACCACCTAGACAGGTGGGATAGGGAGTGTGGGAGGGAGACGCAAGAGGGAGGGGATATATGTATACATATAGCTGATTCAGTTTCTTATACAGCAGAAACTAACACAACAGTGTAAAGCAATTATATTCTAATAAAGATATTAAAAAAAAAAGAAATCCAAATTGGAAAAGAAGGAAAGCTGTCACTGTTTGCAGATGACATGATACTATATAGAGAATCCTAAAGATGCTACCAGAAAACTACCAGAGCTAATCAATGAATTTGGTAGAGTAGCAGGATACAAAATTAATGCACAAAAATCTCTTGCATTCCTATACACTAATGATGACAAATCTGAAATAGAAGTTAAGGAAACACTCCCATTTACCATTGCAACAAAAAGAATAAAATACCTAGAAATAAACCAACCTAAGGAGACAAAAGACCTGTATGTAGAATACTATAAGACACAGATGAAAGAAATTAAAGATGACACAAACAGATGGAGAGATATACCATATACTAGGACTGGAAGAATCAACATTGTGAAAATGACTCTACTACCCAAAGCAATCTACAGATTCAATGCAATCCCTATCAAACTACCAAGGGCATTTTTCGCAGAACTAGAACAAAAATTTTCACAATTTCTATGGAAACACAAAAGACCCCGAATAGCCAAAGCAGTCTTGAGGAAGAAAAATGGAGCTGGAGGAATCAGACTCCCTGACAAAGCTACAGTAATCAAGACAGTATGGTACTGGCACAAAAACAGAAATATAGATCAATGGAACAGGATAGAAAGCGCAGAGATAAACCCACATACATATGGGCACCTTATCTTTGATAAAGGAGGCAAGAATATACAGTGGAGAAAAGACAGCCTCTTCCATAAGTGGTGCTGGGAAAACTGGACAGCTTCATGAAATTAGAACACTCCCTAACACCATACACAAAAATGAACTAAAAGTGGATTAAAGACCTAAATATAAGGCCAGAAAGTATAAAACTCTTAGAGGAAAACATATGCAGAACACTCTTTGACATAAATCACAGCAAGATCTTTTTTGACCCACCTCCTGGAGAAATGGAAATGAAACCAAAAATAAACAAATGGGACCTATTGAAACTTAAAAGCTTTTGCACAGCAAAGGAAACCATAAACAAGATGAAAAGACAACCCTCAGAATGGGAGAAAATATTTGCAAATGAAGCAACTGACAAGGGATTAATCTCCAAAATATACAAGCAGCTCATGCAGCTCAATATCAAAAAAACAAACAACCCAATCCAAAAATGGGCAGAAGACCTAAATAGACATTTCTCCAAAGAAGATACACAGATTGCCAACAAACACATGGAAGGATGCTCAACACCACTAATCATTAGAGAAATGTAAATCAAAACTACAATGAGGTATCACCTCACACCCATCAGAATGGCCATCATGAAAAAATGTACACAAAATAAATGCTGGAGAGGGCGTGGAGAAAAGGGAACCGTCTTGCACTGTTGGTGGGAAGGTAAATTGATACATCCACTATGGAAAACAGTATGGAGGTTCCTTAAAAAACTAAAAATAGAACTACCATATAACCCAGCAATCCCACTACTGTGCATATACCCTGAGAAAACCATAATTCAAAAAGAGTTATGTATCACAATGTTCATTGCAGCACTATTTACAGTAGCCAGGACATGGAAGCAACCTAAGTGTCCACGGACAGATGAATGGAGAAAGAAGATGTGGCACATATATACAATGGAATATTACTCAGCCATAAAAAGAAATGAAATTGAGTTATTTGTAGTGAGGTGGATGGATCTAGAGTCTGTCATACAGAGTGAAGTACGTCAGAAAGAGAAAAACAAATACCGTATGTTAACACATATATATGGAATCTAAAAAAAAAAATAATAATAATTCTGATGAACCTAGGGGCAGGACAGGAATAAAGATGTAGACGTAGAGAATGGACTTGAGGACACGGGTGTGGGAAGGGTAAGCTGGGGTGAAGTGAGAGAGTAGCATTGACATATATACACTACCAAATGTAAAATAGATAGCTAGTGGGAAGCAGCTGCATCGCACAGGGAGATCAGCTCAGTGCTTTGTGACCACCTAGAGGGGTGAGATAGGGAGGGTGGGAGGGAGACGCAAGAGGGAGGGGATATGGGGATATATGCATACATATAGCTGATTCACTTTGTTATACAGCAGAAACTAAGACAACATTGCAAAGCAATTATACTCCAATAAGATGTTAAAAAAAAAAATGGTTGTCCTTATGGAACTTAAATTCTGTACCATATCTAGTATATTATATGGAGGTAAGTGATATGGGAAAAAATAACCCAAAAAGGAGGATATCAAATACTGGGGGTGCATAGGTTTTAATATTTAAAAATGTAGTCTGAGAAGTCCTCGCTGAGAAGGCCTCGCTGAGAAGGTGATGATTATCTTTCACTATATTTGGGAAAATTTCAGTTACTGTTTCTTCAAATATTTTTTCTCCCCCATTCTCTCCTTTTTCCCTCTCCAATTACAGATACGTTATGTATTCTTTAAAATCATTTTTCTCTCTGTTCTTCAGATTAGATAATTTCTATTAATCTTTCTTCAAGTTCATTGACCCTTCGGGCATGTCTATTCTGCTGTGAAATACAGCCAGTCATTTTTTAAATTTCAGATACTGTATTTTTACATTCTACAATTGGTTTTTATAATTACTATTTATCTACAGAAAACTATTCTATTTCTAAATACAAATTTATAATTGCTGTTTTCTGCCTTTTCTTCATGCACCTGGTTTTCTTTCCAACCTCAGGCATTTTTATAATAAGCTGATTTAAAATCCTTGTTTACTGACTACAATATCTGGGTCATCTTGGTGTCAGTCTCCATTGATTTTCTTTTCATTTTAGAATAGGTTCCATTTTTCCTGTTTCTTCATATGTCCAATAATTTTGGATTATAAATTGGATGTTAGAAATAGTATGTCATTGAGATTCTGAAATTTTCCTATGAAGAGTACTGATTTGTTTTTAAGTGGAAAGTACACTTGGGCTGTGTGCAAACTGTACGTTTTTTCTCCTCTACAGCTCAAAACTCATTTCAACTCTTTTAGAGTGAGCTGGGCTGCTTGGAGTCTGGCCCATGATTGCATGTTATAGAGGCCTGCTGGAGATTTTGACAAAGTTTATTCACAGAATTCTGAGCTCTCCTCTGGTCCCATTGTTGATGTTGTTGTTTTCCTGGGATTTTCCAGAAAGTCTATGATTACCTCAAACCAGTAAGACTCTGGGCTTTGTATCAGAGTTTTTGTTTGTTTGTTTGTTTTTTATAGAGGTATCCACACATCTGTTCTCTATGTCGGCATCTCTATTCCTGCCCTGCAAATAGGTTCATCTGTACCATTTTTCTAGATTCTACATATTTTAATAACTCTACACAGGGCAGACTAAGGCCTGAGATTAAAAACCTGAGATTAAAACCTTTAAAAACTAGAAAGTCACTCAATGCTTTTCTTCTTCCAAGCATTGACTTTCTTTAGTACCTACGTGCTTTTGGTCACTTTCCAGTGCCTAAAAAGTTTATATTAAAAGTTTACACTAAAACTTTTATATTAAAAGTTTTATTTGTCATCTACAGTAGGATTTGTCTAAAAAGAACTGCTTGATAGTGTATAGAGGCAGAACTGCTGAGAAAGTGATATTTGAATAAATACCTAAAAGAAGAATGGGAGCTGTTCATGTAGATATCTGCATGAAGAGCATTCCAGGAAGAGGGGAGTGCATGTGATAAAGCCTGAAGTAGATCTTGCCTCGTGTGTCTGAGGAATGACGAGGAGGTCAGTGTGGCTAGAGTAGAGGAAGTGAGGGAGAAAGGACCAGATGAGGTCAGAGAGATAGAAATGGCAGCGAATCAAGATGTAGCAGGGATGAATGGATAAAGAAGATGTGGCACATATATACAATGGAATATTACTCAGCCATAAAAAGAAACGAAATGGAGTTATTTGTAGTGAGGTGGATGGAGTTAGAGTCCGTCATACAGAGTGAAGTAAGTCAGAAAGAGAAAAACAAATACAGTATGCTAACACATATATATGGAATCTAAGGAAAAAAAAAAAAAAAGGTCATGAAGAACCTAGTGGTAAGACGGGAATAAAGACACAGACCTACTAGAGAATGGACTTGAGGATATGGGGAGGGGGAAGGGTAAGCTGTGACAAAGTGGGAGAGTGGCATGGACATATGTACACTACCAAACGTGAAGTGGATAGCCGGTGGGAAGCAGCCGCATAGCACAGGGAGATCAGCTCGGTGCTTTGTGACCACCTAGAGGGGTGGGATGGGGAGGGTGGGAGGGAGGGAGATGCGAGAGGGAAGAGATATGGGAACATGTGTATATGTATAACTGATTCACTTTGTTATAAAGTAGAAACTAACACACCATTGTAGAGCAATTGTGCTCCAATGAAGATGTTAAAAAAAAAATATTTAAGGGTAAGCTGGGACAAAGAGAGTGGCATGGACATATATACACTACCAAATGTAAAATAGATAGCTAGTGGGAAGCAGCCGCATAGCACAGGGAGATCAGCTTGGTGCTTTGTGACCACCTAGAGGGGTGGGATAGGGAGGGTGGGAGGGAGGGAGATGCAAGAGGGAAGAGATATGGGGAGATATCTATATGTATAACTGATTCACTTTGTTATAAAGCAGAAACTAACACACCATTGTAAAGCAATTATACTCCAATAAAGATGTTAAAAAAAAAAAAAGATGTAGCAGGTCACTCAGCCACTATGAAAACTTTGGCTTGTACTTTGAGATAGAAAACCATTGGAGGGTTTTGAATTGAGAAGTGATGTGATTTAGCTTTTGTTTTAAACTGACCACCTTGGCTCTATATTCAGACTAAAGGACAAAGTATGGAAACAAGTATTCCACTTAGGAGGCTCTTTTAAAAATCCAGGTAAAGTAGCTTTGGCTTAGACCAGGGTGGCAATAATGGAAATAGTGAAAAAGTGGTCAGAGTCTGCATGCATCTGTGGTCAGAGCAAAAGCATTTGCCAAGAGTTTGGATTTGATGTGTGAAGGAAAGGGAAGAGTCATGGATGACTGCAGTTTTTCTGCTTTGAGAAACGAGGAGGATGGAGTAGGGGTAGATCAGTAGGGTTAGGGACATTTGTGTTTGACTTCCCTGATAGATATCCCAGTGGGAATATCAAGGAGAAAATTAAATTCTGGGCTGGAATTCAGGGGAGAGGTTAAGGCTATAGATGTAGATTTGTAAGTTGTCTATATATAGTGTGGTATTTAAAGCCAGAAGAAGACATGAGATCACCAAGGAGCCTGATATAACTAAAGAAGAGAAGACTTCCAAAGACACTCCTCTGAGGATGGTATGATTAGAGGTAACCGAAAGGAGGAGGAAACCAAGAAGATGCCAGTGTGATAGGAGATGAACCAGGAGAGCGTGGAGTCTTGGAAGCCAAGGCAAGAAAGTGTTCAGTGTTTAAAAAAGAAAGGAGTAACTAGCTATGGCAATTCCCACAGGGAGATCAAGTAAATGAGCACTGAGGATTGACCCTTAGATCTGTCAATGTAGAGGTTGTGGTTGACCTTGACAAGAGCATTTTTAGTGGAATGGTGAAGATGAAATCCTGCTTGAAGAGGGTTTAAGAGGGAATAGGAGAAAAGAAATTGAAAACAGCACATATATACATAATATGATTATGAGTATAGCATTATAAGATGCTATAAGATAAGGAAAAAAATATTTCTAAGGAGGAGGGTAGTCAGGGTAGGAAAAAAAATCCATGAATTTGAGGAAATTTTCCAAAGAGTAAAGAACAGAGGCACATCTGCTGCCCTCTGTGCTGGAGCATGCTATACAGAAATCACATGAATAGAAGAGTTTCATTGAACCCACCATGGTTAGCAGTCTCACACCTGGCCTCAGAAAACTGACATTCACCTCACCATTGTGGGGTGACTCAGGTTCAGACCCCAACCTGACAAGTCTAGTCACCCCTGCTTCTGGGGCCAGCTCCTCTTGTCTGATCTCATCTGATATTTCTGTTCAACCTCTTTCCCAAGATTCCCCTCTGCCTTTACTGCAACTCTCTAGCACTGACCCTTTTCTGACTCCCAAACTTCCTTAGTTGAGGCTAATGTGTTCTCTTCCTCAGCTGATTTGTTTCTGCCCTTAACCGACTTGCCAGGCTGACTTCTAGAGAATCTGGTCCAGTCTTAACCAAGACTGGCCCCCAGGTTGTGCTTGTCCTGCTCTCAGGTCAAGTCATAGCCTAGATCCAAATACTGAGTGGATGGTAGAAGGAAAAGAGTCCTGGATTTGAAGTCAGAGAGATGAGAATTCAAGCTGTCACTTGGTTACTCACCAGCTGTGTGATCTGAAGCAGGCTCTTTAACCTCATGGAGTTTCAGTTCTCTTATCTACAGAACGGAGAGAATAATTCTCACCCCTAAGGGATTGTAAAAATTGAATGAGATAACATATATGTTAGGATCTGGAGAAAATTTTATCTTTTTAGCAGCTGGTAAGGGATAGAATCACAATGTAAGAAGAGGATTGCTATGTTGAGAAGATGCCGCTTGATAAAGTTGTAGAACCCAGAGTTCAAACAGAAGAAAGGCCCAGCGCTGCTCAATAAAAAGATAGGGTAGGAGGTGGGGTGGGCCAGGGATCTTCCTAATGTGGGTTTTTCACATGCAATGTAATTTTTTTCTCTGGTCAAATAAATTCATGGGCTTATTTGATTTCTCATGGAAGCTTGTGAAGGTCTAAATTTTGAAAATCGTTGCAAATAGGGTTAAAACAGTTAAACTATAAGACTATGGAGTAAACCAGGTACCTATTTACATGTTCAAAATGCCCGGAAACTAGTAGGCTCTCTGTTGTTAGCTCTCCAATTCTCCCATCTCTTTACCTTGCTTATCGTGTATGATCCACAATATAGACTCTCTATATCTCTGATTTACAATATAGTCTCTCTAGTCATACCATCTGGGTTCATATCCTGGCTCCATCTCCTAATTTGTGACCTTGGACAAGTTATTTAACAGTATTGGGACTCAGTTTTTTCATCTGCAAGATGGAAATAATAATAACAATAACAACACCTAGCTCGCAAAGTAGTTTAATTGAAATAGAGTTTACCATAGTTGATAAAGTATTAAATGGGATCATGTATGAGAAGCAATTAGACAAGATCCTGGTACAGAGTAGACACTCACTATTTCCTGCTAATATCATTATTCCTAATACCACATTTGCCAAAGTAATATGTGAAAAATTCACTCAAAACACAGTCACATGATCAGTCTGAAAAATGATCTGCATAGAATTCACTGAACCTCAAGTAATGAGGGTAGCAATGACTGAGTAGGATATGCCTTAATAAAACTTTCATTTAACTTTGTGTTGTTATTGTTTTTAAATTTTTTTTCCATCTTCTTTAGAAAGCAAGGCTCATTTTCATTTCTTGTGTGTCACTTTGAGAAGTACCAAGCTCTGGCTTCAAAGATGTCACTCTGTTTCATGAGGTGATGCAATTTGCTGAACTAAAGCAATCTTGGGTGAGTCATTGCAAAAAACAATGCATCATCCAGACAATTTTATCTTCTTAAGAAAGAGGCAGAAGGGCATAGTGTTTTTCTCTGAGCTCCTCAAGTTGTGGCTAAGAATAAAGGCAACTTAAAAAAACCCACACGCTTCTATCTGTATTAACTATTCTCACTCTAGTGCAGCTGGAATACAAAGACTGTAGATTCTGATCTCAGACAAATGAGTGTTTAGATCCTGGCCCTGTCACTTGCTAATCGTGTGACCTTTCACAATCTACTTAACTGTTATGTGGCAAGGACGGCTGCTGTCCATCAAAAATTTATCCTATTCTTCCATACAGTAGAGCTGTTGTCAGGAAGCAGCTGCACAGCCAGCAACTGCATTTTCAAGCCTTTGTTAAATCTAGAAAGGACCATGTGAATGTGTCTGGCCAAGAGAATGTGGGTAAGAGTGATAGATGCCACTCCCTGTCCTGGCCCATAAAATCCCCCTCTATGTTCTCTCTTTCCCCATTTCTGGCAGAATATTGATACCACCATGGCACCCATGTGGTGAAGCCTCTCTGAGTCTAGATCTCTGAATGACTGCATGGTCCCCCACTATCACTACCACCGCCACCTTCTTTCCCTGATACTGAACTTTATATGAATTATAAGTAAAATTAGATTGGAAGAAACCATTGAGAGTTCAGGTTTTATCTATCTATCATTACCTTAACCAATACATACTTTAAGCATCTGCTTCTTCATCATAAAAATGGGAATAATAATAGTAGCTACTCAGAGTTGCTGTGATAATTAAATGAGTTGTGTAAAGCACTTAGCACAACACCTGGAACCTAGTAAGTGCTCAAAAAATATAAGCTGCTATATTTACTAAGATAGTCCTATTTCCTTTTACTGCTTCTGAAATTGATATATACAACTCCTTCGCCAGCCATCTCTAGAATAAGCTGTTCTTCAACTAATAGTGAATCACATAATCCATGGTTTCTTAGCATTGAAAAATTATGGTACTGTCATAGCTACTACTATTATTATTTAATTATCCATATTTTTACCAAGATCATCATACAAGTCATCTTTCTCTTTTTTTTCTTCCACTGTATCCTTCTAGTAACAATCTGCCTTTTTATATCAATGTTAACCAATGTCATCCATCCTAAAGAGAAAATTTTGTTTGTGAATTAAAGAAGTGATAAGATATACAAGCCTGCTGCTGGCAATTATCTCAGACCAGCATACAACCTTCAGTAAGTCCTTCAAGTTATTTAAAAGACAATGCCACATAAGAGATGCTACTTGAGATACCATTCTTCATTACTTATTAAATGACAGCATGTTCTTTAATGGAGGGCCAGCCTTACAGCAGGAGAGGGGGTGGGCAAATCTCTCAGTCCCTGCCTGCTCCTGGCCCTTCTTTGACCAACTGTGGGTGCAGAAGCCCTGCCACCTGCAGCCCCTGCCTGTCCATTTCTGAACTGATGAGAACCAGACCCAGTATTGTCGTATGAGAGCCTTTACTATGCATAAGGGGAAATGTTAGGCAAAAATTGATCTGTTGCCCTGAGATGGATGTGCAGGGGCTACAATTTGAATATTGGGCTCTCTTCCAGGCTGACCTCCCTCCTAGATCCCTCCATGGGTGCCCGAGTAGAACAGCTGGGTTTATGCACACCCTCCTCCACAGCTATCCCACTTCTATTCCTGGTTTGCACCATGCTTTTCACTAAGAATGGTACACAGCTCTGAATCATAATGATCAACATCATTATCATTAAGGTCATCACCATGGTAATAATAATAGCTAGCCTACTGAGCATCTTCTGTGCATCAGGAACTGATTGCTTCATCTCTTTTTTAAATATTCATGACATATCTTCAACATAGACATTATTATGCCTATTTCAGAGATGTGGCAATTGAGGCTCTAAGTAGTTAAGCTGTTTGCTAATAAGGAGTAAAGCCAGAATTCAAATCCAGCTCTGATTTTAAAATGTGTGTATTTTATCTTTCAGCTGGCTACCTCTTAGCAGGCTATGTTCCTCAAACCCTACTTATTTCCTGCCTGCAAATGTAAAGGGACAGAGTAGACTCTGTCCCTTTACACAGTAGACTGGCTTGGCCTCCGCAAAAACCCAAACAGGCTGCCCTGCCTCCTTGTACTGACATTGCTCAAGGACTCCAACCTCCTTGACTGGAATCCACAGATGTTGACCAAAGCATAGGGACAACACAAACGCCCTACCTCCCTTTGACATGGAGATTTGGGCAGCTGACCCTTTCTGGAGGAAAAAGGTAGAATCACTCTGTTGTCTCCTAAGCCTTGGCCTCAGAGGTCCCAACTCACTCCTCCTCCTTCTGATGGTCCCCCAGTATGAAGGCTCTGCCTCAAAAACACTCTCACAAATGTTGCTAAAACCTAACGAACAAAATAGATATCTGGGGCTGTTATTCTGCACTACAAAGCAATTAATCAAATCCTTCTTTAAAAAATCCTTTGGGTGTTATTTAAGTGCTCCTATTATAGATCTCTAACACTTCAACCCAGAGGTAGTTTATGGATTTCTGAACTCTAAAGATAAAGGCCATAGTCAATTAGTGATCATTTCAAAACCAAGCTAAGTAAAGGATGTAGTAAAATAAAAATAAAATAACCAGGCTGCTCCCAGTTCTCCTTCGGTTCTGATAACAGTGTACTGACAAATCCAACAGTTTCTCTAAGCAGCAACATGGATGGACCTAGAGATTGTCACACTGAGTGAAATAAGTCAGACAGAGAAAGACAAATATCATATGATAGCGCTTATACGTGGAATCTTTAAAAATGGTACAAATGGGGCTTCCCTGGTGGCGCAGTGGTTGAGAGTCTGCCTGCCAGTGCAGGGGACACGGGTTCGAGCCCTGGTCTGGGAGGATCCCACATGCCGCGGAGCGGCTGGGCCCGTGAGCCACAGCTACTGAGCCTGCGCATCTGGAGCCTGTGCTCCGCACCAAGAGAGGCCGCGGTAGTGAGAGGCCCGCGCACCGCGATGAAGAGTGGCCCCCGCTTGCCGCGGCTAGGGGAAGCCCTCGCGCAGAAACGAAGACCCAACACAGCCAAAAATTAATAATAATAATAAATAAATAAATAAAAATTTTAAAAAAATGGTACAAATGAACTTATTTACAAAACAGAAATAGGGTAGAAAACAAACTTACGGTTACCAAGGGGGGGAGGGATAAATTGGGACATTGGGAATGACACATACCCACTACTGTATATAAAATAGATAATTAATAAGGACCTACTGTATAGCCCAGGCAACTCTACTCAATACTCTGTAATGGCCTATATGGAAAAGAATCCAAAAGAGAGTGGATATATGTATATGTATAACTGATTCACTTTGCTGTACACCAGAAACTAACACAACATTGTAAATCAACTATACTCCATTAAAAAAATTTTTTTTTAATTTAAAAAATAAAGCCTATAAAGCAACTTATAAGGTATTAGGTACCAATTACATCTGTCCAATGGTATGAGGTTGTTTTAAGGACAAGTCTCTGGCTCGCCTGAGTTGTAGGGCCACGCAGAAATGTACACCATGGCAATCGAGAGCAACTGTAACAGTGGCAGCGCAGCATAGTGGGAAAGCACACAGACTCCAGAGCCAGGCTCAGCCCGCTTCTGCCACCTGCTAGCCAAGTAACCTTGGGCAGGTTACTTACCTCATTACATTTTAGTTTTCTGGACTGTAAACAGGGGATCAGAACTGTACCTGCCTCAAGGTACTAGGAGGAATAAATGAGCGTATATTGCTTATGACACAACCTAGCCCGCAGTAAGATATTATAGTGGTCTGCTTTCCCAAACTGGCCTTTAACTTAACTGTCTTCTCTCCCCATAGTCTGTTTTGAAACTCACATCATTTTTGCCTGTTTTTTGCCTGTTCTGCTGTCCATTTATGACCCCTAGAGTACCCATCTGGGTTCTTGGCTTCACTTCTCAGTTTACTGCCTGTGTTTTCCCTCTTTGCTTGACATTTTCTGCTTGTTAACATGTCAAAGGTGACTTACATCACCTCCCTTCTTCCTCCAAGTTTCAATGGTCCTAACTGTGACAGACATACCTGGGGTGTAGTCCAGACAGTAACCTTGATTTTCCCCAAGGCTTTCATATTCCTTGTCCCTTCCCAAAGATCTATTTCTTTATATTCTTGCCCTCTTTTCTGTGTTAGACCATTTTTGCTGTTTTATATCTCTTTCTTACTTGCTGTAGGTGCTCTAATCAAGTTTCCCTGACATTTTGTTTCTATGCCCCTCTCTTGCCCCACTACTCCCAGAAACTTGGTCTGGTGTTTGAGTGTCTGCTACCAGAGGAGCAATGGATGGTTACAGGAACCATTGATCTTTTACTCCATCAGCTGCTCAATGGGCTATTGGAGGACTTCCTTCTAGAGAATTTTCTTCTATTTGTCAACACTTACAAAGTCTCCTCTATCTTCTGGCCTACATTAATCCCCATCATCGGCATCTCATACCTCTCTCTGTAACTTATGAAGTCCATCCAAATGAATGTACTCTCCCTTTTTAAATTTTTGAAGCTAATATGAGACTTCGAACTTCTCGGGCATGGAGTAAAGAAATGCACCACTACACAACATCATTTTGTCTCTACCTAACAACATAACGACTGTGCTATCAACTTGCAAAAGAAAGTCGGCCCTCATTCTCAAGCAGAAAATTGTCTCTGGGTTTCAGATATAAAAGATGATTTGTGTAATTAGAAGAAGGGATGAGAGTGAATAGAAATTTAAAATGCATTCTCTTCTTCTACATATTTTGTTCAGAGTCTAATTAAGGAAAGGGCTTGGCATTTATCTTTGAAAGAGGGTATGGAACTAGTCAATGAATTTTGAATATTCATCCATGAAGGTTTCTGTGTCTGAGGGAACAGCCTAGTTTACATTTTGTTTGTGCACGCTGAAGACAGCCCAAAGAAGACTGGCTCACAATTATCACAATTTACACCCAGCTTACATCTTCTCTCCCCACCTTATGTTAGAATGCAAAGACCTCCCCACACCACCCTGAAAGAAGGAATCCAAAGTGTTTGAAGAGAAAATGGTTGTATTTTTAATCATTTAAAGAATGTGAAGTGTCGGGTGCAACTGATTTTTTAAACATATTTTTTATCCTTGTATGGCAGTTTGAGAGTGACAAGCTTAGTCTTAGTCTCTGGAATTTCCACTTGGTCTTGGCCAGAGATTCCTTGGGATTAAATTAGAAGATATATGGAATCATCTGGCATAGTTTCTGGTACAAAGTAAGCATTCAATAAATATTGGATCAGAATCTGTAGTTCTCCTTGACTGACCCAGTAGTTCAGAGAAAGGTTATCCTTCTTCCCCTCCCATCCTCCTTTCTCATTCACTAAGACCTGATCAGCAGAACCCCAAGCCCATCCCATTCAATGGGAGTGAAAGTCCCCAAAACAGTCTGGAAGCAATGTTATCACACACAGGTTCACAGTCAGGGAGAGACAGCTGAGTCAGGAGCCAGAACTGAGAGCCCAAGCCAGGGGCATGCTGTCCACAGAGCAGAAACAGATACTTAAGTGGGAGTCAGAAAACCAAACAGGCAACAGGACATGACTCTATGACCTAATACTCTTTCCGGTTGCGAGGGCCTATAATTCCTTGATTCTTATTCACAAAAGGGGATAAGACCATAAACTTTTTGTGGTGAATTTTAATTTCCCACATCCCTAAATTGGCAGATCCTTCAATCATCCACAAAGCAAAACTATAGCTGCAGCTTTCTGAAATCATAACAGATTCCTCATACCTATAGTATCCTGAGACCTTCACAGTCTGTTACTCTGTACCCTTCTAGCATTTCTCAGTTGCCCAGATGCCAAGACCCAACTTGAGACAGAGAAGGGGAAACCGGAGTTGATGAATTTATAAAGCAGATACCTGGAATCCTGCCCAGACAATGTCATGGAAAATCCTCTGTCATTGATTCTCAAATTCTGTAGTTGAAAAAACCTCCTTCCCCTAAACCTAATGCTCTATAAATACTATAAACACTTGTACACAGTCTGTGCTCAGTAAACACTAATGACTGATTCCCATTTGTCCTTTTTTTCCCATTTGTTTTTTATTAAAGACCCATTTGTCTATTTAATCTTGACTTTGTATGATGAATTGCAATTGGCTACAAATTATTATCATCTCTATATTCATGTCCCTTTGCAATATGATTCACAAAGAAATGGAATCTATCTCTCCACCCCTTAAATCTAAACTTCACTGTGTAATTTGCTTTGGCCAAAGGGATATTAGAAAATGCGACATAGGCAGAGGCAGGAAAAGTGCTTGCTTAATGTCACTTATCTTCTGCTGCCCTTAGACAACCTGTGAAGAAGCCCAAGCTAGTCTCCTGAGGAGAAGAGATCAAGTAAAGCAAGAGAGGTAGCCCAGCTGAGGCCAACTAGCCCAACCAGTCTGACGACAGCCAGTCACATTTGGGAAGGCATCCTAGACTATCAAATCTTAGCTGACCCACTAGCTGACTGCAGAACTGCTTGGCTAATGCACAGACTCATGAGCAATAACATTTTAAGCCACCACATGTTGGAGTGGTTTGTTACACAGCAACAGATAACTAATACATCTTGTTTGACAGCCATCTCCTATAAGTGTTACAAGATTTTAACTGTTATACACAGGATGAAATATAATCCATTTACTATATTTGTTTATTTGTGTATATATTTATTTATTGCCTGGCTCCTCTCATAAAGAATTTAAAGGAGCTTAAAACTAGAATTCAAAAAATACAACAGTTATAAGATAGAAAAAAAAAAAAACTGAATTTCAGGTAAACAGTAAAAATAAGAGGAGAAATGATAAGACCAAGTAAGGAACACAAATATGTCGGTCATAAAGGGCTATGCAATAGATAGAACTGATCTTTAACTTTGTCTCAAAGATCCCTAAAAGCCACGTGACAAGCAAGTATGTACTTCTCAATATCAGGAGGAAGTAAGCACACACTTTCCTTAGAAGAAACAAAATGTTTCTTGAACTGGGTTCTGAAAGACATTTTTTAATGTGAATCCCTTTTACAGGAAACAGGAAGTGACACAGCAGATAGCATTTTCCCAAGCTACTCTAACAGCCAGCTTTAGTATGTAGTATACTACAAGAACCAAAAATATAACATGAGAACACAACTTCGTGAAGGCAATTCTTTAGGAGGTTACTGAAGGTCATGTTTCAAATTTTTCAAGACTCTCAAACATTCCCTGGTATGAAGCATGAATAGCTTTGGAATTGGTAATCAAAAGAGTCTTTGATCACTCAGTAAAGACTTACATTTCTTCTTTCAGGAATAGCTCAATTTCAGTATTTTTGTCAGTGCAAAATGTGAATCTCTTGATAATGCGCCCAGTTTGAAAGTAGCAAAATTCGGATCTAAACCCAGATCTTTCCAGTTCCAAAGCCTATGCCTTTTTAAAAAACTAAATTGTGTTACGAGTGATTAAAGAATTGCTGATTTTAAAAATACCAAACTTCTTTAAGCTAATATATTTATTTTAATAGGAGATTTCAACAGCTTGAAGTCAGGGTGTGCACAAAGGTGGGAATTTCTGGTGCTTGAACCAAACTGACAAGACTAGATGAGAGAAAGGGAAGAAAGCAGGTTGAGATTTCTACTGAGTTCTCCTGTCAGCCCTGAAATCACAGCATTTGGACCTATTCAAACAGCATTCTGGGTCTGCTCGATCTAACGCCACTCAATCAGTGGAGTAGACCCACTCTTTCAAAAGCATTGTATGTGTTAGCAAATGCTATATGGTAAATTGCTGGAATAATGGAACTTGACATTTTGATCCTACTTGGATTGCTAATCCTCAAACATTTCACGTAAAAAATGAATGGAATGCCAATATTTTGATTTCTCCAAAAATATATTTGTGTTCCCTTAGCAAAGAAAACACAAATACTGACTCTTTTTTTTTTTTGTGCCCTCAAGTAAGAGTAAAGTGAGTTTACAAAGCTCAGAGATAGAGCCTCTGAGCTCTATCTCTGGTCTGACTATCTAGTAGCTAATAAACAATTACAAAGCCAGAACCAAGATTATCCAAGCACTTGTCCAGGCTTCAGAATTCACCAGCTATTAATCACAAGCAGCCTTCTTTCCAATTAGCACTTTGGAATGGGCTGTTTGCTCCAAATTTGGTTAACCGGCACCATACATACATTAGGGAAGAGAATTTGATGTCTGCCTTCGTGCACATTTCATAATGGAGAAAACCAAGATATACTAATTCTATTTAGAAAGCATTCATCAGTGTTCAGCCATCCACGGAAATGTGTCCTGTTGAAAGAAACATCATTTGAACCAATAATTGACCATTTCAAATATCAGCATGGAAAACTGCATATGACACAGTTACAGCCTGTGACCCTACGAACATCCATCAAGGTTGGACAGTGTTGTAGATACAACAATGAGTGTATCTACATTAACTATATCAGTCCTAATTGGATTGTTTGTTTTTATAACAGATAGCTGCTGTCATCAGTGGGGAATTAGTTGACTATAACATTGTCCTTCCTGAGATGGAATAACAATAAAAATATCATGGCTATTATTAACTACGGGCATATTACATGCAAAACACAGTATTAAATATTTTATATGTTCATTCATTAATCAAATATATATGGACTGTCTAGCATTTTTATATGCTCCAAAATAAGGTCATAACAAGGCACAGTCCTTATCCTTAAGGAATGGAATTTACAGCTAGAAAGAGAAACAATAAATAAATGATTCTCAGCCCGTTTAATGTTCAAAACGATGAAAAATGTTCATTATCCCAATGTTTACAGAAGAAGAAAGCAATGCTTAAAAAAGTTAAATAACTTTTCCAAAGTCACCGTTAGTAAATAGAGTCATGATTTGAACCTAGAATCTTCTGACTCAAATGATTTTGTTCTTACTACATCATTTAATTGCTAAATTTGTATATTTGTGTCATTGACTTTATGCCTCACTACTCTGATTCTGTTACATATTTTCCAAACCCTTTTTCTCTGTGTCCTTTGAACATTCATTCAACCAGCCAGCATCAAATATGTGTTGGGTATTATTCTGGGCACTGGGGACACCACATCCATTAAGAGTGTACTTTACGGTAGACATTGAGCTACGATTTCTCCTACTTCCTCTGTTCATCTGACTCCATCCCCAGGACATCTTTTGTTCCTCTTCTTACATTAAATGGAAAAAATCTTTCTATGTCTAAGTAATATCCATTTTAGCTTGTATCGACACAGCACAATTTAACAGATGCTTATGAATGAATGTTAATGCCATTTAACAGATGCTTTTGAGAAAAAGTGCTCCCAGTTTGACTTTCAACAATTAGGCAACATTTCTTTCCATGAGAATCTCTTTTAATCCATACCTGTTTTGAATTCTGAGTGACTTCAAGTGCCAAGGGAGAGGACAAATACTCTTGGACTCTAGGAGATCATCTATTTTATCAGTTCCTGCCTTTCTAGTGTTGATTCATAGAAGTCGTAACTTGTTAAGAGAGCTCTCATAGAATTAAAGAGTTAGGTTTCTTAGAAATCATCAATCACAGGTGTGTCAAAGCTTGGCTATGCATTAGAATCACCTATGGTTATTAAAAAACAGACACTTGGGTATAGATCAATGAAACAGAATAGAGAGCCAAGAAATAGACCGACACGTGTATGGTCAATTGATTTCCTAAGTAACTGAACAGGGAAAGGGTAGTCTTTACAACAGATGGTGCTGAAACAACTGTATATCTACTTGAAACAGAAAATAAACTCCAACTTTACCTCACACCATATACTAAAATTAACTGTAAATGGATTATGAACCTAAAATGCAGAAGCTAAACTATGAAACTTTTAGAAAGCAACACAAGAGAAAATCTTTGCAAATTTTGGGTAGGAAAAGAGTTCTCAGATAGGGCACAACAAACACAAACCATGAAGAAAAAAAGTGATAAATTGGACTTCATTAAAATAAAAATCATTTACTCTTTGAAAGATACTATATTAGTTTGTTAGGACTGTCATGACAAAATACCATAGACTAGGTGGCTGAAACAACAGAAATTTATTTTTTCTGGAAGTTAGAAGACCAAGTTCAGGGTGTTGGCATTTTTGGTTTCTCCTGAGAACTCTGTCCTTGACCGGCAGATGCCGCCTTCTTGCTGTGTCCTCACATGGTCTTTCTTTCATGTTCACATACCCCCCGTGTCTCTTTGCATGTCCAAATTTCCTCTTTTTATAAAGACACCAGTGAGATTCTATTAGGAACCACCATAAAGCCTTCATTTTAACTTAATCTCCTCTTTAAAGATCCTGTCTCTAAATAGTGTCACACTCTGAGGTACTGGGAGTTAGCTTCAAGATATAAATATTGGGAGGAAGTGATTCAACCCGTAACAGAATCTGTTAAGAAAATTTAAAAGGCAAGACACTGACTGGGATAAATATTAATAATACCTACACCTGACAAAGGATTTGTATCCAGAATATATAAAGAACTTTTAAAACTTAACAGGAAGACAACTCAATAAAAAATGGGCAAAAGATTAAACAGACACATCGGATAAGAAGATATACAAATGGCCAATAAGCACATAAAAAGATGTTCAAACCAACATCGTTAGTCATAAGGAAAACAAATTAAAACCACAGTAAGACTCTACTACACACTTACTTGAATAGATAACATTAGAAAGACTGACAAGGCCAAGTAATGTCAAGAACACGGAGCAACTGGAACTGTCACACATGGTTGGCAGGAATTGGAAACTGGTATAACTACTTTGGAAAACAACTTGACGGTTTTAAAAGTTAAATAGATATTACCATATAATGCGACAATTCCACTCCTAAATATTTAACCAAGTGAAATGAAAATGTCCACACAAAGATTTGCATATAAATGTTCATGGCAGTTTTATTCATAATAGGCAAAAATTCAAAACAAACCATATACCCATCAAAGAGTGAATGTATAAGGAAATTGTGGAATACCCATACAACACAATATTGCACAGCAATAAAGAGAATAAACTACTGATACACCTGGAAATATGGATGAACCTCAAAAACATTATGCTAAAGGAAAGAAGCCAGACTCATAACAGTTCATACTATAGATGCTATATATCAAATTCTAGAGCAAGCAACATTCATTTATAGTGACAAAAAGCAGATCAGTGGAGCTCTGGAACTGGGAGGGGGAAAATTGACCACAGAGAGTGCAAGGTAAATTTTTAGAGTTGTGTAAATGTTTTGTCTTGATTGTGATGGATATAAGCATGTCAAAACTCATCAAACTGCATGTTAAATGGGTGCCTTTATTGTGTGTCAATGAAAACTCACAGATGCCTGAACCCAATTCAGTTGTATTAAATCAAAATTTCTGGGAAAAGGGCCTAGGAATGAGTTTTGTTTTGTTTTTTAATCCCATCCACAGGTAGGTCTGATTTAGCCAAGTGTGAGTATGATGATGATTTAGCCAAATGTGGGCCACTGAAGAGTAATATGGCTCCACTGGATACAAGAGGACGGAATCAACAGGCAGGGGCCTTTTTAGCCTTTAGAGAAGAAAATGAAATTATTTCATCTTTGGATTTTTAAATACTATTGGAATGATTATTTTTTTCCTTTCTAAACAGGGAAAAATCATGTTATAAAAGCATCTTTTTTGTTATTTGTTTGCATCCCTCCCCCACACTCTGGTGTTTTAAAAGTACAAAAAAAAATTCTTTTTTTGTACAAAAACACTTAAAAGATTAAGGGCGATCTACTGCATTGCCCTCAGATGGTCATGAGCTTCTGCTTGATGCCCATCCTATCTCCACCCCCCTTCCGCTCTCTGTCTGTACCTCATTCTCTTGTATGGTAGCCAATTCAATTTTAGAATAGAATAGCTCTTTTTCTCACCATGGCATGCACCTAACCCTTGGTCATTGGACTGTTGAAGTGGCAGGTCCCTATGGTCTTATGCTTTTCTCTGTTGCCTTTGCCCTGGCAATTTAGGGCTGCTCTAGGGGTGTCTAAGAAAAAAGGGGTCCAACCAAAGTGAATACATGACATCTTACATGTTTAAATTAATATGTTCAATTAGCATGTACTGTTGGCTCACGATTTCCTTGGTACTGGGCTGGATGCTAGGGATAGAATAAAGAATAATATTTATAATCATGGCCCCAATTCAGGCCCTAGCTGAACACTAGACACCTCTATGAGAATGTGTGGTGTTAGAAGGAAACAAGTAGACAAAGGTGTGTAGTAGAGTTCCTTTTCTGTTCATGCCAAAATTAGGGATCTGAGCTCTTTGCATTGATGGCTCAAAATCTCTGTAAGTTCTTTGTGGTCCATACCAAAGGCAACACCAAATCATTCTGGAATGCAATCACTTATATAGGATCATTAGTACTCATGCCTACTTTCACCCCCATCTGCTCCCCTCCCCTAGTTGTCCTCCATGGTCCTTGTGGAGTACTGCTTAAACCTGCTTTTCCCCTTGTATCACAGTCTGCATCAGAGTCTCATGCCCTGCTGGCTGGTAAAGCAAGGCCATTCTAACAACTTTAACGTGAAAGAGTGAAAAGTGCTTTCATAGAGGCAGGAAAACATGTTCCAGGAGCACAGAGCCAGATTATTCAAGTTTACAAAGTATTTTTCACATATATTATCTCATTTAAGCTGACCGGTGACTGAAAGTAATAGTAGCCACCATTTATTAAGTCCCTACCATGTCTAGATACTGTGCTAAGTGCATTTACTTTTAAAATCTTATTTGAGTCTTAGAATAATTGCATCATGTACATGTCATGTTATTCTTGTTCTACAGATATGGAAACTGATGCTGAAAGAAATTAAGTAACTTTCCAAAGGTCACACAACTAGTAAGTGACAAAATTGGAATTTTAACCCAGTTATGTGTGAGTTCAAAACTTGTACTCTCAACTACTACTGTCATTAATGACCTTAGTTTCATAATGCTCTGCTCTCAAAAATAATAGGTTTTTACTTTCCTTTCTTTGTTGATCCTTAAATGCTTTAGACAACCTCAGAAAGAATTACTTAGTAGAGAACTCAGCTTAATTAAAATGATGTAGGCTCAGATTCCCCTAAAAATTCATCATTGTAAAGGTACCTTGTATTTTCAGGTAACTATCTTCATTACAATACTTGCTAAGCGGGACCCTCTCCCATCCCTCAGGCAGGCCTCTTCTTCTACTTCTTCTATATTCCAAATATCCAGCCTTGCATTGCAGGCCATCAGCATTTTCCCTCCCTTTTGAGGATGAAGGATAATAAAGAGTTAATCAAGAACTTTTTAGGGGGGTCTGGGCAAGATGGCGGAAGAGTAAGACGCGGAGAACACCTTCCTCCCCACAGATACAGTAGAAATACATCTACACGTGGAACTGCTCCTACAGAACACCCACTGAACGCTGGCAGAAGACGTCAGACCTCCCAAAAGGCAAGAAAATCCCCACGTACCTGGGTAGGGCAAAAGAAAAAAGAAATAACAGAGACAAAAGAATAGGGACAGGACCTGCACCAGTGGGAGGGGGCTGTGAAGGAGGAAAGGGTTACACACACTAGGAAGCCCCTTCGCGGGCAGAGACTGTGGGTGGCAGAGGGGGGAAGCTTCAGAGCCACGGAGGAGAGCGCAGCCACAGGGGTGTGGAGGGCAAAGCGGAGAGATTCCCGCACAGAGGATCGGTGCCGACCAGCACTCACCAGCCCGAGAGGCTTGTCTGCTCAGCCGCCGGGGCGGGCGGGGGCTGGGAGCTGAGGCTCGGGCTTCGGTGCTAGCCGGGAGGGAGTCCGGGAAAAAGACTGCAGCTGCCGAAGAGGCAAGAGACTTTTTCTTGCCTCTTTGTTTCGCGGCGCCCAAGGAGAGGGGATTCAGAGCGTCGCTTAAACGAACTCCAGAGACGGGCGCGAGCTGCGGCTATCAGCGTGGACCCCAGAGGCGGGCGCGAGCCGCGGCTATCAGCGCGGACCCCAGAGGCGGGTGCAAGCCGCGGCTATCAGCGCGGACCCCAGAGACAGGCATGAGACGCTAAGGCTGCTGCTGCCGCCACCAAAAAGCCTGTGTGCGAGCACAGGTCACTCTCCACACCGCCCCTCTCGGGAGCCAGTGCAGCCCGCCACGGCCAGGCTCCCGTGATCCGGGGACAACTTCCCCGGGAGAACGCACAGCGCGCCTCAGGCTGCTGCAACCTCACGCCGGCTTCTGCCACCGCAGGCTCGCCCCGCCTCCTCCGTACCCCTCCCTCCCCCCGGCCTGACTGAGCCAGAGCCCCCGAATCAGCTGCTCCTTTAACCCCGTTCTGTCTGGGTGGGGAACAGACGCCCTCAGGCGACCTACACGCAGAGGCGGGTCCAAATCCAAAGCTGAACCCCGGGAGCTGTACGAACAAAGAAGAGAAAGGGAAATCTCTCCCAGCAGCCTCAGAAGCAGCGGATTAAAGCTCCACAAACAACTTGATGTGCCTGCATCTGTTGACTACCTGAATAGACAACGAATCATCCCAAATTGAGGAGGTGGACTTTGGGAGCAGGATATATTAATTTTTCCCCTTTTCCTTTTTTTGTGAGTGTATATGTGTATGCTTCTGGGTGAGATTTTGTCTGTATAGCTTTGCTCTCACCGTTAGTCCTAGGGTTAGGTCTGTCCGTGTTTTTTTTTTACTTAAAAAAATTTTTTTTCCCTAATAAATGTTTTCTTAATAATTTTTTCCTTATTTTCTATTTTTAAAAAATTTAAAAAAATTTTTTAATAAGTTTTTTCATATTTTTTATTTTAAAAAATTAAAAATTTTTTTCTTAATAAATTTTTCTTAATAATTTTTTTCTTATTTTTTATTATAAAAAATTAATAAATCTATTTTTAAAAATAAAAAAAATTTTTTCTTAATAAATTTATTCTTAATAATTTTTTTCTTATTTTTTATTATAATAGCTTTATTTTATTTTATTTTATCCTCTTTCTTTCTTTCTATTTTTTCTCCCTTTTATTCTGAGCCGTGTGGATGAAAGGCTCTTGGTGCTCCAGCCAGGCATCAGGGCTGTGCCTCTGAGGTGGGCGAACCAACTTCAGGACACTGGTCCACAAGAGACCTCCCAGCTCCACGTAATACCAAACAGCGAAAATCTCTCAGAGATCTCCATCTCAACATCAAGACCCAGCTTCACTCAATGACCAGCAAGCTACAGTGCTGGACACCCTATGCCAAACAACTAGCAAGATAGGAACACAGCCCCATCCATTAACAGAGAGGCTGCCTAAAATCATAATAAGGCCACAGACACCCCAAAACACACCACCAGACGTGGACGTGCCCACCAGAAAGACAAGATCCAACCTCATCCACCAGAACACAGGCACTAGTCCCCTCCACCAGGAAGCCTACACAACCCACGGAACCAACCTTAGCCACTGGGGACAGATACCAAAAACAACGGGAACTACGAACCTGCAGCCTGTGAAAAGGAGACCCCAAACACAGTAAGATAAGCAAAATGAGAAGACAAAAAAACACACAGCAGGTGAAGGAGGAGGGTCAAAACACACCAGACCTAACAAATGAAGAGGAAATAGGCAGTCTACCTGAAAAAGAATTCAGAATAATGATAGTAAAGATGATCCAAAATCTTGGAAATAGAATAGACAAAATGCAAGAAACATTTAACAAGGACGTAGAAGAACTAAAGAGGAACCAAGCAACGATGAAAAACACAATAAATGAAATTAAAAATACTCTAGACGGGATCAATAGCAGAATAACTGAGGCAGAAGAACGGATAAGTGACCTGGAAGATAAAATAGTGGAAATAACTACTGCAGACCAGAATAAAGAAAAAAGAATGAAAAGAACTGAGGACAGTCTCAGAGACCTCTGGGACAACATTAAACGCACCAACATTCGAATTATAGGGGTCCCAGAAGAAGAAGAGAAAAAGAAAGGGACTGAGAAAATATTTGAAGAGATTATAGTTGAAAACTTCCCTAATATGGGAAAGGAAATAGTTAATCAAGTCCTGGAAGCACAGAGAGTCCCATACAGGATAAATCCAAGGAGAAACACACCAAGACACATATTAATCAAACTATCAAAAATTAAATATAAAGAAAACATATTAAAAGCAGCAAGGGAAAAACAACAAATAACACACAAGGGAATCCCCATAAGGTTAACAGCTGATCTTTCAGCAGAAACTCTGCAAGCCAGAAGGGAGTGGCAGGATATACTTAAAGTGATGAAGGAGAAAAACCTACAACCAAGGTTACTCTACCCAGCAAGGATCTCATTCAGATTTGATGGAGAAATTAAAACCTTTACAGACAAGCAAAAGCTGAGAGAGTTCAGCACCACCAAACCAGCTTTACAACAAATGCTAAAGGAACTTCTCTAGGCAAGAAACACAAGAGAAGGAAAACACCTACAATAACAAACCCAAAACATTTAAGAAAATGGGAATAGGAAAATACATATCGATAATTACCTTAAATGTAAATGGATTAAATGCTCCCACCAAAAGACACAGACTGGCTGAATGGATACAAAAACAAGACCCATATATATGCTGTCTACAAGAGACCCACTTCAGACCTCGAGACACATATAGACTGAAAGTGAGGGGATGGAAAAAGATATTCCATGCAAATGGAAATCCAAAGAAAGCTGGAGTAGCAATTCTCATATCAGACAAAATAGACTTTAAAATAAAGACTATTACAAGAGACAAAGAAGGACACTATATAATGATCAAGGGATCGATCCAAGAGGAAGGTATAACAATTGTAAATATTTATGCACCCAACATAGGAGCACCTCAATACATAAGGCAAATACTAACAGCCATAAAAGGGGAAATCGACAGTAACACAATCATAGTAGGGGACTTTAACACCCCACTTTCACCAATGGACAGATCATCCAAAATGAAAATAAATAAGGAAACACAAGCTTTAAATGATACATTAAACAAGATGGACTTAATTGATATTTATAGGACATTCCACCCAAAAACAACAGAATACACATTTTTCTCAAGTGCTCATGGAACATTCTCCAGGATAGATCATATCTTGGGTCACAAATCAAGCCTTGGTAAATTTTAAAAAATTGAAATCGTATCAAGTATCTTTTCCGACCACAACGCTATGAGACTAGATATCAATTACAGGAAAAGATCTGTAAAAAATACAAACACATGGAGGCTACACAATACACTACTTAATAACGAAGTGATCACTGAAGAAATCAAAGGGGAAATCAAAAAATACCTAGAAACAAATGACAATGGAGACACGACGACCCAAAACCTATGGGATGCAGCAAAAGCAGTTCTAAGAGGGAAGTTTATAACAATACAAGCCTACATCAAGAAACAGGAAACATCTCGAATAAACAACCTAACCTTGCACCTAAAGCAATCAGAGAAAGAAGAACAAAAAAAACTCCAAAGTAAGCAGAAGGAAAGAAATCATAAAGATCAGATCAGAAATAAATGAAAAAGAAGTGAAGGAAACAATAGCAAAAATCAATGAAACTAAAAGCTGATTCTTTGAGAAGATAAACAAAATTGATAAACCATTAGCCAGACTCATCAAGAGAAAAAGGGAGAAGACTCAAATCAATAGAATTAGAAATGAAAAAGGAGAAGTAACCACTGACACTGCAGAAATAAAAACGATCATGAGAGATTACTACAAGCAACTCTATGCCAATAAAATGGACAACCTGGAAGAAATGGACAGATTCTTAGAAATGCACAACCTGCCGAGACTGAACCAGGAAGAAATAGAAAATATGAACAGACCAATCACAAGCACTGAAATTGAAACTGTGATTAAAAATCTTCCAACACACAAAAGCCCAGGACCAGATGGCTTCACAGGCGAATTCTATCAAACATTTAGAGAAGAGCTAACACCTATCCTTCTCAAACTCTTCCAAAATATTGCAGAGGGAGGAACACTCCCCAACTCATTCTACGAGGCCACCATCACCCTGATACCAAAACCAGACAAAGATGTCACAAAGAAAGAAAACTACAGGCCAATATCACTGATGAACATAGATGCAAAAATCCTCAACAAAATACTAGCAAACAGAATCCAACAGCACATTAAAAGGATTATACACCATGATCAAGTGAGGTTTATTCCAGGAATGCAAGGATTCTTCAATATACGCAAATCAATCAACGTGATACATCATATTAACAAATTGAAGGAGAAAAACCATATGATCATCTCAATAGATGCAGAGAAAGCTTTCGACAAAATTCAACACCCATTTATGATAAAAGCCCTGCAGAAAGTAGGCATAGAGGGAACTTTCCTCAACATAATAAAGGCCATATATGACAAACCCACAGCCAGCATTGTCCTCAATGGTGAAAAACTGAAACCATTTCCACTAAGATCAGGAACAAGACAAGGTTGCCCACTCTCACCACTATTATTCAACATAGTTTTGGAAGTGTTAGCCACAGCAATCAGAGAAGAAAAAGAAATAAAAGGAATCCAAATCGGAAAAGAAGAAGTAAAGCTGTCACTGTTTGCAGATGACATGATACTATACATAGAGAATCCTAAAGATGCTACCAGAAAACTACTAGAGCTAATCAATGAATTTGGTAAAGTAGCAGGATACAAAATTAATGCACAGAAATCTCTTGCATTCCTATATACTAATGATGAAAAATCTGAAAGTGAAATTAAGAAAACACTCCCGTTTACCATTGCAACAAAAAGAATAAAATATCTAGGAATAAACCTACCTAAGGAGACAAAAGACCTGTATGCAGAAATTATAGGACACTGATGAAAGAAATTAAAGACGACACAAATAGATGGAGAGATATACCATGTTCTTGGATTGGAAGAATCAACATTGTGAAAATGACTCTGCTACCCAAAGCAATCTACAGATTCAATGCAATCCCTATCAAACTACCACTGGCATTTTTCACAGAACTAGAACAAAAAATTTCACAATTTGTATGGAAACACAAAAGACCCCGAGTAGCCAAAGCAACCTTGAGAACGAAAAATGGAGCTGGAGGAATCAGGCTCCCTGACTTCAGACTATATTACAAAGCTACAGTAATCAAGACAGTTTGGTACTGGCACAAAAACAGAAATATAGATCAATGGAACAGGATAGAAAGCCCAGAGATAAGCCCACGCACATATGGTCACCTTATCTTTGATAAAGGAAGCAAGCATATACAGTGGAGAAACGACAGCCTCTTCAATAAGTGGTGCTGGGAAAATTGGACAGGTACATGTAAAAGTATGAAATTAGAACACTCCCTGACACCATACACAAAAATAAACTCAAAATGGATTAAAGACCTAAGTGTAAGGCCAGACACTATCAAACTCTTAGAGGAAAACATAGGCAGAACACTCTATGACATAAATCACAGCAAGATCCTTTTTGACCCAGCTCCTAGAGAAATGGAAATAAAAACACAAATAAACAAATGGGACCTAATGAAACTTAAAAGCTTTTGCACAGCAAAGGAAACCATTAACAAGACCAAAAGACAACCCTCAGAATGGGAGAAAATATTTGCAAATGAAGCAACTGACAAAGGATTAATCTCCAAGATTTACAAGCAGCTCATGCAGCTCAATAACAAAAAAACAAACAACCCAATCCAAAAATGGGCAGAAGACCTAAATAGACATTTCTCCAAAGAAGATATACAGATTGCCAACAGACACATGAAAGAACGCTCAACATCATTAATCATTAGAGAAATGCAAATCAAAACTACAATGAGGTATCATCTCACACCGGTCAGAATGGCCATCATCAAAAAATCTAGAAACAATAAATGCTGGAGAGGGTGTGGAGAAAAGGGAACATTCTTGCACTGTTGGTGGGAATGTAAATTGATACAGCCACTATGGAGAACAGCATGGAGGTTCCTTAAAAAACTAAAAATAGAACTACCATACGACCCAGCAATCCCACTACTGGGCATATACCCTGAGAAAACCATAATTCAGAAAGAGTCATGTACCAAAATATTCATTGCAGCTCTGTTTACAATAGCCAGGACATGGAAGCAACCTAGGTGTCCATCATCGGATGAATGGATAAAGAAGATGTGGCGCATATATACAATGGAATATTACTCAGCCATAAAAAGAAATGAAATGAAGGTATTTGTAATGAGGTGGATGGAGTTAGAGTCTGTCATACAGAGTGAAGTAAGTCAGAAAGAGAAAAAGAAATACAGTATGCTAACACATATATATGGAATCTAAGGGAAAAAAAAAAAAAAGGTCATGAAGAACCTAGTGGCAAGATGGGAATAAAGACACAGACCTACTAGAGAATGGACTTGAGGATATGGGGAGGGGGAGGGGTGAGATGTGACAGGGTGAGAGAGTGTCATGGACATATATACACTACCAAATGTAAAATAGATAGCTAGTGGGAAGCAGCCGCATAGCACAGGGAGATCAGCTCAGTGCTTTGTGACCACCTAGAAGGGTGGGATAGGGAGGGTGGGAGGCAGGGAGATGCAAGAGGGAAGAGATATGGGAACATATGTATATGTATAACTGATTCACTTTGTTATAAAGCAGAAACTAACACACCATTGTAAAGCAATTATACTTCAATAAAGATGTTTAAAAAAAAAAAAAAAAGAACTTTTTAAAATGAGAAGTTGAACTTCCACTAGCTACTTGGTCAAGCATATTCTCCACAACCATAGTGGTACCTGGCAGCACTGCAAGATCTGTGATTCATGAGAGGGACTCCTTTCCAGGTTCTATGTTCTAAGAAGACAGATCCCCAACAGCTACACTTCTGGTCCTGACTTCTACCCACCGACTTTTCGATTTGGAACTGCATGTGTGTGGTTTAGCTCTTTCTAGGATCTTCTTGGCATTTGTCTGCCTGGAAAACCATGCATTCTGATCTGCACTCTGGGCCAGGAAGGTTTATTGGGGCGAGCCCTGCCCCTATAAATTAGGCCTGTAGTTTTCCAGCTCTGTCCAGGACTGAGTAGATAAGGTGACCTTTTAGGTGCAATATTAGTAAGTCCATTTTTGCCATATACATAAGCCACATCCAGGATATGTGTACCTCGTGAAACTTGAAAAAGACAATTTATCCTCTATGAAGGTCAGCTACTACTTTAACTGGTAAATCTTGAAATCAAGGTGCTATAACACAAAAGCAGTTAATTTCTTATCATGTAAATTCCAGTCTGTGCTTGAGAAGGCTTTCCTTAATTCAGTAATTCAGGACTCTGGGCTAGAGGAGGCTCTACTATCTTCAGTGCTTGGCTTCTAAGATCTTCCTGATCATTAGTAGGTAATTGGCAGATGGGGGAAGGAAAAGGAAAGCAGAGCACAGGGAAGGCTTTTCTGGAAGGGGTCTGAAAATTGATGTGCCTTGCTTTTTCTTATATTCCATTCATCAGAAGTCAGTCATATAACCTCATCTAACTGCAAGGAAGGATGAAAATAATCTAGATGTGTGCCCAGAATGGAAAGGAAATAGGTTTGATCAATAATCAACAGCTAGCCTTTCTCTACCATATACCCAGAATATATAAAGAATTCCTACAAATGAATAAGAAAAATCTAAAAACAACCTAATAAAAAGTGGGCAAAAGACAAGAATAGGCCTTTCCCATGAAACACAAATAGCCAACAAATGTATCCAGAGATCTCACCTTCATCAGTAATCAGAGAAATGAAAATTAAAACCACAATAAGATATTGTTTTACACCCAATAGACTGGCAAGACATAAAAACTCTGATAATGCCAAGTGCTGGCCCAGATGCTTAGCACAACAGACACTATCAGTGCCTGTACATCTCCTTTGGCTACCCCAGAATCTAGTTATGGTAGGATGAAAGCAGTCAGATAAACTAACCAGGCCAAGTGTTGCCGTGAGGTCAAGTATGTCAGTGGCATAATTTGGTGTTCAGGACTACAGATTCTGGGCCCAGGAGATTCACGTTTGAATCCAGCTCAGCTCTTTGATAAGTTTGTCTCCTTGAATGAATTCTTAGCCTCTCTGAGCTTCACTTTCCTGAATCCGTAAAATACATTAATAGGACAAATGAGGACTAAAGTGTCCATGAGCACAAGTGCTTAGCACAGGTCTATATATCCTACACATGCAATAAATGCTGACTATTAGGGAGCAGGCTGAGACAGTGACGAGGGAGCATTGTCAGAGGGATGAAAAAAAGGCCTCAACAATCTATACCCAAAGAAATAATGGCTGCTCAAGGCCATAAGTAAGTAAAACTGGGAATGAGGGCTCAACTTCCTGATAACTGGACTTTGGAGTTAGTGAAATTACTTATGTATTTATTTATTTATTTTTAATTCTTGGCTATGCGCGGGCTTCTCACTGCAGTAGCTTCTCTTGTTGCAGAGCACGGGCAATAGGCGTGCGGGCTTCTGTAGTTGTGGCATGTGGGCTCAGTAGTTGTAGCTCGCAGGCTCTAGAGCGCAGGCTCAGTAGCTGTGGCACAGGGGCTTAGTTGCTCCACGGCATGCGGGATGTTCCCAGACCAGAGCTCAAACCCATGTCCCCTGCGTTGGCAGGCGGATTCTTAACCACTGCGCCACCAGGGAAGTCCCTAGTGAAATTATTGGTTTGGAGGAGGGAGGGAATAATTCTCAAGATGTGAAGGTTTAATAACCTATGGTATCTATGACATCATAAGCAACTACCGATGACCATTAAAAACATTAATTTCTAAAATATGTTGCCCTTTGGATGTTAATAATACTGCCTTCTGTGGGTTTTTTTTTTTTAATTTTCATTGTTTTTACCTTTTCATTGTCCAGTTATTTTTTTCATTTTCATTTTGAGTGATTTTTTTTTTTAAGTCTTTATAATCATTTAATCCTTTTTACCACCTGCATCAAACATTTACCGTCTGTCCGGGTCACAGTTAGCCCAGCAGCCAAGCTAAATTATGTCCTTTCCCTAATCAGCCAAGTCAACCAATCATCTCAACTGCTCCATGCAAAATCAAATTACATACACCACATGTTTCCTTCCTCTGCCTTCTTTGGCTTAGTCAATAATGTGTATTACAAAATAGATGTGAAAATACTTTACTTAAACCCTCTCAAGAGTGAATGTTGAGAATTGTATGTAGAGTAACATATCAAGCCTTGTATACTTCATGGATTCAAACTGCAGTCTCACAGAACAAAACTTCATGTATCTTAGAGTCATTATTGAATTATTATCCAGCCCTGTTTTCTTCATGCTAAGAAAGCCTGTTTTTCATCTCTCTCTCTCTGTCTGATATCCACCCTCCAAAACTTTTTCAAGTTCCCAGCATCCCACAGCCATGCCCCCCTATCTAAACCTGTAGCAAGTGTTCTTGGAGGCTCTTGTTTGGTATGTTTAGTCACCTGGCTTCATCACTGTTAATAGTCTTGCTGGAATTGAGTCAGTTAATAACCACTCAGGGTTTTTAACTTATTCTCACCAGCCATGGTCTTCTCATTCTATAAGATTGTATTCAGTACACCAAATGCCAGAACCAAACTGGAAAAGAAAATCAATTAGATTTTGATTCCATCCCACACAGCTGCCCATAAATTTTATCCTTTGTCTTTTGAAGTCTATTTTCCAAAGTTCTGGTTATCTTTTTCTGCTCCTATCTCCTTTAGATACCCCCTTCCATCCTGGTTGAGGAAGCTTCAAACTTCGCATAACCCTTCCTTTCTTTCCACAATTATATCTTGAGGGCCAACCCAAAGGTAAATATGTCACAGTTCCTGCCCTTAGGGAGTTTACCCTCCAGTAATGTAGGTAAGAAAACACACAATTCTGATACTGTGCCATAGCACTATATCACAGAGTGCTGTGAAATAAAAGGGGGGTGGGGGCAGGGAGGACTTCTCAGTGGCAATGATGCCCAAAGTGCTTCTCGAATGACAAGTGAGCCTACAAAGAGGAGGCAAGTCATTGAGAAAAGCCATGACAGCCCTTCCCTCCCCCATGAAGCATCCTGGTATCTACTCTCTGGGTGTTACCCTAATTCAGTGCACACTCACCCTCAGAGTTTTGTCAGCTGGACCCTCAGTTTCTAGGGTGTTGACAAGCTGCTAAAAACAGTGAAACACATGTTAGAGATATTTTTTTAAGTTTTACAAAATATTCCAGATGAATTTCTGGTAATCCTGATAATGATTGCCAATCAGTCCATGAATCACAACTATTACTCATTTCCCTTTGCCAATGAGGATAGTTCTGGGCCAGGATTGGATCAATCTCCTCAACCCATTTTTATAAAGAAGGAGTCGAGGGACTGCTGAGGTTCATTAAATCCCAGGAGCATTATGTGAACTGTTCAGGCTTGAGGATGTCTAAGAAATAGCCCTCTCTGAGTTTGGACAGAATTGAAAGTTAGAAATAGTTAAACAGATGGTGACCAAAATATTAGCTTTGTTACTATTTAAAGTTGGTTAGGAACAACCAACCAAACACCTAAGCTTTTTGTGGCTTAGGTGTGTGGCAAAAAATGGTCTTATTAATACTGCACCCAAGACGTCATCTCTCACAATTAGTCACGGGAAGAGCTGGGAACTACAGGCCTAGTTCACAGGGCAGGGCTGACCCCAGTAAACCTAGACATGTCCCACAGAGAAGATAGAATGCATGCTCTTTCCAGGCAGACAAATGCCAAGAAGATCCTAGAAAGGGCTAAGCCACATACATGCAATTTCAAATGAAAAAGTCACTCCTCCCAGGGAAGAGTGGTCAGGGGCTAGAGAGAAGTCAGGACTAAGAGTCTAACTCATAAAGTTTAGTTTGTTTCCACATATATATTTCCCTGTGATAAATGTAAAACTCTTAGATAAAGGGACTGTGTCTTAATCACCTTTTTTATTTCCAGTGCTCAGCTCTATTGCCTGATACATAGTAGATACAAAATATTTGATTGCTGAATTAATTAATATTATGACCTACCTTTTCCAATTCCAGAAATGGTCATATTTTTCTCTTTCCCCAATTACTTTGCTTTGAATCTGCTATTTTATCTTACTCTTTTTTTTCTTCTCTTTCTACCCAGGATTCTGAATCCATAATTTCTAGACTATTTCCTCTTTCACTCATATAATTTATAAGCATATTATTAAGTACTTTAGTATTAAAACAACATGAGCCTTAGAAAGTAGTGTTAATGGAATTCTAATAGGAAAAAATGAAATCGATTATTGAGATGATGCAGTTTGTGTCTTTTCGCTTATCTCTAACAAGAAAAGGGAGGGAGGGAAGAAAAGAAAGAGAAAGAGAGACTAAGAGAGTTATCAAGGTTGGCTCTTTGAAGTTTGTGTGAGGAGACAGGTCCCTTGGAGAGATCAGAATACCTACCGCCCTAATTAGAGAAGCAGTATAGCATAGTGGTTACATGCAGGAACTCTAGATCCATACTACCCGGGTTTAAATTTTGAGTGTGCCACTCACTAATTGTGATCTCAGGCAATTTTCTTAACTTTTCTGTGCCTCAGTTTCCTCACCTTCAAAACAGAGGTAATAAACAAACCTCACAGGGTTGTGGTGAAGAGTTAATGTATATAAAACCTTAGATCAGTGCCTGATACATAATGAGCACTATATGGCTGGGGGGATTCCCAGTAAGTTTAGTGGACAAACAAAATGAAGAATCTGGATGTGGAACTAGATGTAGCATGCACTAGAGGTCACTTCAAAGAGAGACAAGATGCTCTAGGATGGCAAAGCTATGCTTCCACTACCCCTACCTGCGCTTATGGCAGACATTTCATATCAATTATGGAATTCATTCTCTCTGAGCCTCGATGTAGCTTCAGAATTTTTCTCCCAATATCATAGCAGGTAGCCACTTCCAGTCAATCAGAGTCAAATACTAAAATGAAACCTACCTGCTATCCCAGTTGGGGGCCCAGTATAGGGTCAGTGGCCATGATCTGACTCTGGGTTTCTTGGAGGCCAGAAGTAGACCAAATGAGACACCTGATGGAGGGGACTTTCTGAAGTTCCTTACTGATAAGAAGTGAAATCATATTTTAAAGCAAATAACAATGGAAACTTCCATTAGGACAACATGACTGTTTTCCAAAAGCTTCTACTTAATTCCTACCCCTGGGGTAAATTTTGCATACAGAGGAGAGGAAATCCGGACCCTAGAATCTGATGGGGGAATGAGTGGTATTTTTTCCTTAAGCATTGCAATGGGCTGACTATGCATATCTGTCTTATTTTTCTTTTGGCTTTACTTCTCCTTCTCCCTGATGACTTGATTTTTGAATCCATGCCCATCAGACACCCCCGTGGGATCCCCAGAGGAGTTGGGGATGAGGACTCTGCCTTCAGAGGCTCCAATTCGAGTAGCTTCCAAACTCCAGTTCACCGCGCTGCTCAACATTTGCAAGAGGCCACCTCTAGAGGGAGCTAACTTCACTGTCTTAGTTCATAATGCAATGGGCAAGGAACTGTCAAATATGTAATTTTTTCAGTGTCTCCAGGATTTGAAAAATTAGGGCATTGCCCCTTGTTACCACACTTGCAGGGAACTCTATAATGATTCCAGAGGGAAGTCATATGGGAAGACAACCAATCCCTGAAGGTGAGGAGAAAGCTACCTGCATAAAATAGAGGCTTTTGAGTTTCCTCAGCTTCTAAATGCCTGAGTACAGGAAAAAGTAATGGCTTCATTTGCTTTTCCAAATCCATTGTAAAGGGATACTGTTTTCCTCTTCAAATTTCCCTGATCCTTACTTAAATGTATCTAATTCCACCTCAATAAAACAGTAGTTACAGTGGTAGAAAAAGAAGGCTGTAAGTGCAAAGAGGAGATGCACAATCTGACTTGACCTTCATACTTTACCACATTTATAGGACATTTTGAACTCAATATTTAAGTTTACTCTGAGACACAGACATTTGGGTTCCTGGGTTCTAACCGACTCGAGGCTAAGAAACAGCCATGGGGGATCTGCAACTCTTAGGTATTTTGTTAAGACTTGGCTGATTCTCCACAACATCTCAAAGCTTCCACATAATACTCAGCTAAACTCAGTAAATAATGAGTACCGATTTTATCAGACAGAAAAAGTATAGCTTCAGGCTGACAGCTGACATACTACCCACCATTCTCTACAGGTAAATGGGACTCCTGAATTATAGCCTGGGAAGGAGAGAAGAAAGGAGACGATGCTGTCAGCCTGCTGCAGACCTGAGCTCCTAGAGGCATCTGGTTGACGCTGTACAGCGACGCTGGGCAGAGTGGCTGGGAATGGCAGAGAGGCTGCCGGAGAAAAGCCTCCCAGTGAAAGAAACTGAGTTCTGTTTCACAATTTCCAAGGCAGGATAAATGCCAGGTCTCAGCCTGAACAGAAATAACCTCCTTTAGCTGTCCCCAAACACCTCCACCCCCAACTGCAAGGGGCTTATCAGGCTGAGGACTGGGGGACCAGCCTACGCAAACGAGGTGTCTCCTGTGCTCTAATTAGTGAACTGAACAAGCTTAAAGGATGACTGGGATCAGGTAATAAAAAAAAGGGGCGAACGGACTGTGTTTCACCTGTAGTCACCCTGAGGCCAGAGAACGTATTAGGAAAAAAAGAAATTAGAACCAAAGTAGATCCAAAATGGTATGTCTTAGAGCAATATTATCCTTGTGAAAATTGCAGTGACCTCTAAAGAGAAAGTGAAAACTGCAGAAGGTGAAAAAATGCTTAGCTGAGACCCTTATGGAGTCACATCTGGATCACAGCAATGGCCTCCCAGCCCAGGGTCCTTGCCTCTAGTCACCCCTCCCCCAGTTTTTCCTGCAAAATGGTGGGACATTCATCTTCCCCAAACTTTCCTTCCATCATATTATCATCCCCTGCTCAGGAAAGTTAAATGCATCCTTGCTGTAACACTTAGAAAGTCAGCGTCATATATCTAACTGTCCTCACTCCTCAGCACAGAACTTGGCTCAAGTCGGGATATTTACTTACTTTTGGACCAACAAGTCCTGAGGCCCAGCAAGAGCAGAAAGGACCTGTGCTGCAGTGTCCAACAGATTTGTTTTCGATGCCAGCTCTGCACTTGAGCAGTGGCAGATCTTATTCATGTCATTTGATTTTCTCAGTCCCAACAATAAAACAAGGATAATACCAAACCTCACAGTAGTTGTCATGACAAAATGGCAAAATGTGTCTAAAGTGCCCAGTATTACAGAGCCTATAACACGATGAAAATTCATTGATAATATTTTTTGCTTATTAATCATTTTGTTTTCCAAATTGTCTGTGACATGCTATTTGTGCTTTAATATTTATAAATGTATAATAAAAAAGAAGCCTAGACTATCACCTTATCAAGATGAGGGAACACCAAAATGTGTCTCAGGAAAACCAGTCCGATTCTGATGAGGCAGGACAGGGCCTGGAGAAGTTCTGAGAGTAGGTAGCAGCTATATGTGCTGGTTGGTCTCCTTTTGTTTGCAAAGCATTATAGTTTGTCTTAACTGTCATCTGCATTTTCTGTGACATCTAAGCTGTTCTGTGACTTCAAATGACAACAGTAATGGCAGCTCTGTAGAAGGGCTCAAATAGAAGACACAAGCCTCAACAGACACAAAAGCCCATCCCATAGAAAGTTCTGGCATTTAAATATCACTATGTTGGATCCATAATCCTTGCCTGTACAGTGCATGTTTTCTCCAATCTGTCCTGTAGTGTGACAAGGCTAACAGCATACAGCTGGTTTTATACCTTCTAAGTTCTTCATCAGAAGACATATTTTACATGACCATGACTTCGATCCATTTTGTGAAGACACCAGGTGAGTTGTGCACAAGGCTATGTGGGAGCATCTCCCAAGGGCGCTGTTCTGTGTGTCTGTGTTCTTTTCCCCAAGGAGCTGAACTCCCATTTGTCTGTTCCAGTTTATTCAAGGAACTAAGGTAAGTTTCATCCTCTCTCCCTCTCTCCCCCCCTCCTCCTTCTCCCCTCACCTCTCCCTCTCTCTCTCTCCCCTCATCAAAGAAGTAATTTAAAAAGGAAATGAAGTTGAAAAGGAGATTAGATGGTGATCATCATCTTGCTGCCCAAATTCAAATATCCATTAATCTTCGGGCATAAAAGGCATGGAAAAGCTCTTCAGGGCATAATAAACACAGAAATGATAACATATAAAGAGTAGAGGAGAGCGAGAACAAATTTAGGATCAGAACAAGAGACTATATTAAGAAAACAGAAGATAACTGATAAGTAGAAATGATAGGTTTGTTCCATTGAAAAATACCAGTATATTCTAGAAGCAACAGGAGAACAAAAAATAAAGAAGTTTTCACTAATACACTTTTTTGGAAGCTGAGCACCATAATCCAAAAAGAAGAACTATACTCTTAGCTTCATATATGACACAGAAAAATGAATGCCTGCCCCAAAGGAATCAAGAATACAATAATTCACTAAAAACAAGAATACAATATTTTAGGAGGGAAGAGAGGGAACTTTCACCATAAGGAAACCAAATGTCTGCTTAACCCAGATGAAGAGACCTGGTGTCCAACAGGCGAGGGGAAATGAAAAACAACCTTATTCAACATCATATTCACCTTTTTTGCACCCTACAAATTGACTCAATCAGGAGAAAGGACTACATGTATTTTTGAGTCCAGGTCTCACTGCATCATAAACATAGGGCTGTTTCAAACCAATGCTGTGTGGAGCTATTGCCTTAACAGAGTCTGATGGCCAAGGCTAGAAACCCTGGTATGACTCCGACTAAGGAGAAAAATATTAAATTTCAGAGCATGTCATCAACAGAGGACTAAACGAAGCTTTGGAGATGGCTCAAAATTTCAAAAAGAAAGAGCTTCATCAATTTGAATTATTAGTTTATTGGTGCCTACTAAGAGAAGAGGTATTTAGTAAGTTCCCAAATAAACTCTATACACGCATATTAAATAGGCTGTTAGAACCTTGGGAAAGATTCATAATATTCCACCCTCTTACCGTATTTCTGCCAACACCTCTTATTTATCTCTTGCAGCTGCTTCTTCAAGGTCTCTACTCTTATTCTCCCATACTAAGCACTCCTGACCCTCTCCACATTATCTCATATAAAATGTGTATCCGGGCTTCCCTGGTGGCACAGTGGTTGAGAGTCTGCCTGCCGGTGCAGGGGACACGGGTTCGAACCCTGGTCTGGGAAGATCCCACATGCCGCGGAGCAACTAAGCCCGTGAGCCACAACTACTGAACCTGCGCGTCTGCAGCCTGTGCTCCTCAACAAGAGAGGCCGCGACAGTGAGAGGCCTGCACACCGCGATGAAGAGTGGCCCCTGCTCGCCGCAACTAGAGAGAGCCCTCGCACAGAAACAAAGACCAAACACGGCAAAAAATAAATAAATAAATAAATAGCAAACATTTATTAAAAAAAAACAAACAAACAAACCAAAAAACATGCATCCATTCCTTTAAATACTTGTTTTATTTTAAGGCTAGGGCATTTTGTGTCCTCTCCAAGAAATATTTGCTTTTTTCAAGTCACAAAGACATGCTCCAATGTTTTCTTCTAGAAGCTTTATAATTTTAGCTTTTATAACTCATGATCCATCTTGAATTAATTTGTGTGTATAATGAGAGGAGGTGGTAGACGTTACTTTTTTCCATGTGTTTAGCCCAGTTGTTCAAGTACCATTTGTTGAAAAGATTTTCCTCTCCCCATTGAAATGCCTTGGCACCTTTCTTGAAAATCAGTTGACCTTATACGTGTGGGGGTTTATTTCTGGATTGTACTTTGTTCTGATGATGTATTTGTCTAATTTTAAGTCAGCACCACACTGCCTTGATTACTGTAAAATGTATAGTAATCCACTTTTAGATTTCACAGATAGCCTGATGCAGAGGCCTAAGACCTAAGTTCTAGGGCTGACTTTGGCATTAACTAGCTGTGAAACTTTGAACAAGTCATCCAATTTCTCCATGCCTTAATTTATTCAACTGCAAAATAGGAGGGAGTAGATAAGGGTTGCAAATTAAAATAACTTGGCAGATAATTTCGATCAATTAATCTGGAAGTTACAATACAATAGAGAGTGGTGGGGAGTGTGTCAAAGTTCATGTCCAGTCTAAAGATGAAAGTTACCACTCAATTCTAGCTTGCAGGAATGTCAGCTTGCTGCTGCCAGAGCTTCTGATTTTTCCAGAGAAAACAGAAACCTGAATTTTTATGTGAAATCTTCTGACTTCTACAGCATTATGCAGGCCAAAGAAAATACAGATGTTCAGCCCTTGAGCTGCCAGTTCGAGACCCACGAACTAGTAAACCTCTCAGAATGCTTATACTTCTTTTACAGAGTTACTTGTAAAGAATAAACATGGTAACATACAAAAATGCCTAGCCACTGTGCCTGGTACATAATAAATATTAAGTAAAAATTCTGTCTTTTCTTCCAGATTAAACATTCCATAACTTGTATCCCAAATCTCTACCACGAGGCCCACTCTTCTTATAAGCTAAGAACCATCTCCTCCCTCAAGCCCAACTATTAGCTCACTCACCATTGAGTTCACAATCTATCCTGTGTTGGAAACTTCTGGTTGTCCCTCCAGAACCTCCCTCTACCTTTCTCCAGCTCAGTTTGTGCCCAGGAAGGCTTACTTATGTGAACTTCATGAACAGGGTTTTTTGTTGTTGGCCAATAGAAACATCAACAAAAGATTCAAGGGTGGGAGAAGAGTGAAGTTGCAGTATGTATTCCCCCAGTGCCCTACCTGCTGAGTTACCAGGGTTGACTGTGGCCTAAAGCCATAGCTTTCTTCAGGCTGCTTTCTCCATAGAGACAACCACCCTCTTTGGGTTCCATTAACTATTTTCTCCTGTTGACTCTTCAGGGCAAGAAGTGGTAATAGCTCTCATGTTCTTTTAAAACCTGTCCACTCACTTGAAAAACTCATTCAATTTGAGTGTGCAATGTCATCTTGTGTATAGACATTGTCTAATATGCCAACTCCTCACTCCAAGTAGAATTCCTTCCCCTGTTCCCTTTATCAATCAACAGTGCCAGTATTGTACCAATTAACCAGCCTTAAAATGATGATCCTCTAGTAGAAAAGAAGGTTCTCATGCCACCCTTAGGCCTTACTCTTCCCTAAGGATGAGCCAGGAAGAAAGGCAAGAAATTCCATTCACCAAAGAGTAGGGGGAGTTCAAGGGGTGGTTAATTTCAAGGAAAATGAGTTAGTCACATTTTCTAGGAGTAGAGTATCCAATGGAATAATGTTTACTGTTTTTGTGACTGTAATTTTTCCCCCTTTGTTTAACCAGGCCAGAAGGGTAAAGGCTCAGGGCTGCTCTGTGCAACCTTCTTTCTCTCCTTTGTGAATATTCTCTCCTCATTCATGCCTGGACCCACCAGCACTTTCTCCCTGGCACTGGGTAAAATCTGAATTGGTCTTTCCACACCATCAGGGGAAGATCTCCTATCCAGGTTGACCTTAATAAACATATAAAGCTGTTTGGCCTGCTTTGGATCTAAGCTACTGATATATGTATATAGGCTGCTTCTGGTGTCTTACAAAGTTTTCCATGTGATTCACCCCAGTGTACTGCTATTTTGCACTGGAATTTCAAGCAGAAGTCTCTGCTAATAGTATTACTCTGCTTCCTCTTGCATTTTTTTTCAAGTATCTAGTGGCCTCAGAAGCAGGAGGCTTGGATGGACTAAGGCAGAATTTGTGGACTCCTGATTATACTAGCATAAAATAGTCTCATTGCCTCTTAAATTAATATTAGGAAGGTAGCACCAAATTTGCTTACCTATGAGGCTGGCCTTGATCTCAGTCTCTTGATTCCTATTGACTTCAATTTGCAGACTTCAACTATGGAAGAATCTAATATGACATTTATTCATTTCCTCTGGAGAGTGACCCTGGGAGAGAAATTATTTTACAGAAATAAATTCATATCTCAAGGGTATAAGCAAAGATTTGAAACGGTATTTCAGACATATTAATCAGAGTAAGTCCTGTGCCTTCCAGAAACGAGAGCGGGGTTCCCAAAACAGTTAATAGGCACTGTTCCTCATTCCTTGGATCTTTTAATTGAGTTAGCAGGGTTATTTGGGTTTGTCTCCACATCCTTTCCAGGTCTGGTCTCTTTGTCAACTAAAGGTAAACACAGGATACTTGGTGCTCTCAAACGTCTCAGTAAATAAGTATACACTTAGAACTTACTCTGAGCTCGGCAACATGTTGCACATTATCAGAACTATTGTAAGGTGTGTGTGTGTATATGTGTGTATGTGTGTGTACACTCCTTTCTATCCTCTCCTCTCCTCCATAACAGTGCTAGATACTGTTCCAATCTCATTGTACATCTTTTCTCACAATTGTCTTGTGAGGAGGGTACAGTTACTATCGTGATTTTGCAAATGAGGAAAATGTGGCACAATGAAGTTAAAAGCATCTTGCTCTAGGTCACAGTGGTGAGTTGGGGTTCAAACCTAGGTAGTCTGACTCCAAATCCAAGGCGTTTACCTATTATTTTAAGTACTAATCTGACCAGATCAGAATTTAGAACTCTGATTGGGCTCTATTATTGCAGTCATTGTCTCAGTATAGGTTAGAAAGTCATGAACTTACAAGTGTGACTCCCTCATTCCCTTTGTTTCCACGTAGCAGAAGTTAAAGATAAGCCTACATGGAAGAATGCTTCTCTCTCTCTCTCTCTCTGCCTCTCTGTCTCTCTCTCTCCCCTCTCTTATATCATATATACATGGAACTCTCATTGACCCAGTCTTGGGCAGCTAATAGGAAATTTGCCTTGAGAAGAGGCTTCCTCTTAGGCCCAAGTTTCAAGCCAAGACCCAGATTACCAGATAGGTTTACATTTGGGATTAGGAACCACACCCTGCTATAAATAAGACATGTATTTGCTTCCTATGCTGCTATAACAAGTTACAACAAACTCGGTAGCTTAAAACAGTACAAATTTATTATCTTACAGTTGTGCAGGTTAGAAGTACAAAGTAAGTTTCACTGGGAATGAAATCAAAATGTCAGCAGGGCAGTATTCACTCAAAAGGCGCTGTTTTCTTGTCTTTACCAGCTGCTACTGGCCACCTGCATTCTTTTGGCTCACGGCCCCTTCCTCCATCTTCAAAGCCAGCCGTGTACTATCTTTAAATCTCTGATTCTGACCCCTTGCATCTATAATCACATCTCCTTCCTCTGTCTCTGACTTTCCTGCCTTCCTCTTATAAGAACATTTGTGATTACATTGGATCTACCCAGATGATACAGGATAATTTCTCCATCTCAAGATCCTTAAATGAATCACATTTGTATAGTCTCTTTTGCCGTATAAGATAACACATTCACAGGCTTGGGAGATTAGGGCATGGATTAATTCTTTCTAGTACAATTTGCCCTCTGGTCCCCAAAGATTCATATCCATCCCACATACAAAATACATTCACCATACCCCAACATCCCCCAAAGTCTCACCCATTACATCAACTCAAAGTAAAAAAAAAAAAATCTCATCCTAACCTTATCAGTTCCAAAGTCCCAGATTTCAGCAGCAAAATTATCTGAATCAGGTATGGATAAGATTCATGTAATCTATTCTGGGGCAATATTTCTCATCATCTGTGGACCTGTGAAACTAGAAAACAAGATATTTGCTCCCCATATGTAATGGCAGTACAGGCATAGGCTATCCATCATAATCACATTCAAAAAGGGATCAAATGGAAGGGAAAAGGAGTCACTGGTCCCAAGCAAACTAGAAAACCAGCAGTGCACACTCTAGTAGGGTTCAAGGCCTGGGAATGATCTTCTGTGACTTGAGGCTTTAATTTCTGGGCCCAGGACTCCCCTCTCTGAGTCATCCTTCCATTTTCATGAAGGATAGCATATGTTTGCAGCTGAGTGGTTTTATCAGCCTGTTTCTTGCCTGTAGAATTTTGGTAGTCCAACAGCTTTCTTTCATTGCATTCTCTGTCCCTTTCAGTCTAAGCTGGAAGTGTTCCTGTTGGTATAAAATTCTCTAGATCTTTGTGGATCTCCTGTGTGTCCTGTGGATTCACTCCATTAGATAAGATGCTCCTTCACAGATCTTTCCTGGATAATCCCATCTCTATTCCTGGCTTCTGCTCAGATAGCTAAGGAGATCCATGAGTCATATGCCTGATCTCTTCCAAGATACCTCTGTGTGACAGGATATTCTGACTGATTCTTCTGAAGCACTAGCAAAAAGTTGTCCAATCACATCATTGGCTTTTTCTCCAGGGCAAACTTTCCTCACAGTGAATCTCCTCATTTTAGCATCTCTTGCAATCTGGATAGACAGAACTTCCCAAATTCCCAGTTCCTTTTTTTTTAACAATTCTTCTGTCAACCTATCTCTTTCCTCTCACATTTTATTATAAGCATCAAGAAGAAACCACTCTGGGGGCTTCCCTGGTGGCGCAGTGGTTGAGAATCTGCCTGCCAATGCAGGGGACACGGGTTCCAGCCCTGGTCTGGGAAGATCCCACATGCCGCGGAGCGGCTGGGCCCGTGAGCCATGATTACTGAGCCTGCGCATCTGGAGCCTGTGCTCCGCAACAAGAGAGGCCGCAACAGTGAGAGGCCTGCGCACCGCGATGAAGAGTGGCCCCCGCTTGCCGCAACTAGAGAAAGCCCTCGCACAGAAACAAAGACCCAACACAGCCAAAAATAAATAAATAAATAAATTTAAAAAAAAGAAGTTGTTAGTGAGTGAATGGTGATGCCAGGATAATGTTAGACTTTGTCTCTGGAATTCTTTAAAAAAAAAAAAAGAAAGAAAAAGAAACCACTCTGAACCTTCAACAGTTTGCTTGGAAATCCCCTCAGTGAAATATCCAAATTCACTTATAAGTTCTACTTCCCACATGATTATAGGAAACAAATCGAATAAGTTTTCTGTAATTATATAACAAGGGTACCTTTTCATAGCTCTTACATGTCCCTCATTAACTCTTGAGCCCTCTCCGTGAGTGCCTTTAATGCCCGTATTTCTACCAACAGTTTTTTTGACGATTTAGGTACTCTCTAAGATGATATAAGTTTTCTCTATGAATCCTCACTTCCTTCTGAATCCTCATTAGTAGTCATTAACATCCCTATTTCTACTAACAGTCTGTTCAAGGCAATATATATGTTTTCTATTATTCTGCTCAAAATTTTTCCAGCCTCTGCCTGTTTCCCAATTCCAAAGCCACTTCCATTGTTTTTGGAAAAAATTAATTCATTTATTCATTGTTTAAACACTACTGAGTACCAAATACACACACACACACACACACACACACACACACACACACAGAGAGATAGATAGAAATGATGCATCCTATGCAAGGTTTATACGAGTTTAGAGAGGAAAAAAAAATTGCCCTGTCCTTAAGAAGCAAAGATATTTGGATATCTTACTGGAAATGAGAATAAGTATTTGCTTCACAGGGCATTGTGAGGATTAAATGAGTTAATGAATACAAACTCCCTTTACAATTCCTGGCACGTGATCAATAACCATTTCTTGTTATTACTAACATCAGTTGTTGGTAGAACTGTAAGAGGTTACAGCCCAGTGGTTCTCAAACTTTCACATGCATCAGAATCACCTGGAGGACTTGTTAAAACCCCAAATGCTGGGCCTCACCCCCCAGAGGTTCTGATTCCGTAGGTCTATGGTGGGGCTTGAGAATTTGCATTTCTAACAAGTTCTTAGATGATGTTGACACTGCTTATGTGGTCAAGGCTCAGAAATAGCAGATGGCTTCAATAAGATCACATAGCCAGTCTACATCCCCGACTAGAACCCTACTGCTTGTTCTGTTATACATCAGTACAAAATTCTCTCCATTTCATCTCTATTGCAGACATCACAAACAATACATCGATTAAAAACAAAAGAACAAGAAAAAAATGTTCTGATGGAATAAGAGCTTATAAGTTTATCATTCCAAAACTGTAATTCTAATAGAATTTGGAAGGCATCACTGTAATCAAGAACCCAAGAAATAAAAATGTAATGAAATAGTGCTAACGAATAATCACTTACTGGGTGCTTTGTTCAAATAACACAAAGATAAGCATTTTCTTTTGGATCTTATCTATACAGTCTAGAAGGCAATTTCCTTATCTCTTTACCAAGAGAATGTATATCTCTCTAGACCCTATGAGGTTCTCCTATATCTTTCAAAACTAAATGTACCTTGTAAATATACATATCGTAGACCTCCTCAAGTGATACTTATTCCCCAGACAGCTGACTAGAAAAGGCTCATTTCAGTTTCAGTAAATATTTATTAACCACTAATTGTAAGTAAGGTATATGCCAGGCTTTAAGGGATCAGCAATGAACAGGACAAGAGGGGTTAATGCTCTAATGGTTCTTCAGATCTACTGGGGAAAACAGACATTTTTAAACTTTATAGATAATTAATTCATGTGCAAAATGCTTGGAAGGTAGAATACAGATTGTTATGGGAGAATATAATAGTGGGTTCTAACCTAACACAAGGGTGTAGAAAGAAGTGATAATTAAGCTAAGATCTGAACTGGACTTAGAAATTTACATATTCTGTTCCCTGATCTAGGCAAAAGGGTAAAGCAAGAGCATCCAAGGCAGTCTCCAAGGTGAGAAAGCTGACTTTACTGGTAAGATGAAATCACAGAAAATATCACGAGCTCTCTTTACTCATGATTGGGAACTAACAAAATAGTCATCATTACTACATGCAGTTGTGGCAACAGTTTTAACTGAGCCCTGGGTCTGTCACACTTGGCAATTTGGTTCCAGAGTTAACCTGACTTCTTGACAGAGGGCATATGTCTGGAGACTAAAGCTCATGGAAGTAAATCTTCCTTACTTAAAGCAGGGTAGACATCCAATTATTGACTTTGGGACAATTTCCCAAATTTCCAAAATGAATCCAGGTCAGGGGCATGCCCCACGGGTTGAGAAGGTTTATGCAGGACAGATGGGTACTTTTCATGGGGAACAGACTCCACAGGAGAAGCAAACTTCCCAAGGAGAGGTTTTAAAAATTAATCATTGGGGGCTTCCCTGGTGGCACAGTGGTTAAGAATCTGCCTGCCAATGCAAGGGACACAGGTTCGAGCCCTGGCCGGGGAAGATCCCACATGCCGCGAAGCAACTAAGCTCGTGCTCCACAACTACTGAGCCTGCGGTCTAGAGCCCGCAAGCCAAAACTACCGAGCCCATGTGCCACAGCTACTGAAGCCCGCACGCCTAGAGCCTGTGCTCCGCAACAAGGGAAGCCACAACAATGAGAAGCCCGCGCACTGCAACAAAGAGTAGCCTCCGCTCACCGCAACTAGAGAAAGCCCGCACACAGCAACAAAGACCCAACACAGCCAAAAATAAATAAATAAATTTATTAAAAAAAAAAAAATTAATCATTGGTAATTTTCATTAATGATGAGTCATTAGTGCTAAATCATTTGCAATCCCCTTCCCAACAACAATGGGTAAAGGGATGCATCAGAACAGAGAGCTCTGAGTAAAAGCTGGGATGCCAGCCACTCAGGAGAACTGGGCCCCAGGCCTCCCTGGAGGGTGACGCATTTGCTGAGTAGGAAATGCAGCTCTCCCAGAGGAGGTCACAGCACTTTTTAAAGTATTTTTTACAATGCCATCTAGTGGACATTAAAATCATTGCACAACAGTCCAAACACCTATGTTCTAGTCCTTGCTCTGACACTTAGCTCAAGCCAAAAAGCTGATACCAGTCCCTGAACACTTTTGTTCAGTGAGTAATACCAAACATCATTTTTGCCATTACAATAACCTGTAAGTCTCCTTTATCTATAATATGGAGAGAAACAACAGCGACCTCTCAGAGTTGTTATGTCGATAAAGTTATTTTCAAAGGCTGGAGTTGTAGTACTTGGTTAATGGAGAATAAAGGCAGGAAAGGAGGAGAGAAATTCTTGAAATAGTCAAGAGTAAAGATGGTAAATGGTAAAGATGAGCTGGCCAGGAGCTTCCTATGGGTGTCCCAATGTAACCAAGAGATGGCCGGTATAGAAGAGAAAACACAGACTGAGGAATAGATAAAGGTGGATCAAAAGCTGATTCCATAACTTAATAGTGGTGTGACAACAGGAAAGAGGCTACCCTTTCTGAATCTGTTCCTTCATCTATAAAAAGTGGTAGCTATACCTACCTCACATTGATATTCCTAAGATTAAGAGAAAACACTTCCAAATAGAAGATGCTTATGGATGTCAATTCCCTTCCCACTTTCTGCATCAAACCCTCAGCTGGTTTTAGGGCTCAAATAATTCATTCTTTTCTATTAGATCACTTGAAGTTAGGGTTTTGGCTCTTCCAAATCCTCTTAATCCCTTCCCACCAACTTCCTACTCTGACACTCTTCACTCCAAGGAAGCAACTGGTTCCAATCAGGCTGTCCATCACAAGTCAGACATTTCTAACTAGACTTTTCCCAGAAGTTGCTAGAAGGCTATTCATACTTCTGTCCACTCCTCACAGAAAATCTATAGTAATTGTTCTTCCCATGGGTCACCCAACACAGAGAAGAGAGCTGCAGCAGCCAGCTGACTCTTGACCCAGAAGATAATTTGCTCAGCTGATACTTTTTTCTGCCCATTTCCCCCCATTCTTCTCTCACCTTCAAAGTTTTTTGTTTTTAATTCATCGGAACATCAGTCTGTTGCCCTCACAGTATGAGACAGCTTTTTGTCTCTCTATCCTGCATGCCTAAGTGAGTCATGCCCCGGAGCTGGGAGAGTAATAAAGGATGACAAGGTTTTTAATTCAATGCTGAGAAAAATAAGTATATGTCCCCTATTTCTATGTAAAGGTTCATTCTTAGTCGGAGGGACGTGTCATCACTTCAAAAAGGCTTCCTTCCTTCCTGATGTTGGTTTGTTCCTCTTGGAGACAAAAATAATATTTTCCTCAGCAAAGGTGATTTTCCTCCTGTGAAGCCTGTGGACAACTGAATTGATTTTTCAAGCCAAAACAATTTTAGAGTCTATTTATCTTCTCAGGATGATCACCTTCACTAAATCATTTTGTCATCTCTTTGCTGTCGGTTTCTGTAACAGAGAAGATTGCAGGGCTTCATACTTTTTTTTAACATCTTTATTGGAGTATAATTGTTTCACAATGGTGTGTTAGTTTCTGCTTTATAACAAAGTGAATCAGCTATACATATACATATATCCCCATATCTCTTCCCTCTTGCGTCTCCCTCTCATCCTCCCTATCCCACCCCTCTAGGTGGTCACAAAGCACCGAGCTGATCTCCCTGTGCTATGCGGCTGCTTCCCACTAGCTATCTATTTTACATTTGGTAGTATATATAAGTCCAAGGCCTTTGAAACAGAAAACTAGATACGGAATAACACAATGGCATCCATGTAACAGGTAGGAGTTAAATGCTGTATTATTTTAACACTCTAGATTGGTTTTCTCCAATAGCTCTCCAAAAATGATTTTATAGATAAAATTTAGTAAAAGTGAGAGTTACTATAAAATAACTATATTGAAGACTCAATTTTTTCACATTTCTTTTTCTTCCCTTTGGAACGTTGAAAAAGAGGCTTAAGACATGAATTTCACTTTTTCATTATAAAATCAATGCATATACTGGTTAAAAAATAAACAACATAAAAGTCTAGAAGAATTTAAGATGAAAAGTAAGTCTTCCCCTACCTTTATCCCCAGATATAATCTGTATATAGAGTTTTATGTGTGTAAGTATATAGGTATATACATAAATACAATCCTATTACCCAGCTTCTTCTATATAATATATTTTGGAGATCTTTTTATACCAACACTTATAAATCTACCTCGTGTTTAAATGGCCACATATCACGAATATTTCTGCATCTATCATAATTTATTTACCCAGTCCCTGATTGATTTTTTTCAGAAATTTTAGCAAATAACCATTACAAACTATGCTTCATAGAACATCCTTTAAAATCTATCTTTATATTTTTGGATGGGTAAAACTGCATGATATAGATGAGCAGTGGAATTGTTGGGCCAAAATGGTAAGAGGGGCAAGAGAGAGGATGCAAAGCTTTCCAGTTGACATGTTTGCAAGTCCAGTTGACAAGCAGATGCTGAGTCCTTAGTATACCTACCCCAATCTTTCTGGGAGAATGATGGAACTAAAAATCAGTACAAGGTAGATTATAATCACATGAATCTTGCCACTTTAAATTCTCTACCATTTCTTCGGGTTTTTTGTTAGTTTGTTCGTTTTAGCTTTTCCCCATTTCCCCTCTTGTTACCTTCTCCCTATTGAAGTAGAGGGGAATAGCTTGGATAATATCATAATGATGGGAGAGGCCTCTAATCCAAGTTTTGTCCCCCTGAGCCTCCCTGATGCCACTGAGGTGTGGCTGGTCTGGTTTTGTCTCTGGACTTTCTTCCCTGATACCTGATAAGGTTGGCTGACCTGTACCAGGTTTTGAGCTTTTGCAGGTCCACTGCTGACAACCACCACGGACTTTACCGTTGCCTCTGGTCATGAATTCCCTATACTTTACAACCTTCCTGTACTAACCCCAGATTTCTTCAGTCCACTTGTCCTCTAAAGCAATTCCATGCTTCTTGATTAAGGCACAAAGTACCTACTGAATTTCCTACATGCTATGTCCAGGCTGGGGACAGCTGGGAGCACCATCTCAGGCTCATGCACATCGACACCAACCTCCCCCAAGGCTGCTCTACAGCTCCTGGGCTACGCTGCACGTGGCAGGAGGCAAAGCCCCAACCTGCATAAACTTGGGTCCTCCCTCCACCTAGTATCTTTGGTTCTTTGGGGCAAGTAAGTGGCCATAGGAATTCTATTGCCTTTCTCAGGGTCCCAGGTTGTATCAGAACCTAATCTAATCCCCTTCTGATTTTCTCTATTTTTGTCTACTTCTTTTACTTTATTTCCTTTCACAGTTTGGGAAAGCTTTTGCCATCATATACCACCTCTCTCTACATTATGGCTTTTTGAAAAACTCTCTGCTCAGATATCCAGCTTAATTTTTGATATGTAAAGGGAAGTTTTTGGAACCTTGTAAATTCTTTATTCTCTTAGTAACACCAGTCTTTCAAGATTATTGACTTGCTATGGACTAAACAAAAGCCTAATTTGTAGCTCAGTGGTTCTTATATTTTAGGGCCTCTCTGCCCTAATCTGGAAGCAAGGCTTATTACTGATCAATAGGTGGAGAGCCTCAGAATGTCATGATTGACTGGAAATCAAAATATACAGGGAAAACTTCCTGGAATCTACAATATTCCTTTCCAAAAGGTCCAATACCAACACCTTTGGCATCAAGTGTCAGGAAACACATACTCCACAATGTGAAGCAAGGGGCTAGAAGACAGTTAGCTAAGCAGGTTGCCTGAAGGATAATCAAAGTCTGCAATAATGGGAGACAATCCTGCTGGCCTTCTTGGCTTGCCCACCAGGGTGTTTTTTCTTAGTCAAGCAACACTCATGGAACACCCTTCAAGTATTTTATGTTGATGCTTCTTTAATTTTATGGGCTCCATAAAGTTCAAGTTGGTTTACAGAGTGGCTTCCCATGATTATATTCTTTACCCATAGCCAGGCCCCTGGGCGCTGGGAATTTATTTTCTCCCCGTGCCCTAGACAAATGGTATGAGCAGGTATAGTCCAGGGGCCTATCTAGGTCCCTGGATACACATTTCAGTAAGTAAGTTTGAGTTTAAACATTTTTGTATGATAATTTATAATTGCCCAGAATTGGCAATTATATGGATAGAGGTTCGATATGGGACCAGAAAGAGTCTTTGACAATATCTTTTATTATTTTCACATTTTATTTGTTATTATTAAAGAGCACTAAGCCTCATGCAAATACAGAAGTTCAGAAAGAGCCACAAACGCTGTCAAGAATGCAAAAGAACACAAAGACCCCAAAAATGAACCAAAACTGTACCTGACTCTCAGAGTACCCCTCCTCATTTCTACCTACCTTGACTCTATTCCCATATCAGTTAACAATATTTTCTTAACAGCAAAAAGAGTTCTTTTGTCAGACTATCTCCATCTTATCTTAGCAGGTGAATAAATCATCAGGAAATCTCCATCTCAGTAGCCATGTGAGAGAGAAGAAAATCACATGAACTCAAGAGTAGGAAACAAAAATATACGTAAATCTTTCAATCTGTAACACCAAGATTAGACCCTAACATACAGTTTCTTTTTTTCTTCCTCCCTCCCTCACTGACCTTCCCTTTCTTCTCTCCCTTCCTCCTTCCCTTCCTTCAGTTTTTTTTCTTTTTTTTCCTTTCCTTTGTCTATCTTTTTTTTTGCTCTTCCCTTCTATCTTTATGTCTTTCCTTCATTCTTTCTATTTATCTTACTTTCCCTTCTTCTTTTGTCATTCAACAAACATTTGAGTGCCTACTATGTAACAGGCACTATGCTTAACACTAGCTATAAGAGAAAATAAGAGAGAAAGAGCCCTTGCCTTTTCAAGTTTACAATCTAGTAAGTGGGGCTCACTGCATGCTGATAAAGTAAATAAACATTTCCTTCACCTTATGGCTCTTTGTGTTCCTAAATAGAATGGTTAGGAAAATCATCAGCGCTAAACAGCTCTAAAGAAGACTACTTCCAGTGCAGGGGCCACTAACTATAAAGTCCTATAGGGCCAAGCAGGTTTAAAAAAATAATTGAGTGAAGCAGCTCATGTCCAAAAATAGAAAGATGTAGGGTCTGTGGCAAACTGGAAGCACATGGCCCATCTAAATCGGGCAAGTGCTACTCAGCTCTCACTGATCGTTTTCATGCAGCAGTGTAGCCCTGTACTGCTACATCTCTGACTTTTTCAAGAGAAAGTAGAAATATCCATTGTAGCATAATTATCTCATTTTTAAAACACCATGTCACCCAAGCAGGAAATATCTGAAAGCAAGATGCAACCAGGGAATTACCAGCTTATGGACCCCTCTTCTAATTATTCATTACCCTCAGCTTGTCTTAATAGGGAAGCCATCCTATCAGATGTATGGCAAAAGCCAGCCCAACCCAAGTTTCAGTCTTGGCCTTTTAGAACCCAACAATTGTGACTTCCATTAGTCCATATGTCTTGTAGATTCTTATAGTAAAAATGAATGACAAGGAAATATTGCCCAAATAGAATTCTATAAAAGTATGTTCTTCTTTTAAGTCATCTTTAGGTCTAGTAGAGAAGGATAAGTATTGAGAAGTAAGGCCCTGGGTAGTTAGCAGGGTTGATTTCTATGTTTGCATTGGAGTTACTGAAAAGTCTAGAAGTTCTTTCTAGCCAGTCTAATGCACATCCTAGCTTGACCATCTGGTCCTCCCTTTCAGCTTGCGTATTCGTTTGAGGGTAGTGAATACTGAGATAATGACTTCCTCTGCCAAATCAAATGGAGGCTTGTGACCAAGCTTCTTGGTCACATCACAAGAATATATATATAGTATCTTTCACAGGTTATACCTGTGATTATCAAACTGTTCTTCTAGGTCTGTCTTCCAGCTAAATATGCAGGTCACAAAAAAGTTCTGGCTACCCTCTGGAGCAGCATTTTCTAAAATGTGTTCTATGGAATTCTAGACCAAGATACTCTATAGAAAAAAAGAGGGGGAGGGGACTCCATATTCATATATATTTAGGAAATACAGTTAAGATATACTATACACACAGTACACAATAAATATATACACACAAACATATATATGCAAATTTTTTGGAAACTCCTCAAAAAAAATTGGCACATCAAAAGGTCTAAGAAGTTATAAATATGAAATCTTGATGAACTTTAACTCAGTGTTTTTCAAATTGATACAACAAGGAATGCTTTCTTGTGTAATACCCATTGACATACCATCAGAACACACTTTAGACATTGTTGATTGGAACTAACAATATGATTTCCCACAAAGGTGAAGTCATATTTAACAAAAAATAATATACATCTTCATTTATGTCAAAATGCTTTTTGGGCTTCCCTGGTGGCGCAGTGGTTGAGAATCTGCCTGCCAATGCAGGGGACACGGGTTCGAGCCCTGGTCTGGGAAGATCCCACATGCCGCGGACAACTAGGCCCGTGAGCCACAACTACTGAGCCTGCGCGTCTGGAGCTTGTGCTCCGCAACAAGAGAGGCCGCAACAGTGAGAGGCCCGCGCACCGCGATGAAGACTGGCCCCCGCTCGCCGCAACTAGAGAAAGCCCTAGCACAGAAACGAAGACCCAACACAGCCTAAATAAATAAATAGCATTCCCTTTAAAAAAAAAAAAAAAGCTTTTTGAATGGGTTTATGTTTCTTCATTTTCTTTACTGAACTGATCCAGTTTAAGACATAGTCTAGTGTGGGACCCCAGCAATGTCATCATCAAAGCAATTTATATAGCAATGTACACATTACATAGCATTTTCACAAATAGTTCTTCATTAAACCTTTGGGACAAACCTCTCAGGCAAAGATCTCCTGCGCTTTGTTTTTTCATCTCAAAATAGGGAAAACAAATGACCTGCCTAAAGTCATCAGCTGATGTGAGATTGCAATCCTATTGGCTCCTGGTACATAGCTGCTGCAAAACTCTCATTCAACTCTGTAATTCCTGACGGCTCAGAGTGTCAACTGCTCTTCCAAACTTCGGGGCTTGTGGTCATAAGCATTTTCTATGTTGATAATGACAGTAATTAAAGGCATTGGCTCATGCTTAGAAAAGAGGCAGGCCCATCAGAAATTTGTGATGAGTGTAAATTAGAAAGGCAAAGCAACATAATTCATTGTAGAACTCCTTCACTCATGTGTAAAGAGCAAAGCTATCCATCAGTTCAAACATTTGTACATGGAAGTTACTGCAACAGACAGGTTAGGAAGATGAGTAAGACATATTCCCCCCCTTCAAACAATTGGTTAAGAAAAGCAACAAACAGCTTTAAGACAAGGTACATGATCATCTTCCAAAGGAGAAATGCAAAGGAGAGAAAACAATGAGGCAGCCCAAGCAAGGAAGCTGAGAACTGAGAAAAAGCCACTAAATTTCAAACCTGAAGATGTCTGCAGTGTCCTTACAGAGAGCAGATTGCTGTGGAAGTAGATCACAAAGGGTTAATTCATAAGTGGTTACACCTGAGAACACGCACCTCCAGTCTAACCTAAGTTTAGAATTTATTGTCAGAAATCGCAGAGCTTTGGATAAACCTCATTAGCTACAACACTGCAATGTGTTAAAAAAAAAAAAAAATGCTTTCATACCGTCCTTCTTTTCAACCTTGAAGAGAGCAGAAATGCTGTATTTTTCCACAGGCATAAATGCGTTTGCCTCTGCTACTTTTGAGCAGGAACTAAAGGATGCTCTCAAAATGCCTCAGCTTCTCCCTAAGACATACAGGCTTCCAATAGCTGACCACAAACAGCCCAGCTCTGTATGTTAACCAGGCCAGAATGAAGGGAAGTCCCATAACTCCCTAGCTGCAGGTATTCTCTATCTGGCCTGACAGCTGGAAGCATGTACAGCTCTGATGTGCTGGAACCAGGAAGCTCCAAGGGCAGCCTTGAGGGACGCAGGGAAGGCATGAATCCAGTACTCTCCGCACTTGTTCTGTCTTTGAACCTGACTCATTGCTGGCCTTAGATGTCCTCACCAAGGGAAACAGTAATGACAGTGGCAACAGACTATGTTTTCCATACGCCACACAAAGCTTAAGTGTCTTGCTATTACATTTGAGTGTATTACTATTCACGTAACCCCCGTAACCTATTCATGGGCTCCTTGGGATGCTCCATCTCCTCCTGTCTAGTCCATTCCTACTCACCCTTTTGAGGTCCTCCTCAAATTAGTCCTTTTCTTTTGGGAGGTAATTCTGACTGTTGCAGCCCACAAACTTTCCCAGTTACACACTGCCGTGACTGTTTTCCAAATATTTCAGATATGACCTCTGCCTTGTCATTAAAATCCAAGTAATTGGATCCAATGATCCAATCCAAATAATGGGACAGCTATGTAACTGAAAGGCTTATGTGCTAAGCACTGTACCAAGTTCTAAGAACTGCCCTATGTGATTGAAATTAGTCTCTCTCTTTTACAGATGAGGAAACTAAAGCTCAGAGGTTCCCAAAGTCATGCAGCACAAAAATTATAAAGTCAGGACTTGATGCTAACTCTGTCGTAAAGCCCTTGCTTCGTCCAATTGCCCCACTGACTTTCACATTGGAAGTTACAAACTATGTTATATGTGCTAAGGCTTTGTGTATCTTAGGCTTAGATATACTATTCCATTTCTCCAAAGGTTAGTGGGTAAAAATATTTTGTCAACCAAGAAAGTGAAATATCACCTGTTGAACCATGAAGGAGAAATTGCAGCAAATAAAAACTCTCCAAAAAATAAAGCCATCTAACAAAAATGTCTGATCAATAGTGGCAAGGGTTCTATATGCTAATGAAACCAAGGGCTATATAAAAAATAAGTCTTCCTTTGTTCTGTGATACCTCCTCAGTATTGAAGAGTATCAAAGAGACGTAGCATATTCCAGGCACGTCAGCCTTAGTGGTAACAATAAAAACCAGGGCTTGCTGAAACATCTCTACTATTCCTAGAACTTGAAGCCATCCTGACATTTCATTTCTAGTTTCTCTGACCTTTTATTGTCTACTCTGTGCCAGGTACTGTTACGCAAAGGTGATGCTGTGTATTCCTGAGTACACTGTCTAATGGGGGAGATATTTTAGGGAACATTTGCAATAGAGTATGGTGAGTATATCAGACATATAATAAAGAACACTGATGACACAAAGGAAGGAGTAATCAACTCTGCTTAAATGAGTCAAAGAAAGCTTTTGCTGAGTTGCTTGAGTTGGGCTTTAAAGAATCAAAGGACCACCAGAAGTTGCCAAGAGTATTCAAGACAGAGGAATAATATTGGAAACACACCATGGCATGAAAAATCAGAGCATTCCTTTCCTCCACAATATAAGAGGCATGAGATAGAATGGTGAGGAATGAGGAAAAGAGGTAGGCAGGGCTAGGCTGGCTTCCATAAGGCTCCTAGGAAACACTTCTTAATCTGACTTGAAAAAATTCATTAAAGAGCTAAAAAGAGATTTGCTTGTTACTATAGTATACTTTCCAGAGAGGCCATATATTGAAAAGGCTGATAGAAACACAGATTGTTCAATTAGACGTGCTTAGGAGAAAGGCAGGTCTCAGCCATTCTTAGAGCACAGGAACATGTGCGTATTCAGGCCAGAGAGCGTGAAGAGCTGGAAAAGCTGTAGATGCCACCACCCTGGGATATAAACATGACTCTACGGGGTTAGGAAAAGAAACTGAGCCTCCAGTTTGTAATTTCTGGCTACAGGTCCAACCAAGCAGCTGAACACCATCCATCTCACATTCTTTCATTAATTCAACAAACATTTGTTGAGTTCGTACCACGTGCAAGGCCCTGTTTAAATGCTGGTAATAAAAAAAAAAATGAACAGAGCAATTTCCAGGCTTCATGGAATATTCATTCTAGTGGAAAGAGACAAAACAATACACAGAGAAACAAGTATATCAGAGGATGATAAATGCTATGAAGAAAAATAAAACAGGTTAAGGAGTCCAGGAAGTATGGGAGTGAGTAGAAGAGGAATACTATTTACGTAGAATGGTCAGAAAAGGCCTCTCTAACAGGTGGTGTTTGAACCGAGACCTGAAGGAAGTAAAGGAATGAGCTGTGAAGCTCTCTGGAGGAAGAGCATCATGTTTGGCATGGTAGGGAATCAGTTAGGACGGCTGTGTAGCCCAAGAGGATTGGTGAAGAGAGACAGACAGACAGAGAGAGAAGGATAAAGATGAAATCAAAGGTGACAGGATAGCAGCAAGTAGGGCCTTAGAGGACAGGTGACTGTGGACCTGGTCAGCTTACATTTATATATGGCTGTTGTCTGGACATAATTATTAATAACATCTTCTTTCTTTCCCAAAATAGTCCCACTTGGGATAATAAACTATATGGTCACCCTGCTCACAGGTGATTTTAAGAGTGCTGGCTTTGACACTGAATAAGATGGGAAGCCCTTAGAGGATTTTAAGCAGAGGGATGCCATGATCTAACTTACACTTCAAAAGAATCACTCCAGCTTCAGGGATGAGATGCAAGGGTTAAAGCAAAGAGACCCTGTTGGGAGGCTATTGAAATCATCCATGGAAGAGAAGAGATGGTGTGAACCAGGGCGTAAGTGGTAAAGATAGTAAGGAGTAGCAGTTTCTGGTTATATTTTGAAGGGTGAACTGATAGGATTTGCTGAGGGATTGGAAGTAGGATGTGAAAGAATGAGAGAAGCTCAGCTGTGCTCTGCGTGTCTCTATGTGGTCTTGGTGCTTATGTCTGGCCTTTTTGCCTAAGGAAAAAGATAACTGTTGTTTGATTTTTTTGTTGTTAAGTATTTTCAAATTTGTAGAAAAAATTGCAAGGTCAGAAACAAAGAACATCTATAAACCCTTCACCCTTTTCCCCCAAGAATGATTCCAAGGTTTGGGGACTGAGTACTTGGACGTTACTTACCTATTTCTCTTGCAGAAGTAGACAGTCCTTAAGACCTAGAGGAAAGTTTCATCAAGTTTGAAATCTCACAAAAAGCTAGCAATGCTTTTTGACCCCCTTGTTCCACACCTAAGAATCTACTCTCAGTGCAGAATGGTGTAATACAAGTAAAAACATGTTTGTAGGAATCCTAACAGTATTATCTAGAAGACAAGAAAATGTAAATAATGGAAAAGTTAACCCTTAGAGACAGACTTTTATAAATTATGGCATAGTAACAAGATGCAAGAAAACAGGCCTTCAAAACTAAAATTACATAGAAACATGGACAATTATAAATATGATAGGTTAAAATGGCATACCTACAGAGGAGAATGTATACTGATTGCAATACTGTAAAAATATTTATACATATGACAGCCAATATGAAAAAAAATTATTCACGGTGTTAAGACAGTAGACTAATGAGTTACTGGATTTTTAAAAAATTGTTAATTCTTGTTTTATTCTTTTCAATAACAACAGAAAGAGGAAGTAGTTGACTCAGGAAAAGACTTCCTACTTTGATTCAGTAAGCCAGTTTCCTACCTTTTCCTCTTTTTTTAAAAATCTCCTTTCCTGGGGGCTTCCCTGGTGGCGCAGTGGTTGAGAATCTGCCTGCCAATGCAGGGGACGCGGGTTCGAGCCCTGGTCTGGAAGGATCCCACATGCTGCGGAGCAACTAGGCCCGTGAGCCACAACTACTGAGCCTGCGCGTCTGGAGCCTGTGCTCCGCAACAAGAGAGGCCGCGATAATGAGAGGCCCGCGCACCGCGATGAAGAGTGGCCCTCACTTGCCGCAGCTAGAGAAAGCCCTCGCACAGAAACGAAGACCCAACACAGCCATAAATAAATAAATTTTAAAAATCTCCTTTCCTCACTATCTCCTGGCCATCCCAATCCACAGAATGAGAATAAAGAAACAGCAAAGGGAAGAGAGGGATAGGACACAAAGGAGAAGAAGCAGGGACCATTGATTTCTCCCTTGAAATGGGTCTTACATTCCACCAGGCGCACATCTGCCTCCATTCCATTCTGCCACTCCCATCCAGTCAGGACCCTCCACCCCCTGGACTCTGATAAAACCACCTAGGAAGTCTCTTCCTTCTACTCCTGTGACTGCCTGCTCACAATTCTTCCAAAGCACGCCAGCCAAAGTAATTCTTAAAGCATATATCAGATTACGTCACTACTCTTGTTCTAACTGTCCTCTATCTCGGTAGTTCCCCTTTCCAAATCCTTAGCAGGGTCTAGAACAGCAGTTCTCTGGGCATCCCTGAGACCAGTTCAGGGGATTTATGAGGTCAAAAATATTTTGATAATAACACTAAGCCGTTATTTGACTTTTTTACACTTGTTTTCTCATAATGTACCAATTGAATGCAAGATACAAGAATCCAGCTGCCTTTTATTAAGCCAGGTATTAAAGAGATTTGCAATTCTGTACCAGCCTGTAACAGCTCCCTATTTCCTATCACAACAAATTTTGAATATTTGGCATGATCTGACTCACTCTTCTTGTCCAACTATACATTTCTTCCTACTCCTTACACATACCCTTTCCTCTATTCGGGTCAGCATCTTCAATCTCTCCGAAACAGCTATGTTCTTCACCATCTCTACACTCTAGTTCCCATAGTACTCTTTCCCAAGATTTCTTATCACTTGCCCAAAATCCACCCAAACTTCAAAGCCCAACTAATGTCATCCCTTCTACTGGGCCACACAGGATACTCCAAGCGTTCATGATGTCCCTTTACTCTATGCCATACAACTTGGCACAAGAATTGGAAGTCAGTTTCATCTCAAGCACTAAATTCAATCATTTGTTAGTGTTTGTCTGAAACATGGTGTTGAGAAAGATGCTGAGTCTTAAAAGGGAAAGGAATGCCATGATTGATTAGCCATATCAGCCAGTGGGCCCTGGCAGAGGGAGAAGGATCTACTTAGCATTTACTAATGGGTTCCTGGGCATCGGTTCCATATAACCTCTGCATGTAGCTAATATAGCCCAATATTCCTATTATCCAGTCTTTCCTTAGCAAAGAAACATGGAGTAACTTGAATCCTGAAGGTAGGAAAAGTTTTGATTAGCTCCTCCAGTCTCCTACTAACTTCAAGTCAGAGCCCAGCAGAACCCTCTGACCTGGCTTCATCCATCCACTTTTCAGCTCTCTCCTCCCGAACGAAGGGAGAAATAGCTGTAGGTAGCAGGTTTTGGGTGTCTCACTTTTCTTTACCCTCAAGGCTGTGTTGCAGAAATATTGATTCCAGCTCTCTGGGCAAGTTTATTTGCCCCTTTTATCCCCTAACACATTTTTGTCTACTCATTACCAAAATCATCTAAATGGTACATTTCCTAAGACTGGAGTGTGTCTCTCAACACGGCCCCCACCACAACACACTGTGCCCAGGACAGAACTAAGGTCAAAGTAGGTGCTTAGTATGGCTTGAATGAAAAAGAGGGGAAGCAGGCAACTACCTTATGATTTTGAAGCTTAAGGGGCATTTTGTCATGACACAAAGGAAAGCACAATGATTCTGGGATATTCCATATCCACAATCAATTTCACTTGCCATGTTTACAAACACCCCTCTCCCCACTTTGAATGGAATTCCATCCAGATTTCTAATAGCAACAATCACTTTAGTATAGAGATCTCATCAGAGGTAAAAGCAAGAAAAATTAATATATGTCAAGGGGCAAAATATCGGGGAAAGTTCTATATGCCATCAGTGGACAGCTCAGTTAAAGCTAAAGGTTGGTGTCAACCTGATTTTCTTTCTTTTATCAGGAAAATGCAATATTCTGGTTTAACTCCCGTAACCTAGCTTTAGGATGCTAAGAACTCCCTTATCCTCTCTGGATTCCAGCTCGCTCATCTGTTAAATGCAGGGGCTGGAGGGAGAGATGGGTTTAACATTTCTTCCAGCTTTAAAGTTCATGATCCATCATCTAAATTGATGTTTTAAGTATTGAATCTGCAAAATGAAATTATTTTGATTAATATTTAATACAGAACGTGTTTTGCGATAAAGGACCTGCTTGGATTTTAAACATTTGGAGGAAGCATTTGGCTATTTTAGATCATGTACTTTAATCAGCCTATCTACCTACACTTTTGGAAAACACTTTATAATTGGAGAAGTGGGGAGACTGGATTTGATCACAATCCCAACTGCCACTCAATGTATTCTTTGCCAGTGCAGAGTGACTTTTTTACAACTTCACTGTCTCCTCATTCCAAATGCAATTTCAAAACCAGCAAAGGCAGAGCTGCCACTGCAGTTGGAGATATTCTTTATCAAATGATACAAACTTAAATGTCCCTTCCTGGTTCTTCATTTGCTCGTGTCATTGTCTCTACTTTCTGCCTCTGTCTCCTTCAACTGCTTGTAATCAAACCAGCCTGCATGACTGCCTCATTCTCTATCCAAATATTTCTCCACGTAAGATCCTTTTCTGAGAATTCAGGAGTCATGACCTCTCCCTATGGTAACAGGCTGCTTCTCTAAATGAAATAAAACTGGGATCCTACAGCTTTCTCTTTAGAAGGATAAGCCAACCTTATTACACTTTCTTTGTCCTATAGCAGTTTCTTCTGCCTGAAACAACTGTTCCCCCAACTCTTGGCAAAGCTAAATTACTCTTATCCCTACATTTCAACCCACATGTTACTATCTTCATGAGGCCTCTGCTGATCCCCACCCTTCCAACAACTGCCGTTCTCCCATTATCTCCTTATATGCTTCCAAAGTAACTTTAGTAATTACATCATGCTTGAAAGGACTTTTTCAGTCTCTATAACCTGCCCTAGAATATAACTGCATGAGGTCAGGGACTGTGTTTATCTTATTCATCAGCTCATCAGTATCCTGAGAATACGGAACTATGCCAGGAATGTTCTAGAATGAATGGAAGGCAGAAAGGAGAGAAAGAGAGTGAAAGAGATGGGGAATGAGTGGGCCTGGCTCTGTCTTAGAGTGTTACCTTCCCCTTGAGTTCTCTGTCTTTTATCACTGCCACTGCCACTGCCACCACCATGATGCTTCTAGCAATAGAAGGCAGGATGGTATTGTGCGGAAAGACCTAGGTTTAAATTCAAGTTCTGCTATCTACTAACTCTAGGATTTGAGCAAGTTACCTAGCCTGGCTAAACATGATTCTTTGTCTAGAATATTCTTTGCAGGGTTACTGTGAGGACAAAATGAGATCATGTCTAAAAAAGTACATGATGGTTGCTCAATAAATATTAATTATTTTCTATCTCCGCTCTCCCCCAGCCCCCATCCCAAGTGTGCTACTGTTCCTTTAACACTTTGGCTCGAGTGTGGACAAAAACATCTTCTCTTGGTCTCCTTAGCACATCTGAGACAGACTGGCACTTTACTAATTGCTAAGGGAATAACAAAAGGTAATTAAATACAGAGCAGTGGCAGTATAAAGCAGCCTGGCTTCCCCAGAACAGGGTTTAGTTTCCATCATAGTTACTTATTTTTCAGACTCAAAGGCCCTATTATATTCCGAATGGGGTCCTAAAGAGAAAGAGAATTCTACAGAGCAAACTCTTTTATTCATTCATCTCTTCATTCATTCATTCATTCAGTAAAAATTGGTTGTGTCCTAGTTAGCATGGAATTGGTGCAAACCACCTGGCCTCTAGGCCATACAGCATTGTAGACAGACGGCAAAACCTTAGCTCAGAGAGAGAAAAAGAACAGCAGAAACTAATAGCAATACAAGGAAATGAGGGTAAAATTGTGGTCCTCAAGCTAGGAAGGTAGAGTTGCCAGGTTTTAAGGGGGAAAAAATCAGGATACCCAGTTAAATTTTGAAAAATAGCCCTGTCATATTCTTGCAATTTTTTGAAAAAAAAGCTCAAATCAGGATGCTCAGGATGTCCTAACAAAGTCAATATATGATGCAAGTCAAAAAATAGACATGTCTTGTCAATACAGGATGCCTGGCAAAGTTGCCCCAAGGGGAAGGGCCGATAATTAAAGGCCAAGGTCTACCCATTAACATGACATTTGAGAGGAGCTTGGATGAAGGGAGGAGCCTTCAATCACTGGCAGACGTGCTGCATGCAGAGGGACTAGGGACAGACCGCGTGGAGGACTGGAGGGGCTTGAGCACAGTGAGGAAGGGTGGTACTAGGTCCCAGACTTGGAGCTGGCAGGGCCAAAACAGAACATCAGCAGGATGGGAAAGAAGGAGAAACCTGCAGGACCAAGAAGGAGCTCAGGGAGCAGCTCAGTTACCCCTTGAAAAGGGGTGGTACTCAAAGTATTTAGCAGCTGGGAAGCAGGCACCAGAGCAATCAGAAAGGGTGCATCCTGGACTCCCTCTGCTATGCCAGGCATTAACTCTTCAGTTGCTGGACCATAGGGAGGTCCAGGAGGTCCTGGAGAGGGTCTAAGATGGCCAGGGTGCCGGTGGGAGGGGCGTGGTTATTCAGGGGTCTAAGAGCAGAACTATTTACTCCTGGGGAAAAAAAGTATTTCAGTATTTTAACAGCTAGCATAGCTGTTTCACCGTGTCCCACAGAATGGCAGACCTGCCCCAATCAGTTCTCAGAAGGGGCAACGTACCCACGAGGCTAAGGAATAGGCTCTGGCACTTATTCTGAGCCCTGATGGTTGTAGCCTGGTCCTTCTGACTATTAAACATCTGTACAGGATGGTTGAGCCGACTTTGTGACAGGCATCTGGTATTTTTTGGAGCTAGGGGAGAGGGTGGGATAGAGACCAGACCAAGCACACATTATACCTGTATCACCTATCTCACATCGATCTCTCCATTTGGTGAGGATGAAAGCAACATCTCCTGGACTAGAAACTCCAGGAGGAAAGAGACTAAGATAAGTAAACACTACGATAACATCAGGTAAACTGGGGTAATAACATCAGTGTGGAACGGTTTAAGCAATCTGAAGGTCATCTGTTTACTCATCATGCATTCATTTTTAGCACCTATCATGTGACACGCACTGTGCTTTACCCTAGAATAATAATAATTAAAAGTATTTTTAAAGTAATTTATTTAAATATTAAAATACTAATATACTAAAATACTAATACTAAAATATAAAAAAAGTATTTTATTTTTTAAAAATGTAGTTGATGTAAAACAGACATACTGATTTTTGAATCCCACTCAAAATATTGACTATATATATATATATATATATATATATATATATATATATATATATACCCATACATACATATATGCTAAAAAATAAACTCTGTTAAAAAAACAAACAAACTTTATTTTACAAGATTCCAAAGTGAGCCATACTCATCTTCCTTGGGAAGCACTTTGTATTGCCTTGCTTGGCAACAAAAAGAGGAGCCAGGGTTTCCCTGGTGGCGCAGTGGCTGAGAATATGCCTGCTAATGCAGGGGACACGGGTTCGAGCCCTGGTCTGGGAAGATCCCACATGCCGCGGAGCAACTGGGCCTGTGAGCCACAACTACCGAGGCTGCGCGTCTGCAGCCTGTGCTCCGCAACAAGAGAGGCCACGATAGTGAGAGGCCCGCGCACTGTGATGAAGAGTGGTCCCCGCTTGCCGCAACTAGAGAAAGCCCTCGCACAGAAACGAAGACCCAACACAGCCAAAAATAAATAAATAAATAAATAAAATTAAAAAAAAAAAAAGGGGGAGCCAGTATAACCATCAATCTGAAGTTATAATAAGTATCATCTTTCCTACAGACAGGAAAACAGACAAAATTAATTCCCTTTTTGTCCTGTGATTATTGCAATGTTTACTCTGACTTACTCTCTGTGATAAGAATGAGAACTCCATGGCACAGAATTTAAATGCATGAAGGCTTGCTACGTGTTTTTTTCTACTTTGTTCACCATGCTCTAGATTTGTAAATATGTACAATTTTCTGGGCATGGGGGTGTTCCCTGGGAGTTTGGCTACCAACACAAGCCACGACATACGTCTTTACCTCAAATTAGAGATAAACATGTATGGGCAAAAATTTTGAGAGCCAAATAAATTAACTTGAAAGAAATTATTTGCTGAGTAGGTATTAAGATTTTTATTCATGGTCTATACATTTAGATATATGCTTTTCTTGGACAGTAATGATGTCTATTTCTTTAACAGATTATGTAGTAAAGGGAAACCACATAACTTATTCAAATGAGGATAATCTGTAGAGTGAAAGGGGAGTTATTAATAATTATGCCACAGGGAGATCAGCTCGGTGGTTTGTGACCACCTAGAGGGGTGGGATGGGGAGGGTGGGAGGGAGGGAGACGCAAGAGGGAAGAGATATGGGAACACATGTATATGTATAACTGATTCACTTTGTTGTAAAGCAGAAACTAACACACCATTGTAAACAATTATACTCCAATAAAGATGTTAAATAAATAAATAAATAAATAATAATTATGCCAGCACAACAACAACAAAAGCAGATGCTAACTTGCATTTATTGAATGCTTCCATTGTACATTTCTATGCTCTGCACTTGAAATACATGTCTTCATTTAATATTCAAAAACTCTCTGTGAAGGATATCATTAGACCCATTTTACAGATGAGCTGGCTGAGATTTAGACAGTTAAGACTGCTGTTAAGTGGCAGAATTAGGACTTGAACCCAGGTCCATATGACTCTAAAAAACCTCACCTTAAAGAAAAAAGAAAAAAAAAAAAAAAAAAAACACCTTCTAGCAAAGGAGAAAAACTCATAAACAAACAGTAACAGTGCAGGTTGATAAGAGCTCTGATAGAGGAAAATGCAAGGTACACAGGAACCCAAAGGTGAGCCCGTGGTCCAGACTGGGGATCTTAAGAACAGGTCCTCAACACATCCCAAAGGTGGCATTTGAGCTGGGCCCTAATCCCAAATGATTCTCAAATCATTCCAAAATAACTAAGTCAGCAACTATACACACTGACTAATTTCCTTAAATATACCAGAGGCAAAGCATTTAAGAAATGATTACACCATTGGAGAATTTCAACAAATTGCCAACAAGACAGGGTAATAGGAAAAACGTAAATCTCGGTGAACAACTCAAAAGTGTAATCGGGCGCCTGGTAAACATCCCAATTATGTATTATCATACATCCTGTCATGGTGATCGATGCTACAGAATATAATTTCACTGAAATACTATCTGTCTTGTCAATAAGACAAGTTGTAGCTGCCATCTGATGGCTGTGTGCTGCCCCAATCCTAAAGGAAAAGGAGTGGATGCTAATTCCTAGGAATGGTAAGAATGGCATAAGACACTGAGAAATAAATAGTAAGTGAAGGGCTCACCGTAAAGTGCTGCTCTTGGGTTCAGACTGTTCTCCCATTTACCAGCAGCGGATAGCCTTAAAAATAGAGTAAGTGGTAGAAGGGGTTGGTTGCCGTCAACAACTCCCAGGTACGGGGATGGCAAGACAGAGGAGAATGAGCACCAGCCTAGGTCTCCACGACCGCACTGCTCATCCCAGCTCTCGTACTGCATCGCAGTGTGATCTTGGGCAAGTTCCCTAACCTCTCTGGATCTGTTCCACCTCTATAAAAAAGAATTCAGTACCAGGAATTCATCATCTGACATCCTTTCCGTCTCTAAACCATGAGCAACTCACCAGGCCAAATTCAGGGTTAGTATTAGAAGAGCCATTCACCTAAGAAAGAAACTAGAAAACCTTTGGTTCTGTGCCTAAAGATGGTCCACTCAGAGGTATCGTACTCTTTGGAAGACTATGTTTAATGACAAAGGATTAGCTTTCCACTTTTTTCCTCACAAGACTTACCAAGGCAAAATGACATCCTCTCTGATTTTTGACCTGGTTTCACATCCTTTTCAATATTAAATGAAATGATGTGACTAACATGCTCACCACAAGATCTGGCACTTATTAAATGGCTCCTTATAAATATTACTTCTTCTGCTTTCCCTAAAGGTTTTGGGTGTCTAATATTCAATTGCCTTGCTGGATTTGTGTTTTCTAAGTAGAGATTTTCTTTTTTTTTTTTTAGTGTGATAAAGATTTTTTGTTTTTTGTTTTTTTTTGTTTGTTTGTTTTTATTTGGCTGTGCTGAGTCTTAGTTGTGGCACACGGGATCTTTAGTTGTGGCATGCGGGCTCTTAGTTGCAGCATGCGGGATCTAGTTCCCTGACCAGGGATCGAACCCGGGTCCCCTGCATTGGGAGCCTGGAGTCTCAACCACTGTACCACCAGGGAAGTCCCTAAGTAGAGATTTTCTAATCCCTGGTTGATACATGGAAACTTCCTCGTCAGACATCTCCACTCGGCTAAAGAGACCAACTGTGTTGCTGACTCTCAGAGGCTTGCCAACATTGTCTCCTATAAGACTCAAATAAATAGCACTCTATATCCATTCCTGAGTCCCCAGAATTTTGAGAAATAGAACGAGGAGTATATCAGAAGGAATCCCACATGTCCCCCTTATTACTGAAAGAGGCTAAATTGAAACACAGCATGGTGTGAAAAACAACACTGGCCTACTAACTCCTCTCCAAAATTAGGTGGACACCCACTGAGGCAGAGGTTGGGCTCCCCCTAGAAAGGAGGAAGAGTAGTGGAGGAATGTTCTCCGTGGGCAAGTCCATGTCTAAGGAAGGAAGGGTAGAGCCAGGGTAAGCAGACCCAGCATTTCCTTCCAAGTTTACAATCAGGTAAAACCCTCCATCATCCCAAGGGTGGAGCAGTAAAGATTTCCAGGGAGGCTAGAACAGCTCTTAAGGAAAATCCCTCCATATGAAAACCAGGAATGGGAAAAAGGCATTCTCATTCATGAAAGACTGTCCATCCAGAACATCATGGAAGAAATAAATGAAAAAACAAACTAAAAACCAGTCTCAGTTACACTAGGGAGAAAGGGTAGAAGCAGATCCAGGCAACTGAAGCCCTAACTTGACCACACAGAAGCAGTCAAGATGATCAGATCTCCATTTCAAAATCTCAAAATTTCTAAATGTGTGCCCTTCACTTCCAAAGAGAAGGGAGGCTCAGGTTAAAGTCCTGACCATTTTGAGGAGCAAGGCTGGGGTTAATTTGCTGTGGCCAGCGAAATGGAGGGAGTTGTGTTAAGGGAAACGATGTCCTCTGGGATGATCACTCGCCTGAAAAATTACTTGACCAAACACAAGCAGGGTGGCAGCCCCACTGCCCAGAAGGGGGCCAGCTGCTAATTACAATGCCTCTCTGGAGAAGTGCTTCCAACAGTATTTCTGAGTTGTTAGTCGATTACGTTTCAGTTAAATCGATAAAGCCTTTAGAGTTAACTATCTAGAAGATATTGCTCCACAATTATAATGCACAGAAAAGTGTTTATTATCAGCTTTCTCTTGTTTTGGCTTAATTATTTAAGCACTTGAGATTCAGTGGCTGTCTTCCTGCTGCCCCAGAAATAATCTGAGAGGGAAACCGGCAAACATTTCAAAGAAACCAGATCTATTTCTAATGGACAAATGAATCAAATGAAAAATGGGCTTTTTCTCAATTATATTCAGGAGGAGCACAATTATTCAATAAATCAATGTGCATTTAGCTTAGGACAGTAAAAGCCACAATGTACTGAGTGCTTACCATGTGTTAGGTTTGAGCTAAGTGCTTTGCCAACACTATCTTATTTAATCTTTATAATTTCCCTGAAAGATAAGTAGTATTATGCCCATTTTCAGATGTGAAAACATGTCAGGTCAGTAAGAGAAAGAGACAGGATTCAAATTCAGATCTGTTGGTGTTATGGGTTGAATTGTGTCCCCCACCAAAACTCACATATTGAAGTTCTAACCCCTGTACCTCAGAATGTGACCTTATTTGGTAACAGGGTCATTGGAGATATAACTAGTGAAGTTAAGATGAGGCCATACCGGAGTAGGGCGGGTCCCTAATCCTATATGTCTGGTGTCCTTATAAAAAGGGGAGATTTGGACACAGATGCACACAGAAAGAATGACATGTGAAGGTGAAGGCAGAGATCAGGGTGATACTCTACAAACCAAGGAACTCCAAAGATTGCCAGCAAATCACCAGAAGCTAGGGGAGAAATATGGAACAGTCTTGCTCACAGCCCTTGGAAAGAACCAAATCTGCTGATTTTGGACTTCTAGCCTCCAGAACTAAGAGACAATAAATTTCTGTTAAGTCGCCTGGTTTGTGGTACTTTGTTATGGCAGCTCTAGCAAACTAATATAGTTGGGTCCCCAAAATCTGTGCCTTTCTGCTGGGTCATGCTAGAGGTCTAGGTGGGCAGAGTTCCTTGCTGCTCTTGAACCAACCCATCTGGTTAGACACCCTGGACCAAGCTTTACTGCAGTTTGGACTGAGATTGTAGAGGTAATCTCTGACAACATGTCTAGTGTGGCTTCTTTCCCACCTTCCCCTGGCTTGACTATGTCTCCACCTGTCTTAGTGTTTCTGAGAAATCAATATTGCCTCACTCTTTGAGTTAGCAGACCATGTGTTATTCACTCATTCACTAAAAAAATACTGAGCTCCTTCTTTGTTCCCACTAGTCTCTCATGGAGTTCACAGTCTAGCAGAGGAGCATGATGTCAAGAAAATTATCACACTGAAAATTATGACAGCTATACAAAAAATGCTTGTCTTAGAGACCCCTACCAAAATTGAGACTGATCTCTTCTCTGTTCCAAGCTTTACCTTGATTCTTTTTAAAAATAATAAGATAGATACGTCAGAACACCAAGAAACAGAGGCCAAAGAAAACTTAATTGTTTTATTTATTCTGTATTCAAGGCAATGATAAGCAATATTTGGCAATTATCTGCAAATTTTCTCAAATTTAATAAAAACTATAAACCTGTATATCCAAGAAGCTCACTGAAACCCAAGTAGGAAAAACCCAAAGAAAATCACACCAAGGTACATCATAAATAAGCATAAATTCAGCAAGGCAGGCTGAAAATTTATGATAAAGATAAAAATCTTTAAAGCAGTCAAAGGGAAACAAGACACATTATATAGAGAGGATAAATATATAAGACTGCAGAATCCTCATCAGAAACAATGCAAATAAAGAATATGAAGTGCTGAAACAAAACTACCAACAAACAGACTTCCTAACCTAGAATTCTATAACTACAAAAACTTTCTTCAAAAATTAAGTTGAATTAGGACATTTTTAGTAAATTTAAGATTGAGAGAATGTATTGCCAGATAATGTGCATGACAAAGAATTTTAAAGGATGTTCATTAAGCAGAAGAAAAATAATGTGTTAAAAAAGGTAATATATGAGTAAATATAAAAGACTTTTCTAATTTTTTAAGTGTTTAAAAAATATAACTGACTATTTAGAACAAAGATAACAACAATGTATTGAGGGTAGAATAATGTTGAAGTAAAATAAATAACAATTGCACAAAGGATGAGGGTGGAGGAAAATGAAATGTTACAAGATACATACTTTAATTATGTGTGAAGTGGCATATTACTGAGATAAAGTATGCATTTTAAACTTGAGAACAAACAAACAAATAAATAAAGCAAGCTGATAAGCCAATTGTGGAAATAAAACAAATACTAAAAAATAACTAATTCAAAAGAAGACAGGAAAAATGGGAAAACAAACAAAGAATAAATGAGACAAATAACAATATGATGACCATAAACCCACGATTATCAAAAGTATATTAAACATAAAGATTTTGAGCACTCCAATTAAAAGGCAAAGATTATCAGACGAGATTTTTTTAAAGGCAAGACTCAACTATATGCTGCCCAGATGAAATGCACTTTAAATACAAAGACACAGGATGGGAAAAGATATATTTGAAAACACTAATCATACAGTTAGAGTGACTATATTAATGCCAGGTGAAATAGAGCTCAGGAGAAGGAATATTACCATGCCTAAAGAGGAACATTTCATAAAATAAAATGGTCAATTCAGCAAGAATATGAAAAAATCCAAAATGTACATGCACCTAATAACAGAGCTTCGAAGTGCACAAAGCAAAAACTTATAGCCTTATAAGCCTTAAGGAAGAAATGGATAAAATTATGGTTGGAAATTTCAACATTCTCCTCTCAGTAATCAATAGAACAAGCAGACAGAAAATGAGAAAGTATATAGAAGAGTCAAACAACACTATCAGGTTAAATTCATCAATACCCTTAGAACATTTCACCCCAAAACAGCAGAATGCACATTCTTTACAAATGCACACAAATGTTCAACAAAACAATCCATAGGCTGGGATATAACATATATCTCAAAAGGTTTAAAATGATAGAAATTACATAAAGTGTGTTTTCTAAGCACAATGGAATTAAATAATCAATAACCAAAATATCATGAAAATCCCTCCAAATATGGAAATTAAACAACATGCTTCCAAATGACCCATGGGTCAAAGAAGAAAGCAAGAGAGAAATTAGAAAATATATTTAACTGAATAATGACAACTCAACATGAATTAAGATTCGGGGATGAATCTAAAGCAACACTTACAGGGAAATTTGTAGCCTTAAATGTTTTGGTTTTCTTTTTTTGGCTGTGCCATGCAGCATGAGGGATCTTAGTTCGACAACCAGAGATCAAACATGTGCCCCCTGCATTGGGAGCACGGAGTCTTAATGACTGGACCGCCAGGGAAGTCCCTTAAATGCTTATATTAAGGTAATCCTCTGTGACATTTTTTTTAATTGAAGTATAGTTGCTGTACAATATTATATAAGTTTCAGGTGTACAATATAGTGATTCACAAGTTTTAAAGATTATACTCCACTTATAAAATATTGGCCATATTCCCTGTGTTGTTCAATATATCCTTGTACGTTATTTTATACCTAATAGTTTGTACCTCTTATTCCCCTACCCCTATATTGCCCCTCCCCTCTTCCCTCTCCCCACTGGTAACCACTAATTTGTTCTCTATATCTGTGAGTCTGCTTCTTTTTTTATTATATTCACCAGTTTGTTGTATTTTTTAGATCCCACAAATAAGTGATATTATATAGTATTTGTCTTTCTCTGTCTGATTTATTTCATTTAGCATAATGCCCTCCAAGTCCATCCATGTTACTGCAAATGGCAAAATTTCGTTCTTTTCGTGGCTGAGTAGTATTCCATTGTGTGTGTGTGTGTATGCCACATCTTTATCCATTCGTCTGTTGATGGACACTTAGGTTGCTTCCATATCTTGGCAATTGTAAATTGCCAACATAGGGGTGCATGTATCTTTTTGAATTAGTGTTTTTGTTTTTTTCAGATATATACCCTGTGACATTTTAATCCTTAAAAAATTATATGAGGACTTCTGACCTGTACTGTGTTTCTCTTGTGTCAAAGAGTGCTTGCTGAAGCTGAATGTGACAGTGGAGTTTGGGGAGCAGGTTTACTTCAGTTCAGTTTGACTGGGTCAAAGTCCATGACAGTTAAAATACTTTGGGTGTCTAATTGTTTGCTTCCCAGCCCAGGATGAAGTCAGTAGTTTTTGCTTCCTTTTCTGTTGTTGGAGAGCAATCTGCTGCAGTAGCTGTGAGCTAACCAACATCATCATCACAGTGGAGAAAGAGGAATGTGGTCTCTGTAAAAGCATCAACACCACGTGGTGTGCGGGCTACTGCTACACCCAGGTAGGTACTTTGCTTTGAAAGGAAGTGAGAGTGCTGAGGGTCTGAATGAGGCAGGCTTCATTTATTCCCACTTTGTCAATATTTTGTCTCTTCTGAATAACAGCCACGAGCCCTTTAGTCAACACTGTCTGTGCTGTGATTTAGGTAATTTACCATGATATCATTTAGATGTTTGGGTTTGGATTTAATTTGGGTAAAACAAATTCGGGACAGCTCAGATTGATGTAAATGAATGCTTCAGTAATGTGCCAACTCTGCGTTTTAAAAGAGCATTTTTCTGCCAGCTTTACCTATTGAGGGATAAACATGGGCATGAGTACATATATATATTTAATCATGGAATTTTGCCAATAGTCTTAAAAAGCCAATTGCAATAATAAAAGGCATACCTCTGCAACAGGGATAGTAATAACATTCATTTTAAAGCCAAATAAAAAATGCAAGCAGCCAATTATAAAATTCATTTTATTGGCCCATCTTTAATACAATACCAACGAGCAGCCTGAGAGCAATCAATGCCTGGAGACTAGAACCAAAATGAATCATCAAACCCACACCTTTCTTTATGCTGTTAAGAAAATCAAGGAATAGAGGTATTAAACCATTTGTCTACAGTCTCACAGCTTCTTCAAAATAAACCAGTTAAAGGGGAAAGTGTTTCTTTGCCATTTTTCTGTTGTACCTGGCTGTGCAGAAGTTTGATAAACTGAAATTGAAAGTGGCTGCTTTTTAATGAAAATACTTTGTTTGATATTAAATGAATTGATCAATAAAACTCAACTTACTGCACTTTGGGTGAGATATAGACCCAGTGGCCAGCTAGGGAAATGAATTAACCCCCAGTCCCCTTTCTCCCTCAAAGCCAATTATTTTCTCATTGGGCAAGTAGAAGAGTGAAATATATTTGGCTTGATTTAGATGTTCTGATAGTGAAACTGTATCATATACTTTTGGATTAAGAACCCCACAAAGGTACAGAATTTAAGGCAGTGGCAAGGAAGAACCTAAAAGGCAACAGAATATCCAGAATCCAATATGAGATTTCCCAAACACTTTAGGCAAAATATCAATAATTTAGCTTACGGCTCTTATTCCTCTCTTAAATATACACAGAAAAGAGTACTTGGAAATATTTTTCTTTCCAAGTGCTATGTTTTTACCTGTCATTAATATAGCTTAAGATTACGAGGTACAAAAAAAAAAAAAACCCATCCTTAAATTGCAAAGGTCATATCTTCTAAAGATACCCTTTATCTTTACGTTTTTATGCCATACAAATTCAAAGGTTTTATAGAGTTTCAGAAATATTAAATATGTGGGTACTCTCATGGTAGAGAGAAAAGAGACAGTTATATTTTCTATAACACTTCCAGGACAGTTCAGAAAAGTGGTATAAATGTTCCTTTATGAGGTCAAGTTTCCTGTGCTTAAGTATCCTAGAAGCTGATCTTCTGAGAGCAAATATTAGAGCAAGCAGTATTAAATCCCTGTCTTATATTGACTAAGCCAAACAGAAGCTTGCAGAATATTGTAACCTAACTCTCTCTCTCTTAAACCACTCAGGATCTAGTGTACAAGGATCCAGCCAAGTCCAACATCCGGAAAACATGTACCTTCAAGGAGCTGGTGTACGAGATGGTCAAAGTGCCTGGCTGTGCTCACCACGCAGACTCCCTGTATACGTACTCACTAGCCTCTGAATGTCACTGTGGCAAGTGTGACAGCGACAGCACTGACCACCGTGCGAGGCCTGGGGCCCAGCCACTGCTCCTTCAGTGAAATCAAAGAATAAAGAGCAGTGGACACTTTGAGCTGCCTACCCTCGTCCTGAAAGACTAAGACATCCAAGACGTCTGTGTGTACATGCGCCCAGGCTGCAAACCACTGTGGGAGACCCCACTGATCCCTGCTCTCCTGCAGAAGGGAGCTCCAGGAATGGAGAGTGCTGGGGCCTGGGGCCTGTCACCACTCAACCCTATATTCCTAGTTCTGGGCTCTGTCGGTTTCATTCAACTTGAATGCAGGGGCTGTAAGCTGTTTCCTATTTTTAATAGACTTAGAGGTCCTCTAGAGCAACCCTGTCATTTTACAGATGAGAAAACCTAGACTTAGGAGAAGGAAGTCTCAAGACGATGGAGTAGGAGAACTAAATGGAACACAATCTCCTGTAAGATATATGGCCTGCAAGAGCAGAGCCAGTATCGCTTTAGTGTCATGGAGCAGGTACCTAACTCTATGTCTAATTGTTTCATTATTAAGAGGAGAGTCAGGAAGGTAGGGATACTAAATCAAGACTATCCACTTTATTGCCAGCCTATGCAGGTGCTACAACAGTTCCACCTCACCTGTGTTTTCTGGCAGAGAAGTTGTTGACTTGAGAAGGTGGGAGCAGGTGTGGGAGGGTGGTAAGTTGGGAAACAGTGCAACCATTCACAATTTGAAGCCTTAAAAACCACATCTTAATTTTTATTTCAAATTTGAATTAAGAGCCAAGACGAGAACTATGAATTTGGGTATGTGGAAATTCAGTTGCAAGATCAATAAATATCCTTTCCTAACTTGCTAGCCCCTATGTACTTTGCCACTTAAATAAATTTGATCAAGAACTTCCAGCCTTCTCAAAGCTCCCCCTCAGCCAATAAGGCATATCACCTGTCACTCATTGCTGTGCCACCTGTACCAGAAATCTCCTCCATTGCTGGGATGGGAACCTTGAAGTCCATGTGACAGCACTTTAGGCAACTTAACAGGCTACATTTAACTTACTTGCCAATTAACTTTTCAGAGAAATAGTTCTCTTAAAAAGAGTTGGCAGTCTAGAGAGAATAGCTGTATTTTCTGGGCTCTCTCTACATTTGCTTTATCACTTGACTACATGTTCTCCCAAATCTATGATTTCTTTCAAAAGGGTGCACTCTGAAAATGCTTCGTGACTTAAATTACTTTTAAAGATAATAACTTTTTTTTTTACCTGAATGTAGAAACATACTTAAAAATCAAAAATGTTGTCTAACAAAGGCACAACTTTGGATTTTTCCATGCTCTTGAACTACTTGCTCATGATACATACATGTGTATTTTCATAATATAAGTGGTAACATTACTAGAAATCTATTTTTAAATGCTTCTATAAATATCACCTGTGCTTACTGTTCACTTGGGAGTATCAATAAGAATTTTGCTGGATTTTAGTGTTCTTTTTTCCCTAAAATAGACCTTCTGTCATTTCTTGTATCATCACTTTCTTAATTTATTCCTACTCTTAACCCCCAGTCTACACTAAAATTGATTTATTCCCAGAAAGCTCTTAGCATGTCTTATCTGTAAGACTCAATGGGAAGTTTTTCTCATAACCTTTGGAATCTAGTTAAGTACTAGAGCTGATATACTTTCCAGCACATGGATATCAAGGATTATTCTTCTCAGGAGATGCAGAAAAAGCATTTGACAAAATTCAACACCCTTCATGATAAAAACTCTCAACAAATTGGATATAGAAGGAATGTACCTCAACATAATAAAGGCCATATATGACAAGCCCACAGCTAACTTCATATTCACTGGTGAAAGATTGAAAGCTTTTCCTCTAAGATCATGAGTAACAGAAGGATGTCTACTCTCACCAGAGAATATTCCAACATTACCAGAAGTCTTAGACACAGCAATCAGGCAAGAAAAAGAAATAAAACTCTTCCAAATCAGAAAGGAAGACGTAAAACTGTCTGTGATTGCAGATGACATAATCTCATATGTAGAAAGCCCTAAAGACTCCACTCAAAAACTGTTAGAACTAATAAATGAATTCAGCAAAGTTTCAGGATTACCAAATCAATGTACAAAAATCCGTTGCATTTCCATATGCTAACAACAAAACTATCTGAAAAAGAATTAAAGAAAATAATCTAATTCACAATAGCATCAAAAACAATATAATGGCTATGAATAAAGTTAACCAATGAAATGAAAAATCTGTACAATAAAAAATATAAGACAATGATGAAAGAAATTGAAGAAGACACAAATAAATGGAATACTATCTCATGTTCATGGGTCAGAAGAATTAATATTGTTAAAATATCCATACTACTCAAAGCCATCTATAGATTCAACGTCAAAATTCATCTTGTATAGAAATAGGAAAAACAATCCTAAAATTTGTATGGAACCACAAAAGACCCTGAATAGCCAACTTGAGGAAGAAGAACAAAGCTAGAGGCATCACAGTTCCTGGTTTCAAACTATACTACAAAGCTACAGTAACTACAACAGTATGATACTGGCATTAAAAAGACACACTGACCAATGGAACAGAATCAAGAGCCCAGAAATAAACCTATGCATATATGGTCAACTAGTATTTGACAAGGGAGCCAAGAATACACAGTGGGGTAAAGATAGTCTCTTTATTAAACGATATTGGGAAAACTGGATATCCACATGCAAAATAATGAAATTGGACCACTCACAAACTAATACAAAGTGAATTAAAAACTTGAATGTAAAACCTGGAACCATAAAACTCCTAGAAGAAAATATAGGGGTAAGCTGCTTGACATTGGTCTTCTCAGTGATTTTTTGGATATGACACCTATAGCACAAGCAACAAAAGCAAAAATAAATGGGACTACATTTAACTAAAAATCTTCTGCACAGCAAAAGAATTGATCACCAGTTGAAGAGGCAACCTAGGGAATGGGAAAAAATATTTGCAAACCACATATCTTATAAGGGGTTAATATCCAAAATATAACTCAATATAAAAAAAAATCTTATTTTAAAAATGGGCAAATGACCTAAACAGACATTTTTCCAAGCAAGACACATAAATGGCCAACAGGTACATGAAAAGGTAAAACAGCACTGATGACCAGAGAAATGCAAATCAAAACCATGATGAGATATCCTTTCACACCTGTTAGAAGGGCTATTATCAAAAAGATAAGAGATAACAAGTGTTGGCCAGTATGTGGAGAAAGGGAACCCACGCACTGTTGGTGGAAATGTAAATTGGTGCAGCCAATATGAAAAACAGTAGAGAGGTTCCTCAAAAAAAATTAAAAACTGAACTACCATATGATCCAGCAATTCCAATTCTGGGTATATATGAGAAGGAAATAAAGTCACTATCTCAAAGAGATACCTGCACCCCCATGTTCACTGTAACATTATTTAAAATAGCCAGGACCTTGAAACAACTTAAGTGTCTGTCAGTGGATGAACAGATAAAGATGATATGGTATGTACACACAATTGAATATTATTCAGCCATAAAGAAAGAAGGAAATCCCTCCATTTGTAACAACATGGATGAAACTTGAGGGCATTATGCTAACTGAAATAAGTCAGAGGAAGGCAAATACTGTATGATCTCACTTACATGTGGAATCTAAAATAAACCACAGAGAACAGACTGGTGGTTGCCAGGGGCGGGTGGTCAAGGAGGGAGAAATGGGTAAAGGTGGTCAAAGGATACAAAGTTCCAGTTATCAGATGATAAGTTCTGGGGATCTAATGTACATCATGGTGACTATTATTAACAATACTGTATTATATACTTGACAGTTGCTAAAAGAGATCTTAAAAGTTCTCACCACAAAAAGTAAATAAATAAATAAATAAAAATAGAAATAAAAAGGTAACTACATGAGGTGACAGATGTGTTGACTAACCTTACTGTGGTAATCATTTCACAATGTATACATATATCAAATTATCATATTTCACACCTTAAACTTAATGGTGTATGTCAATTATATCTTGATAAGGCTGGGAAAAAATTAAAATTAAATTTCTAAAGAAAAGTAATTATTCTTTCCAAATGACTTTTTTTTCCATTCAATTTGAAATTCTTGAATTGAGAATGAGTACATGTTAAAACAGTGGGCCTCTCATAATAATCATCTGCTCTGTTCTTCACGAACAGATGTGATTATATTTTTTGACTGTACAAAGATCTAAGAACAAACAAAATGAAAGCTGAATAGAATCACGGAATGGAGAGAGGACTGAAGGCCATCTAGTTCTGTGTTGCCATTTACTGTGTGCTAACACTGAGGCCTGAGATCATATAGGATCAGAATTAGAACCCTGTACCCCTTATTTTTAGTCTCTCTTCAAAATATCTCCCATTGTGCCATCAAAACACTTTGCCAACAGAACTAGATCATTCAAACAAGACTATCTGCAAAGTGTAGACTATCACATACATCTAAATTCTCTATAACATTTTTATGTCAAGACTAGACTGCAGTTCTGGTGATAAAAAAAAAAGTTAGTAACTCTCTGGATGTAGGGATTCTGTCTGCCTCTGTCTGCCTTTGGGTAAACCCTTGGCACTTAGTAGGTACCATTAGTGGTATAAATGGATTGACTCAGACTGAACCGAGAATCTGTTTGCCTGCAATTTCCATCCAGTTTTCTCTTTTGGAACCATCCAAAACAAAATTAATCTCTTTTCTGTTTGAACACCATTCAAGTAAGGAGAGCAGCTATGTTCTTGTTTCCAGCCTGAAGATTAGCAGTTCATTCAACTGTTCTCTGAATAATCCAGGGTTCAGACAGACCCTTCCACAATCCTGATCAATATTCTTTTGTGTGCTAAGGGCCTATATAAAGTATGGGGATTCATAAAGGGCAGAATGGACCCAGACTGAAGACATTAAATAACTGCAGACAACAGACTCAAATGGAAGATCTTTGAAGAGACAGCAAATGTATTACAATTATGTCCTGAGCACCTGGCCCATCCTAGGCTCCAGCGACTGTGTCTAAATGACCTGATCAGAGCATCGTCTTGCTGCTCTCCATCTGAAACCATTAAGACAAAGCCTTCTGCCCATTTCAATGGTAAGCATTCCTTTTTGCACTCGGTGTTGCTCCCTACCAATGTACTTCAGTTAGCCTACTGAGTTTGAAATTTATATCATTACTTCTTCTAGTTCTCTTCACATAGAAAAACAGGAAAAAATATCCAAGGCAAGAACTTAAAAGGAGGAGGTGAAAGATCTAAGACCTATCGAGATTATCAATATTTTACCAATATAAACACAGAAACTTTGTTTACATACCATGGGCTGCCCAGACAGGTAGCCAAGGAATACTGGTCTGAGCAAACCTGAGTTGCTAATAGGTAGGTAATATAATAGATGACTGATAGCAGAGATGTGAGTTCAAACCCCAGCTTGGCTCCTTTCTGTGTGCTGTTGGTCAAACTATGTAACCTCTCTGAGCTTGGGTCCTCATTTTCAAAATAGCAATAATATTTATAGCTAACATTTATATGGAAGCTACTATGAGCCAGGTACTATTTTATAACTAACTCATTTAATCCTTGTATAGTCCTCTGAAGTAGGTTTATTACTATCTTTATTTCACAGAAGAAGAAATAAGTTTAGAAAGATTAAATAATTTGCACAAGTCACACAGCCAATAAGTGGTGAAGCTGGGATTTAAACCCAGGCAATCAGCTCCAGAGTTTCTGTTTCCGGCCATTACACCATACTGCCTATACTCTCATAAGCATGAATTCCAAAATATTCTCTCCTATTGCCATCACTCCTCTCAGCAGCAGGAAAGAAAAGAGAGAACTGGGCTAGAACTCAGTCAGGAGGCCTGGATTCCACTCACAGCACCTCCCTGACTACCTCTGTGACTCTGAGCAAGTTACTTTCTCTCTGTGGGCCTCAGAATCCTCATGTGTAAAATGAAAATGTTCAGGGGTCATGAATTCATGCTTAGAGATGTCCAAAGAATGAATGAGACAGACTAAAGTGTATTCTTTCCACAGAGAAACACTTTGCTTGCATATATAATACATAAATTACGTGAGGACGTAAGAAGCACTCAATACAATTGCATCTATCATTATCATTTACTTTTCCCTTTCCCTTTCTGCCCGCATACCTCGAGTGTTCAACCTTAGGAAAAGTTAGGAAAGCTACATCTCTCAATTACGCTCACCATTTCAGATCCCAGAGAAAGTTAATAGCATGGAAATAGCCTTGCAGAGCTAAGGCCAGAGGAAGGCCAGGAACCAGCCCATTTCTGAGCCTGTTTAGTCTTCTAAGAGCTGACCTCGACTTTCTGGCCGGCTCTGAGCCTGCCACACCAACAGTTCTTCAGACCCAAGGCTGTGAATGCACAGTGTTCTACAAGCAGTCATAACCTCCCAAATCCACTTAATCCCTTAATCCTCACCTCCCAGCATGGCAGGAGCTCGCACTGAACACCTGCCTCTCAGCCTTCACCCAACAGCTTCCACAAAGACCTGAGCCCAGTCCCAGCTACTCTGCTCCAACCTTCTCAAACCCTGAGGTTCCTGCTTTTAGAGGAAATGTTCTAGCGCATGGCTGAAGTTTGCTAATATGTAAGAGAGAAAATCCAAAGTACATTTGGTAGTTGGACAAATGTCAAATGTTTTCCCTATGCACCAGATTTAAAATATAAATGCGGGAAGTTAAAAAAAAAAAAGCAAAAGGCAAGCAAGCAGGCTGCTCTGATTCTGGTGCTGCTTCTTCTCCTCCAGTAGAGGATTCTAGAAGGGTAAGTGAGATTCCCACTGTATTCTAGAATGTTGACCTTATTATGCCCTCCCTATTGCCATTACTCCCCACAATAGCAGGAAAGACGAGAACACTGGGCTGGAAGTCAGTCAGGAGGCCTGGGTTCCACTCACAGCAACTCCCAGACTAGCTCTGTGACCATGGGCAAGTCACTTTCTCTCTCCCAGCCTCAGAATCCTCATCTGTAAAATGCAGATGTCTGCAGGTCACAAATGCATGCTCAGGGAGGCCTAGAGAGAACTGCAATGAGTGAAATAGGCTAAGAATCATTCAACAGAGAAACACTTTGCTTGCATGTTAAATACATAATAACATTCTCCATTTTCATAAAGAAATATGCCAATTTCATTTAGTAAACTTTTAATTTTAGAATAGTTTAAGATTTACAGAGAAGTTGCAAAAATAGTAGAGCTCCAATATACCCCACACCCAGTTTCCCCTTTTGTTAACATCTTACATGAGCATCATACATTTATCACGACTTTTTTTTTTTTTTTTTTTAATTTTTGGCTGTGTTGGGTCTTCGTTTCTGCGTGAGGGCTTTCTCTAGTTGTGGCAAGTGGGGGCCACTCTTCATCGCGGTGCGCGGGCCTCTCACTATCGCGGCCTCTCTTGTTGTGGAGCACAGGCTCCAGATGCGCAGGCTCAGTAGCTGTGGCTCACGGGCCTAGTTGCTCTGCGGCATGTGGGATCTTCCCAGACCAGGGCTCAAACCCGTGTCCCCTGCATTGGCAGGCAGATTCTCAACCACTGCGCCACCAGGGAAGCCCCTATCACGACTATTTTTTATCAGCCTATCTACAAATATGAATACAGAGAAGTATATCTCTACTTAGGAAGAACAAAGACAATTTTGTGTTGATAAGTCAGCTTAAATTAGAGATACAGTAGGGAGTAGAGGAAATGATAGTTAACAGGCACAAATCCCAGGAATGGGAGGAGCTGCAGCCCAGATTCAGGGGATGAATGCCACACAGAAATGCAGATCCTGTATTTCTGGATCTCTGGGTTTTATCTTTGTTTTTTGTCTTACAAACAAACCAAAAATCGAGATTTTTATGTCAAACACATCAATTTTTAAAATTTTGAAGGTAGGCTTATTTCTTTTCCTTTCTCAAAATACTATGCTGGCCAAATAAAACAGATATACTAACTGGATTTGGCCTATGACTTTCAGTTTGGGATCTCTAGTTATATTAGTTTCACTTGGCCAAAGTCAAGTGTTAGCAGGACTGGTTCCTTCTGGAGGCTCTGAGAAGAAGGTCTATTTCGTTTCCTCTTTCAGCTTCCAGTGACCACCTGTTTTCCTTGACTTGTGGAGTACTGCTCCGTCTCCAAAGCACATGACTCCAATTCTGCCTCTGTCATCACATGGCCTTCTCTGCTGACTCTGACTGTTCCTGCATCCCTCTTATAAGAAGTGTTACGATTACTTCAGGTCCACACACATAATCCAGGATAATCTCCCCACCTCAAGATCTTTAATTTAAGCACATACGAAAATTCCCTTTTGCCATATAAGGTAACATTCACGGCTTCCAAAAAATTAAGACATGGACATATGAAGGGGGTAAATATTCAGTCTACCACATTAGTTTAGAGGCTTAGTTCCTTTCCAGCTTTTGTATTTAAGGATTCTCTCTCAGATCACTTTCTTAGGATGCCATCGTCTTTCTTAGGATTCCATTTTCTTGGCCTCCTATCAGAGAAGCCACTTTAGCAAATATTTGGGGGGCAGCTGTCATAAGCCCAGCAGTGTGCCAGGGACAAAGGGAAGAAGTAAATACACAAGGACAAATAGTCTCTATTTCAAAGATTTCTGATATACTTGGGAAAGCACAAGAATTTACAGAAGGTACAATATTCTGAAAACTCACTTTATTAGAAAGATTTTCATTAGATCTAGGGGAAAACATTGGGGATACACACATTTTTGCAGAAGAATTTTACAAAACTATGTATTATTATCATCAATTTACTGACACTTGACAGAACACCTATTAGTCACCATGTCCACATATGAACTTAATAATCTGTACTAGAGAGGACACAGCCTGTGAAAACACAGGCCCAGGATGAAGGGCCTGAGAAAGGTCAATATCTCTGAGATTAAACTCTTGGAGGGGACATGGCCAGAACCACCTTATTCCCCTAAACCAAAATTTATGCCCAACACTACAGCCATAAACTATTAAGCCAGAAGGGCATCTTTTCACTGGAACCCTAAAGTGGACATCTTTTGGAGTATCTGCCCCATATTCCTACATCCTTTCTCTGGGAAATACATCTCCCTGTAACTCATTAAAACGCCTTCTTGGCATATCTTTGCAATCACTGATTCCAGGTGATTGAGCCAGTAGGCACTTGTTGCATGCACTTCCATCCCTAGACATTTGGAATTAAAGCCAAGAGTTGAGTTGGTTGAGGCCTCTAACATAGAAATCTGGAAGATGAAGAATTATAATTTTTCTCCATCATAGACTGGAGTAGAGAGAACCACTCCACACAAAGAGAGAGCAAGCAAGGCAAGAAACAATCACACACAGAGAAACTAAAGTGATATCCAGAGAAGCCTCACAGCTTTTATGTTTTGCTTCCAGTCACTTCTTTGATTTGGCTGCATTATTGCCTTGAGTTCCAAAAGACAACTCTGTTTCTTTAAATAAATTTTCTGTCTTTCCTTAGGTGAGAACAAGTTGACTTCTGTCACTTGAAACTAAAAAAGCATTACAGTCCCCTGCGAGCTCTCAAAGAGCTTTCCCTGAAGGCTCCCACTCACTGCCGTCTCCGCTGAAAATGTTTCCTACTATTATTGCATTTGGATCCTTGTCCTTCAGGAACTACTTCAGAAGAATTTGGTACCTGGCATCTATAAGATTTGAGGACAGAGGACACCTTAGGCAACACAACTCACACATCACTTTTGCAGAAGTGAAATGTTTGGCCTCATTTCTCAAAATAAAGTCATTTTTATGGGTGGTGAAATTTCTCATGTCCCAGTTGCTAAACGGTTTAATGTAAACCTTGAAAGTTTACAGGAATTTGATCCTCATCCCAGGCGCTGTCCAAATTTTAAGGAATGAAATGAGGTTTGACAGATACCTGTTTAGTGCTTTCACTTATTAAACAAGTATGTTTTGCCATTTATAGAATATTTTCACTCACAGTACCTCATTTGACCCTCACAACAGTCCAGTGAGAAAGATCCTGTATTCCCATTTTAGAGATTTCAGCAGTGTTGAATGATATGACCTAGTGAAATGGCACTGGATTCTGAGGCCCTTAATACTTACTTAGGGTAAGTATTAAGTCTAACTAATCCCAGTATGCTAATCATCCTGCACAGTAAATGACACATAGTGTTTCAGGAGTGACAAGGCATTTCATGTTACACAGCCACTCCAATCCACTGCTATTGGCTACCTGCAACACTGTGTTGAGAAGGATTCTGGGAGTGCATCTGGACTCTGAACAAGTGCTGTGATTGAACAGTGCCGCCTGCTGACATGTAAGGGAGAGGACGGTGGCAGCACAGTGCTCGGTATTTCCATCCCTACAGTCAATGCTCTATAAATGTTCGTTGAGTTAAACCAAATTGGCAGACCCAGGACTGAAAACCAAGTCACCTGATTCTGTTTGCTGGTGTTCTTTCCATTACACTAGACAGCATCTTCCCTCTCACCCCTAAATTCTAAACCAGGGGTGAGAAAACTACAGCCCAAAGATCAAATTTGCCCTGCTGCCTGTTTTTGGAAATGAAGTTTTACTGGAACACAGTCAGGCTCGTTTGTTTATGTATTGTCTGCACATGCTTTCCTGCAACAATGACTGAGTTGAGCAGTCACAACAGAGACCACGTTGCCCACAAAGACTAAAATATTTACCATCTGTCCCTTTACAGAAAAAGTCTGGCCAATCCCGCTCCTAAACCAAATCAAAGAAGTTCAAAGCAGCTCCAAAGAGATCAATGTTATTCTACCTTTTTTTCTCCATAGAAGAAAACTGCCACCTTTGAGCTTTGGTGACCACATAAGGTACACCTTACCATCATTAACATTCTAAGGTAAAGCAGGCAAGTGTGTACTCCTTATTTGCACATTCATGGATTGGCATTTAGAAAAGAAGTATCTGTAATATGAATTAAGGACTTTAACTACGTGTGCCTGAGGTAATTTATTCATTGAAGAGTAAAAGAAAAGTACAACATAAAATGGTAATAAACAAATTAAAACCTACTGTAAACTCCTATTCGCCGAGGATCCAATCAGCCAGAGAGTCATTACTTTTTTTTTTTGTCCTTTATGGGGAGAAATACTAAACAAGGATTGGTTAATGAAATTGACGAGAGAAACAGTTTTCAGCATATCCACTCATAAATAAAAGTAACTGATTTTCATAATTACAATACTAAAGCCTTATGAGCTATGTAAAGAAGACTTAGTAATCTTTGTGAGACTTAGAGGACAATATTAAGCTAACCAGTGCTAATGAGCCAAGTTGCCCAAGTTCTGAACACACAGGAGAATAGTACCTTCGTTTACCTTTTAACTTTTGGTTTTCATGCAGTATTATAGGAGTTAACCCAAGGAACAGAAAGAAAGAAAATGTATTGAGTTAGTTCTCTCCTTCTCCAACAGATTGTGTGGATCACCAAACTACACAATACAACACTCACCTTGGTGATCATTAAATACTTGTGAGCAATAAGGTAATTTATACATCGCCACCAACTGCAGTGGGAGAAAATGATAATAAAACATCAAACACAAACATGCAATGTAGTATCAGATATTATGGGGAAAACATTGTGATAGAAATTCTGCTGGGTTGATTAAAAATATGGTGGCTAATAATTCCTCACATCCAAGTACATACATATTACTCCTGAGAACAAGAAGTGGATCCATTCTCTTCCCCCTTGAATTTGGGCAGGGCTTGTGACTTACTCTGACCAACAGAATGCAGCAAAAGTGGCATTCTGAGATTTTCCAACCAGGTCTTAAGAGAACCGTCTCCCTCTTGGAATCTAGCTGCCGCGCTGTGAAGAAGCTCAGGCCAAACTCTAGAGTGAGAGAGGCCATGTGGAGGGAAGCCCTGCCAAACAAGAGGCCATCTTGGACATTTCTGCTCCTAGCAGCTCCCCACCAAATGCAGCTGCTTACATGATCAGAATTAGTAGAATCACCCGGCTGAGCCCAGTAAACCCACAATAATAAAGTGTTGTTTTAAGACACGATATTTTGGGGCAGTTGGTTACACAGAAGTAGATCCTCAAACAGAGACAGGTTTTGTGGGGAAGATCATTTAGACTGATGGTCAGAGATGGACTTATGAGAAGTTGTTGTTTGAGCTGAGTGAAAAGAAGGAACCAGTTGTGAGACTCTCTGGTGGCAGAGCATTTCAAGCAGAAGACATAGCAAGTACAAATCCCTGGGGCAGGAATAAGCTTGGTGTGCTTGAGAAAAAATTAGAAGCCTGATATCACTGCAATGTAATGAGGAAAGTTGAATCAGAGAGAGAGGGAGGGGCTAGATCCTAGAAGGACTCGTAAGCCACAGTAAGGAATTTAGATTTACTTTTAAGCCAGTGGAAAACCACTGGAGATTTTTAAGCAAAAAATGATACAAACTGATTTACGTTTTGAAAATATCATTCTGGTTGCTGTGTATAACTATGGCTTTGCCTTTCCTAGAAATTTTGTATAAATGCAATCATACAAAATACAGTCTTTTGTGTCTGGCTTCCTTCACTTATAATGTTTTTGAGATTCATGCATACTACTGTGTGTATCACTAGTTTCTTCCCCTTATGCCTAGATAGATTCCATTATATGCATATGTCACATTTTGTTTATCCATTCACCAGCTGATGGGCATTTGGTATATTTCCCATTTGGGGCTAATATGGATAATTCTACTACGAATATCTGCATATAAGTCATTGTGTAGACACATGTTTTCATTTCTCCTGTGTAAATATCTAGGTAAGTATATGCTTATGGAAGGGTATGTTTAACTTTTTGAGAAACTGTCAAACTGTTTTCCAAAGTGACAGTACCATTTTAAATTCCTGGCAGCAGTGAATAACAGCTCCAGTTTCTTCACATTCTCATCAACACTTAGTGCTGTCTTTTTCAGTTTGGCCATTCCAAGTAGGTGTACTGTGGTATTTCATTGTGGCTACAAACTGCATTTTCCTATTAACTAATGATGTAGATCCTACTTGCTTTAATGTGCTTATTTGAAGAAATAGCTACTTGAATCTTCTGCCTATTTTTTATTAAGTTATAAGAACTCTTTATATATTCTGGATATATGCTCTTTATCAAATATATGCTTTGAAAATATTCTCTCCCAGTCTGTGGCTTGCCTTTTTTTAAATTTTCTTAATGGAATCATTTGAAGAGAAAACATTTCTAACTTTGGTGAAATCCAATTTTCTAATTTTTTGTATAGCTTGCTTTTGTGTCCTATGTAAGAAATCTTTGCCTAACACAAAATGAAGAAAATTTTCCTCTATATTTTCTTCTAGAAATTTTATAGTTATAGCTATGACATTTGGGTCCATTATCCATTTCTTCAGCAGAATTTTATGTACTGCCAGATCACATTTGAGGGTCATCTCTGCTTATTTTAAGGAGTTTAAATTCAGTAGGTTAAAATTTATTTTATAAGTCAAACAAGTAATAGGTAATCTTTGGAAAAGGAGGGATCTATCTATTTTTCAATCATTATATCTTGGCCAAAACTGTGTATTCCCAGTCATGGACTCATTTACTCTATGAAATGCATCTTGAAACTTCTTCACACCCTCCACCCTAAATCTTCTTGATGTTGGGAGTGAGGGCAGGGGGTAGGGAATGTTCTTCTTACTCCTAATATTTCCTTTCATGTGATGGGAGATCCACTAGCTTAACACCTTGAACTCCTTCTGCCCCATCACTTATCCCCCAGGGAAGAAAAGAGAGGTATCTAGTTGTACGTTTGTAACCCTGCCCCTTGTTTCCTCCTTGGGAGATGGTGCGTATGCAGAGAATGTGTTCCCACTTGCCCTCAACCATGCAGTAAACTTGGTGTAAAGGCCCCACCACTGGGAATGGGGTTGAAGGGAGCGGGGGGCCAGCACTGCCTGTGACTGGATGGTAAGTCTCTCTACCCAGGGATTTATTATTAGGAAGCCCACTAGCCCACAGATATAAGCCACATCCTGCAATATCAGCTTTATCCATAATAAAGGTAATATTTTAGCTCTATTTGCTTAATCTGTTCTCTGGTTTCTCATTTGGTTCAGAACCCAGACGTGGAATGCTGTTATTTGCTTGAACACTCCCAAATATTTCCCAAATGTCATTCCTTTGGGTTTCCTAACTCTATCCCTCTGACCTTGTAAATTTTTGTTTCTCTCTTCCTATGGCCAACAGATTGAGAATTCATATTTATAGACAGCCAGCATTTTTATCTTTAAGGTATTATTACAAATTTTTGTAAAATACAAATGTACAAAAAAGGAAGAATATTAACATTACTTATTCTTCCACCCTCTAGAACTGTGCACTCCAATAAGGTAGACACTTGCCCTACATGGCTATTTAAATTAATTATAATTAAATTATATTAAAAATCCAGTTTCATAGTCATACTAGCCACATTCCAAGTGTCTGATAGCTACATGTGACTAGCAGTTACGGTACCAGGCAACAAAGGTAGAGAACATTTCCATCATCATAGGAAAGTCTATTGGATAGACTGCTCTAGAAAAAATTTGGGATTTAATATGGCCTTCTATATTAAATATATATATTTATATGTATATAAATGTACATATATATTCATATTCCACCCTTCCATAATATCATTTTTGGTGGCTCTGCAAAGTATTTTTCTGTATTGATTTCTTTACTATAATTTCTTTATCCAGCTGTTGGATACAGACTGTTCCAAACTTTTTTCATTACAGCCAATGATGCACTGAATATTCTTGAATACCTTCAAACTGTCTTAAGTTCCTGCAATGACTTACAGAGTCAGATGGCACACACACTTTTCACATTGCTAAAAGTTATCATCAGTTATCAACAGAAAGAGGACCCTGGCTTGGAACACGTCCAGCCCTCCTACTTGTCTGAGAGAAGTGGAGAATAATTTAGAATGACTTTACTTCTTTACAGAAAGCAGCTAGAAAAGCAAAAAGGCCAAAATGTGAGCTGTTCGTTAATATGTTAAGGATTCCTGGGAGTCTGCTGATTGCAGTCACATGAACACGCCTCCTGGAAGCTGCTGCTCTTTTTTATTCACACCCCAGGAATATTTCTAGTGTTCCTTTAAACACTGTGAGAATCAAGTTGTTCTCATAGAGATACTTGGAACCTTTCTTGCTGGGAACTAGAGAGTTAACTTAAGGCTAACCACGGTGTGTTTTGCCATTGGCATGTCCTCATTCTCTGCTTGGCATCTCCTGCCATATCATATGTGATACTGTTACCACTTTGGTTTCATTAGGGTGGCTAAGGGTATCTCCCAACATGCAAGGCACTGGAAGCACCTTTCCAGCTGTGGCAGGAGAGTGTAAAGACTCTAGAGACAGACTGCTCGGCTTTGGACCCTCGCTCTGCCACTTGTTAGCTGTGTGACTTGGCCATGTTAAGAAGTCTTTCTTGGGGCTTCCCTGGTGGCGCAGTGGTTGAGAATCTGCCTGCCAATGCAGGGGACACAGGTTCGAGCCCTGGTCTGGGAGGATCCCACATGCCGCGGAGCAACTGGGCCCGTGAGCCACAACTACTGAGCGTGCGCATCTGGAGCCTGTGCTCCGCAACAAGAGAGGCCGCGATAGTGAGAGGCCCGCGCACCGCGATGAAGAGTGGCCCCCGCTTGCCACAACTAGAGAAAGCCCTCGCACAGAAACGAAGACCCAACACAGCCAAAAATAAAAGTAAATTAATTTTTAAAAATTTAAAAAATAAAAAATAAAAAATAAATAAATAAATGAGCACAGCTCATCCCCCCTCCAAAAAAAGAAGTCTTTCTTGCTTCAGTTACCTCATCCATAAAATGTGATAATTAATAGCATGTTCTTACATGTCTGGCACATATTAAGCATTATGTAAGTGTCTGATGCCTTTATCTACCTTTACCCATACATTGTGCTTCTGGTGGGATGAGAGAGCAGCAAGTTCAGTCCACCAAATCATTAGCTAACATTGAACCTGAGTCAACTAAAATACCTAAATCAGCATCTCCCCGAGGGTGCCACATGGGTGGCACATTTCCTCTGTAGAGAGAACGGGTTATGAGTCAATCAGTTTGGAAAATGTTGCTCCTCTCCTAGAGTTAGAATACACATTAGCAAATCCGGGGTTCTGAGAAGTCCTACAACAAAGAAACCTGTTGACTTTAATAACTATGCATTTTCCAAAATTATTTGATGCAGACATTTTTCATTGAATAGCCCCTCCTTGAGAACAGGCTTTGGGCAATGCTGCCCTCCTATTAGCACAGTGTCTTTATTTATTTATTTATTTAATTGGAGTATAGTTGTTTTACAATGTTGTGTTAGTTTCTGCTGTACAGCGAAGTGGAGTTCCCTGTGCTATACAGCAGGTTCTCATTAGTTATCTATTTTTTTTTTTATAAATTTATTTTATTTTTGGCTGCATTGGGTCTTCATTGCTTTGCGTGGGCTTTCTCTAGTTGCTGTGAGCAACTACTCTTGGTTGCGGTGCGCGGGCTTCTCACTGTGGTAGCTCCTCTTGTTGCAGAGCACGGGCTCTAGGCACGCGGGCTTCAGTAGTTGTGGCACGCGGGCTCAGTAGTAGTGGCTCGCGGGCTCTGGAGCACAGGCTCAGTAGTTGTGGAGCATGGGCTTAGTTGCTCGGCGGCATGTGGGATCTTCCCAGACCAGGGCTCGAACCCGTGTCCCCTGCATTGGCAGGCAGACTCTCAACCACTGCGCCACCAGGGAAGCCCTAGCTATCTATTTTATAAATATTAATGTATATATGTCAATCCCAGTCTCCCAATTAGCACAGTGTCTTTAAAGACATCAGTTTGTGAAAGGAACCATTAGCTGTACTTTCCCTCAGAGACATGTTAAGCTTCCTCCCCATCTTGTGCTTGTACTATTGATTTATTTAAACTTTTGGCAGAACTTTACATTCTTTCTAATCAGTTCTGTCTTATCTTGTCAGCTTCTTTCTTTTATTTTAGCTTACCAAGATTTGGGGAGAATCTTATGATTAAGTATGCATTCCGGCTTGTCTCCCAGAAAATTTATCAGCTTGATTTATTTTGTCTTCCTCCAGGCATTTGGCAAAAATATCAAGGAGAGTAGGCTCAAGAATAGTGCCAGTCTGCTCGGGATTGTTTTCAAATTGTCTGGGTCAGTGATATCTAACAGCCCTGAAAATAATTCTCACTAATGTGTTGGTGGTAACAAATATTAAAATAAAATATTCTTCCAAGTATTTTGATAGGAGCCTGGCTGAAGACATCACCTTTGATGGAATGAAAAACTGGTTTTATTACAAGTAACTGCTAGTCAATTGGTGGCTGAAGGGGGCATGCTTTAAGATAGGTTTGGGCGACCTCTGGGACCCATGTATTTACCATAGATTCAGAAGGAAACAGTTGCAGTATATGTCACATATTTGCAAATTTGGCCTTATCCTAAAGCAGAGACTAATATCCTTCCTTCTACCTGATCCAGTGGCAGGTCTTGCAGACATCTGGGGTCAAAGATAATTTTGGAACCTCTTAGGCTTGCTGCCACTTAATCTATTCAATCCCTAGCACTAGCCCCGCACAGAGATTCGTTGATTAGCTACAATAGAATTTCTTTAGCAAAGCACAATTTATATTAACAAAGCAAAAGTAATAGTTTAATAAAATTGCTTTAAAATCAAAGCAATATAATCAAAGTCATCAGAACCGGTAATCAAAACAAATTATGAAAACAGGAAATCCAGGAAGTGTTTTATATTTCCCTTTTGCAAAGGACAGTGGGATTCTATTAAAATAGAGTTTATTGTTCTTCATATTCAAGTCTATTAAGGTTACAATCATGCCAAAGCCCCTTCTAAATAATATTATCATATTTTAAGAGGTATATTAAAAGTGTGTTTTAAAAAGATTATTCAGAAAATAAAGTGCCTTTGTAGCACATGAGGAATTGTGGAAAGAATGAGGGGAGATAAGACAAGTGTCCCAAAACATTTGAATATTGAAATGTGCTTCATTACAACTTCCACTGGCATTCAGGAATGATCACCAAATTCCTATGTCAAGCCAAGACCTTGCTGCTGTGCTCCAGACCAAAATTTCCAACAAACTACTAAAACTTATCTCAGCAGGATTACAAAAAACACCTAAAAATTCACAGGTCCAAAACTGTACTCATTGTACTGTATCTCCTCAAACTGGCTTCCTCTCCTTTGTTACCTATGCTAGGAAATGGCACTAACACCTCCTGGTCACCAAATCAGCTATGCGGTGTCATCTTAGACTCTCTTCTCCTCATCCCTACAACCGGCGACTCATAAAATCCAGTTCCTACAAAAACAACAAATAACTATAGTAACAGTAGCTTACACTTTTTGAGTGTTTCTATGTGCTGGTCCTCATCCCAGGTGCTTTACAAATATTAATTCATGAATGGCCTTAAATATTACTCAAATCCTTTCCTTCCACTCCATTTTTACTGCCAGCTTCCTAATTCAGGGCTTGACATTTCTCCTTTGGATCACACTGCCTCCTAATTGATGTCTCTCACTCTGGCCACCTCAGCCCTCTGGTCTCTCCTCTATATTGGGACAAAGAACCTTTCTAGTTCTGAAACCTGATCTTGTCACTTCTCTTTTCAAAATTCTTGCATGGTTTTCTGTGGACTACAGGATAAAATTCAAATTCCCTAGTATGATGATGGACAAGCACTCTTCAGCTATTCCGTTTACTCTCCACCTTGCACTTTCTTTATAAATCACTTTGATGTCCTGAAACACAGCACACCAATTCACTCCCCGCCCCCTGCCTCCACATACCATGTGCAGGTTGGAATGCCCTCCCCTGCTCCATGCTGGCTCTTGAACTCCTTTACTCCTTCAAATCCCAGTTCATACTTTACTGTGTCTTTGAAGCCTTCTTTATTCAACTGCAAAGTCCTAGCTCTGTATTTGTATTTATTTTCTTTACAAATTTCTGTCCCCTAATAGACAGTGAGCTCCATAAAAACAAGTCTAAAACTTTCTATATTTTGATATCTTCAGGTCCTGACTGTACAGCCTCCTTTCAGAAATAAAAGTTTTACTCCATGGAGAGTGAGAATACATAACCTCCCTTCTAGTTCCAACATTCTATAACATAATAGCTTCTGAGACCTAACTATATACAGGGAATGCTTGATATTATACAGATATGAACCCCAGTCATCCCTCCAGCCATTCATCAATGGCTGTCTGAAGATAAGGTATTGATGTGTGCCAGATGGCATATTCTAAAAATTGCCACAACAGTATCTCCCATCCCTCATGGTCTTCTTGCAATGGACGTGACTCTCTGCCCATTGAGAGGTGAGACATGTTCCTTCCCCTTGAATCTGGGTGGGCTTGTGACTTTGAAAGAAGTGCTACTACATGACTTTCAAAGTAAGACCATAACAGGTGGTACAATCTCTGTCTGGGACTTTTGGGGATGCTCACTGATAGAAAGCAGCCACCATGCTGTCAGGAAGCCCAACATCGACATGGAGCCACCATGTGTAAGTCTTCCTGCCAACAGCTACAGCTGAGGTCCCAGCCACTCCAGACTTGTTAAAGAGGCTGCACGTGATATCAGCCTTCAAGTTACCCTGAGCCTCGGAGTATTTCCCACTGACATTTACAGAACAGAAACAGCCAACCCCTACTGTGCCCTTTACAAATTCCTGGTCCACAGAATCTTGAGTATAATATAATGGTTGTTCTTTTATGCCAGTAAATATGGCATGGTTTATTATGCAGTAAAAGAAAACTGATACAATAAGCAATAAGGTAGGGCAACCTTTTTTGTACTGCTCTAAGAGAAACACTGGTGCCCTGGGAGGTATCACCAAGTTTTCTGAGAAAAAATAAAGGTGGGGGAGGGAATTCCCTGACGGTCCAGTGGTTAGGACTCTACGCTTTCACTGCCGAGAGCACGGGTTCGATCGCTGGTTGGGGAACTAAGATCCCACAAGCCTTGGTCAAAAATAAAAAATAAAGGTGGGGGAGAGAGTGGTAGTTCTGTGGTCACTCATACTGTATCTCCTTTATAAAAATTTCCATTGCATAAAACTAATGGCTTTAAGAACTCCACAACATCAGGTCTTGAGATACAGAAGAGACCATGACAGTAAAAGGCTATCTTTATAGAGTTTAGATTCTAATCAGGAGCGATAAGCATTAAACAAATAAATAAACAAATTATGGGTACATAATGTCACTTAGAGGTATCTGAAATAAATGACGATTGCGTCAATTAAAAAAAAAAAGAACTCCAGAAGCAACAACCCAAGGCACCTACCACTGTCAACACAGTATTCCCCAAATATATTTAACAATGGACTCCTTTTGTCATCATACACAAAACATACCCCCCAAAACTACAGCTTGTAGAATAGTCTGAAACACTGGGTTAAATTCACCAAATCAAACAATCCCAAACACTGGCCAATTGGAAGAGAATCTTATTTTGTTGCTAAAGCATTATACTCAGGAAGGGCGGCCTTAAATGAGAAGCACAAAACAGTCCGGTTGTGGTTGGAAGGCTCAGCTAGCCTTAGTGCCTGCCCTCAGAGGTTCCTACAGGAACTCAGTCCCTATGAAGTAATGAGAGGGGGAAGGGGAAGGTATTTGATAAGACCCCGTGCGTGTATAATTTGCACAGAGTGTGCAGGCCCAGCTTCAGCTGTACTAACAGGCACACAGGTGTCCCTGGCAAAGAATGACAGGTCTGAATGCATTCAAGGAAAGGAAGGATGGGAAAACAGGGAGACACCTGCTCAAAGGGAGACTATTTCCAAGCAGTAAAAACCCTTGTTTTTCTGCATGGCTTCTTTTTATTTCAAAATAAAAAGGATTCACGAGCCAGAGTGGGAAAGTGATCCTCAGTGGCCCAGAACAGTTAATCTTGGTTGTTCATACAGTGATAGGAGCCTTGGAATCAGTGAGTCTGTCTCATGCCTGGGGCTTGAGGCTTAGGTGGCATTTCCAGTTCTCAGGTTTCCTATCCACTTATGTTCTGCATCAAAACACCAGAGCCTTGCTCTTTCAGTGTGATTTGTTGCTGATGAGAGGCAGGGTGGTACACAAGGTTACGCATCACCTCGAGCCAAGTGGCTGGCTCCCAGCACAGGTTACCTGGGCTGTGGGTGAGCGCCACTGCCACCTAGTGACCATCTTTCAAAAGCACACTCTTCTTCCTCCACTTTCAACAGTCCCGACTGCTCAGACTTTAAGGAGATGAAATTCTCCAGATCAAGAAAGACAGAGTAAAATATCATAACTTTAGCTTTATTTCAAAGATATCCACTGGTTAGCACCTTGAAATTATCTTTCATTTGAAAATCTAGAAGAGGCAAACCATATAGCAGAAAGCTCCTGGGCTTTGTCTAAATGGAGCTGGACTGCAGTTTAAAAATGTGCGGGGGGCTTCCCTGGTGGCGCAGTGGTTGAGAGTCTGCCTGCCAATGCAGGGAACACGGGTTCGAGCCCTGGTCTGGGAGGATCCCACATGCCGCGGAGCGGCTGGGCCCGTGAGCCACAATTACTGACCCTGCGCGTCTGGAGCCTGTGCTCCGCAACAAGAGAGGCCGCGACAGTGAGAGGCCCGCGCACCACGATGAAGAGTGGCCCCCACTTGCCGCAACTAGAGAAAGCCCTCGCACAGAAACGAAGACCCAACACAGCCATAAATTAATTAATTAATTAATTTTTAAAAAATTCAGATTGCCCTGGAATCTGCATTTTAAAAAAAGAAAAAAAAGAAAAACAGCGGGTAAACCAGTAGGCCTGTCGGGAAATGGATGGATTCAGTTTGAGATGTTTGAAACACCTGTGGAATATCCAAATGGGTATAGGTGAGCAGCAATTTGGAAAAGTAGTTTACTTTTCTTCTTTAAGTTTTATTAAAATATAATCAGAAAGATGTCCACATTTTAATCTGTAGAGCCTATGAAGAAATTATGTTACATGTCAAAGGGGAATTAGGTTGCAATTGAAATTAAGATTGCAAATCAGTTGAGCTTGAGATGAGGAGATTATCCTGGACTAGCCAAGTGTGTCGAATGTAATCACAAGGGTCCTTAAAAGTAGAAAAGGAAAGCCAAAGAGTGTCAGAGAAAGATGTGACCACGAAAGAAAGGCACAGAGAGATGAACGTCATTGGCTTACTGAAGATGGAAGAAGGGGACCACTAGTCAAAGAATATGGGTGGCTTCTGGAAGCAGGAGAAAGCAAGGGAACATTCTTCCCTAGAGCCTCCAGAGAGGAACACAGTCTTGCCAACACCTTGATTTTAGCCCAGCGAGATTCATTTTAGATTCTGACCTCCAGAACAGTAAGATAATAAGTAAATGTGTGTTGTTTAAGCCTCTGAGTTTATAGTTTTTTGTTATAGTAGCAATAGAAAACTAATATAGACACTCTGAGGAAGAATCTCTGCTCAGTAACAAGGAGTCTGGGGTTAGTGATGGTAGCGTGGTTCAGGTGCTCAGTGAGATCATGAAGGACTCGGGTTCCCTCTTATCAGAAACCTCCACACAACTCCTCCAATAATACTTTATTACATGTCTTATTGGTCCAAACTGGGTTATACAGCAATACCTAGTTGCAAGGGAAGGTGAGAAATCTAATATCTGGCAAAGAGTAACAGCATTATCAGGCCTAGATAAGCCGAGTCGTGATTCATTGCTTGGAGCTGGGAATATTACTGCCCTGAAACTCGCTGGTAAGGATGCAGTGAAGACGGGTATAGGGAGGTAAATAACCTTTGGCAAAGATATAATCTAGCATCTGCCCGACTCTGAGAAGCTTAAAATTCACAGGTGTTGGGACAACTATTCATTTCTAAAAAAAAATCTAAAAATCCAAATAAGGCACTTATATAACCAGATGCCCCCAATCAGAGAAACACAACGTACAAACGGAGGAGGCTAAAGTGCACTATGTATAAGAATTAATACTTTCAATAGGTATAGAAGGCAAAAGTCACCATTCCCACTTAAGAGATAAGGAAACTCTCTCTTAGTCTTAAGGAGGTTAAGTGATGTACCCAAACCCATCTAGTGAGCAAAAGTCAGATTCTCATTCTGCTTTTCCCTGGTTGAAAGAGTAAAGAGGAGCAATCGATGCTAATTAAATGCTGGTAGTTAGAAACTTCACAGTCTATCTAGAAGGGCACCTGAACGGGAGTAGCCAAACTGCTGTTACTAGGAGGTCACTGAACACGACCAGCTCTGAGGAATGAGGAAGGGAAGCATGCAAGGAGGCACAGGGGTTTTTTGCCTCCTCACCTCTGGAACGCTTGAATCAGAATATGATTCTTCTTCTGTCCCAAGAAATTAAGTTTCACATAACTTCAAACTCTTCAGAAATTGAGGGCTGCTTACAGTCTTAGTTATAAAAAAAAATCATTCCCTTGGCCTGCACCAAAGAGTGATTTCGTAATAGCAGTTACCTCTGAAAAGGAAAGAAAGGGAATGGGATCAAAAGAGGCAGACAGGGACTTTCAACTAAAACCATAATGTTTAATCTCTTAGAAATATGAAAAGTCTGAATAAAAACAATGGCACGATATTAAGAGGTATAAAGCTAGCTGATGGGTATAAAAGCATTTGTTATAGTATCCTATTTTTTTCTGTAAATACATGAAATATCTCCCAATTTAAAAAATATTTTTAAAATTAAAAGATAATTTTAACTCCACAGTGCAAATGGGTTTTATTCATTATTCATTAACTATATGTGAGTTAAGTGGTGGTTGTGTGCTAGTCATGCTTCTAGACGCTACAAGCAAGACCCACAAAATCACTGCCTCCATGGAGATGACATTCTTGTCAAGCCAGACAGGAATCAAACAAGGCCATTGCAGTGAGTGTTAAGTGTGTTACAGGAACAAAACAGAGGAATGTGATAAATAGGGACCCAGAAATTGTTGATTCTCATGAGGTAGACAGGAAGAGGAACATGGCTGAGGAGCTGGCATTTGATCTAACACGTGAATAATAAAAACAAGTCATTCAAAGAATAAGGAAAAGAGTACTTCATGAAGAGCAATCAGAGCATGCAAAGGCCCTGAAGGCTTACAGTATTCTAAGAACCAAGAGCGGCCCAGGCTTGTTAAGTCATAGCAAGCAATGTGGTGACAGATGTGGTCAGAAAGGTAGGCAAGAGGGCTTTGTAGTCATGGCAAGAAATGTAGATTTTATCTGAAGGGCAATGGGTAGCCAATGGATGGAGGGTTGAGGGAGAGGGTTTAAGGAAGGGTACAAGGTATATATATATATATATATATATATATATATATATATATATATATAAAACATGTGAAATATATTACAGTGTACTGACAAGTGGAAAAAGCATATTAAAGAACACTATGATAGTAACACATGTTTGTCCCCAAAATGCATATTGTTTGCATGGCAGAAGTTGGGAAACATTTATTCAAATGTGGTGGGATTTCAAGTGACTTTATTATATTTTCTATCTATATGTTCTTCCTTTTCTTTCATTGCCCAGACACTAAACCTTACTTCTAGTCCAGTACTCTTTCTGGTGAATCATAACATCCTTCCCATATCTGGCTGTCCTGATAAATGTTTTAGAGAGAGTTCTACTGGCCCTCAGGCTAACTTTGGATCATCCCCTGTAAGTGCCTGATTTGGGGGCCTGGGAGGGAGGTGATGGTGGGGTTTCATTTTAAATATGTCAAGTGTGAGATGTTTACATTAGTTAGGACAGCCATAACAAAAGACCACACACTGAGTGGCTTAAACAACAGAAATTAATTTTCTCACAATTCTGGAGGCTAAAAGTCTGAAATCAAGGTGTTGGCAGGGTTGGTTCCTTCTGAGGTCTCTCCTTGGCTTGTAGATGATTATCTTCTCTTTGTGTCTTCACACGGTGATCCCTCTGTGTGTGTCTGTGTCCTTCACCTCTTCTTATAAGGATAACACACCTTTTAGACTAGGGCCCACCCTAACAACCTCATTTTAACTTAATTACCTCTATAAAGAACCTATCTTCAAATATAGTCACATGTGGAGATACTGGGGTTTAGGACTCCAACATATGAATTTGGGGGGTAGGGGAAAGGGGACAAATTCAGCTCAGAACGATGTCCATCCAGGGGGAGACTTTCAGAGGATGCTACAAACGTGGCTCTGCAGCTGAGCAGAGTACACTGGCCTGGAGGTAAAGACTTGGGAGTCTTTTCTGTGTAAATGCACTCACCCTAGGAGAGCCTGTAGCATCAGGAGAGTCCATGACAGAGGGACGCCAAGGAAAAGAGCCTACGAAAGAGGTAGAGAAGGTCTGACCCAAGAAGTAGGAGGACAATTAGGAGAGACTAAGGACATGCAAGTTTCAAGAAGGAGAGTGGTCATTAGTGTCAAACTCTAGGTTCTGAAACCGAATCCTACAAACAATCCTTCTAGGGCCCCTCTAGGATTGCACCTCTACCGTCGGCTCAAGGTCACCACCATGGCTCCCACTGGCAATAAGACAATCAGTCCACCATCCAAGGGTCTCCACAATATGATTCGAACCCCTTTTAAATGTTATCTCCCTTTAGCATCCTTCAAAATCCTTCAGCATTAGTGACACAGAATTGTCCCTACATACTTGCCCAAAGTGCAGTGGCCTCTGTCCCTTTGTGCATGTTACCTCCCCACCCAGGAATGACCTTTCCATTATTCTGCTCATCCTGATCCTACCATCCTTCAAGGACAACACCACCCTTAGCAATTTCTCCATATGAAGTTGATTTCTATGTGTGTCTATCTGCTGCACTGGGGCTGTGGACTCTTTAGGGAAAATCCTTTCTATTATTTATCCCTGGCACCCCTTGAAGCCTGCCATGGTGCCTAGTATATAGCAGGTGCTCAAAAAAGGGCTTTTTGCATGAATGAACTAATGTTGTTTTGTATCAAACAGAATTAAATAGAATCCAGCAGCTGACATTTAAAAATGTTAATGCTACTGACTCACCTGTTTGGGGGAAGGGATGAGTTTTCCTTGAAGACTTAGTGACTTTCACATCTGCCAGATGTGCCGTATCCTCTTTAATGTGGTCATTTATTACAAGGAGAAACAGTTACTCATGATTCAGGTATTTTCATACAGTTGGATTATATGCCTGAAAATTAATATTGTTCTGCCCTTTGATATTTACTTCAGGGTCAGTAGAAATGTAACTATCCTCACTCTCTATTTGTGTTCAGTCTAATCACTTAGCAAGAGGATTAGAGCCAGTACACACTGATTTTTTTGAAGACTTGGGAGTGATTTTTTTTTTATTCTGACACTGTAAATATTTTCCAAATGTATTAATATATGATAATTATTTCTTAATATTTTAATCTTCTTAACATGTTAACATTCTTAACATGTTCTTAGTCACTGAATATTGAGGGTAATATATACATAAGGTTGTACACTTGTACACAAAATTTTTTCTATGATGTTTTATTGTAATTATATGTACAGATAAGATAGGGTACTGCTTCCTTCAAGACCTTCATTAAAGTCAAATTGGAATTTTATTGTGGATTAAGGATGTTAAGGCATTAATTACTGTAATTCCTTACATATGATGCTATTCAAAACCTTTCCAAACCCATCAACTCATGTAACAACACTTTGAGATAGTTTGGCTAATGTTATCACCACCATTTTACACACTAAAAAAAGGGACACAAGATATTAAGAAGATGTAGTAAGTTATCAGACCCATGACAAAAACAGGTCTCCTTTCCTCAATTCCATGTACTTGCCAAAGACTATATAAACCTCATTACACAAATAATTCATGATTAGATTAAATGACCTTTAAGGTCTCTTCTAATTCTGAGATTCTATGAGTCCACAGATAAATATATTCCTTTCAATAGTCCTTCATATACCAACCTTTATTTTGTATTAGCTGTAGTGCTTAATGGTTAAGAGCCAGTGATCTGAAGTGAATCTGAATCATAATATTCCAGCTAGGCCAATTATAATATTGTTTTAGTCAAGTTATATAATTTTTCTGAATTTCATTTTTCTCCTCTGTAATTTGGGGATAATAATAGTACCTGCCTTCTGAATTATTATGAAGCTTCGATGAAATAATACCTATAAAGTCCTTAGCAAAGTACCTAGGACATATTAAGCACTCCATAAACACTAGATGCTATAATTAATGTTGCTGCTGCTATTATTATCATCATTATTAAATTCGAGGATATATTTGTACTTTTAGAACTATGTCCTAAAAAGTTAAACATCTTCCCTCTATGAATTTTATACAAACCAGGGTCATGAAATATAGTTAGCCAGTTGATCATTCATGTTGTAGAAGACAGAGCATTTAGATGACCTGGAACTGGAATTCAACCATGAATTAAAATACCCAGTCTCCTGACTGTAGTAAAGACAAATTCTCTAGTGGAAATAGTTCACCAAGGATTTATTAAAACTTCCCTGTAGGAGAAAAAGATTCAGAGGTTTTCACTATAAGTAGAAAATACATAGAATCAGAACTTAAACCTCAAAGCTTTCATCTTTCTTTATGAAATTCAACAGAAGTCCTTTTAAGAAGTGTTAATCCAGTTAAATATTTACCAAACCTTACTCTCAGCTGAAATGAGTGTAAAATCTCAAATTAGAAAGTCTCCTTTTTGGTTAACTCCCATTGGATTCGGCTGCAGTATTTCCCATTACTTGCATTTTAAGGAGAAGAGCATTAGCACAAAACTTCAGTATCAGTGTTGGAAACTGACAAACCGGTGAAAAGGAAAACATGACAGTCAAAGATAGAGTGGATTTCCTGTGTGTGCTAAAAAGAGAAAACCACTTCTTTGGCTATTACGGATACAATTAAAGTAAAGCTTTAAGATAATGTTTCTATCAGAGGTTAAAGGGATGAATATCAAATCCCTATTATGAGGCAAATATACATATATCTTATCAATTTTTCTTTACACAACCTTATAACAAAAGAATATTATTCCTTATCAACCTAAAATTGTGCAGAGACCTAAAGAAGTGAGTCGCCTGTGGTCACATAGCTGGTGAAATATAAAAGTGGATTCAAGTCCCAGAGCCCAAGACCCTCAGCTAGCTCAGACTGTTCTTCTTTATTTATTCAACAAAAGTTTATGGAAGTATATCATTTTAAGTTTATTAGGAATCAGCTGGAGAAACAGTGGTGGATGAGACATTGTTCCTACCCGCAGTAAATTTATAGTCCTGGAAGAGAGATAAACAAATGTGCTAAGACAGCAGTAAGAGAACTGAAAAAAGGAAGCAAAAGAGGGGCTACTAATTCAGATCTGCTCTCTCATTACAGGTCTCAAAGAGGGTTGCATTTTCAAAGAAGCACGTAATACAGCATACAGGTTTACAAGTATACAAACTGTGAGCACATAGAGGTTTAATTTCACTAGCAGGACCCCAGCGATCCAATCCCTAAGCAAACACCCAGGGCTGATCTCCAGAGATGTTTCTGAATCTTAACCAGTACCTCCACAGTTCCCAACCCAGTATGGATTTCAGCACGAGAATGAGAAGAAGAATGAGAAAGAAGGTAACTGAATGACTCTAAACTATAGCTTAAAACAAAAAATCAACTCCCCTCTCAGAGATACTTGTTAACTTTCAATATCCCAGTTGAACTTTAAAGGACACTTCTGTTTTGGTTAAGGGAGAGTATAGATCCACACAACAAGGTCAAACATATTAGAGTTAGTTGCTTTATACCCTTTCCCACATCAGCACACCAGCCAGCAGCTAGACTAAGGGGGAGACAGCTATGCTGAAACTAGAGTGAGCTCAAAATTATAAAAGCTCACATGTAGTTTTCACAGTCTATAGATTCTCTCTTTCCTTGTCACACTGACCCCATATACAGTCATTATGTTCTCCCCACAGTCACTCTCCTTTGTGCCATGTTCTTTTATCTGAGTTGGGACGCTGGGATGTTCAACTCTCCTTTGTTCATTCATCATCAAAACTTTAGTGGGCTTCCATTATGTGCCAGGCAACATACTGTGGGTTGGAAATACCAGAAAGAGAATGAAGGGTCCCATCTTCTCCCACATACATACTAACAGTCTACTGCTTGGGCAACAGACTGCTAAAGCAGTGGTAGCAAAGAATGGTTAAAGTGGTTGAACTAGCCCAGGAATGGCAAATAAGCTAGGTGAGGAAAACAATTAGGAGCACTAGAGTCAGGCTGTCGACATTCAAATCTTGATTCCACTAGCTGTTTGACCTTGAGCAAGTCATTTATGTCCTCTGTGCCACAGTTTCTCCATCTTAAAAATAATGATAATAATAATTCCTAGCACATAATGTTGTGTGATGGTTTAAAAAGAGAGTACACATTGATTATCTAGAACAATTCCTGGCCCATGATAGGCGCTCAATAAATATTGCTGTGTCTTTCTCACCAAGTGATTAGTACTTATGCTGGTTGGGGTTATTTGGATGTAGATGTGATGTGAAGTTAGGAGTGCAAAAGGTGTATTAGGGAGTAATACCTGTAAAAGGAAATGGAGAGGAAGTGGGATTGGACAGAGGGAACTATCTGACAAGCCCGTCTAGGAGCTCTAGAGCAGACTGCCCCTTAGAGGTGTCTCACAGTGGGCACAAATGGCTGGGCACTTATACCACAGCCCCACTCAAGGACTGAAAGAGTACAGCCTCAGTTCAAAAGTTAAGACAGACCCCAAAGGACCGAACAGCGGAAGGCCACTAACTAACCATAACGTCGGCAGCTGGGCAGCAAGTCCTTTCCTGAAAGGAGACTTGGGCAGGCATTTCCATGTTGGCCATAGCAGTCACTGTCTGCGGTGCTGGTTCAGAAGGATTCGGAGGAAGTGCTGGAATTCAGTGGGCTAAGGCAAGTGGAGACATCATGACTGCTTAAGACTTCAGCCACGGCTCTTGAGCAAGGAGGAGAGGCCCACCTGCCAGGAATCTGCCCTACTCAAATAGATTGTCTCAAAAGGCTCCTCCACCTCTGACAAACTCAGTTCTTTATTCCTTCTTCAGCAGTTTCTTTTAGACCCCAAGGATGCCAAGAGGGCCCTGGCCCTAGGACTCCGCTGCTCCCTAAGACAGTGCTATATATACCATGCTCTTCTAAGGGAGGGGAAAGCAGCCAACTGTCCAGAGGCTCAGGATTTACAGAATCATAGAGCACTAGTGACTCTAGGCCCCACCCTTAGCTTTGGCTCTGTGTGTCCTTCTCAGAACCTCTTCTAAGGCCCAGAGGTTCTCACTTTCATTCAGACTATCAATCTAGGTCTAGAAGAATGACAGTCTGCTTAGAGCAACACTAATTACTTACACCCCGAACTTATTCCAAAATGCATTTACAGAATCTTTAAAAACAATATAACTAGGCTACTTCTAATAAAGGCTTTATCTAAATTACTGATGCACTTGTAAGGGAAACAAAATATAGATAGAGTACAACTATGGGGAAAGTTTCTAGCAAAGGGGGGCTTTGGATAAAAGTAAAATGCTATCAGGGAACAAAATCAGAGTTATCAGCTCAAACAGGTAGTGGATCTTTTAGCACTTAAATATTTTCTTGTTGTTTTGCAACTGTGCTTTCAGTAGGAGGGAATCTGTGATTTAGTAAGACAGCTCATTTTTGCTGTCCATTGTATTTCATTTATGGTTAAGCACAGAGAGGATCTGGACTGTGGCAGGTGTGTATTCAGCTGCACCTGGCAGAGAGCAGGAAATCTGAACAGCTGATGGCAATACCTAGTTCCATCTCTCACCTGGTGGCAGCCACCTGCAGGGAGGTAAATCTCCTAGGAAGAAACTAAAAGTCTCAATTGCAACTTTAAAGTCTTAAACTTCAGAACTCTACGTGCACACAAAAACTAAAACAACCTCTGATGTCGATACCTGAATTCTGGATTTTAAATGTTTTCAAATTTTAAAAAATATTTCTTCGTGAAGCATAATTGGTGGTCATGAACAGTGCCCAGAATGGAGCTGGTTTCTCAGTTCCGTAAATGGTTGCTGACTGTGTATGAAATAACAAAGCAAAGCTGTCTTCCATCCTTGAAGTTCATGAAGCAGATTTACCAAGTTTAAGACCACACACTTCACACACTATATGTTGGTCCTAATGTCCTCTCTGTGATTCCAAATCACAGACTCATCACTCTTTTCCTACTAAACCACCATCCCAACCTCCCTTAACATCATCAAGTTTAACAACACCTGCTCCTGGTCCTTGTTCCCACAAGCCTGTGATAACAGAGATACCCATCAGGGCCCCTGGTCGAGCTTCCCACCTCTCACCTCACCTTCGAATTTAGACTGCAACTCACTTTGAAAGTCAAGAAAGTAAGTGACCCAGAGGTGAAACTTGGGGCAGTTCCAACTGGACTGGGAATGGGGTTCCTCCACAAGGCCACAGCCATGGCCAGAGACACCTTTCTCATTTCCAGGCAACAGAGTCCCAGGGAATACTCTGTGACTCATCCTCAGCAGCTGTTTCAAGGGCACTGAGCTCTGCAGGCTGAACAGGTGGGGGTCTGTCTTATTTATTTGACAGAGTTTTTCATAGTCAAGTGCCAGGAGAAATGAAAATTACAGTCATAGCTCTTAAGAAACTCCTAAAGAAACACAGGGTTGGCCTTGGGCAAATTTTGATATCAGGCAATTGGCTTTAAGGCCCTCCAACTTCATTTTTTGACAATCCTCTTGCTCTGTGATGCTTCTGATTATCATACTCCAACTCTCCCCTAACACATATTACCACGTACCTGTCAGGAAATATCGGTGAGCATCTGAGAAGGCTGCTCTGACTCCAGCTGGGACTAGTCGCTCCCTTTTCTGTGATCTTATTGCAACATACTGTGGCCCAAATCATATTGCAGTATTGCCTATGATCCATGTATTTGTCTACTTGATAGACTGTAAGATCCCTAAGGGCAGGCACCAAGTATTACTCATCTTAACCTAGCACATAGGAAGCTAGTTGAATTGTAACTGATTTGCATTGAAGCCTTAGAAGGAAATTATGGAGAAAAATATTATTTGGAGAGATTAAAATTTAAAGATTCTTTATTAAAACAGATATCCTTTTACTCACATTTTAAAATGAGCAAATTAGATGAGCCAATAATTCACCAAAGAAATGCAAATAAACAAATAAGAAAAAGTTCAGCATTACTAATAAAGAAAATACAAACAAGTTACAAGTTTCTGAGCCGCAAACTGCCAAATATGCCACACACACATACACACACACACACACGCACACCCCTTCTTTTAAGATTTTCAATATAAATTGCCAGCAGTGTAAGGTCCTTGTTACTATAACCTCATCAACTTTTACGTATGTATGCATGTGGGTGTGTGTATGTGTGTGTGTGTATATATATATATATACACACACACACATACACACACGCACACGCACATATATATATCTCCCCTGTTTGAGAACATTTGCCCTTTAATTTGCATTTAAAATCAGTTTCTTTAAATATTTTAGTTACAAGCTCTGAATAGTGACGGCATAGTAGATACTGCAAGCACCTCAGTATTGGTTCCCAGCCCCAGGCCTTGCTTCTTCGTTCAAGAGACAAATGAGCACTCTGCACTAAATTGGAGCCCTAGGGTCAAGTGTCAGCAGCCTCAGGCCTGGGTGCAGTTGGATATTCCAATGACTGTGCCCAGACCTAATGGACAGTACCTGAGAGGTGACATCAGCCATTTCCCCACTGTGCACTAACAACTTGCGATTGGTTTCTGCCATAGGCCATCCTCCCCCAGACCTGTGTTCTGAGGAGGAAGAACCAAGGCCCTGCTCCCTAAGAGCTGTAATGCAGGAAGGAACAGAACTGCCTCTTTAGGCAACGTGCTTACACCAGTGAAATTTAAAAGCTCAAGTCAAGCTGAGCCAGTCTACAGGCCTCCCTCACCCCAATCCCTATATATATATATAGTCAGGCCATTCAAGATGGCTGTTCTCTTGCTCGCTGTACATCCCCTGCTCAACCAGTCCTGCTTCACTCACATGACTACCCAATCCTCTTAATTATAGGGCTTCACTAGACCCTGATAACTGATAAGCCCACCTGACGGCAATTCGCCCTATAAAGAGTAGCCTCCTTCTCCCCTGGGGTAGCGAAGGCTGCTGTCATGTCTTGCTCACCTTCTGCTGTACACAGTGGAGGTGCTACTCCAGGACCTTGCTTTGGGCTGGTAAGATTCCATGTCCATTAAGCCACTGATGTCTCTGTCAGTCTCGGGGCTCTTCCTTCGGTCTCGAGGCTGGGCGATTACAAGAAATGCAGGCCTGCGGGGTGTAGTCCAACATATATATATATATATTTTTTTTTTTTTTCCTATTCTCCTAATCCTACCTCTAGAAATCTAACCTTAGAAAAAAAATCAGATACAGATGAATAATATTATGATATGCTGGCAGTATTGCTTATAATAGTGAAAAAAATGGAAACAGCTTATCCAATTGTATGTAGGAAAGTGGTTGTTAGATCAACCAAGTTCATCCAACAATTGAAAACAAACTTTTTAAGGATATTTAATGACATGAATGAAAGCTAATAAAGTATTAAGTGGGAGACTGCAGGAAAAAACAATTATTTTAAAAAGAGGAGAGTAGTCAACCAGAAAAATGGTAAACAAAAGTCATGTAAGATAAAGTCTAAGAAGTGAATAGCTTATTACTTTGGCAATTTAGGAGGCCAAATTTATCCTCAGCAAAAGTATTTCTTTGTCTTTATCTTTTAAAAAAGCCAGTTGCTTTTCTGAGTGTCTAACCAGCTCCTGGGCTCTCTGAGAGCTAGAGGTAGAGGAAAGCACACAACATTGAAGTCGAATATGGGTTTAAGGTCTTGATTTCACCACACATTACCCTCATAGGTCTCATAACCTTGGAGACATTAACTAAACTTTAATCCTCAGTTTTTTTCATCTGTCAAATGAGCATAATACTTGTAAAGAGTCTATCTAGCAGAGTAACTAGCAAATACTGATGATAATCTTTTCCATTTCTTGCATATTAAATATATTTATAATTACCTGTCCCACTCAGCTTCTAACTGGACATTAACCAGGTGAAACTAATCCTTGACCATAGTTAATGGGACCAGGTTAACTGACCCTAGAGGAGGTCCATCCATAAACTAATCTGATTCAATCAAAATTTCTCACCTGAAAATCTGAATAGTAGAGGAAAGTTCCAGTAACTGGAAGGAAGTAGAGCTGAAACATCAGAATACAGACTTGAAGCTGATGGCTACAGTCACATATAGGATAAATAATATTGAAAGCTCATTAAGAGAGGAGTAGCAGACATGAAAAGAAAGGAGTGAGGAGAGCGCTTATACATTCCTGTAACAAATTATCACAGGCTTCTCAGGCATGCCAGCCCAGGGTCAGGCTGGACATGGCTGGGGCCTTCTGCAGAGCTACTCTCCGCTGTGGGCCTAGTGGTCCCTTGAACTGGTGGAACCTCACCCTGGAGTCTGCCTGTCTCTCCCACAAAGCTTCAGCCCCCAGAAAAGCCTCAGCCCCTTAGTTTGGCCCATGGACGCTAGCTGGGCTGTCTATGCCAACCCAGGCCCTCCAGCCAGCTGCCACCCAGCCCTCCTGCTCCATCCAGCCCCTGGCCTTGGTGGCTTCCACCCGTGCCTCTACCCTCTGAGTTTTGCATGTTCCACTAATTCAGGCAGGCAGTGGGTAGAGGCGGGAGCTTCCAGCTGCATCTGTCTGTGAGGGCAGAACAGTAACTCCCCCCTGAGGTGCCTACCCCCAATAAAAGCAATTCTAACCTTACAAAAATATTCTCAAGCTCAGTGACTTAAAGCAACACAAACTTATAATTCTGAAGGTCAGAAGGCTGAAATGGGTCTCACTGTGTTTAAATCAAGGTGTTGGCAGAACTGTATTTCTCCCAGAGGCTCTAGAGGAAAAGCCAATCCCTTGCCTTTTCTAGCTTCTTCAAGGCCCCTACTTTCCTTGATTTGTAGCCTCCTTCCAGCTACATCATCACTCCAACCTCTGTTTCCATCATTACATTTTCTCTCCTATTTCTGCTGTCACATGGCCTCCCCTACTATGTCCTATTACGACCCTCAGACCTCCCTTCTATAAGGACTCTAATGATTACACTGGACCCATCCAGATAATCTCCCCATCTCAAGCTCCTTAATCACATCTCCAAAGTCCCTTTTGTCTACATCCTAATTCCCTTAGCCTGCCATATTACCTTACATGACATCTGGGGAGCATTATTAGCCTACCATTGTGACCACGCAGCCTCAGACTATTTCCAGCCCTGACTCTGTAAGGTTGCTTATTGTAATCTCATGTGGCAGAAATAATGCCTTTTCCGAGGCACATAAGAAGTCTATGCTCCTCAACCCCTTTGCAGTTAGATTGGGGCCAAGTGAGAGATTTAGGCTAATGGGATGTGTTCAGAAGGGAGATGAGCCCTTGCTTCTCAACATGTGGTCTGCAGGACAGCAGCAACACCATCATCTTGGAGCTTGTTAGGCTCCAACTGAGGCCTCTGAGTCAGACTCCTCATTTCAATGAGATCCCAGGTGATTCTGATGCACATTAAAGTTCAAGAAGCACTGATATAGGCCACTTCCAACCCTGGCACTTAAAAATACAAAATCCAATCCTCTAGCTGTCTCTTCCTCTACTGCAGTGACCTCAGAGGCCAAGAGTTCCAGGTCGCAAAGCTACAAAACAGAGGCCACCCAAAGCACAACATAATATAAGCAAAAGATAAACTTCTAAGTTAAGGCACCAAAATTTGGGGGATTGCCTATTGCGGCAACTACTTTTTTTTTTTTTTTTTTTGGCTGTGTTGGGTCTTCGTTGCTGCGCGCGGGCTTTCTCTAGCTGTGGTGAGCAGGGGCTACTCTTCGTTGCGGTGCGCAGGCTTCTCACTGTGGTGGCTTCTCTTGTTGTGGCGCATGGGCTCTAGGTACGTGGGTTTCAGTAGTTGTGGCACATGGGCTCAGTAGCTGTGGCTTGCAGGCTCTAGAGCTCAGGCTCAGTAGTTGTGGCGCACGGGCTTAGGTGCTCTGCGGCATGTGGGATCTTCCCGGACGAGGGATCAAACCCGTGTCCCCTGAATTGGCAGGCAGATTCTTAACCACTGCACCACTAGGGAAGCCCGTGGCAACTACTTTTAATTATCCTGGTTTTCAGTAAGATATTGATTTGAGCTAGCTTGGGTAGATTTGTTTCATGCAATCAAAACTTTGCCCACAACAGCAGTTCTCAAACAAGTGTGCATCAGAATTACCTGAAGAGCTGCTTAAAACAAATTGCCAGGCCCCACCCCCTAGAGTTTCTGATTTACTAGGTCATGGGTGAGGCACAATAACTTGCATTTCTAACAAGTTCCCCAATGATGCTGATGCTGCTGGCCCTGAGACCACATTTTGAGAGCCACTGGCTTACAATTTCACTGTTAGAAGCTTTCCATCACTATATAATTCAATTCAGACAGTATAGACCAGGAGTCTGCAAACTATTGCCCATGGGCCAAATCTGACCCACTGGCAGTTTTCCCGAATAAAGTTTACTGGAACTTTGGAACATAGCCGTATCTATTTATTTATCATCTATGGCTGCTTCCTCACTACAAAGGCAGAGTTGAATCACTGCAATAGAGACCATATGGCTTGCTGCTATGTACTGAGTGTGGATTAGTTGAGGGCTAATCCACTAAATTGGTTGGGTGGCACTTATAATAGTCTCTATACAAATTCACATGTTGATCTAATCACCAAAGTGATGGTATTAGAAGGTGGGGCCTTTGGGAGATGCAAGTCATGAGGGTAGGGCCCTCATGAATGGGATTAGTGCCCTTATAAAAGAGACCCCATAGAGCTCCCTTACCCCTTCTGCCATATGAGAACACAGCGAGAAGATGGCTGTCTATGAACCAGAGAGCAGGTTCTCACCAGACACCAAATCTGCTGATGCCTTGGTCTTGGACTTCTGGCCTCCCAAACTGAGAAATTTCTGTTGTTTATAAGCTACTCAATCTGTCATATTTTGTTATAGCAGCCCAAATGGACTGACACCCACAAAACCTAAAATATTGACTGCCTGGCCCTTTACAGAAATGACTGCTGATCTCTGATATAGACTACAGTGGAATTGTTTTCCTTATATTATCCTGAGACTACAGAACAGGCAGTCAATATACTTGAGTATATTCGTTGATCATTCTCTACTTCTACTATGCCATTTTCACTTTGACAACAACCACAAGAAAATTATTTGAAAACTGGTATTTACTATTACTATTATGTCCCTCGTAAGAGCATTTGTTTTCAAGTACAAGTCTCCCCAACGTGGAACTGGAAAGATTCTTGGGAAGCAACAGGATTTTCAAAGCGCTTGTAAAAGTTGGCAAAGTCAGGGTTGTTTTAGTATATCTAGAAGAGTGCTGAGGCAGAAGGGGTGTTGCACAAATGAAAACCAGGCATTTTTCAATGTTATAAACACCATCTTGATTACCTCACGACCTATCTGCTTGAGTTACAAATCAAAATGGGCCTCTATGTCTTTCATCACTCTAGGGTCAACCTAGTTTATTAAAATTAAACTGCCTGTTATCCTCCAGAATGGTACATAAGCCTATAATATATGCTCTTTCCACCCACTTCAAAAGCCCTATGACCCATTTTTTTTAAAAAAATCCTTAAATGTGCCAACCCACACACACACAAAAGCACTGCCTTTTTTTTTGGTAACTATTCTTTCAGGCTTATGCCTTTTAAAATAGTAGTGTCTGCAGAAATGTCATATCAAAAGAAACTGCCAGAGGTAGAAGTACTTAACTGAAACTTCTTTTATTAGTATATTGGAAGAAATCTGCTGGCCTAAGAATGGAAAAAGGACTGATACTGAATAAAAACACCACGGTGCCAAAGGGAGATTTTTTTTTTTTGCTATTAAAAAAAATCCCACCTCATATTTTAAAATCTAAATGAGAAGATTCTCTACTGACTGTAGCCAGTTTCTTTTTGTTTTTTAAAAAAAACCTTTTCAGAGCCTCCCCAGAATTCTGATCCCTAAATGGAACTTAGGGATCAAAATGGAACTTAGGGCTAATGGAACTTAGGGCTAATCCATTAAGTTGGTCAGCTGGCACGTATACTAGTCTCTGTGTAAAGTCAGTCTCCGCTACACAGTTGTCAACTATGTCAATCCCCCTCATACTCCTTTACAGCTACTCACACCAGAGCTCTTAGTAGGCACTGTGCCCTCACTTTTTTCTGGGGTATGCATAGACTCTTCCCTTTATCTGCAAAACCTTAAGTCCACTGTTTTGATTAATCCTCATTCTATTACCTTATGACTCACCATAGCCTCCTCCCTTACCCACCACCTCAGGAAGACTCCTGACCCTACCTCCTCCAAAGTGTCCCCAACTTTCTAAGAGGTCCACAAAGGGGTGCCTCACATGCCCATAGACCAGGCATCCAGTTTCGTCCTCTACCTAGTGTCCACCATGTTTTCTCGGACTCTGGCTCCCTGTGTCTAGGGCCTGAGAGCAGCATCCACTGCAGATGATGCCCGTCGTATGAATGCCAAAGTTCTGGCCAAAGATATTGTTGCTGAAACTCCTAAGATGGGAAAGAGAGGGATGCTGGCTTCCCTTCCGGGTAGGAAATTGTTCCTCTCCCTCTAACTCTATACCACACTTTGTCACTTGGGCCCCAAAGAAAACATGTGTCATCTTCCTGGGGCAAGTCCCTAACCAGAACTCACACATCTTTCTCCAACAGTATGCAACAGTTCTTCCTCCTCAGGACAGTCTAAATCTAGTCATTTAAAAATATATACCCTCAAGTTCTCATTTTACTGACATGGTATTTTCCTTCCAATTAGTCCCCCAGTCACACCTCCACAAACATGTCCATTTTATAAGAAAGGTTTGGCTTTATGTAACCCCTTCTATGACCCACAGCATTGGGCAGGCATAAAGATGGATTATTAGAAATAAACATCTCTCAGGAATACTCATAGAGTCATCCAAACATCTCTTTACTTTTCTTGATCACTTCTGATCCACACTGATTCAGACTCAGAAGAGTATCTGAGAATCTTCTCTCCCTGATCTCCCTCCAGCTTGTCTTTTCTCCCCTTCTGTTCCTGGCCTGCTGGTTTCCCCACTCTCTCCCAGATCAAGGCCATACATATCTTTTTTTCATGGCTCCTCCATAGTTGTATATTGGGTTTTTCAAATTTTTCACAGCTGAGTATCTATAAGCCAAACATTCCTTTCTTGTCTCTAATAGCATCACATTGATGCATTATGCCAAAAGACCCTTTTCCTACCAGTGCCAGGAAGGAAAATGAGGGAAATGGAAAAAGAAAATCGCTCATGTCACATGTATGTTTGTCTAACTAAAAGGTTCTGCACCAAAGATGGATTAAAATCTCCATCTTTGGAGAGGACCTTCAAGATGGCAGAGGAGTAAGAGGTGGAGATCACCTTCCTCCCCACAAATACATCAAAAATACATCTACATGTGGAAAAACTGCTACAGAACACCTACTGAACGCTGGCAGAAGACCTCAGACTTCCCAAAAGGCAAGAAACTCCCCACGTACCTGGGTAGGACAAAAGAAAAAAGGAAAAACAGAGACAGAAGAATAGGGATGGGAACTGCACCTCTGGGAGGGAGCTGTGAAGGAGGCAAGTTTCCACACACTAGGAAGCCCCTTCACTAGCGGAGACAGGGGGTGGGCGGGGGGGAAGCTTTGGAGCCACGGAAGAGAGAGCAGCAACAGGGGTGCAGAGTGCAAAGTGGAGAGATTCCTGCACAGAGGATCTCTGCTGACCAGCACTCACCAGCCTGAGAGGCCTGTCTGCTCACCTGCCGGCCGGGGCGGGTAGGGGCTGGGAGCTGAGGCACGGGCTTCAGAGGTCAGATCCCAGGGAGAGGACTGGGGTTGGCTGAGTGAACACAGCCTGAAGGGGGCTAGTGAGCCACAACTAGCTGGGAGGGAGTCCGGGAAGAAGTCTGGAGCTGCCTAAGAGGCAAGAAACCATTGTTTCCAGGTGCAAAAGGAGAGGAGATTCAGAGCACACCCTAAACGAGCTCCAGAGATGGGCACGAGCCACGGCTATCAGCGCAGACCCCAGAGACAGGCATGAGATGCTAAGGCTGCTGCTGCAGCCACCAAGAAGCCTGTGTGCAAGCACAGGCGACTATCCACACCTCCCCTCCCGGGAGCTTGTGCAGCCCATCACTGCCAGGGTACCGTGATCCAGGGACAACTTCCCTGGGAGAACACACGGCGTGCCTCAGGCTGTTGCAACATCATGCCAGCCTCTGCTACTGCAGGCTCACCCCGCATTCTGTACCCCTCCCTCCCCCCAGCCTGAGGGACCCAGAGCCCCCTAATCAGCTGCTACTTTAACCCCGTCCTGTCTGGGTGGGAACAGATGCCCTCAGGTGACCTACACACACAGGCAGGGCCAAATCCAAAGCTGAACCCCAGGAGCTGTGAGAACAAAGAAGAGAAAGGGAAATTTTTCCTAGCAGCCTCAGGAGCAGCGGATTAAATCTCCACAATCAACTTGATGTACCCTGCATCTGTAGAATACCTGAATAGACAACGATCAAACCAAAATTGAGGCAGTGGACTTTGGGAGCAACTGTAGACTTGGGGTATGCTTTCTGCATCAAATTTGTTTCTGGTTTTATGTTTATCTTACTTTAGCATTTAGAGCTTATTATCATTGGTAGATTTGTTTATTGATTTGGTTGCTCTCTTCCTTGTTTTTTTTTATATATATTTTTTTCTTTCCTTTTTCTCTTTTTGTGTGTATGTATATGCTTCTTTGTGTGATTTTGTCTGCATAGCTTGGCTTTTACCATTTGTCCTAGGGTTCTGTCTGTCCTATTTTTTTTTTTTTTTTTGCACAGTTTTTAGCGCTTGTTATCATTGGTGGATTTGTTTTTTGGTTTGGTTGCTCTCTTCTTTCTTTCTCTTTTCTTTTTTACTTTATTTTTTATTTTTAATATTTTTTTAATAACTTTATTTTATTTTATTATTTTTTCTTTCTTTCTGTTTTCTTCTCCCTTTTCTGCTGAGCCGTGTAGCTGACAGGGTCTTGATGCTCCAGCCGGATGTCAGGCCTGTGCCTCTGAGGTGGGAGAGCTGAGCTCAGGACATTGCTCCACCAGAGACCCCCCAGCCTATGTAATATCAAATAGTGAAAGCTCTCCCAGAGAGCTCCATCTCAATGCTAAGACCCAGCTCCACTCAACAACCAGCAAGCTACACTGCTGGACACCCTATGCCAAACAACTAGCAAGACAGGAACACAACCCTATCCATTAGCACAGAGGCTGCCTAAAATTATAATAAGTTCACAGACACCCCAAAACACACCACCGGACGCGATCCTGCCCACCAGAAAGACGAGATCCAGCCTCATCCACCAGAACACAGGAACCAGTCCCCTCCACCAGGAAGCCTACACAACCCACAGAACCAACCCTACCCACTGGGGGCAGATACCAAAAACAACGGGAACTACGAATCTGCAGCCTGCGAAAAGGAGGCCCCCAACACAGTAAGTTAAGTAAAATGAGAAGATAGAGAAATACACAGCAGATGAAGGAGCAAGGTAAAAACCCACCAGACCAAACAAATGAAGGGGAAATAGGCAGTATACCTGAAAAAGAATTCAGAGTAATGATAGTAAAGATTATCCAAAATCTTGGAAATAAAATGGAGAAAACACAAGAAACGTTTAACAAGGACCTAGAAGAAATAAAGAACAAACAAACAATGATGAACAATGCAATACATGAAATTAAAAATTCTCTAGAAGGAATCAATAGCAGAATAACTGAGGCAGAAGAACGGATAAGTGACGTGGAAGATAAAATAGTGGAAATAACTACCACAGAGCAGAATAAAGAAAAAAGAATGAAAAGAATTGAGGACAGTCTCAGATACCTCTGGGACAACATTAAATGCACCAGCATTTGAATTATAGGGGTCCCAGAAGAAGAAGAGAAAAAGGGTCTGAGAAAATATTTGAAGAAATTATAGTTGAAAGCTTCCCTAATATGGGAAAGGAAATAGTCAAGTCCAGGAAGCACAGAGAGTGCCATAAAGGATAAATCTAAGGAGAAACACGCCAAGACACACAATAATCAAACTATCAAAAGTTAAATACAATGAAAAAATATTAAAGGCAGCAAGGGAAGAGGAGCAAATAACATACAAAGGAATCACCATAAGGTTAACAGCTGATCTTCCAACAGAAACTCTGCAAGCCAGAAGGGAGTGGCAGGACATATTGAAAGTGATGAAAGGGAAAAACCTACAACCAATATTAACCAGCAAGGATCTCATTCAGATTCGACAGAGAAATTAAAACCTCTACAGACAAGCAAAAGCTAAGAGAATTCAGCACCACCAAACCAGCTTTACAACAAATGCTAAAGGAACTTCTCTAGGCAGGAAACACAAGAGAAGGATAAGACCTACAATAAAAAAACCAAAACAATTGAGAAAATGGTAATAGGAACATACATATCGATAACTACCTTAAAGGTAAATGGATTAAACGTTCCAACCAAAAGTCACAGACTGGCTGAATAGATACAAAAACAAGAACCATATATATGCTGTCTACAAGACACCCACTTCAGACCTAGGGACACATACAGACTGAAAGTGAGGGGAAGGAAAAAGATTTTCCATGAAAATGGAAACCAAAAGAAAGCTGGAGTAGCAATTCTCATATCAGACAAAATAGACGTTAAAATAAAGACTATTACAAGAGACAAAGAAGGACACTACATAATGATCGAGGGATCAATCTAAGAAGAAGATATAACAATTATAAATATTTATGCACCCAAAATAGGAGCACCTCAATACATAAAGCAAAAGATAACAGCCATAAAAGGGGAAATCGACAGTAACACAATCATAGTAGGGGACTTTCACATCTCACTTTCACCAATGGACAGATCATCCAAAATGAAAATAAATAAGGAAGCACAAGCTTTAAATGATACATTAAACAAGATGGACTTAATTGATATTTATAGGACATTCCATTCAAAAACAACAGAATACACATTTTTCTCAAGTGCTCATGGAACATTCTCCAGGATATATCATATCTTGGGTCACGAATCAAGCCTTGGTAAATCTAAGAAAATTGAAATCGTAACAAGTATCTTTTCTGACCACAATGCTATGAGACTAGATATCAATTACAAGAAAAAAACTGTAAAAATTACGAACACATGGAGGCTAAACAATACGCTACTAAATAACCAAGAGATCACGGAAGAAATCAAAGAGGAAATCAAAAAATACCTAGAAACAAATGACAATGTAAACACGATGACTGAAAACCTATGCGATGCAGCAAAAGCAGTTCTAAGAGGGTAGTTTATTCCAATACAATCCTACCTCAAGAAACAAGAAAAATCTCAAATAAACAATCTAACCTTACACCTAAAGCAATTAGAAAAAGCAGAACAAAAAACCCCCCAAAATTAGCAGAAGGAAAGAAATCATAAAGATCAGATCAGAAATAAACAAAAAAGAAATGAAGAAAACAATAGCAAAGATCAATAAAACCAAAAGCTGGTTCTTTGAGAAAATAAACAAAATTGATAAACCATTAGCCAGACTCATCAAGAAAAAAAGGGAGAAGATGCAAATCAATAGAATTAGAAATGAAAAAGAAGTAACAACTGACACTGCAGAAATACAAAGGATCATGAGAGACTACTACAAGCAACTATATGCCAATAAAATGGACAATCTGGAAGAAATAGACAAATTCTCAGAAAAGCACAACCTTCCGAGACTGAACCAGGAAGAAACAGAAAATATAAACAGACCAATCACAAGCATTGAAATTGAAACTGTGATTAAAAATCTTCCAACAAACAAAAGCCCTGGACCAGATGACTCACAGGAGAATTCTATCAAACATTTAGAGAAGAGCTAACACCTATCCTTCTCAAACCCTTCCAAAATATAGCAAAGGGAGGAACACTCCCAAAGTCATTCTACAAGGCTACCATCACCCTGATACCAAAACCAAACAAAGATGTCACAAAAAAAGAAAGCTACAGGCCAATATCACTGATGAATACAGATGCAAAAATCCTCAACAAAACACTAGAAAACAGAATCCAACAGCACATTAAAAGGATCATACACCATGATCAAGTGGGGTTTATACCAGGAATGCAAGGATTCTTCAATATACGTAAATCAATCAATGTGATAAACCATATTAACAAATTGAAGGATAAAAACCATATGATAATCTCAATAGATGCAGAAAAAGCTTTTGACAAAATTCAACACCAATTTATGATAAAAGACTCTTCCATAAAGTAGGCATAGAGGGAACTTACCTCAACATAATAAAGGTCATATATGACAAACCCACAGCCAACATCATTCTCAATGGTGAAAAACTGATACCATTTCCACTAAGATCAGGAACAAGACAAGGCTGCCCACTCTCACCACTATTATTCAACATAGTTTTGGAAGTTTTAGCCACAGCAATCAGAGAAGAAAAAGAAATAAAAGGAATCCAAATTGGAAAAGAAGAAGTAAAGCTGTCACTGTTTGCAGATGACATGATACTATACATACAGGATCCTAAAGATGCTACCAGAAAACTACTAGAGCTAATCAATGAATTTGGTAAAGTAGCATGATACAAAATTAATGCTCAGAAATCTCTTGCATTCCTATACACTAATGATGAAGAATCTGAAACAGAAATTAAGGAATCACTCCCATTTACCATTGCAACAAAAAGAATAAAATACCTAGGAATAAACCTACCTAAGGAGACAAAAGATCTGTATGCAGAAAATTATAAGACACTGATGAACGAAATTAAAGATGATACAAACAGATGGAGAGATATACCATGTTCTTGGACAGAAAGAATCAACATTGTGAAAATGACTATACTACCCAAAGCAATCTACAGATTTAATGCAATCCCTGTCAAACTACCAATGGCATTTTTCACAGAACTAGAACAAAGAATTTCACAATTTGTATGGAAACACAAAAGACCCCGAATAGCCAATGCAATCTTGAGAAAGGAAAACGGATCTGGAGGAATCAGGCTCCCTGACTTCAGACTATACTACAAAGCTACAGTAATCAAGACAGTATGGTACTGGCCCCAAAACAGAAATACAGATCAGTGGAACAGGATAGAAAGCCCAGAGATAAACGTATGCACATATGGTCACCTTATCTTTGATAAAGGAGGCAAGAATATACAATGGAGAAAATACAAGGCTCTTCAATAAGTGGTGCTGGGAAAACTAGACAGCTACGTGTAAAAGAATGAAATTAGAACACTCCCTAACACCATACACAAAAATAAACTCAAAATGGATTAAAGACCTAAATGTAAGGCCAAACACTATAAAACTCTTAGAGGAAAACATAGACAGAATACTCTATGACATAAATCACAGAAGGATCCTTTTTGACCCACCTCCTAGAGAAATGGAAATAAAAACAAATATACACATATGGAACTTAATGAAACTTAAAAGCTTTTGCACAGCAAAGGAAAACATAAACAAGACAAAAAGACAACCCTCAGAATGGGAGAAAATATTTGCAAACGAAGCAACTGACAAAGGATTAATCTCCAAAATATACAACCAGCTCCTGAAGCTCAATATCAAAAAAACAAACAACCCAATCCAAAAATGGGCAGAAGACCTAAATAGACATTTCTCCAAAGAAGATATACAGATTGCCAACAGACACATAAAAGGATGCTCAACATCACTAATCATTAGAGAAATGCAAATCAAAACTACAATGAGGTATCACCTCACACAGGTCAGAATGGCCATCATCAAAAAATCTACAAACAATAAATGCTGGAGAGGGTGTGGAGAAAAGGGAATCCTCTTGCACTGTCGGTGGGAATGTAAATTGATACAGCCACTATGGAGAACAGTATGGAGGTTCCTTAAAAAACTAAAAATAGAACTACCATATGACCCAGCAATCCCATTACTGGGCATCTACCCTGAGAAAACCGTAATTCAAAATAGTCATGTACCACAATGTTCATTGCAGCTCTATTTACAATAGCCAGGACATGGAAGCAACCTAAGTGTCCATCGACAGATGAATGGATAAAGAAGATGTGGCACATATATACAATGGAATATTACTGAGGCATAAAAAGAAACAAAATTGAGTTATTTGTAGTGAGATGGATGGACCCAGAGACTGTCATACAGAGTGAAGTAAGTCAGAAAGAGCAAAACAAACACTGTATGGTAACACATATATATGGAATCTAAAAAAAAAAAAAAAAAAAAACGCTTCTGAAGAATCTAGGGGCAGGACAGGAATAAAGACGCAGACGAGAGAATGGACTTGAGGACACGGGGAGGGGGAAGGGTAAGCTGGGACGAAGTGAGAGAGTAGCACGGACATATATACACTACCAAATGTAAAATAGATAGCTAGTGGGAAGCAGCCGCAAAGCACAGGGAGATCAGCTCGGTGCTTTGTGACCACCTAGAGGGGTGGGATAGAGGGTGGGAGGGAGACACAAGAGGGAGAAGATATGGGGATGTATGTATACACACAGCTGATTCACTTTGTTATACAGCAGAAACTAACACTGTAAAGTAATTATACTCCAATAAAGATGTTAAAAAAAAAAAATCTCCATCTTTTTAGAAGACGATAACCTGTAGTTTTAAAATGGCAACTTCCCCAGTTTTGAGGTTTCCAATATCTTATGGCCAAGACTCAATCTCAGGTTCATCTCATGGTACCAGAGGCATCCCCTGCCCTCTACAGACTCTATAAAGGTAGTTATCCTAAGCATTTGACCTAAGAATGGGAACTCTGCCCTGAGATAATGACTTTGACCCCATGTATCAGTGAGAGTCATTCAGCTTGAAGTAATGGAGACCCAAAATAATAGTGGCCTAAACAAGATAGAGATTGTTTTCCCTTTCCTGTAAAATTCTGAAGTTCAGTAGTCTAGGGCTAGACTACTGTGAAAAGTCCTCAGCAACTCATGTGCTTCTAGGTCACTGTACCACCGACTATAGAGTGTAGCCCATGCCTTCTTAGTCCAAAATGACACACCCACTTTACAAGGGGCAGGATGGAGGAAGGACAGGACAAGAAAGAAGAAAAAGGGGCAAAAGCTGCTTGCCACCTGTCCCCTGAAGTTCCTAAAAACTGCCATACAACATTCTACTTACGTATCTTTTTGTTCAAAACGTGGCCATTCTTGGCTGAAAGGGAGGTAGGGGCATTTTACTCTTTGTTCTAGGCAGACATATACCCACCTACAAAGTATTCGTGTGGGAGAATAGAAAGAGAATGGATATCAGGGACAAATAGAAGTCTCTGTCATATTGTGTTCGTGAAATCACTCTCTTTGTGCTAAAAATAAACCCTGGAGTCACCTAAAATAGAATGCTTTAAATTCCGATTTTATAAAAAGTTGAGCTACAAGTCAAAATTCTGCCACTCAGTGTAACCACTGGCAAGTCACTCAGTGGTTTAATTCTTTGCCTTATTGTAATAGGGATGTCTGTCCTGCCACCTTAAAAGCTTGTTCGGAGGATTGACTGGGAATAAACTGAGATAATAAAGATGAAAGTAATTTTTGAAATGTGATATAAATAACTCTCGAGGCAAAGTAGAATTAAAGCAATAAATTATCTTTTGTCTTCTTTAAACATATATGTCTCTCTTTCAAAGTATCTCCATTCCCCTTTTAGGTTTCTTAGTGAAATGTGGCAGATAGATGTCAAGAGAGCAAAGGATCAGAAACAAAGGCATGTGGTCTGATATTGTTTCAGATAGGGTCATTTGTATATTGAGAAAGAAAAGGAAATTCTCTAGAATTTGCCAATATTTATGAAGACTCACACCATCAACCTGGTTTCTCAACCTTCTACCTATATTTAACTGTTATTATTAGATATGGGATTAGATCTTCGTACCAGAAGTTATTATCCCTTGGACAAATTTTAGGTTCTAGCAATCTGTTTTGCAAAGGAAGCTACCCTAGCCATTTCAAACAAGTAGAGCAGCTATAAAATCAGCTGGTGTTTTTTAATAATTTTCTGGAGGGTTTAGTTTTGCTGCCATTATTGATGCTTCTGTTGTTGTTTGTTGAAAAGCAGTGGAGAGATGGAATGTCTAGAAAGCACCTAAGCATTCTAAACTGCTTCAAGGAAGGAAACAAATCCAGGCAAAGGGAGTCTTGTTAAAGATAACTTGCATAGATGCTGTGGTTTTGCCCTGCTCTGCTGGAGGAACAGAGAGAGCACAGAGTGGGGGGATTGAAAGTTTTGGAAAAGCAAAGGACAATTCTGAAAATCATATTAGAGCAGATTCCCGGCTTCAGTTGTATGTTTTTATCCTCTTCCTGTGGTTTGGCAACATACAAAGTCAAGCAGGCTGTTATGCCCTCTAGGTAACCTGGTAAAGACTTATTAGTCAGAATAGGCTGGGTTATGGTACACTAACAAAAGAACCTCAAATTCTCAATGATGTAACACAATAAAGGTTAATTTCTTTCCCATGCTACATACCTAAGCCAGAGGAGACTGTGCACTACACATCTGTCCAAGGACCCAGGCTGTCAGAGTCTCTATCAACTTCTAGGTGCATCGCCAGGAAGACGAAGCCTCTGCTGTACCCACAGAAAGGAGAGAGAGCACTGGAGAGTCATGCAAGAGATTTTTACCCACAAATAAAATATAGCCCACAAATAAAACACTTCTGCTCACAGCCCATTGGCCAGAACTAGTCACATGGCCCCAATCTAAATGCAAAGAAGCTACACGATGTGGGCAAGTACATGGAATATTTGGCGATTTCTATGCCATAGTGATGGTTGAATTATCTAAGAAATGCTTCCTGCCTCATTTTTCTTCATGCTTTCTGTAAATGACAGGTTTTATTTTGAAGAACTTTCTTCTTTTGTAGAAGGTAAGACAATATCTTGGTCTTCCAGCATGACTCTCTCTTTGCACACATAGTGAAAGAATAAAAATTTATTCTAAAGGGCATGGAAGTACACATGTATTTATTCTAAAATAGTCTGAATTGTGTTCTGATGAGAGTGGCTGACAGAACAGTGTAATAGGTAAAAGCACAGGCCCTAGAACCAGACAGCCTGGGTTTGAATTTCAGTTCCCCCATTTACCAGCTACATGAACTTGGTAAAGATATTTGAACTCTCTATGTCACAGTTTCCTCATATTTAAAATGAAGATGATTATAATATTTATTTTATGGTTCCTGCGAGGATTAAATTAAAATTGTGCATGTAAAATATTTAGCACTAAGCTTAGCACTTACATGTTCAATGAAAGTTAACTCATTGTTTAGTGTCCCGTCTTTTTATCCCATTGATTCAGTTTCAGACTCCAGTTTTCTAACACGTCTCCTTGGATTAATGATTCATTGTATAGTTTCCATACCCTTCTCCTCTCTCTTCCTCTAAGTCTCTGCTTTTCTAATCTCCCCAGTTGCTGGTTCTCTCTTGTCTGGAATCAAATGAGGCTTCTCTAAAATTTACACACACACTCAACACACACACACACACACACACAAACACACAATGTTAATGCAGAGCAGTGGCAATGCCTTTTAGTTCCTGTGTGCTTCTCCTCCACTGGTCCAGTCTGTCTAGCAAATAGTTATGTGACTGAAGGAAGAATACCAGGGACCCTGGAGTCTCCTTGCCTGGTCTGGACTTGAAGCTCTGCCACTTATTTACTGTGACATTGGGTATCTTAATACACTGCTCTGACCCTCATTTCTTTATTTATAATGTACAGATAATAGTAATATGTAATTCATTAAGCTGTTGATGTACACATTTAGCACAGTGATTGGTACAGAGTAATTGCTCGATAAATGTCTATGCTCTGTAAAATGAGGACAATAATACTTAAAGGACATGCATGAGCTTAAGGAAGCTGCGAAACATCATAAACTGTTATGATGAAATGAATTAGAGGTCCATCTGTCTGCCCCCGTGGATGAGAACAAGAAGTTCACCTGCTAATATGGAGACTGACCTTCCTGACCCCTTCCCTGAAAAATATAAAGTACATTATTGTATCTTCATATTTATAAATATTGACAACCAGTGGGCTTTTCAGTTTATTATTTTTTCAGGGTTTTACCAACTGACCTAGCCTGGCAATGTGTAATGAACAAGAACCAGACATTAGACCAGTGAGCAAGTCTTGTGACCTCTGAAAATTTACATTAGCTGACAAGTTCTATACTAGTGCTGTGCAATAGAAATATGTGATCCACTTACGTGATTTAAAATTTTCTAGTAACCACATTTTAAAATAAAGTACTTTTAAAGAAAAAGAAATAGGTGAGATTGACTTAATGATAAATTTTATTTAAAATAATGTCATTTCAATGTAATCAATACAAAAATCATTGAGATAGCTTACATGCACTCTTATTTTGTCTTTGAAATCCAGTGGGTATTCTCCACTTACAGTACATCTTAATTTGGACTAGCTGCATTTCAAGTGCTTAATAGCCACATGTGGCTGGTGGCTGCCATACTGGACAATGCAGCTCAACTATTGTTGGGTAATCTGGTAGGGTAAAAACTTAATAAAAATTTAGCACTTTATACGGAATTATCACATCATATATGTCATATATTACTTTGTAATTTAAATAAAGGAAATAAATTTAAATGACTAAAATAAATTTAAATTACGAATTTAATATATTAAACTTTTTTAAAATTTTACATTACAACATATATATCTCATGGACAAAAGAGAAGGAGGAAAAGGATACCAGACCATAGAAGGAGCAAATCAAGATATGAGCACAGGTCCTTAATTTCCTATTTTTAAACACGAACATAAAGAAATCGTTTGAAAAAAAATCTTTACAAGTGAAAAAATGATGTAGGTCATTGAGCATATGCACAGGTAGAAATTCTAAGGAGGCTCACACAGTTGTGGACATTGGTTCACCAGAATTCACGAGAGAAGTCTGCTGTTCATTTAAAATATAATGTGATGAGTGTTAACATTGAAATAGGTACTGGGAACTAAGGAAATAAAACAGAAAGTACTGGAATGAGTATTGAATGTTGACTACTGTGTAAGGTGGAATGAGTGAATGACTCGTAGAAGAATCTACATCTAAATGGAAATCTTGTAGAAGTACTTGTAGGAGAAACGTATCTCAGACCTAAGGAATAGAACCTTTTTTCTCTCAAGTAAGAGAGAAAAAATACACGTGAATTTGGGAAGTGGGGAGGTGTTTCAAGCCAATAAAGTAAGAATTTGACATACGGTCTCCTTAAATAATCAATATTTTTTAAAATACTGAGTTAATATTACTATACTAAAACCCAGTAATAAAGGGCTAGAAATAAAGATGGGTGTTATCAGTCAGTTTCCAACCAGGAAATCTGAAACCACTCCTAATATGTAAAACAGGGAATTTAATCCAGGGAATTAATTATGCAAGTGTTAGAACTGCTGAGAAGCCAGACAGGAGAAAGGATGTAACCCAAAGATCAGCAGCCACCAGCAGCCCCATTCACCTTCAGGATTGGAGGGATACGAGTGGGGTTTCCAGAGCCAAAACCTGAGACCACCCAGCAGAAGCTCAAACCACAAAAGGGGTTTCCTCACAAAAGCTGGGAAAACTAAGAGAAGAGCTACCTGTTGTGGCCTGGACCCAGGGAAAAGATGCAGCTACTAACCAGAAAAAAAGAATGTAAAGGAGACAGATGTGGAAATTCCCTGGTGGTCCAGTGGTTAGGACTCCGCACTCTCACTGGCAAGGGCCCGGGTTCAATCCCTGGTCGGGGAACTAAAATCCTGCATTCCACGCTGTGCAGCCAAAAAAAAAAAAGGAGACCGATGCTCTGACTTCCCCCTCCTTTCACTCTCCAGTCTTCCTCGCCGGAGGCAAAAGCCTGCTGACACTGCAGCTTGGGAAAGGTAGCCTGCAGAGGTCCTTTCTCCCAAGAGCAGAACAGAGAAGAACAAGGAATGCATCAGCTAGCAAACAGACTATGGACCAGCAGAGCATAAGGAAAACTATGAGTGATCTGTGTTTCAATTTGTTCAACAAAAGTGCATTAGTGCCTACTGCGGACTAGAAACTCTTTTCCTATTGGGAATACAAAGGTAAATAAAAAAGATCTCTAAATTTTCATCAATAAAATATTTTGACAAGCTTTGTGAAAACAATAACACCTAATTAGGAAATACACTAGTCAGATAAACTAGGCTATAGGAGGCTTGATGTTAGGAGAAAGGTCTGGGGGAACTCTTGACAGGCCAAGGAAAATAGGGTTATTTGGGGGGACCTCTGACCTAAATGTGGATGGATGTATAAACATGGACATTAGGAATATCTATCTAAATTCTGAATGGCTTCTGTCTTGGCCCCTCTCCCACTAATGGGATTGGTGAGAATTATAAACTACTGAGGTCAGTATGGTTTGAAGAGTAGCTCTCTGTGTTGGAGCCAAACAGACTTAGATATGAACTCCAGCCTTGCTACTTACAGGTTCCACAGTCTTGAGCAAGTCATTTATCCTCAGTTTTCCCATCTTTCAAAGAACAATAATAGTAACCCCTCTAAAAAGTTGTTGTAAAGATAATATGTGATCATATATTTAAAGTGTTTAGTTAAGTGCCTTGCGCATAGTAGGTGCTCAATAAAAAGAAGTTGTTAATATTTCAAACTGAATATGTAAAGAGCTAATAACACTGTATATACATTAGTCATTAAAACACATAGGTTAACATATATTCATATAAATATACTTTGTGAACACACATAGATAACATAAAAAGCTAATTTCAAACACAAGGTGTAACTAATAGTCATAACATTGTTAGTATTCTTTTAGAGAAATTGAAAGGATTTATAATTTTCCAGGAATCATGAGTATATGTCATTTAATATGCATTATATGAAATTTAATTATCCATTCTATAACTTTGATAATATGCTTACTTACCTATTACTAACAGATTTCAAAAGTATTTCTCCATTCCAGATATCACTTACATAAATGCTGAATTATTATTTACAGTGCCCACTACTTTGTGAAGTTTTATCTTTGTCATGCATATTTGATAAAATCATAACCCTGGATAAATCCAACTATTTGTCACCTATAAGCCTGAACCCCTGCCACTAAACTGGGCAAAAGAAAAATGCACATGCATGTTTTGTGGCCTCATGTTAATTTTTTTACCATAAACCTCAAGTGGGCCCTTAATGCTGGTAGGCAGTTTTACTCTGCCTAACTCACTGATAACTCAACCCCTCTCCCAGTCTCAGAAAACTATTCAAATCTTTTCATCCCTCAATCCTCAGCAATTCATCCACCATCCTAATTCTGAAATGATGACCTTACTTCCTACTTTACTGAGAAAATGAAATTAATCTCAGGAGAGCTTGCACAGAGACTATCACCACACCTACCAATCACCATCATCTGCACTCACCATACCTCCCCATCCAGTAGCACCTGCACCCACAACACTGCCTCCTGCCTGATACAGGATGAGCTCTCCATCCTCCGGTCTAAAGCCAGTCCCTCCACCTGTGCTCTAAGATTCATCTCTTCTCACCTACTCAAGAACACTGCAGGACTTCTCCTCTCTTCCTCCAACATCATCATTTTTCACTCTCCACTAAATCATTTATTTGCATCACCATAAAAACAAGCAGTTATTTCTCCCATCTTAAAACATAAAAATCAAAAGAAAATTATCTTTACCCCACTTCCGCTTTACCAAATCACCTAGCTCTTTCCTCATCTTTGGATCAAAATTCCTGGAAAAAATTTGTCTATATTCAACTGTTTTCTTAAATTCATCTCTTGCCAATCACTTAAACACATACCAATCAGGGTTTTGTTCCGCTCACTCCAAAGGAACTTCTCTAGCCAAGGACACTAGCGACCTTACATTGCCACACGCCGTGTGCAATTTCCTCTTATTTAACCTGTCAGCAGCAGTTGGTACACTTGTCACTCGCTCCTCCTGATATACTCGCTTTACTTGACTTCTGGTACACCACATCCTCTCCATTCCCTGTTTTCTTCAATGACCCTTCTGTTTCCTTTGGATAAAGGAAGAAAAAATCTTAATCTTATCCTTGACCTCTTAATGTTGGAATACACCAGGCTCCACTCTTGGTCCTTTTATATTCTCTATTCACACCCACTCCCATGGTACTCTCTTCTAGGCTCATGTCAACAACTCCCAAATGTGTACCTTCAGCCAATATATTTCTCCCAAAATCCAGATTCAGCATTCTACTTAGATGTCTTAAAGATACCTCAAGCTCAACACGTCCATACTGAACTCCTTATCTTTTCCCAAAACTTACTATGTCTACAGCCATCCATTTCAGGTGATAGCAAAATTATCCTTCAAGTTGCTCAGACCAGAATCCTTAGAGTCATCCTTGACTTTTTCTCTCACATCCAACATTCATCCCTCAAAAAATTCTGTTGGTTCTACTTTCAAAATATATCCAGAATCCGATTGTCTCATTACCTTCATTGCTACCATACTAGTCTGAACAAATATTTCTTACCCAGATTGCTGCAATAGCATCTAATAGGACTTTCTGTTTCTACGTTTTCCCCCCTGCATTAGCAACACAGCAGCTAGAGGGATCCCTTCAGACCTAAATCAGTTCGATCGTGTTACTCCTCTACACAAAACCCTGCAATTGGTACCCAGTCACTGACAGTAAAAACCAAAGTCTTTATATCGGCCTAAAAGGTCCTACATGATGTGACTTCCGTTACATCTCTGACATCACATTCTAGTATTTCCACCATTGTTCCTTTGCTCCAGCCACACTGCTTAATTAATCAATATTTGTTAAACAAATCAATCCCAGTCTCCATGGAGCTCTTGGTCTACTGGGAGAAACAGAGATATATAAAGGATTACAAAAAGAAGGTGGTAATTAAAGCCCTCCTCTACCTCCCATCCTAAACACTGGCAAGTGAGTGTTGAAGGTTGAGAAATTTGCCAGGGGTGAGTGGTGTAGGAGACCTAGGGAGGAAGCAAGGACATTTCAGGTAGGATGAACATTGCACATGAAAAGACCTAGAGAAATGAATCAGCAGAACATTTGAAGATTTACAAGTAAAGCATCAAAGAATAACATTTGAGATTAGAGGATCTGGATGTGGGAAGTAACTAGAAATACAGTCTATACTTTAGATAGGAATCAGATCATGAAAGACTTTCTATTTGTTTCTTCCCTTACAGCTTTCAATCTACTCTGGGAGTAACTTATTAACCATATCTTTTTGATGAACCTCAACAGGGCCAAAGCAACACTTGGAAAGGATTCTGAATTCCCTGAGTTAAAGAGACCAAAGAAAAACCCAGAGTCAGATTTAATTTGACAAGGTAAAGGAGTGGGTGTTCTACTATATCAAATTTAATCTGTATAAAATAATCATCTCTGGTAACATTATTTTTCTTGATCTACTGCGTTTAGACTACTTTAGTAAGGCTTGATCTCCCTGTCTATCTAAACACTGATTCACTTACAGTAAGCTTCAGGCTAGCATTGCTCTTACTAATACCCAACAAATCCACAAGGTGTTAGTTTTAGACGATTTTGTATAAAAGGTGAACAGAGACTAGACTCAGCCTACAGCGTTCCCCAGACAAGGCAGCCAACCACAGGTGAGTCTCAGCATCTATAGTTATCAAGCAGTGACAGTTATTTCTGAAATCTACAGATTTTTCAGGATCTGGAGAACAAATCTAGAGCTTTCCAACTTCTGTTGTGTAGGGAATTTGTGCTCGTCAGCCTGGCTTCTTAAATATGGTTAATACACTGTAATCACTGCTAGCAAGCAGTTGACTTTCATAGACCATTCACCTGGCCTCTGAAAGAGTCTTGTTTTAAACAATGGCGGGGGGAGGTTGGGGCAAAAGCAAATGATAATACTTATGAGATGCTAAAAATGAAGAACTAATTTTGTAATATAGAAGTTTCTTTTTCTTTTTAAATAAAAATAGTCTTTAAAATGATAATCAAGGGACAAATATGATGATTAAAATTACTTGCTTCAGCGTATTCACTTTAAGACAGTCAGCAGTACCACCCTTATCTTTAAACATTGCTTAAATCATTATATTAGAGATTTGATCTATAATATGTTCCTACTTTGACATAAAAAAAATTGAGGAGGAGAATAAGAAGAAATGGTTATTCAAGAAACGAAGACGTAAAGAAAAGGAAAAAACATTGCTGGAGCAAAATGTGACTGGAGAGGATGGGTAGACCAATTATTTCTGGTTTGGTCAACTTACATAACAATTATAATGCTTTGGTCTTGGTTTCTCATGGGCCTTAATTGTTTGCTTCCCAGCCCAGGATGAAGTTGGTCCAGCTTTGCTTTCTCTTCTGCTGCTGGACAGCAATCTGCTGCAACTGCTGCGAGCTGACCAACATCACCATCACGGTGGAGAAAGAGGAATGTGGCTTCTGCATAAGCATGAACACCACATGGTGTGCGGGCTACTGCTACACCCGGGTAGGTACTTTGCTTTGCTGGAAGTGAGGGTGCTGAGGGTCTGGACGAGGCGGGCTTCATTAATTCCCACTTTATCAATATTCTAAGTTTCCCAAGGAATAGCCATGAGTCCCTTAGCCAGTACTGTCTGTTTTATGATTGGGGTTATTTACCATGATATCAGTTAAACATTTGGACTTATATTTGATTAGGGTAAATGTAAGAAAGCCTCAGATTTGATCTGATCAATTTAGTAATATGCCAAATCTATTTTTTAAATTTTATTTAAAATTTAAAACAATTTAAAAAAATTGTTCTATACTGCATTTTACATAGAGATAAACATACACACATTTAATAATAGAAGAGCTACAATATTCCCCAAAAGCCAATTTCTGTAATTGAAGCCATATCTCTACAATAGAGATAGTACCAAAATATGTTTGCAAGCCATATAAAAACACAGCCACGTTATAAAAACTGTGTTATTGGCCCACCTGAATACAAATGTCAACAAGCATCCTGAGAACACAATCAGTCCTTGCAGACTATTAGAAAATGAATCAGCAAACCCACTCACTTCTTTATACCGTTGAGAAAACCAAGGCACAGAGGCATAAAACCACTAGTTTGTATTCACGCAGCTTCTTTGAATTAATCTAAGTAAAGAAGCAGTTTCTACTTTTTCTTTTTTTCCCTATAGCACCTGGCTATCTATGCAGCATTTCATTCTATAAACTGAAATTGAAAACAGCAATTTTTAATGAAATATACTTTATGGGGTGGTAAATGAGTTTAACCAAACTCCACTTATCATATCTTCCTGGGATACAGACTTGGTGGCATGATATTGAAATAAACAGAAGTGCCAACTTCTTCCCTCAGTGAATTTTTTTTTTCACTAGAAAGTGTTAGAATAAACCTATACTACCAGGATTAAAGTTTTTATATGCAAACCATGTAGCCTTTGAAACTGAGAGCTCTGCAAAATACACAGCATTTAAGGGGGAAAGATGTCTACAGGACTGTGGAATATTTAAAATCTTCATGATTTTCATGAGCTTTCATGAAAGCTTTCATAGTCATGCTAAGCTAAGCATTAACATTCCACATTATATATTTTTTGACTTTTTATAAATCCTCAGGGACAATGTATTTGGAAAATTTTTCTGAGAAATTAAACTTCAGTGTTTTATATTTTATAAATACTCAGAGACAATGTATTTGGAAAAAGTTTCTGAGAAATTAAACTTCAGTGTTTTATGGTTCAAGTCGTCACTATTATAGCTTTCAACTAAGTACAAAAAGTCATTAAAATTTGTCATATTTCCCTTTTCATCATTTTTCTATATTAAAATTCAACTTTATAGTTGGAGAAATAATTAATATTTTGACATGGACATAAGGAATAGGAAAAGGAATAACTTATATTTTCTGTAAGATTTCCAAAACAATCAGGAAACATGGTATGGCATATAGGTCACTTATGAGATCATGTTTCCTTGGTTAGGAATTCCATAAGTGAGCTTTAGTGGGTAAATGTTAGAGCAAGCGGTATTCAATCCCTGTCTCATTTTGATTAAGCTAAACAGAAAGCTCCAGAATACTGTAACCTAACTCTCTCTCTCTTAAACCACTCAGGATCTAGTGTACAAGGATCCAGCCAGGCCCAACATCCAGAAAACATGTACCTTCAAGGAGCTGGTGTATGAGACAGTCAAAGTGCCTGGCTGTGCTCACCACGAAGACTCCCTGTATACGTACCCAGTAGCCTCTGAATGTCACTGTGGCAAGTGTGACAGCGACAGCACTGACTGCACCGTGCGAGGCCTGGGGCCCAGCTACTGCTCCTTCAGTGAAATCAAAGAATAAAGAGCAGTGGACACTTTGAGCTGCCCACCCTCATCCTGAAAGACTAAGACATCCAAGACGTCTGTGTGTACATGCGCCCAGGCTGCAAACCACTGTGGGAGACCCCACTGATCCCTGCTCTCCTGCAGAGGGGGAGCTCCAGGAATGGAGAGTGCTGGGGCCTGGGGCCTGTCACCACCCAACCCTGTATTCTAGGTCTGGTTCCATAAGTTTTATTCGGTCTTACTTAACTTACAGACATAGGGTTGCTTTCCCATTTAATAATCTTAGAAATCCTCTCAGGCAATCCCTTCCTCTTAGACATAGGGATATGCGCCCAGGGGAAGGAAATGAGCTAAGAGTGGGTGAAAGCACTAAATGTAGCATTCTCCTGCCAGACTCCTGAGCCCTCAAGAGCAGTCCCTGTCTCTTCTTCGTGATTGTAGCCTCAATGACTAACTTCGTGCCTAGACTTTAGTAGGAAACTCAGTAATGGCTTCCTTAAGGAAAGTAAGAGCAGAAAGGTAGGGGGTAGGACAACACTGAAAGAGGATGTCTGAGGCTATCTGATGAGGCTGTGCTCAGCAATGCCGGCCAGGCCACGGAAGCGGGGCATCCGTTCCAGTTCCGCTTCACCTCTTCTTCTCTGGCACGTGGAGGGTGGATGGAGACAGGATGCATCTCTCTGAATTGTTCAGGCAGGTGGTGGTTAACGAGCTCAGGATTTACAAGCTATTACTGCCAACCCTTTAGTTACGGGCAAAAGCAAGAAATGTTAATGTGGGCTTGTGGAAATTAGCCCACATCTACTCCGTCATTTAAATAAATGGAACAAATGCTGTCAGGCTCCTGCAAAACTCCCTTTGGGAAGTAGGAAAAAAACTACATCGCCCTGCCCTCCAGGCTGGGATCCACACCTTTGGAGAGAGGTGGATTTGAAAGCAGGTTTGAAAGCAATTTTGGCAACTTCAGAAGTACATTTATCTTACCTACAAATACATTTGTGTAAAGAAATAGCTCTTTTAGGAAGAATTAGCCATGAGAAAAAAAAACAAAAAAAAACTGCTGTTTTCTAGAATCCTCTCTATATCAGTCTTTTGTCTATCAATGTTCTCCCAAATCTGTTTCTTTCAAGAGGGTAAATATTGAAACTATTTCATGAGTTGATTTCGAGATGTTACCTCTCTTAGTTATGTACTTGTTTCACGTTCAGATTGTTTAATTTATTTAAATCTTATTTTTTTAATAAAGATACTCGCCACCAGAGTCATAGATTTGGATTTTTTTTTTCCACATAAAAGCAGATGACTAAAATGTCTATATGTTTATAATATTAGTAGAAAGAATCTTACAAAAAAATTTCTAGTGCTTCTGTAATATTTACTTGTCCTGACCTTTGGAGATATTAAAATTAATTTTGTTGCATTTCTAAAAGTATTTCCTTGTTTAAATTTCCTGTCACTATTTGAAGTCACTTTCTGATGTAGTGGGGAAAGAAAAAGCAAAGGGAGAATCACAGAGTGGATGGGGTCACTGGGGAGTCTCTAGTTCATTCCTTGGATTTTTGATATTGAAGCCCAAGGATGTCAAGTGACCCAGACAAGATCACAAAGACTGTTTATGGCAGGCAGGATAAGAATCCTGGCTTCCCAGCTCTTAGCCCAGCTCTCCTATGGCTACTCTATAATATTAAGTCATTTTGGCAAGGATTGAAGCAAAATTGCAGGTACTGATAGTCAGCTATGTCCATTCAAATCCACTATTGAGTGTGGCTTATAGCCATATTCTCTACAACATTTTGATACATTGAAATTGGAGCTATATTTACAATGTTTAATAAGATGCTTTAAATTATAACACAGCCTTTTCCTTCTCCCTATACCTTTGAAAATCAAAATAATTGCTTTCGCGTTAGAGGTACTAGAAGGCAATGGCTCCAGAGTTAATTTGTCTTAATCATCTTGACCAGATGTGTGTCATCTTGAACAAATTTCTTGAATTTTCTGGACCTCAGATTCTTAAACTATAAATGAAGATACTAATACTATCTGCCTCAGAGGATTATACTGATAATTAAACAGAATAACACATATAGAAAGCTTAGAATAGTGTCTGGCACATAGCAATTCCTCAGTAAATATTAGCTGTTATGCCTTGAGACAATGTAGCAAGTTGGTAAATCAGATTTAAAAACAACCCAGCTTAGACTCTTTCTAGTAATCTTAGGTAAACTACTTAACCACTCTGGGTCTCACTTTTCTTACCTTTTTAAGTGGAATACTATCCCACTAGGTTGCTGTGAAGGTTAAAAAAGATAATCCATGTAAGGTGCTTGGGAGTCCAACAGAAGAGCTATAAACCTGATGCAGAGAGACTTTTTCACCACTTAGCTAAAAAAGGTCAAGGTCAAAATGCTAGGAAGCAGCAGCAGCTTCTGCTTGAGGCACCTCCATGCCACACTGGAGTGCAACCCTTCCTGACGAAGCAAGAAAGAAAACTCGTGAGCCCTCCAGGGCCATGCGAAGAAAAGGCACTCCTCCACAGGCCACCATTTGAGTTGAAGCCCATACTATCCCTCCCTAGCACTATGGCAAGGGTCTCTCTTAGCTCTGGACAGTCCTCACACAGCAACAAGAACTATCCTTCTAAACCACAACCTTGACCGTGCTTAATAATGAATGGGATTACCCATTGTTTTCAAGAGGATAAAATTCAAATTTTTTTTTTTTTTTTTTGGCCACATCACAGGCAGGCAGGATCTTAGTCCCCCAGCCAGGGATTAAACCCACGCCCCCTGCAGGAGAAACGCAGAGTCTTAACCACTAGACCACCAGGGAAGTCCCATCTAATCTTTAGCTAGCACATAAGGCCCGTCATGGTCTGACCTGTGATTACCTCTAACTTCGTATCTCCCTCTTCCCCAAGAGGCTGCTGGACCTGGAGACCAGCTGTGAGGGTTGAGGGAGGATTTTGTGCCTTCCACTCCTGAAACGATTTAGCCATAATACCATGCCTTTTATCCCACAAGAGATGTGGCTATGATTTTAAACTAGTCAGTAAGTCAGCGGTACTGAATTCCAAGTGATAAAAAAAAAGTGATGCCAGTACATAAGATTAATAAACACTGGATTCATGACAGTGAGGAAAGAGAAAGAGGAATGAAAGTACTTAGGGAGCCTCAAACTATATCTGTAATGTTTACATCTTCAAATAAATCCGAGTCACAAATATTGTATAACATCAATATACATAAATCTGGGAGAAGGCTATGCAGGTGTTTACTATATTCTTGCAGGCATGTAAGTGCTTGCGAGTTGAAACTAACAAGGCATCTTTATGTGCCTTATACTTTTAATTCTGATTTTATGTCTACTGTAAGAAAAATGAAATGGGCTCTAAGCCTAAAGTCACACAACTAGTGAGGAAAGGCTCAGTCATTAATATTCACTTATGGACTGTGGCAGAGAATTCAGTGTGCCTATTTCTTCCTGGCTGTAAAGCTGGACTACATTTCCCAGCTTTCTTCATAATCAGGTATATCCATATTCCAGCCAATGAAATGTGAGCAGAAGTACTATGAGATATTTCCATACCTGGCCCACAAAATCCTCTCATAAGGATTTTCCTTCTCTTCCTCTATTGGCTGAATGTCAACACCCACAGTGGCCTTGAAAGCTTTGTGTTGGTGATAACAGAACCATCATCAGCCTGGCATCCTGAATGTCTACATGGAATGGTGTGCCCCAACATCAACAACCCTTTATAGCAAACCAGATGGACTTGACTTCTATTGGTTAAGTTGCTGATTTTTGTGGGTTTATATGCTAGGAAAAAATTGCATTATTTTAATCATACATTAATTGGTACTGGATGTGGAGGGCTGCATTAACAAAAAACTTAGTGTATATGGCACTGGCTTAGTGGTCCTGCAACAGAATAAGAGTGATAATCAGAGTAAAAATTTCCCCTGTGAAAACACGAAGAACAGCCACATGCCTGCTGAACCTTTAGCTTGGTGGTCAGCAAATTATGCCCCAGAGGCAAAATCTGACCCTCTTCTTAAAATACATTTACTGGAACACGGCCATACCCACTTGTTTACATATTGTCTAAGGCTTTTTTTGTACTACAACAGCAGGATTCAGTAGTTGTGACAAGACTATATGGTCCACAGAATCTAAAATATTTACATCTAGACCTTTAATAGAAAGAGTTTGACAGCTCATGCTGTAAGGGAAAGGTTTACAAAGAGTCTGAATGTTAATGGGATTGGACTTTTACTTCCTAGTTATTAAAGAGATGGCCTGTTTACAAACAGACATAAAAGGAAATGGAGAAAGTCCAGGAATTTGGAGTCTTGATGGTATATCAAAGCCTATTGCTTCTAGATCCCAAATAATAAGAGATAAGATAAATTTGAGGAACAACAGCCATTAAGATTCAGCCCTGAGGTAAGGACAGATTTAGGGTGTGGCCTTCCCACCCAGGTCTTTTATCTTGTGGTAGAACCATTAAACTGTGAGGAAGCAAAAATATATATATATTAAGATTGATAATTATGTTTAAGAAGAGGACATTAGATGTGTTTATAGGCACCAGGAACTAAATGAAAGTTGTTTTTAAGGGAGTTTATTGCCAACAAAACCAAGACCAGACTAAAATTGCCTGATTGTTTGCACAACCTTTGGGTCCCCTAACTTGACAAGCAGGAAGTAGGCTACTAAATCTATACAACCCCAAGGATGGCAACTCTCCAATACCTACTTCAAATGTGGCTGTGGAAGATAATGGATATGGAAGAACCTTCTAGATGATGGAGCCAGGAGCTATGGAGAACAATGGACAAGGAAAGAATGTTCCTCCAGAAGAATCATTATTTAATTAAGGAACTTCCTCCACTGCCAAGAAGCAGGATTCCATAGAACTTGCCAAGAAGGGTTTGATCATTGCTTAATCCACTGAGCTATGTTTTCTAGTCTTCCTTTTTATGAATGGAAGTGTTACTGTGAACAGTGTTATTGTGTGGAAGTGTCCCAACTTCATCACTGAATACTGAATGGAGGGAGACAAAAAAGATAACTTGTCTTTTTAGTTCATGGGTTGCCAGCCCATAAGGAGCCACATCTGGAAAATGGGGAAATGGATTTAGAGATGGATGAGATCTTTGGAGAGGGAAGGAGGTGGTTCTATCTGAGGGAGAAAGATGAAACTGTATTTGTTCTCAGAGATTTGGACCGTGACAGAGATTGTTACATGTTCACCAAAACCCTTTCTCTAGTCTTCCTGGGGACATACATAATGTACTTTTCCCAGCCTCACCTGTAGAAAGGTTTGACTATGTAACTGAGTTCTAGCAACGGATGTTATCAGAAATGATATGCATTATGTCTAGGTCTGGCTCATAAAACCTTCCCACAGGTGAATCTACTCTCTTCCCCTCTTGAATGGCTGAGTGTTAATGCTTAAAGCAAGCACGGAAGCCCCGTATAGAAGATGGCTGAGCATCCATGAGCCTGTATCCCTGAATGACCAGAGGACCCACATACACCCACGCACCTGCTCCCTCTGAGAGGGCTTCATGTCAGCAAGAAATAAACTTCTCTTGTGTTAAGTCACTGAGACTTGAGGGTTTATGTTACAGCAGGTAATGCTACCTTAACAGGGATCCACAGTATCTCAGGAACTTAAATACAATGTTTCACACCAAGCCACATGAACCAAGCACAAAACAAGTTATCTACTATTGTTCCCATATACACCTTAGATCACCAGCTTCTGGTCAAAAAAGAAAAACAGATTTGTTAATTAGTACTTTAACTTCGATTCCAGATATATGTGCCTGTGTGTGTGTAATTTCCCTAAATGGAACTTCCTTCATCTTTCAGTCTGAAAATGGATTCAGGGAATGACACTGAAGAACCCTGCTGTCTAGTGAAAAACCCTACATAAAAAGTCAAGCTAGTGCCTCCAGCCTGTTCCCCGGGTAAAGTCCCTTTCCCTGAGGCAGTATGATCACAGAGCTATTAACTGGGGAATACAGAATTCAGGAAGTTCTCATGACTTCAAGGCCTGCGTGCTATCTACTGTGCTCCACTGTTTCTCCACAGGCTTCATTGCAAGGGTATTTTAGGGGGTGGGGTCCATGTAGAGGTAGACCTCTGGGCAACCTTTGGCTAGAACTTAAAATGTTGTTCACCCTCAGTTCACTGATAAGGTTTTAATGAATCCAGGAACTCACATGGCACTAGGATTAAATGCTGCCTTTCAAATGAGATTACTTCAAAGCCTCAACCCACTTTGGGGAAACAGAGGTTGATCCTGGGGGAGAGCTAATATTGATTAGACCAAACATTAAAGATTAGTACTAAGGAGACTGGTGAAGCACAGAGGAGCTAGGAAAAGAATTGGGGTTATTAAGCAATAAGTCTTCAAAGGCTCCTGTACATGGAATATATCTATTTCCATCTTAATATAATTTTTCAAAATCTAGAGCACAATGTCTTTACCGCATTAGCATTTCTTTCTCAATCTTCAATATAGATGCTGAAAAGATCAGCAAATAAGATCAATAATAAAAAAACAATCTGAGCCACTTTGAAGCAATATATGTAATGATCACATGTAAAGCCTGTATATAGAATATGGTCTGTTGGCCCATGTGAAGACACAGGTATTTAGACAATCAGCTCAGATTAAATGATGAAAATAATAAACATTCAGAACCAACTGAAATAATAGATGTTGCATCTAGGAAGTCAGTTGTCCTTAAAATAAGCAGAAAGACAAGGGCCCCTCACACAGGAGCTGAGATACAAGTAAATACTGAAGATGTGGCTGCAATGAGTGTGCAGTGAACTCAGTGCTGCTGGGTGAAGTTTACCACATTCTTCCAGCCAGAGCTTTTATACTGGCAAAGGACACTCATCAAGTTTCTTTTACAGGAAAGGAAGGTTTTATTGTAAGGATGTTCGTGGAATTGGAACTGAAATGAGAATACCCAAAGAGATCAAGGCAGTCAGGGACCCCCAAGGTTCATTTCTAGCACGCCTTTCTCTCTGCACAGCAGCTCCAATATCCTCAGTATGGATGTTGTTAATCATGGGCTCCTTTCAACACAGCACCCAATATCCATCAGAACTTCTTTTTTGAGTCTCTCAGCTTAAATTCCCAAGAGAAAGGATCTGATGGATTCAAATGTTACCATCTCTGTTTGGTAGAGCTCTTCACACAAAGCTATTATGAAGGCCACTAGGTACCCCAACAGTAGGCTTCTGAGTACCCTAGTATCAGGCTGCCTTTGGAAGCAGGATACAACCTTTGTTCCTACAGTGGCCTCTTACCAGCAAAGAACAGCCTGATGCTGTTTTCTTGAGCAAGGGGGAAGTGAAAAGGCAGTTTAATCTAGAAGGGGAAGTCGAAGATGGCAGGCAGATTGATTGCTATATCTCAAATAAATATTTATCTGAAGTCAGACCCAATGATTTTAATAGCATTGAAAAGCTCTAAGTTGTTGCTCTGCATTTGAAAAAAAAAAGGTGATTCATCCTTTTGAAGATATGCATATTGATCTGAATTCAGTCTATTCTCTGTACATTGGCCCCAAGGGATGAATATTACATGCCCCTGGACTTCCCTGGTGGTCCAGTGGTTAAGACTCCACGCTCCCACCTTAGGGGGCACAGGTTCGATCCCTGGTCAGGGAACTAAGATCCCACATGCCATGTGGCATGGCCAAAAAATAAAAAATTAAAATTAAAAAAAAAGGAGAGATGAATATTACATGTGTCTGTCATCGGTACACCAACCAAGCAGGATTCATGGAGTATAATCCTAAAAGCAACTTTATTTTGTTCCCCCCCGTCCCTTTGAATTTGCTCAGAAGTAGCTGTCGTTCCTCAGCCACTGCATGAAAATGTATCAGGCTACAGAGTATCACTGGTCACTCTTGAGTAATAAAATCTTCATTATTACTCCACAAACATGACAGTAACCCCAAAGCCACAGTTCCAGCTAATAACAAAAACTTCAACGGGAGGTGATATTAAACTTTTCCAATCCTTGGAGGAGTGGGGGCATGATTCTTAACTCTCTCTCTCCATCTGGGATTTGCACCCAAAGGTTGCTGACCCCTCTGGATTAGAACGCAGAATAGTAGGGAAAAAAGAAAGGACAAAAAAGATGATTGTCTGCTCTTAGGACCTGACAATCATTTGAAGCTGACTCTTTCCTGAGAACGTGTCTGTGTTCTTCAGAGGCTCCTCTGCTCGGACCCTCCAACACCACAATTCCCTTGACGTGGGTAGTGCATCTCCATAAGCAGGCCTTTCCTGACCTCCCTCAGCTCCTTCACCCAACATTACACCTCCAGCCTCTGGCAAAAACCCTCTTAAGCAGGATCCCTTATTAAATAGATATTCCTGAAGTGGGTTTCCTGTTCAGATCCCAGAATTCTGGAATCATTGGCCCAATACTGGAGAGGAGAGCAGTTGCTTTCCAGATTTGAGGCAGGAGATGGATGGGCCCCAGGCTGAGCAGCTGGCGTTTGTCCCCTGTGGACAGATAGTCCAAGACGAAGACAATAACAGGAGGGAGGAGAAGCTGAGCACCGCCCAGATAAGAGACAAACAGACCACACAGTCCTCCTTCTCCAAGTCAAGGAGACCTTCCTGACCTCCCATGCGCAGAAAGCCTCCTTGAAGGTCAAAATGGGAGGGGGGGTGTCACCCTATAGTAGGTGATGTCAACCTAACCATAGGCCTCTTCGCTAGAATCCATCTTGGCTAAGAGATGCGTGCACACACGTGGGAGGACCCTGAGATAAACCAAATTCAGACTCAGAACCAGGCAAAGCAAGATGACTGGCCAAAGGAAACCTGAAAGAAATGCCCCATATGTGATTCAAACTACCACAAGGGCATGACTCTTTCTCTGAGCCCGCCTGTTTATCTATCCACACATACCCTTTTTCCTCCTAATAAACACTTTACTTGTTTCACTACTTTCCATCTCTTTGTGGGAATTCATTTCTACAAAGCTGACAGGTCAGGGTCTTGTCACTGGCCACTGTCCCTGGTAGTCTTGTGGCTAGGATTCAGTGCTCTCACTGCCATGGCCTGACTTCAATCTCTGACCGGGGAACTGAAATCCTGCTTCAAGCCGCTGCAGGCCGAGGCCACCCAAGATCAGATCCAGCCCTCTTCCTTGAGGTCACAGGAAGCTTTAGCCAGCTTCTTGACTTCTGGCTTTCTCAGGCACAAGTCAGAAATCAGTCACTGCATCTACCAACTCTAGGGAATGTGTATCAAGCTCTCTGAATGGTTACATTGAAGCCTCCCACCCTTGAACTTGAAATGAGAGGGTACTTCTCTGTCTTGCCTCCTCAGCAACAGGGGATAGAGTGGGAATTTCTCCAAAGTATTCCTCTTTGTAAAATCTTCTCATTTCCAACTGAAACCGAGCAGGGCCCAGAGGGGCCCTCGCAGGTACAAAAGCCCCTCCATGTCCCCCTGTTTCCTATTTGTAGAAAAAACCTTTAGTTTCCTAGGTCTTCCCTGAGTTCCAAAGAGCAGATTCAAGTAGTTGCTAATTAGGGAAGTGAAGGAGTGCAGAAACAAAGGAAAAGCAGTCAAGAAACAACAGTTTTGCCATAAGACAGAGTCTCAGTTCCATCAAGGGATGTACTTAACAATCTGATGCAAATCCTTGAGCTGTTCTGCAGGAACTAAGGCCCCCACACAGGTGGAGGATGGTAACTACATGCTGAGACCCCAGACTGGCTGGAACCAGAGGGCTGATGATTGGGATTTCTGGAACACCACCCTGTTACCTCACCACCAACCACTCAGAAGAAAGTCAGGTGCCCTGCAGCCCTCACCACTTGTTATGTTGCCTTTAAAAACTCTTCCTTGAAAACCACTGGGGAGTTTGGATCTTTTGAGCCTGGGCTGCCTGTTCTCCTTCCTTGGCCCTGCAATAAACCTTTCTCTGCTCCACACTCCAACATTTCAGTTTGTTTGGCCTCACTGTGCATCAGGCACACAGACCTGGGTTTGACAAAACAACCGTCTACATTTTTTTAATCCTTAATGAGGGTTAGAGGTTCTCTATGAAGTTTTTGGCCATCTGCTCTGATATTCCAAGAGGATGGTCTATCTCAGGGCTCATTTTGATACCTGAAATCTATTACATTTTGAGGTCTTGAAACCCCAATTTTAAACATCCTGTTTTACTGCCTAATACATTGTGAGAAATCAACTGATTAAAAATGAAAGAAAAACATTATGCTCATGATTTTTATTTTTGCCCTGTCTTTAGTTCAACGCAGGAACTTTCTCCTACCTGTACACTGATCTGCAAATCATTCTTGAGTAATCTATTCTTGATGATCCCAAAAGAAATGTAGCAGGGAGTGCTGGTACATGACACAGGCAAGCAACTAAAATGAAAATGATCTCTAGATCAACACAGGCACTGTGAGATGACTACATCTCCACTCAAATGCAATTTCACCAACTCCTAAATTATACTTTCCCCACCAGTTCACTTAATATGCACCTGCAGAATGCTGCTTCCCAATTTAATTTTCCTCTGGGCAAAATGTTACATTCTCATCCAGCCTTGAACATGTTTTATGCCCTTTTTTATTTTCTTAAATAAAATTTGGGACAAAGACAAATGGGCAGAAGCTGCAAGGAGACAGGCCAGTGAGTGAAAAAGGAAGAAGGAAATAAAGCAGTTTGGGAAACTGTCGTAGTTCAGGCTGCCATAACAAAATGCTACAGACTGGGTGATTTTGTTGCAGGAAGGGGGACCCCTTCCAGGGCCTGAGAGTGGGCTCCTGTCTAACACTCAGAAATGAATTGTCTGAGGAGACACACGTGCTGAAAAAGCAAAAGACTTTACTGGGAAGGGGTGCCCAGGTGGAGAGCAGCAGGGTAAGGGAATCAGGAGAACTGCTCTGCCGACGTGGCTCGCAGTCTCAGGTTTTATGGTAATGGGGTTAGTTTCTGGGTTGTCTCTGGCCAATCATCTTGCTTGGCCCCTAGTCTGTCTTAGTCACTTGGGCTGCCATAACAAAATACCACAGAGTAGGTGGGTTAAACTACAGAAATTTATTTTCTCCCAGTTCTGGAGGCTAGAAGTCCCAGATCAAGGTGCCAACCAATTCAGTTCCTGGTGAGAGCTCTCTTCCTGGCTTGTAGATGGCCACCTTCTCACAGTGTCCTCACAAGACAGAGAATGAGGGAGAGAGGGAGAGAGAGAAGCAGGGAGAAGAAGAGAGAGAGAGAGAAAGAGAAAGAGATAAAAGACTCTCTCATGTCTCTTCTTATAAGGACACTAATGTTATTAGATCAGCACCTCACCCTTATGACCTAATTTAATTAATTACCTCCAAAAAGGCACCATCTCCAAATATAGTTACATTGGGGGTTGAGACTTCAACATATAAATTTGGAGGGAGGGAGGGTGAGCAGGGACAAAAACATTTAGTCCATAATAGAAATGATTATAACACCAGCCAACGTAACATTATATTACTCCATGTTGTGATAAGACTAGCAGCCTCTATAGCTGGAATGGCTAAATGTGAAGGTGACATGGTCCTGAATTTCTTTTTTTTTTTTTACATCTTAATACAGTTTTTATGGCTTTGGGTTTTTCTTTTCTTTTAACCCCACATTTGTTTATTTATTTATTTTATTTTGGCTGTGTTGGGTCTTCGTTTCTGTGCGAGGGCTTTCTCTAGTTGTGGCAAGCGGGGGCCACTCTTCATCGCGGTGTGCGGGCCTCTCACTATTGCAGCCTCTCTTGTTGCGGAGCACAGGCTCCAGATGCGCAGGCTCAGTAGTTGTGGCTCACGGGCCTAGTTGCTCCGCGGCATGTGGGATCTTCCCAGACCAGGGTTCGAACCCGTGTCCCCTGCATTAGCAGGCAGATTCTCAACCACTGCACCACCAGGGAAGCCCCTGAATTTCTAATAGTGAATAACAAGCCATATCAGGACCCTTTATCTTTAAGCTTATATAACCTGCTGTGGTAGGCAGAATAATGGCCCCCAAAGATATCCATGCCCTAAACATTGGAACCTGTGAATATATTATGTTACATGGCAAAAGGGACTTTGCAGATGTGATTAATGTTAAGTATCTTAAAATGGGGAGATTACCCTGGATTACTTAGATGACCCCAATGTAACTACAAGGATTCTTAAAAGTGGAAGAGGTGTAATTCCCTGGGGGTCCAGTTGTTAGCACTCCGTGCTTCCACTGCTGGGGGCCCAGGTTCAATCCCTGGTCGGGGGAACTAAGATCCTGCAACCATATGGTATGTCTTAAAAAAAAGAAAAAAAAAAAAAAAGTGGAAGAAGGAGGCAGAAGAGTAGAGTCAGAGAGAGATGTCACTGTGGAAAGTTAGAGTGATGCAATGTGAGAATGACTTGACCTGCCTTTGCTGACTTTGAAGATGGGAAGAAGGAGGCCATGAACTAAGGCGGGTGGGTGGCCTCTAGAAGCTAGAAAAGGCAAGGCAATAGATTCTCCTCTAAAGCTTAAAAAAAAAAAAACCACAGCCTGGCTGACACCTTGATTTTAGCCAAGTGAGACCTGTGTTGAACATCTACACAACTGTAAAACAATACATTTGTGTTGTTTTAAGCCACTAAGTTTGTGATTATTTGTTATGGCAGCAATAGAAGACTAATACACCTGTCAAAGGCTCTCATCCTCCTTCCTCAAAAGTGGGTCCAACTCTTCCAGTCAAGATTCATGTCTCAAATATGAATGCTTTATGTGAAATGTAAAGCATGACTGGTTAGACTCAAGATACATGGGACCTGAATCAGGATAGTTTATGGGCTGTCTACACGGTTCCATGATAAAAAATTCAGGATGCTTTCAGGAGATAATTTAATGTCTGTTTTTGACACTAAATCTTCTAGACTCTAAGCACTCCTTGAGGATAGGAACTACCTGTTTGCACTTTTGGCTTCAGAGCCTAAAATTTCAGGGCTTGACATATGGTAGGCAGTCAAAAATTACTCGCTGAATATTAAATAAAGTAACTATCACAGACTGTGGATGAAATTTGATAGAATAAGCCTTAAGATACTTTATAATTTTTCACTCTCAGTTTTACTGTAAATAAACTTATTACATTTGTCAAGAATTTTTTTTGTTGTTTTTTTTTGTTCTGTTTGTTTACAAGAGCTAGAAACTCAAGCAAATGAGGGGATCTGTAATACACATAATTAAGAAGGGCTAGCATGGTACCAGCTTCAAGTACGCCTAAGTCCAGGAGAGTTCTCACACTATGTCCTCAGGATCCTCTCCCTTGTTTGAAAAATGGTTCCATTACTAAAATTGAAAATTTTAAATATAGATCATTAAACTAGATAGTCCTGATGATTCCTTTCTGTTCTACTAGATTATTGTTTCATGAGAGAATGTCACTTACTCACCCAGGGAAAACAACATTAAAATGTATTTCCACTTACCTAGGAGATCTCTCCAAAGACACACCAACAAAACAGAATTTATCATACCCACTCTTAAAGATTCATTTCCCACACTTAAAGTCAACAGATATAGGAAATTATTTTTAAGATTATAATATAAATTTGAATATACTATTGGTGAAATCACCTCCTTCTTTCCTCTCCCCTAGGTTTTAGCAACAATGGAAACCGTGATAAATATGATATTTTATCCCCTAACATCCTATAATGTAACCAGGTACTGAACTAGGAACTGTGGATAGATGAATGTATTTTCTGAATCAAAAATTGATCTAAAATACATCACTTTGGCCATTGCCTTCAATATCAAAATGATTATCTATTGTTAGCTCCATAAGCAGAGCAGAAAACACTATTCTTGCAAATATTAATACAGTTCATTTTGCCAAAGAATTGCAGTTTTACTTCAATTATGAGATCCAGTTTGTTGGATCTAGTTTAAACACTGGGGTGTTGGAATTTTGAGACATGTTGATGGTTTGTGGGACAGCATGGTAGAACCTTTAAAATTATTGCTGGCCAGAAAGTCTGAAATACAAGATCTTATCAAAAGGAAGAGTTGAAGGGATAAAGGAGAAAGCAGATAAATTATGAGACTTAATTCTGATTTATAAGTAGCTTCTATATAATGTCAAGTAAAATAATACTTAACCAGAGGAAATAATAAACACTAGAAAACAAAATACAATCAAGTGCTAGGTTGTACAGTACAGATGATGAAAGCTACAGAAGAAAGGAGAAATACATGTCCACTTCAAATATTTCATGTTAACTTCCATTTGAGTCCTGAGTGATTTTATACATTTTCTCTTTTCATATCCATTCATCTGAGCATTCTGGTCATCTCAGTAACTGGCATTCCTGTTAAGCAAAAACCTGACCCCTAGATTCCTTTTTCTAAATAACTTTTCATCCTACTCACTTGGAACAGTGCCACATTCAAAATGACTTTGGCAGATCCAAAAGTTAAATCATTTAAAGGAAATGTATTTATGAAAGAAATGTGGTAACTGGAATATATAGCCACTGATCATAATAAGCGAGTATTTTACTATATACTAGCTGCCCAGGATGGAGCGGGGGAGGAGCATTTCGGCCCACTTAAAAGATACATTAAGAAAGGTTTAGAGTTCTCTGAACCGTGACAGGCAAATGAACTATTGAAATTGCTATAGAAAAGGTAATTATATGTGACAAGTTATAATTTGTGAGGTAAAGCCGGAAAAGCAAACCAGTGTATGTCACTCAGCTCCAGCAAGGATCAAGCCAAGTGCATTCAATGATGTTAAACCAAGCCACATGTTAATCTCCTTTTAGTGGAAAACAATGTTTTTAAAAAACAAGTTCTTATGTCTTACTTTCAAAATCTCTAGATCTTTTCCTCTGTCTTCCTATAGCTGACTTTGAAATAAATAGTTCATCTATTTCAGAACGTAAATTTAGTTTAACGGGATCCTGTTTCCATATTAACAGTTTACCATTATGATCTTTGTTTACAGGATCTACAAGTAATTTGAAAAGTCCTTAGGTTGTAGTCACTAGATCCAACATACAGAAATCCTGAAAGAAATGTAGGATGAGCAATGTCCCAATGATGGTGACAACACTATAAGTTTTGCCAAAATGACACAGAAGCATTCACTTAATAATCAATAAGGAAGATTGTTATTCAGTATAAAAACAATTACAAATGGACATTTAAACCCACAGTTATTGGGTCTAGAAATAACCAAAAGTTCACAATTGTAAACATTCCATTTGTAAAAATTGCAAACATTTATTGAAAAGCTGTAATATACAAAAAACTGTACTATGAACTGTGAAAGATACTGAGAAGTATAAGGCAGATCTTACATTCAATGAATTTATAATCTAGTAATTTGACATAGAAAGTATATTGACTTTCAGTCTGTACAAGATGGTATTGACTCATTTCTCCCTGCTTCTCCCTGCTGAGCTATGAATCCTGGAAATAACATAAAAGGCAACCAAAGGAGAATTCTAAAATGTGGTAAGGAGAAAGTAACTTATGCGGATCCTAACTGGAGGAAAAACACAGCAGCTGGACATCCACCCAAGAGAAGAAGGCAACCCAGACCTGTGTTTACCAACCCCCAACCTAGTAAGGCTTATTCCTCCCCGTGATTGTCCCTCTGACAACATCCTGCAAGCCCAGCATCGCTGGGATGATCAGGAGCCCTGACAGCAAAAAAGTGGCCAGGCCCCTCCACCGTCCCTTCACACCTCCCTCAAGAATGTGTTAAGAAATGACCCAGGGACTTTCCTGGTGGTCCAGTGGTTAAGACTCCGTGCTTCAAATGCAGGGGGCGTGGGTTCGATCCCTGGTCGGGAAACTAAGATCCCACAAGCCATGCAGCACCCCTTAAAAGAAAAAAAATGACCCAACCATATGCTATTTACAAGAAACTCATTTTAAATTCAATAATGTAGGTAGTTTGAAAGTAAAAGGATGTTAAATGGTATGCCATGGAAACATTAATTTAAAAAAATGTTAAGCAGGAATAGCTATGTTAAAATGTGATAAAGTAGGCTTCAGAGAAAAGAAAATTACTTAGAGACAAAGAGGGCGGTGACATAATGACAAATCTACAATTACAGTTGAGTACCTCAACACCCTCTTCTCAGCAAGTGATAGAACTACAAGAGAGAGAAGCAGAAAGAATTTAAAAGATCTGTACAACACAATCAACTAAGAGGTTCTAACTGACTTACATAGAACATTCCACCACTATCAGCTGAATAAATCTTTTTCTTTCAAGTGCCTATGGAACGTTCACCAAGATACACTATATCCTGGGCTATAACACAAACTTCAGCAAATTTAAAAGAACTAAAATCATTCAGAGTGTGTTTTTCAATATAAGCGGAATCAAACAAGAAATCAATTACCAAAAAAGAAAAATAATAAAAGACAATAGGAAAATCTCTTAACACATGGTAATTAAACAGAAAACTCCTAAATACTTGATGAGTCAGAGGAAATCTCAAGAAAAATGAAAAATACATTGGACTGAATGAAAATCAAAGCATGACATATCAAAATTTGTGGGATACAACTAAAGTACTGCTGAGAGGGATATTTTTATCACTAAATGCTTACATTTGAAATGGGGAAAGTCTCAAATCAATAACCTAAGTTCTTACCTCAAAAAACTAGAAAAAGAAGAGTAAATAATCCCAAAAAACAATAAAGATAATAAGATCAGAGTAAAAATCAATGAAATTGAAAACAGGAAAATTGAGAAAATCAATGCAACAAAAAGCTGGTTCTCTGAAAAAAATCAGTAAGTTGGTAAACTTCTAGAAAGACTGAAAAAAAGAGAGAAGACACAAATAACCAATATCAGGAATTAAACTGAGGATATCACTACAGATCCAACAGACATTAAAAAGATACGGAAATACAACAAACAACTTTATGCTCATACATTCTACAAATTAAAAGATATTGACCAATTCCTTGAAACCCACAAACTACCAAAACTCAATCAAGATGAACTATCTATTATGAATAGCTCTATTAAAAAAAACTTTTTTAATTAAATCTGTAATTTAAAAGTTCCCAACAAAAACATCTCCAGGCCCAGATGATTTCACTGGAGAATTCTACCAAACATTTAAAGAATTAACATCAATTTTACACAACCTATTCCAGAAAAGAGAAGAGTAGGAAACACTTACAAACTCACTTTATTAGGTCAGTATACCAAACCAAGATAGTTTAAATAAAAAAGAAAGACAATAAAAAAGAAAACTATAGACCAACGGTTCTCATCAACTTAGAAGCAAAAATCTTCAATAAATATCAGTAAATCAATTCCAAACAACATACAGCAATATTTATACACCACAACCAAGTAGGACTTACTGCTATGTAAGGCTGGCTCAACATTCAAAATCAATGTAGGGATTTCCCTGGTGGCACAGTGGTTAATCCGCCTGCCAACGCAAGGCACATGGGTTCTATCCCTGATCCGGGAAGATCCCACATGCTGCGGAGCAACTAAGCCTGTGTGCCACAACTACTGAGCCCATGTGCCACAACTATTGAAGCCCACACGCCCAGAGCGTGTTGTGCCACAACAAGAGAAGCCACCGCAATAAGAAGCCCACGCACTGCAACAAAGAGTAGCCCCCGCTCACTGCAACTAGAGAAAGCCCGCGCGCAGCAACAAAGACCCGAGGCAGCCAAAAATTAATTAATTAATTAATTTAAAAAAAAAAAAATCAATGTAATCTACTGCATCAACAGACGAAAGAAGAAAAATCACATGAACACATTACCAGATACAGAAAAAAATCATTTGACAAAATCCAACAACCATTCACAGTAAAAACAAAACTCAGCAATTTAGGAATAGAGGGCAATTATCTTAATTTAATAAAGAGCATCTTCAAAAACCTACACTAATGTCAGACTTAATGGTAAAATTTGTATCTTTCTCCCCAAAATCAGGAATAAGGGAAGAAGGTTCATTCTCACCACTCTTTTTTCAACATAATACTAGAAGTTTCAGCCAGTGCAGTAAGAAAAAGAAATAAATGGCATGCAGACTGGAAAGGAAGGAATAAAACATAAACATTCTCTTTTGACAGATGACATGATTGTCTACATAGAAAATCTCAAGAAATTGACAAAAAAACCTTCTAAAATTATCAAGGTTGAATGATACAAGGTCAACACACAAAAATCAATTGCATTTTTAAACACTAACAATGAACATATGAAATACAAAATTTTAAAACAATACAATTTACAGTCACTCTGAAGAAAATGATATCTCTAGGTACAGAGTTAACAAAACATGTATAGGATCTGTTTGCAGAAAATTACAAAATGCTTATGAAAGAAATCAAAGAAGACCTAAATAAATGGAGAGACATACTATATTCATGAATTGGAAGATTCAACATAAAGCTATCAGTTCTCCACCAAAGTGATCTATATGTTTAATACAATTCCTATCAAAACTCTAGTAAGGTGTTTTTGGTAGACAGAGACAAGCTTATTCTAATATGTATATAAAAGAACACAGGTACTAGAATAGTTAAAATAATCTTGACAAAGAACAAAGTGAAAGGAATCACTTTACCTGATATTAAGGCTACAAGTATATAGCTGTATATAGCTACAAGTTATCAAGACAGTGTGGTATTGGCAGAAGGATATACACACAGATCAATTAAACAAAATAGAAAAACCACAAATAGACCCACACAAATAACAAATATGCTCAACTGATTTTTCACATAGGTACAAAAGCAATTCAATGGAGGAAGAACAGACTTTATAAAATGTGGTGCTGGGGCAATTGGATGTTCATAGGAGCACACACACACACACACATACACACAAAAGAAACTCCACCTAAATGTCACACCTTATACAAAACAACTCAAGAATCACACAGTTAAACGTAAATACTAATAGTGTGATCCTTAAAAAAAAAAAAAGTCAAGCAATCAGGCATTGAGGTGCTCAATTAGGACAATGCGCCAAACCAAACGTAAAAATCAAACTTTTATTCACTTAATGTGACAGTGTAATCAAGAGGTGCTGGCTCCCTAGTGTTATATATTCCCCCCCCAAAATGGCCCAAGGTGAGGGTCAGGTGGATCCAGCACAGCCTGAGAACATTGTGTCACTGCTCAGGAGCCCTCAACAAAAGGTTCCTGCCTCTTTATGGATTCATGGGCTGGGGAAAGAGAGAGGGGAAAGGCTAGGAGCGGAAAGGTACTGAGGCAAAGTGGAGAAATGTAACTCAGCCAAGGACCTCAATAAAGAGGTCTCAGCAGAGGTGCTTGGGAAGTGTCTCAGCCAAGCTTCCCAATAAAGAGGTCTCTGACTGGAGGTGACTGGGCTAGGAATGCAGATATGCACACAAGCATGGCTTACCAGTGGGGGCCTTGACAGCAACTCCTTCAAGAAAACTACAGTGCACTGGCTGTGTGCCAGCTGGTGTGGGGTAGGCAACTTCCCCGCCCTCATGCAGGCTTCCAGTCACAACCCTGTAACTGTCTATGGTTGGGCCTGAAAGACCACACATAGGATTTTGTCCTGGAGTCAGACTCCTTAGAAAAGAGGAGATAATCCTCAAGATGTAGGGACAGGCAAAGGTTTCTTAGATGACACCAAGAGCATAATCCACAAAAGGGAAAGAATGATAAACTGGGTGTCATCAAAATTAAAATTTTTGTTCTGCAAAAGACTATAATGAGAATTAAAAGACAAGCAATAGATTGGGAAAACGTATTTGTGAATCATATATCTGACAAAAAAACTTGTATCTAGAATATTCAAAGAACTCTCAAAACTCAGTAGTAAGAAAAAATCCAATAAAGAACGAGCAAATTGGACTTCCCTGGTGGTCCAATGCAGGGGGCCCAGGTTCAATCCCTGGTCGGGGAACTAGATCCCGCATGCATGCCACAACTAAGAGTTCACATGTCTCAACTAAGAAGTCCGCATGCTGCAACTAAGAAGTCCGCATGCTGCAATGAACATCCTGCATGCCGCAATTAAGACCTGACACACCAAAATAAATAAATAAATAATAAATAAATATTAAAAAAAAAAGAATGGGAAAAAAGACTTAAACAGACACTTCACAAATGTAGATATGCAAATGGTAAATAAGGACTTGGAAATATTTTTAAAATCATTAGCTATCAAAGAAATGTAAATTAAAACCACAGTGAGATAATCACTACACATTTATCAGAATGGCTGATAAATAAAGAATAATGACAATACCAGATGCAGGCAAGCATTTGGTGTATCTTTTATATATTGCTGGTGGGAATGTAAAACGGTATAGCTATCCTAGAAAACAGTTTGGCAGTTTCTTATGAAACTAAACATGCAATTATCATTTTACACAGAAACTTCACTCTTGAGTATTTATCTCAGAGAAATGAAAACTTATTTTCACACAAAACCTATACACAAATACTCAAAGGAGCTTTATTCATATTAGCCAAAAACTGGAAATAGCCCAGATATCCTTCAACAGGCAGTTGTTAAACTGAGATAGAGACATACTGTGAACACTACACAGCAATAAAAGGGAACTATCGATACATACAATGTGGATGCATCTCCAGGAAATTATGTTAAATGAAAAAAGCCAATCCCCAAAGGTTACATACTGTATAATTCCATTTATATAGCATTTTTGAAATCACAAAATTTTTGAAAAGGAGAACACAAGTGGTAACGGTAATAATGGTAGGAAGAGATGGGTGTGGTTATAAAAAGTCAACATGAAGGTTTCTTGTGATGTTGAAACTGATCAGTACTCTGACTGTGGTGGAGGATACCTGAACCTATGCATCTGATAAAACTGCAGAGAACTAAATACACATTCACAAACATGAGTACAAGTGAAACCAGAAAATCTGAATAAAATAGATGGATTGTGTCAATGTCAGTATCCTGGTTGTGACAGCATACTACAGTTTTGCAAAATGTTAATATTAGGGGAAACTGGTAACGTGTACACAGATCTCTCTGTATTATTTCTCATACTTACATGTGAATCTACAATTATCTCAATAAAAATTTCCCCCAATATATCATCCATCTTTGCTGCAAAGCACATATTTGTTCTCAAGGCAAATGTTTGTCATAACCACTCTCAATGTATTTTATTTTATTTTTTTTAAGATTTGTTTTTTGATGTGGACCATTTTTAAAGTTTTTATTGAATTTGTTACAATATGTTTCTGTTTTATGTTTTGGTTTTTTGACCGCAAGGCATGTGGGATCTTAACTCCCCGACCAGGGATTGAACCCATCCCCCCACCCCACACACTGGAAGGCGAAGTCCTAACCACTGGACCGCCAGGGAAGTCCCTCAATGCACTTTAGAAACAGGCTACTAGAAATTAAAGGACCTTTATAGATTACCAATAGAGTGCATTCAGTTTTACCAATATCGAATTTCCCTTCTTTGAAGTCAGGCTTGGCCATAAGACTAGCTTTGGCCAATATAACATGTAAGAAAGTGACATGTGTCATTTCTGGGCAAAGGCTTTAAGAGCTAGTGCATGCTCTGACATCTTCTCTTTTTCTTCTGCCATGGTCTCACCAATGTTTCAGGTAGTGGCCATTCTGTCAGCCTGAGGATGATGATGACTTGGAAGCAGAGATCCCAGATGACTCATGATGGTTACCAATAGGAGAAGCAAGATATAAATTCTGATTGTTTCAAGCCTTGTACTATGGGTGTTCTTTATTACTGCAGCATAACTTAGCCTATCCTGACTGATATATAGCCCAACACCTCTCATATTACAAGTACTAAAACCAAGAGCCAACAGCTTAGAGCCCAGTCTACCTAGGAAGTTAGTGATAGAGATAATACTATGATCTAGATAGCCAGAGTCCCAGAATGGTGCCATTTCCAATACAGATTTTATCAATGTGCTTCAGGCTATTTGTTCATAAGAATAAAATTAAAATACAAATAAAAGTTCTGTACCAAATAGAATAATCAAATTAGTTTGCCAATTGATACCAAAAATGAAAGAACAGATTTTTAAAAGTAGACTGAATGAAATATTCGTACTTCTAATTTTATCATATAGTTCTGAATCAGCAGCCCATCATTCAGAGGGGGGAAGAAGCAACTGATTCAGATGAGTCACATTGGAGAAACCCTTGATATTTTGAAAATTAAAATGTCAACAAGCCACATAATAAGAGAAATGGGAGGCACTGGCTCCATCCTTTTGAACATTTCTACAAAATGAATCAAAATCAAATATCAACCCTAGAGGTTTATTGACCTACAAAAAGATGTTTGGGAATTCTGTAAAGAGATGCTTCAGTGGTGGTCATGAATATTTGGGAAGTTAAAAGGGAATTTGTGAAGGTAAGCAGCATGTTTTTTCCTAACAAAGAGATTGTTTTACTCAGCATGGTTTTTTGTGAACACTCTAAGAACCTGAAAGATTTCCCATGGTATATGTAAAAAATTCAAAATTTGATTTTAAAAAAATAAAAAGAAAACTTAGCAGCCATTCCAGAATCATTTAAGAAAATAGCCCTCCATCCTCATTTGCTACATGTCACACCAAACGAAAGAATATATGCACTTCTCTGACTGCACGACAGAACCTCTTAAAAACTTCCAGTTACCCAGTCATTCAGGCATTAAGGCTTTACTGAAAATATTCTACTATAATAACAGATCACGAAGAGAAAAAGATGTAGCTGATATTTTCTTCAGGAAAAAAACTTCACCTTGTCCTTGATTAACTATTCTATTAATTTTTTACTTCTTGAAACCATGAGTTTCTTCCCCTCTAATTTTAATTCTGATGATAAACATAATATGGTCATTGTAGAAAATTTGGAAAGTTTAGGCAAGAGAAAATAAATGCAAAAAAATGTTTTCCTACAATCCCACTCCCCAAGCAGAGACTAGTATAATTTTGGCAAATTTCCTTTGTCCTTTGCACATATCAAATAGAGTCAAGGTGACAGTTTATTGATAATTCTGAATCCTTTTTGTGTTCCAGTCATCACTATGTCAATAATATTTTCTAATATTATTTAAAAATCATTATTAAGCTCATTTTAATAGATGTACAAAATCCTATCGTAACATGTACTGTTACTTATTTAATCAGTCCTCCAACATAGGACATCCTGGTAATTTCCTCACTTTCATCATCATAAGGTATCTGAGTTAATTCAACTTTATTACATATTCTTTTTCATTATTATTTTGATCTATCCTGAGCTTTGGAAGATTATTTAATATGGCCCTTTCATTTCCAGGCTGCCCTGCTTCTCCATTTAGCTGCTTCTTCTCTAAATTGTCCTAAGAAACTTGAACAATCTTCTCTTCACAGACACACTTCAACCTTGGATTCCAGCAAATGCTTTCTGGTGCTCTCGCTGATCTCTCTCCCGACAGGTAGGTAGGTAGGTAGATAGATAGATAGGTAGATAGACAAAGACAGAGATATCTATAAAGAAAGAATATCTCACATTCATAAAATAAATAAATGCTTAATTGCCTAAATTTTAAAAATCCCTCTTTATTTTTGTGCATTTCTAAAGGCAACTATAGTATGATAAAAATAGAAAAGCATTGGATTGAAATCAGATTCTGAATACAATTCTACTTCTCTCTTACATGTCACTAAATTACTTGAGCCCTGTTTCCTCATTTGTAAAATAAGAAATGTACTTAGAGATCTCTAAGTTTTCTTCTAACTCTATTGTTCTCTGACTGGAGCAGTTTATAATTCTGCTCAGTTGAGTGATCTTGTTTACCAACCGGACTTCAAAGGGGAAAGCCGAAGCCTCTCCTCGTATTCCAGATAGGACAGGTCTGCACGAGAATTAGAGCTTTACCAAAGTTGGAAGACTTGGGTACAGAAGTCAGGAAAGTTGCCACCAACTACCCCAGCCTGAAGTACTAATGTGGATGGTTTTCAAGAGATGAACCGAAAGCTGCTAACAATCTGGTGAGCCTCTGGGAAGCTCCTCGCACTAACTCACTCAGTCTGCTCACAGTCAACAGGTGAGTCACAAGAGTTCACTTTGGGGACTTCACTGGTGGCACAGTGGTTAAGAATCTGCCTGTCAATGCAGGGGACAAGGGTTTGAGCCCTGGTCTGGAATCCGCCTGTCAATACAGGTGACAAGGGTTCGAGCCCTGGTCCGGGAAGATCCCACATGCCGTAGAGCAACTAAGCCCGTGTGCCACAACTATTGAGCCTGTGCTCTAGAGCCCACATGCCACAACTACTGAGCCCATGTGCCACAACTACTGAAGCCCATGCACCTAGAGCCTGTGCTCTGCAACAAGAGAAGCCACCTCAATGAGAAGTCTGCACACCACAACGAACAGTAGCCCCCGCTCGCTGCAAATAGAGAAAGCCCACGTGCAGCAACGAAGACCCAATGCAGCCAAAAATAAATTAATTAATTAATTAATTAATAAAAAATAGGTTAAAAAAAAGAGTTCACTTTGAAGCTATTACGTATCTTAGGAACTTCATGTAATCTCCCAGAGACCAGCTCAGTATGCAGGACCAATGTGATAATTCTCAAGCTCACCTAGAAGCAGCTGGAACTTCTGTCTGCCTTCATATCTAACCTCAACTGCCTCTGGCGCTTCTCCTTCTCTTCTACCTCAAACTCTCACTGAGGACCATGTAGTAAGGGGGATACTGAGAAACGTATTTCATGCCTTTGAGAGTCTCTCAACTTCATCTGTAAAATATCTATTAAACAGATAGTTATTTAGTCTCTACTACAGTCATGGTACTAAGCTTGGTACTACTACAACAGGTACCAAGAAACATAACAGGAGTAACCACTGCCCTTAAGAAGCTTACAGCCAATTCGAAGAGAAGATACCTCCAGGAACCAAAATTGGATGCATATTGAGCTAGACACTCAAGATATAGGGGGGCCCACCTTCCTTTTAGTGCTATTCAAAAGCCATGCTTTTAAGATACTAAAAGTTACTTATAGAAAAAGGAATAACAGGTGAAAATCAGGATAAACCCCAGAGCTTACCTGCTGTATATATCCCCTGCTTGAAGAAAGCTCAAAGGAAAATATGTGGAATCCCCAGGAGGGAGCCCATGAGACCTATAAAAGGGGACTCCTCAAGTTGGGTTTTGGTGCCTGGTGCTTTGGATTAGTGCTTCTTTGTAATCCCTGTTTATTGTCCTTGCAACATTCTAAATGATGTAAAGTACATGAGATTTTTTCCCAAAATCATTTTGTGATTCATTTCTCAAGAACTTAAGAAGTAGTTCTTTGGATGCTCAGCAGATGCATGGCAGGGGGACCTGGAAAAGCATGACACCATGTGTTGTGGGCTACATTGTGTTCTTCCAAGATCTTTACATGGAACCCCTAACCCCTAAGAATGAGACTGTATTTGGAGATAAGACCTTTAAAGGCGTAATTAGGTTAAAATGAGGTCATATGGATGGGACTTCTTCAACTTGACTGGTGTCCTTATGAGAGAAAATGTGGACACACACAGAGGCACCACAGGTATATGCACACAGAGGAAAGATCATGTGAAAACACAGTGAGAAGGTGGCCATCTGCAAGCTGAGAAGAGAGGCCTCAGACGAAACCAAACCTGACAACACCTTGATCTTAGAGTTCTAGCCTCCAGAACTGTGAGAAAATCAACTTCTGTTGTTTCAGCCCAGCCTATAGTATTTTGTTATGGCAGCCGCAGCAAACTAATACACTTATGGTAGCCACCACGGGCACTACCATGGGATTTGGAACAGCTGCTATGGACACGGGTCCTACAGCCTAAAAGAAGCCTCCTAACAAGAAGTTTTTGGCCAATGATCAGCATAAATTAATAAAATTCTCTATTAGTTTGAGGCGATGCATAGGTAAGTACAGAGAAGATATAAGCTTCATGAGGGCAAGACCCTTACCTATATTACTGACTGCTGTATCCATAGTGTAAGCATATATTCGATGAATTTTGAAAAATACATAATCTTATAAAACTATCACATACAGATATAGAATGTTTTCACCACCTCAAAATGTTCCCTCATGCTCCTTCACAGTCAATCTCCTTCCCCAATCCCCTATAAAGGAAATTACGCAGAATATAGTCTTTGGGTCTTGGCTTATTTTACTGAGCTTTGAAATTCATCTGTTCCTTTTTATTTGTTAGGAAAGTCAGTCTCACACATGCAGTCTTTCAACCTCTGCTCGGTCACACAAAAATGGGCCTTAGGCCTGGAAAACTTCCTTACCGAGAGATAAGGAGCCCACACAGCCTGTGCCAGGCTGACTGCTTTCCCTGTCTCATGCTGAATGAGTATTCCTTTGTTCTGCTTAAGCATGTATGTCAATGGCTCTCAAGCATGGCCATAGGTTTCAGTATTTCAGACTCCACACGGGAGAGGTCAGTGTCCTGCTGCTACGGTACAAGAGGGGTGCACATAGGCCAATTTCCCTGGTCAGCTGCCAGGGGCATCTGCTAGCCATCAGAGATGGACACACACTGGAGCTGATCTTGCTGTCTCTTCTCTATGTGAGTGAAAGCACCGTTCCATCCAGTGTTTGACTGTGCTGTGCTTTCCCTGGCAACTCTGACACCAAGTTATAGTGGGGAAAGGTGTTTGGACTTCTATTCCTGGGAGCTGGCATTGTGATGATCTTTGCTGTCCTGGCAGTGATTACTGGTACATGGTGTCCTGCCCCACATTACTGTTGAGTAACATTACGTTGTATGGATATCATAATTTGCTTATCCATTCACCAATTGATGGACATTTGGAGTGTTTCTACTTATGGCCATTATAGATTATGTTCCTCTTAACATTTGGGTACAAATCATTGTGTGAATATGAGGTTTTTTTGGTTTGTTTTGTTTTTACTCTTGGATAAATATGTAGTAGTACTGCCAGACAGGATGTTAAGTGTATATTTAAATTTATAAGAAACTGCCAAAATGTTTTCTAAAATGGCTGCACCATTTTGCATTCCCACAGCAATGCATGAACGTTACAGTTGTTTCTCATCCTCACGAACTCTTGCTATTATAGACTTTTTAATTTTAGTCATTCCACTAAGTGGGCAGTGGCACTTCACTGTATCTCCGTGATGACTAATGATGTTGAGCCTCTTTTCATGTGCGTATTTACCATTTGTATATGTTCCTTGATTAAACGTCTATTCATACCTTAGCCCATTTTTTTAAAAACTGAGTTATCTTATTACTGGGTTGTAAAAGTTTTTTCTCTATTCTGGATACAATTTCTTTATCAGCTATCAGTTTCAAAAATATTTTCCCTCGGCCTGTGGATTATTTTTCCCTTTATTTGACAGTGTCTTTTCAAAACAAGTTTTGGTGACATCATCAAGAAGGTGCTATCGATTGATCGATCCTGACTTCGGTTCCTCTCACAAGAAGAGCTAGCAATTATGCGTAGACAAAAACACCATTGTGAAAATCCCAGAACCCAGGGGTGAGGCTGAAGCACCCGCCTGGCCCACAGAGACCAAGAAGGAGAGCACTAAAAAGGTGAGGAGAGAGGCTACACTCTTACCGCATCACTGCTCCCCAGGCTGGCACAGTGCCAAACCGAGAGGGCCCCCGTCAGCTTACTGTTTCTCCAGGGGAAAATGAGAGACCAAGTTAGACACCCAGCTCCCCCAGCACTGTAGGACACTTCCCAGGAGGGCCATTTGGGTCTCACCTCCCAGGAATTACTGGGTAATCTGCAGGGTTCAGCCGTGGGGATCAGATAAAGATGGGGAAGGAGGGCAGGACTTACATCAATCAGATCTTCATGGACCACATTCCTGCTTGCAGTGGCACCAGAGTAGAAATCTCAGCCAGTGGCTCTGCCCATCTGCAGAGCCAACTTGGTGGCCCCGTCTGGTCAGGGAGCTCATCCAACGTGCAAAGGGATTTCAATCTAAAGTGGAATGGAGATATGAAATGGAGAATCTCACGCATGCGCCCACAGGAAAATGAAACTTAAGAAATGAAACAGTGGTTTCCCCTAAATGCCTGACTTATGGAAAACTAGAACTTATCTCCTAACCAATGAACATCCACCGAGAATCTCTCCCCATCGTCACGCAAGCCAATGAATTTGCTGCTTGAACCCTGAATGGACTCCCCCGACTCTTTGCACCCCTTCCGCATTAACACAGCCTGCCCCAAACCTTCAACAGACTCGCCTGTAGCTTGCTACAGTATGTTTCCCGAACTGCAATTCCTCTGCTATTCCGGAATAAATTCAATTTCTGGTAATATGAGCTTGCCTCAGCTTACCTCTTTTTTTAGGTTAACAGGCAGTTCTACCTGATTTGGTGCCCAGTCAACAGACTGTACAAGGAGTGGAGCCCATTCTACCATGTCGCAAGGGCAGGAAAACAAATTTACAGCCCTGCCCAACTGTTGAGCATAGGCTCCAGTCCCATCCATCCAGCAAGCATGGCCAAGAACACCGGCAACCAGAGAGCCCATCCTACAGCCCCACTCTGGCAAAGAGCGAAGCCAGCAGCCCTCCCCAACAAGTATAGCCTCTGGTCTTCCATAACCAGGGAGCCTGACCAGTACCCTGAGCAGACTTGGAGCCCAGCCTACAGCCCTGCCCAATCACGGACACCACTCAGGAATCCGCTTGAATGCACAGCCTAGCCAGCAGGTCCAACTGACTCTACAGCCCAGCCAGGGGCACCCTCCACACACACACCTCCGAGCACCTCACCCACATAGAGACCCTGATAGCAAACCATGGGCTCTACCAGCTGACGTGTCCAGTACCCCAAACTGAGCTGACTGTTGAAGCTCTTTCCCTGCCAAAGTGAACCTGTAAAGTCTAGAAGAGGAGACGGAAACACGCAGATACCAACGCAAGGAATCCAGGACCATGAAGAATCAGGTAAACATGATAAAACCAAAGGAAACTAATAAAGTTCCAATAACTGAACCTAAAGAAATGGAGAGTATGAACTCACAAAGAATTCAGAATAATCCTCTTACAGAAGTTTAGTGAAGTACAAGAATATATCCTAAAGGAAATTAGGAAAACAATGAACGAATGAGATGGCCCTTGAGGGCATTATGCTAAGTGAAACAAGTCAGACAAAGACAAATACTGTGTCTCACTTATATGTGCAATCTAAAAAAAAAACTGAAGTCATAGAAACAGAGAACAGATAGGACAGATTGGTGATTGCGGGGGCAGGAGGAGGGGCAGTGAAAAAGCACAAATTTCCAGTTATAAGATCTATAAATTCTAAGGATGTAATGTACAGCATGGTGACTATAGTTAACAATGCTGTATTATATATTTGAAAGTTGCTAAGAGAATAGATCTTTTCTCATCACAAGAAAAAAAATGTAACTATGTGAGGTGATGAATGTTAACTAAACATATTGTACTAATCATTCCATAATATATACATGCATCAAATCATTATATTGTACACCTTAAACGTATACAATGTTATATGTCAATTATATCTCAATAAAATTGTGAAAAAAGATGAATAAGTTCTGGGGATGTAATGCACAGCATGGTAATTATAGTTAACAATACTGTATATTTAGAAGTTGCTAAAAGAGTAGATTTTTTTTGTTTTAAAATTTTTTCTTCTTTTTCCTTTTTTTTAATGGAAGTATAGTTGATTTACAATATAGTGTTAGTTTCAAGTGTACAGCATAGTGATTCAGTACTTTTACAGATTATATTCCATTATAGGTTATTACAAAATAATGGGTATAATTCCCTTTGTTCTACAGTAAATCCTTGTTGCTTAAAAGAGTAAATCTTAAAAGTTCTCAACACACACACAGGATCATAACTATGTGAGGTGATGGATCTGTTAACTTTTACTGTAGTAACCATTCTGTAATATATACATACACCAAATTGCACATGTTAAACTTACACAATGTTTTATGTCAATTATATCTCAATAAAGCTGGAAAAAAATAAACTTTTTAAATGAAAAGCAATTTTTTCATTTTGATGAAGGCCATGTTATCTTTTTTTTTCTCTTTCATGGTTTGTGTTTTTTGTGCCCTGAGAAATCACTGTCTAGACCATGATCACAAATATTTTCTCCAATAGTTTCTTCTAAACTTTTTATAGTTCTAACTTTAATATTTATGTCTATCATCTATTCCAATGAATTTTTATATATCATGTGAAATGCATTCCGCATACATTAACTGTTTATCTTATCAAAATACCTATATAAATTTTTTATCTAGTTTCAATAATAGCATTGTAATTTTGATTTTTTAAAAGTCATTTCCCTGTCTTTTAGAAATACATACTGAAAGTCTTACTGATGAAATGCTATTATTACCAGGGAGTGTGAAGGAGTAGGCAGAAATATAATAGCTGAAGCAATGTTGACCACAGTTGATGTTTTTTGGGGCTGACTGACAGCTACATAAGAGTTTGTTGTACTAGCCTCTCACTTTTGTATGTTTGAAATTTTCTACAATAAAACTTAAAAAAAAAATTTGCAACACGAGGAAACTAAGCTGGAGAAAGACAGTTGAGGATACTTATGTTTTTAGATTTATTCTTGGTTAAGTCACACTTCAATTGAGTTACCTGATTAGAAGGAAGAAAAAATAACATAAACACACCAAACACATTATGATTATGGTTGACAATCTTAAAATAAAATCCCAGATGTATTATTTACTGTAACTCTACACAATTACACTCTACGCCATTTGGTTAGAATGGGATTTGCACTTAAAGTTGTGAAGATCAAATAAAAATGAGCAAGATATCTGGCACATAAAGGTTAGTCTGATATCTTCAGTTTCATTACCTATCCCAATGCCTACCAAATACTGGGCATGTGCTTCACATTTTAAAATTAATTTGAATAGGATTTAATCTCATACTGCTCTGATGGCCTATATTAGAGGAGTCTAACGTAGAGCAAAATGGCATGCTCTTCAAGAATCAAAACTCTTAACTTGTTTTTGTAAGGTTTTGCCTTACAAAAATCCTGGCACACTGAGTACTTGCATTTGAGATCTCAACTGTACAATTTAAGCAGCAGCATCAAATGAAAGTATTAAAAAAAGAAAAATGACCCCTGCTTTCTTTCCATTCTGCAATAGCAGTTCTATTTAAACTGAGAGAGGCAACAGTTCCAAGGATTAATTTGGTAATCAATAGAAGTATAATTTCCTTTTCTTATAAGGAAGTTCCAAGACACATGCATAGTTACCTATCAGGCTCTCTTACTCTTTTTAAGGTTTCTTATTTGTCTGACATAGCAGCAGGAGAAAGACACTAATTTTCGAATCTGGCAGACCTAGGTCAAATTCTGAGTTTCTCCCTTCCTGATCTTTGAAAGTCAGTAAATCTCTTCTTTGCCAATTTCATCTGTCAACTAGGGTTTAAGAACAAATATTTACTGGTTGCCTACCACGTGCCAAGAAATCATGTAAGTGAACAAAAGAGAAATTCCCAGTCCATGTGCAGTTTACATTCTAGTAGTTAAATAACTTACCTAGTCATATACTTACTAGTTGGCTGAACCATAATTCAAAGACAGTAGTCTCAGTGTAGAGCATATACTCCAAACCACTAAGTTATATCACCATTTTATTGTGAGATTAAATTACATAAGCTGTGACTAGATGGAAACTCAATCATAGCAACTAAAATAACTCATTTTCTTTTTTTCAATCACCTTTACTAAGATATAATTTACATACAACAAAATACATTCACTTATTAATTTTTATGGCCTCAAAGTTATTCATAATATTACCTAGTTATTCCTTTAATGTTTACAGTATCTGGTAATTGGTAACTTGTGTCTTCTCTTTCCTGATGAGTCTGGCTAGATGTCTGTCAATTTTGCTATTTTTTTAAACTAGCTTTTGGTACCAGTGATTTTTTTCTATTGTGTTCCAATTTAATATTTTATTGTTTTCTATTTTTACCTTTATTGTTTCCATCCCTCTACTTACTTGGATTTAACATGTTCTTCCTTTTCTAACTTCTTAAATTGGAAGCCTAGATTATTGATTTAGACCTTGTTTTTTTTCAATCATAAGCAAGTAAAGCTAAAAATTTCCCTCTGAACACTACTATAGCTACATTTCACAAATTTCAATGTTATGTTCTCATTTTCATTCCATTCATGTTACATTCTCATTTCCCTTGTAATTTATTTTCTGAGGTTTTCTCTCTCTCTCTTTTCCATCATTCTTCTAGACTTACTGAGTATATTTTAGTTTTCCATCTTGTTTCCACTACTGCGTTATTGGCTATACATGTTTGTAGTTGTTTTAGTGGTCATGCTAGGGTTTATACATCTTTAATTTATCACAATCTTCCTTCAAATAATATTATACCATTTTACTTAAAAGAACTTTCAACAATATACTTCCATATCACCCTGCCATCCTTGTTTTTATATATTTTACTTTTACATATTTCATAAACATGACAATAATATTTATATTTTTTGTCTTTAAAAGTCAATTATCTTTTAAAGAGATTTCAATTAGAAAAAACAATTTTGATCTCTATCCTCTTATTTACTACTTCTGGCACCCTTCACTCCTTTTATCTACATAAAAATTTTCATCTGTGACATTTTTCTTCAATGTTTTTTATATTTTATAGTGCAGGTCTGTGGCAACAAATTTTTTCAGCTTTAGTTTGTCTGGAAAAAAAAAAACAAAAACGTTTTTCCCTATTTTGGAAGAATAGTTTCACTGGGTATAGAACTTAAGGTGGAATTTTTCTTTTAGCACTGTAGAGAAATCATTCCATTGTCTTCTACATTACTTGTGTGTGTGTGTGTGTGTGTGTGTGTGTGTGTGTAAAAGACCAGTTTTTCTTATCTTTGTTCCCCTGTACAGAATATATCTCCTCACACACACACCCCAACTGCTCCTAAGAAATTTCTTTTAATCATTTAATTTTAGCAATTTGATTATGATGTGCCTCTATGTGGTTTTCTTTGTGTCTAACCTGCTTGGGTTGCGGTTCCTTGAACTTCTTGGGACTGTTCAAATATGAACATTTTTCAGCTACTATTTCTTCAAGTATTTGCTTGCCCTCTTTCCCTTTTTCTGGGACTCCAAATGAATTAATATTTTCTACAGGTTACTGAGGCTCTGTTGATTTTTTTTCAGCTTTTCCTTTTGACTTTCAGTTTGGGTAGACCCTATTCATATATCTTAAAGTTCACTGATTTTTTTTATTTTGCAGTATCTAATCTGCTATTAATCTCATCCAATAAGTATATTAAACATTGTATTATTCTGCTCCAAAAGCTCCATTTGGTTCTTCTTCATAGTTGAATCATTATTGTCATGGTTTCCATTATATCTTTAAGCATATTCATAATAGCTGTTTTAAGGTTCTTTAATGCTTTAGTATCTTTTATTGGATTTTGGCCATTGTTAATTTTACATTCTTGATTGCTAGATTTTGTTTCAGCTTTTAAATAGCATTGGACATTTTTCTGCCAGGTGGTTAATCTGCTTGCCAATAAGGTTGATCTTTTCAAAACTTCTTTTTCAGCTTTGTTATGAAAAGTCTAGAGTAGCCTTTACATTATGGCTAGTTCTGCCACACTTCTAATGTATGACCTTTCTGGAGTCTCTATGGAAATGTCATAGGTGTTAAATGAGCACCCTCCAATCTAGCGGTCAGAATTTTAACATCTCCCAGCCCTTTGTGAGCTATGGGAATTTTCAGCTAACAACTCCCCAACTATCTTTCCCCAGTCTCATTGGTTTCTACCCTATAAATTTCTGGATTTGTATTCAGCATCACACCCAAGGGACTCATAAGCAGATTTCTGGAGCTTTTTCTCTGCACAGCTCTCTCCTCTCCTGTACTCTGTCCTGCAAATTCCAGCTGCCTCATCTCTTCTCCACACTGTGATCTCTGTCTCCTGAAATCAGGAGAATCATTTTGCTCATCCTGGGATCCCCACCCCTGTTTCTCTGGCAGAAAACCAAAGTGATTTTAGGATTCACCTTATTTGTTTCCTTTCTCAGGGATCAGAGTTCAGGAATGCCTCTTATCTACTGTTTAAAAAACAAATGCTGTTCCATAAATTTTGTCCAGTTTTCTAGGTGCTTAAAGTTGGAGAGCTAGGCTGGTCCCAATTACTCCATCAAGTCCAGAAGTCAAAATCCATCTCATTTTCTTTTTATATTACAAAACATACAGTTTCCAGCCATCAACAGCCTCAAGAAAAACTTCTTAGGAAAGGTACATAAGAATTGTATCTCTAGCACATGAATATCAGGAACTGATGCTACAGAATCATGAGACAATTAATCTTTCAGAGAAAGTTCAGGAGAACAGCTATTTTGGAGTTCTTTGCTGCCAGCAGGGAATCATAAACAATTGATTTTTTTTTTTAAGCCTGTAACTATTTTTGGCTTAGGTCACTGAATCCAGGCTTTTTTTTGTCAGTATTTTTTCTCCAGTTAGTAGAGCAAGTATAGTCCACAGTTTGGCAGTTGGGATAAGCTACTGACAGGCACTGTCATTTGGTTTGCAACTTTGGTGATGACACAGGGAAAAGTCCCTCATCTAGGGTAAGCAGATGGGATACTCAAAGACAGAAAAACAGAGAAGACATAATGAACTGAAGATGAATTTATTCCCTCATTGTTTTTGTCTTAGTGAAGAAATGCCATGGGAGGTGTTGGCAGAAGTCTGACAAGAGCTGAGGATAATCATTTCCCTTCTCTTGGCATAGGGTAGAGCAATTAGCTGCTCTTGGAAAACAGGAGTAAAGTTTCAGGGAAAAGCAACAAAAATGGTTAGGCAATGGAAAAAAAGAAAGAATCTGTGGGGGAAAGGGCTTAAAACTGACATTGTTTATACCGTGAAGAACACTAAGGTATCTTCACATATATTAGTTTCCATTTATGAAGCACATTAAAAACCCTTTCACAAAACACTGCCAGATTATCTGATTTTATCTTCATAATAACCTGTGAGCATAAGGTATTATTTCTATTTTATAGAGACACAGACTAAGAAGCAGAGTTTAAGGGATTTGACTCAAACCGCAGAGCCAGCTGATGGCAGAGACCAAAAAAACAAAAAACGAACCTGTTCCAATCCATTCAACACGGGCATTTTGGCTATCATTCTTTATCTCCATAAAGGATGCCACCAAGGAAACTAGCTTTAATAAGTGAAATCAAAAGCACAGCAACAAGACGGGAATAAAGACACAGACCTACTAGAGAATGGACTTGAGGATATGGGGAGGGGGAGGGGTGAGATGTGACAGGGTGAGAGAGTGTCATGGACATATATACACTACCAAATGTAAAATAGATAGCTAGTGGGAAGCAGCCGCATAGCACAGGGAAATCAGCTCGGTGCTTTGTGACCACCTAGAGGGGTGGGATAGGGAGGGTGGCAGGGAGGGAGATGCAAGAGGGAAGAGATATGGGAACATATGTATATGTATAACTGATTCACTTTGTTATAAAGCAGAAACTAACACACCATTGTAAAGCAATTATACTTCAATAAAGATGTTTAAAAAAAAAAAAAAAAGCACAGCAACATCAAAAGACTCCAGAAAGAGTTTCCTGGCATTTTCTGGAATTCTGGGTAAAGACAGAAAACTGAATACACATACCTATTTTCACTACCTATCAAAGATCCATTGAAATAGTAAAGGGATTTTTTTTTAAAGGCACAACCCACAAAAACATGGAGAACATGAGATGAAACAAAAACAAATTCTGAGAGAATACAAAACAGAAGGAAATAAATATATGATTTAGCAGACACAAGAAAACTGAATCCTTAGCTGGCAGCAATAAACCCTGGAAATTGGCAGTATCAGGTATCTTCGGAAATGTGGGTAAAGGGATGACTTTTAAAAAGAAAATTATCTGAACGTCTAGTAGATCTCACATCCCCAGTCTACTCTGGATAGCCAGGAAACCAGCAAACCTCTGCAGCAGCAAAAGATTGGAGGTCTTTTCTTTAAAGAATGTAAGACAGAGGTACCTCCCTTCTGGACTGATGTCACTGCAAATAGCTCAAGGGTCAGCTACTAAAAATAGCTTACTAAAAATAGAGGATATTGCTGCCCCATTGGGCTCACAGAATGCTGTCAGCCAGCTATCACCCTCCAGGAAGGAGACTTTAGATTCTTCTCTGCAGAATCTCACCAGCGCTAGAGGATATAAACATCAGAGGTCCCCCATTCCAAAGCACTAGGTGGAGCAACCTGCAAGGGAGCTCTCAGTTGACAGTCTGCACTCATGTTTTCACATTTTTAGTGAAAATTAACCTTTTAGTTCCCTCTGAAAACTGAGCAGAAAGCCACAGATCAGCACACATCTAGGGAAAACTTCTTCTAATATGTGTTTTTTCCAATGCCACTAAGCAATTGTCCAATTCTCAGTGGACACTGACTGGGTATGCTACAATTTAACTCAATTCTAGCACTATCTACCTGGAAAGCATCAGATCTCACCTGTTAAGGACTCAGCCCTTCCCGTTCAGACTCCAATCACAAGTCCCAGTTGTCACCTGTGCTTCTGACCAAATGGCTATCATCAGAGGTTCCCACAACCCACTCCTTGGGTTCAGTTAGTTTGCTAAAGCCACCCACAGAACTCAGAGAAACATTTGCTTATGTTTACCTGCTTATTATAAAGGGTATTTTAAAGGATACAGATGAACAGGCAGATAAAGAGGTGGTACACAGGGTGAGGTCCAGAAGGCTCCCTAGAGCAGGAACTTCTGTCTCCATGGAACTAGGGTATACCACCCTCCTGGCATGTGGATGCATTCACCAACCCAGAAACTCTCCAAATCATTTTGTTCAAGAGTTTAAAGCTTAATATGCATTTCCCATGCCACCCACTTCCCCTTCCCAGAGGCTGGTGGATGGGGCTGTAAGTTCCAACCCTCTAGTCACTTGGTCTTTCTGGTGACCAGCCCCAACCTTAGGCTGACTAGGGGCAGCACCCTAAGTCACCTCAGTAAAGCTCAGGTGTGGGGACTTCCCTGGTGGTCCAGTGGTTAAGACTCCAAGTTCCCAGTGCATGGGGCCCGGGTTCAATCCCTGATCAGGGAACTAGATCCCGCATGCTGCAACTAAGAGCCCACGTGCCACAACTACAAGATCCTGCGTGCCACAACTAAGACCTGGCACAGCCAAATACATAAATAAATTTATAAATATTAAAAAATAATAAAGCTCAGGTGTACTCAAAAGGGGCCCCTCATGAATGACAAATGATACTCCTATCACTCAGGAAATTCCAAGGTTTAAGGAGCTCTCTGCCAGAAACCAGAGGAAAAGACCAAATGTATTTCTTATTATAACATACTTATAAACTAAAAGATGCAGGTGGAGGGAAAAATTGAGAGAGGAAAAATGACAGAGAGACACTATGAAGAGAGAAGAATCACCCCACTCCTCACCAAAAAAAAAGCAAAACAAAAACTATCAGGCAATTTCCAATTTCAGATCACTGGAGACAAAGAGACCATCCCTCAAGCAACAAGAAAGGAAAAATGGGATTCAAAGTGGCTTAATCTCAGTACTGCAAGCTAGATAACAATGGTGAAATCCTTTTAAAATTCTGAAGGAAAATTATTATCAAACTAGAATTCATTACCAAGCCAAACTACCATTTTTTTATTAGTTATCTATTTTATACATATTAGTGTATACATGTCAATCCCAATCTCCCAATTCATTACACCACTAACCCCCCCTCCACCACTTTCCCCACTTGGTGTCCATACATTTGTTCCCTACATCTGTGTCTCTATTTCTGCCCTGCAAACTGGTTCATCTGTACAATTTTTCTAGATTCCACATGTATGCGTTAATGTATGATATTTGTTTTTCTCTTTCTTACTTCACTCTGTCTCTAGGTCCATCCACGTCTCTACAAATGACCCAATTTTGTTCCTTTTTATGGCTGAGTAATATTCCATTGTATACATGTACCACATCTTCTTTATCCATTTGTCTGTCTATGGGCATTTAGGTTGCTTCTATGACCTGGCTATTGTAAATAGTGCTGAAATGAACACTGGGGTGCATGTGTCTCTTTGAATTATGGTTTTCTCTGGGTATATGCCCAGTAGTGGGATTGCTGGGTCATATGGTAATTCTATTTCTAGTTTTTTTAAGGAACCTCCATACTGTTCTCCATAGAGACTGTATCAATTTACATTCCCACCAACAGTGCAAGAGGGTTCCCTTTCCTCCACACCCTCTCCAGCATCTGTTGTTTGTAGATCTTCTGATGATGGCCATTCTAACTGGTGTGAGGTGATACCTCATTGTAGTTCTGATTTGCATTTCTCCAACACCGAGTGATGTTGAACAGCCTTCCATGTGCCCCTCAGCCATCTCTATGTCTTCTTTGGAGAAATGTCCACTCAGGTCTTCCACCCATTTTTTGATTGGGCTGTTTGCCTTCTCAATATTGAGCTGCACAAGCTGTTCATATATTTTGGAGACTAATCCTTCGTCCGTTAATTCATTTGCAAATATTTTCTCCCATTCTGAGGGCTGTCTTTTCATCTTGTTTATAGTTTCCTTTGTTGTGCAACAGCTTTTAAGTTTCATTAGGTCCCATTTGTTTATTTTTGTTTTTATTTCCATTACTCTAGGAGGTGGGTCAAAAAAGATCTTGCTGTGATTTACGTCAGAGTGTTCTTCCTATGTTTTCCTCTGAGAGTTCCATAGTGTCTGGTCTTACATTTAGGTCTTTAATCCATCCTGAGCCTACTTTTGTGTATGGTGCTAGGGAGTGTTCCAATCTCATTCCCTTACATGTAGCTGTCCAGCTTTCCCAGCACCATTTATTGAAGAGACTGTCTTTTCTCCATTGTATATCCTTGCCTCCTTTGTCATAGATTAGTTGACCATAGGTGCATGGGTTTATCTCTGGGCTCTCCATCCCGTTCCATTAATCTATATTTCTGTTTCTGTGCCAGCACCATATTGTCTTGACCACTGCAGCCCTGTAGTATAGTCTGAAGTCAGGGAGTCTGATTCCTCCAGCTCCATTTTTTTCCCTCAGGTTTGCTTTGGCTGTTCAGGGTCTTTTGTGTCTCCATACACATTTTTAAATTTTTTGTTCTGGTTCTGTAAAAAATGCCATTGGTAATTTGATAGGGATTATATTGAATCTGTAGATTGCTTTGGGTAGAATAGTCATTTTCACAATATTGATTCTTCCAATCCAAGAACATGGTATATCTCTCCATCTGTGTCACCTTTGATTTCTTTCATCAGTGTCTTATAGTTTTCTGAGTACAGGTTTTTACCACCTTAGGTAGGTTTATTCCTAGGTATTTTATTCTTTTTGTTGCAATGGTGAATGAGATTGTTTCCTCAATTACTTTTTCTGATCTTTTGTTGTTAGTGTATAGGAATGCAAGAGATTTCTGTGCATTAATTTTGTATCCTGCTACTTTACCAAATTCATTGATTAGCCCTAGTAGTTCTCTGGTGGCATCTTTAGGATTCTCTATGTATAGTATCATGTCATCTGCAAACAGTGACAGTTTTATTTCTTCTTTTCCAGTTTGTATTCCTTTTGTTTCGTTTTCTTCTCTGATTGCCGTGGCTAGGACTTCCAAAACTATGATGAATAATAGTGGCGAGAGTGGACATCCTTGTCCTGTCCCTGATCTTAGAGAAAATGCTTTCCGTTTTTTCACCATTGAGAAGGATGTTTGCTGTGGGTTTGTCGTATATGGGCTTTATTATGTGGAGGTAGTTTCCCTCTATGCCCAGTTTCTGAAGAGTTTTTATCATAAATGGGTGTTGAATTTTGTCCAAAGCTTTTTCTGCATCTATTGAGATGATTAAATGGTTTTTATTCTTCAATTTGTTAATATGGTGTATCACATTGATTGATTTGCATATATTGAAGAATCCTTACATCCCTGGGATAAATCCCACTTGATCATGGTGTATGATCCTTTAAATGTGTTGTTGAATTCTGTTTGCTAGTATTTTGTTGAGGATTTTTGCATGTATATTCATTAGTGATATTGGTCTGTAATTTTCTTTTTTTGTAGTATCTTTGTCGGGTTTTGGTATCAGGGTGATGGTGGCCTCATAGAATGAGATTGGGAGTGTTCCTTCCTCTGCAATTTTTTGGAAGAGTTTGAGAAAGATGGGTGTTAGCTCTTCTCTAAATGTTTGATAGAATTCACCTGTGAAGCCATCTGGTCCTGGACTTTTGTTTGTTGGGAGATTTTTAATCGGAGTTTCAATTTCATTACTTGTGATTGGTCTGTTCATATTTTCTATTTCTTCCTGGTTCAGTCTTGGAAGGTTATACCTTTCTAAAAATTTTTCCATTTCTTCCAGGTTGTCCGTTTTATTGGCATAGAGTTGCTTGTAGTAGCCTCTTAGGATGCTTTGTTTTTCTGTGGTGTCTGTTGTCACTTCTCCGTTTTCATTTCTACTTTTATTGATTTGAGTCCTCTCCCTCTTTTTCTTGATGAATCTGGCTAAAGGTTTATCAGTTTTGCTTATCTTCTCAAAGAACAAGCTTTTAGTTTTATTGATTTTTGCTATTGTTTTCTTTGTTTCTATTTCATTTATTTCTGCTCCGATCTTTATGATTTCTTTCCTTCTACTAACTCTGGGTTTTGTTTGTTCTTCTTTCTCTACTTCCTTTAGGTGTAAGGTTAGATTGTTTATTTGAGATTTTTCTTGTTTCTTGAGGTAGGATTGTATTGCCATAAACTTCCCTCTTAGAAATGCTTTTGCTGCATACCATAGGTTTTGGATCATCATGTTTTCATTGTCATTTTTCTCTAGGTATTTTTTGATTTCCACTCTGATTTCTTCAGTGAACTCTTGGTTAGTTAGTAACGTATTGTTTAGCCTCCATGTGTTTGTGTTTTTCTCCCTGTAATTGATTTCTAATCTCATAGCATTGTGGTCAGAAAAGATGCTTGACATGATTTCAATGTTCTTAAATTTACCGAGGCTTGATTTGTGACCCAAGACGTGATCTATCCTGGAGAATGTTCCGTGTGCACTTGAGAAGAAAGTGTAATCTGCTGTTTTCGGATGGAATGTCCTATAAATATCAATTAAATCTATCTGGTCTTTTGTGTCATTTAAAGCTTGTGTTTCCTTATTAATTTTCTGTCTGGATGATCTGTCCATTGGTGTAAGTGAGGTGTTAAAGTCCCCCACTATTACTGTGTTACTGTCGATTTCCTCTTTTATAGCTGTTAGCATTTGCCTTATGTTTTGGGGTGCTCCTATGTTGGGTGCATATATATTTATAATTGTTACATCTTCTTCTTGGATTGATCCCTTGATCATTATGTAGTGTCCTTCTTTGTCTCTTGTAATAGCCTTTGTTTTAAAGTCTATTTTGTCTGATATGAGAATTGGTACTCCAGCTTTCTTTTGATTTCCATTTGCATGGAATATCTTTTTCTATCCCCTCACTTTCAGTCTGTGTGTGTCCCTAGGTCTGAAGTGGGTCTCTTGTAGACAGCATATATATGGGTCTTGTTTTTGTGTCCATTCAACGAGACTGTGTCTCTTGGTTGAAGCATTTAATCCATTCACATTTAAGGTAATTATTGATATGTATGTTCCTATTTCCATTTTCTTAATTGTTATGGGTTTGTTTTTATAGGTCCTTTTCTTCTCTTGTGTTACCCACTTAGAGAAGTTCCTTTAGCATTTGTTGTAGAGCTGGTTTGGTGGTGCTGAATTCTCTTAGTTTTTGCTTGTCTGTAAAGCTTTTGATTTCTCCATCGAATCTGAATGAGATCCTTGCCGGGTACAGTAATCTTGGTTGTAGGTTCTTCCCTTCATCACTTTAAATATACCGTGCCACTCCCTTCTGGCTTGTAGAGTTTCTGCTGAGAAACCAGCTGTTAACCTTATGGGAGTTCCCTTAGTTATTTATCGTTTTTCCCTGTTGCTTTTAATAATTTTTCTTTGTCTTTAATTTTTGCCAATTTGATTACTACATGTCTTGGCGTGTTTCTCCTTGGTTTATCCTGCCTGGGACTCTCTGCACTTCCTGGACTTGGGTGGTTATTTCCTTTCCCGTGTTAGTGAAGTTTTTCCCTAAACTTTTTGTATTTTAGGGAAACCTAAAACTTTCCCTAAATTTTTCCTTAAATGATTATAATCTCTTCAAATATATTCTCGAGTCCTTTCTCTCTCTCTTCTCCTTGTGGGATCCCTATAATGTGAATGTTGGTGCGTTTAATGTTGTCCCAGAGGTCTCTTAGGCTGTCTTCATTTCTTTTCATTCTTCTTTCTTTATTCTGTTCCGCGGCGGTGAATTCCACCATTCTGTCTTCCAGGTCACTTATCCGTTCTTCTGCCTCAGTTATTCTGCTATTGATTCCTTCTAATGTATTTTTCATTTCAGTTACTGTATTGTTCATCTCTGTTTGTTCTTTAATTCTTCTAGGTGTTTGTTCTTTAATTCTTCTAGGTCTTTGTTAAACATTTCTTGCATCTTCTCGATCTTTGCCTCCATTGTTTTTCAAAGGTCCTGGATCATCTTCATTATCATTATTCTGAATTCTTTTTCTGGAAATTTGGCTATCTCCACTTCATTTAGTTGTTTTTCTGGGGTTTTATCTTGTTCCTTCATCTGGTACATAGTCCTCTGCCTTTTCATTTTGTCTATCTTTCTGTGAATGATGTTTTTGTTATACAGGCTGTAGGACTGTAGTTCTTCTTGCTTCTGCTGTCTGCCCTCTGGCAGACCCAAACTACCATTTATAAATGAAGGAAAAAATAAATATATTTTCAAACATGAAAAATTTCCAAAAAATTATCTTCTATGAGAATTAAAAGGAAAGACAAGAAAAATCAGAAACAAGCTATACAACTCAAAGAAGAAGTAAAGAGCATCTCAGGATGATCGTGAAAGAAAGCCCCAGGTGATCAAAGGTACACCAGGCAGAGAAGGAGTCAACAGATAGGTACAGATAAGAACAGTACAGGAGAGACTTCTTCTGGAAGACAAAACAGAAACCTGAATGTGAATGAATACATTCAAGGGCATTCTAGACAGTTGCCAAAGAGTCAGAGGTTGGATTAGTAACAGGCACGTTGAAAATTAAGCAAATAAACAAAAGATGAAAATATTAAAATCATGTAGTAAAGGAAAAGTAATCATATTTTTATGCATGGCTCAGCTGTGATTAGGGAATATGATCTTAATTTAGGAATAGTGAATATATTAAACCAAAATTCGATCATCACTGTACTGAGGAAGTACAGGAGATAAAGTTGCATGTGTATAGTGAGGCAGAGAGAGGAAAGAATTATAACCTAATCTTTCATAGACAGAAACCAATAGCTTGGAAAAATAAAAACATATCAATGAAATTATGTGAGTCTGGTGAGAGCCTGCTTCCTATTTCATAGACAACAGTCTTTTTGCTTTGTCTCACATGGTGAGAGGTATGGGGGAAGGGGCTCTCTGGGACCTCTTTTATAAGAGCACTAATCCATTCATGAGGGCTCTGCCCTCTTGACCTAATCACCTCCCAAAGGTCCCACTTCCAAATACCATCACGTTGGGAACTAGGTTTCAACTTATAAATTGGGGAGGGAAGGGGGGAGGGGCACAAACATTCAGTCTATAGCATGGCCAGTGAGAAGGAAGCGCGGAGAAACTTCCTTACCAACCAAATGAAACGAAATCTATAATTCAAAATGGTTGGCAATTTCAGATTTCTGTCAGAATTGAGAAAATGTAAACAAACAAAATCATTGCTGAATATAATCAACTATGAAACTTAGGTCAATGATTTAAATACATACGTTGCTAGACACATATTTAAACAGTCTTAGGAATTTGCATTTGATTCATTTATATTCACTACAACAAAAACAGTACTGCAATTTATAAGGTACCTCCAGGCATTTCATTTGTTAGACTGATCTACAGTAAATTGGCTTATTCCAGCATAATAAAGAATAGTCTTTGCTATATGCCACTAAAATAAATTAATCAAGGAATTTAAAATTGAGTTTTCACACCACAATCTTACTTTGTTTTCCCACATTTCTAAAGTAATAGCATCTATCATCATTTAAAACCAATAATATGATTTGTGCTTTGCAGAAACCAACAACAAATTAAAAACCAAACTTTTACATTAGTAGCAACAGAAACCACCAACAGTTTGAGAAATGAGTATGATTTTTCCTTCACTATTACTATAGCACATGAAATCTGGGAGCAAATGGAGCCTAGTACCATCCTGTGATTCGTTTAAAAGCTGTAACACTTCAGGACAATGCAAATGGCTTCTCACATTAAAAAGACATTAAAGCCCTCAGCAATTTAGTAGAAAAGGCATATAACAGCTCTCGGATTTTAAAATACAATTCTGTGAAAAATTATCCTGGGGTTGCAGGAGACCCTGAGGCTACTGTAATGTACCTCTTCGTGTGTGCTGTAAGTGATGGTAGCCTTCCCTAGGCTCTCCAGGGTTGAGAAAGGCAGCAGTCCTGTTGTTCAAAATATTTAAAGTGAGTGATTAATCATGATCTGTGTCATAGGCATACGAAGTGATGAAGATGGAAAGACTGAAAAAAAACGAGTGGCTTTGTGGAGGAAGTGTAACCAACCCTTGATTAATTCTGCTAATGGAAAAGAGTGTTGTGGATAACACAAACATAATTAAATGCCAGATGAAAACCAGCCTGAGTTTGTCCCAAAAATATAAATCGAAATTTTAAGATATGAAACACATTTTCCTCCCATGGAACTGTTATCCATGGGGGTGGGTCTATAATTTAACCAAATACTATCCTCAAAAGAATAATGCTTTGCAGTGTTAAAGAAGTTAGAGTAACAACATTTGACAAAGGGAAATACAGTCCAGATACGTTCTTTCTAGAATAAGTATACTTTTCTATGTACTTCACCCCTTCCCCATGCCTATCCCCTAGCCTTTAACATAGAGAGGCTAAAAACCACAAAGGTGAAAACTTAATTGTTGGAAATTTTTAAAAATCTGCTAGGGCTTCCCATAGTCACTGAGAACAGATACTCTGATAAAACAGATTAAAATAATCCTGATTTACTAAAGCTTTTATAGGTATACAAACTGGTCTGCTCCCCCAGATACACTCACCAAGACAGGGAGAACAGCCCTCTACTCATCAGTCATGTCTATCCAGCCTTGCAGCATGGATGTTCATTCAAGCTTTCAACAAATAACATTCAGTGGGTATAATGGCCCAGGCAGCATGCTAGATACTGAGGATGGACTGATGAACAAAACAAATCTTGGTCACTGCCCTCATGGAGTAAAACACCCAGCAACTCTTAACACGTAATAAGTGTACAATAAATATAATTGTTTTTTCCTCTCCCCTCAGCTTCTTTTAGCTTGTTTACTCTTCTGTTAAATGAGAATAACAATATATACCTTAGAACATTACTAAGATTAGGAGTTCCAATGAGAGTTCCAAAAATACTCATTGATTTTGAAATCTCTCTGGCTGCTCAGCCCAGCTGGTAAAATATCAACTTATATTAAAAAGAGGGGGAATGGGGTGGAGCATAAGCATTTAGGGCAACATGTTAGCTGTCACTTCTGCTATAATGGGAAGTGTAAATAAGAAAAGATATCGAATCTAGTATAAAATCCATGGGGGAAGAGATTTTTAGGAGTTTAACTGATGGTTGTCAATATTTAAGAACATTTAAGAAGTGAACTGAAAGGGCATCAGATTCCCAAGGAGATTGTTCTAAGTTTAGTGCCAACACAGTAGGAGATTCCAAAAAAGGTTGGGAAAATGTCAAATAAAAAACATACAAAATTAAAAATGATACTTGCTTACACCAAGTGAACTTTGGGAGTTGGGGAAGAAGGCAGGAAAATGCCTAGTCAATAACTGAGAATTATTCTTAAATATTTTTACTGGATCCCTTATTATTCACACTTACTGGTTGGTTTTATCACTATAAAAAAAAGAATCACAAGATTTTTGACAACCTACACACAAACATCCATGCCTCTAGAGTTCCATCTGGAGAATTTTGCTATTTCTTGTTTGGGGCCATGGGTATGGAATCAATTTTCTCCAATTTCCACCACATATCATTCTGAGCATACAAACCAGTTATATTCTCAATGGTGTAGTAGCCGGTAGACATAAACACATAGAGTTGTTATGTATATGAGTGAAAAAATACAGGTGAGAACAAGCAAAGGTTTCTTTAGACTCCTCTCTGTACAGATTAAAATTTTATAGGTTAAAGATTGAATTGAATTCCCTGGCGGTCCAGTGGTTAGGACTCCGTGCTTTCACTGCCGAGGGTGCAGGTTCAATCCCTGGTGGGGGAACTAAGATCCCACAAGCCACAAGGTGTGGCCAAAAAAAAAAGATTGAATTAAAGTTCAACTGAAAAAAAGAACATATACCAAAAGCCAGGAATACTCTAAAAAAGAAAATAAGAAAGGACAAGCTCGCCCTGATAATTAGACATGGTATGGAGCTATAGTAATTAGTTTGGGACTGAAGAAGCAGCATGTGTGTCAGCAGAATGGAAGACAGAATTCAAAAATTGATGTAAACCCATTTGATAAATGAGTATTTCAAATAAGTGGTCAAAAAGAACAGATTATTCGATAAATGATTTGAGACAACTAGATGACCCATTAAGAAGAAAATTAAGCTAGATCCCTATCTGATATGTAGCAATTAAATAATTTCCAGAAATACCTAAGATTTAAACCCTTAAAAATTGAAACCATGAGTGTTCTAAAAGAATCAATAAATGCATTCAAAATCTCAGAATGGGAAAGGCCTTTCTAAGCAAGATATAATTCAGAAATCATGTGACTACATTAAAAATGAGTCATTAAAAATTATATTCAAGACTAGGGAGGATATTTGTAATACATACATGAAAGGAACAATTTCTTTAACATATAAGAGAAGTTATATGAATCAAGATTAAGACAATCTAATAAAAAGAAGCAAAGGATAGGAACAAATAATTTATAGAAAAAAACAAATGGTCAGTATGCATGGAAAAATTCATAATTCATAATTAAAGAAATGCAAACCAAAACAAGATAGCTCTGCCCAAAAAACTGGCAATAATTTTTAAAGTTTAACAATGACCAAGGCTGACATTGTTAGTAGAAGTGTAGATTTATACAACATTTTAAAGGCAATTTGACAATATCTTCCAAAATCTAAAGTATATGTACCCTTGACCTAGCAATTCAGTGCAAGGAATTTATCTACAGCCACACTTGCAATACATATGATATAGAGTGTTTACTGCAGCCAAAAATGGAAACAACAAATCCTTTTATTATTATAGTTTTATTAAATAAAATATGACATCTATACTATGGAATACCATACAGCCCATGATACAAGAGGGAAACCTATATTAGCTGATAATGGAAAGATGGCCAAGCCATATTGTTGAGTTACAAAGCAAGTGCACAATAATGTGTAAAGTATGATCCTTTTTTGTGAATAAAAACCAGAAATATTTCTATATGCTAGTGTATGCATAATTTCTTTTCTGGAAGGAATCACAAAAAAACTATTAATAGTTAGTACTTGCGGATGAGACACTGGGAATCATTTAGAACATTTCCATACTGTTTGACTAGGCTTATTATGAGCAGGTCATACTTATGAGCAGGCCATACTTTATTTCCTATGTCATAGACATTACGGACAATTTCCTAAAATATATTTCACCATATCTTTAAAAATAAACAATGTTATTTAACATTTAAAAGTTATAAGTCAGTTACAGTAAGTCCCCTATATACGAACCTTCAAGTTGTGAACTTTCAAAGATGCGAACGTATTATAAACCTATTACAGTACAGTAGTATATAGCCGATTATGTTAGTTGGATACCTAGGCTAACTCTGTTGGACTTATAAACAAATTGGACTTACAAATGCCCTCTCAGAACGAAACTCATTTGTATGTAGGGGACTTACAGTATTTGGAACTCAGGATAAATCATCCACTTATCAAGATGAGGCTGAGAAATTTTCATCTAGTCACATGTGATTGCATGTTCTAGTTCCTATTTTCAGCTGACCATTGAAGAAAAAAGGGACATAGATAGCATTTCTGTTAATAAGGAAATTGGTTCTCTCTCTCTGTTAATTAAGATATCTGAAAACATAAGCATATACTTAAGAGTTTGCCTGTAGAATTTCCTTAATTAAAAATTCTATTGAGACCTAAGCAAGGCCTAACTGTAGAATACAAAAAGGCCTCTGTACAAAGCAGGTGAGTGAGTTATGCTCATGTTAAAAGACTGGCCCAGGCGACAGCAAGAGTCAATAACAGATATCTGAAGTTTAAGTGAGGAAAGTGCAGTTATTTACATTTCAGGCATTTGTTCAACAACAAATATTGATTGAGCACCTACCACATACAGACACCACCAGGTCAAAAGCATTTAGTAAAACAGACTAAGTCTTGACCTCATGGATCTTATATTCTAACCAGAAGAAACAGTAAAGATAAATAAATATGTAACTAATAAAACATCAAGTAAGAGCCCAAGAAAAAAATTAAGCAGGATAAAGAGATCGAGAATGAAAGAGTGGTTATTAGGGAAGGCCTCCCTGATAATTGATGTTTAGGTAGGAATGAGGAATAAGGAATGAGGAATAAGCCAACATAGACTGAAGAAGAGAATTCTAATCTGAGGGAATGGCATGTTTAAAAACCCTGACATGGAAGTCAGATTTGTGTGTTCAAGGAACAGCAAGGAAGCCAGCATGACAGGACTGTGGTGGACAATGCAGAGTGTAGTAAATGAGACACAAGGTGGCATCAGGGAATAAGCCAGGGCCAGATCATGCAGGGCCTTCAAGGAAGTAACTTAGAATTTTACTCCAAGCATCAGGAAAAGCCACTGGAGTATCTTGAGCAGGAAACTGATGTGATCAGATTTATTTTCTTAAAGGATTCCTCTGGCTGCTTTGAGAGGATAGACTTATGGAGTGTACTAGTCAGGGTTCTCCAGAGAAACGAAACCAATAGAAGAGAGAGAGAGAGAGTAGAGAGATCAATTCATTATAAGGAATTTACTGACATGATTATGGAGGCTGAGAATTCTCAAGATCTAAGTCAGCAAGCTGAATGGAGACCCAGCAGAACAGGTGGTACAGTTCCAGTCTAAGTCTGAAGGCTGTGAGAACCAGAAGAGCTGATGGTGTAAGTTCTAGTCCAAAAGCTAGCAGGCTCAAGACCCAAGAAGAGCCGATTTGTCAGTTCCAATCTGAAAGCAGGAAAAAAAACAAATGTCCCAGCTCAAGACAGTCGGCAGAAGGAGTTCCCTCTTACTCACAGGAAGGTCTACTTTTTATTCTAGTCAGGCCTTTAACTAACTGGATAAGGACCACCCTCATTAGGGAGGGCAATCTGCTTTACTCAATCTACCAATGCAAATGTTAATCTCATCCAAAACATCCTCACAGACACACCCAGAATGATGTTTGACTAAATATCCGGACATCCATGGCCCAATCAGGTTGACACATAAAATTAATCAACACACAGGCAAGAAGAGAAACGGGGAGACCATGAGGAGGTTCTTGTCAGGCAAGAGATGATGATGGCTTGGACTTGGGTTGTAGCCATGGAAGTAGTGGAAAGTATCAGGATTTAGAACATACTTGAAAGTAGAGCCAAAGGAAACTGCTGATCAATTTCATACAGGGTATGAGAAGGAAGAATCAAGGATGACTCCAAAGCATTTGGCCTGAGCAAGCAGCTAAATGGAGATGTCATTTACCAAGATAATGACAACAACAACATAATAATAACTAATAGTTAACTCTTAAATGATTCTTAGTAGGTACCAGGCACTTTTCCAAATGCTTTACATATATTAATTCACTTAATCCTCACATACCTTATTTCATTTAATCTTCACTAATAAGGAAACTAAGGCACAGGAATTTTTAGCAACCTGTCTAAGGTTACACAGCTAGTCAATGAATATGTACTCACAGCCCCTACTGCACTAAGAGTAGCGTTTCTTGTTTACTTTCCTTTTTTGGTGGGAAGAGGGTGACAATAAAGTAGAAATCAAGAATTTGGTTTAAGACATGTTAGAGTTAAGAACTCTGTTAGATATCCAAGTAGAGATGTCAACAGTTTCATATAAAACCCTGGAGTTCAGAAAAGAGATCAGCACTGGAAATGTGAATTTGAAACTCATACGGGTGGTATTTCAACTAAGGGACTAAATTAAATCACCAAAGGAATGAGCATAGCCAGAATAAAAGAGGTAGGAGGACTGACCCTGAGGAACCCCAACATTTAGAGGTCAAGATGAGGACAATCCCACAAAAGCAAATGAAAGCCAACAGTCTTTCAAGTAGAAGGAAAACCATGAGAGTAGAGTACCCTGGAAGCCACATGAAGTCTTTCAAGAAAGAGATCACGTGTACGGAAGCCACTAAGAGCTAAGAAGACTGACCACTGAATCTTTCAACCATGAGTTCTTGGGTGATGTTCCAGAAAGTGTCACTAAATTTTATTACATTTCGTATTTCTTGTTTATACATATCCTGTAAGCAGAAAAAATTATACATTTTTTCTTTGTTTTGTTTTTATTTTTAGATTCTAAGGAGAGGAGCTGGCTAACCACTCATGAAGTTCTCATAATAATATGTTGGTGAATGGAATAAGGTCCTCAGTTTTGATGGCCTCTATTCTATCAGTTCACACAGAAATGTTTAGGTTCTAGAGAACCAACTCACCCTGAAAGTTACAAATTTACTGATAGAATCTGATTTGTTAATCAAAAAGCCAGTGTATCCATTTTTATTAGGAAATACACCATTCTAACACCATTGAAGGTTGAAGGAGCCAAATGGAAAGGAGGTTATAGTAAAATGAGCCCTCCTAGGGTGGTATTACTTTGAAGAATTTACCATAGTTCAGAATCTAATCCTTACTCTGCCTGGTATTAAACTCTGGGAGCAGATTTGACTTGAGAAGGCTGGCTCTCACTAATCACATTCAAAAGACTCAAATGAACTCAAAAGAACTTCATCTGTAAGACAACTATAACTGAAAATTCAGGACGCAGATTAATATAGAAAACCAAACCATCATATTGTTGATTGACACAAATGGAATTTTTTTAAAATGTGCTTGCTACATGATTCATATGTTCAATGACATATTTAATGAACATCCCCGTTATAATAGCCATACAGGTTGTCTTTGGACCAAATAATTCCCTCTCCTGCCAGAGTGGACATCTGCTATTTTAACTTGTCTGACATCTCTTTCCCTTTGGATAACAGTGTGATTTTCACTAGACAACTTCCTCCCCTCTGTCCACACCCTTGACTCATTTGCCGGGCCTTTCCTATCTCATTTGTATCTCAGAGAAATCTAATAATTGTTGAGGGGAAAGGGTTTTCTTTATAGGGTATTCCAGCTAAAAAATGAAGAAGAAATGATAGGATTATAATATCACCATTCTGCTCCTCTTAATGAAATAATGGAATTAGGCAAAGATCACAGAAAGAGAGACAACTAAATAGCATGTGTTTCCTATTAGCAGTATACAACACACTCTACAACATATTTTTGGCAAAAAAGAAAAAATTATCAGACCTGAATCTGATCACCTCTTCAGATTTAACTACAGTCTATGGGAAATATAGAGGTAGAGAAACATGTTTAATAACACTATAAGAATAAAAATCAGAAAAATCATACTCCTCAGGGCAAAAAACAAACCAGCATTTTCATCAGTAAATAAATTGCAACAAGAAAGATAGAGATAAAGGAGGGGCCACCAATAGATTAAAAGAGACTTAGATGATATATCCACAGTAGTAGTTTACAAAAATTATCCCATTCTTCACCCCATCCTATGCAATATAACTTTGTAGTGCTTTCCAATCTGACACTGACTTGGCAATATCACTTGCTTTGGCCAAAAGAATGTGAAGTTATGGTGTGCCACATTTAAGCCAAAACCTCAAGAAACTTGCCTGTTACTTCTTTGCTCTCTCACTCCTTTGCCATCATTATGAGAACGTGCTTGAGATAGCCTACTGGATGACAGACATGTGGATCTAGTTCAAGACACCACATCATCCAAGACACCACATAGCCAACAGCCAGCCAAATCCAGATACACAAATAGCCCAGATAAGATCATCAGAACCTGCAAGCTGACCCCAGATACATTAGCCATAAATTCTTGTTTGTTTGTCCTGCGAAGTAACGTGTTTTGCTAAAAGCAATATTGAACAATAGATAAGTGATACATTCACCAAATTGCAATATAAAGATCTTCTTTGTATTCTGATTTGAACAAACTGTTAAATAAATGTGAGTCAATTGGGAAAGCTTAAACAGTGACTGGATATCTGTGGACATTATGGAAATATTCCTTTTTTATTTTTTTCTGTGCTGACATTATGGAGTTAACAGCTCATTTTTTTTGCAGCATGATAATGATATTGTAACTCTGTATTTTAAGAGTCTCTTAAAGATACATACTGAAATGATACGATGTCTTGGATTTGCTTCAAAATAATTTGTGGACCAGGGTGGTGATAAGGATGGGGAATAGATAAGACTGATCATGAGCTCATATTCTCTGAAGATGGATGATAGCTATATAGGGCTTAATTATACTCTTTACTTTTATGTGGTTGGAATTTTCCATAATTGAGAAGACATGCATGGGGAAAAAAAAAAACAGGCTTGCGCCCAAAGCAAACAACAAAAACAACACTATATCAGGAGGAAAAAAAAAAAATAAGGTTAGTTGAAATTCAACTGGCTACTATTAAACATGCCATTTATTCATTCAAAAATTAAGCATGTGCCTAGTATTTGTCACGCACTGGGGATATAAGAGCGAACAAGGGCTTCCCTAGTGGCGCAGTGGTTGAGAATCTGCCTGCTAATGCAGGGGACACGGGTTCGGGCCCTGGTCTGGGAGGATCCCACATGCCGCGAAGCAACTGGGCCCGTGAGCCACAATTACTGAGCCTGTGCATCTGGAGCCTGTGCTCCACAACAAGTGAGGCCACGATAGTGAGAGGCCCGCGCACCGCGATGAAGAGTGGCCCCCGCTTGCCACAACTAGAGAAAGCCCTCGCACAGAAACAAGACCCAACACAGCCATAATAAATAAATAACTAAATTTAAAGTACTTAGTAATTTAAAAAAAAAAAAAAAGAGTGAACAAGACAAGCAAAAGTACTTGCCATTGAGGAACTTACATTCTAATGAGGAAACAGACAATAAATAAGTAAAATACACAATATATCAGATAGTGATCAGAGCTATGGAGAAGATTCCTTCAAGTCTTTGCTCAAATCATATCTTCTCAACGAAACTTACCCTGGGTAAAGGGTTAACAACACCCTTTCCCTTTTCCGACAAATATGCCCTTGGGTTAATATTTTAGCACTGTTTCCCTAAAAATCTGATAAAGGTAGAAGAGCAGTTGTGTCACTAAGCAACAGTGCTTGTGGTAAAAACAACCCTGGATTGATAAGTAGCATCTGGATTGAAAGTTATATATGTGAACTACAAATTCTCCGTTGGAATCTATAGCTTTGGAATCCTTGAAAGTGACAATTCTTGTAACTAAACACATCCCTTGCAGGAACATAATGGGGAAACAGGGTTTCTAAGCCAGGGTGCATATTGTACTTACCCAGCTGGACCACCTCTTTTCACACCTGAACTAAAACTTTGGTCGGGGTGCAAAAAAGACTGGCTCCTGGATGACTGTAGGGATTGCTGCAAAGACTACTCCCACTGTAGAGAAACATTTGCCCGCCCTGCTGGCATGCTATTTTTCCTGACCTCTATCCTTCTAAGTAAAGCTTAGTGCAAGTATGGCCTATGGTAGTTTAATTGAACCGGAGACTTCCCAGGTGGCAATCATGTTAGGAGCTAAAGAGAAAATGAGCTGGAAATCAACCATGAAGCAGACCAGCAGGAGTATGGGAGAACTAGAAAGGTTCCAAACGAGATATCTGGGCACGTGGACAGTCCAGGAATGCAAGACTAGAGGTCAGAAGCTGAAGTCTGCAGGCACTAAAAGGGGCATCTGTAGCTTCATCTGCACAGCTCCCCTCCCATTACCCACACACATGTAGGATGCCTGCATTTGGCTTCCTGGCTTTTGGATGGATCCTGGGGAGCAAACTCAAACTCCCTACCACTGCTCTTGCACCTGTTGATGGCACTGATAACTGTCTGCACCTGGCTGGAGTGGGTGTCACAGCCAATCGGCAGCAATTCCTGGGAAGCCCATCCTGACAAAGCACAGTGGATGAGTCAGAGCCTTAAAGCAGCCAAAGCACTGCTGTGCCAAGGCAGCTCTGGCAAGTTAGTGGGAGTATGTGAGAAACTGCATCTCTAGGCCCAGGATGTTGGGTCCAGGGAATGCTTCAGAGGGCTTGGTCTCCAATGTATTATGTCAACAGAGGAACATCCCGTTTCCATGGGCCCTTCACAGTACAGCTCCCATCTGCTTCTCTAGCTCCATCACCCTCCACTCCAGACCCTTCCTGCCCAGCCTGCTCTCAACATGCTGTGCTTCTCACCACTGCTTCAACACTTGAGGCCTATTCACATCCCCGTGTCTTGCTAAATATTATTCCCTCTGCCTGGCTCGGACTTTTCCACCTCACTTTCTCTATCTGACCCAGAAAAGGTTGCTGCATGCTAGCTGACTCCCTTGACCTAAAGTCACCTTTGCTGTAGGTATCCCTCTCTCCAGCTACTGCTTCTTCCCCTTTCCCTTAGACCTATCCACATCTCCATTAAGTTCTCCTCTAATCATTCAATTTTTGTGTGTTCCAACTCTTTCCAACTGGGACTCTGACTGAGAACATTTACAGAAATGTATTGAACATTTTTACTTGTCAGTTTCTTCGCTAAGATTATAACTTCCTCAAATGTGGAAACAATTATTTTATCTATTTGTTCAGTAGTTTAACAAGTATCAATATTTACAAGGTCCTCCACTATGTCAGGACCCCAGGGATAAAATGACAAGCAAGAAAGACCATGCCCTCATGGAATTCCTGTCTACTAAGGGCCATTCAAAGACTGTCTTGGGATTTCTTAATTTTGGAGACCGTATCATACATCATATCGAGCATTTTAAATGTACCAGTAAAAGTTATGAAAGCAGTCTTACAATTTTTTGTGTGGCATCATGAGATACAAATAGCACATATAATTCATGAATTGTTATGATTTTATAGAAATTATGCTTATCGAGGACTTCAAAATTAAGAAATAAACTTTTCAAAAGCAATGAAATATTTATGAACACCCAACTAAATAATGAAGTCAATATTTAATTATTAATTCAGATTTTCTTCATTTTTAAACTTAGGACTTTTTTATTAATTTAAATTTATAAATTTGGATTTTTAGTTTTATTTTCACATTTTGGAATTTTGGGAGACATGATAATAATACTCACCAATATCTGACCCTGCTTACCTCTGGGCAAATAGAAAGCTGTACTTCTCAGTCCCTACAGTTGAGCAAAGCCATGTGATTAGTCCTGCCCAATGAAAGGGAAGTGATGGGCAGAGAAAAGCCTCGATTATTCAGACTCCCTGTCTCTGCCTTGGCAGTCAGGAAGTCTGGGTTTTCTAGATGGGGCAGCTAAAAGACGGTGGAGGTTCTTTCAGCCTGGGTTCCTGAGTGACTTTGTAGAGCCCAGAATGCCCCTTCCCTCACCATTAACCTGCAATGAACGTGTAACATAAGCTAGAAATAAAGCTTTTTGTATTGAGCCACTAAGGACTTGGGAAATAACTGTTGTTGTAGCATAATCTAACCAATGCTTACTAATACAAAGCCCCATGTTGGTTTTTTGGTTTTTTTCAGGTCTCTTACATTTTCAGAGGCCCTGTATCCAGGCCTGAGACACCATGCCAACACTACCTAGTAAATGAAACAAACCTAAATCTACTAGGGGACACAGGAGATCAAATGAGAAGTTAAAGTTTAATCAATGCAATTCATTCAACAAAGATTTATTGAGCTCATGCTACGTGGAAAGAGGATGAGATCGACTTCCCCTGAGTCACATGGGCTCCATGAGAGTGCGGTGGATACTGGAACAGATTCAGAGTTCTAAGTAGGAGAAAGACAGATGGCTGCTCCGTAGACAACCACTAGTATCTGCCTCAGGGCAGCAACTCCAAAGTTGATGACTTCTTTCACCAATGGTCCCAAATAAAATAAGGATAAGACACTTCTGGTACTAAGGAAAAAATGATTTCTCTGGGAAGATAAACAGAGACACTGCTCTGTGTTGTTTCAGTCTGCAGGCTATTAAGGAAGGCCAAGGAGGATGGGTTCTTATAAGGAAAAAGAGGCCATTCCATTAAAGAGAGAGGAAAGCACTTTCTCTTCAAGTGGGGTGTGGAGAAAGAAACGGGCTACCTGAGAAATGACAGTGACCAGAAAAAAAAAATAAGAGAAAAAACGCAAGAAAAAAAGCTCTCAAGGATTCTGACCCAGGAAGATTCTGTATCTTTGGCTGTTAGTAATTCTATAGTTAAAATATTACCTTGTACAATGCTCCCTGTGAGGTTGAGAGACTGGGGCTCAGGCTCCTTTTTCTGTTGATATTTGCACTTTTTAAAATATAGTTTTCTGTATATTGCAACAAAAGCAAGCAATAATCACTTTTAAATTGATTTTATAGAGGTTAATTTAACTGCAGTAAAATTCACCAATTTTAGGTTTACAATTTGATGAGTTTTGAAGGCATCAAGTTGATCATACTATCAAGATATAAAACATTTAACTTGCCCCCCAAATTCTCTCTTATTCCTTTGATATGTACTCTTTCTGAAATGCGGCCTTAAGAAAGTTTGCCAACCTCAATTCCATGAGTGGACTCTCAATAGATTGCATCAAAGATGATAATCATAGACCCCTTGCTAGTGATTGGTTCAGGAATGAGTATGAAAATCTAATTCTGGCTTAGGAGAGGATTGCTATAAACTTCTGGGAAAGCATGGTCATCCTCTTCTGCTCCTGATGGAGTAACTAACTGACGCTAGACATTTCACCATGAACAAATAGAAAACTGGACAAACTTTATGAAAGAACTGTTTTCAGACTTTAGACAACAGGTAGGGCAGGACTGTGATCCACTATGTTTAGCCAATTTCTGCCCAGAGGAAGTGTCCAGGCTGCAAAGCAGGGCGGTATAAGCCATGCAGAGAAGGCTCATCTACAGAGCCAGGGAGACAGAGATTAGAGTTTGGGAGGCTAAGCAGCTGAGATTTCTGAGGCAGAATACCAGAGAAAAGGGAACTAAACAGAGAAAATGCCAGAAATCTGCATCAGGGTCCCAAGTCTTGGCTGAATTCTAAGAGGCCACACAGCTGCTGGTCAAAGAGCAACTACAATGAAAACAACAAAATCAGGTTGCTAAAAGCTGAATATCTTAGCACTTCTCTCATTACTCATGCCATCCTACTATCTTTATTAATAATCCTACAGCACGGGGGCCTCTGTTTCCTTTACCCCATCACTTTCTACTCTCATCTCTGATGCACAGAGGAACTTCTCCCATAAAAATGCAATTATGATGGGACTTCTCCAGCGTTCCAGTGGTTAAGACTCTGCCTTCCAATGCAGGGGGTGCGGGTTCGATCCCTGGTCAGGGAACTAAGATCCCACATGCTGCACAGTGTGGCCAAAAATATATATTAAAAAAAAGCAACTGTGTGAGTGCTCTAAGATTAACTTGTGATTCTAAAGAAAAATTTGCCTTATGGGTGGTCCATTTAAGAAAATAAGGGTTCACCATTGCCATCCAAAGATGGAGCCTGAAATAGGTGTTCTGGGGCAGCAAAATTTACCAGAACCCAGCAGGGGGTGGGGAAAAGGGAGGGGACAGAGGCAATAAAAGGACAGAGGGCAACAGAATGAAAAAGAGGGTATTTCTTGGCACCCATCTGATGATTGCTCTGTTTGGACTGAAAGGAAACCCAACAGCAACAGGAAAATGTTCTATATCATTCTCTGAACTATGAATATGTTTGTAATAAGCCATTCATAAAATCAGATTCTTTCTTGTAATACCTGGACTCACCCATTTCCAAATGTTTTTAGACAGAGTTACAGTCTAAAACAAACCCTCTGGTTCTCAATAAGATAGAATCATTCCTCAACTATCACTTTGCTAACATCTGACTTAGGAACAACAAGGTATCCATAACCATAATTTAATTTCCAACATTCTATTTCAGATTAGAGTAAAACATCACAAAGAATGAGATTAATATGCAGAGCACTGTAGAAGGAGGCTGGGGAGTAAGAAGACAAGCAATGGGGAGTTTAGAATCTGCACATAAGCAAGGAGCTAGGAAGAAAAGTTTTCAAGTCCTGTCTGCTTTTCAGTGCTGGGGTCATAGAATTTTCTTCCAACCCAGCAGGTAAAACAAAAGATAATGCCCAGGGCTTCCCTGGTGGCGCAGTGGTTGAGAATCCGCCTGCCAATGCATGAGACACGGGTTCGAGCCCTGGTCTGGGAAGATCCCACATGCCGCGGAGCAACTAGGCCCGTGAGCCACAACTACTGAGCCTGCGCGTCTGGAGCCTGTGCTCCGCAATAAGAGAGGCCGCGATAGTGAGAGGCCCACGCACCGCGATGAAGAGTGGCCACCGCTTGCCGCAACTAGAGAAAGCCCTTGCACAGAAACGAAGACCCAACACAGCCAAAAATAAATAAATAAATAAATAAATAAATAAAATAAAAAAAAAAAAAAAAGATAATGCCCAGCATCTCTTACTTGGCTCTGCTTGGTACCCTAAGCTTAAAATAGCTACTATAGATAATGAATGCCATAGCATTGCTAATTTATTTAAATGAAAAGAGTCCTCATCTGTGATTTTCCCATCTATATCCACCTGTTAAACTGCCTGAAGCAGAGAACATGCTGGTGGTTACTAGACTATTACTTATACTCGTGGGTTTAGCTCATTAAAATGATTTTGGAGGCTCTCAGAACAATAAGCATGGCCTGTTGTCACTATTTCTATTTTTATTTCTTTGGGATATCACCTAGAAAGGCTGGACTGGATTACAGCAAGTGACTACAGCTAAGTGTGAGGGGATGTGAAAAACAGAGTCTTCCTAAGCTTTTGCTACATTCTCAAGAATAGGTGGGAAATGACGCTGAGGAATTTAAAGTCAGTTAGACCTGGATTTGCCAAGGGGAAGTTATTTAACCATTCTGAGCCCTGGTTCTCTTAACAGTAAAGTTGGACAATAATATATACGTTACAGAATTACTGTTAATAATTAGAAGCAACAGGGACTTCCCTGGTGGTGCAGTGGTTAAGAATCCACCTTCCAATGCAGGGGACGCAGGTTTGATCCCTGGTCAGGGAACTAGATCTCACATGCATGCTGCAACTGAGTTTGCATGCCACAACTAAGGAGCCCGTGAGCCGCAACGAAGGAGCCCACCAGCTGCAACCAAGGAGCACACGTGCTGCAACTAAAGGAGCTGGCAAGCCACAACTAAGGAGCCCACCTGCTGCAACTAAGACCTGGTGCAACCAAAAATAAATTTAAAAAAATAATTAGAAGCAACATATATCTAATACACAAGACATCTGACAGGTGGTTGATAAATGGTACTTGTTATTATAGCTCTCCAAAGTTTGCCAAAAGATTAAATCCTCATTAAATGATGAGTTTTTCCAGTATATCCCCAATATTTCATTAAGGGCTTACAGATACAAGCACAGTAGCAGTTATATTGGTACCATAGAAAGACACATAACTATATAAAATAAAGCTTATAATAAAGCGACTCTCCTGTCAATATAAGTAGAGTTGCATGAGGATTAACCATGAATGCAAGTGAAAGGGAAGGGATTCTATTTCCAGCTCTAATAGTGTAACTTGTAGCAAACCAGTGAATTCTTGCATCAAGAAAAACTAGAAGGAACAAGATTTAAAAAAAAAAAAAAAAAAATCTCTGTTTGAAAGCATTGAGAGCTGCTGAGGCAACCAGGACTGAAGGGCCAAGATCCTAAAGAAAAGTGAAGAGAGAAAGGTAAGCCTGTAAGTTTCCCATTGGGGAATTTCTTAATTCTTAGTGCTGGCTAAAAGGCTAAGAATCTGAGCAGAGTGTGTTCTTAAGAGGCAAAGCAGCTGAAAGAGTTTCTGGACAGAAAAGACAAAAAGTGGAGTCCAAAGACAACAGGGATAGGGGGAGAGGCAAGCATGACACAGAGCCGACTTTTTAAGATACACAAAGCAAGAGGGTAAGAATCTAAGGAAAATGCCAATGAAAGCATAGGGGAGTTTACAATGGCCTAACAGTGCCAAGGAAATAAAAGTAAGAGCATATGACCCGGCAAAAAGAAGGGGCCCTAATAAACACCCACAGCCTCTCAGTTAAGACCCTTGGAGGGCTATGTCCACAAGACTGGGGGCAAACCAGTTGGATATTCGTCTTAATAAAAATTACAACACAGATGATTCACAGCAACTCAGTTGTTGATCACATTAAAGTGATCTGACCCACCCTCCCCCCAACCCTAGCTTCCTGGCAGAGAACAGGGTGAGCCCTTTCTGAGGGAAGATAAAATCAGGAATCGATGCAATTTTTTCATATACAATGTCCATCATTTAATGAAATATGACAAGGCATACCAAGAAATAAGAAAAAGAGAAAAAAAAAAAAAAAAAGAAAAAGAGAAAACCCAGATGATATAAAGAGACCTTCAGATTATCTAGATCACTGCTGTCCAATAGAACTTTCTGCAATGATGGAAATGTTCCATATGTGTGACATCTAATACAGTAGTGGCTGCACATATGTGACTGTTGAGTACCTGACACGAAAACTGAATTTATTTTATTTTAAATAATTTACATTCCTATTTGAATTTAAATAGCCACAAGTACCTAATGATCCCTGTATTGGGCAGCACAGCTTTAAATAGAATGCATACTTTTCATGCTGATAAAGGGAAGAGATAATAAAAAACATTTGATTAATCCAACAAAAGAGGGAAAAAGGAACATAGAACAAACAAGACAAAAAGGAAAGAGGTAGTACAATGGTTAATACATATCCAATTATATCAGTAATTATATTAATTACAGAAACAATATATACTGCAATAGAAAAACAAAGATTGTCAGACTGAAAAAAACCACCACACATTCAATTACGGAAATTTCTTTATATACTGCCTCTCCTTCATGCTCTCTTCTTCTTCTCTAGAACTCTCATCATATTAGACATATGCTCACCCGTTCAATCTATCCTCTATGTCTTCACCTTTTTTCCTATTTTTCATGTCTTTACTTATCTTTGCTGCATTTTGATTAATTTTCTCAACTCTCTTCTAATTCAGTAATTCTCATTTTTCCTATGACATATCTACTGTTTAACCCTTCTATTGAGTTTTTAATTTCAATGATTTCATTTTTAAGAGTTTTTTCAACTGTTTTTCAAATTCATATATTCTATTCTAATATCACAATATCTTACTCTTTCCTTTTGGTTTTTACTCCTTTGAGCACTTTAATAATATTAAGCATGGTTACTCTACAGTATGTTTCAGATTGTTGTATTTTATCAAGTTCTTAAAGTCCTAATATTCCTCTTCATCATGTCTAATTATTCTCTCTCATGAATTATTTCCTCTATGATTTATACATTTTAATCACTAACTCTTCATGGGAGTTCTTTACTGCCCTGGACTGCTAGAAGTGTTGCTACGGAGAGTTTTGCTTTTGCTGGACACTCTAGGATTTCATTGGTATGAAAGATTAGTGTTCACATTAAAATCCTAGGAAGACTGTCAAATGAGACTTAACATCTACATATGGAAAAAGCTTACAGCTTTCATTTCTCAGGTGAATTTTCTTTACTTTTTGGTTTTAGTGTTTAGCTTTTCTAATTCCCCTTTCATTGAGAGACAGCAATCCCAAGGTCCTACCTGTATGCAGGGACCTAAGTTATAACTTTCTGCCTCACACAAGTCAAAGACTGCCTTCTGCCCTACAGCCTCTAGCTCCTAGGGGCTATATGCAGTCAACAGCATCCTTTGTACAACTATCCTTCAACTACATCTGATCCAGTAAAAACCAAACTTTGTATCAATGTGATGGTCTTGCATTCACTCCTCAGTCAACTAGAAAGCTGAGCACTGAGAAGAGTATCTCAAAACCATACTAATTGTTACCCTTACCAAATATGATCTCTCACCTTGGCTGAACCCTCATTCAGAGTTTCAACTTTACTCATCTCTGATCAGCTTGCTCTCCCAAACTGCATAACGACTATCTTATAATGGGCCCTCCATATCTGAGGGTTCCGTGTCCTCAGTTGGTTGAATCCGAGGATGTGGAACCCGCAGTAGGGAGGGCTGACTGCACTACACCATTTTATATAAGGGACTTGAGCATCTGTGGATTTTGGTATCTGTGGGGCTCCTGGGACCAATCCCCCACTGAGGAAGTACTATACTTTCTTCTAAAGCTCCTATTCAAAGCAGATAATCTGGCTTCCTGTTACATCAATAGAATCAGACCCATCAAGCAGGATGTCTCTCAATATTCTGCTTCCAGGCAGACATTCACATACATCACCACCTACTTTCCTTTAAGCTCAGAAGTTTGGTGTCCCAACTCCTATCCTAGGTACGCTCCTCCATCTCTGAGATCTCTCTCATTTCCTCCCTCTTTTGTGAGACCTTTTCTCCAATATTCTCTCCTGTATCTTCAATCTCTCAACTGGCTTCTTTCTCACACCTGATAAACATACTCAATTGTCTCTCTCTCCCTAAAAGACTAAAATAAAAATAAATAAATAAAAATAGGGTCTTTTCTCCCAGAATCTTCACCTAATGTCTGGCCTCTTTCTTCTCCTCACTGAAAATACTTGAAAGATTATTTATTCTTCTTGGCTGTACTTTCCAATCATTTTTCTACCACATGTAATCTGGCTTCTGCCCAACCACTTTATTGATATTGTTCTTATTTAGGTCATCAATAAATTCCTCGTTGGCAAACCTAATGGACAGTTTTCAATATATATTTTACAGGACCTCTCCACTGCACATGACACCATTGATCATTCCCTCCTCTCTATTTCCTCCTTCCCAAATTCCCTATTTCCTTTTTCTCCCATGGCACTGAACTCTCTGCCAATCACTTCTGTGGTCCTGTGTAATATTTCCCAAGGTGCTCTCCTTCACCCAGTACTCACCTTACACAATGTACTTTCCTTGCTAGACCTCACTTAATATCTTGATTTTATTGACAACTTAATAACCAATGAATCCAGTGCTTCAGCAAAGGCATTTTCACACCCATACACATTAACTTGTAGACAGACATTGTCTTGTGGTCATCCCACAGGGCTCATCCTCTCTATGTCCTGAATCAAATTTGTCATCTCCTTTGGTAGAAGTACTCCTGCTCTATGTTCTCTTCTTCAATTGGAGACACCATCATTCACCTATGATAGAAACCTGGGAATCATTCTTGACTCCCACGTCTTCCTTACCCTTCACATCTATGTGCAGTAGTATAGCATGGTGACCCAGAGATTAGCACTGAACAGGTCCTTGCTCCTGATTTATTAACTATACTGGGCAAGTTATTAGATGGCAGTTTCATAAGTTCAACCTAGTACTTAGTCTCTTTAAGCTTATTTTCCCCCATCTGCAAAAATGGAAAAGGTATGGTACACATTACAAAGAGGATTGGCATGAAGATTAAAGAAGGTAATGCATGCAAAGCACTCAGCCTCTTGCTTCATACATAATAAATGCTCAATAAATGTAGCTTGTTTTATCAAACCCATCAAGCCCTATCTACTTCCAAAATATATCTTGAAGTTGTCTCCTCACTATTACCTCCTCACTATTTACTCATTCACTCATTTATTAGCAAATTCTTATTGAACAGTCACATGTTCCACAGACAAAGTTAGGCCTTGGGAATTCATGATGAACAAAGTAGACATTGCCCCTGCTTTAGTGGTACTTCCAAAATGGAGGGGAGGACAGACTGTTACACAGCTATTACATGAAGTCATAAAAAGTCATGACCCTAGGGTTTGTTCTGGTTAGTGAGAGTACATTCTCCAGGTCCCATCCCCTTTCCCTAGGGTCCTGGGTGAGGAAACACATGACAAGCCCAGAGATGAGAGAACTGTTGAAGAAACTCCTGCCAGAGCGATCTACCTAGACCACAAATCTGACTATGTCAACCACTGTGTAAACTTTTCTATGGTTCTTCATTGCCTTCAGGGCAAAGTGAGACTCCTTAAAATGACAGATAACCTACCTCATCTCTTAAAATGAGAGAGAGAAAGAGTGCTAAGATATATTTCAATAATACTGAACTATTTATATTTCTATATACATGCCATTTTTTTTATGTTTTTATACCTTTGCTCCCAAGGCCCCTGAAACATCCTTCACCCTCTCTCTGCTTTGGTAACTCTTTATACAAGCTGGGATTCTTATGGAAAGAAGAAAAGGAAAGCAAGCCAACTCAAACTAGCTTGAGAAAAAAAGAGAAATTCATTATAAGAATACTGGGGTGTCTCATGCAACAGGACAGGGAAGTGGCTGCCCAGCTATCATAGGTAACAACAGAACCAGAAGCTTGTATGCTGGGAGCACGCATTCTCTCCACAGCTCGTCTCTGCTTCTCCCTGTGAGTTGTCAGTGTAACTCAGATTGTTGTTGTTTTTCCTCTACCACAAGGCAGAAAACAAGGCAGTTGACAGTTCTCAAGCTCATTGGGACCCGTGTTGAAAAATTCTAGGGAGGGATACCGATTGGCCCAGCACATTTCAGGTGTCCATTCGTGGACAAAAACTTGTGCGCTAGGGACACAATGTAACAGTGAGCTGAATGGCTGTTCTTGCCATAACCACGTGGATGGGGGAGGAAAGCACCTAGAAAAGCTGAGGAGAGAGAACAGGACAGATAAAGGAACACAATGAGTAGAGTACATTCCTACTCATCCTTTAAGACAGCTCAGGTGGTCCTCCTCCAGGGACACTCCAGACCCCCTTTGTTGGGTTGAATGTCTGTATTGTATGCACCCTTACTGCCCCATATGTATGCCTAGTTGTCTAATACTGCCGTTAAAATATTCAATGATCTGCTTCTGTGTCAGTCTCTCATGAACTCCTTGAGGACAAGTGTGTATCATATTCAGTTTGATTCTTCAAACTCTGAGGATACAAAAGCAAAGCAATAATGAATGTGTAAATTTATTAAATATTTCTGGAAAAAATGAGTAGGTGATCACTCGAACTGACACGTGAATTTTATTTCTGAAACTCTAGCTATAAAAAGTCATCATTTCGGGCTTCCCTGGTGGCGCGGTGGTTGAGAATCTGCCTGCCAATGCAGGGGACACGGGTTCGAGCCCTGGTCTGGGAAGATCCCACATGCCGCGGAGCAGCTAGGCCCGTGAGCCACAATTACTGAGCCTGCGCATCTGGAGCCTGTGCTCCGCAACAAGAGAGGCCGCGATAGTGAGAGGCCTGCGCACCGCGATGAAGAGTGGCCCCCACTTGACACAACTAGAGAAAGCCCTCGCGCAGAAACGAAGACCCAACACAGCCAAAAATAAATAAATAAATAAATAAATAAAATTAAAAAAAAAAAAAAGTCATCATTTCAAACTTTCTTTGAAGTCACTACACATGTATCCTCTTACACAGCAAACTCCAGTGACTAATAATTCCAAACCTCATTAATTATCTTTTCTGAAGTAATTATTAGAAGTGAGAGAATCTATATAATGGATTTGATTATATATATTTAAAATCACTTAATTAACCCAATATTCTGAAGAAAAGCACCAAAAAACTCCTACTATGCTTAAGAACTTTCCAATCCCAGCTCATGTGACAGCCAGTAAAGTTAAATAAAAACGCCAATTCATTGACAGAGGCATTCTCTGTTCTCCTTAAAAGTACAGGAAACAGTAGCTCACCACTGTCAAGGCATTTATCAAATATGTACAAAAAATGAACAAAAGGTAAAACAGAGTGAGAAGAATTTTGGTGAAAATTGGCAAAGCAATGTTCTGCTCTCCCCCTGCTGGCTCCTAGGTAGTATTGCTCTTCAAAGCCCTGCCCAAAGGCCCAAATGAGGGTTCTCTCACAGAAGCCCCAAAATATTTAGAATTGTTCACACTGTTCATCTAAATAAGCCCCCTCAAGCCAAAGCATCCCCCCAAAGCCATGAGTATCTCTTCTCCCTATAATTAATGACGGCTAATAATCTGAAAAAAAATAGATATATATATGTGTGTATAACAGAATCACTTGGCTGTATACCTGAAACTAACACAACATTGTAAATCAACTACACTTCAAAAAAAATAAAATGAAATTATAAAAACAAACAAAAAATAATGGCTAATACAGAAAAGACAAAATAAGTAGACTCTAACGGCTTGACACCTAATTTTTCAAGAGAGTAATTCAAAAGAACAGAGATATATGTAATATTACACTTTCTGGTTTTCTAAGAATATGATCCTTACTCATAGATCAAGATGCAACCTGATAGAGTGGGAAAAACCTGCATTTTGAGTTAGAAGACCTGGGTATGATTCTTGAGCTTTCCCGATTATCTACTGGTTGTGTAACCTTTCCTACTTGTCACTTTTATATTGGTCGCATAACGTTACCGTTTTTGGAACTGAGTTTCATCAACTGCTAAATGAAGATGCTAGGCAACAGAACTGTTGGATCCTTTTCTTGTTCTAATATTTTCTGATTTTAAGTGCTGTTGAATTACAAAATTTTAATGGTTTCTGCTTTTTCTTGACACCATTTGAGTCGTTCTCAGACATAAGCAAAATGGTTGAAACTTTTCCTGTCATCATCAGCTTCTTTCCTGGATGCAATGCCAAACACACTGTGGACACCCAAATGAATGTTGATTGACATATCAATGGTTCTGACGGCAATGAAGAGCCCCGGGGCTTTAATTCGGGCTGAATTCTCTCCTGCTTATACATCTAGAACTCGGAGCAGCAGCTGTGAACAGATCTGTATCTCCTTGCCCACGCCACCCTCACAACTGTCTGAAACCTTTGCTTCAAACGGGAAAAATGAGAAACAGCTAAAAATGCACTTTCAATCTGTTCTACTGTCCAGTCATTAGTTAAATTCCCTATACCACATTTCTTTAAATCAACTGACTCTTCGATATTGTTGCAAGGAAGGAGGGTACAAAGTGGTGAGAGGGAAGTCAGAAGGTACAGTTTCAAACAACTCCACTTCTCAGTTTAATATCCATCTTTCAAGACTAAAATACAGCATGTCGTGAACGAGAGCACATGTGTGAGCTGCTCACTCCAGCGCTTCCGTGTATAATTGGCAGTCTATAAACAGTAGCAAACATAATTTTAGCTACCAGTTATTGAGAGCTTAATTGTGGCAGGTATATATGTATATATATACATTACCTACTTAAGGAGATCAACTATACATATATATAGTTGTGATATTGTGATCTGCAATAAGAAATTTTTATGTGGTTTCGGTCCCTTTTCCTGGCACAGAGCTCCCAAAATCCTTAGAACTCCCTAATTGATAAGAGTAGTAAACAAGCTCCTAACAACTACACCAGAGTTTTGTTAATGAGGGGACTAAGGGAAAGCCCCAAAGGCTAGGGGCTGGTTGCCAGGGGAACCAACTAGGTGAGTAGAGGGTTGGAACTATAGGCCTCATCCCACCTCTGGGAGGGGAATGGGGCTGGAGGTTGAGTTCAATCACCACTGGTTAATGAGTTAATCAGTTATGCTTAATGAAGCCTCCAAAAAAACCCCAAAAGGACTGGGTTGAGTGAGCTTCCCAGGTTGGTGAACGCAGGTAACCTTCTGGGAGAGTGGTGTGCCCCAGAAAGGGCATAAAAGGCTCTGCACCTATTCTCACCTGCCTTGCCTTATGTATCACCATCTGGCTATTCCTGAGTTATATTCTTTTCTAATGAAGCAGTAATCTAGTAAGTAAAATATTTTCCTGAGTTCTGTGAGCTGCTCTGGCAAATTAATGGAACCAGGGGATCACGGAAACCTCAGATTTATAGCCAGGGGGTCAGAAGCACAAGTAACAACCTGGAATTATGATTGGTGTCTGAAGTAGGGAGGGGGCAGTCTTGTGGGACTGAACCCTTAACCTGTGGGATCTCACACTATCCCCGGGGAGATAGTGTAAGAATTGAGGTAAATTGTAGGACAACCAGCTGGTGTCGTGGAATTGTTTGGTGTGTGGAAAATCCACACATCTGGTGTCAGAAGTAAAGGAGTATATAGTATAAAGAAAAACACACAGGAGGAGGTGTGGTATGTGTGTATATATATAAACTGTAAAAGATTAATAAAAAGAAACCTCAATTGAATGGAGTTGGGAGACCAGAAGGGGGCGCTCTCACACCCTGAGATGGTAGCAGAGCCCCCCCTATAGGAAGAAGACAGACTCAGCCAATGAAAAGCCATGGACTCTGTTTACTACAGCCCTCCCAACCTCCTTTCCTCTCTATAAAATCATTGCCTCCCCTTGCTGTGCAGAGACTTGCACGTGGCTCCCATGGTTGCAGAACCTGAATTGCAATTCTCTGCTGATCCCAAAGAAACCCATCTTTGCTGGAGAAATATCTGGCAGTCTATTTGTTTCAACAATACCATAGAGGTATATACATACATAGATAATACCACAGAGGTATATGTATATACACAGAGGTTTGAACTGCGTGGGTCCACTTAACGGATTTTTTTTTTCAATAGTAAATACTACAGGACTCCAAGGTTCATTGAATCCATGGACGCAGAGCCATGAATAAGAAGGGACAACTATATATACTGTTAAAAACAAAACTACAGGCCCAAAATGACATCACTTGCGGTAAAGTCCATAATGTCAAACCTAGATTTAATACCTAATCTAACTGCAGTTGAACATTCTGTAGAAATGTAATCTTAATCAACCAGTTTGGAATTTTCCGGTCAGCATCTTTGAGGTAATCTGTCAAATGGGCCCTCTCCATCCCCCCACCCCCATCCCGGAAGAAGAGGCAATCTGCATAATAAAACCTCTGCCATTCCTTTCCCTCCCTCCCCCCACTCACCAAAAGATGTCCCTTTCTTTTATTTTGCTAATAGCTCCCTTGCCCCACCCTTCTTCCTACAACAATCTTCCATTTTGTACCACTCCTTGGGATGCCCTTCTACTTGTTAGAAGACATGATGCCCAATTCATAAACCCTTGAATAAAGCCAACTAGATCTTCAAATTTACCAGGTTGAATTTTGTTTGACTAGCATATAGCTAAACTCTCAATGACTGGAAGCTATAATAATTCTTGCTAGTATATATACTTGTCAAAGAACAAAATTCAACCGAGTCCATTTTAAAGATTTTATTGTTGGGAATTCCTTGGTGGTCCAGTGGTTAGGACTCTGTGCTTCCACTGCTGGGGGCCCAGGTTCAATCCCTAGTCAGGGAACTAAGATCCCGCAAGCTGCACAGTGCGGCCAAAAAATAAATAAAGATTGTATTGTCTTTATTCAGCGATTCATGTACGGATTAGCAGATTGAGAGAAGTTTTGAGGAACTGTACAGAATGAAAGCCTTTTACAGGTGAAAGGGAGCAAGAACAGGGAAGTCATACTAGACATTTGCTGACTGATTAAAGTGAGGGTATTTTCCTTATATGGAGCAAAGGGAAGTCTAGGAGCCTGGTTAGGTAACTTGTGCTGAGCAGGCAAGCACTGATTGGTTTACCTTGGCCTTCCTTATTTTGGGAGAGCCAAGAATAGAAACTTTGTTAAGTTTTGGTTTGCTGACAAGGGACTTACTTAGCATGGGCGATTCCATCTTGGGCCAAAACTGGTTACTTTAATATATTATATATTATACATATACACACAAACATGTATATGTATATATGCATGCTACATACATACACACACACACATACATGCATATATTTATTCCCCACAATAACCCTATAAGGCAGATGATATTATCCCTATTTTACAGATGAGGAGTTGAAGCTTAAGTTATTAAAGTAACTTCCATAGGTTATGCCACTAATAAGTGGCTGATCCAGGATTTGAACCAGGCATATAATTCCAGAGCCCACTTAGAGTTGTTTTGTGCCCCAAGTGGTGCAGTGAAGTAACTTAGTGTTAGAAAACAATTACTTATGCAACCTCCAGAGTAACTAAAATGAAAAACCAACAATAACAACTGATAACCCCAAGTGCTGCTGAACAGGTTTAGGAGTATAAATTGGAGCTGAATGTAGTGTAAATTGATACAACCACTTTGGAAAACTCTTTGGCAGTATCTACTGACACTGAACATACACACTGCCTATTATCTAACAATTCCACTATTCACTAAATATCCACTACATACGTTCACACAAAGTGTGGAATATACGTGCACTAAAAGACAGAATATGCACAGCATCATTATTTGTAAAAGCCACAAATGAAATCAACCCAATGTCTATCAACAGTGAAATGGATAAAATAACAGGTTCTCACCTTCATGTAATAGAAATACGATTCAGCAATGACAAACAACTACTGCTACACCCAACAGGGGTGGATATAATGTTGTGTCATGGAAGCCAGACACGAAAGAGTATATTCAGTACAATTCCAAATTCCAAAAACAGGCAAAACTAGTCTACGGTAAAAGTAGTTAGAATGGTGGTTACCTTTGGCAACAGGTGACAATAACTGGGGGCAGGGAGGGTAACTTAAAAGAATCTTCTGGGATAGTGGAATTTCTTGACCTGGGTAGTGGTTATATGGATATAAAAATTCATCAAGCTATGACTTGTGTACTTCTGTGTGACATATTAAAATTCAATATGAAAGCTTACAAAAAAAGAAGAAGAGGAGGAGGAGGAAAGCAATTACTAAGAATCCGTCCTCGTTCACTTCCCATAACCCCTTTCGGAGCGCCAGGCCATCTCATCCGAAACTTGGGACCCATTTCATGTTAATACTTCATGTTTTTCCTAGTTTGTGGTTCTTGTGCACATCACCTTCTTCCTCACATACATATCTAATCAGTTACGAAATCCAACTAAATCTGCTTGCTTAAGTTCTATCCTCTCTTGCTTTCTTAATTCCCTTAGTTCAGGGTTTCCCAATCTTGGCACTACTGCAATTTTGAACCAGGTAGTTCTTTGTTGTGAGGGGTTCTCTTTGCACTGTAGGATGTTTAGCAGTTTCCCTGTCCTCACCCCACTAGATTATCAGTAGCACCCTCTAGTTGGAATAACCAAAAATGTCTCCAGACATTACCACATGTCTTGAGGGCAAGGGAATCACATCTCACTCCACAGAGCCACTGTCTTAGTTGATCGAAGACCTCATTATTAATCACCTGCATTAGGGCAAGAGATTCTACCTGGCCCTCCTGGACAGGACTGTACCTCTACCCTATTCTTCACACTCCTTACAGTTTTACAGTTTTCTCCAGGATAAAATCTAGTATCTCTAATATGGTCAAAAAAAAAAAAAAAAAAGGGTATCATCTTTCCTCTACTTACCTCTCCAGCTTCCTACCCCAGCTATACTGAATTCCTTGCAGTTCCCTGAAGGATGGATGAAAGTCAGAAGAAGTGTTAGTCAGAAGTGTTAAGTACACTAGCAGCTTAGAAGATAAATGCAAAACTCCTAGGATGTTTTATATATAGAAAATGAGTAAGCATGTACTTTGTGAAACACAGACAGAACTGTGTTAAATATACATAGTAAGTTAGTAAACTATAAGGCATACCAAAGTTAAAATAAATCAAATATATGATGGAACAGAGCATCATTTAGAGTCAAAAAGGAATGGAAAAACCAAGATATGAATAATTATGCCATCTCTGGGATGACAACTATGTCACCCCTAAATCAGCCATCCATAGGTGACACCTAGTATAGTCTCATACATGCTCTATCCAAGAAATGCAAGTAAAACCCGTGTCTGTTCATCAGGCTAATTAGTAAGCTCTGGTTCTGACCAAGCACGTTTCCCTGCATCTATCCAACAGAGCAGGTGTGTGCCATTGGCCCAAAGCACTTTCCACCTGTGGGCCTCCTTGCTGTAACCTCAACGCTAGTCCTCATAAGCATAAGATCAGTGGAAAAGGCTGATGTGGCAGACAACACACGAACACTGCATAACGCACGACTCAGCTGATGTTGTCCTTCCACTTGCTTGCACCCTAGCTTAAGTGCGTCAGCTTGCCCCAACTCTTTCCCCTTACTTTTCACTAGATATTTAAATTGATTCAGTAAACCATGTTATTCAAGCATCTTAATTTGTCCTGTGAGGCTTCTGTTTCACTACCTCTAGGATAGATTGCCTAACAGTTTACTTGGAGGCCACCATTGCATCAAGCAGTTTTCCATACGACAATTCAATTCAGGCATTAATCTCCTCCCAGAATTTCCCTGCTTTAGCACCTCTCACTTTATCCTGTCCATATCCTTGCGTTTCTGATGGCATTTATCACACCACACTGTGATTAACTATTTATTCCTCTGTCTCTCTCATTAGTCTATGAGCTCTTTGAAAGCAGGTATAAATTTCATTCTTCTTCTCTCATGATAACTTAGCAAAGTGCCAATCACAAAGTAACTACTAAAAGAACTACTGAATGTCACCTCCTGCGGACACAGTTGAGGGGATTACCCATTGTTCTTGCCTTTCTCCCATTTCTAAGATGGGTGTAAATTAGGCAGGGGCAAAACCCTGACTGGGTTCAAAGCAGCATGGAGGTGTTAGGAAGGACCATTAGAGAGGTTCCCTGCAAAAAACAACTTACAGTAGGTGTGTATAGTATTGCTAGCAAGCTTGGGCTTCGGTGGATCTTATTTCCCTGTCTCACACTTTTCATCTGGCTAGTTAAAAAAACAACAGTGGGGCGGGGTGGGGGAAGGGGCCCTCCTACCCCCACCTGAAAATGGCTGCAGGCTCAGATGCTTCAGTCTAAGGGATCTAGGGCCCTCAAAGATTGTAGGTGAATAAAATCTGCTTTAGAAATTAATCAGCTCTTAAATTGGTCCAGACAATAGGGTTACAAGAAAGATACTGTGTGTGTGTGTGTGTGTGTGTGTGTGTGTGTGTGTGTGTTTCCCTTCTGAAAATTTGCAAGCATCTTCCTGGTGCCTACACTCTACTCAAAGTAATAAACATAGCTATTCTTATAATTTATAATAAAGGAGATGCATTTTGGAATATATTTCGCTTGAGTGAAAGAAATCAAAACTTGAGACCCTAAATAAAGGGTCTCTTCTGAAGGTCTTCTTAACTCATTCACTTCTCCAGGGATTAGGAGGGTTGGGGTGCAAGAATGTGGCATCACGCACAGGCGTAGAGATTCGCGAACACAACCCAAGTTAGCCAAACTTGCATCTTGTAAAAGGTGGCCCCAGACACCGCCCAATTCCCTAACGCCCAAGAACAGAAGAAAAAAAAAAAAAAAAAAAAAAAATCCAGTCAGCCTCTGAAGCAACCATTGCCTCACCTTGATTCATTCGCCAATTCACGCCGCCCCGCCCTTTCCGCCCCGGAGGCGGGGGCGCCAAACTCCGTTCCCCTCTAGGCTTCTCCCAGGCCTCTCTTTATGGTCGCGCTGAGACTCTCTAGCCTGGCTCGCCGCCCTCTCGCTGGTAGCGCCGGGAAGGGGCGAGAAGCCGGCGGCCGAGGCCCAGCTGAGACGTTGCGGGTGTGGCCCGGACCCCGGCGGTGGAGCGCTCCCGCTAAAGGTGGGAAGGGCTGCGGGAGGCTTTGGGGAGGATCGGGGGCGTGGAGAACGATCCCTGGGTGGGAGGAGGGCCCGGGCCAGGTGATGGAGGTCCCCAGGAGAGGAGGGGAAGCAGGTCGGACACGTGAGGGGGAGTGAGGGGGATTTTCAGCTGCTAGCTGAGGCCTCCGCCAGCCTGCCACCCTGCAGCGTTCCCCGCTTCCTCCGCTTCATCTGCGGCCCCTTGTGTCAAGGCCCAACACGGTTTCTACCGCCGCATCTGTTGACCCCACGGGTCGTCGCCTCTCTTAGGGAGACCTGGAGCCCTGCTAATTTTGACTTAGGCTTGTCTTATTTAGAGGAGAGCTTTGTGGCCTAGAGCCCCATCCACAGCTTATATCTCTGCTATTTGGTTTTTATTTTTTAAATCGGAGCCCTCCCAGCCCTAGCTGTTTGGTTGAGGCCGGATGCCGAATAAATAGTCTTCTTTCTTCCATTCCCGTACCGTGAACATGGTAGAGGCTCATATGATGTATCTGGTGGCTTGCAATATTCTGATACAGCCGTGAAGTAGGGGCGTTATGCATATGAGCACAGGGTTGAGGTGGGAATAATTGCAGGATCCTGAGCACCTAGTCACATTGATTTGGGCAGATTCAGCGTTCTTTGTGTGAGATTCTGGCAGTTTAGGAACATGTATTCATTCGAAAGATGTTATCTACTAAGTGCCAATATTGTGCTAGTTAGAGAAGCTACAGCTGTAACAGGACCCTGGTGATTCCTTGCCCTCACGGAGCGTAATGCATAATGGGAAAAACTAACAAAGAAGAACGCCTGTGATGAGTGCTATGAAAAGGGAAGTCCCTGAAGTTCCTTACTCTTTTGCCTTGAGTGATAGAGAAAATAACACCATATAGCTCCTGTCTTCCAACAGCTGAAAAGTAAGAGTAAAAGTTTCAAACACAGAGGAAGAAGGACCTATAACAATAGTATTTGGGTAAGGCACAGCAGAAAGGTGAAGACGCTGGCACTGTCTTGAAGGATTAGTTAGCATTGCCTGGCTTTCCAAGCAAAGAGACAATATGAAGACATAAAATATAAAAAAACTTTGCTAGTAGACTATTTTGACCTGGGGTATGTGACGTTTGAACAAGTAATGCCATGCTAAAGAGTCCAGACTTTGTTTTCTAGGAAGAGGTGAAAGTGTTTTCAACAGAATAGCTTACAGTTCAGTGTCACAATCATTTACCCAACTATTTGACAGTTTAAGTATAGTATTAAGTACTGTTTGACAATGTTGACCACATCCAGAATTCAGGTAGAATAAAGAGAGCTTTGCTCATACATCTTAGTCTGGAAACAATCTTTCAGTTGTTGAAATCAAGGGATTCTGTTCTCTTTGACGGTTAAGGACCATAGGAAAAGAGAGACATCACAAATGGAGTTTGGAGACCTGAAGGGTTTGCTGAATTGTGCCAAATGTGAGCAGTAGGCAGTATATAGATGGGTCTTATTGTTTTAATCCATTCATCCAGCCTATGTCTTTTGATTGGAGCATTTAGTCTATTTACATTTAAAGTGATTATTGATAGGTATGTACTTATTGCCATTTTGTTGATTGTTCCTGGTTGTTTTTGTGGTTCTTCTCTGTTCTTTTCTTCTTTTGGTCTCTCCCCTCATGGTTTGATGATTTTTTTTTTTCAGTGTTATGTTTGCTTCCTTTCTCTTTCTTTTTTGTGTATCTGTTATAGGTTTTTGGTTACCATGAGATTCATGTATATTGACATATATATATATATATATATATCAGTTTATTTTAACCTAATTCTTGTGTAAGTTTGAATGCTCTAAAAGCACATTTTACTCTCCCCCTCCCCCATGTTTTATGTTTTTGATGTCATATTTTACATCTTTTTATTTTGTGTATCTCTTAAATACTTAATTGTAGTTATAGTTGATTTTACTACCTTTGTTTTTTAACTTTCATACCTGTTTTTAAGCAGCTGATGCACTGCCTTGACTATAAATTTGCCTTCACCAGTGCAGTTTTTTTTTTCATATATTTCCTTATTTCTTGTTATGGCCTCTTCTACTCAAGGAAGATCTTTAACATTTCTTGTAAGACTGGTTTAGTGATGATGAACTTCTTTAGTTTTTGCTTGTCTGGGAAACTCTTTATCTCTCCTTCAATTCTGAATGATAACTTTGCCAGGTAGAGTACTTGGTTGCAGGTTTTTTCCTTTCTGCACTTTAAATATATCATGCAAAGTTTCTGCTGAAAAACCGGCTGATAGTCTTTTGAGGGTTCTTTTGTGAGGGTTCTTTTGTATGTGATTAGTTGTTTTTCTCTTTCTGTCTTTGAAATTCTCTATCTTTGACTTTTGCTGATTTAATTATAGTTTGTCTTGGTGTGTCTTTAGGTTTATGTTGTTTGGAACTCGCTGTGCTTCTTGGACCTGGATATCTGTTTCTTTCCCCAGGTTAGGGAAGTTTTCAGCCGTTACTTCTTCAAATATGTTTTCTTTTTCTCTTCTCCTATAATGCAAATGTTAGTATGCTTGATGTTGTCTCTGAGGTCCCTTAAACTCTTTTAAATTTTTTGCTTTTTGCTTTTCTGCTTGGATGACTTCCACTATTCTGTCTTCTAGATTGTTGACCCAGTATATTTTTCATTTCAGTTATTGTATTCTTCATCTCTGTTCGGTTCTTTTATATCCTATCCTAACTCTTAAGTTCTCAGTGTGTTCCTCCATTTTTCTCCCAAGTTTGTTAAGCATCTTTATGACCATTACTTTGAACTCTTTATCAGGTAAATTACTTATCTCTATTTCCTTAGGGTTTTTTCCTGGACTTTTATCTTGTTCTTTTTTCTTTTTTTTTTGGAACATATTTCTCTGTCTCCTCCTTTTGTTTAACTCTGTTTTCGTATTAATTAGGTGAAACATCTACCTCTCCAAGTCTGGAAGGCATGGCTTTGTGTAGGAGTGTCCTCTGTATGGACCGTGTGTGCCAGGCAGCTTTGTCAGGCTGGTTGGACCTGGAGCAGGTGTGGGCCAGTGTGTCCTGGAGCATGTTCACATTGGGACCACCCTAGTGGGGTGACTGGAGCTGGAGCAGGCATGAGTGGAGCAGGGGAGGGATGTGGTCCCAGGGCTTGCCATGCTCAGACCACCTTGGCAGGACAACTGGAGCTGGGGGGTGGGGTGGGCCTGGGACATGCTGGGGCAGCCTTGGCAGGCCAGTAAGAGTACCTGGACCGTGATTCTGTCCACACTATTAAGGTGTAAGGGGAACACTCAAAAAATGGCACTTTCTGGCACCTTGGACCACGGAGACAGTTTCAGCAGTTCTCTGCCCATTTGGCGGACACTTAAGGGTTAGTAAATGGATTTCCTTCATCTAGAGCGTAGGTGCCCTTTAAACAGTTGCTTCTTTGCTCTGCTCTAGGGTGGGCAAGTCTGCGTACAGACCCCTCAGTGATATCCCTCCCTACTGAAGGTCCTCGTCAGGGTTGGGGTTCCCATTGATACCATGCCTCCATCTCTTTTACCCATCCCCTGTGTCGTCCCTCTATCACTTGTTCTGCAGCCCTCAGTTCTACTTTGGCAGGAATGGATCTGTATGTAGGTACAAATTCAGCGTGTCCGTGGGAAGAGATGAGTTCAGGGTCTTCCTATACTACCTTCTTTGACTGGAACCTCCCAAATATTTTATTTTAAATAATACTATGGACCATATTTTTGTTTTAAGTTCACTTTATCTTTCTTACGGGGCCTGGGTCTTCTTGAGGTTTAAGACTATCCCACTTGGCCATTTAACCCTTCTGTTAGTACCCATTCAAGTGTCCTGTAGGTAGTTAGTATTTGAAGATAATGGGCACAGAAAGTTATCAGTTGCCAGAGGCATGACTTGTGTGTGTGTGTGGTGTGTGTGTGGGGGGGGGGGGTGTGTGGGGGGGGGGTGCACGCGCGGGCAGGTGCACGCCTAGGACTGAAACTGCTGATTTGCAAAGTAGGGGTGAAGTTATTTTTTTTTTAATTAAATAAAAGGTAAATGGGGAAATGCCTTATAAATTGTAAGACCCCTATACTGAAAAAACAAGTCATTTTTCCTGAAAGGGAAAGACTCTTAAAAATTGACCTAAAAATTCAGTAATTTTTTTTTTCGTTAAATTTCCTCTTAATGCTCTTTTTCCCACTAACTTGAAGAGTGGTAACCAAGCACCACTATCTCCCTCTGCTTTTGTTTTGTTAGTGGAAGTGATGGTTGTGGTTCTGCTTTGACTAACTCCTATAGGAGGCCTGTGATCATGTCCTAGAACTTGTGTTATTAGGGAAACTTGCTACTATCGTGGCCTTGTTTGAGGTCACTCAGCTTCTTCAGTGCATCCACCCTACCTACCTTAGAGTTGGGTAATGAATAGCAAGAGATAGTGTTTAAAACTTATTCCATGGAATCTATAAAAAACAAATAATTTTAAAATATAATGTTTAAAAAATGAACTCATAGATAAAGAGAACGGATTGGTAATTGCCATTGTCAGGGGGTTAGGGTGGGCAAAATGGGTGAAAAGGGGGTCAAAAGGTACAAACTTCCAGTTGTAAATAAGTAATGGGGATGTAACATCCAACATGATAACTAGTTAATAATACTGTACTGCATATTTGAAAGTTGCTGAGGGAGTAAATCTTAACAGTTCACATCACAGAAAAGAAACATTTATAACTGTGGTGACAGTTGTTAACTAGACTTATTGTGGTGATCATTTTGCAATATACACAAATATTGTATCATTACATTGTATACCTGAAACTAATATAATGTTATGTAAGGTAATACCTCAATTTTTTAAAAAGGCTTATTCCCTAACTTGTCAGTGTTCAGATATATGAGGAGCAAATGCTTGTGTTTACTACCTAAGGTATAGAAGAAGGGGTCTAATAAATCTATATTTATTTCATTCTCTCTCGACTCTTCTGGGAGTGCTATAAAAATATTGGAAGTTAATCTTAGAATCACAAAACATACTCTATTTAGGTACTGAAGGAAAGTATTGGCAATTCTAAGGCAAGAGAAAATTGAAAATGCAGAACTTTTAAAAGAAAGTGTCAAATAATAAAATCCAGAGTTAGTAAGGAGAGACTTTATTGGAAGGGTTATTGCAACAGGGGAAAAGGGATTATAGCAGTGGAGAGAATTCTCTGACCAAAATATTTACCAGCTTCTCAAGGGATAAGTAAACAAAGCTAAAACAGAACTGCTTGGTCTGATTGTAGATCCCAGATTGTTTTGCCCTGAGGCCAGCCTATTCTCTGGAGGGGTCCTTTGCTGGCTCTGGCTGAGGGTAGGCCAAAGTTCAGGGACCTAGGGGAAGGAGAGAAACTTAAAATATGGTTAACAAGCATTTTGTTCCAATTGATCATTTTCAACAAGCAGTTCAGCTAATTATTCATAAATTTATAAATGAGACAATGGGAATTTGGAGGTCCTTTGTCCTGGTCATAGGTAAACAAGGGGATGTTCTTGAGTCTTATGGAAGCCATATGGAGAGGAGTAGGAGGGTTTCTTTAACCGTGGCTATTCAAGAACCAGGAGCACAGGTCTCAGGTAAAATTTGACTTGTTAAAAAGGCATTTTACTATTTGAAGTGGAAAATAATTAAGTGTACAAATAAAATTCATTGAAACATTTATACAGGAAGGCCTTAGGATACTCATTGACATTCAGGAATTAAAAAATCCTTCATCACTATGTGTAGTTTGAAAGCACTTAAAGACCAGTCTCATTTGTATCAGTGACATTTTCCTGAGGCGGTGGGGGGAGTGGAAAACAAATCTAAATTACTCAGGTCTAAATGAACACATTTGGGGCTTTTTGTTTGTTACATGGTTTTCATCTTAACCTATAAGAAGCTGGATTTTTTTTTCATTCCGTCAAAGTGACTTGGCTGGAGCAAATTAATTTTTTCCTATGTTTAAAATATAATTTCCCACAAAAAAAGGGAGAAGGAAGTAAAATCATGACTGTCACACAGATATAAAATTAGCAACACATGGTTTTTGTTTACCTTATTAATGAGGGGACTGGTAAGATGTTATATAATCAGTTCAAATGACAATCAAAAGAACAGACACATTTATTGATCAGGAATATTGAAATAAATGAGCAAATAGAGGCAAAACTGTCTTCTTCTACAGTGGGCCAGAGGCGTCAATTGTATCTCTACCAGACAGAATTTACAAGAATATAGACAAGAGTTGTTTTGCATTGCTGTTAGTTTTGTACAGTTGTCAGCTGTAAAATAGCTCAAAGGCAATGAAAGACTCAGAGCTCTCATGTAATGGGAATGTGAAAACCCTGAAGGTTGTACTCTTCAGCAGTGCAGTTTTCCACTGAAGCAGGTATTTCTTTCTATACCTAGTTTATGAAATTTCCAACTCCCCCTCCCCCCCTCAAATAATCTTCCCTAAGTGTCGGACTTCCTGGAAGGCAAGTACATGTCTGTGTGTGTCTGTTTCTTATTCTTTTTTGATATACTCTATAAATATAGAAGATGCTTGGTTAATGTTTTTAATTGAATTATCTAAAGCAGTGCATCTCAAACTGTACTGTGCTTACATATCACCTGGGGATTTCCTTTTTAAATGCAATTCTGATTCAGTGAGTGTGGGGCTTTCCTGAGATTTCTCTTTTCTATTCAATAATAAGTTCCCAGCTGATGCTAGTACTATTCAATAGTTCATGGACAGTAAATAGTAATGTATTTCTGACTATTAATTGAGGAAGATATTAGATAATCATTACTGGAGAACATGGCACCATACTGCAGGTGAAGGGAGCAACATGAAGCTACTAGACTATCACTTGAAGAAAAAAAAATACTAACTCTGGGCCACATTGCCAGAGCACAGGCCAAAATGAGCAAAAGAAACAGTTGCTAGGAAACAGATCCAAAAAACTCTATAGCAGAACTTTAGCTTCAGAGAAGAGAACAGAAATGAGGACACTGGGAGATACAACAGGGGAGGAGCAACCAGAGGGGTATAGGTTTTAGAAGGCAGGCAGTAACCACCGAAGATCACTGCCTGAAATTTTGTGTTCCTTGAGCTAACCTGACTTTTTTTTTTTTTTAAAGCAATGCTTGAACGTAAAACTGCTTTGACACAGGTGTGTACACTTTTACCGTGACGGTTTCACTCAAGTTAGTGGTATCAATATGCCATTGAGCTTTAAGCAATGTGTAAAATATATTTTGTACTGCAACTAGTGATTTGTCTTCTGTCAGATGGGGCACTTCAATTTTTAACTGAGCAGGTCCTGTAATTTGTTCATAAGTAGTTCAGTTTTCTTTTAGCAGCAAATAAGAGGTGGAAGATAATGTGAAGCTGGCACCAAAGAGATCTCTACTTACTGGAATATGCCAAAAAAAAAAAAAAAAGGCATGGTAAATGAGGCCACCAGACTTAGCAAATAAAAATACAGGATGCCCAATTAAATTTGAATTTCAGACAAACAACAAATTACTTTTTAGCAATATTTGGGATATAATTAAAATTATTTATACATTATCAAAAATTCAAATTTAACTGAGCATCCTGTATTTTATCTGGCAACTCCAATAGTAAATAGTTCTACCCTAACAGTGATACCTGAGAGATGGCTTCTTAGAAAATAGCGGAATTGTGCAGCAATTTAATTCCTTCAAGTGTTCCTCCATTATGTACTCAAAAGTACGCAAGAGTTCAAAATGGTTAGAAACCACTGTTTACCCAGAAGGGGATGTTTTCAAAGACTGGTAGGGTTATGGCTAACTTGAAAGAAAAACAAATTCCGCTGTATGCTCTCCAACTAAGAGTCTAGATTCTTAGTGGTTTAAGGTTAATAAAAGAATTTATGCAATTGTGGAAGATGTCCAAGCAAATACTTACCAGAAAAATTAATTTAATAGGAGTTAATCATATTTCCAAATTTCCAAGAGCGTCAGATCACTTAGAAATAAGGATTCAACCTCACTGGTACAACTTGAGTCTACTGATAAACTCTTGTGAATGACATCATAATTTAGCCAAGATTAAAGGAAAATAAAGGAATAGAAGCCCCTAGTAGCAAAGAAAAAAAAAAACTCCCTAACGGGTAAAAATGTTTTATTGCCATGGACAGATAGAATTTCTAAAATAAAATTTCCAAGTCACAAGATGCTTTTCCTATCAAATATGATCAGGATATAGCCCAACTTCTTGAATGCTAAGAAATAGTTTTACGTTCAAAAAATCATATTATACATTAGTGGCTACAAATTGGTGATAGTTACCTACAAAGATAAAGAATCTGTGACATGAATAAGACATTAAGCGTTAGCAGTTTCCATAATGTGCTGTGGGGATAGTTGATCAAATTTCCTTCCTGTTGACTGTTAAGGAAGGTCAGAGCCAGATTTGTGACACTATCTGCTGAAGTTTAATACAACATAGTTTGGTGGTGGTGTTTTATAACCGTATCTCTGGCTTCTTCTTTTCCAGTCCTTAATTTATCTTAACCCACTTATCTGTTAAAAGAAAACAATTAATTAGATTTATACAAGCAGTTTCATCTGATGTGATTGGAACCTATACTTGGTAATTAAATTTTAAAAGTTGGTTAAAATTGAATTTAAAATATTCTCTGTTTTAATCAGCTTTTAAAATTTTTAAGTTAAAATGTTCAAACACTTTAAATTCTGGGGTTTTTTGGGAGGGGTGGCAGTGGGGACCGTGTCTGGCCAGCCCTCATGTCCAGGTATTTCAGGTAACACTGCATTTCCCAACCAGGGCCAGACCAAGGTGAGGCAAGAGAGGCAAGAGAGGCACCTGTGGTGCAAATCTGGGGGGGTGCCCGCCTTCAGGGGCGCGCCAGTGTCTTCTCCCAGGCTCAGCCCACTCTCGACCTCTACTCATCCCCCATAAATTCTGTTTTTTAATTTTTAAAATTTTGTATTTTAACTTAAGACATAGAAATGTATATTTACTCACCGTTTTTTATTACATGAGACTAATCTTTTCTTTGTATATGGCTTTACTGATTACAGTTTCCCTCTGCAGAAAACATATCAGAAAGTATCTAAGCTTTCTAACCCTTTTTTTAATGTGGAGCAAAGCTTATAAAAACACTTGCAAGATTTCCGGATCCTTGACTTTTTCAGTACCCTGCCACTGCCCGGATTTCAGTGATTCACATCTATTTTCAACAACAGTTTTTTGCTAGTGACTTGTATTTGTTAAAACTTGTCTTAAGAATTCAACTAAATTTTTGCATTTGCTTTGAAAAATATTTAGTTATGAAAAATTTCAAACAGAGCACAGAAAATAATGAAAAACTTGTGTAGATACCACCAAGCCTTTTCTTCTACAAATCTCTCTTTAAAAAAAAAAAAAAAAAAGTCCTTCCTCTTTAGAAGTATATATACCACAGACTTGGTATCTATTATTCTTAATGTATATTTTAGCATATATTCAAGTTCTTATCCAGGAACAATGCATACTATTGTATATGTAAAATTTTACGTGATATATGTCCTTTTGCAGCTTTTTCACTTATGATTATCTTTGAAATTTATTCAAATTGACTCATTTAATTCATGTAGTTTATTTTTAACTGTCCTGTAGCAGTCCCTGTTGAGTAACCTACAATTTCTCACCCTTTACCATTGGGTTATTTCCAATTTTTCACTGTCAAAAGCAATGAATGCTGAAAGACTTTGTATGTATCATGCGCAAAGTCCTATGCTCACATGGGACATACATTTCTCTGGCACAGACACCTAGAGCTGAAAATGCAAGGCCCTGGGATGTGGACTTCTTCAGTTTTGCAAGAAATTACCAAAAACTCTAAAGCAGTTGCAGCAGTTTACATTCCTACAAGGTATAAGGAGCATGTAAGAATTGCCCACATTTTTGCCTTCACTATGTTACCAGATTTTTTAAATCTTGCCAAACAAATGTTTGAGAAGTGGTATTTCATTTTCATTCTCCGGATAACTATGAGGTTAAACGCCTGCATTTGTTGGCTGTTTTGTTCTCTTCCTCTGTGAATTGCCTGTGAATATTTGTTTCATTTACTAATAGGTGGTCATTTTCTAATTGATTTGTAGAAGTCGGGGTTTTTTTTGTATATTTGGAATAATAATCCCAACAACACCTTTCCAGTGTGGCTTCTTTTCCCTTCCTTAGAGTTATATAGAAATGTTTAATTTGGACATAAAATCAAACGTGTCCATCTTTTTCTTTGATATGTCCTTTCTTGTTTGAGAAATTCTTCTCTACCCCAGTGTCACAAAATCTTCTATGTTTTCTTATAAACATTTTTACAGTTTTTCTTTTCAAGTTTTATTTTATAATAACATCTGGAATTGATTTTTGTTTGTGAGAAAAAGATTTTAGTCTGTCTTTTTCCATATGGTTAGCCAGTTGTCCAAGCATCTTTAATTAAATCTTTCTCCCATTAATGTGTTATACCTATTGATTTGTAATACCACATGTCATACACCAAGCCCTCATCTTTTCATGGATCTATTTGTCTATAGTATACTGATACCACACACTTTTAATTATAATAGCTTTATAGTAAATAAATTTCTTGTTTTGTTTTCCTTCAAGATTACCTTGGCTTTCTTGAACCTTTACTCTTCCATATAGACCAGCTTGCTAAATTCCAGGGGGTGGGGGAGTTGTGGAATACCTGGTGAAATTTTGATTGGAATCATATTGAATTTATAGATAAATTCCTAGAAAATTGACATATTTACTATAGTCACACTTGCCATGATTAATTTCTACATTTATTTAAGGTGTCATTTGTCTTTCTGTTTGTTCGTTTTCTCCATAAAAGTCTTACATATCTTTTGTAAGATTTATATATCTTGTAAGATATCTTTGTAATGTTTTTGTTTCCAGCATACTTGCTGAATTATCTTTCTGGTTCTAATAGTTTGTCCATTGAACATCTTGTATTTTCCATTTAGATATTCATATCTTTGAGTAATATTTCTTATTTCTTCCTCTTCAATCTTTATATTGAATACCTTTTAATACCTTTTAATATGGTGTTAAATGGAAACTGTGATACAAGTATTCTTGTGTAGTTCTAACTTTACAGAGAATGCTTCTCATGTTTTATAATTAAATATAATAATGTTTTTGTAGGCTCTTGGTAAATGTCTTTCTATTCCTTGCTTGCTAAGAGTTTTCTTTCTATTAGGCAGATACTGAATTTTATCAAATGCTTTCTCAGTTCCGAGATAAAAATTTTGCAGCACAAATCTGTCTCTCTTTAATGTTTTCTCTAGGGTGATCTGCTAGACAAAAATCAAAAAGAGGAAATTTGCTAGAATCAAAAATGATGGATCCATGTTCAGTTGGAGTCCAGCTTCGTACCACAAATGAGTGTCATAAAACCTACTATACTCGTCATACAGGTTTCAAGACTTTGCAAGAATTGTCATCAAATGACATGCTTTTACTTCAACTTAGAACTGGAATGACACTTTCTGGGAACAATACAATTTGCTTCCATCATGCAAAAATTTACATCGACAGATTTGAGGATTTGCAGAAGTCATGTTGTGACCCATTTAACATACACAAAAAACTAGCCAAAAAAAATTTACATGTAATTGATTTAGATGATGCCACTTTTCTGAGTGCAAAATTTGGAAGGCAGCTTGTACCTGGTTGGAAACTTTGTCCAAAATGTACACAGATAATCAATGGAAGTGTGGATGTTGATTCTGAAGACCGGCAGAGAAAAAAACCTGATTCAGATGTATGTATAGTCATTTTTTCTCCGTTACTTCTACAATGTGGGGTTATAATTATAAGGAAATCACATTTATATCACTATTTATTACAGTTGAGCTTTGAACAACACAGGTTTGAACTGTGCAGGTCCACTTATATGTGGATTTTTTTCAGTCAATACAGTACTATACAATCTGTGGTTGGTTGAATCCAAAGTTGCAGAGGGCCAACTGTGGGACTTGAACATCCTAGCATTTTGGTATCCACAGCGGACCTTGGAACCAATCCCCCTCAGATACCAAGGGACGACTGTATACTAACTAGCAGGCAGTGAATATAAAGTTGGGGAGGTGAAAATAAATGGTGTTTCTAAATATTTGTGTAAACCCAGATTGTTTGGTAAAGAAAGTTAGCTTAGGAAAAGAATAACATAATATTCCCAAGACTTTCAAGCCATAGCTCCTAGTGCTAGGACATTCTGGCACAGCCAGGACTTAACCATCCTAGCTCCTTTTCTGATACCAAAGTAACTCAGTAGGATATGCCAGCCAGCAAGGGTCTGAAATGTAGCAGGATGAAGTCCCCTTTTTTTTGAAGGACTTGAAAACTGCTTTAAAAGGAACTTCAGAAGTGACTTGAAATAATTGTTTCTTATTTCAGCCTTTCTTTCTGCTTTGGCACTATCCCATTCTTGTTTGGGATTTTAAGATGCTTGTGAATTTCCTTTGCTTCTAGCTCTCAATTCTTACTTGGTATGGTCAAGACTAATTTTAGGACTCCCTACTGTCAAAAAGCATACATTTTTACATTGTAAGTATTAATTATTTTATAACTCTCTTCCTTAGTCACATGTTACCTTTAAATTATTTAACCGTATCAGAACAACTTAAGATTTCATAAAGCTGTCTCTGGTGCAGAACAAGGACAGGTACGTCAAAGGAGCACTTCTCAAATTTTCTATTTATAAGCAATTTATAATTCTTTCTGCTGGCATATTTTTCTCAATTTTCTCCTTTTCATTATATTAATAAACCAAATTAAAATTTTAAATTACATGTAGTGCTTTTCCTTCGTTATCCCCTCAAAGGCATATCTCCAGGACCCAATGTTATCTTGCAGTTTATACTAGGTACTTGCTGCTGTCACTTTAGATGTCTTCTCCACTTCATTTATCTATTGTTCATGTGGAATGTATCACATAAACCTTTTTTCCCCCCAGATAATGAAATTAAACCCTTAACCATCAAAATTTTGTTTTACCAAATTTTTTTAAAAGGATTATAATACTGTTACAGAACTTGAAACTTTATTACTTCTCAGCTTTAAAAATGTATGTAATCGAACCTTTTCCTAAGGACTCAAGATCATTACTAGGAGGCTGTTCTGTGTGCTGTGGGTTATACGGCAGTTTTTCTGCCTTCTCTCCCATGTTGGCAGTAGCCATTGCCATTTTCACTGTGCCTGTCCTCCTCTCCTCCTAATATGCCAGAGGCTAAAATTAGATAATGAAAATATCATAAATAAGTTAACCAGTAAACTTTGAATATGGTCCCGGACCATGGGCCACATAAATTTTGTTGCACTTGGGCACTAAAACCCTCTTTCTTTCTTTTTTGTGAGTTCCAGACTGTTTTCCAAGCTAAAGAATAATCTAGATTAACATTAAGTGAAATATTTATGTATGGTCTGATATTAAGATTTGAGTTGATAATTTGTTTACCTTTATTCAGGGAAGAACTGCTAAAGCTCTGAGGTCATTACAATTTGCAAACCCAGGAAAGCAAACTGAATTTGCTCCAGAAACTGGTAAAAGAGAAAAAAGAAGGCTTACAAAAAATGCAGCTGCTGGTTCAGACAGGTAGGCTATGTGTTATTTAAGGTATATGTTAACTTGCTTCACATCTGTATTGTTTTCCTATCTTTCTCTTAAGTTTTGAATGTTTCTGGTTAGATATTTTAAATTCGATAATCTGGAATTAGTAAGAACCTCCAAGGGCCTCATAGAAAATTAAGGCATCCCCTTCCACTCTTAAAATTTACTTCTAAGAAAGTATCAATGAAGTGAACAAGATAACATTTTTGGCACAATAATTAAAATAATTTAAACTCATTATACTTCTCTTTTTGTTTTGTTTTTGGCTGCGTTGGGTCTTCTTTGCAGTGCGCAGGCTTTCTCTAGTTGCGGCGAGCGGGGGCTACTCTTCGTTGTGGTGTGCGGGTTTCTCATTGCAGTGGCTTCTCGTTGCAGAGCACGGGCTCTAGGCACATGGGCTTCTGTAGTTGTGGCATGCAGACTCAGTAGTTGTGGCTCGCGGGCTCTAGAGCACAGGCTCAGTAGTTGTGGCGCATGGGCTTAGTTGCTCCGTGGCATGTGAGATCTTCCCGGACCAGGGCTCGAACCCGTGTCCCTTGCATTGGCAGGTGGATTCTTAACCACTGCGCCACCAGGGAAACCTTATACTTCTTATAGCTAAAATAATTCACTTGTTTGAAAGCACTAATATATAATCAGTATGTCTGCTCTATAGGTGGCAGCTAAAAAATAAATTTTATGAGAATACAAGGTTACTTTTTATTTTTTACATGTCTAAAATAGAAAGTTACAGTACAGTCAATAGAATGAACAAGAAAACTAAACTGTTTAGAATATGACTTTTTAAACCGAGCATTTCTAAAATGCAAATTGACAAATGTTAGTGTAATCATTCAGAATTATTTTCTACATAGGCTATTTATTCCATCTGTGAAGGTTTTCCATTGAATCATGTAAGTGTTTTTAGGCCAGATTTGCTAGAGTCCATTAAAGAACAAGAAACAGATTAATTGCAATATAAAAAATAATTGGATAGTATACTGTGATAAAAATCTGTGTTCACAAAGCAGTAGATAGATTGGTTGCTAATAAAATGTACCACTACTACCTAGCCTTTTTTTTTTTTTGGCAAGGAAGGGGTAAATAGTTTTAACAATTATTGTTTTCAGACACAGTTCTTGTCCATTCCTTTGGATATGTTTCAACACTTTACAGTGAGGTCTCTTCTTCTCGCAAGGAGCTCATTAGCTATTAATTGTAGAGTAGCTTTGAGTCAGGTAAGCCATGTATCAATTTGGCGGGGTTTCATCCCTAATTCAAAACATTTTATCTCCTTAAGTTTTTTTCATTAACTGTTTTCAACTAAATATTCAGAAGTAATATATTTGTGAGGTGTAACACACCTTGTGTTTTGTGTTACAGACAAGTGATCCCAGCGAAGAGTAAGGTCTATGATAGCCAGGGTCTCCTGATTTTCAGTGGAATGGACCTGTGTGACTGCCTCGATGAAGACTGCTTAGGATGTTTCTATGCTTGTCCTGCCTGCGGTTCTACCAAATGTGGTGCCGAATGCCGCTGTGATCGCAAGTGGCTATATGAGCAAATTGAAATCGAAGGAGGAGAAATAATTCATAACAAACATGCTGGATAATTTGTGGTATCAAATTACGGGATCTTTAAAGTTCCTTTCTCTATTTCTAAAATTCTAAGGTACCTTTTAAAGTTGATTGCCAAGTGACAAACATGCACTCAGTGTGCACTAATGTTGCTTTTAGGGTGCTTTAAGATAAATTATTTGATGTAAAGTTTGATGAACTATTTATTACTCAGCAGTCAGCTTCAAGCCTGTCTGGGTCAATGTAAACAAGCAGTGTATAGGCAGTCCTCAATTTGCACAATTCCCAGGTCCACAAATTTCAATGACAGTGATTTAGTTAAATAAGCCAGTTCCCTAACAGCACAGTTCAAATTTCAGTCACCATGGTATATTAATTGTGAGTATTCACATGAAGTACAAACTTCCTTGCTAGCTCTTAAGTCCACAAATCACTATGCAAGTAACAGATGTGCTTCAAGATCAGTGATCAATCACGTTACTTCTCTCAAATTCTGCTAGTGATTGGTCACTGCACATCTGTTACTCAGTTTGCTCAGACAGCCAAGCACAGAGTTGTGTTGACTCCTGCCACCCATGTGACATTTTACAAAGTGGATAATCAGAATTGGCCAACAAAGATGAAAGTGCAGTGAAGAAATGAAAATGATAATGCTAGAAGTGTGACTTGAACATAAATAGAGTTGTAGAAGAAATCACTGATCATGGGAATGTTGACACTGCTGCTATTCTAGAGCCTCTAGATATGCAGCTAGAGGAACTCAGTGAAGGCAAACTTATCATCATAAATGAGAAAAGGAGGAACATGTCCCAGAGGAAGTGATGGTAACAAACTTCACATTAAAGGAAATTACAGAGGTATTTCACAACATTGAAAGCACAAACGATGAAATGGTGGAAGCTAATCTAAACTTAAAGGAGTCTGACAACTTGCAGTGGTATAGAAAAGATGCTTACCCAGTACCATAAATTATTTGACAAAAAGGCAAGTACTATTGCTCCTGATTAGTTTTTTATAATGAAATAACACTTTAATTCTCAGTGTTTCTAATATAAATTACAGTGTACTAAGTAAATACTTTTTTACAATTTTTTCATTTTCTTTTACGTTTATAACTGACACTTTTTAATATTTTGACAGATTTTTTTCAAGGTCACAGAACAATAATAATTTTCCCCATTAATTATTAAGATTGCTTTGATTGCCATTTTTATGGTCCCACACTACCTCCCAGGCAAGGCAAGGACTACCTATAGGTGAGAATAGTACCTACTTCAGGAAAAGTTAATTTTGATACAGCTAAGTAGTTGAACTATTTTGGAAGTAATCTACATAACTAAGTGCTAAAATACATCATTTCTTCTCTCCACTTATTCTTTTAAAAAAAGTTTTAATACTGTAAACCTTTCATTGCTTAGACTGTGTTCTTGGTGAAAATTTGTGCTTGGTGGCAAAAATCTTATTCTTTCTATGTATAAAACATGGATATACATACAATATATAAGCAGATGTGCATTATATCAGTGGTATTTCAATTTAATAGGGTGTTGACTAGGATTAAAAGGGCTAAAAACAGCTCCTTAATGGAGTAATAATGAAAAAAGGTGGAGAAACACTGGTTGAGACAGAGTATAAATTATTTGGAAATTGATTGAATCTTGACGTTGGAATGTGTATGGGTACCCTCTGGAGGGTGGGGGTGGGTGGTAACTTCTCTCTGCTCTTTTTTTCAAGACAGCTATCCGTCAGTCTGTCTAAAATTTTTTATTGTCTAGGACATGGCCTCTAAACTAGCTTTTTGTTTTCCTTAAGTATAGTACTTTAATCAGATGAGCTTTTAGCAACTTGAAATACTTTTAGCTGTTGAAAATAGATTTATACAGCCAATTGGATGAATTGACCAAAAGAGGTTTATTTTTACTCCTGTATACTTTTGGTATCTGTTTAAAATGACTGGTTTTACTTTGATGGAGTGCCATTTTCAACCATGGAATTAAAATATCATTTTTAAGTTATAAGTGTTTACCGACCCAATTATTAGAAGTACAGTTTATCAATTCCTTGACTGATATGTTTAAACAGAGCACTGACAAAAAGAATATTTTGGCTTTCTGTACTTAAATCAGATGCTAGATTCTTTTTTTTCCTGAATTAAGGAAATATTTTGTCACAGAAGAGACGAACACAGGCTCTTAATTTTATCTGAACTTCTAGGTTATTAGACCTTCTTAGTTGAGTTACTGCCATCATTTTTTTTGCTTCTAAATATGACTTAGTGTATTGCTTAAGCTCTTCATAGGGACAAGTTAAAATCTTAGCTTTTTTGTTTGTTTAAAACAAGAACATATTTTCAACAAAATAAATGACTTTAAAATTCAAATTGTTGTATTTCAACATTCCTTAGTAGAACATTTCTGTTATTTTTCAAAGATGATAAGTTTTTTAAGGGAAACTTTCTCGAACAATTTTGTAAATATTTGTTCATTATGCCTATTTAGGAGACCAAACTTTTACTGAGCATGCAAAATGTTTACAGAGAATGGTATATCTGATTTGGCGTAGGCTATAATAAAAGCTGTGTTTCAGAAAAACTACATCACAAGTCCACTTACTGTTTTAATATAAAATTACAGTAATATAGAATACAATGAAATTGTCTAGATCCTTTTTGTATTTTGCATAAGTATGATTCAAAGTGGCTAAATTATTTTACAATGCTATTAATCTAAAAGCAAAAATAAAAGTTTTCATAAAAGTTTCATAAAAGTATGAAACACGTAGCTTTGGCTATAGGTGGGTCCTGGCTGAAAAGTTAACATAAGACCACAAACGTTGGTCTTCCACAGTGGTCACAAACGTTAGAGTGAAAAATGCATGTATACATTTGAATAAAATGAGTGGCATCCCAGTGATCTTTTTCCCATTTGTCTTTTACAAGTATAAGAATATAGCTACTTATCTTTGGAATATTATATATGAGATTCTTCTATTTTTTAAAATATTTTGTCTATTTCTAGATAACAAGCTGCTCTACAACCTGACAGTCTATTCTAAAACTGCTTTCCTGGCTTGGATTCAACTAAGTAATTTTTAACAGATGTGTTTTGAAACATGCATACATATATATACACATAGAGAGTGATTTATTCAGAGAATATAACTTATAGTAATTTCCAGCATGGTTCTTAACTTTATGGAGGTCAAAGACCCCTGTGAGAAGCTGATGAAAACTATGAACTCCCCAGAAAAATGCATTTGAGTACTCATAAATATTCCACGTTCAGAACCCCTGAACATCTATTGAAGTACCTGGGTAATAGGCATTTTCTGTAAACCATTTGATGTTTTTTTTTTTTTAAGTGAGGATGGCTGTCTAAAGTGTAGTTTGGTTTTTTATGTAATGTTGTAGGTGGGTTTTGTTAAGCGAAATCAGAACGGTTCAGTTTGTTGAAAGAGCTCTTGCTACCCTGAAAAGGCTAAATCCCACCGTGGCCCACCGCTCCCATCTCCAAAAAGGTAATTACACGTCGAGTAGCAATGTAGAAAACTGAGGTGTCTTACATGGACTGAGCTTTTGTAATTAGAGATTTTCTTGCATTATGGTTATGCTGTTAGAAATGGCTTAGCATCCTTGTACAAATTCATGCGACACTGCTTTAGTTTTTGCTGACATCTGCTGGTATTTTCATGAAAATAAACTCTCTGCTGCTGCTACTTAATGGTTAATCTCTTTGCTTATAAATTAAACTATGAACACTGGTAATTACATTGAAGTGGGATATTTTTAAAAATTCTCAAAGTAGAGTGGCTTCTCTTTTTTAGCATTCTTAGGTCTTGCCCAGCAGCGGTCAACAAATTTTTAAGACTATGAGTGAGGATATGAAAATATACATGGACACTTCTGGGTTTCTTTTTATTTTTATAAAGTTGGAGAGACTGTGAAAAATAATGCTTTTACCTATTTTTTAAAAATCATCAAATACTTCATTGAACACTTAGTTTAAAAAGTGTAATAGACTTCTGTAGAGTATATACCCCAATTTGTAGATTATCTGTAACAGCATAGTTAAGAGGATTGACTAATCTTACCAGAAGATAAAGGAGATTTATCAAATAGATTATTAACTCAGTTGGGTTAGTAATTCTCCATCTTTTTTTTTTTTTTAATTTATTTTTATTGATTGATTGATTGATTGATTGCTATGTTGGGTCTTCGTTTCTGTGCTAGGGCTTTCTCTAGTTGCGGCAAGCGGGGGCCACTCTTCATCGCGGCGCGCGGGCCTCTCACTATCATGGCCTCTCTTGTTGCGGAGCACAGGCTCCAGATGCGCAGGCTCAGTAGTTGTGACTCACGGGCCTAGTTGCTCCGCGGCATGTGGGAACTTCCCAGACCAGGGCTCAAACCCGTGTCCCCTGCATTAGCAGGCAGATTCTCAACCACTGCGCCACCAGGGAAGCCCAGTAATTCTCCATCTTTAAATGCAATTTGAAAGTATTTAATTACAGCCCTATTAAGTGGCACAATTAAAATTTATTAATTTTTCCCCCTTGAAATGAGGGAATAATTTCTTTGTGAAATAATGATTAGAAGCTTCAGTTTTCCCATTTTTTATCACTACAAGCAAACAGATGTTTTATTAAAAAGTTGCTGTAATCTTCCTAGACTATGGTTTTAAAATAAGTGGACTTATTAAAAATAAAATGTTTGCAAACATTGCTGAAATAGCCAAAACCTTCCAGTACTCCCAATTTCTAACAGCTAATATATACATGAAAACACGAAGTTTTGGGCTCATGATTTTCATTGTACACAGGCTGGATGATACTTTCTTTACTCAGTTCTTTTCAGAGACACGTTTTGAGGTAAGGGCACATTTTACTTTAAAGAAATAAAGTAAAACCAGGCCTTGGCTCAGAGTTATGGGATGTTTGCCTTATCGAGAGAACTTATCTAAAACCAAGATTGAAGAGTTTGGCCTTTAAAAAGAGACCTGAAACAATTCATAATGTAAATACTAGCTCTGTAATTATCCCTTTGTTATCAACATCCAATCAATTATATTGACCAATTTGATAAATACAAATCAAATTTTGGTTTTAGTTATCTTATATTCTAGTAGCCCGAATGTATGATTTGGGCTTCAGGGTAGTATTGCAGTTACTTTAAAAATTAAATTTGTTATTTGGTGGCATAAGATAAAGTTACGAATAGTGGCAGTACTGGTACCATGTAAGTGGGTTCTACAAGGTTCTGGGTAAAGTACAAATTTAATTTTGGCATTAAGATAGGTAAAATGATTCAGGGATGTTCAGTGAATTGTGGTATCCTTAAGGTTTTTAAATAACAATCTCATGCCTTCCCCAAAGGTTATTTAGCCTTTTGATTTGGATTGGACTTTGCTTGTTTTTCAGATCAGCTTAGTATAGTGAGATCAGATCAGTTATTAAAAGAGAGTCTGCAAACACAGAAAACAAACTTATGGTTACCGAAGCGGGGGAGGGGTAAATTTGCAGTATGGGATTAACAGATACACAGCACTATGTATAAAATAGGCAAACAAGAATAACACTGGGAACTATATTCAATATCTTGTAATAACCTATAATGGAAAAGAATCTGAAAGAATATACATGTATAAATGAATCACTTTACTGTACACCTGAAACTAATACAATATTGTAAGTCAACTGTAGTTCAATTAAAAAGTCACCCCACACCATGCAAGGGAATTTTAAATTTGTATAATTCATAGTAATTCAATCACAAATTATTTGTTGTTTTAATGTCTTTTTTCCTATTGCCCACAATTCAGAATTCCCTTGCACAAAAAAAAATAGATTGGCCTAGAGGGCCAATCTGAAGTGATCTGTAGAAAACTATCACATGAGCTTTTTTTTTTTTTCTTTTTGTTACATGAGATTTTTTAAAAATACCGATAAGCTTCTAATCACTTATGGCTTAGGGAATGAGACTATGGAAAGAGAATTTCTGCATAAGATACAGACCCTACAATCTGGTGCATGCAAATAAGATTCATTTTTTTCCAAAATATTATGGCTCATGGCATTCCTAAATTAGGCCTCAAGAAGACTCCTATAGGAAATATTGAAAGGGAAACATTTCCAAAGTTTTTCAGTTAAAGTTTCCAACTCATCCTCAAAATGTATAGCTGAACAAATGTTTAATTTCTCTTTGATATCTTTTTGTGTCAAAGAACTACACATAGATTTTAGGGTCAGAGACCAACTAAACAGCCCTAACAGACCAAGCCTTCCACTGTGTGACATACCCACAACCCATGTTAGGGAGCTCAGACCTTTTAAGGGAAATGGCCTTAGGAGATTCTTAACATCCTGCATTTTGTTTTCCCCTGCTCCCTAATGTTGGGCTTGGAGAGAGACCTGACCCAAGGAAAGCCAGCCTTCATATTGGACAGCAGAGCTTATAAATTGGGCAAATGTTAAGGAAACACTGCCCAAATGGTGAAAGTGATTAACTGAGCCAATCATTCTCTCAGGAGTTTAAACAGAAGATAAAGAAGAAAAATTCAGTTTGTATAAGGAGAGGTGAAATGACAGAATAGCTAAGACACTATAATGGAACACAAGGGTTCTATACCTACACACTATACCTTCAACAACTGGTGAAGCTGTCACTGAGTCACCAGAGCTGCTGTCAGATTAGTACATCTGTTGTATCTCAAAAATACCCAATCTCAGTGCAGCTTGGCCATACACAGTCAAGACCCCTCTTATTTTCATATGTATCCTTGCAACAAACACCATTACTTAAGAAATCCTTAATGAGGAGATAGCTCTTTCACCCAAAGAGTCTTACTAATTACGTCTGCCCTTCTAGTTAAGAGAGAGTGGAGGTGTAATATTACGCTCCTGCCTGTGTTAGCATTGTATTGTCGGAGAACTCTAGACCAGTGGTGCTCAAATTTGAGCATTCATCAGAATCACTTGGGGGGCTTGTTAAACCACAGACTACAGGGCCAGGGTTAAAGTCAGGGTTTCTGATTGAGTAGGTCTGGAATAGGGGCAGAGAATGCATTTCTAGCAAGTTTGCAGGTGAGGCTGAAGTCGCTAGTCTGGAAACCATGCTTGAAGAATGACTGCTCTGTCAAAAAATACTTTTACCTGGGCCTCACCCGCAGATATTTGATTTAATTGGTCTGAGTTTGGCCTGAGCATTGGGAGTCCAACCCTTCTGTCTCAGTGTGAGAATCACTCAGAATTCAAGTAGGCTGATGTTATGTGTCAACTTGGCTAGGCGATGGTATCCAGTTTTTGGTCAAATATTATATACTCTAGCTGTTGCTGTGCAGGCGTTTCACAGTAGTTGAGGCACGCAGGCTCTAGGGAGCATGGGCTTCAGTAGTTGTGGCTCGCAGGCTCTAGACCACTGGCTCAGTAGTTGTGGCACATGGGCTTAGTTGCTCTGCAGCATGTGGGATCTTCCCAGACCAGGGATCAAACCCATGTCCCCTGCATTGGCAGGTGGATTCTTAACCACTGTGCCACCGGGGAAGTCCCGAGCCAGTTCCTTAAAATACATCTTTCTCTCTGTATATGTATATGCACATCCTCTTGCTTCCGTATCTCTGGAGAACCCTGGCCCCTGGCTAATACAATAGCCTAATTAGTCTCCATTCCAAATTGGTTCCCATAAAGGTCCTGGCTCCAAATCAAAGAGTATAAACCTTTCACTAATTTTTTTTTCTATATCTTTCCTTAGAAGAGTCAACGAATATATAGCTCAGTCATTTTTGACTCCTTTCTTCTGTTCATATTATTAAATCCATTTGGTTCCCCCTCGGAACATTCTTGAATCTGCTTTGGGTTTTTTCTTCATTTTTATTTTGTCTCTACCACTCCAGTTAAAGCTCAAGTGTTTTGCATGCCCAGTATCAGTTCCCCCTTTCGGTGTTAGACTGAAATTTGCCTTTGAGGCATCACCCTTATACTCAGCCCATGTAGTTCAGGTGGAATAGACCTCACATTCTGGTTCCAGGAGTGGATACATCACCAGCTCCAGCCTTTGAGAGTGCAGCATCTCTGTAGACTTAGTGTTTTAAGGGTGGATATGTGGTTAGCAAGGCCAGTCAAAGCCAATAAACATCAGCTTTGCTGGGACTAGAGAAAAAGGGTTTTTCTGTGAGGGCTGCTCAGCTTGTAGATTTAAGACTGGACCTACTGGTGGCTAATTGGGATACCACCTAAGAAGAATCTGCCTTAGAATGAAAACAACATGGGTAAAAGCAGAAGCCAAAGATCAAAACACACAGACAAGATTTGAGTCCCTGGATCCAGTTATGTCTGAAGTCAACCCAGGAATTTTCGGTTACACGAGGCAATCATTTTGTCTTTTATCCTATGATGACATTAAGTGAATACAAGGTGGTGACCAGATGGAGAGTTAGCTCTTTTCATCTGAGGATAAAGACCACCAGAGCTCAAGGGTAAAATGGCCTGTTTAAAACTCATGCCCTTGGAACATATGTATATATTTCAAGGAAGGAGAGCAAGCAGCTGTGACCTGCAGCCACATCTTTATTCCTCCTCCAAATTCTTGCAGAATCTTCTCACTCTATAGTTCTCATGGACTCAACCTCCTTTAAAAGACAAATGTAGCGTAGACTGTGGTAATTTGCCATTAGGGTCTGAAATTCTATAATAAAAATAAGAGACCTATAATTAAGATATCAGTGTTTGGTATTTTTGTTGGTATTACTTGCTTTTAAGGCACTTAGAGTGTTTGAAAATTACACTGAAGCATTCTCTCTGTAATCCTATGTTCCATAGTTGGAACTCAGTCCGAAGTTAAATGATCAAAAATTTTTAATAGCTGGGTCTGAATTAATTAACTTTGCAGGAAATTAAAGGTAGAGCATTGCCTCAAATTTGTGATTTATAATACACTGCTAGCAAAGTTAGATTTAAGTATTAACTGCTCCAGTACTTCTTCCCTTCTGCCCTTACAGGCCATTTAGTTCTCCGTGGTTGAAGGCAGAATGTGAGGCAGTGGTTCCACCAGACAAAAGAGAACTAACTCAGTATAGTTTTACATCATCTATATGTCACTTCCAATGATAATAGTGCCAGAAAATTAAATGTATAGTGACTTTCTGATATTTGATAGTATTTTAGATAGCTGGATATTCTTAATCATTTATGGTAGGAATATTTAGATGCTTTCCTCTTTTTTTACATTCTACTATTTTGATGTATTTTTAACTTTTTTTTAGTTTTGAAATTAGGTAAAACAAAGTATAGATTATCTTTGCCATGAATTTCATAGGTTCACATATTTCTGAGGTTTCTGTTCCAAAACATCTTTGTATGGATATCCTTGATTTCCTTGAAAAAGTATATACAGCTCTAAAATTTGGATAGTTTAGAGAAATATTTGGTTTGTTAAATCTTTGCTGTTAGCCAAAGCTTTGGTAAAAATAAAGACACTTCAAAAAAAGAAACTGGTTTTATACTTCTACGTTGTTGGCTTTTGTGCTTCAAAACTTAAAATAGCTGATTCTATACAATTAATAACTGGGGCAGACCTAATCATGAAATATGAGTTCATACATAAGAGTCTTAATTCTTAGCAACGAGCTACCTCTGTTAGGTATTATTTCATCTTTCCACCTGGCCTACTTAACTGCTTTTTTCTTCAACTATACAATACAGTGTTATTAACAATAGTCACCATGTTTTACATTAGATCCTCAGACCTTAATTCATCTTTTAGCTGAAAGTTTGTACGCTTTTACCAACCTCTCCCTATTTCCTTCCCCCCTGCCCCCCAGCCCCTGGCAACCACTTTTCCACTTTCTGTTTGACTTTTTTTTTTTTTTAATTCCACATTTAAGTGACACCATGCAGTATTTGTTTTTCTCTATCTGGCTTATTTCACTTAAGCTGCTACTTTTATAATTATGATTTAACAGATGAATAAACTGAGGCTCAAAGAATTTAATAACTTGCCTGAAGTCACATAGCTTATAAATGGAAGAGAGGGAATCAAATGCAGTCTATTTGACACCAAAGTGCGAATGCCAACCTATATTCACTATATTCTTTCTCCATTCATCTTATGTATGTGAAGTTCTTCCTATTCAGGATGCACTGTAGCTATTTGATTCTGATAGTTTAAGTATTATTATAGTTATTATTATAGTTAGGTATTATTATAGGTTATTTAAGGTGTATACTGAAATTAAAGATTTTACCTACTTCTATCCCCAGCACTCAGCCACCTCCATAAAAATGGATAGAAAATTATTGCCTGGTCAGTTCCAAAATGTCTTTCTGCTTCAATTCTGAGCAGTCACTTTGAAGAGTAAGATATACACCTGATAAGTGATAACAACAGCTTTTCATTGTGTAGTTGGGCACATAACTGAATTGTACTTTTGTTCCAACTTTTAAAAACCCTTTGTATCCATCTCCGTTGTATGATGCCCGTATGTCCAGAAGAGGGCGATGTTTTACTACAAACTTACAGTGAAACGTCCACTTGCTTTAGATAAGGTCTACATTTAGAAACAATTTCTTAAAGTAGAGTTGAAGTGCCATTTGCTTAAGTGGTTTGGGGGAAAAAATGTTTCTTCTAAATATTACGTGGAGAGGAGAAATATTTCCACCTCATCTTTATATAAATTGTTCTTTCAACTGGAAATCAAACATTCTATTGAAATACAGATTGCAGTGGAACATTCCAGACCTAGACAATATTTAAATTATAAGTATTTATAATCCAGAGAAAAGAACATGGGCTCTGGTGTCAGACAAACTTGTCTGAATGCTGTCTTTACTACTTCCTGGCTTTGTGACTTCAGACAGGTTATTTGGTTTCTAGAGGCCTCAATTTCCTTGCATGTGAAATGTGAATAGTGGTAAGTACTGATAGAGATATTGTGAGGATTAAATGTTCCAGGTTAATACAGATGCATAATAAATGGCAATTTCTTATTCAATAGAAATAGAAGTGCCTGATAAAATGCAGGAGGCCCCAGTAATTTGAATTTTAGATAAGCAACAAATAATTTTTTTGTGTTATGCCTCATGCAATATTTGGAACATACTTACAGCTACTGCATAAAATATACTAAAGGTATCTGTTTATCTGAAATTCAAATTTAACTGAGTGTCCTATGTACTTATTTGTTAAATTTGGCAATCTGAAACAGAAAACTCTGGCACAAAGGGGGAAAAAAATAAAATAAAAATGGCTAGAGACTTTGGTCCAAGACTTTTAGAACTCTATTAGTAAGTCACTTGACATTTCTAGTATCTAGGAAAATTAATATAGGCAATATTCTAAATTTTTGAATAAGTAGCCAATCTGAGCAAAGTTACATGAATTTTTTTTAAGATGAGCCTCGGTCATTTCCATTCTCCATTGCATTAAATATAGGCACATACTACACATTCAATAAATCTTGTTGAGTAAAATATTTTAAAATATAAAAAAGTTAGACTTTAGGGAAGAAATCACGAAGCCAGAGATAAAACTGGTAATGTAGTCTAATAGCTGTGTTTCTACCTTCTTCCCTTCCTTTTCTTCTCACTGCCCTCAGTGAAAGAAGTCAGCTCCCTCCTTTCTTCTCTGACTGAGGAAGTGAGTTTGGCCATTTAAGAATAGGTTTGGGGAATGAAGGAAGGGAAAAAGAAATAGAAGGAAGGGAAAAAGAAATAAAAGGAAGTATTTTGTTCACTGTCCTCTGTTTTCTCTTTAATGGGTAGGAAGTCTGCTGCAGAAGAAGGAAGGCAAAGGCCTAGGGGCTGCAGGAAGTGCAGTGTCCAGAGTCTGGACCCCACCAGGTGATATCCATGGGTGCCGAGGCAGGGCCGAGGTGAGCTGGCTCTGTGGCAGCCCGTAGTGAGCTCTCAGGGGACAGGCCAGCACCCCCAGCTGTGCTCTCCTTGCTCCCTCCACTCTGCTCCTCCCTGCTTCCCCTGGGAAATCCGCACCAGGCTGGGCCAAGGGCAGCACCAAAGGGGAGTAGTTGTAGGTCCAGCCACTTTGCCTGTTCTTGGCCTTTGGTCTGGGCCCTCACACCCCAGCACCCAGGAGGTACGATGTATCAGCTCCATTGACCTACGGAGGGCATCGTGACTAAACAACCAGAAAATGTAAATGATGACACTTGTCAGAGGGAAATCACCTCTAAATGACAAACATGGCTGCCACTGGGGCCTAAAAATAGAGATTTTGTACAAGGATCTTTGGCACATAACAGCAAAATTTGTGAACTAATTTTCCAATAAGGAGAAAACAGTTGAACAACTAATGGTATAATATTTATGTATCAATATAATGTAACCAAATAAGTTTTTTGCAGAATTTTTAATGATTTGGGGCAATACTCATGACATAGTGTTAATTATTTTTTTTAAGGCAGGATACAAAACAAGATAAACAGTACAATTTCAAATTTGTTAAAAAGCAGAAAAGCAGAAAAACAGAATGAAAGAGACTCCAAAATGTTAATAGAACTTATCTTTGATTTATGTCATTTTTAAATTTTTCTATCATATGTTGTACAATTTTCAGATTTCCTATATTGAACACTATTACTCTTATAATGATGATAATATAGCATTACAAAAAGGTAGTGGAAGTCGTTGAGGCTAGTGATTTGTAACCCATCCTTGTTACATAGAAGATACAGCATCTAGCTCATGGCTTTTGTGGTCAAAGTTGAAGGACTTTGGGCAAGTCTCCTGACAACTCTGACCCTCAGTTTTTGCATCCTTAAAATGGAAATAATTGAATGGGGTGGGAGTGACTTTGTGCAGTTGCTGTGATGATTGAGTGAGATGATGTATGTAAAACTTTGCTTAGCTTAGCCCAGTCCTTGGTAAAGAGGAAGCATTCCATCAACTATAATAATTATTATTAGGAAGTAGAATAGATGAGTAGTTACCTAATTCTAGCCCTGGCTTCTTTAAGCTTTCCTTCCTTCTTTCCTCCCTCCCTCCCTCCCTCCTTCCCTCCCTCCCTTCTTTCCTTCCTTCTTTCTTTTCTTCTCCCTTCCTCCCCTCCTTTCTTACTGCCTTCCTTTAGGCAAAAAAAATAGTTGATATTGACTATCTCATAAGATTTAACTTTGCTTCTTGTTTCACCCCATCTCAAAAATTTGGAGCAAGGAAATGGACCCCAGACCCTACTGGCAAATGGATTCCCAATGATAAAAAGACAAAGGAAGGAAAGTGTGATTCTTTGGGATTGGGAGAAAAGGACAGCCCACTTGACTGTCAGGGACAGAGTGATTCTGAGCCTGTGTCTATGCACCAAGGAGGGATGGGCCAGCACATGGTCTTTGGGTTCTGGTACATCACAGAGAGGCCCAAAGAAGAGCACAGGTACCAGATCTGGACAGGAGTGAGGAACCCCTCGTTGGGCCGTCCAACTCAACCCTTGCCACTGAGACGTGCAGGGCAAGAGGAAAGGAAATGGAGCCACAGTGTCAGGGATTTAGGTAAATGTTTCATTTGAAACTTCTAAATTGTGTTCTAGGCAGACAGAAACTCCAGAGGTAAAAATAACATTAGCAAAATCCCTTCAGAATAAAACTGGAAATGAAGAGCCCCTGTGAATATCTATGCAACGGCCACCTGAGCAAGTTCTGACCATGGCTGGGTTTACCAAGCGTACTTAACCCTCATGTTGCCCTCACAGTTTCCAACCATATGGCCCAAGGGTCTAACTTTGTGTTTTGGCTGCACTCTGCAGCTTGCGGGATCTTAGTTCCCTGACCAGGGAACGAACCCTGGGCCCTGGACAGTGAAAGTGCAGAGTCCTAACCCCTGGACTGCCAGGGAATTCCTGGCCCAAAGCTCTAGAAACTATTTCTCTTACATTCCCCGTTAAGGGAAATCCCTCGAGAATTTTCTGAAAAGCAGGGTTTGGAGTGCTCAGAATATAAACAAACAACCCCGAATGTTTTAAATATCTAGAATCAAGGTTAAAGATTGTTTTATTATTTTTTTTAGAGTGTAAGCCTGAGCCAGTCCCATGCTGAGTTGTCATCCTTAAACAGCCTTGTGAGCTAGGTGCTTCAGTTGTTTCCGTTTTGCAGACAAAGGGAAACTCCAACTCCATGAGATAGTTTGTTCACTCCTTTGTCTCAGTACCTAGAACACTGGCTGGCATTTAATAAGTGCTCAGCAAGTATTTGTTGAATCAATGAATGAAGTTAATAAATTTGCATAAGCCACCCAGCTGGTAAGGGGCAGAGCTGGGGTCACACCCGGGCTGGCCTCACTACAGAGACTGAGTTCTCAGTTTCTGCCTTTGCTTATCTCTTTTTCATTGACTGCTTAAGTCTGGGGAAGAAGACAAGGGCCTGCTGGTGGAGGTACTTCCCTGTATGACATTTAGAGCTGGCACGTCCTTGGGAATGGAGGTAGAGTGATTCCTCCAGGGTCAGTGTTTAGACGTTGCTAATGATCCAGGGCTCCTCTAGTTTGAGAATATGTTTACATATCAGCTGTGAAAGCTGAAGGCTTCTATATAATATAGAAGGCTTTCTCCAGGCTTTCTGTAATGCAGAGAGATAAATTATAGGCTACTTACCAAAAATCTCTAGATACAAGCAAATGTATTTCTAGTACCACTTAGCAATTGCTTGAGAGCTTTGCAAGTCTCTTGAAGACAGGCAGTTGAAGAAGTTTCCCTGAAGAAATTATCAAGATTAGGGCTTGGAAGGTAAATGCAATTCCTATACCTTTTAGACTCTGTCTATTCTAAGGTGAATAGATTGAATTTGCTTTTCTCTCTGTGATTAACATCAAGCACCCTGTGTTGGTTGAAAAGGTTCATTATCTAGAGAAGAATTTAAAAGGCAGGATGGACAACTTCAATTTAGATAATTGTTGGATGTGATGGAGTGCTTTTCAAATGGGTCTGCATGGGGCGGGGGTGGAGAGGGGCGTCATCGGTAAGCACTGGAAAGGCTCTCAGAACCCACAGGCAGCAAAGACCTAAATGAAGGAAGCATGACAGATGGGATCAGAAGACTTGAGCTTCAGCTCTGGCTCCATCACTTACTAGCTGGGTGGCCTTAGGCAAAATCACTTTGTGTCTCTGAGGTCAGTTTTGTCATCTGTAAAAGTGGCAATGGCCATGCCTAAATTTTAGGTTGTTGTGACTATCCAGTGAGATGGCTGAAAATGCCTTGTAAATGCTCTTTATAAGACTTGGACCCATCATCACTATGATGATATGATGATCATCGTTACTAAACAAGATTTAAGAGAATTCGAAGATGAATGAGACATTGTATTTCCATCCAGTTTTATAGAACCTGAAGTTAATACAATCTTGAGGGCCTCTTTAAGGAAAAGAATACCAAATTATAAATATAAATTAAGTACATTGCCTTGGAAAGGGATTTGCTGGCTTCACAGTAAATGTGCCTCTGCCTCCAGAGAAGTGGTGTAATTGTCGTCAGGAGCATGGACTCCGGGAGGCACACTACCTGGGTTTGAATCCTGGCTTAGCTGTGTGACCTTGGGCAAGTTGCTAAACCTCTCTGTAAGAAGGGTTATTATGAGGCTTAAATAACATAAAATACATAGCAGTATCCACACATAGTAAAAAAACATATGTGTTTACCACCATTTTTTTTTTATCCCTCCTTTGAAGGATCTTTTCACCTGGGAAAATGGAACAAAACAAGAGCAAATATTACTTGAGACAGAGTGTGGTGAGTGCTGTAAGGAGGTACAATCCATGAGTTCTGGAGAAGAGAAGTCATATCTACTCGAGGTTATCGGGAAAGGCTTCATAAAGGACAAACAGGGAAGGTTTCAAAAGGCAGTGCATTCCAGGCAGAGGAAACAGCCCACACCTGGGCTTGGAGGTGAGACTCGGTTGGAGCAACCAAGATCTATGTTTACAGACTGGAGTGGAAGTAGGAGATGAACCTGAAAGGGGGGTGGGGCCATAGCGTGGGGGGTCTTGGGTGCCCAGGTGAGGAGTGGCAGGCAGTGGAGGCGATTAGAGCCTGGGGGTTTGAGGAAGATTAACCCAGCAGTGTTCAGCAGGAGGGATGGAGTGGGTTCAGTGCCTGCTAAACATCCAGGCAATAGGTCGTGAAGGTAACTGGAGTCCTTCTACATTTACAATCCAATTTGAAATATGCCACCAACAACATTGGGAAGGACAATATTTTCTTTAAAGTCTGAAGAAAGAACTCCTAGTTTGTATTTTTTGCATTTTTCCCATTCACATGAGTTGCCGAGTTGAGTTTCCCATTCCACTCCATCAAAAAGAAAGGAGGAGGGGTTTTTACCTTTGAGAGAATAGAATCGTCACCCATCCCAGCCCAGGCAGGGCCTTGCCCTCATAACCTCTGATCAAAGGGCTGAGAAGGGCTTCTCTGGCATAGGCAGAGCCTTTCTCCCAGTAAAAACTCTTCCCATCCCCTCTCAATAGGACTAGCGTTTTGCAAGACTTCTTTTGCTGTCACATTTTAGGGTACACTTCCTTCAGAAATGAAGCGCTCTCATGCAGCTGCCTGGCATTTAGTTTTCTCCCCAGGCGCCGGGGCTACGGCACAACCTAAACTGCTGCGTGTGGCAGCCCAGCCACCTGGTCAGGGCCTTACTGCAGAGGACATTTGGAGAGCTACCCCCAGGTGTTTCCACCCCTCTGGGAAAGGTAGTTGCGATGTGTCCTCTGGGGATTTTGCCTCCCTGGCATCAGTTGGTCCAGGAGTGGGCATCTGACATCAGCCAAGACAATCAGCATCCTTCCCTAGAGTGTTTAGAACTGAAACGAAGGAAAGGATCAGCCTCCTCTGGTGGGAGTGACAGGATTTGAATACTGGGATTTGAATACTGGGAGCACTAGGAATGTCAGGTTCCCAGGATATGGAAGAAGAGTCTACATAGTAGAGAAGGATTCTCTCCCAGGAAAAAATGAAGTCCTGGTTGAATTTCAGTCCGTTTTCCAATTTTCCCTGAGGATCAGCTCCACCCTTGTTCTTCTCTAGGTTAAGTGTGATGTCCTCTCAGAAATTTCCTTTGTCTTTTTCCTCAACAATTTTGAGTTAGATTTCTTTCACTTTTGATCAAAGAGTCCTGATTCATATATCCTTGCTCTCACCCTGTGCTCATCAATGCAAGCCTGCTCAACCTGTTTCCCTTCTTCTCAGTGTCCTAAGGGTTGAACAGATGACATCATTACTGCTAAAGAGAGAACCGTGTATTAACTCTTTTTTTTAAATTGGGGTATAATTGTTTTACAATGTTGTGTTAGTTTCTACTGTGTGTTAACCCTTAATAATCACAGTCAGCACTTACATACTGCTTTTCAGATTTCAAAATGATTTTTCAATCAGTATTTCCCTTGATCCACATAACACATGCAGAAAGACAAGGCTTGTATTTTCTTCCTCATTTTACAGAAGAGAAAACTTAGGCCCAGATCAAGCAATTGACTTTCCCTAGTTCCCTCAGTTATTTTCTGCCAAAACCTAAATTTCAACATGTATTTTTTTCTTCCAAATCCTTTGTACTTTTCCCAATACTTTCTTGCCTTAGAAAGTGATCCAATGCTTAGACCTTGGGATATTGATGAAGGCCAGTGAGGAAGATGGTGAGGTCCAGGGGACCTCATAGTATTCTTATAACGCTTTGGTGAGGCAGCTTTCTGTTCTGCCTACAAGGAAGACGGTGGTGCTGTTGATTCTCTTTGATGGGACCAAAGGAAATGACACAGGGCCAGGACTAGGGTGAGGCAAGTCAGGTGCCAAGGAGGAACAATTTAAGGAGATACCTACTCTCAGGGTCATGCCAGGGCTTGCCCTCCTGTAACATCATTAAGGTCATAGCTGCAAAATTCAGACTCCAGGGGTATGTGAGACACCTCCTGAAATAAAAACACCTCTTTTAGGCTAAGTGATAGGAGGTAGGTTGGGTGGAAGAATCAGATGACCAGGGACTTCTCCCGTAGTCCAGTGGCTAAGACTCCGTGCTCCCAGTGCAGAGGGCCTGGGTTCAATCCCTAGTCAGGGAATTAGATCCCATGTGCCAGAACTAAGAGTTCGCATGCCGCAACGAAAGACCCCACAGGCCGCAATGTGCAACTAAGACCCGGTGCAGCCAAATACATTAAATAAATATTAAAAAAAAAAAAAAAGAATCAGATGACCAGGAACAGGCACTGGTAGTTGATTCTATCGTGCCTGGCATCTAGACATCATTGCCCTCATACTTTTTCTCAGTGCTTGTATGTATACTTGATTCACTTGGCTAAATGCTCTCAAGAAAGATTTTTTTTTTTCCCACTCACACTGATGTACAAATGCCCTTAAAAGTAGACTCTTAGGTGAAGGAAAATTACAATCACATTCTGTTGGAAAGCTAGTAAAAGCCAAACAAATACTAAAAATCAATCTTTTTAAGCCTAAATTCGATCTTAGAGATTATCCATTTCAAGTTGGATTTCTGTCACTTTTGACCAAAGAGTCTCAATATTATATCCATAGTCTTAGTCTGCTCTCATTGATCAAAACTTACTTATCCTATGGAGCTTAAGTGGCTTTATCAAAGTCTACAGCCAGTTAGTGAAAAAGCCTGGATTGGAATCCAGGTCTACTGACACACAGTGTTCAATCCACTACACCATGAATCCTACCCTGAGACCCTGGACTGACAGAGTTATTGTTCAAGCTACAATAAACTTTTTTTTTTTAACACCTTTATTGGAGTATAATTGCTTTACAATGGTGTGTTAGTTTCTGCTTTATAACAAAGTGAATCAGCTATACATATACATATATTCCCCATATCTCTTCCTTCTTGTGTCTCCCTCCCACCCTCCCTATCCCACCCCTCTAGGTGGTCACAAAACACTGAGCTGATCTCCCTGTGCTATGTGGCTGCTTCCCACTAGCTATCTGTTTTACATTTGGTTGTGTCTAGTCATTTCATATATGTACACTTAGAATTTTCTGAGTACTCCTGTATCCATTATTTCATTTCCAACTCACACAAATTTTGTGAATAATTTATACCTATGATAAAGATTTAAAAATCGCATTTACCAAACTATGTGGGAAGCCATACATATCTAAAATTATTTGTTTAATAACCATTCTCTCCTGCCCTGTATTAGTTATCTATTACTACATAACAAATTACCCTGAAACTTAGCAGCTTAAAATAGCAAACATTTATTACCTCACAGCTTCTGTGGGTCGGGAATCCAGGTGCCACCCACCCAACTGGGTGCCTCTGACTTAAGGTCTCCCCTGAGTTTGCGGTCAAGTGCCAGCTGGGGCTGCAGGCTCATCTGAAAGTTCAAGTGAGGGATGATTCACTTCCAAACTGTCGACAGGATTTGGTTCTTCATGGGCTGTGGGTGAAGGCCTCAGTTCCTTGCTGGCTGTTGGCCAGAGACCACCTTCAGTTACCACATGGCCTCTCCATAGGGCAGGTCACAACATGGCAGCTGGCTTCCCTCAGAGTGAGCCCAGGAGCGAGCAAGACAGAGAAGCTCAAGGCGTAAGCCACACTACTTTGTATAACTTAACCTTGGAATTGACATCCCATGACTTTTGCCATGTTTTATTCATTAGAAAAAAGTCAAGAGGTCCAGCCCACACTTGAAGGGGAGAGATTACAAAAGGGTGTGACTATCAGGAGACTGAAATCATTGGAGCCATTGTAGAGGCTGCCTAACAAATATCACATGCCCCAAATTAAAATTACACCTTCAAGTCACCCAAGGCAAAAGAACTCTAGAGTTAAGTTTATTATCCTTCTGTTTTTAAGAAAAAACATTTTTTCATTGTAAAGCAAAAAGGATTGTTCATCCAAAAATTACAGCTGGCAGCTTGTTTGGTATTTTGAAGCCAGTGTGCAAAGTGGACACATATCCCAGAGGGATAGCTCTGTGCTGCTGCCATCCGTCTCTCCCTCTCCTCAGAGCATGCTAATTTCACAGTTTGATTTTTTTTTTTTTTTTTTTTGCATCTGAACCAAAAGTCTTGCCTTCCAGACACACAAGTGAATGACACTGCCTGCCTGTCAGAAATTGCTACTGACATTTCAATTTTGCTTAATTTTTTTTCTTTCTTTGATAGTATTATGGAGAAAATTTGCATTTGAATAAAAAGCAAATAGTGCATGTCAGAGTAAGCATCAGGGAATGTCAAATTGTTTTTTTCCAATTACAACTCTATTTCAAATAGGGTAATGCAATTAAAGGATAATTACTAGAAGCACAAAGCCAAGGTTACGATCAGAAATGGTTACCCTTTCACTTTAAGTCCTGTCTTGCTAAATAAAATATTCCTGAGGGGCAAGTTACTGTTTGAAAATAGAATACACGCATCCAGGAGCAACCAAACACTTGACAGTGTTGACCAAAACATGTATTTGTGCATAAATACAAGTGTTTAAAAGAGATGAAAAGACACTAAAGGTGAGCCACATTTTCCTTGGCTTTATCACTCTGATTAATAATGTGACAAATTAGCTGTAGGATGCAATATTAATTAACAGTATATTAGTTGCCTTTTATTGCCAATAACATAACAAGCTCTGAAATAGTAGTCAGACTAAACTGCTGACATGGGCTTTTCTGCAAACTGAGCTGTAGCTTGATTTCTCATTTGTCCAAGTGAAGCATCAGCAACCGAGTAAAACCAATTACCTCAAAACCCACCAAGCCCTCGGCAGCAACTTAGTGCATCTGAGCTTTGCCCAAATGTTATTACTTTCAAATTAAAGCCTGGCCTGAGATGGGGCACTGAAGAATTTCTACTGCTGAAAATAATTCAATATGGCAGTCTAGTTGTGTAACACCTTGCAGAGCCAAATAGAAAGCAAAGACTCCCTTCAACTTCTAGACATCTTGAATCCATAGCTGTCCGCTTCCAGAAGGCAAGCTGGAGGTACAGAAGTCAGATACGAAAAGAGAGGCATTCTCCTGACTCCCTCAAGTGAAAAGGTTGTAGGAAAATATTCAAATTTTCATTTCTGAAAATGAAATTCAAAAGTGTTCATTTTTGAGGTGAAGTCCTGGTTTTGGGTGGGGGGGCACTTGAGGTAAAAGGATGCAAAGCATAAGGAGGTAAGGGAGTTATTATTTATTATTTAGTTTATTTAGTTACATATTGGGAGTTCCCTCACTATATAGTAAGAAACTCTAGCACAAGCTGCATAGCACAGGGAGATCAGCTCGGTGCTTTGTGTCCACCTAGAGGGGTGGGATGGGGAGGGTGGGAGAGAGACGCAAGAGGGAGGAGATATGGGGATGTGTGTGTATGTATAGCTGATTCACTTTGTTATAAAGCAGAAGCTAACACACCATTGTAAAGCAATTATACCCCAATAAAGATGTTAAAAAATAAATAAATAAAATTTAAAAAATGAAAAAAAAGAAGACAACAAGGACGTGTTCTAATAAATTATGTTAATACACAATGCATGCAAAAAAAACAAAAAACAAAAAACTCTAGCACAAAAATTTACCAGGTCAAGAGAGAAGTTACTGAGTTAACACAGGGTCAGAGGAATTAAAACAATCTGGGCAGGGTGCATTAGAAGCACCTGAAGAAATCTCTGTCCATTTATTTAGTCACTTGTCTCCCCCAACATCCCTTCACTGCTCTGTCTGTCTCTCTCTCACACACACCCTCACTCCCATACACGCACAGTCATTTTCTATTCCCTTATCTTGCTTAATTTCTTTCATAGCACTATCCTAAATTACATTTCAGATAACTTACTCATTCATTCATTCATTTACTTGTTTATTGCCCATATCCCTAGCAAATTGTAAACTCTATGAGGTCAGGGGGTGTGTCTGTCTGTACACACAGCACGTAGTAGACACAGAAATAGTTGAATCGGAGAATGAACCCGTTCACTGAACTTACATTTACCAAATACCCAATGTCTAAGTGCAAAGGATTCAAAGGTGATGATAATCAAAACGACCATTCATTGACATTTACTATGTGCCCTCAATGAGCTAGACTTTACATACAATATCTCATTTAATCTCACAACAACCGTGCAAAGTATGCGTTTCTATTATCCTTTTTTTTTTTTTTTTCCAGACAGGAATAGACAGCTCAAAGAGCTTGGCCTACTTAATGCCACACATGTAGAAAGAGGTAAAGTCATGAATTAAATGGGGTTTGCCACTCTGACTCCGGGCATTGTCAGATTCAAAGATGAATAAGATACAAACATCCTCTCTGAGAATCTCACAGTCTCGTGACTGGATTTCATTGATGACCCTTTGTCTTCAAAGGTCATCATTGCCTTGCATGGCCAGAGGAAGAATCTAGTAATGAGTCCTAGAGTATTGGAGATGGGACATTTGCCATCCTGGGAACTTCAGGAATGTCCTCCCTCCTGGCAGGATCTGGTATTCCATGCTGTTTTGCCTTTGGGTGATGTCAGATTCTACTAGATGTTCATGAGAGCAGCATGTATTCTCAAAGTCCTAGTTCCAGGTTATGTGAGCCCAGCAGCTGTCAGGGATCTTATTTACTTTTAATAAATCTAACAAATGAACAATAAATAAGTGATGAGTCTTCTGCCTCAGAGAATCCAGAGAGGGCAAGACCCAGCCAGGTGCATGAGGAAGCCAAACTGTTTCCCAGCATTCATAACTGAATTCTAAACAGCCAACACCAAACTCTGCAGTCAGTTCAGAACACAGAGTTTCTATGTATTTTACAGGTCACAGAACTATTCCTCTCTCTCGTCCTCTGGAATCAAAGAAAGTTCTTCAGCCTATTCATTCCATGAATTAAAAAAAAAAAAAAAGATTAAAAAAGGTCTCCCTCAGTAACAATGCTGTTCATGTCCTTTGACCAGAAAGAGTTAGAGAAAAACTTCAGGATTGATCTGAGGGACCAGGTTCCATTAAAGTGTATTAATGCCAAGGTCTGTGCAATTAGTGAAAAGTCAATTCCCATTACTAGTTAACAGTATTGAATATCTGCTTTCTTTAATAAAAAGCCATGTCCAGTACAAAGAGAATAAATCAATAGGTTGGCTGCATTTAGATCTATTCTGCCTTCGTCTAAAATGCACAGAGAAACTCCCTGTCAGAGCTCCACTGTCTGTCTGCCAAGCTCAGCCTGTGAGCTGGCAGCTGGCCCCAATGTCTTTGCCTGGAATCTTTCATTAGCACTCTCTCGCCTTAACTCTCATTTCTCTAATCAGAAAATTTGAATTTTACCCCGTGCCTAAAAATTCTCTATTTGAGCTTGATCTTGATCTGTCTCTAAATTGGACCTGTTCAGAAAACAAGCCGTGAAGCAGCCATGGACATACCTCTAAACACCAGCATTGTCTATAGCATCAGCCCGCCCTCTGGGTAGGAGAGTGTGGGATGGACACAACCTCTTACAAGGGGCCACAGAATCCCTAGGGCATGAAAGAGTTTGCCCCTTCAGATACCCCCTTTCCGTTATTTTACAGCTGGTTAATCTTTTTGCTGCCAATTTTGGAGGCAGCTGGAATGTTTCAGATTCTCAATTGTGAGGAGCAAAAAAGGATACATCTGTCAAAGTTTACAAGCCCTCTTGGTCCCTAGCACCTTCCCAGAGGAAGGACACTTTCACCTCCCTGCCTCTCTGTAGCTGAGCTGGGCTATTCATCTTCTCGTATGTGGACCACAAGAAGGAGAAAGCTGTTTAGACACTACTCTCATTATAATGCTTGGCTTATTACAGATGAAAAGAATGCTTTGAAACCCTCTGTCTCTCAGGTACTCGCTGATTATATGTAAGTTACTCTTAAGTTGAAATACTGTACTTCTAGTAAAGTGAATTATGTTCCCCATATCATTTCATTTTATTCACGAGAATGCTTAGTCTTTGATTGAAAAAGGAGGATTGGTATCATTTTGCTTTAGTTCACGTTCACTGTGCAGAATTATTTGATGTTCTTTTTTATCCTTTGGCCCTTATTTTTATCCATTGGTCCTTATTCACTGGTTCAGTATTTCTGTACTGTCTCTCCCTTCCCAAGAGTGTACGTTTGGCAGACGGGTAGGTTTGGTGGTGATATTGGTTTGGGTCATGGTGTCAGTGGGAGAAGATATTTGAATTCCACTCTTTTCAGGATTCAGCAAATTAGTATAGATTGTTCTGGGGTTTTCAATTAGTTCAAGTCTAATATTCTCCACCCAAGAAGGTAGACATATCTAATGAAGCGGAAGCTGGCCAAAGGCATATATGTTTATTCCTGTTGGAGGGGTGCTTTCATGCCACTTGCCATGACCCTATTCCTGGTGCTAAGGTCTGGTCTGTCATTGCAGATGATTGCAAACCAGGCCCTACACCGTGAAACCCAAGAATGGTCCCACTACTCTTGTGGATGCTTCCTGAAGCCACTGAAATCATCCACGGTGGTCGGAGAACTCAGGGAGGAGATTTGCTGTGTCACTTCACAGAGCAGCTTGTGAAGTGATAACAGCTGAAGCAAACAGTGGGAATTTATACCATCCTAACACAAGGGTGGGAAGTGTTCAATGGTGAGGAGGCATTTATGGCTACACAAACAGCCAGTTTTTCTTCACATTCAAGGTTATAGATTTTGAAAAGGCAGGTTCATTAGGTGACAAGGGAAGACTTAAAAGCCATCAGACAGGCTGGCCGAGTGCTCCAAATAGCTCGGATGCCTCTGCTGAAGGGACAGTAAGGAATAAGAGACTGAATTAAGGGACCACACATCTTCATCACCCCAAGTGGATGAAGGATGCCCACTCGGCCAGAGACATTGACTGAGTTCCCATTTTGGGATGGAGATCACAAAGTAATGAGCTGGCATTGTCAAGAAATTAATCCAAGATGAAGTAGGATAATGAATGTTGGGAAATGAATAAATGCAGTCCTAAGCAATCTGCCTGTGTGACGTTTATACAGGAAAACTGCCTTTTAAGGAGTTGGCAGTTGTCTTGGGTCCTTTAGCAAATCCTGCTAAGTCTGAAATGAATAGCAGGAGGCAGAACTGGATTAAACAGTTTTATTTTTACAAAACATAAAGAGATGTTTTAAAAGTTTGAAATCCACAGAATTGCCTCAAATGCTGCGAACTTTACGAAACACCAAGCAGCCAACGCTTCCTGCCTTCGGGGGCAGGGGGGTGGTCAGAGATACTCCCCACTCTGTAGGTACTCCTAACAACCAGCTTTTACAGGCGAGTCAAGTTGCCAAGGCAGAGCTGGCTGGACAGTTGCTCCATGAAATGAGAACAGAATGGAATAATGCACTCTCACCTTTGAGTTCAAGTGCATGTTGAGATTTTTATCTGAAATGAATTCTTATTAACATCAACTTGGACTAAGGGAGAAAAAAAAAACCATTCAAGCATGTGTTTATACTTGTTGACATGCTTAAAAGGAACACCTTAAATCTGAGTCATAATACTGGAAGAGAAGACTATTGAAAAATGCATGCCACTGGTACAGTCTTACCAAGAATCCAAGAGACAAGAATTCCAAATCCCCCACGAGACAGGGAAATTTGTCTCAATGATTTGTCCCGTCACTCTGCAGCCATAAGAACAAGCTATGGTTGAGTGCCTTCAACCCCCCCTCACACCACTTTGTTCTTTTAGTTATTGTCTCATTTTCTCACTCTAATACTTCATTTTCCAATCATTTTAAGGAGAACGAGGAATGGACATACCTTCCATGAATGCTTTAAAATCCTCGTTGCTGGTATGGAGAGAGCAGAGAGAGTTGAGTTCCATGTTCTAAGGAGAGCATTGCATCCATGACAGTGGATGTCACACACACAAACAAGAGGATAAAATTAACCCATCTCCTTGGAGGATGATGCCAAATTCCTGCAATCAGCTCTCTTTATTAAGCCTGAACCTCTGCCTTCAGCCAAGTTAGGTCTTTCAGTGGAAATAAGATGGAATTCCCAAATTGGCAAGATTTGGAGCTTGGCTGTATAAGCCCTGTCAACAAGAAGCAGCCAGTTTTTCCCTTTCTCCATCCCCTGGATAGACATGCTTACATTACCTATTCCTTCTTCCATGGTTTCTTTTTTTTTTCTTCCATGGTTTCTTAGCAGAAATTATTTTAAAGTATACAAAGCAACTATATCTGATGGCTTCCGATCTCACTAAGAGTAAAAGCAAAATCTCTACAAGGCTCTCATCATCAAGCCACCACCCAACCACTCACCCACCATCTTCATTCCTTCTCCAACCTCCTCCAGGCACACTAGCCTACGTGTTCATCCTTGAACACACCAGGCATGTTCCCGCTTCAGTGCCTTCACACTTGCTGTTCACTCTGTCTGGATCGTGCTAACTGCAGTGTACACATGGTGAAATCTAGTCTTAACTCAAATGTTGCTTTCTCAATAGAGAATTCCTGAGAAACCTTACCTAAAATTTTAACTTCCCCCACCTCCCAAACAATTCTTATCCCCTTCCTAACATATCATATAAATCACTTGTTCATTCTTATTTAATATGTCTCCCCACTTGAATGTAAGCTCCATGAGCACAGTTTTCTATTCACTGTTGTGTCCTCAGTGCCTAGAACAATGCCTGGTAGGTCGTAAGGGCTCAATAAATACCTGCTGAATGAATAAATGATGAATGAATGCATGAATAAATGTCAACGATTTATCAAAAGAGATAGCCACCTCTTCTACATTCACATATAAAGGCCAGGTCCTTTCATTGGGCACTAGAAGCATTAACACCATGATCTTCATTGTAAATGGCTACTAACTCTTGCCATGTACAAAGCATTATGTGAAATGCCATACATGCATCAACCAACCCTCGTGCTGAGTGTGATCATCCCAGGTTTACAATGAATAAGAGATGATGAGCCAAGGAGATCTGCGCATGTTGGCATATTAGTGTGAGGTGGAGCTCAAATACAAGCTGAAGTTTGTCTAACACAGTAGGTCTCAGCCAGAGGGTGATTTTGCCCCTCTGTCCCAGGGGATATTTTACAATGCCTGCAAACACTTTTCACTCTCACACCTGGGGGTTGCTACTGGCATCTAGTGGGTAAATATCAGAGATGCTGCTAAACAGCCCACGGTGCACAGGATAGCAAGCCTCCCCCATAAAGAATTATCTAGCCCAAAAGGTCAATTCTGCTGAGGTTGAGAAACTCTGATCTAACTCCATAAACAGTTTTTAAGTCACTTTGCAGTTTTTCTGGATTAGTTGCTAGCAGCGGTATAAAAACAGCATCAACACTTTTATAAAACATATATGATGATATTTCTCAAGAGTGCTGAATGTTTTCATACCTTTTGACCCTGCAAACCTATTTCCATAAATCTGGCGTCAGGAAATAATCTGAAATGTGGAAAATGTCCTCAAATATTTATCATGACATTATTTGTAATAGCAAAAAATTCGAAACCATCTAATGTCTGGTAATAAAGGAATCATTAAGTAAACTCTGGAACAGCCACTTGTTGGGACATTAAGTGGCCATTAAAATGATATTTATTAGGGCTTCCCTGGTGGCGCAGTGGTTGAGAATCCGCCTGCCAATGCAGGGGACACGGTTCGAGCCCTGGTCTGGGAAGATCCCACATGCCGCGGAGCAACTAGGCCCGTGTCCCACAATTACTGAGTCTGCGTGTCTGGAGCCTGTGCTCCCAACAAGAGAGGTCGTGATAGTGAGAGGCCCACGCACCGCGATGAAGAGTGGCCCCAACTTGCCACAACTAGAGAAAGCCCTCGCACAGAAACGAAGACCCAACACAGCCATAAATAAATAAAATAAAGATACATGAAATTGCTAAAATTAAAAAAAAAAAATATGGGACATGCCCACCATCCGTCCTTTAAAAAAAAAAGATATTTATTAAATATTTATAAAGGGATGGGAAAATGCTTACATAGAAATGATAAATTTTAAAAATTAGGTTTCAAAATTATGTGTATGACTCTTTAAAAACTGACCAAAATTACACATACAAAAGAGGTGAAGCAGAGATACACTAAAATATTAATAGTGTTGTAGGACTATGGCTGGTTAATTTTATCTTTCGGTACTTCCAGAATGTGCTATAATAACAATGTATTCATTTTATTATAATCAGGAAAAAATATCATTTAAAAAATAAGGCTTTTTTTCCTCTTGTGAAAAAAAAGAAGGGGAAATAAAGCAACTGTCCCTAAAGTGAACTTCAGACCTGTTGTGGTGGTTTTGTCTCTTACATGGATTTGTTAACTGTGTTTAATTAGTGTTTATAATTATTCCTTTTAGGTAACTGTCTTCGTTGTAGGAAGAAAGGCTTGGTTAGTTATGTTGTGGTAGCTGGAACTAGCTCCATTTTTGCCAGTTTATATCGAGCAAACACATTTTACTCACTCATCTTAAATTTGTTTTCTGATGTTTTAAAAACATTTAGTTCCATTAGATCAAAGAATTCCTACTCTTAGAACCAGAACTGCTGTCAGGGGAGTTGCTGTTTGGGGACACATAGTGGGGATGTGCACAGTTGGGGTCAGAGACTAAGAGGGTAAGCTCTGAACTTCAACAGGTCTTGATTCAAATCCCAGCTCCACACTCACCAGGGTGTTCTTGAGTGAGATCTTAACCCCTCTGTGCCCTCTCTGTATCCCAAGCCTGTATTTAAAACCACTACAAAAGTTCTGTTAGTGCCTGGCAGACTCCATGCTCTTTGAATGCTGTGACGTGGGACCATGCGCTTGAGAAAATTTGTCCCAGAACCAGCCTAGTTCCTCATCCTCATCCTTCACACCACTTTCCAGATGTCTTTAATCTCAAGAAAACTTAAAGCCTGTAAAAGTTATGACACAACCTCTGAAAGCCTCATCCAAGATGCTGTATCTTTAGACTTTGTCTTAAATTAAACCTGCCTTCATTCTATGGACTGATAGGGGTAAGGCTTGGCTTTCTGGTCAACCTTGGGCTGCAGCCTAGAATGAGTAAGGAGCACAGATAAAGCAGATGCAGAGACAGCATCCTCACTCAGATGGTATTTGGGAAATGAAAGAACAGAGAACTTGGTTATTTAATGAACCCTCAGAGTCTCTGAAATGTAAACATTTTCTTTGTAAAGCCTGGAGACCTCTCTTGTTTCCAACCAGAAGACCTTTATTTCTGCCTCTCCTTCTGTTCTCTCTGCTCTCGACCCCCCTGTTAGATGTTAGATGACTTGTTTGCACAGAGGGACGGAATTTTTTTTTCCAAATTCTTGAGGCGTTAGAAATTTTCTCCCTTATCAATTTTCCACGGACTGGCCCTCTATTCCCCAATGGCACTGGATTGGTACACACTGCAAACACTGGCTCAGAAACAAAAGGAAAAGCAAGAAGATAGAGATACACACAGACAGCCTCCCTGGCTATTCCCTGTGTGTCCCACTGACAATGCTGTGTAGAAGGGAAATTGTTCTATCAGTGACTGTGTTAGATTCATGACCCCAGCACAACCTTGAATTGGCCTTTAGTTGTTGCTGATGGGAACTGAAGAACAGCGCCTGTCGACATGATTGCTACTCTCCAATGAATCAGAACATACAGGGCGAGGAGCAGCATATTAAACCAGCAACAGAAATATATCACTGTACTTTTATATAGATGTATTGCTTTTGCCCAGGCATAGAACTGATTGGGCCAGCCACTTATTTTTTTTTCCAAGGGCTATAAATTAAAAATAAGCTAAGGGTTTTTAAATTATGTTCTTTTTTAAAACTCAGGGTAGCTATTTTAAGGCAATAGTCAAATATTTAAGGATCATCTTATATGGATATTTCAGCCACTGTCACTGGGAGGAAAATCAGCCCTTGCTAAGTAACTCAGGTTACTTAACACGTGGGCACTAATTTATCATGTGTTGTCATTTACTAATCGATCTTTTTAAAAAGTAAATGTTTCCCATATTTACTTCCCTACCTGCTTTTTTTTTTTTTTGAATTTTATTTTATTTATTTTTTTAAACAGCAGGTTCTTATTAGTTATCCATATTAGTGTATATATGTCAATCCCAATCTCCCAATTCATCCCACCACCACCAGCGCCCCCCCCCTCGCCAATTTCCCCCCTTGGTGTCCATACATTTGTTCTCTACATCTGTGTCTCAATTTCTGCCCTGCAAACCGGTTTTTCTAGGTTCCACATATTGAAGAAAGTATATTTCACAAATTTAAGTTGTGATTTAAATAGACAACAAGCATATTCACCAGGGTAGAACAAGGTTCTGTAAGAGTCAAGGTGTTCAGAGAAAACTAAGAGCGGATATCAATGATTCTTAAATTTGGGGTTATAAAGGCCCCATTGAGAATATGCTGAAGCCAATGGACCTTCTCTTCACATATGCATGAAGAGAAGGGGCACGCATGCATGCTTGCCCTTACAAGCAAAAATTTTCATTTTGGTTCAAGGACTCACAAACTCTCTGAAGCCCCTCCCTGGAGCCCAGGTTGAGATCTCCTGCCTTTGAGGTTATCATATAAAGCTATAAAGTTGTGACATACTAGGATGCAGTGATCAATTGTGAAGTGTGTCTCAAGTCAATGGTTATTAATAGGTAAAGTGTAGATGTTTGCAAATGATTTACTTTTTAGAAGTATATGTAGTTGAGAAGATTCAATGGTTTTCCTATAAATAGCTTTGCTCTTATTTATCACCATAGCCAATAAGACCTATGTGATCTAGCACCTGTCTACCTCCCTGACATCGACTCTTACCACTTTTCTCCTCACCCCAAAAGCTCCAACCACAGGGCCTCCTTTCTAATTTCCAGCCTTGGGTCACTTCCATGTTCTAGGTATCGTTTGAATGAGGCCACTGCATCTGTCTTTTCTGGATCTTAAATTCTGTGGAGGGAAACAGACAATAGGCACATGAATACATTTATAAGTTTGATCATTTCAAGTGTTATGAAGCAATTAAAATAGGATGATGATGGGATAGAGACTGACTGATGGGTGGCCAGGTAAGGCCTCTTTGGGGAGATTTTATCTGAGATGGGAGAAATGAGAAACAGCTGCAGGTCAAAGGAAACATTTTGTAGTAGCTAGTGCAAATGCCCTGAGGCTGAAAAGAACTTGCTGGTTTGGAAGGTCAGAAAGGAGCCTGTGGGGCATCTGATATGCTATCTCAAGGAGAAATGTAAATGATCTCTGCTGCTGCCCAACTCATTGATAGGCCATAAGCAGTAATTACAAAATAAGTGCTTTATTTCCTGGAATCATTTTGAGTTTTTGTAAAAATCTAGGTATGAAAGTTGAGGCAATTCAAGATCTAATTTGAGATGGAGTAATATGAGGCCCAGAGAGGTTAAGTAATTTGCCCAAGGTCACACTGCTGGTTAATAAGTTAACTTAGTGGAAGAAACCAAAGGAAAGCCCTGGCTTCTGCATTTGCAGGGTGGCGTTCTTGACCCACAACACTCTGCCTCCCAGGGGTCTTTGTAGAATTTACCAAAGGTTACTTTTTCTTGAAAATTATTCTGGTGTCTGGTTCTATATGCAATTATGACCCAAAGACACACCATCAGTATATGTCTTTTTAGCCTTTTTGACTTTTGTTAAAAATCTAGCTCAGGGTTCTTGATTTCTTGGGCTTGTCAGCAGCCAAAGGTGAGCTAAAAATCTCTCACCCCTAACAGGAACCAAACACCACTATCTCCTCTGGGCCAGGCATTGAGATCAGTGAGATTATTATAAGTTCTGGCTGGGCTGCAGATGGGACAGGATGGCCTGCCTCCCATTACTGGATATTCATGTCAAGAAGGATGACCATATGCCCCCGCGCCCTCACCTTGTCCCTTTGGGTCCCCAACAGCAAATGAATTGAAAGCAGTCTTTTTCTTTTTTTCTGTTTTGGCCTTGCTGCACGGCTTGTGGGATCTTAGTTCCCTGACCAGGGATTGAACCTGGGCCCTCGGCACTGAGAGCGTGGAGTCCTACCCACTGGACCGCCAGGAAATTCCCTTGACAGCAGTCTTGATTCTAAATAAGTGTGGGAATTCTCTGATATAATAGAATCAAATGATTTTAAAACAGTAGAAAAAAAAATGGAGGTGGACAAGTGAAATATTTTCGGTGATTATAAACTGGCAAAGACTAAGCTAATTCCAGCCACTACTACATAACTAATCATCACTGTACTAGTACTGAAAAAATTCCGAGTCTAGCCCAGTCCAATATTGAAATGCCCTTTTAGTAGGAAAGTTTAGAAAAGTGAACCTAGCCCCTTCTCCAGTACCTCTGGTGAAACTCAGGTTCACAATACTCTCCTTCAACATCTAAAATCTGTCTTCTCTCCAGCAAGTCTCTCTCTCCTTTCTCATACTGCTGGGGGGAATGTAAACAAGTCATTTTTTCATGAGCACAATTTGGCTATTAGGTATCAAGAAACTCAAAAAACTATGTAGACTTTGACCCAACAATTGTAATTCTAAGATTTGATCATAGGGAAATCAGAAATACCTGCAAGATTATATGGCAAGATTTATATCACAAGATAGTCACAGCAACGTTATTTATGATAGTGAAATACTGAAAATAATCTAAAGGAGATTGGAATCTCTCAAAATGTTTTTTGTAGAAACTGGTCTCATAATATTCTCCACAAATACACACATACACATACACACACACACATGATTCTGTGATTAAATAAATTTGAGACACACACACTATATCCCTCTTCTAAGGAGTCACAAAGCAAATTAGCAAGAATCTTCTCTGAAAAATTCCTGCAATAAAGAAATCTATTTAACAATGTTTAACTCAGTGTTTCTCAAAATCTTTTGGCCATGGAACCCCTTTATTGCATAATCTTAACATGCTCCAGAACTAGGGCACTCCAAAATATACTTCAGGAAATACTAGGTTAAATAAATTTACATAACCGTATTATGGAATGCTTTGCTGCTATTTAAAACAATGATAAAGAAGATTGATCCTATGGCATAAGTGCTGATGATACATTGCTGAGTGAAAAAAAAAAGCAGGTTACATAAAAAAGAATATTTTGTTATCCTAATTTTGGACAATTGTGTGTACAATTATACCAAAATAATGACAGATTTAATCTTTTGGTGGTAGAATTACTGATGGTTTTACTTATTTCTTTGTACTTTTAAAATTTTTCCCACTTTTTATTAATAATAGACATTGATTTTTTTATGAGGAAAAAATATTTTAAACTTTTTATTTTTAAATAATTGTAGAGTTACTGCTATAGACTGATTTGTATCTTCCCCAAATGCATATGTTGAAATCTAATCTTCATGGTGATGGCACTAGGAGGTGGGGGCCTTTGGGAGATGATTGGGTCATGAGAGTGGAACCTTCATGAATGGGGTTAGTGCCTTATAAAAGAGACCCCACAGAGCTTCCTCACCCTTTCTGCCATGTAAGGACACAGCAAAAACGCAGCCATCTCTGAACCAGGCCCTTGCCAGACATTGAATTTGTTAGTGCCTTGATCTTGGACTTGCCATCCTCCAGAACTGTGAGAAATAAATTTCTGTTGTTTGTAAGCCATACAGTTTATGGTGTTTTGTTATAGCAGCCTGAACAGACTAAAAGACAGTTACAGAAAAGTTGCAAAAATAGTACAGAGAATTGTCATACACCCTTTACTCAGGTTCCCCTTGTATTGACATCTTATAAAAAAAAACCACAGTGCAGTGATGGAAACCAGGAAACTAACACTGATGGAATATTCATTTGGATTTCACCAGTTTCCCCATTAATATCCTCCTTCTGGTTCAGAATCCATCCCAGAATCCCACACTGAGCTTAGTCATCCTGTCTCCTTAGTCTCCTATGTTCTGTGACAGTTTCTCAGGCTTCCCTTGTCTTTAATGACCTTGACACTTTCAAAGAGTCCTGGCTAGTTATTTGTAGAGTGTTCTTCCACTTGAGTTTGTCTGATGTGTTCTCCGGTTAGATTCATGCACTTTTGATATTTTGGCAAAAATGTTCCAGAAGTTGTGTCATGCCCTTCTCAGTGCATCATATCAGGAATTACATGATGTCAGTATATTTTATTACTGGTCTTGTTAACTTTGATCACTTAATAAGTACCTTGAGGGAAGATATTTTGAGACTATGCAAATCCTGTTTCTCATTACACTTTTACCTACTGATTTTAGTATCCATTGGTGATTATTGTCTATAAAAGTTATCACTGTTGTGTTTTTCCTAATGATTTTCTATTTCCATCATTCCACATTTATTACTTGGAAATCTACTATAAGAAAGATTTGTCCCTTTGCCTCCATTTATTTATATATCAATTATTTTTATATAAATTTGGACTAATGATTATTTTATTCATGGATTATCATTACTATAATTTTTATCCTCAAACCATCCCAGGATCGGCCATTCAGAGCCTCTTTAAGTTCATTCCTGTGTCCTTTTAACATGTTTCCATCCTTTTTTGAGCACTTCATTACTTTCTGGAACACGGAGATATTCCAGAATCAACTCGTGCTTTCCTTTCCCCAGCCCTGGAATCAAATATTTCTCCAAGGTTCTTTTCATTGGAGACACCAAGATCTGTCACATGACGAGCTCACTTCTACCAGAGTATTATTGCTTCTAGGCCCTTTTAGTGGACAGAGCTTGGGAATCTACAAAGTGTGCTCACGCATGCATATAGAAACATCTTTTTTTTCATACATACTCATTATATAGACATCTCTTTACCTACCACCATGATTTCACGCTGATACCTCTGATCCCAGGCAAGTTCTGCAAGTTCCTTCTAGCCTTCCTCCTTTTCTCATTTGTAACCCCTTTCTCCAACAGTGGGAAACCCAGCTCTCATGATCCACAATACATTTATTTTTGTTTGTTCAATCCTGGAGTATATATAAACAGTTTCAGAATTGCTAGCCCATACCCCCGTGAAAAAATTTAAATTTACCAACTGGAGTAGAATATTTGTATGGAATTCTTTTCGTCTTTAGGTGAATAATAACTAAGTACTGCTTACTAAGTACTGCTTTCCAAAGCTACTTAGGTTAGTTTTTTTTTTTAAAGCGAAAAGCTGACACTAACTTTAATTTTATTTAGATATAATCGACATATAACATTTTGTAAGTTTAAGGTGTACAACGTGTTGATTTGATACATTTACATATTGCAATATGATTATCACGGTAGCATTAGCTAACGTGTCACATAATTATCACTTCTTCTTTGTGGCAGGAATTAAGATTTAGTCTCTTAGCAGCTTTGAAGTATATGATAATGATACAGTAGTGTTGTATTTAATCTTAGGTTAGTTCTTGTCCTCTCCTCCCCTTTCGGTGTAGTTACAGCTGCCATCCCTTGGTATCTGAGGAAGATTGGTTACAGGACCTGCTGTGGATACCACAATCCAGCCAAGGCTTGAGTTCCATAGTTGGCCCTCTGTATCCATGGATTCAGAGCCCCGCATTCGACCAACCACAGATAGTAAAGGTAGTGTGTGATCTATGGTTGGTTGTATCCACGGATGCAGAACCCTTGGATATAGAGGGCCGACTGTATATGTATTGTTAATTTGTCATGCAGTTAGGTTCATTTTTATTATTTGTATTCCATTGGGTATCTCCTGACATCCTGGTTGATTTTACCTTTTTAAATTTATTTTAATGATTCACTAAATATACCTGAGTCAGAGCTACATATTTAAAAAGATATATTCAGGGAAGTGTCACTCTCCCTCATCCCTGGTACCCGCCCCGCCTTCCATTCCTCATTCTTTCCATCCTGCTCCCAACCACCACCTCTCAGTAACGAATTCTATTAGTTTCTAGTTTATCTTTTCTGTATTTCTTTTGCACAAATGAGCAGATACCTATATATTTTCCTCTGTCTCCTTTCTTACATGAAGGGTAACATGCTATAAATACACTATATACTTTGCTTTTTTTATTTAACAGCATATCTTAGAAATCACTCCAGCTTTTTAAAAACCAGTTACATAGTACTCTGTTGAGTACTGTATGGTACAGAGTACAGAGTACTCTGCATTGTTTATTCAACCACTCCCCTATGTATCAGTATCTAAGTTCTCACTAATATTTTGCAGTTACAACCAATGCTGAAATGAATAACCTTGTGCATGTGTCTTTATATATTGTTGGACATATATCTTCAGGATAGATTCCAAGTAAAATTGCTGGGTCAAAAATAAGTGCATATGTAGTTTTGTTAGGCATTGCCAAATTACCCTCAAGAATGGTCATACCAGTTTGCATTTCCGTCAGCAAGTGTATGAGAATGCTTGTTACTCCATAGTCTTGCCGACAGAATGTGTTGTCTGCTGTTTAATTTTCCCCAATCTAATAGATAGGAAAAAGTATGTAAGTTGAGTGTTGGTTTAATTTTCATTTCTTTAATAAAAGTTGGTGGGTTTGAACATATTTTTTGTAAGTTTAAGGGCCGTTTTATAGCTTTTTTGTGAATTGTCTGTTTATGTCTTTTTTTCATTTTTCTATCATGCTTTTGGTCCTTTATCACTTAATTTTTAAGAGTTCTTTATGTAGTAAGTCTATTTGCCCTTTGTGGTATATGTTGCAAATATTTCCTCCCAGTTTGTTAGTTTTTGTTTTGTTTTGGGGTTTTTTTGAGCTTTTTAATAGGTGTTTCTTGCCCTGCAAAATTTTTATTTAATTTTATAAAACTTATCAAACCTTTCGTTTAACCTCTAAATTTTATTATATATATATATATATATATATATATATATATATTTTAATTTTATTATATATTTTTAAATGTGTTGCCTATGGTATACCTGAAAGACTGAGATACTACCTCAGTGCAAAGAAAAGTAAGAACTTACTCTAGGATATTTTAAACCCGAGAGTAAGAAAGTAGAAACCTCAAGGGTCCTGTAGTCAGGGAGATTCTGTTCCTACCTAGTTCACTTTCATCCTTTTAGCTGTGAGACTTTTGGCAAAGTATAAAACCTCTTGGAGCTTAGTTTTTCTCATCTGTAAAATGGGGTGGTAAAACCTACAGTGTGCTGTTGTGAAGATTTGAAATGCTTGTTTCAATGCTTGGAGACATTTTTTATTATTATATACATAATACATCTAATTCTAAATGGTAATTTAATAAAATCTCAAGAGATGTAGCTGACATTTTATTCTCAATGTTATCTCATCAAGACTCCACCACTTCTATAAGAGCAAAGAACCTGAGAGATTTTAACTGATTCACCTGTACATTCATCAAAATTGTTCTTCTCTTGGCTTTCTGAAGTACTTTATCTTCTGAAATACCATCATGTCTCTGTTCTAAATGAATTCAGAGAAACGTTATGAGAATGAAGGAGTTAACATCCATAAGGCGCACTGAGCTGGCAGATAAGAGCATCAAAATGAGTTCCAGAAAGGATTCTAATGAATCCAATTTATTATCACCTTATCTCTCCAAAGCCCTTTCCTGCCCCCAGCCCCAAGTTCAAAGTTTTGTGGTCATTCCCGAAGGACACATATTCTGTAGAACCAGGAACCTTCAGCTGACACTGGTTCTTGTCAGTACCATGAAGGTACTCATTGGAATTCCCCTTGCCAAATGTGCTTTTCCCTCAACAAGCAATTCCTTTTCAGTGTCCCTATGAAATGAAACAGATGCCCATAAGGAAGTCTGATGTCACTCTTGTTTTCAATACCATTCAAAGCAAACACAACCAAGATGAGTCCCCTAATCCTTTGGCAGCTGCACCCAAATTATTTGAACATGATGAAGTTCCCATCTACGAATAAGTTAATTAGGTGGATGTGTGTCTTTATAGAGTACAGATGTCTAGCAGGACAAAAGAAAAAAAAAAAAAGTCTAAGGGCTCCATGGATGGGAATGGATTTTTATCTAGTTAACTGATGTTTGTTTTTCTCATGACTTTATTCCCAAGAGGGTGATTTGGACATAGTTGTCCTTCCACCCTTTTACAATTCCTCAGTGACTCAGGGTCCATGCAACTGATGGAGGGAAAAAAGAGTGGAAGTGACAAGTGAAAGGCAAATAACTTTGATTACACCTCTTCTATAATCTGGGCACTATCCTAGCTACTTAGAGATATATTACTTCATTGGTTCTTAGTCAAGAGGGTACCACTCCCAAGTGGCATTTGAAAATTTGTGGAGCCACTTTTTGTTGTCATAATAATTGAAGAGTACTACTGATATTTATGGGGTGGTGTGGTATCATAAAAAATAAATATTTGTTCTTTGTTCATGTTTCCTGGCACAGAGCTACTAAAGCCCTTGGAATCTCCTAAGTGATGAGTGTCCTTTGTATTCTAGTGAGATGATTCTTAGTCAGGGAGTTTGGGGAAAGGTATGGGGGACTTAGATAGCTTCAGGATAGGGTGTGGTTGCCAGAAAGACCAGCCATGATTAGAGGGTTGGAATTTTCAGCCCCACTCCCACTTCTGTGCAGGGAAGAGGGGGCTGGAGATTGAGGTCAATCACCAATGGCCAATGATTAAATTAATTGGTGTCTATGTAATAAAAACTCCACAAAACTCCCTAAATAATGGGGTTTGGAGAGCTTCTGAGTTGGTGATCACATATCCATGCTAGAAGGGGGGCATGCGCAGGAAGGGCATGGAGGCTTGGCAGCTCCTGCAACTCCATACCTGGCCATATCTCTTCCATTTGGCTGTTCCTAAGTTGCATCCTTTATAATAAATCTGTAATAGTAAGTATAGCACTTTCCTGAGTTCTGTGAGTCAGTTATTGAACCTGGAGTAGGGAGATAGTGGTGACTTCCAAGTCTGTAGTCAGTGGGGCAGAAGGGTGGGTAGCTTGGACACTCCATTGTGGCTACCGTCTGAAGTGGGGACAGTCTTGTGGGTCTGAGCCCTTAACCTGTGGGATCTGCACTAACTCTGGATAGCATCAGAATTGAACTGAAATTTTGGATACCCAGTTGGTGTTGGAGAATTTGTTGTTGGAGATGGAAAAAAACAACTCAGATGGGGTGCAAACATGCATCCTGTTAGGCATCCTGCAATGCCTGGAATAGTTCTGCAGAAGGAAGAATTGTCCTGCATCTCACATGACATTCAAAGGGCTCACTGGTGAAAACCTGCTTATAATTATCTGAGTCTAGAACCTGGCTTTATCTTATTTAAAAAGTATGTTTTGCCTAGGTTTTTTAAATATATCTATAACTTTTCAGAAATGCAACTGTAAAGTTAAGTAAACTGAGGGAAGACTGCACTTTATTTTGTGCTATGTGGTACTTGAGTTGCTAGTACAACACACCTGTATTGGTCTGCATTTGACTGTCACATATTATGGTGAAAAATGTAGGTGCAAACATTGGACCATTTTGTTGTATTATCTAGTATAGTTGTACCTGAGCATTTACAAATTATTTTATTATAAATTACTTTCCTTTTGTATCTTCTTTATATCACATATGGGAATTTATTGATTTTTTATGTATGTATATAGGTTACGTTATTTATGAATTTTATTTCAGGATAGTAAAGGAGGCATTACAAAATATTTGCAATAAAATTGCAACATTTGTTCTAAGAGGGTTGAGACTCACTGTATCATTTCATCAGCTTCTCACAATGATTTTGAAAGGATATCCTGTTAGCCCCATTTTGTAGATGGAGGCATTGGAGATCAGAGTGGTTAAGTCTTTTGCCCAGACTCACACAGCCAGTAAGTGGCAAAGCCAGGATTCAAACGGTTTCTGTCTGATCCTGAAGCCCCAAATTTAATGGAAATAAGAGGACAAAGGACAGAAGGATAGATTAAGGAAAAAGGATAGAGAAGGCAAAAAAAAGAGAAGAAAAAGTATAGAGAATAAAAAAGATGCAAAGTAATTTTCATTTCAATTGTTAAACTCTGCTGAGTAATCTAAATACATGTAAAAGTTTCTCAGTGAGAAATATTATTTGATGCCTTCTATATATAACATGTGTTAAAAAATGCTGAGGATACAAAAGTAGTTTTTTAAGTATAAGACACAACCCTATCCTTGAGAAACTCATAGATGGGAAGATAACATACATTTATTTAAAACAAATGAGCAAAAGAACAAGCAACACAGTCCAGTATACATACATTAAGTACAAAAGGAGGGGGCGGTGTCATCTCTTCATCGAAATGCAGGGCCGAGTTTCTAGATAGCCTTTCTCTTCTCACGCTGCATTCAAGGGATGGGAAACTAATTGGTTATATGCTCAATGAAAACTTCATATGACAGGCACACACACTTTTCCCTCCTAAGTAAAGCTGATTCTGAGGTTTATCCTGGCTTTATGAGACACAACTTACTGCCAGTTTTCTCTTTCCAGAGCTGATGCCTTGGGGTCACCTGGATTTTTACTGGAAAAAGATACCACAGCCCCCAAAGCAAGGATCAATCGAGTTGTCAGTAAATGCATCACGCTTTGTGCCATGTCCCAAAGCCACAGCCACCACAGCGTGGATGTGTGGCCCACTTCCTGATCCTGTCTGATGCCACTGTTTTTCTGCCATTCTCACTCCTCACTGGCCCTAAGACCAGTCTTAAGGGGAACTGCTGCCTTTTTATCCCAGGGAAGTTATTTCTTTTTCAGGACTCACAGGCAGAGGCAGGTTTCCGTGTTTGCTAAAGAAGCTTAAGATTCAGAGCCCCTCATTTGTACAGGTTCCTCCTAAGATCCAGGGAGGGGGCCAATCATATGTTCCCATGGTCTCAGGTTTTAATAACATCCGCAAAAGTAAGATATTGTAATTATAATTGGTTAAGGCCACTGTCTTCATGTGGGCTTCCCCTCCCTCCCAGGCCCCTTTGTCAGGAGGGTGTTGGAGCAGGGACTGTAGTTTTAGCTCCAGCTAAGGAGAGCTTGAGATAGGGATACATTTAGTTTGGGTGTAGTGGGATATACCTTTGCGGTTCGCACTCATTTCTTTTTTGTGTGTTTCTTTTCCTTTATTTATTTATTTATTTATTTATTTATTATTTACATATTTATTTATATAAAATTTTAAAATTGGGATGTAATAGATATATAACATTACATTAGTTTCAGGTATACAACATAATGATTTTACATATGTGTATGTTGTAAAATGATCGCTCACTTCTATATACAGTTAAGTATGGCTAGTTGTACTGGGATAACAATGGCTTCTCGGAATCTGCCTTTCACTGATTATACTGCTCACCTATCATCAAGTGTGTCATGAAGATACAGGCCAGCGGCTGTATGGCACTCTCAAAATGTCATACATACGGTGCCCGGCATCAGACGTTTATAGGTAAAGTAGAGAAACAAGGTGTGAAAGAGCCAGGAGTTGGTCCATGAAAAATTCTTCCAAATCTTAGAGCTCATATACAAAAGAAACTTGTAGAGGCTTTCCCAAACTTGACAACAATCCTAAAAATGTACTGTTGTTACCCATCACAACTGGTGTAGCTGAAAGAAACCTTTCCTAGTCTATCAAAAATGAAAGACAAATTTTGATGTGAGGAAGGATTGAATTATCTTTCTCTTCTTTCCCTTAGAAAGTGATATTACAAAATTGTTGTCAAATAAAGAGTTATTCAGAATATAGATCCCCCAAAATGCAAGGAACAAAGAAGTATTAGAGAGGTAAAGGTTCTGAGCACCCCAATTCCAGTGTGTCACAGGGTTTTTCCAAGTAATTCTCAGATACCACCAAGGTGTCCTACAAGTCAACTCAATTCTGACACTATCTACCTGGAGATAGCATCAGATCCCACAGGTTAAGGGCTCAGCTCCACAAGACTGCCTCCCACTTCAGATGCCAGTCACAAGTCCAAGTGGTCACCTGGGCTTCTGACCCACTGGCTGTAGACTGGAGATTCCCACAACCTCATTCTTGGGTTTGATTAATCTGCTAGAGCAGCTCACAGAACTCAGAGAAAGATTTTACTTTCTAGACTACTGGTTTATCATGAAAAGATGGAACTCCAAAACAGCCAGATTGAAGAGATACACAGGCAAGGCATGGAGAAGGGGCACAGAGCTTCCATGCCCTCTCAAGAGTGCACCATTCTCCCCAAATCTCTACATGTTCACCAACCTGGAAGCTCTTTGAACCCTGTCTTTTTGAGTTTTTATGTAGGCTTCATTACATAGGCATTATTGATTAAATCATGGGCCATTGGCAATTGATTCAACTTCCACTCCCTCCCCTCTCCCCTCCCCAGAGGCAGGGGGGTGGGACTGAAAGTTCCAACCCTCTAATCAAGTGGTTGGTTCTCCTGCCAACCAGCCCCCATCCTTAGGTGCATTCCAAAAGTCATCTCATAATATAATAAAACACACCTTTATCTTTCTCAGCACTTAGGAGATTCTGAGGCTTTTAGGAGCTCTGTGCCAGGAATGGAGATGTAGACCAAATATATATTTCTTACTATAAATCACAATGTCACAGAGGTGTGTTGGGCAACTAATTAATACAATTATTATGCTCTTTTTCTGGCTTTGTGATGTTTGGATTATTATCAGCTTTTTAAAATGTGTAATTTCTTGAGATTTATTTTCTTATTCAAAGTAAATATTCACTTTTGTACCTAACTTTGTATTAATAATTTGGTATCACTTTTATGAAAGAGGGCCTCTGAAATTGTATAAGCTTCAGGTCTTACAAGACTTGGATTTATCCCGGCTGGCTTAGTTATTTTCAAAGTGTTGTTATGCAAAGATGATTTGTTTCATAGGGTACCAGAGGGCCAGAAATTTAATTGATGGTGGGAGTAGCAGGAGAACAGATTTCAGGTCAATTTAAGAAGAATATTTTAATATTCAGAGCCTTCCAAAGATGAAGAGGGAAAGCATGAGGAGTAGTGAGTTCCATGACAGTGGAGATATTTAAGTAAAAGCTTCACCATCACTTGACATGGCTATTGTCGTGTGGGCCCAAGCTTGGAAGGCCGTTTGGGCATAATGAATTTTCAGATATACTTTGATGCTTAGAGTTTCTGCTTCTTCCTTTCTGTTGTACCCACGGCCCCTTCTTATGCCCTCACACTGCTTTCACAGTAGACTCTTACTTTCTATCCAAGTAATGAGGACAGAAAACAAGGAACATGACAATCTCTTTATGAAGAGGAACTGAAGGCTCAGAAAGTGAGATTAATGGCCTGGCATGTTCAGCCGTCAAGAAGGAATCCACTGCAGACAGTTTCTAGAAACACCTTCTACAAGCTTCCCAAAGACCTAATCACGTCCTAAAGGAAAGGCCCAGCTTCTCACTAAAGGTGGAGGCAGTTGCTTTGCCGTTAACCTTTTCAAGGGGTCACTTCCACACCATGCACCCAACACGCCACCCAGAAAATATAACTGAACATCAGTTTTGCTTTTCGTCTTGCTTAACTGTTTTAAATGTCCTTGAACTGCATTTCTCCACCAGGCTTAATGTTATGGATTGTGGATTACATTTACTGCTCAGCACTTCTTACTCAATCCTGGACAATCGCAGACCTACTGAGTTGTTAACTCACATGGTCAGCATTACTGTCTGAGAGTCGTTATACCAAATGACTGTAGCAGAGAACAATTAACACCTGGCCTTAGTGAGGCACAGTGAAATCAGCACTTTGGTTCTTCTTTTCCACCCAGCAAAAACCCGGGGGGAATGTATGCGTAATGACTTGGGTTAACTGTCCTTATCTTCCAGAGAGTTCAGATTACTACTCCAGTCTTCCTAGCTGCCTTATCTTGGAAAATTATATTTGAAAGCTGCAGGATGGCCACTTCTCCCTTCTTACAGGCAGGATATAGAATTCCAGAGAAAGATGTGAGCTCTTCCCAGTCACACAGAAAGTCAGGATGTTGCTCCGTTTTTGTTTTTTTTTTTCCGTACTAGCACAAGTCACTTGATTAAGAGATTTCCAAAAAGTTGTTGTGGAAGCTACAAAAAGCTTTAGAATCATAGACTCTTAAAGTTGAAAGGGACCTTAAAAGTTATTTAGTATTTGCATCTCTACACCTTGAACATCTTCTCAAATAAAGATGACTAGAACCTGCTGCATGTATGACGTCCCACTGAAGCTACTTTATCTCCTGATCAGGTTGAGAACTCCACTCCTGTCAGATAGATGAGCCCAGGAGAGTGGGGCACAGTGAGTACAACTGGCCTCTGAAGGGCACTTGAAATCATTGCTAAAGGGTTCCCAGGTCAGTGTTAATAACTTCGTGAACTTTTCTGGGTCTTTTTCTCATTTTGTCAGCCCTGTTCAGTGTAGAATGCTCTGTGCAAGTCTGACATGTGTTGGGATGCTCAGGTTCAGAATGTCAGCAGTTCTATCTAGGAGGAGGACAGCCTGCAGCTGCTGAGAGTAGGGAGAAAATTCCGAAATGTCCTCTCCTGATTCACTCAGCCGTCCCTCCCACCGCTCCCTAGAAGGGGAGGTTGACAAATTCCCGATATCAAAACCAGCTGTCAGAACAACATAGGGTAAAACTGTGCTCGTCAAAGGCACCAATTAATTCACTGACTGTCAATGCTAGGATAATTGATAGACTCCACAATCTGGCTGAGTAATGAAAGTCGAAGGCATTGCTAAGTCCATGTCACCTCCTAACAGGTCTGGGAGTGGAACTAGGGTTGTCAGAGCTGGACGATATCAATAAGCCTCTGCAAAAATTAAAGCTTGATTTTTAAAAGTCTGTGGGTAGGCAAGGGAAGGAGGCTCCCTAATCAACTCGATCTTTTACTATGGGACAAGAAGTTCCCAAGACTATTACCAGAAAATGCTAACACGGCAGATAGGTAAACATTCTACTGGTTTATTCTGAGGTTTGTTTGCATGTAGGCAGCTCCCTGCTTGGGGATGCCATTTCAGACTGCAGTAGCCTGGATCTTTCTGCATTACTTACTCACTTTGTTAAAAGTAGAAAATAGAAGTCTGCATCAACAGAAGTCTAGCCAAGAGATTTGGTAGGAAATATTCTTTATTCTTAAGATGGGATAATCCAGTGACTATAATGCAATGTGAATATTCTCATGACTAGAGATCTTTGCTGAACCTATGGTGATGTAATATAGAACATTGTGGAATTGCAGGTGACAGTCACAATTAGATAGTTCTGGCAGGGGGAACCAGGGAAATTAAAGGTCTGAGAGACCCCCTAGGAAAGCAAAGGGTCATTTCCAAGGAGGTCAGCTAAGAAGGCGCAAGTAGGTACAATAGGTCTAAATAGGCAAGATGTCAACTATAAGGGTCATAAGATCTATACCTGTGAGCAAGGTTGACCTCTGATCTGCTCATTCTAACATTGCTGTATGTTTCTTTTCTAATTTATACTCTTTGGTGAACATGGACCATACTTAGCCCAAAGGTAATAGTAATAACAATAATACAATTTACTGTGCACTTACTATGTTCAAATACTTTGCTTAGATTTTATTTTATTTATTTTTTTAACATCTTTATTGGAGTATAATTGCTTTACAATGGTGTGTTAGTTTCTGCTTTATAACAAAGTGAATCGGATGTACATATACATATATCCCCATATCTCCTCTCTCTTGCGTCTCCCTCCCATCCTCCCTATACCACCCCTCTAGGTGGTCACAAAGCACCGAGCTGATCTCCCTGTGCTACATGGCTGCTTCCCACTAGCTATCTATTTTACATTTGGTAGTGTATATATGTCCATGCCACTCTCTCACTTCGTCCCAGCTTACCCTTGCCCCTCCCTGTGTCCTCAAGTCCATTCTCTATGTCTGCATCTTTATTCCTGTCCTGCCCTTAGGTTCTTCAGAACAATTTTTTTTTTTTTAGATTCCATATATATGTGTTAGTATACGGTATTTGTTTTTCCCTTTCTGACTTACTTCACTCTGTATGACAGACTCTAGGTACACCCACCTCACTACAAATAACTCAGTTGGGTTTCTTTGTATGGCTGAGTAATATTCCATTTTGTATATGTGCCACATCTTCTTTATCCATTCATCTGTCGATGGACACTTAGGTTGCTTCCATGTCCTGGCTATTGTAAATAGAGCTGCAATGAACATTGTGGTACATGACTCTTTTTGAATTACGGTTTTCTCAGGGTATATGCCCAGTAGTGGCATTGCTGGGTCGTATGATAGTTCTATTTTTAGTTTTTTAAGGAACCTCCATACTGTTCTCCATAGTGGCTGTATCAATTTACAGTCCCACCAACAGTGCAAGAGGGTTCCCTTTTTCCACACCCTCTCCAGCATTTATTGTTTGTAGATTTTTTGATGATGGCCATTCTGACTGGTGTGAGGTGATACCTCATTGTGGTTTTGATTTGCATTTCTCTAATGATTAGTGATGTTGAGCATTCTTTCATGTGTTTGTTGGCAATCTGTGTATCTTCTTTGGAGAAACGTCTATTTAGGTCTTCTGCCCATTTTCGGATTGGGTTGTTTGATTTTTTGATATTGAGCTGCATGAGCTGCTTGTATATTTTGGAGATTAATCCTTTGTCAGGTGCTTCATTTGCAAATATTTTCTCCCATTCTGAAGGTTGTCTTTTCGTCTTATTTATGGTTTCCTTTGCTGTGCAAAAGCTTTTAAGTTTCATTAGGTCCCATTTGATTATTTTTGTTTTTATTTCCATTTCTCGAGGACATGGGTCAAAAAGGATCTTGCTATCATTTATGTCATACAGTGTTCTGCCTATGTTTTCCTCTAAGAGTTTTATAGTGTTTGGCCTCACATTTAGGTCTTTAATACATTTTGAGTGTATTTTTGTGTATGGTGTTAGGGAGTGTTCTAATTTCATTCTTTTCCATGTAGCTGTCCAGTTTTCCCAGCACCACTTACTGAAGAGGCTGCTTTTTCTCCATTGTATATTCTTGCCTCCTTTATCAAAGGAGGGTTTGATATGTGTGTGGGTTTATCTCTGAGCTTTCTATCCTGTTCCATTGATCTATATTTCTGTTTTTCTGCCAGTACCATACTGTCCTGATTGCTGTAGCATTGTAGTATAGTCCGAAGTCCGGGAGCCTGATTCCTGCAGCTCCGTTTTTCTTTCTCAAGATTGCTTTTGTTATTCGGGGTCTTTTGTGTTTCCATACAAATTGTGAAATTTTTTGTTCTAGTTCTGTAAAAACTGCCATTGGTAGTTTGATAGGGATTGCATTGAATCTGTAGATTGCTTTGGGTAGTGTAGCCATTTTCCCAATGTTGATTCTTCCAATCCAAGAACATGGTATATCTCTCCATCTGTTTGTATCATATTTAATTTCTTTCAACAGTGTCTTATAGTTTTCTGCATAGAGATCTTCTGTCTCCTTAGGTAGGTTTATTCCTAGGTATTTTATTCTTTTTGTTGCAATATAACTGGGAGTGTTTCCTTAATTTCTCTTTCAGATTTTTCATCATTAGTGTATAGGAACGCAAGAGATTTCTGTGCATTAATTTTGTATCCTGAAACTTTACCAAATTCATTGATTAGCTCTAGTAGTTTTCTGGTAGCATCTTTAGGATTCTCCATGTATAGAATCATGTCATCTGCAAACAGTGACAGCTTTACTTCTTATTTTCCATTTGGAATCCTTTTAGTTCTTTTTCTTCTCAGATGACTGTGGCTAAAGCTTCGAAAACAATGTTGAATAATAGTGGTGAGAGTGGGCAACCTTGTCTTGTTCCTGATCTTAATCGAAATGGTTTCAGTTTTTCACCATTGAGAATGATGTTGGCTGTGGGTTTGTCATATATGGCCTTTATTATGTTGAGGTAACTTCCCTCTATGCCTACTTTCTGGAGGGTTTTTATCATAAGTGGGTGTTGAATTTTGTCAAAAGCTTTTTCTGCATCTATTGAGATGATCATATGGATTTTCTCCTTCAGTTTGTTAATATGGTTTATCACATTGATTGATTTGCGTATATTGAAGAATCCTTGCATTCCTGAGATAAACCCCATTTGATCATGGTGTATGATCCTTTTAATGTGCTGTTGGATTCTGTTTGCTAGTATTTTGTTGAGGATTTTTGCATCTATGTTCATCAGTGATATTGGCCTCTAGTTTTCTTTTTTTGTGACATCTTTGTCTGGTTTTGGTATCAGGGTGATGGTGACCTCATAGAATGAGTTTGGGAGTGTTCCTCCCTTTGCTATATTTTGGAAGGGTTTGAGAAGGACAGGTGTTAGCTCTTCTCTAAATGTTTGATAGAATTCGCCTGTGAAGCCATCTAGTCCTGGGCTTTTGTTTGTTGGAGATTTTTCATCACAGTTTCAATTTCAATGTTTGTGATTGGTCTGTTTATATTTTCTATTTCTTCGTGGTTCAGTCTCGGAAAGTTGTACTTTTCTGAGATTTTCTCCATTTCTTCCAGGTTGTCCATTTTATTGGCATATAGTTGCTTGTAGTAATCTCTCATGATCTTTTGTATTTCTGCAGTGTCAGTTGTTACTTCTCCTTTTTCATTTCTAATTCTGTTGATTTGAGTCTTCCCCCTTTTTTTTCTTGATGAGTCTGGCTAATGGTTTATCAATTTTGTTTATCTTCCCAAAGAACCAGCTTTTGGTTTTATTGATCTTTGCTATCGTTTCCTTCATTTCTTTTTCATTTATTTCTGATCTGATCTTTATGATTTCTTTTCTTCTGCTAACTTTGAGGGGGTTTTTTGTTCTTCTTTCTCTAATTGCTTTAGGTGTAAGGTTAAGTTGTTTATTTGAGGTGTTTCTTGTTTCTTGAGGTAGGATTGTATTGCTATAAACTTCCCTCTTAGAACTGCTTTTGCTGCATCCTATAGGTTTTGGGTCATCGAGTTTTCATTGTTATTTGTTTCTAGGTATTTTTTGATTTCCTCTTTGATTTCTTCAGTGATCTCTTGGTTATTTAGTAATGTATTGTTTAGCCTCCATGTGTTTGTATTTTTTACAGATTATTTATTGTAATTGATATCTAGTCTCATAGCGTTGTGTTTGGAAAAGATACTTGATGCGATTTCAATTTTCTTAAATTGACCAAGGCTTCTTTTGTGACCCAAGATATGATCTATCCTGGAAAATGTTCCTTGAGCACTTGAGAAGCAAGTGTATTCTGTTGTTTTTGGATGGAATGTCCTATAAATATCAATTAAGTCCATCTTGTTTAATGTATCGTTTAAAGCTTGTGTTTCCTTATTTATTTTCATTTTGGATGATCTGTCCATTGGTGAAAGTGGGGTGTTAAAGTCCCCTACTATGATTGTGTTACTGTCAAGTTCCCCTTTTCTGGCTGCTAGCATTTGCCTTATGTATTGAGGTGCTCCTATGTTGGGTGCATAAATGTTTACAATTGTTATATCTTCTTCTTGGATTGATCCCTTGATCATTATGTAGTGTCCTTCTTTGTCTCTTGTAATAGTCTGTTTTAAAGTCTATTTTGTCTGATATGAGAATTGGTACTCCAGCTTTCTTTTGATTTCCATTTACATGGAATATCTTTTTCCATCCCCTCACTTTCAGTCTGTACGTGTCCCTAGGTCTGAAGTGGGTCTCTTGTAGACAGCATATATATGGGTCTTGTTTTTGTATCCATTCAGCCAGTCTATGTCTTGTGGTTGGAACATTTAATCCATTTACATTTAAGGTAGTTATCAATATGTATGTTCCTATAACCATTTTCTTAATTGTTTTGCATTTGTTATTGTAGGTCTTTTCCTTCTCTTGTGTTTCCTGCCTAAAGAAGTTCCTTTAGCATTTGTTGTAAAGCTGGTTTGGTGCTGCTGAATTCTCTTAGCTTTTGCTTATCTGTAATGGTTTTAATTTCTCCATCGAATCTGAATAAGTTCCTTGCTGGTTAGAGTAATCTTGGTTGTAGGTTTTTCCCCTTCATCACTTTAAGTATGTCCTGCCACTCCCTTCTGGCTTGCAGAGTTTCTGCTAAAAGATCAGCTGTTAACCTTATGGGGATTCCCTTGTATGTTATTTGTTGTTTTTCCCTTGCTGCTTTTAATATTTTTTCTTTGTATTTAATTTTTGATAGTTTGATTAATATGTGTCTTGGCGCGTTTTCCTTGGATTTATCCTGTATGGGACTCTCTGCACTTCCTGGACTTGATTGACTATTTCCTTTCCCATGTTAGGGAAGTTTTCAACTATAATCTCTTCAAATATTTTCTCCGTCCCTTTCTTTTTCTCTTCTTCTTCTGGGACCCTTATAATTTGAATTTTGGTGTATTTAATGTTGTCCCAGAGGTCTCTGAGACTGTCCTCAATTCTTTTCATTTTTTTTTTTTTTTTTAAATTCTGCTCTGTGGTAGTTATTTCCAGTATTTTATCTTCCAGGTCACTTATCCGTTCTTCTGCCTCAGTTATTCTGCTATTGATTCCTTCTAGAGAATTTTTAATTTCATTTATTGTGTTGTTCATCATTGTTTGTTTGCTCTTTAGTTCTTCTAGGTCCTTGTTAAACATTTCTTGTATTTTCTCCATTTTATTTCCAAGATTTTGGATCATCTTTACTATCATTACTCTGAATTCTTTTTCAGGTAGACTGCCTATTTCCTCTTCATTTGTTTGGTCTGGTGGTTTTTTTACCTTGCTCCTTCATCTGCTGTGTGTTTCTCTGTCTTCTCATTTTGCTTAACTTAGTGTGTTTGGGGTCTCCTTTTCACAGGCTGTGGGTTCGTAGTTCCCGTTGTTTTTGGTGTCTTCCCCCAGTGGCTAATGTTGGTTCAGTGGGTTGTGTAGGCTTCCCGGTGGCAGGGACTGGTGTCTGTGTTCTGGTGGATGAGGCTGGATCTTGTCTTTCTGGTGGGCAGGATCGCGTCTGGTGGTGTTTTTTTGGGTGTCTGTGAACTTATTATGATTTTAGGTAGTCTCTCTGCTAATGGATGGGGTTGTGTTCCTGTCTTGCTAGTTGTTTGGCATAGGGTGTCCAGCACTGTAGCTTGCTGGCTGTTGGGTGGAGCTGGGTCTTAGTGTTGAGATGGAGATCTTCGCTGTTTGGTGTTACATGGAGCCGGGAGGTCTCTGGTGGACCAATGTCCTGAACTCGGCTCTCCCACCTCAGAGGCACATGCCTGACACCCAGCTGGAGCATGAAGACCCTGTCAGCCACACGGCTCTGAAGAAATGGGAGAAAAAAAGAAAGAAAGAGAAAAATAATAAAATAAAGTTATTAAAATAAAAAATAAAAAAATTCTTAAAAATAAAAAAATTAAAAAGTAGTTAAAAAAGAAAAAAAAAAAAAAGAAAAGAGCAACCAAACCAAAAAGCAAATCCACCAATGATAACAGGCACTAGAAACTATACTAAAAAAAAAAAAACAAAAAAAGGACAGACAGAACCTTAGGACAAATGGTAAAAGCAAAGCTATACAGACAAAATCACACAAAGAAGCAAACACTCACAAAAAGAGAAAAAGGAAAAAAATATATATATCTATATATATTTTAAAAAAAGGAAGAGAGCAACCAAATCATTATCCAATAAACTCTAATTACTAAACTAAGATAAACATAAAACCAGAAACAAATTAGATGCAGAAAGCAAACCCCAAGTCTACAGTTGCTCCCAAAGTCCACCACCTCAATTTTGGGATGATTCGTTGTCCATTCAGATATTCCAGAGATGCAGGGCACATCAAGTTGATTGTAGACATTTAATCCACTGCTCCTGAGGCTGCTGGGAGAGATTTCCCTTTCTCTTCTTTGTTCGCACAGCTCCCGGGGTTCAGCTTTGGATTTGGACCTGCCTGTGCTTGTAGGTCACCTGAGGGTGTCTGTTTCCGCCCAGACAGGATGGGGTTAAAGCCGCGGTTGATTCGGGGGCTCTGGCTCACTCAGGCCGGGGGGAGGGAGGGTTACGGACGCGGGGCGAGCCTGCAGCGGCAGAGGCCGGCGTAACGTTGCCACAGCCTGAGGCGCTCCGTGCGTTCTCCCGGGGAAGTTGTCCCTGGATCACGGGACCCTGGCAGTGGCGGGCTGCACAGGCTCCTGGGAGGGCCGGTGTGGAGAGTGACCTGTGCTTGCACACAGGCTTCTTGGTGGCGGCAGTAGCAGCCTTAGCGTCTCATGCCCGTCTCTGGGGTCCGCGCTGATAGCCGCGGCTCGCGCCTGTCTCTGGAGCTCGTTTAGGGGGTGCTCTGAATCCCCTCTCCTTGCGCACCCCGAAACAAAGAGGGAAGAAAAAGTCTCTTGCCTCTTCGGCAGCTCCAGACCTTTTCCCGGGCTCCCTCCCGGCTAGCTGTGGCGCACTAGCCCCCTTCAGGCTGTGTTCACGCAGCCAACCCCCGTCCTCTCCCTGGGATCCCACCGAAGCCCGAGCCTCAGCTCCCAGCCCCCGCCCGCCCCGGCGGCTGAGCAGACAAGCCTCTCGGGTTGGTGAGTGCTGGTCGGCACCGATCCTCTGTGCGGGAATCTCTCTGCTTTGCCCTCCGCACCCCTGTTGCTGCGCTCTCCTCTGTGGCTCCGAAGCTTCCCCCCTGCCACCCCCAGTCTCCAGCACTGAAGGGGCTTCCTAGTGTGTGGAAACCTTTCCTCCTTCACAACTTCCTCCCACTGGTGCAGGTCCCATCCCTATTCTTTTGTCTCTGTTTTTTCTTTTTTCTTTTGCCCTACCCAAGTATGTGGGGATTTTCTTGCCTTTTGGGAAGTCTGAGGTCTTCTGCCAGCGTTCAGTAGGTGTTCTGTAGGGGTTGTTCCACATGTATATGTATTTTTGATGTATTTGTGGGGAGGAAGGTGATCTCCATGTCTTACTCCTCCACCATCTTGAAGGTCTCTCTCTGCTTAGATTTTAAATACATTATCTCATTTAATTCTCACAACAGCCTTATGAGGCAAATTAAATTAAAATACATTTTTAATGTTCATAGACTTCTGGCCTAAACAGAAAGACACCTGTGATCTTCATCTCAATTTCCCCCCATTCCTCCCTCTCACAGTGGTAGGAGTCTTTCTTGCTGGTAGAGGGGCTAAACACGGATCTAGTTAATAAGATGCTGATAGAGAGAGAAGAGAGAAGGGTGGGAAAATGCCCGTTGATGGTGATGGGGGGCAGTGAGGTTTAGTTTTTCAGGAGTATTTGAGGAGAGAGGCTTGGAACAGCTGCAGAGAGTAAATTAAGTGGGTGGGAGAGTATAAAGATTGAATAAACATTGTTGTAAACCAAGTGTTTAAATCCTCTATCATGTCCTTTGAAGGAGCCCAGCAAAAACCAGAATATCTTTTCAACTACTTTTGGGCTGTTGAAATCAGTGCTTAGTATATGTGACATTACTCTGAGCTAGAACTACATGATCTCTGAGTTCATTAAGGATTAGGGTATAAATATTACTCATGGATAGATAAGGATATTGGACCTCAAAGAAATTACATAATTGACCCAAAGCTTTCAGAACATTTTGTGGAACTGTGTGATTTAGCATCCCAGATGAAACTACCCATTTTTGCTTTCCTACGCATGCCATCCTGGTACTGTTCCATGTTCAAGGATTTTGCTTGGCCAATTACACCAATTTCCTTCAAAGCCTCAATTCAGAACTTAACTGCTTCTCTCTCGGTAATAATACTGCTTTCAAACATTGAGTACTTCCTGTATGACAGGCTATATGCCAAACACTTGACTTGCATGCTCTCACCTAATCCTCACCTAAGCCCCTGAGGTGTAGGTATCATTATCTCCAGGATATGGGAGAGAAAACTGAGGCTTTGGGAATTTAAGGCACTTGCCCAAGGTTGCAAAGCTAGTGTACACCCGAGCCTGAAGTTGAACACAGTTCTGCTGAACAGCAAGCCTCTGCCTCCCTCCTTTACTTTAGGGTTGTTTTTGATGCTCCAGGTAAATGCAAATTGTTGCTCCTGGGAGCAGGAGAATCTTAAATCTTGCTCAGAAACACTCTAGGCATCTTTCTCACCTTGGCCTGTTTGCTTTCCAATTGTTTGGGTGGCCACACCATTTGAATAATCTGTGTACTCGGAGGAGAGAAAATCGAGCAAAAGAGTGAGCAGTGAATCCCAGGCAGGCTGGGGCACTAGGGATTAGCTTCCTTGGAGCAGCCTGATTGATAAACTGGGATTTGTCTAGGCAGGCAGTCTTCAGTTTGGATTTGTCAGGATCAGGAAGATTTGTTTTCTTCTGTAGTAATGTGAGCCTCGGGATGAGTTCAGTGTAATGTTTGTTCACCTTGACTATGATCTTTAAAATCGTGACCATGTTTCTCCAGCCACCCACCTAAGAAACCCCAGAGATAGATTTGTGTTGTGTCTTTCAGTGGAAATCGTTTCTCTTGAAATGTAAAACATTTTTCCTCCTCTCTATACTTCATCTTGAGTAAAGTTATTTAATGAAAAAAAAAAAAGATACAAAGTAAGAAAGGAAAGGGAAAGAAAGGAAGAAAGGTCCTATCCTGATTTTTGGCCTGAGACCAAAGTCCTTGTATCAATGGAAAATAAATATTTGGTGCCCAGTAGAATTATCTCTCCTCTTCTCCCCCATCACCCCAATTCAAGAGGCTTTCATTTCATTTCATTTCATTTTTACATTGACCAACTAAAGCTGTCATGTTTGGGAGTTAAATGTGTTATCCTGCGTGGGCATCACATCCATCAATTAATGTTTCTGCCTTCTGTGCTAAAGGAAGTATCTCCAAGTTCATCTTGGTGAATTTTTCTCTCTACCTCATTACCCAAGCTAGATACAGCAGAGACTTTTCATGTTTAATGGCGACCATCTTACACACATTCTGATTCTTTTGAATGCACACGTCCTTATTTATAGGGGCCCGTGAACATCCCATTGACTTTTTTTGCATTAAAAACACTTAAATTACAACAGCCGTACAAGTCCCTTGTAAAATAAAAGCAAACATTATAAAAGTGTTTTTAAAAAGTGAAAGCCCTCGAAGAGAATTTCTTTCCAATGCACAATCATAAGTCAAATCACACTATTCATATACTACTGCGATTTGATTTTTTTTACTTCCTTTTTTCAAATCTGAATACATAGTAATAAGATGGTCATTAATAACTGATAATTTTCTTTATTAATTATAAAACTTACATTTTGAGAGTGCGTTTAACTTTTATAGCACATTCACATATAATTTCTTAATTGCTCCTTAGATGAACCTACAAGGTTTTATTAGAGGAGACCCTGAGTCACTAAGATTCCTAAGGTAAATTCCTTATGTATTTCTCTGTGTTTACTTGCTTATATTCTGGCTCTCTCAGTTGAATGCAGATTTCATGAGGGCAAGAGACCCTGTCTGTCTATGTCATGCCTGATTCTCTCTGGTATATTTTAAGTTGTCAATAAATGTATGTGTAAAAATAAATAAATAATTTATTCTAAATATCTCTATCTTCTGGATAACTGACAGTTTGGATTTTTAAAAATCTAAATGAATTTTTTGCTGAAATGTATAAAAGGCTTTCTTGCCTTTATAAAGAGGGCGTATTGTCCATAATCTAGCTATTTCTTGGGAGTACAAGATCATCATTGTATGGTTGACTATTACTTTGTTGTATATTTTACCACTGTGATTTTTTTTTTTAATTTATTTATTTTATTTTTTTATTTATGGCTGTGTTGGGTCTTCGTTTCTGTGCGAGGGCTTTCTCTAGTTGCGGCAAGTGGGGGCCACTCTTCATTGCGGTGCATGGGCCTCTCACTATCGCGGCCTCTGTTGTTGCGGAGCACAGGCTCCAGACGCGCAGGCTCAGTAATTGTGGCTCACGGGCCCAGTTGCTCCGTGGCATGTGGGATCTTCCCAGACCAGGGCTCGAACCCGTGTCCCCTGCATTGGCAGGCAGATTCTCAACCACTGCGCCACCAGGGAAGCCCTACCACTGTGATTTTAAGGCTCAAGATGTATCAGGCTCTTTGCCTCTACCCTAAGTCACCTAGGCATTTATTTAATTCTGTTTGAATTCTTGAGTTTTCTGACCAAAAAAAAATAGCTACAATTGATAGCATCCATTTTATTTCAGCAAACGTCTGTATTGAGTGCCTGGTATATGCAAGATGTAATAATGATTACAAAATACAGTGACACAGTCCCAGTACACAGTGATCATGGCATCATATGTCCTTGATGACAGTACACAGGAATCCTTCTCATTTTGAATCCACTTCTGCTCTGTAATGCTATGTAGTGAGTTTAGGAATCAGTAACCAAGTGTGTTAGCAATGTGTGTGAAGTATGAGAAAGCAGGTATAGAAAGGAGTCTCCTATTTGGACTGTTAGGAGATTTTGTATGTAGGTTAAGTGATATCTAGTCTGATGTTTATGGAGGATTTTTAAAATTACATCCGATTCTCAATTATGTTTAGGAGACCTAAGTTTTGTTTGTTTCTTTTTTTTGTAGAGGAAGTATTAATCTAGACCCATATGACAGAAATGAAACTGAGGCCCGAAAGAACAAATATCTTGTCCAAGTTTGCGTTGCTAGTTAGAAGCAGAGTCAGAACCAAACTTTACCTTTCTTGACTGCTAATTCTATATATTTCCCACCAGACCACAGACTCACAAGAAATTGTAACAGAATGACAAAGCATACAAGTAAACCTTGTATGCATCTCTGTGTAATATTCCCAGAGCTTTCCAAAATGAGGGACAAGAGCCACTTACCTTCTTCCCTATGAAGCAGCTGTCCTATGTGAGTCTCCTCATATCAAATCATAGAAGAACAAAGAGTTGAGGAAAGTTTTGCAATATGTGTGTAAGGGACAGGGACTTAGGAAAAACAGCCACAGACATGGTAGTCAATTCAAAAGATAATCAGATGTTATCACTGGCTCTTCTCAAAATCTTAAGCTTTTACAGTTGCCCTGGGTATTAATTTAAGTGGAGCAAAAGTCCCAGACCTGTAGGAAATGCGATGTCAATATAGTTTAACTTCATATGAACTTGTCCTCAGTACAAGCTTTTCTCGGGCTTCTTGTTGATGTGAATTTCTAGATCCGGGTCTCTGGCGGCTCAGGCCTCCTCTTGTCCTGGCTTTCTGAATTTTTGTGATAGGCTGTGGCATCTGTGTTGACTGGTGCTGTGAGGGCTCTTCATGCAAGTGCACTGACGCTGAACACAGTAGCCAGAAGGACCTCCCCAACATACAAATTAAATCATGTAATTCGACTACTGAAAACCTTCCACTGTCTTCCTATGGCAATTAGAATGAAATCAATATAGACACTTTAAATGTCTTACAATTTAATTTGTCAATTATACTTCAATAAAGCTGAAAAAAAAAAAAAAGAATGAAATCCTAACCCCCGCGGGGCCTCCAAGGACTTTGATCTTTTGGCACTTGTCGCTTCCCCTCCCTTGCTCCCCACCCACCTGCTCTGGCCACACTGGCCTTCTTTTTTTGCATCTCTCTCACTAGAAGCTCTGCACTTGCTGTGCCCTCTGCCTGAGCACTTTTCTCCCAGACCTTCATGAGGCTGCTTCATTCTCATCACTTAGGTCTTCACTCAGCTGTCTTCTCATCAGAGACTGGTCTGTGGCTACCCTCCTCCAGGTCACTCACCACCTCACCACACCCTGCCAATCCACTTGTAGTCCATTACTTGGTTATTTTCTTCAGAGGGCTTATCACAATTTGAAGTTCTTTTTCAAACGTACATTTTATTTTCTTTCTTCCCCAAAGAAATATGAGTTCCATAGAGGCAAGGACTTTTAAATTCTCATTTACTGCTGTTTTCCCAAAGCTTAGAACAGTGCCTAACACATAGTAGGGGCTTAGAATTTGGTTGTCAAATGAATGAATAAGTGAATGAACAGAGCACAGATTAGATAAACTTTAGTAACTCTCATCACTGCTTATGTACTTAGTCCTGCTCTCAAGCTCATTCACAGCAGTCAGGCCCTTCTGACTGAGTGTGCTAGATGCACAGTCAATAATTCTTGCCCACATTCATACCAGTAGGATCATTATGGAAGCCATGGTAATAAATGTGTTTACAGGTCATACATAATGACAACAAATGCAATAGTAATACCACATCATCATCATCATCATCATCACAGTGACACTTACTGAGCACATGCCAAATGTTGGACGCTACACTTGTCTCACATTTATTTCTGACCCTCACAACAGTTCTGCAAAGAAAGTGATAGAATTCGTGTTTTGCAGAATAGGAAAACCAGGGCACACATTCCTTATGTCTCAAACTTATTTGCAGACTCCCTTATTCCTCTCAGCATGCTTATCAATGCTTATTAATAAACTCCTCCTCTGAGCAGATATTCTGCCAGGGACCCAGGACAAAAGAGGCTCTCGGGGAGGGATAGGGAATGAGAGTAGTCCCAGGGCTGCTGACCGCAAGGGGCTGAAGAGACACTGTCGCCATGCTCGGCTCCAGCCAGAAAAGGAACTGAGCAATGGGATGGAGGAGGGCGTGGGAATGACCCACGTCACAACAAAGGGGGAATTAATTTCCTGTTTAGGGGGAAATACTCAGAAGCTTGCTAAGCATGCCAGCTTCTTTGGGATTCCGAGGTGCACAATCCCATCCGCTTTCCAGCGGAGCCCCGTGTGCAACAGAAATTTTCACAGTAACCCCTTTCTCCACAGCCCTCCACGCCATTGCACTCCATGGTCACCCCGTGACAGTGATGCCCTAGTAGCAGGCAAATGCCCAAGCTTGGCCCTTTCAGAGTTCAGAAGTGGGGACCAGCGGGGGAGGGGCGGTCATGTCGTGTCCTTGGCAGATGCCAGACGTTGACGTGGGGGGAGGGCTTTGTGGGAGGAAGGTGGGAGCCTGGGTGTGCCCAGCTGGAAGCCGCCCGTAATTTAACACTCGCAGATGGAGACTGAGGGTGATATGATACCCCCAGCTGTCTGCCACTGCCGCCTTCAAGGGCCCCCCTCGGCTGCCTGGGACTCGGGATGCTTTGGGAAGGGCCCGGCACGGCTGGGGGCGGCCTAATAAAGCAGCTGGTCTATTAGAAGATAAGCTTTGTGGAGAATCACACAATCATTCCGAATCCCCCTAATCCCAAACTTTATTGCCCTAGATAATAAGCTTTGGTGGCGACGCTCCATTGAAATATGGAACTGTCTGCAGGCTGGAGGCACCTGCTGTGTCACTCAGCTCCCGGCAGGCAACTGCCGAGCACAATTCAGAGGCAGGTGCACAGCGTCGCCTAGGCTCCCGCAGGGAAGGGGGACAGCCAAGGGGGCCGGCGTTGCTCCCATGGAGGACTCCAAATACCGTGCCCAGGAGGCCCAGCTTAGGCCTGAGAATTTCTCTCTGAGGCTTGTGCATTAAGCTGTTTGGGGGACTTGGGAGAGAAGGAGCAGGAGGGGGCATTTGTCTGCTGGGGATGCTGAGGCTTAGAGGAGGGACTAGCTCCATCTGCAGACCTCGGTGGTCAGTGGCTGGGCAGTCACTCCCTTCCTCCTGCCACTCGTTCTTGCAGCTGCCTAAGCCCTCCTTGGCACAGGCTGTTTCCTCCTGCCCCCTTACCTGCATGTCCACCTGGTGAGCATCCCTGAGCCCTCCTCTGTGATGCCTTCTGTGCCCCCACCAAGGAGATTTGTGTGTCTTCTGTGTGCCTCTGGAGCACACAGTGTCCTGGATTCATGTCAGGAGCGTAGCCCAAACATTAATTAATCAAATCATCAATTAATTACTTCTATGCCTGTCTCCTCCACTAGATTGGGAGTCTTCAAGGGCAGGGACAAGATCCCCTGAAGATGCTCGAATCTTGAAGAAGCTCAAAAGATTTAACAAAAAAGAAAAAAGAAGACTAGAAGCAACCTAAATGCACATAAAATGGAATCTTATGTGGCCACTGAAAATACTGAGGCAGATCTACACATACAAAGAATGAAGTCCAAAGTGTATTGTTAAGAGAAAAGAGTGCAAGGTACCAGTGCCAAGAATGTTATCTTATGTTAAAAATAATAATAGTGGTAAGAGCTGCCTCTGGGCAGAGTACTTGGAAAAGGGTTATGATGGGTGGAAAGGAGACAGATTTCACACTTTAAATTCCTTTGTAAAACTGAAATTTTTAGCATGCATGAATATTACCTTTTAAAAAGGTAGAAACAAATACACTTGCACATGTAGAAAGGTATTTGTTGAATGCAGGAATAAGCAAGTAGTTCATGCTCAGGTTGGTCTTACTTCTCTTATTCATTGCCCAAACATGATCTAGAACAATGGGATGTGTCTGCCCAAAGGTGTTTGCAACAGATAAAGGAAACGTACCATGTGAGTTCCCTCCACACTTGTGGGCTGGAACAGGAATTTGTCAGCTGCCATCAATGAGCTGAGAAGCTATGGATGAGAAGTTCAGAGGATGCAATACAGGAATTCAATGCCTGCTCCAGAATGTACAACTGTGGGTGAGAAGAAATCAAGGAGGCATTTAATAAACCTCTGTCTGAGGAATAATAAATCTGGCAGGGAACATCTTTAAAGAAAACTGTCAGTTTTTCCTCATTGTCCTGATTAGGACAAAAGTATTCAAATTCTCCTTGGTAACATATTCTTTTTTGTTTCTTCCTTCCTCCCCTCCTCTCTTCCTCTCCCTCCCTCAACCACGGTTATAAATGCCCTTTCTACAAGGTCTGCCCTCCCTCAGATGAACATGACCTAAATTATTTGGCTCCCTCTCTGATGGTGTATTGATTACTTCCCCATTCCCATAAACAACCCCTCGGCACTTCTCCAGGGGACTGGCTGCGCTAGATTAAATTAAGAGCAATCTTGGCTTTTAGCAGGGCCTTTCCACCAAGCAGTTGCCTTGCGGGAGTGATTCATGAGTTTAGTTTACGATCCTAATGGCCTCCAGTAAGGCTGACCCCTTCCTCCAACATAGCCTTTAGGCTACATGGACTGGATTTGGAGACCCTTGATTAAGGTTGGGTATATTCCCAAATACGAGAGAGAGTGTGAGAAAAAACATGGTGTGTGGTCACTTGCAGAACCAAACTGAGAGCTGAGCTCCACTCAGGCAGAAGTGGCTAATCCTCATTTTTGAAAATGGCATCTGGGGCATCGCCGAGTCTCTGTGGGTTAATGTGGCAGAAAGAGCTCTTTGTGGTCCCCCTGCTAAGCTGCTATGCCAGTTTTGCTTTGCTATGTTTTCATAAAATGTGTGGCTGTGGTTATGATTCTGACAGTCAGAAATTCAGGAGCTCCCTGCTTCCTTTCCTCAGGAGGGATTTAGGCTTAAAATAATTCTCAATTAGCTAATGAAGAATTAAATTGTCCTTACTGGCTTCATCTTTGTACCCCATCATGCACTGTGTCCCCACAATCCTGCTTCTCTAGAAAACACTCTGTTGCTTTTCTATGGCCTTTCTGCTGAATTTGGTTGCCTTGACCTGCCTCAAGAAGCCTCTGATTGGCTGAGCCAGGTGATTGCCTGTTTGGTAACTAACTTGGGTAGATAGGGCGCCCTTAGTTTTAGGAACTCCTCAGTTAATCTTCTCCCAGGGCTTCCCTGGTGGCGCAGTGGTAAAAAATCCGTCTGCCAATGTAGGGGACACGGGTTCGAGCCCTGGTCTGGGAAGATCCCACAGGCCATGGAGCAATTAAGCCCGTGCGCCACAACTACTGAAGCCCACGCACCTAGAGCCTGTGCTCCGCAACAAGAGAAGCCACCACACTGAGAAGCCCGCGCACCGCAAGGAAGAGTAGCCCCTGCTCGCCGCAACTAGAGAAAGCCCGCGTGCAGCAAGGAAGACCCAACGCAGCTAAAAAAAAAAAAAAAAAAAACTTCTCCCCAAGGACAAGATAGTATAACTCAGCCAGAGTTTGGGGCATCAGGGTAGAACTTAAAGACCAAATACAGAGTTCTCAGGTCCATCAGCACACAAAATGCCCAAGATACTCAAGATCGTCAGGGGCCCCAGATCATATACCTTTTGGAAGAAACATCCTGTATCATTGATTCAAGCATAATGGTCCACATTAAGTGTATTTTGTATGTAAGCGTTGAAATGTAGGCAACTAACTTGGCAGATTATTACATTTGCATTCAATGAAATATTAATTTTGATTTTTAGCTTCCTTTTAAAATATTGGTACAATATTTTTTCCAGATCTCAAATATTGTCAGTCTAGTATTCCGGGTGCCCTGCCTGTGCTGCTCAAAGGATAAAAGAGGCCTGAAACCATCCAATGTTCTCTGGAGGAATTTATGGTAGTGGAGGCAGGCTTCTGGAGAGCATCATTTTCATTGATTACACAGTGGCAGCCTCTGAAGTGTTCCAGAGAAGAGTGTTAACCAAGGATACACCCTTCCAGTGCTCTGAACTTCAAAGGAGCACTGTTTCAGTCAGTCTTTGCTGTGTGACAAACCACCCCCAAAAGTGGCTTAAAACAATGATTATTTTTTCATGATTCTTTGAATTGGCTCCAAGGTTGCCCTGCCCGTTTTGCTGGGGTTCACTCAAGCAGCTGCCTTCAGCTGGAGGGTCAGTGGGGCTCAAGGTCAGGATGGCGGGCACCCCTGGCCTGTGTGGTCGTGGGTGCTGGCTGTTGGCTGGGGTGCCTCACTTCTCTCCCACCTGGCCTCTCATTATCCAGACGGCTAGATCAGCTTCGTTGTATGGTGGCCTCAGGACAGCACTCAAAGAGGGTGGAAGCAGACGGGTTAGAGCAAGTCATAACACCGCCCAGGTTGAAGGGGGTGGAGAAATAGACTCTCCTCCAGGATGGGGAAGCGTGTGGAATTATAGTGCAAAGGGGCCTGGACACTGGAATGGAAGGAATTCGCAGTCATTAAACAGCATACCACAGTGATGCCACAGAAGGATTGCAGGTCCCAGAAGCGAGGGAGAAGGGAATGTCTAGAGCCTTCAAAGAAGCTGGGGCATTGGGTCTGACCCACAGGCCTTGTGGCTTTTGGGCCCCACTCCCTTTATAGAGCGGCTTCCCTGTGGAGGGTAGCTTAGTAGCATTTTGGCCAAGCAGCTTGAGACACAAAGGCTAAAGAGGCACCGGTTTCACATGTGGTCATTTTGCCCTTTCTCTCGCAGGGCTCATACACTCTGCAGTGAGGTTGCCAATCAGCCCCTAGATTCCTCACGAGAAATCTGGGATGGGTGCTTAGCTCTATCAGTCAGGGTAGGGGAAAAGGAAAACATATTGCCTGAATGAAACAGCAGGTAGGAGTAGATTCTCAAATCAAAATGCCTGGGTTTGAAACCTGACTCTACCACATACTGGCTGTGCTACATGAACAAGAGACGTAAACTCTCTAAGCCTCAGCTTCCTTCTCTGTAAAGTGGGATGATTATTAAATCTTCTTTTATTTTTAATTATGTATGTATGTGAGTTGTGTGTAGATTTTATGAGATCGTGGCATTTGGCTTCAATATCTGGCATATGTTGTCCAAAATATTAGTTCTCATTATTTTCCAAAGACACAGAATTCAAAGGAAAAAGAGTTGTCTGAAATGAGTATCTTAATATATATTTGTAGAATCTAAAAGAACAAAGAAAAATTCAACCTGCCCAGTTACCCTGACATGTAAAGCCCTGTTGCTGTGCTTTAACGTGGGCCAGCAGGTAGTGAGAAAGTGTCCAGGTACTTAGTCAAACCTATCTGCGTTCTCATCTTGGCTCTGCCAGTTACCGTGTAATCTTGAGCAAAACACCTAACTCTCTCAGTTTCCTCATCTGCAAAGTACATGTAATAATAGCATACACAATTACATCATACACAATTACATCAAAGGAGTAGATGTGAGAATTAAGGTAAACTTATGTGAAGCAACTGGCAATATAGTAGTCGTTCGAAATATATTAGTTCTCTTCCCTCCACTTTTTGAATTTCTAATTTCTCACTTGAGTTCAAATAACAAATTCAACAATATTTTGGGGGCACTGGTCTGTAGAGGATGGGACTTGACTCTAACCATTTTTTTGTTTATTTGACTTTGGGGCCTTTGCCAGAAGCCACAAAAAGAAGAAGCCTCCCGTCTCTTGAAATGTCAAGTGTGTTTCTGTCCTTGCTGACTGTTCTCACTGTTCTGTCCCTTTAAGGAAAAGACCCTGAACAAGCAGCTAAAGGCTTGAGTTAATACTAAAGGCTGTGAGTTTTGCAGTTCTACTGAACTCTGCATGACCCTCGCACACAATAATTGCTTTAACATAGGGTTAGGCAACAGCAACAAACTTGTCTAAAAATAAACCAGGGCTTAAAATACAACTTAACCTGGGAGATTTAAGTAGGTAAAGAAGATGGCTTCTCTCCGGAATTGCTTCTTGATTAATCACCCCATCTGAGGCCGATGGAAAAATGACAGTTTTCAAACAGGGCTTTAAATGTCTCCCGCTCTACTTTTCCACACTGGCAGGAAGCCAGTCCCTGTAAGCCATTGGTTCTTAAAGGGGACGGGTTCCCTTGGATTTTCCTGAGCTGCAGCCCAGCAAGAGTGTGGGATAGTAATGGCTGATGGGAGGGAATTTTCATGCTCCCCACTTAAGGTTTGCTCATCTTCAAAGTAAACTCAAGGAGCAGCCACTGAGCCTTGGAAAAGAGAAGAAGCAATGCTAAGGGATATTTTCAGCTTTGCTCCGGGCTTAAGGCAAACAGGCTTCAATATGTCCACTAGCTTCTTTCCAGTCACATTATCCACTATCTTGCCATCTATACTGGGTTTCTGGCTTTATTGACTTAGCCATAGTCTGCCCTCTGTCCCTCCTGCTGACCTCTGCCAACCCTAGGGTTCTTCCCAGGCTCCCCTTCTCTAAACATCCACGCCTTGAGTTTGGGAACCTTCAATCTGCAGTCAATCTGGGGATCACCTCCCATCTACAGTCGTTTCTCTTTCTCAGGTTAATTATGAACCATCTGGGCTGCAGTCTTGACACTCCACCACACCTGTTGAGTACCCACAGCATCACTGAAAGATACTAGTGTTCAGTCTCCTCTCCTCTGTGTCTTTGCTAATGGACAAATGGATTTCTGCTCTCACCACATGCTGGACATAGTCTCTGTGGTCTTTAGGTGACTTTGGCTTTATCAGCTAGGCCTAAAGCATACCTCCAACTGACAGGAGTTCCATCTTTGGCCTTGGGTAAGAGCTTTTTTTTTACCCAAGATAGATTTCTTCTTGACCTCAAACCAAATAAGCTCTGTACAGGGATGGGTTGACTTGGTGGTTGTCACATTGCGTTCCTCATCCAAACCCTAGGGTTCTGCAAAGGATTCTCTGGGAACCTCCCACCTGGTTTTAAGGAGAGTGGTTCTTCCCTGACCAGTCTTGTGTACTGGATTGGAGCTCCATCTAAGATTGCTCTTTCTGTCTGCAACACTCATCCCAAGATATTTGCATAGCTTGCTCCTTCTCTTCCTTTGTGTCTGTGATTGAACTGTTCTCCACAACCACCCCATATAAAATGGCAACACTACCTCCCCCAATTTCCTATTTCTCTTATCATAGTATTTATACCATCTGACATACCATATAGTTATTACTTACGGTGATTCAAGCTCCCGTGAGTGTTCGTTATGTTTAGTACTTCATCTCCTGCACCTAGAACGCTGTGGACACATAGGAAGTGCTCAAAAAACACTTTTCCAATAAATGAATAAACTATACTCACAAAAAGAGTCTTAGAGTTCCTGGGTATAATGTCTTATTTATCATAAGTCAGATTGACTTCTTGATGGAATCATTTTTTCTTTTTATTTTATTGCATTTAAAAATACAGTCAATTTGACATCTTTGGCATGTAGTTCTGAGTTTTAACACATGTATCTACTTGTGTAACCACCACCACCATAGTCAGGGAACAAAACAATTACATCATCCCCAAAAAACTCCCCCATACTGCCCCTTTGGAGTCACATAGTCCTCTTGCCCTAATGACCCCTGGCAACCATTGATTACTATAGTTTTGTCTTTCTGAGAATATCACATAAATGGAATCATACAGACTGTAACCTTTTGAGACTGTCTTCTTTCACTCAGCATAATGCCCTTGAGATTCATCCATGTTGTCGTGTGTTTTAACGGTTTGTTCCTTTCTATTGCCTGATTTATTGCCAAGTAGTATTTCGAGTAATATTGCTAAGCGGTATGAATGTACCACAGTTTGTTTATCCATTCACCCACTGAAGGACATTTGAGTTGTTTCCAAGTTCTGGTGCTTATGAAAAGAGATGCAATCAACATTTGTGTACAGGTCTTGGTGTGAACCTGAGTTGTCATTGCGCTAGGGTAAATACCCAGGAGTGGGATTGTTAGGTCATAAGGTAAATGTACATTTAATTTCATAAGAAACTTACCAAACTGTTTTCCAGATAGCTGTACTATTTTGTAATCCTATCAGTAATGCATAAGAGTTCTAGTTGCTCTGCATCCTCATTAACACTGGTGTTATCAGGTTTTCATTTTTCACATTTTTTTGTCTGTTTTGTTTGTTTTAACTTATGGTTACCAGCCGGGAGGGGTGGGGAGGAAGGATACTTAGGGAATTTGGGATTGACATGTACACGCTGCTATATTTAAAATGAATAACCAACAGGGACCTACTGTATAGCACAGGGAACTCTGCTCAATATTATGTAACAACCTAAATGGGAAAAGAATTTGAAAAAGAATAGATGCATGTATATGTATAACTGAACCACTTTGCTATACACCTGAAACTAACACAACATTGTTAATCAACTATACTCCAATATTAAATAAAAAGTTAGAAAAAATGAACTGGTCATACTCGTATGGGTTTATTTTGGACTTTCTATTCTATTCCTTTGAAGTATATATCTATCCCTTCCCCAAACCACCTTGTCTTGATAAACGTATCTTTATAGCAATTGTCAAAATCAGATAGAATGAGTCTTTCAACTTTGTTTTGGAATAATTTTCTAACCTCTGTCATCCTGTGCTACAAAAGAAGGAGAAAATAAAGAAAAAAAACTTTTACTGAGCACTGCCCATGTCATAGGCAGTGGACCATGGAAATTTAAAGTATTTAATTTTTAAAACAATGTATTCCAGGTAGGTATTTTTTTTTCCCATTTATGAAGATAAGAGAACTGAACCTCAGAGAATTTTAATAACATGCCCAAGGCTACAGAGTTAATATGAGGCAGAGCTAGGACTTGAGCTAGGGCTTAACCCAGGTCAGACTGACCCTCAAGCTCATGCCCCTTCTACTACATAATAGTTCAACTCTTCTCGATTCTGTAGGTATGGAATATGCCTGAGAATACCTTGGATGCTCTGCTGGATTTAATTTTTAAGATATCATTTATGTTAAAAAAAAAACCCTCTGTGGTTTCCTAAGAGTTATTTCGTTCTCATGGTTGAGATGCAAACATATTCTTATTTATACAGTCTGAACAGAAGGTTTAGTTTGGCCTCTTGTAAAACAGTGCCCAGTTAATAATCTAAGAGTAGATTGTCACACTGGCTACAGGAAGATAAATAATCAAAGATTATAAGTCTTTAATTTAATATAACTTATTCTCATTAATTAAACGCCAATTACCTGCTTGTCTTTCCTGGGAACTGGCCTTTGCAATTAATCTTTTCAGAAACGTTGTACACACATGCTCACAGAGGTATTAATATCACTCTCAAGATTTACAGGCACTGGATTCTTTGGCTTAAACCATTCTCAAACACTCTACACTGTAACCGCAGATAATCGTCATAAATTTCCTGATCTTTGACCTAACTGGTTCTTAAATTTCCATTCCCTAACGGGCTTGAGGAGTTCGTATTTATCATACTGAGTCACTTACTTCTAAGGATCAAGACATTCCAGCAAGGCTCTGGATTTCAGATCTGTGACCCATCCTTCCTACTTTGGGTTTTTGCTAGTCACAACAGATGAGAATCCTTGGGGACTAAGAGAGTACTCTGTCCTCTGACTCCCCTGTACAAAATCATTCACTCATGGACAACATAATCTTGCAAAGTACCTGAAGCAACCTGACCCCACAGAAGCTTTTTGAATGCCCCACCTGCACTGATTTAAGCACTCAGTGGCAGTGCACATCCACTGCTGAAAATGCTCCCATTCCAACCTTTAGCAACTGGCTGTGTGTATCTGCAATTTTTATTAAATTCCTTATCTTCTAGACTGCTTATTCCTTATGCAGGTACATAAGGATACATTTTATAGGTGCTATAAATTTAAGTCTTGCAAGCAGCTGGTGGTTTGCTTCCCAGAGCTGGCCTGCAATATGTGCCTTCTAGTTCCATATTTCATCTCAACAAGACAAGGAGACTGAGGTGGAAACCACCTTTATTGAAGGAAATCCCAGGTTTACTCGCAAGCTCAGAGTCATACCTTCTTAACATCTGATCTGCTTCCACTCTTTCTTTGTTAACATTTTGATTTGAGGGTCCAGAATAGAATTATCTCCATCTCGATCATCAGTTGAAGGTTCTTTGTTTACTTTTAAAATTATGTTTAGAGAGTATAAAAAAGTACAAGGGAGATAAGTCATAAAACAAGAATTAACATGTATGAAAGGTCTACTTAAACGATTTGATAATGGTAGTGCCCACGTACCGGGTACCATGCTAAGGTCTCTGCATCCTTCTCTTCACTGCTCTCAACAATCCTGTGAGATCAGTACTGTTATCACTCTCATTTTAATGATGAAGGAACTGAGGCTCAAAGAGATTAAGTCATTTGATCAAAATCTCACAGGAAGTGAGTGGGGGAATCCTGTCCTGAACCAGACCTGACTCCAAATCCCATGTTCCAAACATGATACCAAAAATGTGAGCTACTCACCACCATTACCATCTCAGATTCATCTCTTCAACCATACACTTGTGAGGTTGCTTAACCATGTAACTAAATCAGTCTATTATGAGTCTTTAATGTGGGCAGGGCCTAACATCTTGCCAGAGATGCAGCATAGCTTATCTTGGTTGGCCAATTCATTTCTCCAATTTGTAGGTAAACATGGTACTACTGATTCCTATCAGTACATCAAGGGCTATGAATTATTGCAGCTTTTTTCCCCCTTCAGTAGCAGAGATAGATTTGCCTCAGTTCACTTACGTACTTTCAAGCCATCTCCATGGTCAGGCTGATGAGTTACTAGTAAAGGTGGTAGGGGTGAAATTGTTTGGGGCCTTGAACAAGTATAATAAATACTTGTCTTCATGAACACACTGCTCTGACCTAAACTCAACCTATTCCACTCATTCTTCAAAGCGGGTAGCTCTAGGTCCTGCATAACCTTGGCTACTGATCAGGACAGACACATGACCTGGAGTAGACACATTGGCCAGGAAGAAGCTGATCAGATGATTTTTTACTAAGCATCAGATAGAAGATCCATGAACAACTGCTACTGAGGTGTCTGGAGATTCTTGGTTCATTCCCTCCTTAGGCTTACTTGTTTCTTGTTGATTTCTCCAACAATCAAACATCACCCAGACAAGAGGGATTTTTAAACTTTCTTTAATATCAGAAAGAACTCTTTGGAAGTATAAATGGGTAAAAGTCCATCAGCTAAAGAGCATAAAATGGTATGTATCAGACTTGAAAGAGTTAACTTGCCCACAAAGAACTAAAGGTTTGACTTCCTTCTCTTCAGTGGGGCCCAGATTAATTTTGGTGGGTTGTAAATGGTGTTTTTATTCAGGAGGCATGGGACATATGTGATAAATGTGAGGACTATCATATGTCTTATAAAGAGCTAATTGTTTGTGAAAGATGCTCTCCCAGTGACACTCACAAGTCTGATGTACACTGGCTGCTGGCTCTTCTATAACAGTTTCATTAAACCATCAACCCTTACACCAGAACATAATGTGACAAAGCAAAGATTGTCTTCTTTGACCTTGGCAAGATCTGGAAACATTAAAAAAAGATCAAATACTCTTTTTTTTAATAAACAACTTTATGAAGACCTAATCCCCCAGCATACTAAATTCAAGCACAGAGCTTATAAGTCGACCATTTTCTCATTAACACTATTGCTAATTTTTCATGCTGTATCCAATTTTCTCCATGTCTTAGACTAACCACTTGCTCTAATTTATTAGCTTAAGAATTTCAAAGGTAAGAAAAAATTATATGTTTCGCCTTTCCTCCAGACTGAGACTCCCATCCTGGGGAACTAAAATTCTTCACTCAAGGAATCATTTCTTCCGATCCTTTAAATTGGTATTCTATCAAATCTCTGACCTCTGGAATGTTGGCAAGCACTACCCAGAGTAGAATGTAATGTACTGTTTCGTGTCTTTGTAAAAGTCATTTTACATTTATCTTCAGAATTATTTTATCATTTTATGAGCAGTTTAACATATTTACTCATGTGTAAAGGACAATGGGTGAAGATTAGAGAGGCTTCATTTTCAGTGAAGACCTCAATGGAATCTCAAACAAAAAATGGTTGAACTACCAGCTAAAGATTATAAATTGTGGATATCAAATTATGGCCATAATCTCTAACCTTTAGATACTGCCTTTAAACAGAAGAGACAAAATTTCTGAAAAAAATGAATATATATCAAAAGGTATATATTTTTAAACAGAGATACAGCTATCTGGTTATATATATAAATACTTTATATACATACCATATATATATCAGTTGATATATATATACATGGTATATATCTATATCTTTCTATCTATGATATATCAGCCTGACAAATAGAGTCGTGGAACTCAGCACTGTACTGGAGAAATATTTAAAGTCTTGAGTTTGTAGTTAATTCTTTAACTGTAATTACAGAAACATAGTTGTGGAGAGAAGCCTTTTGGCTGACTTACTTGGAATAAAAGGGAGACACCTTAAAACTACAGGAACATTCAGGAATCCCCCAAAGCTTTCAAGCAGTCAAGGCCCTGGCCCATGGTAGAGATATTCCATTCCTTATTATTTGGGTGTCCATTTCAACATCACTTTGCCGATGTCAATGTTAATATTAGCCAGAGAAGTTCTAAATCCTTGAAGAATAGAGAGTGTACTCATTAGCCTGTTTTAAGCTGTATCATCCAAACAATGAAAGTTTAAAAGGCCTAAAACTTTAATTTCCGAGATTTAACATTAGCCAGACCTCTCCAGCTTATACACATGCACTCCTAACCACATGGTCCGAAGGTCAATTACTTCGTATTCATTTCTTTTTTTCCAATAAAACATGTTTGTCATCAAGCATTAATAAATGAATTTACTGGCACCTTTTGCTCTTTATATACATCATGGCTACAAAATAAAAGTTATGAAATACAAGTCGTGGTCTGCAAAAATCACTACAGAAAATGGAGACTCTGTGCTACAGGATAGCAGGTAGAGAAAAGGGAGTAGCACCAATGATTTCAATGCAGGTCACTTGGAGGAAAACAGGCTGATTTGCTCTGATGCAGGTTAGACCACTGTGGTTAAGGCTTCAGTTGGAGCCTCTCTTTGGCCTGACTCTGGACTGAATATTATGCTAAGCAGAGTGCCTGGTGCAGAGTGGCCACATGAGAAATATTAGTTACCTGGTACATGGCTAGAAAGGTACAGATATGCATTTCTGCCCTCCATCTAACATCCCCCAGGTCCATGTTACTGGCCACTAACACCTGAAAAGTTATGTACTGGGTGTGCCACTTCCAAACCTCATTCTTAGAATGAGGACTAAAACAAAATCTCTTTGACTTTAGGTGAATAGTAGAGACATTTTCTAACAAACAAAAAGAACTGTGCATACATTCAACTAAAGAATGACAGTTATAATTTTACAAAACTTTCAGATGAAAGGGAACTACATAAGAGAAAAAAATGGCCAACATACATCTCCATCCAGAATGCCTCTAGGTCAGCAACAATTACTTGGTGGGCTATGAAAGGAGAATGCTTCTATTGAATTGCTTTTAACATTGGTCGAAAGTGGTGGTGATGAAGGGCTTCTTTAAATAGCTTTAAGAATGCTGAGCTTTAAAAACAGTAGGTGATGTCCTCAGCATCCCAGCCAAGCTATTCACTGCAAATACTACTAAACAACCACAGCACGACTGGCATGGATATAAATATTCATATCAATAAGTGGGAGACTGCTGAATCCACAAGTAGAGCTGGAAGAGCCTGCATCTTGTCACTTCACTGGAGCTATATAATTTATTTCTTGGGAAAAGTCTTCTTTAAAACTAATATCCGCACAAAACAGTCTCCCATGTGCCATTGTGTTGACTGTGTGGGAAAAACCCATCACATATAGGCTGTGATGAAGGGTCCAGCTCTCCCGGTCCCCTATAAAACCAGTAGACCTCATATGAATGAAACAACCAGGTGTCCTAACATTAGAGAAGATAAATCCATCAATTCATAGTTTAGAGAAAGAAAGTGATCAAAAGACATATACAAGTCACACCTATTGGCCTGGGAAATCCAAAAGTTCATTTAGTTTTGGACTTAGACCTCTTGCTTTCTCTCCTTCTTCTTCTCATTCCCTTACCCCCACTTTATCTTTATTGAGTACATTTCTCTGTATAATCTCTGAACTCAAGTATATTTTATTGCTATCTCTGGATGCTGTACCCATAGACCTCATCTTTCGCTGGGAAGATGATCTATTCAATACAAATGCAAGAGAAATACAATGCCAATCTACCACAGTTTCTGACTTTTCTCAGAACACACAGCTTCCGTTTATAAGATGTGAAAGCAACAGATTTTTCCCACTACTCCCAATGGTCTTATGATTAGCCCCAGATTTTTTATTTTGGTTTTTCAGACCTTTAGAAAACAATGTAAGGAAAATTCTTATCCTCCTGTACACCTTATTTCAATTCCATTTTTACCCAGAAAAATAGCCAGTCAAGGAAAAGGGTTAATTTGTTATATACAGGACATAGTATTGTTGAGGTATTATAGCCTCTTTCTCTTTCTCCTGTAAGGCAGAAACAAATTGTGATGAGTATCACTATTTTTCTTATTTCCATAAAATTGATTTCAACAAATTTTCTCAGGTGAAAGAAACCCTCCAAGTTACATTTTTCAACATTTTGAGATAAGAACTAAGAAGGTATACATGCTATTTCAAATCTTGCCCCAATTTGTTAATGCTGCAGGTAGGAGTGCTGTGTTTAACGTTCCAGCATCTCTGTACTATTTGATGCTTCAAACTTTTAATCTTTACGCTCACCATCATTCAATGAGGCGGACACTTTGTGGTGTTTGGGTCAGTACCAGATCTTGTCTAGAGAATGCCATTCTCTGCCTTCTCTCAAGGAAACTTCGGCAGGTAAAAATGATCTTTTGTAAAAAATTCATTCATTCATTAATTGAAGTATAGTTGACATACATTATTAGGTTAGTTTCAGGTGTACAACATAGTGATTCCACATTTAAATACATTATGAAATGATCACTGGGATAAGTTTAGTAACCATCTGTCACCATACAAAATTATCATAGTATTATTAACTATATTCCTTACCCTGCGTATTATATCCCCGTGACTTATAAAAGTTTGCCATCCTTAATCCCCTTCACTATTTCACCTAACCCCCGACTCCCCTCCCTTCCGGCAACTGCCAGTTTGCTCTCTGTAAGCCTGTTTCTGTTATGTTTGTTCATTTGCTTTGTTTTTTAGATTCCCCATATAAGTGAAATCTCATAGCATTTGACTTTCTCTGACTTATTTCACTTAATCTAATACCCTCTAGGCCCATCCATATTGTCACAAATGGCAATAGTTTATTCTTGTTTATGGTTGAGTAATATTTTATTATATATATAATGGAATATACACATATATATATATATATATATATATGAGACATCTTTTTTATCCATTCATCTATCAGTGGACATTTAGGTTACTTCCATATCTTGGCTATTGTAAATAATGCTGCTATGAAAATGGAGGTGCAGATATATTTTCAGATTAGTAATTGTTTTTTCTGGTAAATACCCAGAGGTAGAATTGCTAGCTTGTATGGTACTTCGATTTTTAATTTTTTGAGGAACCTCCCTACTGTTTTATGTAGTGGCCAAACTCATTTACATTCCCACCAACAGTGTACAAGCGTTCCCTTTTCTCCACATCTTTCTTAACACTTATTTTTTGTTGTGTTTTTGATGATGGCCAGTCTGACAGGGGTGAGGTGATATCTCATTGCGGTTTTGATTTGCATTTTCCTGATGATTAATGATGTTGAACATCTTTTCACGTGTCTGTTGGTAATTTGTATGTCTTCTTTGGAGAAATGTCTGTTCAGGTCTGATAAGAATTATCTTGATGTTCCTGTTTATCTTCCATTGCTGCTCCAATGATGTGCAAAACTCTGAAGGTTTAAGGGCCAGATGTCTCCAGCCTGGGGAGCAAAGTTCAAGGAAGTAGGACAAATTAAAAGAAGGAAGGGAAGTGCATTCATGCATGTAATACCCTTTCTCTTCCTGGTGAATATGAGTTCAAGAGAGCTCATAGGGGAATCTCATTACTTGTTCAAATGCCTACACATAGCATCAATTGCCAAGCCCTAGTTTCCACCCCCCATAACCCAACCCTAATGGTCACACCCACAGGAATACAAGCTCTTATATCCGAGAGTTACAAACCGCAATGGACCCCTGGACCAGCTCTCCAGGAAACACTGGTCAGGAGATATCAGTGCAGCCCAGGCCAAAGTCATCCTTCCATACAAGTTCAGAGCAGCATAAAGAAACACCTGCTAGGGCAGTGTTTCTCCAGGGAGCTATTTCAGATTCCACATAAGAGTAACTGGTGGCCTTGGATAAATCATTCCTTTCATTTATGTGCTGAACAGGAGAAAACAAGTCAACAACTGATGCATGCAAAAGCATTTGGAGGTGATGGATGAAGACATTAGGGTGCATTTTGTCAATGGCATGCCATTAGAGAAAACCATTTCATAGAGTAAATTAAGAAAACAAACCAGCTACGCGACCCACTCGGAATTGCCACTGGCCAGACCTTTTTTGTCCTCCAGGAATGAAGCTGCATGGGATTGACATTATCATTATCACTCAGACTCCCTTTCCTAGGGTAGCTGCCTGTGCTTGTCTGAGACTTATACTCCCACTGAGCACTTCCCCATAACGATGGTCACTCACATAACTGGAGAAACCTGTGTATCACAGACCCTGATTTTCTTTCATTGCTGTCTTGAATTATTAATTAAATCTCTTATTGCTATTTAACTTCATGTGTCAATATCTTGCTTTTTGGACCAAATTATAAGGACTTTTCATGGCAAGAACTGGGTCTTACAAATGAAGCTTTCTAGTACATCACTGGGCTTACAATGTTCAGTAAATATTTGTTGATTTCATCTGTGATTGATTAATTTCTCCTATCTTTCTCATAGACCTGGCTCTTTTCTGCCAAACGCTGATTAATTTATTAAGAAAGCATTTCTCTGGACCTAAATGCTGGGAATGCAGAGACAGAAGACCTGGTCAGTGACCTCAGGAAGCTCACAGGCAGACAAGCAGCAATCAGAACGGGGCGCAGGTAGAAGTACGTGTGTGCGTGGCGGAGTCGGGGGCGGGGCGCGGGTGAGGAGCTATGACGGCATCAAGGGTGGGGGGTGTTCTGGGTAAGGGTAAGGCAGCTCAGGGAAGGCTTCTAGGAAATATGAGTCCCTTTAAGGATTAAGTTGTTACCGAAGCATCATTGCCGATACGTGCGAGGGCATGTTGGTGAACCCAAGCATGGCGCATTTGGGTTCCGAGTCATCTGCTATTTCAGGAGCTCCTACCGAAAAGCTCAGCCTATGCCCAAGGTCAGCCGCTAAGGTCGGGGCAGAAACGGGCTATGAAACCACAGGCCCTTTCCCTTGGTAAGCGAGCTCTGAGAGCATTCGGATGCACCTCATGGTAACTGTGGCTTCATAAAAATCAAAGCTGATTGATGGGCGCAGGCTCTCCGCTTCGTGTGTTTAGTCTACCCGTGCTTTTAGTACCACTGTGGCCATGCTTCCTAATGGAAATGCATTTTTCTCTCTCACCATTACCCAGATATAGATGCTCTCAGATATAAAAGGCCTTTTACCTCAAGATTTTTGTCTTGTAAGGCATCCCTAACTCAGGAAGGAAACGAGAAGGAGTCGAGAAGAACCTACCACAAATGTTTTGTCGGGTAGCTCAGAGAGAGAGAGACAGGAATTTAAAGAGCTTGATTTATGGACGGCTTGGGTCTGCAGCTCCTTTACCCTGACTCAGTTCAGTTCAAGGAATTCACTTTCTCTTGGGAAGGGCTCTGACTAACAGAGAAAAATAAGCTAAATGTTTCTTTCTGCCTTTCTTTTTAAGAAAGTATGATGGGCAGCATAATAAAATCTTCCAGTTTTTTTATAATAGCTCACCGGGCCCAGGACCCTACTGATGTTATAACAACTCTGACAAATCCATTGTCAGGTAGGAAGTATCCCCATTACACAGGCGTGGGGCATGAGGCTGAGAGAAGTAAAGTAGCACATCCAAGGCTACCCAGATGCTAAATGGCATAGCTGGGATTTGAAAACAAGCATGACTGATGCCAAAGTTGGGGGCTCTTACCAGCGCCCAATGTCTTCCAGACTAGACATGCATGTCAAAATGCATGACAAAGAGCTGTCAAAGTTCAGAGGTAGCAAAGGCAGCAAGCATGTACCCCTCTCTTTTGCAGGAGGAGGAACTAGCTGCCCATCAGAGGAACTAGCTGCCCATCGGAGGAGGTGGACTGCTTGAAGTGAAAGAAAGTGAACCCTCATGGGAACCCTTGGAGGTCAGAGTCTGAGTTTTTTTTCAACTAATCTGGTTTAATAAGGCCCATATAGGCAGCTTGTTCTCTGCTACAAAATCATATCATGTCTGGCAAACTGATCGCCCCATCTTCTATTATTCCTGAATGTCAAGCTGAAAAAGCAGTTCATGTTCAAAATTGAGAGTCCAAATGCCAATGTGGGGCTATCTCTTTGAATTGCTGTGTGACCATGGTGGTGCCACTGACCCTCTGAACTTCTCATAAGCTGCAGAGACTGACACCATGGGCACCAGGGAGGAGGGAGGCTTCTCAGAGAGGCTTTTGAATCAGTGTGGTTTTCTCTTCCATGGAAAGGCAGGATAGGAGCAGAAAGGTACAGGTGACATTTTGAAAAGGAAGGGAAAGTAGCTTTAAACTTCTGGAAGAGTCATACTAGAGAGTGGACAGACATGCAGCAATCCTGCTACTTCACTACAAAGTAGGAGAAAAAACATTTTGTATTAAGGAGCTGACATCCAGAAGTGGACCTAGAGCTTTCTGTGAAACCACCCACTAAGACGGTCCAGTCCAGGAACCATCCCCACATCCCATGACCTCCTGCCTCATGCCCAGCAGTGTTTCCAAATGCCTCAGCTCGTAGCCAAATTCTCAAAATTCGCTTAATCTCTTAAGTCGCGTTGGTTTAATAATTAAACAAAAAGTACCTTAAAACTTTTAGGAAAGTGGGAATAGGGCATGGGAAGACACTGGAAAACCAAAATAATATGTGGATGTTAACTCTGTCGAAGCAGCACATCCTTGCTGGATGAGGGTTGGGGGAAGGGGACATTATTCAGGGCCCAGCAAGTGTTTCATCTGCAATTGACAAATCCTCAATCCTCCCAGCTTCTGTTTCTCCCTACTTAAGACCTGGGTCACAGTATTTATTTACTTAAGTGATGGAGATGAAGGCAGGCTTAATGCTGGCCACCTGTCAGAATAACAGTGACCTGCCTCTTAAGGGGATTTCGGCAACCCCTCAACATCTTTATAAGACAAAAGGGCCTGGGGAGAAAATGTAGAGGAAAAAAATTCACTAATTGAGCTTGAAAAAGATGGTGAGATGAAATGTAAAGACCCAAAGGGCAAGCGAGGCTGAGATCCATGGTTACTGTTTAATGAGACTTGAAAGAGTACAGACCCCTTCCTCCTCTGAGATTAGATGGGACTTTGCAAACTATGATACCCAAACTGAAAAGTCAGTCTCCCTTATCTGCCTCTCGCAAATGCCCTTGGCGTCCTTCATATTCTTATAAAGAGAGATTTGTGAGTCTCCAAGGAATGCAAACAAACACACTTTCTCGGAAATAATGCTCTTGAGAGTGAGACGTACAACAACTTCAGCAACTGACTTACAACTTCAACTTACAACAACTTCATCATCATCATCACCCCCATTTTACAGGAAGGGTAAGTACCCAGCCAAAGGTATCAGTGCCAGTTCGAGATGGAGCCAGGACCTGGACAGGCACGCTGGCTCTAGGCTCTGTGCTCTTCTGCACCACGCTATGCTGTGCTTCAAGCAGAGAGAATGGGCTTCAACTTGATGCAGTCATAAAGCCCCAGGCAGTGCGCTCCAGCAGGCCCCTAGGTGAGGGGTAGGAAGTACCCCCAGGCCTGCATCAGTCTTTTATCAGCTCTTGGAGGGCGTCAACTTTTCTGCCCCAGAGGCAGGGTGATGAAAAGAGCATGCGCTATGGAGTCAGACAGACCTTCCATTTTCCTAGGGAATGATTTTGAACCTTCCATTTTCCTAGGGAAAGTTATTTAACTTTTGGAGCCTCGGTTTCCGATCTAAAAAGTGGGGCTTATGTGACCTTTCCCAGGATTTTGTGAGGATTAGAAACAAAGTATGAGACCCACTCATTAGAGTCACTGGTGACAGAAGGATAGAGAGTGGCTGGTGTCTAAGAGCTATTTCCGATATTTCCTTGGGACAGTCATCCCGGCCCCCATGGAGGCAGTTCACACATATGGATTGGTGAGCCTGGACCGGCCAAAGGAAGCTCTGTCTGAGCCAGTCCACCCCGTAGATTTAGCAGACTGGGTTGCTTCCTGCTCCCACACAATGGAAAGCAATCTTAGTAAGTGCTTAGCTTAATTAGTTTGTGTCCAGACGTGCTCTCAAGGGCTGTGCACGCACACATGTCATCATGATCACCCACCTGTCTCTGGAAAGCCTGTTTTTCCAGAAGTCTGAGCCTAACTCCCTGTACAGTAACCAGATGAAATTTCCATTCAGTCAACTCTCAGTCCAGCTCCCTGTGAATGAGCCTGAAGTCACGACCCTCTTCTGCTGATGTGTCAGGTCAAGGGAGCACGGTTCATCTCCCATGGCACATCTCAGCTACTACGGTCATGGACCACCTCCAGCTCTGGGTGGCCACCCAAGACACTTAATGAGTATTAAAAGTATGAGTCTGAGCTGGAATTCTGTCCTAGAACATTCTCTGTACTCCACTGGTACTGAAATCAAGAATTCTTTGCAGGAATTACACCAAAGGATGCACCATGGGTAGGAAGGAAGGAAGATGTGTCAGAATGCAATCGAACAGACACTGGAATGCAGACTTCCGGGGGGATAGACTGCAGATTCAAGATCATGCTGCTTTTCTTCAATGGCTCTTCCAGAGAAAATAAAAAAGACATAACAGGGTTTTTTCCACCCCGCCCTCTGCCGCCTCCTGGCTGCCACAGCATTCTAGCTGGGCACATCATTAAAAAAACAGCGACGGGGAGATGGTGACTGCTCCTAGGGACAAAAGGGCACGTGCAGGGGTTACTCCGTGACCCACTGGTTTACCCTCTCACTACCACACACACGTCCACAATAGCATCTTCAGCCTCCACTGCACGGTCCCTCTGTTCCTGTAGAAATTACTATGGCCAAAGATGAAATCTTCACTCTCTGAAATCTACAGCCAGATAGATGACAGCGTGATGGAAGGAAAGAGTACACTGAGGGTCTTATCGATCTACCTGCCAGCCCGTGAATGGCGGGTAATAAAAATTTATTGAAAATTAGAAAAAAAAATGTCACTTATTCTGATTCCACTGAAAGGGAGTATTGATGTTGCATATGAATAAATCCCTCCTTCCCCAGCACTAAACCGTCATCCTCCCAGCCAGCCAACCCTCCAAAGAGCACGGATTTAAAAATCTTGCAATTTTATTTGCATATAAAGGCCGCTAGATATAGAATATCACAATAAATTTAAAGAAACAACTGCTTTCCTAAATTTCATTAACAAGATAACATAAAATAGAATAAAGCTCAACAGCATTTACAGTGGGAAAACAGAAATGACTATTAGCGACAATATTTTGTGCTAGCGCAGATTGCATCGACACACAGTGCAAAATGGGGGGTGGGGTAGGGAGAAGGAAGTAAGAAGACGATTCAGGGTATTTAAATATAAAGGACAACTAAGCCTTATTTTAGTCAGCTTCCATTGCATCCATTTAAATCTATACACGCCTGCGACTGTACCTAGAAGTAACTCAAGCTCTTTAAGACCTTGAGTTCTGAGAAAATGTGTCAGCTCCTTCGGACTTCTGATGCCCTGCTTCAAGCACCCCTTTACAGTTGTACTGTCCTTGGCAATATTAAACTCCTAACTTAGTCATAATACACAAAAAATATTTATATATATAAACCCATATTGAAAAGGAGTCTGCACGCTCTTTTTTCTTTTTTTTTACTGCATGAAATACCGGCTCTTGACAGATTCCATTTCCATATTTTTAAAGCTAAAATAATTTAAAAGAAACAAACATACAATGAATCCTTGTATAACCACAATATGGATCTCACTAGCTAAGCCATCCTCTAAAAGAGGGCCGTTTTCTTCCCTCGACACAGCTTTCTTTATAGTGACAGTGTTGAAGAGAAGTCTTTTCCACGCCTACTTTTGTTGAAAAGTTTGTTCTAAATCCGGGCCACGTCTGCAAAAAAGAAGCATTCCCAAGAAAAACAACAACAACAACAAAACATCAAAAAATAAAATACTTCAGACAATACTCTTAAACAGTTGTGCAAATCTGGGTGGTTTTTAAAACACTGCCTACCTGTTTCTTTTTTTTCTTTCTTTTTTTTTTTCCCAGCTTAAAGCATATTAAAATAAGACTTTTGTCACCTTTTCAAAAGAAAGCTTGGCTGTCCTTTGGCGAACACTAACAATTTACAATGGCGTGGCCTTTGAGAAAACAGAAGTCATTTTACAAATTCACAACGGTCCTTTGATTCCAAATGGATGCCCCATTTAAAAAAAAAAATAAAGAAGAAGCACAACCTCTAGCATCATTTGTGTTCCAGCAATTTACAAAAAGAACTCACATGATCTGGAAATAAACAAGGAAGAGAACTAAGTTTATAATTAGAAAAATGGCAGTTTTTAGACCTTCCCTCACATTCCAATTGGGCATTTGGAGGTTCAGGAACCCTGTGGGTTTGGAAGGTCAAATATAATTGGAGGGTTGGTCGGTTGAAAGCTGACTGTACACGTTGAGGCATTGATGTACGTTGTGTAACCGTCGGTCATAATGCCGTAACCTGTGGAGATAGAGTGTCACACTTACTGTAAAATATACAAATGATAGTGACTCAGTGCAGGGCCATCAGACAAGGAAAACAAAAAGTCTTTGCCAGTGGGCAGTGAGATGAAATTCAGTAGAGCATCCCCCAGGTATTACAGCTTTCAGAAGCTGCCTCCCGATTTTATTTTCTTTTAAGGGAGACTCCTCTACTTCAAAGAAAAGTGATTCTTTTTTCTTTATTTCAACACTAGATTTGTTGGGGGAGAGGCTGTGATTTCTTTACTAGTGAAAATAAAGAAAAAACATTTTTTCCTCTTTTTAAAATATGATTTTCATTTCAAAGCCCTTGTATTAACTATTGAGTTCCAGGGAAGAGAATGAGTAACATACAAAACCCCTCAGGGGCAAACACATCCATCATCCAAACCTCAAATGGGCTTCAGGACAGGTGAGAAGGGAAAGAGTATTGCATTGGGAGTTGGGAGAGGTGAATGCTTAGCTTCCTTACCTATAAAATAAGCTCTAAACTGCCTCAATGAAAGTTAACAATAAGTGACCTTATCTTACTTGAATTGTGTGGCTTTAATGCTGAGTTCCATTTCATTCAAAAGAATCAGGTAATCAAATGTCCAAGTGATCTGGACACCATAGGGCACTGCTTCCTACGCTTACCTGGACACTGGATCAAGCAAAAACACTTCCCATAAGCAGTATAAACCTCTTGTGACCTATTGGAAGAAAGCTAAGAAAGTTTCTCTGGGTCTTTGGTACGTATATTCCTTTTATAAGTTTTAACATGTTGAAATTTCTAGCAGGTTTGCAAATTTGCATATTTCCCTGGATACCTTATTTTGTCTTACAGCCTCTGCAATTAAGTTTGTAATTCTATGTTGGTATCCGGCTCTTATGGCACAGAAAAATACATCTGTGAAAAAAGAAAATTATCAGGACCTATAGAAATAACTGGTAAGATTTTTTTTCTTCCATTTGCTAAAATTTCTCCAAGTAAGCCTGTGGAGAGCTTAATGAGGGTCAACGGAAAAATTTCTTAAGAAAGGAAAAGAAGCATTTCAAATGTGCACTGTTTAGTTCTGGGGTCATAAAGTCTTGTTATCTCTCTCCATCAAGAGGTTGGTATTTGCCCTCTCTCTGCCCTCTTCAGCTGTCTTAAGCGAATAAAAGCAAGACAAAGTTTATTTGAATATGATCTCCTCTCTTTTAAGCAAGTTTATTATTTTGGGACTTCAGTGGAATTCCCCAATTGTCTGGCTAGTTTAAAGCTAATTAATGATTTGAAAAAAAAAAAGATGAAATGCAAACTTATAGGCACGATGCAGGAATTCAAACCTGATAACTGCTCCCCAGAAATGCTATTTAGACACCATCTCCCTTCCTATTCCCTCCCTCCAGCCCGTATCATGCCTTAGAGAAGTGCCCTCCTTTTCAGGGAGTATGGCTTAAAGTCAGGGCAGGATGACATCCACTCTTGGGGAGCCGCCCCCCGCTGCCACTGCTTTCCATCCACTCAGCTCATGCCTGACTTGGAGCAAGATGGACTTTCTCTGGCTTCTGTAGGATTATTTTCAATATGCTGTTTATTACCTGCCTAGCCAGGAAGCCACTGGATTGAGGGCTTTGAAAAGCAAACTTCACTTTTTGCTGTGTCAGGCCTAAATTCCTCACCTGTTGCAGGTTCATAAATAACTCCAGAGAACAGCCATAAGCAGGGGCTGGAGTGAATATGGAGGCTGCCTACATACACACACCCACTGCACACAAATGTCTGTAACCAGGAGAGGCCGGTACGGCCAGAAAACCTAAGGCCTGCTGAAAGAGGCCTCGGGTCTGTCCCAAGGCCCAGTTACCCCTGGTTTGAAAAAGTCCGGAGAGACAAAACTAGAGTCCTGAAGGTTCCCGTGAGGCTTTCCGGTTCTGTGACCTTGATTCTAGATTACCTGGGAAAGCAGAAAACAGCAACTGGACCAGTTCCCACCTAGGAGAGATTTAATTATGCTGTTTAACCTCAGCCCAAGCTTATAGCACTGATGATTTCTGAGAAGTCTGAAATGGTTTTCTGAGATTAGTAAGGAAATGTCTGCCTGCAAATGTGTGGGTTCTGTCACTTCGGTTCTGTATCTTTCACTGCACATCTGAAGTTATTTTTTAGACAAAGTCTTGTCTTCCTGGGTCTTTGTGTGCATTCCATATGAAACACAATATTTAGGTAGAAGAGGACATGGAAGTTATTTAGTCTAAAATCCAGGCCATTTCTTCTGATGCTCTTAAAGAGAAAATCTGTCCTTTATTCCCTCAGGGCTTCTCTACAAGCAGTGGTTATCAAACATTCTTCATTGGAGCCCTGAGATTCCAGAAATTGTCTGGGGTTAGTGCTGGGTTTTCCAAAAGGTGGTTTCTTACTCTCCACTCTGCTTAAAAGAGAGCAGCTCCACACAAAACACTTCTCAGCTTTATATATGTGTTTCTCCTAAGATTTCATCTCATGAAAGGGTTCCACTGGGAAAAAGAGTTTGGAAACCACCACGCCAATTACTCCTGGTGTAACTAAGGTCCCCATTGTGAATGAGATCACGGATAATGACCCAACATGTTGTGAACTCCTTTCTCCCGGTCTTACCTTCATGGATTCCACCAAACACGTGGAGTTTGGGCCGGACTCGCCTCTGGACTGTGTTTAAAAGCTCCACGCAGCCCACTCGCTGAAGCTCCTTTGGAACCCAGTCTCGAAAACCTAAGAGTAAAACGCAATCAATACTCTTAATTTTCTGTCTCCAGGTAAGGTTTCATTTAGACTTTCAGGAAGCCATAACTCACAGAAGGTTTATTACATGATCTGTAATCCTAGCCTCTCCATTAATGCTCACAATGGCTTTTAAGGAACTTTTCACTCGTCACTTTGTCTTCTTTAGGTTCTTGAATTTTTTTTGGTTTCCCTTTTTTTTTTTCTTCCTGTTAATTAACATTTTTTTTCTGTAAGGGATTTGATTTATTCAGCCCTGGGTTTCAACTCTTCATGGGCCCAGTGACATTTATTCCCTACAGTCCCATAAGCTCTCTTTTTCTCTCAATTCAGTTACTTTCCCTTTTTTTTTTTTTTATTGTATCTCTCTTATAGCAGTCTACTTCAAGATGGTTCAAAGAAGAAGGGCTAGGAAGGGCTTCCTGTAAACTGGCCACAAGATACCTTGCTCTCTTTTTTATTTTTAGAATTTTTGGCTGAGCCATGTGACATGTGGGATCTTAGTTCCCCGACCAGGACTCGAACCCGCACCCCCTGCAGTGGAAGCGTGGAGTCTTAACCACTGTACCGCCAGGGAAGTCCCACCTTATTCTCTTTAGACACATCAACTCTTAACCCTTGGTTCCTGGTGACCCAAGCTTGGGAATGCCAAGTTCCTCCTCCAGTCTCCTCTTTAACAATAGTGCAACCATGGTGACCCCGTGGTGGCATGCAGCAAGCTGGGGCTGATTGACTACCTTTATGCAAAAGCCACTTAGTTCTAAGTCTAATGCAAAAAGTCCATAAAAACTGACATCAATTATAGCAAAAGTCAGCTACCTGAATGATTATGGCCCGGAATGGAATCCAATCACCTCAGTGGGATGGGGTATAAAGAAAGCAGATAGGACAAAAGGCTAAATCATAATCAGTGGGAACCCATTCCATAGCTCCATTAGTTGATTTCTACTATTCAGAAATGATCAGGCAGAAAGGGACAGGCCAGCTTATTCCACTTTGTTTGGCAAACGGTAGAAATGAAGGTTTAGCATCTCTGTAAAGACATGTTGGCTGGTGAGTGGCCAGAAAATATGGGAAATACATCAGATACAAGTAGGGGCCCTATAAAAATCCAACCAGGGATTTCAAAACTTTGTTAATTAGAGGGAAAAATCTCTAATCCACAGTGATTGGCATATTCCCTCATGGATGTGTTTTTCTTGAAGAGGGAAAACATCTCATTTCATGTGCAATCACCTAAGAAAGTGTGTTGCTTGTACCAGAATAGTGAAGTCCCATGTGCCATGGCTCCCTTAGCAGGAGAGAATTCCAGGCCAATCCCCACACCCACCCCCTACCTCCTAGTCCAGAATGTTCACAAGAATCCCAATAACTACACTGACTAAGGTTCAACATTACCTTATGAAAACTTTGCCTGACATTTTATTTTGGAACTCCGTGATGTAGATCTTACTCTGCTATATGCACAGCCACTCTCTGGATTACTCCATCTTTACTACAAAGAGAGGGTTGGTAGCCTCTCTATTAAGAGTTCCTGGAATGTCTGAATTCTTTGGGGGCTAGAATTCAGACTTACTGTTACTGCCACTTGCTTTTGTACCAAAATTAATGACTTGATGAAGTCTGTGAATGAACTGTTCTGTTCAAAGTTATATTCCAAATAATACTTCAGGTATGTAAATGTTTCTATGCTGAGGATGCCCAAGTCCCTCACAGTAAACAGCCTAAGGGGGATTAAGCCTGCACCCAACTAGGCTGCTCAGGGGAAGGATCAAGTTGGCTGGGAGGTGGTCTCTGTAGGGTCTCACTGTGTAACTCATGCTGAGCAGAATATTTAGCCAGCAATTTAGTGATCTGTTAGTCTCTAATGATTGCAAAATAGGGAAATTAATTAATCATGACTTGATAAAGGTTATTGATAAGTATAATCTTGTAAAGTATGGAGGGGGTAGGATGGGGTAGGGAAAGAGCATGGGGATGGTGATTCTGAAGCTTTGAAAAAAGTCAGGAAATGCTGATCTTGTGCAAATCTGTACAATTTCCCTGTCTGTAACAGAACTGCCTTCCCTTCTCTTGCTTCCCTCCCACCCCCCATCATGAAAATGTGCCACTGTGGCTCATGCCCTGGTCCTCCCTTCCGCTGTTTCTTTGTGAAACACAGAGCACTTCCCTTGTAAGGGCAGGAAGGCAGCACTAAGCGGCGTGAAGGGGAAAATATCTACAAAGATTAAATTCACATTAGGGGATGCGTGTTAGATTTTTTATTTTTCAGGCCGACAGAGGAGGGAAGTGAAATGGATAGTAACCCCAAACCACAGGAAAAAAATGATGAACATCATTTATTTTTGTATTGTTTTCCTCCTCTCTCCAAAGCAAGATGATCACGAAAACTTTTCTAGCCCTGTACATTTAACAGTTTGTTAAGAGGATAGATTTCATGTTATGTGGTTTTTAACATAATTTTTTAAAAGAGGAAACTCTCCTACTAAAAGGGAAACATCTGGATTGCCTGAGCATACCTTAGTTTGACAAGGAAGGCTGCTGGTGTAATAGACACCCAGTAGATGGGAAGATCAAGGTGGTAGTCCTGTTTGAAAAATGTTCTGTGGCTAAACCAAACCACTAACAAGCTCATGAATAATTAGAAGATTATTATATAAATCAAACAATCATCTTCTGACCTATAATCTGGGTGACTGAAGGTAGCTTTGAAGCATATTGGCAATCTAAACCTGGATGCAGTTTCACTGTATCTATAAGATGAGTATCTTTAAGTAATAGTCAACCTAAGTCCTTACTTAACACCTTAGCTAAAAAAAGAAAAAAAAAAGGATTCTTTTCCTGTATAATTAGCTCGATGTTATACTTAAAGATCTCCTAGGTTCCACTATTATATGGAAAAGGAAAATGAACTACTTTGAATGAAAGTTTCCATCATTTCATTACCATTCAAAAGCCCTGTGATTGGGAGGTCTGTGTCTTCCTTCCATTCCCCATCCCACTCCCTCACTCCAAAGTGAATATAGTTCTTAAAATAAATTATTAAGCTCAAAAGACTGTGGTGCTCTATACTCATTTGATTTTCCCTGACCTGACTAAATCAAAAAATTTAATTTCAAGAACACCTGTAAGCCCAGCAGAACTGCTGAGTTCAATTATCATACTGGGTTTCTTTAAAGACACTGACTTTTCTTTTTGTATTCACTTTTTTTTTTTTTTTTTTTTTGGAGAAAAATGATTATGTCCCTGAAGCATTATTCATTATGCTTGGGAAAAAAAAAGGCATCACGTATGACGAAAGCACACCTTTGCTTCACTTACCGAGAGGAGGTCCGTGTGTCATGAGTATGTCGATGCCCTCGGGGATCAGGTTCCACTTGTCCAGCAGAGACTGACCTCTGGGCAGGTTAAAGCCCCAACCATTAAACCACGGGGTCCTTTGGGGGAGATAATGCACATGGTATCAGGCCAGCAGAGCCACGTTTCCGCTCTACACTGTTTCTCTCTCGCACATTCCCCCACGGTTTGCATTGCTCTCTTTTCTCTTTTTGATGGTTGGCCCTGGCAGCAGGATGCTTTTTTGTTGACTGCTTCAAAACCAATTCATTTGAAAGCAAGTGCGGAGCCTACAAATTGTTCAACTAGAAAGAGGCACAAGAGCCTTTACAGTGGAGACTTTCCCAGCAGACCTCTATCAAAATCTTAACAATGCTTTGTCTTCCCCCAAATCTCAGTTCTTCCTAAAGATGCCAGCCCAGATCCGAAGCATGTCCATCCTTCCTGTAGTGCCTCAGGGCTAAGAAATTCCATCAGCCCTCCTTCTTCCTCCCCATCACTGTGGAATGGCTTCACTAGAAGGATTCTTACTGAAATCCTCGGGGGAAAGGACAAATGCTCTGAAGGCAGAAACCTCCACACATAGAGATGTTCTGAACATCCCGGACTGAGAATGCTGAAAAAATATTGGGTGGGGGGGGGGGGCGCTCTGAAAGGTGAGAAGGGACACTGAACAAAAAGCCAAAGTGGAACTTTCCTCCGGTCACCAAAGGGAAGATTTCTGGGGACACCCCTGTTCACTCTGGAATCCAATCTCCTGACAGTGAATGTGAGCATTCCACCCTCTCGGGAATTTCTGCTCCAGGAATAAGTTTCTGAGATCAATGCTCTACGTAGAAACGAATGGCATCTTTGTCCATCCAGTGAGCATTTCTAACTGGAGCTGAAAACGTCTCTACCATTTATAATAACGGGAGAATGATCAATTTTTCTCTACAAATACTACAGGCTACATCACATCAGAACAAAACAGTGCCCAGTGCTGTCCTATTCCCAAACATCTAGATGTAACCATTATTTTTTGAAACCGACTCTCTTTGTCCTGGAGGAAAATTCCAATTTGCTAGGGCATACACGTCAAAGACAAGTTGGTCAATATTCTGGCTAAGCCCAACTTTTCCCTTCAGCTTAAGCTGCCCCTTCCACGCCTACTGAGAGAGGTAACCCTGTGTACAAGGGCACCTGGTCTGTCACAGCTAATCAAACAGGGGGTATTATTATTTAAAGCCAATCACGGCTCAGACTAACCAGTGTCTTTCAAGACTCTGCACTCAGAAACACTAACCATCATTCATTTGGTGGTGGGCATGCATAGTCAAGGCCAGAGGTGAAAGGATGGCCCCTGAAAGCCATGTGAAAATCCACCTTACAGGTAAGAACCGCAGTTCCCACTGAGGTGCCTGAGAGAGTAAGTTCCAGAGATAAGAGACTGTGTGGCCTCAGCTAGAAAAAGAGAAACCAAGGAAGTATCTGACTTGGCCCCTAACCACTTTCCAAGTCCCTAAGCCATCCTCAGGAAGCTTACTTGTAATAACAATAGCTATATAACAGCAATAATCGTTATTAAAGTTATTATTTATTGAGTGTTTGCTCTATGTCAAGGTACTATTCTAAGTACTTTATTTGTATTGACACACTGAAACCTCACAACCAGCTCATGAGGTGGGTGCTATTATTAACCACATTTTACAGATGAGGAAAATGAGGTACAGAGAGGTCAAGTAAATGCAGCCAATAAATTGGACATAAACCCAAGCAGTTTGGTTCCAAAACCCAGACTCTTAACCTCCATGCAATTCCCCTTCTTATATACTACCTGAATTAACTTACTACTTGCCCTGAGTGAGCCCCCTCTGTACTCTTTCAAGTTTGAGTGTCTTATTGCTTGAAGCCAAATGAGCACTGAACTAGAATAATACAGCCATAAGATGCTGAAGTGCACACCAATGGTTTTTGCCTAGCCAGCTCTTTCCGCCTTCTTTTGGTAACAACATTTGAATTTCTTATGGAGTACCTTTCCCTCCCCCACTCAGTACATGTGCTCTGGTAAGGCTGACTCATCCCTGCTCAGAATGAAGCACGTATGGCCTCTCCGTGAGCAGTGATTGGTCTAGGGATGTGCATATGACCTAAGTTGGGCCAATGAGCGTCATCCTCAGGATTTTGTTGGTGCTACCTAAAGAGAAGTCATAGTTTCCTCTCTTTCCTATCTTGAGAACTACGTAAGCCTGCTACTGCCTGGGAGCTATCTCAGCCACCATGCGGATAGCTTGTGCTTGAGAAGCAAATCACCACAAAGAATGCCAAGCCAAGAAGCAGAGTGCCTTGATGACCTTGTTGGACACGGGGAACCAGCTGTGCCTGAAGCCAATCACATTTTTCTTCCAAGTGTATAAGCCCGCAAAATCCTTTTCTTCTTATTAGCTTGAGTTAGATCCTGTTTCTTGCAACCGAAAGAGTCCTAATATATACAGTTACTGTATTTAGTGTAGAAACGACCTATGTACCTATTGGCAATGATTACCCACCCCCCAAGATGTCCACGTCCTAATTCCCGGAACCTATAAATATATTACCTTACATGGCAAAGGCGGATTAAAAGTTTGTTTGGGAGCTAATCAGCTGACCTTAAACTAGGGAGATTATCCTGGATTACCTAGGAGGACCCAGTGAAACCACAAGGTCCCTAAAAGTGGAGAAGGGAGGTAGAAGAGGAAATTAAAGAGGTGCAATGTAAGAAGGTCTCAACCTGCTGTTGATGGCTTTGAAGAGGAAGGAAGAGGAGCATAAAGCCAAGGAATGTGGGCAGTGTCAAGAAGCTGGAAAAGGTAAGGAGAGAAAACAAATGTTCCCACAGAGCCTCCAGAAAGGAACACAGCCCTGCCGACACCTGGATTTCAGCCCAGTGAGACCCATGTCAGGTTTCTGACCAACAGATTGTGAAGTAATAAATGTGTCGTTTTAGATGAATGGATAAAGAAGATGTGGTATATATACACAATGGAATACTACTCAGCCATAAAAAAGAATAAAATTTTGCCATTTGCAGCAACATGGATGGACTCAGAGGGTCTAATGCTAAGTGAAATAAGTCAGACAGAGAAAGGCAAATACTGTGTGATATCACTTATATGTGGAATCTAAAAAATACAACAAACTAGTGAATATAAGAAAAAATAAGCAGACTCACCAGATATAGAGAACAAGCTAGTGGTTACCAGTGGAGAGAGGGAAGGAAGGAAGGGCAATATAGGGGTAGGGGAGTAAGAGGTACAAACTATTAGGTCTAAAATAAGCTACAAGGATATATTGTACAACATGGGGAATATAGCCAATATTTTATAATAACTATAAATGGAATATAACCTTCAAAAATTGTGAACCACTATATTGTATGCCTGTATATGTAATATTGTACAGCAACTAAACTTCAATTAAAAAATACATTAAAAAATAAATATATGTTGTTTTATGCCACTAAATTTGTGGTGATTTGTTACAGCAGCAATAGAAAACTAATTCGGTATCTAAACTGTCTGAGCTGGTTATAAAATCCAGGGATTGTGAGTGGCCTGAGTCTCACCTGGTACACAGCATGTGTTCAATCGACACAGCCCTTCCACAGCCACACTGTCTTGCTCGGCTAGGTGCAATGCTTTTGGTTTCCTCTGAGGAAAAGGCAGTGCTCACTTTCTTATCCCAGTCTGTCAGGGATGCACCAGGCATCGTGGGTATGGGGGTGATGCCTCGTAGACCCTTTCAGAGCTTAATGAGTCAACCCTGCTCTCTCTTGCCTTCTAGGACTCCCTGCCTGCAGGATCTTAAACATTTTCATTAGACTCTAAAATAGAGTTTTCCCAGTTTGGGATACCCTTTCCCCTTTACTTTACAATAATAACCCTCTTCCAAGATTTGTTTTAAAAGTAAAAAGAAAATAAAAAAAGGCAAGTTCAGAACCCAATGAAGACTCAGTGAGCATTCTGGCATGAGAGAGAGAAAAATAAGCAAAAACATCTGTTTTCCTAGATTTTGCAAACAAGCTTCTGGGCCTATGGTTCCTGTCTGAATGGCGAATAAAGAAGGGTTTGAAAGAGTCCCAAGCACACCCAAGTAGTTGGTACAATGAGGGGCTCTGATTTCACTGCCAGCGTCTGTCTGAGGGCGGTCAGCCCCTGAACCCCGAGGATATCCCAGGGGCTTCCAGAGTCAAAGAACGGGACTTATTTTTTTCACTCTTTCCAGTTTTCCCTCATAGAATTTTCTCTTGGAAACCCACAGCCCTATTCCCCCAGGAAATGCTCAGTTTTACAAGTGCTCCGTAAAAGATTAAGGCAGGTCCATGGTCTAGAGGTCCCTTAAATTTTATTTGGTTAATGTTAAGCCTGTGACAAAGCCCAGACATTTCTAAGTTAAGGGTAAACTTTGAAAATGTTGGGCTTTTCTTTTGACTCAAACATGTATGTGCATGAGAGAGAGGTTAAGTTATACGAAAACGAACATTTATGAAGTCCCTGATACGTTTTTACGTAGGGGTTTGGTTTTACATAGGCTATTACATTTAACTCCTCATAACAATACTTGGGCTAGGTATTATCAGCTCTGTTTTTAGATAAAAAGCCTGAAGATCAGTGATATCAAGTAATTTGTTCACTTTCCTAGGATTAATTAGTAAGTGGCGGAACCGAGATCTGAACCCAGATCCGCTGGCTGCAAAGCCGGTGTTCTTTCTTTGCACAATGCTGAGCTAAAACCTTCCAGCCCAGTTTTGGTTTTGGCTCTCACATACATAAAGTAAACAGGGCTGATCCATACGGTCTCTGAGGCTGTGCACTGTGCAACTCCAGAGGGCTCCATGGCACTGTGTGATGGAGGTGGCTCTTAGTGAAAATGCAGTGTGAATTCAACAATGCTGGTACGGCTTCTCTGGGATGCTTTCTGTTCCTCTAGATCCCCTAGATCAGGCCTTTTCCATAATACAGTGACCAGGAAATGGGAAAAGCAGCCCAGTGAGGGGCTCCAGAATTATCCCAGCATGGTGTAATAAATGGGGCATACAGAAATGGGAGACCCATGTGCTAATTTGCATTCTGGCATCAATTCGCTAATGCACAAGACCCTTGGATAAGAGAAGGTCCTCAGTGGGCCAGTTTCCTCATCAGAGCAAAGAATGAATGGGCGGATGCGATTACAGGAGTTCAGGATGGCTTTTAGGCTGCAGAAATCTTATGCAGAAGCCCCAGACGCAAAGCAGGTATGTGCAGGGGTGTTTCTTGCCAAGGGATGGGGGAGGAAGGGGCTCGGAACCTGTTCACTCACTCAGCCCCCTCCTCCTTTCTGACCTACGCCTCTGAGCACAGCTGGCAACACCTGACACTTGATAATCTTTCTGTGATCTAGAAATCCCCAAATTCTGTCATTCTGTGCAGGCTATCAATGTTCTGAGTAAATGCTGCGAATTGCTCTCAATGAATTACCTAAATTGCCTGTAAAGGACCAAGTCCACTGTGGGAGAAATAGCTGCACACAGCAGAGACCGACTGTGTCAGCATCAATGAATAATGCTTTATCCAGTTGAGTTTCAACCTGAAACACGAAACCCCAGCAGTGAGCCCCCCAGGAGTTCACTGGAAAACGTGTGCACAGCCAACCCCCCGAGCCCCACAATGAGTTTTGTTCTGCAGCAGTGGGGAGGCGAGGGGGGAAAGGAGGAGGAGGGAGGAATCCAAGGGAACAATGTCTACTGCCTTGGCCAAGGACTTAATAATTAGCTGTGACTAACAAATGCCACATGGGAACCGACTTGTAAGAAAATGTCCCACAAAGCACCCTATTGCCAGTGGGCCAATCCGAGCCCACGACCGCCCCTCCTAGATAGGGATTAGAAAATCCTGGAAGGAAGGGGAGTACTTCAGCTGCCTGAAGCCAGTGGACCGAAGACTCAGATGGATGGAAGCTGGGGATGCTTTCAAGGCGCCCTCCCCCTTATTCTCAGAATTAGAGGCACTTGGCCTCTCGGGGCTGAGAGTCCAGGGGCAGGTGCTGCGGGAGTTCACATGGGCAGAACTTGTTCCAAACAATGTCAATACAAAACAGGTTTGCTCTCTGGAAGCATGTTGAGATTAAATCACTGCAAAGGTCATCTGTGTTTGCCGTACACAATGCTGTGGTGTGGGCGGAAGGGAGCTGCCGGAGCATAAATCCCAGGTTTGGACAGGTGAATGGCCATTCACTCCCCGACCAACTTCGGTGGGGGCTGGGCGCACCCCAGGAAAGCAGGATTTGGAAATGAGCAATTGGTACTTGTTCAGCTCAGATGGGCTACCCAGGTTCACTGCCCTGGTGTTGGTCAGTGCAGACAAATTCCCCATGGACCCTGGGTCCTGGGCAGACTGCATCACAAAGACTTGGGATTCTTCTGAATACAGTCTCCTGGGTGCCCGCTGCAGAGATTAGGGCTTGGGATTCTGCATGAAAGCTGTGAAGGGGCAAAGTGCAAGCTCACGAACACCCAGACTTAATTAAAGGGCTGGCGCGTTGGCTGCGCCACTTCAAACTACGAGAGCCTGGGGGTTTTGTAAAAGTTAGCCATTCTTGTTTTGGAGGCAGTGGGTACGAGTATGTATCATGGAGTCAAACAGACCCATGTTCAGTAGGTCTGCTACTTACTGGCTTCTCTGACCCTCAGTCTCCTCATCTTTCAAAAAGAAGCAGAATATCCACCCACGTGGATAAAGTGAGATCATGAGATAATTTATGTAAAACTTTTGGCAGAGAACTGCCATAGAGTATTAATGTGCAGCTTCTAATTTATATATGATATACATTGGTAGTGTGTGTGTGTGTGTGTGTGTGTATACACACACACACACAAAATTGCTCATGTTATATTTTTTTCTCTCTAGAATTTCTCAAGCTCTGGCTCATCAAATCATAGACCCTGCTGCTCCAGACTCTGGAAAAGTCCCCAGTGCATAGGCAAGCATTACTAGATGGCTAGATAGAGCCTGATTTCCTCCGGCTGATTACTTATTAAAAGGCACTTCCTCAGCTCACTTTTGAGTGGAAGTTTTTCAGAAAGGCACTCACTGCCTCGCCTGCCGGCTGGCTCAGTCTTGCATAGACAATCCTGTGGAATGTGAGAGCACAGGGTAAAACGGTTAGTCAAGGCTGCTTAGCCCGCAAGTACAGGTGGCTAGATTTTGACAGGATTTTAAATTGGGGAAGTTCAAGGAAGGGGTTTGCTTTGGGTCCTTGGAATATTTATAATAGGGGGCTCAGAGAGGTTCACTGGAGGAATCGACACACTACTAATTAAAGCCATCACCACCGCCTGGCACCTCTGTGAAGCAAAATTCAGAAACCAGGAGCCAGTTTCCACAATCCCTTTCTTTTCTAAATGGTGGTGCTTCAGAATTGCAACCTCTTCCACACCCGGCACTCCCAGCCGCCATCGGCCCCTCTCCGACTACACATCACACCAGGTCCAAGGGAAGCTAATTTAACCACCGCTGGTTAAAATCACACCGCACTTCACAGCGCCTTTCACATGCCATGAAGCTGTCATGATAATTCTTGATCTCTGGCTCACCTGACAGCTCAGCCCTCCCTTGACTGCAAAGCTTCCCGTCAGTTAGAAATAGCAGTTTCCCTGGCACCAGATGTGTCATCCTGAATATCCAGATGAAAGGCAGACACCTGCCCCGCTCCCCTCCTTGCTTCCCTTTCTCTCCACAGCTCTGGAGTTTGTTTAAGAAGCCAGCCTTCTCCCTCCCCAAGTCCCTCCACTTGGCAGCCTGGAAGTTACTCTCCCATGCAATTAAAAGGCTGTCTTGCATTAGCCCACGGAAGAACGTCACATCTTGTGCAGCAAAGAGACGCACATGGTAATTGACATCACTAGGAGAGAGATGCAAAGCTTAACTTCAGGGCAAGATTGACACCTCTGGGCAGCTGCCTGGGAAGCCTGCCTCACCCAAACCAGGACTCAGCTGCCTCCAAAGGGCAGTGCCGGCTTCTCTCTCACCAGCTGTCTAGTCCCATCACTTCACTATGGCTTTGTAGCTTGGTCTTTCGTTATAAGGTCCTTGGGATGAAAAGAGAGCCTGTTTTGATAAAGGGAAGGCCTGGTTGAATAATACGGTCTGCTGCCATAGACAGGATAGGAACAAATCATACCCAAGGTAGTCACCTGAGGCCCATGAGCTACAAATAGGGGTTTCATAAACCAAGGCAGCACACACCGCTGTCTTGACAAACACGCCGACAGTGTCCCCTTCTTGTAACTAATAAGGAGCAAGTGTCAGAATTAAGCCTCTGTTACCCATTTTCCTCTCTTGCTGGAAAGGAGATGGTGTAAGCAGAGTTTGCTTTAGGAGCCAAGAAAAAAAAAAAAAACCCACCCTGACCTGTTTTTGAACTTGATGTGCCCTGAATTATTAAAAATAATGTTACAGCATTTGCCTGGTCCTCCCAAGCATACCTGCCTTTAATCTTATAAACAAGTTCACAGCATGAAGAGAAAGATTTCCAATAGGTTTCCTTCCCATAGAGTTGTGAGGGAGACTATTCCCATCCACCATGCAAAGAGCCTGACAGGGGAGAGGAAAGACCATGGCAGGACTTGTGTCTTGGTGGGCAGGTGAAGTGGACTTGGGGTTATGCCCTGGTGCTTCCAGAAACGGCTCTTTGTTTTGTGGCTGAGGAAATCAGAGGACCAGGTACCAGGGTACCCTGACTAGGATGGGCCTTGATCTGAGCAGCCCTCAATGGGACCTGCGTTGATTAATATCTAATCCCCAGCAGGGAGAATTCCTCAAAGAGGGACATCACGGCCAAGTTTGAAAGGAAAAGAAGGCTCAATGGGTGGAGAGGAGTAGAAAAAAGAAAAGCAGTATTCATCTTTTTTTCCACTAACATTTATTGTGGTAAAATATATATAACAAAATTTAATATTCTAACCATTTTAAGTGTATAATTCAGTGGCATTAAGTACATTCACAATGTTATACAACCATCACCACTATCCATCTCCTGAACTTTTTCACATCCCTGATAGAAACTCTGTATCCATTGACAATAGCTCCCCATCTCTCCCTCCCCTCAGCCCCTGGCAACCACCATTCTTTTTTTTTTTTTTTTTTAAAGTTTTCTTTTCTTTTTTTTTTTAATTAATTTATTTATTTTTGGCTGTGTTTCTGTGCGAGGACTTTCTCTAGTTGCGGCAAGCGGGGGCCACTCTTCATCGCGGTGCATGGGCCTTTCACTATCGTGGCCTCTCTTGCTGCGGAGCACAGGCTCCAGACGCGCAGGCTCAGTAGTTGTGGCTCACGGGCCTAGTTGCTCCGCGGCATGTGGGATCTTCCCAGACCAGGGCTCGAACCCGTGTCCCCTGCATTAGCAGGCGGATTCTTAACCACTGCGCCACCAGGGAAGCCCTCTATTTTCTGTCTCCATAAATATGACCACTCCAGGTACCCCATGTAAGTGGAATCTTACCATATTTGTTCTTTTGGGTCTGGCTTATTTTGCTTAGCATAATATGCTCAAGATTCATCCATGCTGTAGCATGTATCAGAAATTCATTCCTTTTTGTGGCTGAAAAATATGCCACTGTATTCCACTGTATGGGTATACAACATTCACTTTTTTTTCATCTGAGGTTTCTGTAAGTCTAGGATGTGCCAGGCACTTAGCTTGGCCATAAGGCGTCATGGATGATGAGTCTGAGTCCCTTCCTTCAGGAGGTACACAGGTACTGGGTTGAAAGCTCAGAGGATGGGATCAGTATGGTCCTTCTGGGGCATTTAATCATTCCACAGACATGACCTGGATGCCTGTTATGAGCCGGGTTCTAGCAGGGTCGTTGCTAGGAATACAAAATTGAATACAGTTTCCAGGATAAACCCACAGCTCACCATTTCATAGGTAAAGTTGCCCTGGACAGAAGTCTTTAAATGCTGGCCTTCATTCCAAAATAACCTAATTTCCAAAGAGCTTGGGGAACATCAAAATGATCTGAGAATGAATCCAGCAATTCCAAGTGCAGACTGGATAGGAGGTGACCTGGGGCACAGCTGGCAGGACTCTGGGGGGGGAGGTCTCCTTCCACGTCCTCCTGCACACTCCTTGAGAAAGCTCTTCAGCCAACACCAGGACCATGAAACACAGAACCACATCCTAGTAGAGAATAAGCCTGCGAGGGCAGCGTGCATCACATGCCTGGCTGGCTCTAAAGCATGAGACAAACAGGACAGGGCAGGAGGCAGGAAGATTGCCAGGTACTCAGCAAACTCAGCAGAGAGCACCTGCCCCCCACCCCTACCCTGTAGACATGTCACAGAAACCTAGCCAGAAGACAGTATTTTTCTAACTTAAATTTCCCACAAGAGTAAGAAAAAGAGGAAAGGTGGGTTCAGGGTTAGCTGGATTTGATCTTGTTACACAGTGAACTCTTAAGAATTGATGTTAACAGCAGGGATGGACTGATAAAATCTCTGCCCCGAAATAGGGGATAATACAATATTTTATTATGTTTAGTTTAGTTTAGAATGTGCCTGTGTTGAGCGTGTGTTGTCACACATTTATTTTGCTAATGCTGGTTTCTTTTTATACAATTTCATATTTGGGGGGACCAGGGGGAGGACTGCAATGGTAAGAAAGCCTGCTCCTGAAAAAATAGACCCAAAGAGAATAAGTGATAAGTGGACCATAAAATACTAGGCAGCCAGTCATTAAACGTAACAAGGAAGCCTGGAAGTTTAATGACTTTGGCCTGGTTCACCACCATGTCCCTAGCACCTGGCACAGAGCAGAGGCTTAAGTATTTGTCAGTTGAACTGACTAAGAGTGAGTGTCCATGAAGAGTTTGTAACTTCATGAGAAAATGTGCATTCCGTGATGGTTAGTGGAAAAGCCAATTTGCAGACCAGTATGAACGCAAGGATGTAAAAAATGCTTAGAAAAAAGAAAGCGATCAAGATGCTGAATGGTTATCTCAGGGGTGGGAGGAGAACCAGGAGTGATTTTTTTCCCTTCTTTCTATTTGTTTATTATTCTCTACTTTTTCTATACTGACCACCTATAATTTGGAAACAATTTATCCAGTGTAAAAATCTCCATGCAGTCAAGTGCAACTTGAGCATGGATGGAGAAATCTGGAGGATTCGTTATCTACTTAGACTACAAAGCAGTTTCTTCCAGCGGGTGAAGAAACTGGTGGATTTGGGGGACTTGAGCTCAGGAAGCTGACGTACGGCTTGCCTTCTTTCTCTCCCCTCCCCATTACCATTTGTGGGGACAGAAAGGCGTCCTGAGCAGCAGAGTCTTTTATTCATTCAAGTAATTCAATACACATTTACTGAGCATCTGCTACATGCCAGGCACCAGTCTGCTGGGGGTGGTTCATCGTACTGAGGGATTTCAGTTTCACTGTAGATAACATTATATAACTGCATAGTACTTTACTCATTACAAATCATTTTCACATTTATTAGTTCACAATTACCCCCAAGTGGTGGGCAAGGTATTAATTATAGAGAAAACAGTATACAGAAATAGGAATTTTAGTAACTTGCACAAGGTCACCTACAGCTGAGGTGGCATGGACATAATTCTGTAGTCCAATGATTTCAAATGAACAGTAAAAGTTAGACAGCTCTAGGTTCAAATTCTGACTGTTTTCCACTCAGCAATGTGACCTTGGGCAAGTTCATCCGTCTGATCTCAGTTTTCTCATCTATACAGTGGAGATAATAGGACCACCCACACAGGTTTGTTGTGAGGACTGACTGTGATCATGTATGTAATGCATTTCCCAGAGTGTTTGCCCTACATTAAGAATTCAATGTGGGACTTCCCTGGTTGCGCAGTGGTTAAGAATCCACCTGCCAATGCAGGGGACACGGGTTTGATCCCTGGTCCAGGAAAATCCCACATGCCATGGAGCAACTAAGCCCGTGACTACTGAACCTGTGCTCTAGAGCCTGCGAGCCACAACTACTGAAGCCCGCGCACCTAGAGCCCGTGCTCCACAACAAGAGAAGCCACTGCAATGAGAAGCCCGCACACCGCAACGAAGAGTAGCCCCCGCCGCCGCAACTAGAGGAAGCCCGCGCGCAGCAACGAAGACCCAACGCAGCCAAAAATAAACAAATTTATTAAAAACAAAATTCAATGTTAGTTCTTGTTTCATCATTATGAATGTTAATATCATTATAAATATTAATATCACCAACCCTTAGGTGTTTGTCCCCTAATTTATCTTCTTCGTACCCTCACAAAGTGTACCTTCTCTCTCCATTTCTCAGATTTAGAATGTAGATACCAAAGAACTGAGCGGATCTATTGCAAAGCAATGAGTGACGGCATCTGGATACAGGTGGACCAGCCTCGGATAAGGAACGGGAAGGCACTGACTTGGCGTTTAGAAGACCTGGGTGCTAGTCTAGGCTCTTCCAACTTACTTGCTACAAAACCTTGAGCAAGTAATGTCTCCGATCTCCTGTTTCTTTAACTGTGCAAGGGGGATAACGATTTCGATGAAACTTGCAAGCTTGTCACACAAATGCCTACATAAACGAGTTTGCAACTATACAAAAAGTGCCTTCTGATGAAGTGCCTTCGAATTCCCATATCACTGGCTGGCTGTGTTGCCTGCTTGTGCTGTTTGAAAATCTCAGAGGAGCCAGAATAAGTGACAAGTAGGTCAGATGTATGTTAAAGTGCTGGCCTCCATTCATCTACCATTTCGGCTCTAAACGACTAGTTTCAGTCCAGACCGATTTAGTAAAGTGAGGAAACTGTGGCTGCAACCTGGCAGGACACACAATCAGAGGAATGAGTGAGAAGTTTAAGCTGCCACTTCAATTCAGAGGTTAAAGCGAGCAGACAGACCCCGGTGTCTCTGTCGCTGTGTGCCAGCCAACCATGTATTATTAATTGGGCTCAGCAAACGTTATCGAGCACCTTCCACTGCAAGGCTCTGGCAAGGCCTCCAGGGATCTAAATACAATGCAAGACCATCCCAACCTGCCATCTGGTAGGGATAACGAGATGGTCACCGGCAAAACTGTTCTCCCCATCTCGGTCCATTAAAATTCTACTGAGCCCTTAAGGCTCGTTATTTTCCCTAAGAAGCGTTCCCTGATCCCCTCAGCACTTTCTTTAATCATCATTTGTGGAATTTCTCATACTATGCATTATTCCTGGCTTGTGTGTGTACGTGTGTGTGTTGAACTTATTTCCTACCTCATTCCAACAAGCCTGTGAGTCAAAGTTGTGCTATGAATATGCCTACGTTCCCCAATGGATTGTAAGCCATGTCCTATTTATATTGGGGACCCTAAGATCTAGCACCGTGCCTGGTACATGACAGATGTCAAGAAAATATTCATAATAATGAAAAAAGCAAGAAGAGTTTAGAATAAGTGCCCAAGGGAGTGATCCAGATAATAAGTGTGTCTGGAGGTTAGAGTAGGGCAAGATAGATTAAGGTTTGGGTTTTTAAAAAACAAAGGCCATTTAAAAAATACTGGATTGGGACTTTCCTGGTGGTCTAGTGGGTAGGACTCCGCACTCCCAAATGCAGGGGGCCCAGGTTCTATCCCTGGTCTGGGAACTAGATCCTGCATGTATCCCGCAGCTAAGAGTCTGCAAGCCATAACTAAAGATCCCTCATGCCGCAACGAAGATCTCTCGTGCCACAACTAAGACCTGGAGCAGCCTAAATAAATAAATATTAAAAAAAAATACTGGGTTATAAATCTCACAGACCTGTGTTGCCAAATACGCCAGCTACCATGTGGCTACTGAACACTGGAAATGTGGCTAGTGTGAATCGACATGTAACATCAGTGTGATACTTCACTGTATTTTGGATACTTCACACAAAAAAGAATGGAGAATTATCATAATTTTTATATTGGTTACATGTTTAAATGACAACATTTGGATATACTGGGCTAAAGAAAATATATTATTAAAATGAATTTTTTTCGCTATCTAATGAAGCTACCAGAAAATTTAAAATTACATATATGGTTCATGCTATATTTGTATTGGACAATGCTAGCACAGGCCATACAAATGTTTGTACTATGATTCAGTAATCCCTATTTAGGGATTATATCCTAATGAAATAATCTAAAAGTAAGTATAAATGCTACATACAAAGTTGTTCACCTCACTGTTACTTATAAGAGCAAAATATTGGAAGCAAGTATATCCAAAACTCTGTATAAAAATAAGAATGGTTAAGAAAAACGATTGTATATGGAAATGTATAACAGGTGAGGTGGCCGTCTGAAGCAGGTCATACCTAAGCTTTCCTGGGATGAGCAGTGACTGGGAAAAATGTGAAGAAAAACAAGAAAGCTATTCTTTTGGTCAGAATGGTATGGATTTTTCCTCGGGTTCCCCAGCTTTCTTGGAATTTTACGATAAAAAAGCAGAATGGAGACCAGCATCTCTGGCGAGCCTCTGGTCCTGAACAGGTCTATACTGTTGGCTCAAAGAGGAACCTGGTAGTACTCAACAGCTTTGCTCTGGAGTCAGATCTGTGTCTGAAGCGGTGCTAACACCTCCCGCCGCACCTCTCTGAGTCTTAGTTTGCCCATCTGTAGAATGGAAATAATTATAGTATCTACCTCATCGATACGTGGCTGAGAAATAAATAAAATAATCCATGTAAAGTTCTTCACAGGGTGTCTTGTACACAATAAGCACTAAATAAATGCTGACTCTATTATTATTATTGTAAAGATTAGAGGAAGAACACGACATAGTTGAGGAGGATGGCAAAGCAGAAGGGTGGAACCTGTGTGCTCCTAACACTCCATTCTGGTTGTACTGGGTCACTTCTTTTCAGTTTCTAGAACCTTTTATAGCCATTGAATTTACTCAGCCAAGGTTTCTTCTTTGTTTTTCATGCCTTGAAGGATGATGAGATTATAAATGTTCTATATAATGTGAAATAATTTAACCAGAGAATCATTTAGATCTGCTCTCTCTCACTCAGCAGCATAACTCTTATCAAAAGCCAGGCTGTACTCTCACTCAAATTGCACTTTTTTCCCTCCAGCATGTTATTCATTCAGTTCCAATCTACTTAGAATATTAAACACAATTTATCAATCTCCAGGTGACATTCTATTAGTCAAAAACAAAACTAGGTCAATTGTTTTGTTGTTTCTTAAAGAGTTGCTGATGAAGTCAAGAAATCTAGAAAAAGAAGCATTTCATTTTTCTGATACTCCGTCCTGCTCTTTCTCTAATAAGGGACGAAGCAAGTTTGCCTAAAAACAGACTTTGTTTTATAAATAGAACATTGTTCAAGGTTTTCTAGAGGTGTCTGCTAAAAATAAAGAGGTTTACAGTTTACTTCTTTATAGCTTTCAAAACAAAATAAAACAAAACACAAAAGCCTGAGCTTAACTAAATGTGTTATATTTCTATTTTGAAAGGCATCTTTATGTGAGCCAGGCCTGATTTCTTGCAATGAAATTCCTCAGAAATTAGATTTCCTGTGTTTATACAAGGTGTGCCTATGTAATGACACCAAAGTGGTTTTTATTTTCAGACACAATAGTGTTTTGTTTTGTTTTAAACACCTGCCCCGGAATGAATACAACTGAATGTTATACTTCCATCCTATACAGTACGCACACAAGTCCTCTTTGAAAATTGCTCACTTTGAAGAGTACAATAACGATTTCGATATATAAATTCTAGGTTATCTGCTCACATCTTGACAGCATGACTTTGAAGCTGAACCCATTGGTCCCCAAATTGTGAACGGACTGTGTTCTAAACTGTTTCTAGGTAGCCTGGTTGGAACTTAAGTGTCGTGCTGTGGAAACAACGCCACGTTCCCAGGCAAGACCCCGGGAGCCAAGCTAATTCATGACTAATAGACAATGACACAGACAATGCAAAGAGCTCCATCACTGCTTAGAACAACGTGAACTTGGAACAAAGCCCACTTTTCAGCTCTGGATGCTAAGGATTCATTTGTCCTTGCCCTGGTGGGATGGGGGCTCCCCAGTCCCCAGTTCAGTGGTGGCTCTGGGGCCAGGGGCAGAGACTATGAGTTAGACAGAAGTGAACTGAGGTTTCCTGGTGTAACTTTCCAGGGCAGTATTTCCCATACTATGTCCAGTAGAGCTTATTCGCTGAGAGTGTTCTGGATCACAAAGGGTTCAGGGTTAAGTAAGTTTGAGAAACGCTACTGCTTTCCCCCTCCACTTTGGGGCTGTAACGTGAACGCTGCCATAGTAGCTCCGAGAAACCAAGCAGGAGAGAAATGTTTAACTTTATATAACCGAACATGTTCCAAACATATCAGGCCCCTATGAATCCTGTCCCACTTTTTTCTATGATGCCTATTTAGCTAACATTTATTTAAAGCTTACGATGTGAGAAGGTACTGTTCTAAGCGCTTCACATGCATGAACTCACTTAATGCCCATACATCCAATCCTTTGAGGTGGAGGCTAAGATTAACCTTATTTTATGGCTGTGGAAACTGAGGCAAAGAGAGGTGACAGATTCCCAAAGTCACACAGAGACCCCTGTTTAATGTCCATGCCAAATCAACCCTGGAAACCAATCTCCTTGAAAGTCCTTTTTCGAAACACTGTCCAAGGGGCAGGTCCAGGCTGCCTCAGGTGGCCCGTCACCCCTTTCCTTTCTTTTATTAGTCCCTCACTCACATTAGTCCCAGCCCATGAGTCTTTAAAAAGCTGGATTTGGAAATTTTCTAAGGGTTACAAGTGTCCCTCTTTTGCAACAGAGACAGACAAAGTCTAACAATGGGTCTTTATTCACAAAAGAGATCCATGCTTCAGAGAAAATCAGGTTTACTTTATCCTGGTGTATTAGCTTCCTACTGCTGCTATAACAGATTACTGCAAACTTATAACAACACACACATCTCACAGTTCTGGAAGTCAGAAGTCCAAAATCATTCTCATCCGACTAAAACCAAGGTATTGGCATGGCTGGCTTTTTCTGGACGTTCTAGGGGAAAATCCATTTCTTGGCCTTTTCTCGCTTCTAGAGGCCACCTGCATTCTCTGGTTCCTGGCCCTGTATCACTCCGACCTCTGCTTTTGCAGTCACGTCTTCTCCCAGTCTGACCTTCCTGCTTCTCTCTGGTAAAGACCCTTGTGATGATACTGAGCCCACCAAGATAATCCAGGATGATCTCCCCAGCTCACTGTCCTTGATATAATCACATCGACAAAATCAATTTTGCTATTGTAAGGTGACATTCACAAGTTTTGGGGATTAGGATGTGGACATCTTTGGGGGGCCCTTAGTCTGCCTACCATACGTCTGCCTAGCATACTGGCACTGCACTGCTGGGGAGCTGAAGAGGAAAATGGGGACCTGGAATTGGCAGGCGGTGGGAGGGAGGAGATGGAGATTCCTTTGGGGCCCCGAGCTCCTGCTACAGGGGAAGGGGGAAGAGACAAGGTCATGGGGCTTATCCCTTCCTCACCTGCCCCCTTCAACATCACCAGCTCAGCTATGATGGCCCCTGAATAGCAGAGGAGAGATGAAAAAGGAAGGCAGAGCTGCATTTCCCAAACAGGTGCGTGTTTATCCCCAGGGGGCGGGGTTCTATGCTGGGAACACCTGAATCCATAGATCATCCTGATTTATCACTCTGGAGCAATAATTTTCCTTAAAGATGTTGAGATTTTCAAAATTGAAATCACTTTTTTCAGAATATGACAAGCACAGGCATATTTTTGGTTCTGCTTAAATACAACACTTTAAAAATCTTGCTGGTTGTCAGAGTGTATGAGATAACACCATCTACCTCAGTGGTACTAGGGATGTTTAAATAAATACCGATTCAGTGCTTGGATCAGTGCCTGGCACACAGGAAGCTCTGGTGGAGCAGTGGTTAAGGATCCGCCTGCCAATGCAGGGGACATGGGTTCGAACCCTGGTCCAGGAAGATCCCACATGCCGCGGAGCAACTAAGCCCATGTGCCACAACTACTGAGCCTGCGCTCTAGAGCCCGTGAGCCACAACTACTGAAGCCCGCGTGCCTAGAACTCATGCTCCGCAACAAGAGAAGCCACCGCAATGAGAAGACCACGGACCACAACGAAGAGTAGCCCCCGCTCACCACAACTAGAGAAAGCCCTTGTGCAGCAACGAAGACCCAACACAGCTAAAAATAATAATAATAATAAAATAAATAAATAAATTTATTTAAAAAAAAGTGTTACAATTCGATTTGGTTGTTGTTACTCCAGTACCAAAACAATGACAGTCATCTGCCAGGTGCTTTCAATACACTGCCTCTTTGTAGCCTCACAGCAACCCTATGAGATACAACTGCGACTTTTTCTGTTTTACAGAGGATCAGATGAGGCGAGGTCTATAGTATTTAACGCACTCCATAGGGTCGCACATCTGACTGGCAAAGTCAGGATCCCAACTCTCCCTCCAGAGCCCACAGTTTCAGCATTTCCATTTCTCCTTCAAATCTGCTGCTCCGGTTCCTCTGAGGCCAGCAGAGGACGTCACAACCACGAGTTAAATCAGAATTAGCAGAGCCTCCATGTGAGTTCCTAAGGGGCTCTTGTTTGTAGGCTTTCTGAGTTAGTAATTCTGCAGAGAACACACTTCTGTGTACTTCCCTGTTGGTGCCAGTGTCTTAAGAGGATGAGGGAACCAGAACTGGTATCCCCCCACTCTTCCCAGGTCACCTTTCCTCTCCAGTGACACACCATCTCCTGTGAGAAATGGCCCCAGCCTCTAGCTGGTCAAACCCCTTCTTCTCAAAGTCTTTTAATGAACAGTGTCAAAAGTGGCATTGTCTGACTTTTTCAGCAAGTGGAAATTTCCAAGCATTAGAGTTTTGCTCGCTTTCCCTAAAACAAAAAGCTTTGAGCCAGTCGTGGCAGTGACAGTCAATCACAGTGGCTCTACATTTGGAAGAATACCTAGTATACATACATTTGGGCTGCTTTTGAGGATGCTGGCTAAGCACACCACAGGCAGAAAAAGGGGAAAACGTATTTCCCCCAAACCACCACAACGGTGAAGGACAGGAGGTTTGCAAGCCCAGGAGCAGTGAGGCCCAGCTGGCCAGCACAGCCTGCCTACACACCATTCCTTTCTCTTCCCTAGACTGGAGTTCCTCTGGGTTTTGTGAGCTAGAAGTAACTGGGGGTTTGAATTTCCAGCTTCGTCTTTACCAACAACTGTCAAAGTCCCCATGTTAATCCACGTGAGATCAATCTGTAGATGGCAGAGAAGGGATCTGGTCTCAAGGCAGCCTGTCTATAAACCTCATGTTTTTCTCCTGACAAGATAACAGGACAGGGGAGCTCAGGAAAGCATGTCCAGCATAGCACTGTAGCAAAACACTCCAGGCGGGGACCAAGAGACCTGGGTTTTAAGCCTGCCTCTGAATGACAAACAGTTGTGTCCCCTGAGGTCAGCTGCTAAACCCTGGTATGCAGCCGTTCCTTCATCTGCCCATCAGTGGGTAGAGGGCTGAGGTTCGGCATATCATTTCTTTCGCCGTCTGACAATGTAATCTGCCAACCTGAGAGCACAGAGCTTGGTATATCAATTACTTAATTTTCTTTCGTGTCTGTCTCACTCTCTTAAGCTCTCAGCTCTATGAGGGGAGGCATTTCTGTCTTTGCTGTATTTCCAACAGTGCCTGCCCCTTATTAGATGTTTGAGAATTATTTATGGAAAGCAAGAAAAAAGTCTGGAGAGGGAGCATGGTGTAGTGGAGTGGTTTTCAAACTTTAGGGTGCATCAGAATTGCCTTAAAGGCCCATTTCAATGTTTAACAGGGGTCTAGGGTGGGGCCTGAGAACGTGCATTTTCCAACAAGGTCCCAGGGGCTGCTGCTTGTTCTGTGGGTCCTGAGACCTCCTGGTGTTGTGGGAAAGCGCTGGCTCCTGTGGCAGGCCTCCTTCATCCCAATCCTGGCTGTCAGCTTCTTTCACCGCTCTGAACTTCAGCTTCCTCACTTGTAAAAATGCAGATACCAACAAGAACCGACCTCACAAGACTCCTGTAGGTAAAATACTTCCAACAGGGCCTGGTATTTCAAAAACCTTGTGTTTGCTAGTATTATCGGGAGATTTTTCTCTCCTGCTTTGATGTTTTAGTCCGTATTTATATTTGTTCTGCCGACAACAAAACGAGGATATATAATTCGGAAATCCTGGTTCTTACCTCAATAGTTATTCTGCACGCTACTAGGGACCAGCTTTTCCCCATTAAGATCTATATGGATTGGGACTTATGCTGAGTAACAGAAAGAGATTTCTCACTTAAGAAGTCAATGTACCTTTAGCCTTTTAAGCTGAGTATCTATATTTCCCAAGCCAGGCAACATCTAGGTTCCAGCGATAAATAAAGAGGTCAACTTCTGCCTAGAGAGAGTGGCCATGACGGTCATCTCTGGATGGTCAAGGCCATGATGGATATCACCTTTCTGAGACCGCCTGGGCTGGCTGTAGGAGGTGCAGAGAACTTCCTCTATTTAAGCTGGAGGAAATTAAAACAACAATCACATTTAAGTGGCCTCTATCAGGAAATTAACTTTAATGGATACTGTCATCACCAGGTCTACCTCAAGAGCTGCTGGGCTCACAACGTTGGGATGCAATAAAAAACCAGGCCTAAACACTGAGTTACCTACCCGCAACTCATGATGAATCTTGTCTTTACTACTTTATGTTTGCTTTAATATGTTCCTCTCCCTGTTCATTCAAGCTTTTCTATGATTCTGTTAAACGGATCACAAACCTTTGCAAATGATTGCACACCTTACCTGAGACGGAAGCTCCATTGGGAACCAAGAGATGGAATCGTTTTTTGCCACTTTCTCTTAAGTGAGATCTGAAAAATTCTCTCTTCTCCATCGCATTCCAACCCTAGAATGGAGCAGTCCCTTCCGAGGGTGCTTGGAGGGCACTGCTCTCTGTTTCTAAGTAAGTCCTTTCCTTGCAGAAGAAGGAGAACCTGCCTTGTTATCTGGGCTACGTGATCTGGGGCTCTTCCCGATCAACACTGACTTGAATTCTAGACCCAGTCCAGTCTCCAGCCTTCCTCGACCCAGCTGGCCTATGAGAACCTCCCTCTATTCAAAACACCTCCAGATTTTGCACTGAAATTCAGGCCTGCGGTTCAGCTGTCATCTTTACTTGCGACTTCAGGATCAAGAGATCAAAATCAAGTGATCAAGGGCAGGAAGAGGGAGGCAGTTTGAGGGAATCTGACCTCATAGGAGAATCTCTGACTTGTTAACAAAATGGGCCTCTGGGGCCAAGGAGCAGGAATGTGGCAGAGCTGACAGGCCTGGCCACCCGGTCCCTCTGACAGCAGCACACGACGGGGGAGAGCATGGACTCTGGAGCCACACAACTGGGTGTGAATCTTTGTTCCACCACTTGTTAGCTGGGTGAACTCTGGCACACCTCCTCGTGCCTCAGTTTCTTCATCTGTAAAATCGAAATAATGGTTTTTCTACCTATTATTAGGGATTATTAGGAAGCTTAGTTCAAATACGTAAAACAGAATGGTGCCCGACACACATTAAGTGTTAGCTGTTTGTTAAATGAATAAGATGTATTGAGCCCTGCTATGTGTCACAGATGGCCAAGAAATGGCTCTTATTCTTAAGGAATTCATGGTCTGGTAAAGGAGACAGGCTTGGGAAGAAGTAAGTGGTGCAAGTATGTGTGGAGTGATGAACTCTAGTTGGAGGATAAATATAGCAGCTTCCTTTTATTAAGCATCTATTAGGTGCTTTCTACATTTGTCCTCTCTTTAATCCTTCTAAGAGTTCTGCAAGGTAGGAATTATAGTCTCAAGATATCTATGAACAAAGTTTAAGTCACTGACCTACTAGTCACCACCAAGTGGCTGAGCTGGGATTTGGATGCAGACCTGCCCGACTTCAAAGTTCACGCTCTTCCTCCTGACAAGATAAAGGGGTGAGACGCTAGGAAACCATGTGCCATGTGCCCTGCATCCCAGAAGAAACAGGTGCGGCCAGAGGGCAGGAGACTAGTTTTTTTTTTTTTTCTCAACCCATAGATGACTGTGTGACTTTGGAGCAATTACCGTTTTCCCTTGTGCTTCAGCTTCTCCAGGTGTAAAACAGTGCTCATCTGTGTCCTACCTGCACTGCCAGTTAAGAGTTAGTGTGAGATCAACAGCAATAACCAGGGCAGCCCTGAGAAGCATCCAGAACACTAGAGAAAAGTAGGATGCTCCAACTCTAAACCTCAGAGCACAGCAGCCTTGGTGGAATGATCTGTCATCCTGTCTTTCTTGAGCTGTTACCATAAAGTCCTATCTCCTTACCCAGGCTGGAAGCTCCCTGAGGGCAGGGACGGCATCTCCCCCTTCTTGTAATCCTGTAGCATTCTGACCGGTGTTAGACACAAAGAAGGAACACACTAACCAGTTGTTAAGGAGCAGAACTCCAGCAAGAGAGAAAGACTTCAGTAAAAAATGACAAAATGTGTCCAAGGAATCATAGAAGGATAAGGGGTTTGGTAGAACAAGCCAAGAGGACTAAAACAAATAAATTCAGAAAGGAATATTGTCTGGTTCTGAGATATCCCAGGCACAGATAAACTCAGGTTAGGCCCTTGTACTTCCAGATTCAGAGAAGAACAAACTCTCTAAACCTCTAAAGGTTTGCCAATCACTAATTATATGGCAATTATTCTATTCTGGGCTTTTGCTAATGAGATCTGGGAAGTGTCTTAATTACCCAAAATTATGAAAATAATTTCAAACTTGACCCTAGGGCTAGTTTTACTCCACTTAGGAAGAAAAATATAAATGAATGTACACGGGGTTATTTTTTATTAAGAAATAGTCTGCATTTGCTGGAACTCTAGGCTTCTATTGTAAATCCAAGTCTACAGCATCCCAATACTTTGATGTTTGACGTTTCGGGCACATCTGCAGTGTCGCTGTTACATTCAATAGACTGCTGGTGGATTTTGGTAATTTCCAGAAAAAGGCGATCTCTTTCAACCATGGTGCCCTAGAAATCCCAGTCACTGCCAAAGGAGAAGTGAGTAGGTGGGGCCCTAGGACATAGTATAGAAGTAGGAGTAGAGAGGATAAGAGGAAATGGTAAGCTTGTTATATAATACACGCTTTCCCTCCTGAACTGCTTCCTACAGCCAAGTAAAAGGGAATTTCCTCAGATAGTACTACATCCTATTTGGATATACCTTTGTAATTTAGAACCTGTTTTTGTGATGTCATAAGGAGGGGAGTTTAGTATGGAAGGTAAGAGCCTAACTCTTAATCCTATTTAGCAACTACTTAACTGCCTTAAGCAAGTTACTTAGCATCTCTATGCCTCCCTGTTCTCAGGTATAAATCAAGGTATTAATTGTATTACCCCGCAGGGTTAATTACAGGCAATATATGTAAAGCCCTCAACAGACCCTAGACTAGGGGTCAGCAAACTATGGTCTATTGCTAAATCTCACGTGGTGACTGTTTTTGTAAATAGAGTTTTGCTGGGACACAGCCATACATATTCCTCTGCATATTGTCTGTGGTGGCTTCCACCCTGCAGTGACAGAGTTGAGGAGTCCCGGCAGAGCCCATATGGTCCACAAAGTCGAAGATATTTTACTATATGGCCCTTAACAGAAAAAGTTTCCCTACCCCTGTTCTAGACTCTAGAGCACTGAGTGAATGATGGTTAAGAGGGCAGAAGACCAGGTACTGTTACAGCATTTTACAGATAAAAGAAGAAAAACTCAATAGGGTTTTACGTTCCTGACTTAGGGTAGCAAAGCTAGTAAGTGCCAGGCCAAGACGAGGCCCTGACTGTCTGCCTCCAAGCCCAAATGCTTTCCTACTACATTCTACTGACACGTTCATTTCACTGATAAACAACCAGGGCTGAGTCGGTGCTGCCAGCGCATCAGGGCTGAGCCTCGCCGTTGACTTCTGTATGAAGGACACACGCTTGTGAGTCCTGCCAGCTGGGACTCATCACAAGGATGCATCCAGAGGGTGTTAAGAGACCCCACTACAGCCCCGTTTTCCAAAGTGTGTTCTGTGGAATGATAATAGGTCTTGGGTTAAAAACAAGGTGCTGTAGTCAAGCCTATTGTGAAAAGTTGAGTGAAACTAAAGAAGTTTCTTTGCTGCAGGACTTAGAGCCTTCAGTGTATCAGCACACACTGGCACTGGTACACTCCAGGAGGACACAGTGAGAAGCACTTCCCAAATCAATCCCTCCTCTCCCTTCTCATCCCGTGAGTTACCCAGCAGGACTGCTGCTTTTCGGAACGCTCTTTGGGAAATACTGCTTTTTTTTGGCCTCAGAGATACTGTTTCCCTGTTTCTAGGAAGGGACTCTACCTCCCCATAACCAGATGACATATTTTTTAATTAATTAAAAGAAATGAAAACCAAGGAAATGCCCTTTTAATGACAGCTGAAGCATTCACTGACCAAATAGTTCCCAGGAGTTATTACTAGAAACACATGCTTTCCAATGCTGCTGAGAAAAGATTTAAGTAGCAGTTTATGCTCCTTCTAAAATTCCTAGACTTTCATACTTCTGGGTTGACCATGAGACAATCAAGACCATCTGTTCCATGTGGGAATCAGAAGTGGAACAAGTGAGAGATCATAGTTTTGTAAAACATCTGCCACCACCCTCTCTATGAAACCAATCACTTTTAGAAACATCTGTAATGTATGAAGTACTTACAGTCGACTCTAATCTTGCGGTAATAGCTTAATTAGGCCTCCAAAAAAAACGCCCCCTCCTTCCAGGAGCCTGGCAACACATCTGTGATTCTGTGGTTCAGTCTCATGTTGCTCTCCCACTTTGTCTTTTAATTCAATCCCAACTATGAAAGTGGGAAACATTTCTAAAGCTTTGGTCCCCACATGCTTTTCCAGCACCATGGCCTGTATTTTCTTTGTTCCCTTTCTTTTTTTGCATGTTTCTCCATTCCTGATACCCAATGGGAACATGGCAGTCTTCAGAGACCCTCCCTCGGGCTAGGCTAGGCTGCCCTCCTACTGCCAACTTAGCACTCTGCAACATTCAGAGTGCAATTCAATCACCCTTGAATTGCTCCATTACTAGAGACTAAGTCCCACGAGGCAGATCCTGTTTACTACTGTATCTTCACAGCCTAGTCCAGTGCCTGGCATCTAGTAGACGTTAAACAAGTATTTCCGTTTGTTGATCTCTGGCTCTGTGGAATAAGTTGTTTCAAGATGGCGAGAAGGGAGCAGTTCATACATGGTCAAGGTAACCTGGTTTCAGTAGAAATATAAGAATTGTTGGGAAGCTGTGGAAGGAAGTGGGAAGAATCTGAAGAAGCACAGAGAAGACCCCTCAAGCACGGCAGCTTAAGAAGAAAATTCTGAGACTCTGGAAGGGGAGAAAACTAGAAAGAGTAGCCTTGAGACAGAAATACTTCAGGGGTGTTTTAGAGAAAAAAGAAACAGAGCCCAACTAATTAAGACGTATGATGTGCGGACTTAGTCGAATGAAGTTGTGAGTGTTTGGAGAATTGTCTCTGATAGGAAGAGTCCCCAAAAGCAACAAAGAAACACTGGCTGACTGCATACTATGTCGGGGCAGCAGGGAAAGGGGAAGAGACAGACACTGCTCTGAATATGACCAATTTCATGGTCTGATAAGGGAAACAGATATGAAAATATTTAAAAACAATGTGAAAAGTGTTGGCATTCATTCATTACTTCACTCATTCAGTCACACAACAAAAGTTACTCTACATACACTCTGTGTAGAGACTGAAATGACCACCTCCACTGGGAGAGTCCCAGAACATCACATGCAAGGTGATAATTCAGCAGACTATCCAATGGGGCTCTTTTAAAAAAAAAAAAAAGCTATTATTATTAATCTTTGATTCTAATCTGCTTTGAATCCATCACATGAGAAATTCCTCAGATGCAGTATTAATACATCCCTTTGCTCACAGACACACAGACTCTTGAAGCCAGTCCTCCACACCTGCTTCCCCATCCACTCTGCTGGGGATCTAGCAGGAAATAATATATTTTAAAAAGTCATAAAACAGAAACGGCATTTACGATGAGAAGACAGTAAAAATAGTTAACACTAGTGAGAGCTTCCTCTGTGTCAGGCACTAGGCAGAGTGCTTTACATGCTGGAGCTTATGATAACGACTTCTCAGTATCTGTACCATCTCTGCTTTCATCTGAGGCATCTGAGGTTGAGCAAAGTTAAATAACCTGTCCAATGTCATGCAGCATGGGTGGTAGTCAAGCTCTGGTCTGCTTGACTTCAGGGTCGGTGTCTTGTCTCAACGAGCTCCTTTCCCGTTGCGGGAGGGGAGTGCTGGAGGGAGAAGAGGCAGGAGGTGGGAGGGAAAGAGAGAAGGTGGAGGAGAGACAGAGTGAAAGGAGACAGGCGAGAGAGAGGCCAAGTGTTTCCCAGAGGTGACAAGGGAGAGTGGAACGGCACGCTTTGCATGCAGTTGGGGTTAATCAATAGTAGACCCCTCCTCAGGGATCTTTTGTCTCAAGAGAATGACCAGTAACTAGCTGGATGGAATTCTGTCTGCTTGAAAACACTACGAATCAGTGACATTTCTCACCAGAAGGCAGACTGCCTAACTAAATAAAAAACTCGTCTTAAGCAGGGATGAGCCCACCTTATGTTTCTCCCTTCCGCCCAGGTGCTCGGAACCGTGTACAGCTCTCAGTCCACATTTGATATACGGATGAATGCAAGTTGCTAAGGGACACAAAATTTTCTGGAAGAAGCACTCCTTTCAAAGCCAAATAAACGTGTTTGTCTTCTTGCCATCTTGTGAGAGTTAAAGCAAAAGCAATTACTTGGAATGGAAATTGATTAAAGCTTTTGGTAATGAGTTCAAAAGCAAGTAACAAAACCAAATGGCTGGGAAAGTCAAAAAGAAACCAAACAGGATGGAATCCTAATGTTAGGTGAACACTTTGCCCTTAAAGCACAGGAAGGTAGAACATATGAAATTGAGAGAGGCAACTGATGAGAGGCATGATTTGCATTCCACCTGCATTCTAACCTAATGAAAATAAAGCCATGTGCTGGGGCAGGGCTGTCACTTTCAATTGCTCCAAATTGTTTTGCTTGTCTCACAAAGTGCTTCAAACATATCAAATGCACTTGCTGTTTTGAAGAAGTAGTCCATAACAAGACTGGAAATTAATAGTGGTTTCTGAATTACTCTCAAACAGACAAAATGTCATCCTTTTTTTTTTTTTTAAGACGGAACACATTTTTCCAAGATGACCTAACTTCCATGATGGCTAAATCTGTTTAAAATAAGCATTCCAGATAAACTCACCTCAGGGCTGACATAAGAAATAAAATGCACATTTACTGTGATGCCAAGTAATGTTACACGTTAAGATATAACAAGAATAAACAAATTAACTCAGTTTAAAAAAGACATTTATTGTAATCTTGCTCCATTCCACTTTTCCTTTTGGTTTTATTTTGATTTTTCCCACTTGTTTAATTGATTCTAGTTTAAAAATGCTTAAATTATTCAGTAATGCACCAAAACATTAAACAATCTCAGATGCACTCATGACAGCATTAAGTTCTTAAATCCCTATAACTGTGTATGACATGGAACCAGCCCCTGTACCACCTTAATTAAATAAATTCCACCATGTCCTCTGACTGTATTTGTCAGGATTTCTGGGAGTCAGTGATCACCCACATTGGGATGAAAGAACAGGACACACAGCAATTTCTTGACAGCAACTGCATTAATTTTTTTTTTTTCTCTTTGGGAACTGTGAAATTAAGTTTGGGGGAGATGAACAATCCCTTTAAAGCTTTTGTTTTTTCTTCCACTCTTTTCCCTTGACAACACCTAGTCTAGGTGTTCAGTCATTGCCTGAATGACCTGTGACAAAGAGAAAATACAGAGAGCAAAAACCAGGCTGGCCTCATTAAAATATCCACAGGAGAACCAGTAGATGAGGAAGTACCCTGGGTGTGTAAGGCTGGCATAATGGGAATACTGTCCAACCCTTGCACATCATAGGTAGGAAATAAGTCTCAAAGGGCTGACGTGATTTGTCAGAAGACCTCTGACTAATACATGGACCTAGCATCCACACTTTCTGACTCCTGGTTAAAGATCTTTCCTTTCCACTACCGGACTAGGAATCAGGGGACCCGGGACCTGAGTTCCAGTCAATCTGTCACTAGTTAATGTAACCTTTTTTTTATTATGGTAAAATATACCTAACATAAAATGTACCATTTTAACCAGTCGTCAGAGTAGAGTTTGGTGGCATTAAGTACATTCATATTGTTGTACAACCTTCACCACCTTCCATCTTACAAACATTTTTATCTTCCCCAACTGGAAGTCTGTACCCATCAAATAGTAACTCCCCCTCCCCCCTCCCCCCACCCCTGGCAACCACCATTCTACTTTCTGTTTCTATGAATTTGATTACTCTAAGTACTCCATCTAAACAGAATCATAGAATCTTTATCCTTTTGTGTCTGGCTTATTTCACTTAGCATAATATTTTCAAGTTTTATCTATGTTGTAGCAGGTGTCAGAATGTCCTTCCTTTTTAAGGCTGAATAATATTCCATTTAGGTACATACATTTTGTTTACCCATTCATCTGTTGATGGACACTTGGGGTGCCTCCCCCTTTGGTTATTGTGAATAATGCTGCTCTGAACATGGATGTACAAATATCTGCTTGAATTAATGCAACCTTTAATCCAGCAATTTCTCCCTTCCCTAGTGTCAATGTTATCATCTCTAAAATGATGGCAGAAGGATATGCACCTTCTTGAGTGCCCCATTTGCTACTAGTACAATCACTTCTCCAGGGACCACCCAGTATTTCACTAAGCTGGTTGCAAAGAGCTGTTGTTAACCCAGCCCAAATTTGGATTGCCACAAAATGAATAGCTTTGACGTCAAGGTTAAAGGTGGCAAGTTCCTCCCTGGCCCTGGGAATTCCAACTGTGTACAGAAAAGGGAATATGCTAGAGAATACTGGCAAGTTCCCTCTCCTACTCCCTGCTCCTAGCATCTCACCCTCTAGAAATTCATCCTGTGCAAAGATTCAATTCAGTTCAACCCGACAACCATTTATTGAGCACCTAGCAAGCACTGAGCTCTGTGCTAGGTATTCACCGGCTGGATCTCAGCATCACTAAACTATTCTTCTTTGGAAGACATTGTAATGGAACAGCATATTTTTAAAAGTGCTAGCTGTTACAAGTTGTGACTTTGAAAAGAATAAATTAACTCACTGCAAAGGAAAGAAAAAAACAGTGTAAGTATGCAGAAGAAACAGACACCTTTCCATCTCCTGGCACCTTTGTCCCTGTTTCCTTCCCTCCTGCAGCCTCCATACTCTCCCTGGCTGTTCCACTCTTCCTTGAAGGCAGGATTTAAAACATCTACTGAGCCTGCTCAGCAAAGCAGTTAGAGAGCCCCGCTTACATTTCAATCTGGTCAGTGGCTTCGCAAGCCATTCCCTGGCTCAGGAAGTGCTTCCCAGCACAGGCAGCGAGGAGCATCCCTCACCTCCGCACCCCTCCGCCCTCCCGTAATGGAAAACAAGCAGGCCAACTTATTTGCCAAGACTGCTGGAGCCCCCCCCCCCCCAATGCTAGGTTTCAGTCTAAAACGACTTTTCCTGTCCAAGTTACTGATTTCCCTGAAAACAGCGAGTGATGATGAAACGGTGGACATTTAACTCAAGTGCTCTCTCGTAATGGTCCTGCATTAGCATTCTGTGAGGCAAAGCAGCAACAAACTTAACATATTGTGTTTTCCAGCAGGGAGGGAGAGACCGAGGTAGAGAAAAGCTGTTGAAAACAAAAGGTCATTTTATTTGATAGCATTTAAAGAACATTAGATTTGTACTTTGTGACCCGGGCTACGTAAACAAAGGGTCATTCTCGGCAGACAGGGTGCTGTTTGTCAGGTAGGGTTCTCCTTGCCCTGGAGCAACTGGCATCAAGTCCCGTCTCTAAGTGACAGAGCCCAGTGGACCAGAAGCCATCCTCCTGAGCTGCTGCTTGCCATGGAATCTCAAACAAGTTCGGAACTTCTGACTGATCTGATAAAAATCCCAAACCCACAGTAGCCCATTACGTGGGCAAACTATTCATTTTATATTCACCTCCTTGTCGTGTTAGTACAGAGGTCATCCAAAGAGGAGGCCTAATTAATCAAACTGTCAGAGGCAATGAGGAGGAGCTAATAGGACTTGTATTTCACCCAGGAAAGCGGAAGCCTGACAGGGACCAGAAAATATGGCCTTGGTGTTGCTGTTTATTCGCAATGCTGAGATCAGTGGTTACAGGAGCCAAGCAGTGTGTGGTTGATAAAGTGCGGGGTGTCAAGCAGCAGCAGCAACTCGAAATTAGACTGACAAGAGCCAGCACTTGGCGGATATTGATAGCTGATAAATAGGAAGCCTGGCTCAGAGGGGCACATCAAAGAGGGTGGCACAGCCAAGAGGGGTGTGCAGTGAGGCAGGGGCCAGGGAGAAAAGGCAGAGTGCAGATTCTGTCCTTTGCTGATAGCTGAAAGGGTTTGCTTGAAAATGAGTCTTTTTTTTTTTAAATTGAAGTATAGTTGATTGACAATATTATATTAGTTTCAGGTGTACAACATAGTGATTCAGTATTTTTGCAGATTATACTTTACTATAAATTATTGCAAGATAATGCCTACAATTCCCTGTGCTATACAATGTATTCTTGTTGCTTATCTATTTTATACATGGTAGCTTGCATCTCTTCATCCCATACCCCCAATTTGTCCCTCCCCCCTTCCCTCCCACCTTCGGTAACCACAAGTTTGTTTCTATACCTGTGAGTCTGTTTCTGTTTTGCATATGTATTCATTTGTATTTTTAGATTCCACATATAAGAAGTGATATCATACAGTATTTGTCTTTGATGCATTTCACTAAGCATAATATTCTCTAGGTCCATCCATTGCTGCAATTGGCAGAATTTCATTCTTTTTTAGGGCTGAGTTATCTTCCATTGTACATATACTTGAAATGAAACTTTACTTCATTCAGCCAGTGTTTCTCCACAGGCTGGTCTGCACTAGTCCTGGGCTGGGTGCTGTGATGCCAAGATGCATGAGAGGTCACCCCTACTTGCTGGGCTTATTTTGGAGAGCAGCCTCCCTTAAGAATGTGATGAAAGCTACAGACCTTCAAAAGAGAAAATTCACATTTACACCAAAGACACAGAATTAACATACAATTTCAGGGCTTTTACAGACTTGAAGCCCATTCAGGGGTATTTTCAGAGGGGAGTTCTGGCTTAAGAGTTCCCTGTCTGCTGTCACTACCTACTACAGAGGGGGTATATTTTCAGAGGTGACTGAGCATCATTTGGTGGGGAGAAGGAGACACACCACAAGGGCACCATTTTCATAACAGGATTTCCATCAGAAAACTAGACAATGCTTTCACATCACTCACATTGAACCCCATCTTATTCTTTCTGCAGCAACATCTCTGTTGCTGAGGAAGCAGCCACAGTGTTCAGAGGCGTCAGCCAGCAAAGGAATCAACAGCTCCCGGAACGAGCAGGGCTCTGAGACTTGAGGGCACAGCAGTTACCCCTGAGGAGTTCCATAAACCTGGCACAGATGCCAGGCCCCCACAGGGCAGCCCCATTCTCGACCTCTGGGAAGGGGACCAGGCTTCTGATGGTTTCCTGGGCTCCATAGAGGATCACGATGTGCCCAAAAGGTTTACAGCTTTATCACATTGATTCTTATAACAGCCTTTACGGAGGCTACTGCTATGTGTCCAAGCTGATCTGTGACTAGGACATGGACTAAACCATTTTAGACAACTTTCATCAACAAGGGAGAAATGCAAAGGGTTAAGTCTTTTGCTTTTTGAATGTATTCCCCTGATTTTTTAACCCCCCCCTTCTATGTTTCTTCCTTATCACTTATTCTAATTCAAAACTGGATGTATTTGTTTTACTCACCTGTTTACTTGCTTGTTCTTTAGTCTCCCCTACTAGATTTTAAGGTCACCACAGCGGGATCTGTAGTCTATTTTATGCCTAATATATATCCATTGCCAAGCACAGAGCCTGGCACGTAGTAGGTGCTCAATAAATGTTTGCAGAATGAATGAATGAGTGTACGTCCCTAAGTTCAGCTGAAAATAAAATTCATCAGAATACCATGAATCTGTGTTTGAATATGAATTCATTACTTCGCTTCAAAATATGCATTGGGCATCTAATAATATTGCCAGCCCTTGTTAGAACCTAGGGATTCAGTTACCAAAAGAGCCTTGACACTGCCTTTAAGAAGCTCTACAGTCTCACTCCTTGTCTAGATCAGAATAAATAATAAATATAATGACTGAAACTATATTAGTAATCATAGGTGTTAAATTGTTCTTATAATTCAGGTTACGCAAAGTAATTTGCACATATCTCATGGATGCTCGTAACTATCTTATAAATGAAATGCTGTTATTGGTCCCATTTTACAGATGAAGATCTGAGCTCTGAAGGGGTGAAGTAACCTGGCAATGGCCAGCAGGGGGCAAATGGGGGAGCTGGGGTTTGACATCAGCTGGGTCTGACTCTGAAGCCTGGATTCCTAGGATGAGCAATAGGGTCACGCCCAGGTGCTTCTAAAACATCCAGGAAACAGACCCAGAAAAATATTAGCTACATACGTGAACTTCCTTGGGTCCTGTTCTGCACCCAGGTTTTACAGCCAAGAGTTTAATGTCATATGTCTTAATGGAGTTTTTCAGTTTGCAAAGAACATCCACATAAAACGACACGTTTCACCCTCAGAGAAACTCTGTAGGGAGAGAAAAGAGAATATTAGCCTCTTTTTTCAGAAGAGGTAACAGTCTCAGGGAAGGCCTGGTTTGGGGCCACACAGCTGGTAAGCAGTAGTGAAGAGGCTCTCTGGTTCCCAGTATCATTTTAGTTTTTGCATTTCAAGGATTCAGAAACTATCCTAGTGGATCTTTGGAAGACAATCTGTGGGCGGCACAGGATCAGGAGACAGGAGAGCAGCGGCTTACTGTGGTGCAAGAGCCACCTGGCTTCTTTGTCCCAGCCTCACCACTGACTAGCTGCGGGGTCTGAGTGAGTCACTCACCCTCTCTGGGCTCTGCTTCTTCCCGGCAAAGATGGGGATGGGGACCCCGACGAAAATGAATCTATAAGTTACTTTCCAGCACTGACACAATGGGAAGCTATATCTCACCCCTTGTTTCTTTCTCCTTTTTGGCTTCCTTTCTTCATCTTTTAGATTCTTTTATAACATTTGGGAATTGGATGTGACAAAGGTTGGCTCCTCAGGACTAAGGACCTTGGCTGTCAGGTCTCTGAAACACAATTGCCCCTCGTGCAGGGTGAAGTAGCAGTTCAGAGGGAGGCGGTGGTCTTCGTCATCAGGCAGCATTTGTTAGGATGGATAATGGGGATTCCTAACACCCCATGTCTCATATTTAAACTGGACTGATTCAGGGACTTTGCTACTGAGGAATCTTTACTTTAGGGCCAGAAATTTAGTCTATTTAGAATCTTATCAGGAACCTCCCTAATACTCCATGGGAGATGTTATTTTAATGTTAAAAGAAGCCTATTACCACAAATGTCCATTTAACTTTTACCATTTTCATGTGTGTTCCTATAATGTTAGAGGAACTTTCAAAAGAATACAATTGCTTTGTGCAGTGGGCCTCATTATCACAGAATTTAAAGGGGTGGGGGAGGGATTTTTTTCTATCATCTCCCTGACTGACAGCCCGCAGGGAGAGAGCCAGTTGGAGATTTGGAGGAGGCCTGTGCCCTAGTTCCCGCTCTCCCTGTAACTCAGTGCAATCATGGGCGAGTCATTTAACCTTGATTTCTTAAATTGAGAATGGAATCACACCAATTAAGCCTGCCTCAAAGGAACGGGAAAGTAGAATGGAGCCATGAGACAGTTCCCATTTCCTGCCTCTTCTCGTTTTGCCCTTTCTGTTCATTTAATGCTGCCTAAAACCACCGCACTTGGTCACTACAGAATAAAAGCAGAAATCAGGTTGTTTCAGTTCTCTGCTTAAAATTCTTACAGGCTTTTCATTATCTAAGAATAAACCCCAAATCTGTGAGCTCCCCACACAGAATCCTCACCTACATCCACTCCTTTGGCCTCTCTGTGCCCTTTACTCATTCGCCTCAGTCTCCTTGATTCTGCTATTTCCTGTTCCGAAGGCCTTCCCTCTCTAGCCTTGCCAAGTGGCCGTGGCTGGGTCGTCTTTCAAGATCTGGCTTGAACACGACCCTGTCTTTGGGTCCATAAACCTGCGCCGGCCCATCTTTAGCGCGACCACCTTCTTTCTCCTCTGTTCCTACAGCCCTCTGTGAGGACCTTCATTTAGGCAGTTTCTGCAGTATTGTAATTAATGATGTTTCAATGTTCTCACCCCTCACTATATCAGTGTTTCTTTTGTGATCCTTGCATCAGGATTACCTGTGATGCTCCTTAGAAATGAAGACTCCTGGGTCCCACTCAAACTCAATGAATTCACCCTTCTGGAGGCAGGTATGTCTTGGGCACGCTGAAGTTTAAGAATCACCGGGCTTGTGCGTGAGCTCTTGGGAGGTGGGTATCATGCCTGATCCCCTGTGTATCTCCAGGGCTTCGCACAGTATACGTGGCACATAGCAGGCACTCAATAAACATTTGTGAGTGAATAAATCACTTATGCCCTTAGGACATAGGCAAGTGGAGTTTTTGTCCTGAGGGTTTGGCATGAAGATGTTTTGCCTTAAGATGTCTCTAGAAACACATTTTGTCTAGCAGTGGGGCTATAAAAACCACTGTTAAGATGAAAGAGCTCAGAGAGAATTGCCATGTTTCTTTGCCAACACTGTTCTACGTTGCTCTGCAAAAAGGATGGTGGGAACTTACAACAAAAGTGGAATCTGGGAAAGAAGGGCTTTGGGCAGGGAAAGCTGCTGCAGATGGAAACCTTGCAGAAGAGACCCTGCTGGCTGAGAATGCCCGGAACGGACTGCCCCCCTCGTCCACGTGTGACTCCGTGGTGGAGTCAGCAGGCGTTCCCTGCAAGGTTGCACGATCAATCCAGTTCTCTGCTGTGGGCACTGAGAGGAAACACACCCCTCTGAACTTTTTTCTTCTACCCAGAAACAAATAAATATAAAAAAATATATAATTAATTTAAATATATATTTATGTTTGTATATATTTATATTTCATATAAATATAAAATAAAGGCAAAATAAATATAAAAAGCTAAACCATGAGCAGCTAAAATGTAGCCTCTTTGGTGTAGCCTTTGGTGACCACCAAAGTAGAAGCAATGGATTCCCTAGGATGACCTCTTCACTGTAAAGAGAATTTAGGGTCCAAGACTAAAGGGGTGCACTGTCCCGCTCAGCTGCAGGCTCAGTCTAAGAAGCTCCACACCTTGAAGGCATTGCAGGTCCAGAAAGACATGGGGACCTGCAGAGGTGGAAGAGCTGCCTCTATTATCCATTGGCCCTCCGGCATCCTTTCATTTAGCTGTCTTGAAAACCCATCTCTTTGAACTGAGGCTTTGCAGGGGCCATGACAAAATGAAGATGGAGACCGCTTTATTTTATTTCTGAGACAATCAAATTTCTCTTCAATAGGGCAATTTCAAGACTGGCTATTTTTGTAAATAGCGTACTGCAGCCCACCAGTAATACCACACCCTGCACACCTGCTTCTGGCTGCGTGGTGACATTCTCACTGAATTTGTTTCCTCCGATATTAGGAAAATAACTGATTTTCCCTTCCCATGGGGAAAACTGAGTGCACCAAAATCTGTGGTCATTTTCTACAGTGTGCACTGTGATTTTGAAATGGCAGATTTCATTGTGCACTGATAAAACCAAGCAAAGGAGACTGCTTCTTCTCTCCTGAGCTTCCCCCACTTGGCTCAAAAAAGGGCAGATGCCCTCCCACTATGTCTAACTTGATTACTCCCTTAAAAGGTTGGCAGGAGTCTCAGACTTGCTCTCTGTGGGGCTGGCTTTGCCCTCCTTGGGGAGGGACCAGGACAGCATCTGAATGGCACTTGCATGGAACTGGCGTCAACAAGGCAACTTCCGGTGCTCTCCTGGCTGCTGCAGGACACAAAAGAGGTCAGGGAAGAGTCATTCCTTTCCCAAAGAGGTCATCCCAGATCTTGTCTCTGTGCCACACACCTTTGTTTCATGAATTCCTTTGAGCAAGCAAAAATTTCTTCAAAAGATTCCTTTAAAAAGGAAGGGGCTTCTTTTTACCTTGGCAAGGAGACTACTGTCGCCTGAAAACAAAAGGAATCTGCACCTTCATCCTGATGACATTGCTATAGGAACCTTATTTACAGTATGACAAAAACCTGGTCCATTCTTACAGCCTCATTAAATCTAAGCCTCATTTAACTAGTAGGACATTTTTTACAATGGGTTTACTGGCGCACTGTGATAAATGGCTGTCTAACATCCTTCAGCAATAGCCGGGCTCCAGCCATAACCATGATGTGTATAAACACAGCCAGTTTAACAATGCACAGTGCTGAATAGCAGGAAGTGAAGGCAAACTTTTTCCCCAAGCGTTTTTTGGTATGTGTAGGGGGGTAAAAAAGAGAAGAAAAATTTACTAGGGGGAAATTTATAATTTTTTTTTTTTTTACAAGTTTAATGTTTCTGCTGAGGAGAGTAAAGATGACCTTTGAAATTCATGATAGTTTAAAAAAAGTTTTCCTGAAATTTATCTGAAAGATAAAAAGGGTTGGCAATAGACTGAAAATGACCCTGTTCTTCTTTTTCAAAAATCCTATATCTGAAAAATGAACAGAACGGCTTGTGAATATACATAGCTCACCCTTCTAGAAGCTGAAGTCTCGCTTGCTTACCTGAGAATATGGGTTAGGTTGCTGGGCAAGTTAAAACAACCAGTAGCAGGCCAGATTCTAAAGCACTATTTTTTTAAAAATCAGAAGGTCTATAAACTCTGTATTTTTACTCTGTGATAGAGAATTTAACCACTGGATTCATATTCAAGACTGTGGAGCCCTCTTCCAGGTACTTGCGGGGGCCAAAGGGTGAAGAAGCATAAGGTTTCCTAACTTAGGGGAGAAACTCAAATGCACTCATCACATTTAGATCCTACCCGGATTTTCACTGGCCTCTGATTTAATTTCACACCAAATGCTATTGCATAACTGGACAGAGCAAAGCCTCTAGTATTTACACTGGAGACTAAGGTCTGACATTCTGTCTAAATGAAATTTCCCAGATGCCCCAAGAAGTTTTTACCTTGTTTCCACTCTAGCAGTTTGAAATGTCACTACGTATTGCTGGAATGACAGGTGAGCAAAAGCCAAACCTGGCTTGGCTGGTGCTCAGAGCAAACAGGCCTGGGAACCAGCCTAAGATCCTCCGCCCCACTCCCCTCGGAGGCGCTGGGAATGTTCTGTCCCACCAAGCAGCTCTGCCAAAGGGGCTCCAAAGCTTTGCCAGTGACCCTCTCAAAAGGCTAATTAGGAGAGACTGTGGACAATTATTACTGAAAATAAAGGACATGATCTCTCTCTCTTTCCCTCTTCATGCTTTAAAAATAAAAGGCTGCCCTTTGGAGTGAGTTTTGGCAATAGCTCTAATTTTATTATTAGAATATACATTTAAAACAGAAAACCAGTTTTCCATAAAACTAGTTTTCATAGTGTTAAAAAAATAAAAAAGCTAAGTGTATATCCTTAGGTTACTCCAGTGTCTTGTTTTTTTCTTCTTTTTAATACCAAAAGGCAGCTTCTACAACCTACGCCTTCCTCTCCATATGGGATGGGAGGTGATCAGAAGGCATGGTTGTGTGCTTCATCAACAGTGTAAATCAATTAAGCATCGCTATTCCCCCCAGGAAGCCATCCCTTTGCAGATCAGCCTGGCTTAACATGATGAGATATGGGAGCTTCCCACTCACAAAGGTAAAGATCCCTCACCTGGACAGCCCTGCCCAGATCAGAACAGCCTTTGGGCATATCCAGAATTCATTAATCTGCCATCCATTCTGCGCTTCGAGACTGACATACTGATGCTCTAACCATGAGGTTCCGTGCCTCAGTTTCCCCAATCTAACATAGACAGGACACTGGCCTGGATAATGTTTCATCCTGAATTCAAAGCCTCTATGTCTTACTTTTGAAGTAGAGCATAATTTCTAAAAAATTGAAAACTCTCTCCAGGCATGACCTGAGTTGTTCTTAATAAATATTGTTTCTCTATAGAAAACCTGCACTAGGATGAGTAACAGAGGAAACCTTGTGGCAGTTCCTTTAGTTTTGCTTGTCATCCCCAATAATGAGGTGCAAATAAAGAATCTGGGGGAAAATTCACCTGGAAACGAGACAACAGCTAAGGAAAACACCCAATTCTCTTTGAATATCTGAGAAGCTGTCTGACATGTGGACTGAGGCATAGCTGGATATAGGTTCAATCAAAGGAGAACATACAGCCTTGCCTGATGAATGGCGCTTAGCTGAGAGAAACAAAAGCATTGCAGTGCAAGTGGAAGGAGAACCAGCACCCAACCAGCAAAATCAATCCTGACCATACACGTGATAACAGGTGGCCTGGCCACATCCTTTATACTACTCAGGTGATTAAGCTGAGAGTGGATGAATTCATTCATTCTCATTCTCTCTCATTCTTAATACCTCTCTCTCTCTCTCTCTTTCTCTCCTGTGTTAAGGACTGTTGTAGAGGCAATGGATGGCTACCTAAGCTTTAAGGAATGTTGCAATCCAGAGATTCTGTCATCCTAAAAATCAAATGAAAACAGGAATGAAAAGAAATGGCCTAGCCTCCTATTTCTTCAACTCACATTTTTTTCATACGGACAGGTATATTTATTTGGGGCCTTTCCAATTTCTTAAACAGTGCCATAACAGCCTCATATTTAAGACTTTTTACACCAGCACTGTCTTTCCAGGAAGGTTAGGCTCTTAAAACACTATGTGAGCACTAATTATTCATTCAACCACACAGCTAGCAGTATGAACAAAAACCGTTTAGACAGATAAATACATGGCAGTAGGAATTAATTCACACCTGGAAAAATAGTGATCCATACCCCTGTTAAAAATTAATACCTCTGCAAGAGGAATAAGTTGTAGAAAAAAATTCCTGGTGGGGATCAGTCTTCTTGGTCTCTGTTTGATACATTTTACTCTCCATCCTTTAAGACGAGGGAGTTCACTCAGAAGGTTTTAGTCTTTCTGTGAAAAAGGCTCATCAGCATCTATGGAGTAAACCACCATTCTCTGAGAAGGCTCACCCAGCTCTGCTCCCTGAACACGTTCTAAAGGGATGCTGAGAACCAGAAAAGGTGGGGACGGAAGGAGAGCAAGGTTTTCTGCCCTGGTCTGGGACAGGGTTCTTTCAGGGGCTGGATGCTTAATGATGACATAAACCCATAATAAGACAGCTCAAAAGAATTTTCCCTCTCATATACTGATTTGGCATTTCAACCTTCTAAGTTTTCAAAATGGTCCTTTCTTTTCCAAAGGCTGGAAACTGATATCTTCCTTAAGTCACCTGAGAAGCTTAAAATGACCCATTGTCATTTTCAAATTGCTGATATGTGCCACAAATTTGTAAAGTTTCAGACCCTAATGATACCAAAAAGTAAATAAAAGTCCATGGAAGAAGGCCAGCATTTACTCAGTGCCCATTAAATTCCAGGAATCTTTACATAGGTGGTTGCATTTAATCTGCAAATCAGCTATTTTACAACCTTTATGCTGATGAGGCTCAGAGAGGTAAAGTAACTTGCTCAGGATCTCACAGTTAGTAAGTAACTGAACCAGGGTTCAGACACAGTTCTAAGTCCAAAAGCCATGTTCTTTCCAATGCACCAGAGGCTCCAATAAAGTTTGCAGTCTACGCTGTTTTGGCATTCTAGACCTAGTAACAAGCATCATCCGGGGTTTACTTGTGGACTGCCATATTCCTAATTTGGGTCTTCATTCACATTTGGGTCTCCCCAGAATCTAGGTTCTCAGAGTGAAGATATGGTTTGATGATACATGCACCCCAATGTTCATAGTTCATAGCAGCATTGTTTACAATTGCTAAGATATGGAAGCAACCTAAGTGTCCATCAATAGATGAATGAATAAAGGAGATGTGATGTACACACACACACACACACACACACACACACACGGTAATACTACCTAGCCATAAAAAGAATGAAATTTTGCCATTTGCAACACCATGGATGGTATTATGCTAAATGAGATAAGTCAGAGAAAGACAAACACTGTATGATATCACTTACATGTGGAATCTAAAAAATAAAACAAACTAGTGAACATAAATAAGAAACAGACTCACAGATATAGAGGACAAACAAGTGCTTACCAGTGGGGAGAGAGGTGGGGTGAAGGGCACGATAGGGGTAGGGGATTAAGAGATACAAACTATTATGTATAGAATAAATAAGCTACAAGGATATATTGTACAACACAGGGAATATAGCCAATATTTTATAATAACTCTAAATAGAGTATAACCTTTAAAAATTGTGAATCACTATGTTGCACACCCGTAATTTATATAATATTATACATCAACTATACCTCAATTTAAAAAATGACACTAATGAACCAATCTGCATTCAATTCCTAATATCCAAATGTCCAGGGCCACCTCTGATGCTACAGCACCTAATGCACATGGGGTGTTCCTGGAACATAAGAAATGGAGCCCTTCCTGTAACACACAATTCATGTCACAGTGGAAGGAGCCCTGGGCTCTCGTTCTGGCTCCTCCAAAGCAGCACGTCCCATCTGCTTCTCAGTCTGTTTTCTCTTGTGCTAAATGAGCGATTAAGATTAGATGATCTCAAAGGTCCTTTCCTGTTCCATGCATGAGAAAATGTTATGCGGTTGGGAGAGAAAAAGTGAAAAAATAAAATAAGGAACCATGAAATGTCAGTGATGGAAAGAAACTCGGAGGTCAGTTAGAAATCCATCAATATTTTCATTTTATACATGAAGAGAGTGAGGGCTAAAGGGACAAGGTGACGCCCAAAATTACACAACTACAAAGTGAACCATGTGTATAACTGGGTTCCCTGAGTTGTAGCAGCAACCCTTCTGCTGTAACACAGAGCAGAACGAGCTTGAAATAAAACATATAACTAAGGGGAAAATATTTTGAAAATCAATAAAAGTCACAATTATCCATACCTCAATAAACCCAGAGTCCTGAATTAACTGGATTTTAAATTATTTTGCCCTCCACTTTACAGGAAAGAGGCAAAAATATATCCCAGTCAGGAGTCAGTTTACAAGGAGAAATTCAAGGAATAAATACACTGCCAACTCAAACAACTGTAACTTCAAAGCCAGTTGTTCTCACATTTTAGGGGGCATAAAAATCACCCTGGGTGCTAAAGTGCAGATTTCCGTCCCACCGTCAAAAGTTCTGATTCAAGTCTAGGCAAGGCCCAGCCACTGGATTAACAAGAACCGAGGTCAAGGCTGAGACCTGTATTCAGGAACCACGCGTTCTGAACCTAGATGAGCGGGACCAATAAAATTTTGTTAATTATGGTCACCTGGAGACCCTAGACGACCCTGACTTAAAATCCCTAGGGCAATTTCCAAAAGGTATTGAAATAAAAGAGTTGTTTGTTTAATTCTCAGAAATTTAAATTTACTCAACCACTCCATCTATCAAAGATGCCTGTTTATCAGGGAAGTGTTACGTTCTGTGCCCAACGTCAGCGCATTCATAAATAAACCCAACTTCCTAAAGTGGGGCTTTTATGGGACCATGGAAATATCTGGTTTGAAACAGACAAAGTCACTATGACAACTCTAATTTTATAATAAGAAAATCCACAAACATCCCAGCAGAGAAAATAGAACCTCGACTATGGCTTTTGAAATGCTGCATCTCTTGAGGCTTTTCTGCAATTGGAAATGTTCAAGTCTTCATAAGAAAGAAGCCATTGTAGCGCCTGTAGGTCACTGTTATAAGGCGAGGCCTTGACAAGAAGATCATAAAATATTCAGTAGAGCAGTTTTCAAATCCACAAAGTTTCACATAGAAGCTCTTTCTCTGGGTCATATTATTCCAAGAGGTATTTCAAGCTAACAGAGTTACATGAAACTGGAAGCAATGTTCTCCTGCCCGTCGCCTCAGCCCCCGTCCCCAACCCAAAACCTGCCAGACGTGTGGTTGCTTAGGTGGGGTTGTCTATACCGGCATCAAACATGTCTTTCTTTCCGGAAATCCTGAGCAGAACATGTGTATTGTGACAATTAGTTTTGCCCAAGGGTGGCAACTGTTTTCAGAAAGCCAAACAGACATTGTCTTCTTCCAGAAAGCAGAGGACACGGTTTGAACTATCTGGAGGCCAATGGCAGCAAGGGAGTCAGACCGGCATCTGTTCCACTTTGCAGTCCACACGGACACTGGTGTAGAAGAGAAAACACCGCAGGCTCGGTCACACGGAGGCACATAGGGTGTCCTGTACTTGGCACACAAAAGACCAGGTGCGCCCTGAAATGAAAGTGTGCTGGACAGCTGAGAGTTTCACACCCTGTTTATAGCATTTTCTGTCTAAATCTAGAGGATCCTGTATTCTTTGTGAAAGCTCGCTTTGCTTCTCTGCATTTATTACGCCATAGTTTTAACATTTTATTCTTTTCCTCTTTTTTTTATACATTTCTGCTTCCCTTGGCCATAATATAAATGTGGAGTCCAATTCCCACTCTCACCCACCTCCCCCCCCCAAGTGGAGAAAACCTTTACTGATGAGAATTAGTCATCTCCAAGTACCATATTTTGGGGTGTAGGGTGGTTGGGAATTGGGTGTGCTAAAAAGAACCTGATAAATTGCTGGTAGGAATGTAAAATAGTGCAGCCACCATGGAAATGATTTTTTTTCCCCTCAAAAAATTAAACATAAAATTACCACAGAGTCCAGAAATTCCACTTCTGGCTGTATACCCCAAAGGAGTGAAAGCAGGGACTCGAACAGAAATCTGTACACCCATGCTCATAGCAGCATTATTCACAATAGTCAATAGGTAGAAGCAACCCAAGTGTCCATTGGTGGATGAATAAACAAAATGAAGTATATACATACAATGAAATATTATTCATCCTTAACAAGGAAGGAAATTCTGACACAGGCTACAACATGGATGAACCCTGAACACAGTATGCTAAGTGAAATAAGGCAGACACCAAAGGACACATACTGTATGATTCCACTTACATGTGGTACCTACAGTAGTCAAGTTGATGGAGACAGAAAGTAGAGTGGTTGCCAGGGGTTGGGGGGGAGGGAGAAATGGGAGTTATTATTTAATGGGTATACAGTTTCCATTTGGAATAATAAAAATGTTCTGGAGATGGTGGTGGTGATAGTTACACAACAATATGAATGTACTTAATGCCACTGAACTGTACATTAAAAATGGTTAAAAAGGTAAATTTTATGTTATGTATGTTAACATAATAAAAAAACGTAAAACACTCTGATAGGAAAAAGGAGATGTTGCACCAGAGATACCACTGAATGGGACTCGGTTAGCACTTCATTTGAGCCACAGCAAAGTCCAGCGCCAACCTGTCTACCCCTGCTGGAGGGGAAAGGATGCTCTACCTTCTGCAAGTCACACTCCAACATTGGTATCACGTGAAGAAACCCCAAAGGCTGTCAGGGCTGCTACGGGATAAAGAAATGGCTACACATGACCCAACAGCGCAAAGTCTGGCACCATGAAGCAGGCATATGATAAAAAAGACCTTAAAAACGAGAGAATATTCCTTGAAAGCTGACTACAATGGCTACATCTTTATGAGGAGCAAACGTTCTTCTGGCCCTCACATATATAAGTGAAAAATCACCTTGACACCTTAATCTCTAGAATTTTTTTCCCACTCTTATTTCAGATTCTGAAGGTAAGCATCAGACATTTCCTATAACAAATGGAAACTCCGCTATGTTTCAGGAGATGGTCCTGTGTAAACATTCGGGCAGAGTGGCCGGGCACTCACTGTCATGCATAAGCTCATCTGGTGAACTTATCAACTGTAATTCAACAAGTGTGTATGCTCCCTTCAGCTGTTGCCAGACCCAGAGGGCTGGGAAGTGGGGCGGTGGGGGATGCTGGGGGAAATACTGCAGGTACCAACACAGTGATCCACACTAAAGAACTTGGAAAGCTCCATCCTGGTTCTGGGCACATTTTGAGGACATAAAACTCAAAGTTCACAGGCAACACCTGTTCTTCATTACCCCCCTTTCCAGGGTAAAGATACCCCTGTACCAGGGAATAATCAAAGATATAAACATTCTGTTAACTTAACAAGAAACCAAAGACAGCAAAAAGCAGAATGCAAACAAAACCAACTACAAGTATCAACCACCAGCACGAACTCGCTTATATTATTCTTTGACTCATCTGGAAAGAGAGAAAAAAATCACTCAGCCTACAGATTCAACTTGGGCATGAAGGAATAACAAGACTTCAGTGTATGCTCTGCATAAAAATCGCTGCATAAATAATCCAAATTATTTAAAATAATGTAAAGATACCAAGAATCTTTTAAAAGTATGTTCAGAAACTTTTTTAAAAAGGAAGTGGGGGGGGAGAGTTAGTCTCTTTTAAGTATTATTTTAAACAATGACTTCCTTCATTTAAGGGGAAAAAAAAATCCCATTTCTATTTCTGGCCCTCAATCTATTTTCTTGGACTGGATCTCCAAGAGAAGTTTACTAACGTCCAAGTACTTGCAGACAGGGAATCCAGTAATATCCCATTCCCATCCACTCTAACGTCCATATAACTGATTAAATAAAAAGCCACTGTAGTGTGTTTAATTGATGGAAACTGAAATAAATAGATGTATTTATTACCCACATGGCAAAAAGTATGGAAAAGGGCACAGTTCCTATCATCTGGTGTTTCTTTGATGGATGGAAAGTTTAATAAGAAATCTAAAAAGGCATATATGAAGAGATTTTAAATCTGGAAAGAAAAGAATCATACAGAAGGGAACTGGTTGAAGAAAAGAGTTTTAACTGTTGGAGGAAAGAAGGAAGGACTTTCCTCAAGAAACTGTGGTTTAGACAAAAAAGGAAATACAGTAGTTAAGAATAGTTGAGTGACTTTGGAATTTAATTTGTCCATTTTTATTCAAATGGTAAACTTTTAAAAGAGAGAGAAGAGGTAAAAAAAAAAATCCCGTACATCTTTTCTTTGTACAGATTTATGTCACTAAGAAAGGTTTCTTTGCTATCTATTCAGGCCGATTTTGAAATATCAGTTCCAATAAACTACTGAGAACTACTGAAAGAAATAAACACCAAATAATTGTAATTATGTAAAGGAAAGGAGCTTCAAAGGGGGAGCTGTCCACTTCCTGCCCCCAGTAAACAGCTCAGAGTGGACATTTGTTGGTTGCTTTCCCATGTTCATTCCTCCATTTCTCTTCCCCACTGCCCCAGAATCCACTGAGCATCCATGGTAAGCTGACTGCACTTCAGGCCCAGCAAGACAGAGCTTGCAGCTTAGGCTAAGGCTGTCAGTTTCCATCACTCTGGCCCTGGCGATTGGGCTTATGACCCAAGTCAGCCAGCAGGATTAGCTTCAGGATTTTACTGAGTCTGTCTTCCCCCTATACGCTGTCTCTTTTCCCCTCAGTCCCCCAAAGCCACAGGCAGCTGTTTTGAAAGCATGAGGAGACGGTATGCCTGAGAATAGAGCCAACCTAAGAAACGGAAAGAGAGACAGTGCCACAGTCACATGGCTAAGGCCACGTTAAAACCTCCTCTAAAGCCATATATACCTTTCAAAGTACGTGTGCCAGTACATTTGTTCAAGCCAGTTTGGGTTTTCTGTCACTTGCAGCATAAAAATCCTCACTGATATAGAGCTATGCCTAAACTGTTACAATACATATTTTAATATATTAAAACATCAATCATATGGAACCCATATTGGTGAATTTTTAAAAAATTAAGTCAGGGAAAGGCTAAATTGAAATTTACCCATGCAGTGTCTAAAGAGACAAGATTAAAAGAGAACATTTAAACTAGTAGACTATAAGCTGGTATATAGTAAGCATTCAATAAACATTTGATTCGTTATAGTGATCATTTTTAGGCTATCTTAACAACTATGCAAATACTCATTACAAGTAAGTGAAAGGAAATAAACACATATCAGCCTCTTTGATTTGCTCTTTATCATAAAAAGCCAGAGGTAACCAGACTTTTGGATCTCACGGACTTGTAAAATTTCAAGGAATGTTTAAGGTACTAATAATAAGTTGTTAATTTTTATTCTAGCATGAAAGGATACTAAAACACAAACATGCACACATGCACTCACAAACACACCACACCTGACTATCATCTACTACTTTTCATTAAAAAATAAAATTAAAGCCCCAAATGTAGGATTAACATAATTTCAGAATAAAGAATACCCCTTCCCAAGAAAAGTTGATTCCATACAATGAAACATGACACACACACACACACTGTTTGTCTTTCTCACTGTCATAATAACACCGTGAAAGTTTACTTCAGTTCCTCGATATACAAAACTATAATACACCATTTTGAAACTTAGCCTTTTCACTAATTCAGACTGGCTCTTTCTCAATTGTCTGTATCCAGCAGATAATGAAATACACAGCATTTCATGAGTCTCTTCTGTGCCACTGGGCAGAAACCTGTTAATCTGAGATGATTTTGCCTATCAGGAGAGTCTCTGATCAAGTTCAGAGAAAAACGCACGAATATTCAAAGTTGTTTCCTATTGCTCATCTTCAGTCAGTTTACTCTTATGACTTATAATTTTATAAAATTACAATCTTATAATTTATTTTATGTTTGAGTTTCTATCGTGAGGGTGCAAGGATTTAGGTAAGTGCTCAAGGAAGTTATCTGGTTAGGAAGCCAGCAGGAACACCCCTGAGGCATCTGGGTCCCTCGCAAGCGCTCTGGGACCATCCCACTCAGCTTTGCTATTAAGCAGACTGAGTGATTACTATTTCTGCTATTCAGTAACTATGATTTTAGGCAAGTCACCTGCGAGTCTTGGCCCTGGGGTCGGCACAGGGACGAGTAATATGTCTTTCCCACTAGGTTGTGAAGATGAAATAAAATGTTCAGCACCGTCTCCGGCACATGGTAAGTTCTCAATCAAACAGAAAGAGCAATACTAAGCAAATTAAAAGGATCTCAAGTGTTTCGGGCTGGGATTGCGTTTAGAGTTCATGTAGGTATGGTAAGTAGGTGAAGCTAGAATATGAAAGCAATTGGAAAAAGTGATGGGGTCCGTGGACCTCAGAAGACCTTAAACTTATCTATTTATTTGCTTAAACAAAATACCATACATGGAAAACAACACATTTGGGGTCCAAATGTAGCCCTAATTCCTAGTTTAGGGTCTTTGGCAGGTAGAATCTGAAAAGATAGTGAAAAGGAGAATGTTTCAGTGAATGGAATATCTTAGAAAGCTACACCCAAATTTGTAGTAATTATAATGCCTTCCCTAAAGTAGCCACTTGTTAACACATCAGTCTATTTTATTCCTGTGCACCACACCTATCGGTCTCTGACATTCTTCTTTTACATTATTTTTATTTTGGGTCTGCTGATCTCTGGCTAGAATGAAAATTCCACGAGAGCACAGACCTTGCTCCTAAGCCCGGCAAAAGAAGGTGTTCCACAAGTATTTGTTGAATGACTAAAGGAAAGTTATTATGATTTGGTCTTGTGGGTTTCTACACAGTATCATTACTTTCAGATTAGGAATTTCAGTTTCTGAAATTTAACAGATTTATCTTCCGCTTTGAATGAGGACCCAGCTAGGACATCCATGTATGGTAAACAGGTAATTTAATAAAAGGATTCATGTTAATATGAAGAGTTAGTTTCAAAGGTGTTGAAGAGGAACTTGGATTCAGCAACTGTAGGATGCCACTGCCCTCCCATGGGGCTGGAATGACAGAGAGAAGATGCCGTTGCTGGCGGCCTGGACCACCCGACAACCGAGGCCATAACGGCCCACCCAGCAGAAGCTGTGACCCCTGAGGACAGGGCTCTCCGGGGGAAGCTGGACTCCAGAGCCCCACTGGAGGCCAGCTGGCAAAGGAGCCTGGAATCCTAGCTGGCAGCAGTCAGTCTGCCCTGTGATGTAGACAGGAGCAGGGCAAGGGCAGAGAATGGATCTGAATGCAAAGAACAAAGGATCAGCGTGGCCTGTGAGTTTTAAAACATTAATACCAAAGGGGCAATGACGTACTTGGATCTAATCATATGCCAGGGACTGAGCTGGTTCTCTGTTATCTTCCCCCACTTTAAAGGCTTTTGCAAATTCAACTGAAACAGTACTTTTTGGCCCCAAAAACCTACTGAATTTTTGGATAAAATGCATTTGAAAGAGGCCTGTTATTGAACTATTAAGGCCTATGTGACCACGTCTTTCTGACTCTACTTTTGAGCCAACTCTATTTAGTAAGAATGGGAAACCATGTTCAATACTGTACATATTTGAACACACTTCTGAGTCTCTGAGATGAAAGACAGAGAGAGAGAGAGTTTGTGTGTGTAATATTATAACAAATACTTTCAGCATATACACATATTTCAAATTTTTACCTTCACACATGACAGAATAGTTAACAGAAATATTAATCTCTGTTTGGTTTTCCTGTTTTTCTCTCCCTTATTCCAAGAAGGCCTTTGTGTCCCTTTGCCTCAGGGGTGTTTGTAGATCATGGTTTAAGTGGAAGTTGCCAGAGATACTCCCTACCCCCACCCTTCCTGGCTTTTGTTCTCACTGAGGGCATGAAGCTAGGTCAGCACCCTGGGAGGTGAGCCAGGTGAGTGCCCTTGGGGACAGGCGTCGGGGTGAAGGATGACCAGCAGAGTCAGGATAAGCAGGAGTGGAAGCTCCTCTACAGTGAAATGGGAGGTCTGTCTGGAGTCGTGAGGACTCAGCTGGAGTTCCTGGCAAGGGGGCAGGGGGGGCGGGGGAGTGACAAGCCCTCAGCAGGAACAGCCGTGTGACATCCCTCAGGAGGCCAAATCATGCCCTCACCCCCAGCTTGGGCAGAGATTCCCCAGCCTGACCCAGGGAAAACAGAGCCATCACCTGCTTTCAAGGAACTAAAGGGCCTTGAAATGCCACCAAAGGGCCCTTTGGCAGTGGACCCAAGTCCAGAGGGCCCCCTCCAAATGTCCAGGTTCTTCTCTCCAAGGCCCAGGGTTGGGAGCCTCAGTCATGAGCAAGATCTAATTTCTTCCTGCGCTACGGGGTAAGGACTCAGATTTAAATTTATTTCAACTCTAAAAGCAAACAAACAAATAAGTCGATGTGAAATTTCTTGCATCTGTGTATCCTAGTGGAATAACATTCACACCTTAAAAACTGAAGTTGCTGGCACAGAGTTACTGCTCATGTCTTGGGCTTTCATCAGTAGATGCAGCTGTGGAATTGCTGGGAGTGGGAATGGGTTGGTTATATCCAGAATCCTGACCTCAGAGATAGACTTGCTGATGGTATGACAGAACCACGGTAAGATGGCAGGGGTGTCTCTTAGAGTAACTTAGGGATGGCCAATCCCACAATCTCTACAGAGAAGGCACCAGAGCTCCCCAGAGGCCCCGGGTACAAGCAAAAGATGACGTATCTTACAACAGTGTTTTCCAAGCTTCAGTCCTCGTGTACCAGAGTCATGATTCATTTGCCACATCTGTGTACCACCTGTATTAATATTTACTAAATATTTCTCTACATATGGCCTCATTTTTAGTACTTACTTAAATAAATTTATCCTCACCCTAAACAATAATATCCATGAAATCACAAGTTTGGTGTGCTACATGTACACACACATACACTCTCACTTTTCAATACGCATGCCATAAATACAAAATTACTAAAGGACAAATGTTCATCTGTGCACTGCCTGAGATTATGTCATGCTTCATTAAGTGGCATAGCTTAGCACTGTTTGGGAAACTGCATCACACGCATTTCTGTAAGAAATACAGTTGTTCTGGATATTCTGATCGCATTTTCTCTTCCCTTCGATCCCAGTTTCCAGACTTTGACAACTTTCTGATGATGAATGGTCTGACTATAAAATGGTACAGAGAGAGAGAAAAAGAAAGAAGGAGGAGGAGGAGAGGGGAACAGAAAGAGGAGGAAGAGGAGAGAAGCAGAAAGAAAAAAGGAGAAGAAAGAGAAAGAAAAGATGCCCAGGCAAGAGATCCAAACAAAAATATGAATAGCCTAGGAACCTCTATATTTGTGTATGTGTGTGTAAACAACGCGATCACACCAGGAAGTCTGTTTATCAAAAACACGTTACCTCATGAAGGGGCAGTGTTATCCTGAACAATTATACAATGCTGGTCCCAAGCACAAACCTGGAAATAGGATGCATTTATACTCTAATCCTCCAGATTCTTCCCTTGTCGTTCCCGCTGCCACTTGATCTTGGCCTCTTCCGTCTACAGAGACTCACAGCTAGCTGCTCGGCCAGCTCTCCCTCCACCCTTCCCTGCTTACCTTCCTTATCAGCTCAGGAAGAAATTTCTGCAAAACTCTTCCTCTGGTCACTGATATCTCTGGGAACCAAATCCATTAAGATATTTTTGATCCTTACTCATGCTATTTTGAATGTCTGGTGCACAGGAAGGAACCGATAAAAATAGAATTACAATGCCCTTACTGCCAAAGTAGCAAAGGGGCTGATTAAGATTGATGTCTGAATAAATATACAATAGCAGGCCCTACAATTTTAATAGCCTTTGATGGAAGCAGAAAAGGAGTGCAGTTTTCACTGGCTGTATGTGTGTACATTTCTGTTCCCTTACCATGTACTTTTCTCTTAAAATATGGCCCCTCTTTTTTTAAATATTAAAAAGTCATGTAGAATAATAATGATAATAATATAAAATAATGGCTAATATTTATTGAGCACTTACTAGATGACAGGCATGGTTCTAGGAAGTTTACATGTACCAACTCATCCAATCTGCACAACAAATAACCTAATAGGGATGCATGGTTACTCTTATTCCCTTTTTATAGATGAGGAAACTCTGAATCAGAGCTGTAGCAATAGCATAGCAGAGAGATCCAAGTCTAGCCCTGCTTCTCCAAATAAGTACATTAGCATGAGAGTTCCCTAACATCGCTTCTTCCCAGCCTCCTCTGTAGTGAGAGCTATCTAAGATGCAGGTTGCTATGAGGACTGAAGGAGAGGTGTGTAAAGTCCTTCAGAGAGTGCTGGCCACAGAGTAAGCCTCAAAAGCAATGCATCATCATCCGCAACACCGTCATTCCTTCTTCCATATCCTCCACTGATTAGGAAGATATGCTTTCTCTCTCTCTCTCTCTCTGAATCTAATGATATTAAACAAGTAAATTTCAACGCAAGGAACATGGCCTAACCCCTAGGATCTCTCCAAGGAAATGAGCTCGGGCTCGTTGTCATGATGTCCTGGAAGGTACCCAGAGAACTCCACGGGGAGTGCCTTGAGCCCAACTAGAACCACGTCCCTTAACCAGCAGCATTCAAAGTATGGTTGGCAGTCACTTCAACTCAAAGAGCCTCTCTTGCCTATGAGTGGTTATACTTGTGCTTGGTGATTGAATTCTTTCAGCTATCCATTTGAATCACTCTATTCACTTTTATGTTAGCATGTTTCTTTATGTAACTTTATTATTTAATTTCATTTAACGTTTTCCTTTTTGGATGTAAGTAGGATGGTCCATCATGGAGTGGTCAGTGGATAGACAGTTAGTGATTTAAACACAAGAGTTCCTGATTCAAACACAAGAAGTTTTAGAAAACATTCTCCCTTCATTTATCTCCTACCCTATCCATCCAGCATAGACATTCAAGCCAACAACCCCACATGATCAGCAGCAGGCACCAATTAAAAGTAGAGTGCCAACATCCTCATATCATTCACAGCCTTATTTAAATCATCCGTGCTCTGAGCTGCTTGTATCTAAGTTCCAAAAATCTCCCACCCCTCCCAGCTGAGGACCTGGGAGCTTATTCCTTGCACACTCACCCTGCTACTACTTTAGCCCAACACTTGGCACCCAGTGTCTGGTTTCAATGGATGCTTCTCTCTTTGCTTCTTCCCCCACCTCATCCACCTCAAGTCATCCTGTAGTCATCAAGTAGGCTTCCGACCTCTAAGACTCTACATGAATATGCCTCCCAGGACAATGAAAGAAGGAAGCTTGTAGGATGTGCCACATAGGAAGGTGCCCAGCTATATCCAAGACAAATAATCAAACATCTCTCAAAATAGGACTCCTTGGAAAAAGACTCCGTTAATGTTAATGCCCATTATCAGGTTACTGGAATTATTTAATTAGTTGGCAAGCCAGAAATCTAAATTTTTCTCTTACCCTCAGCCCATTGGTCCTAAATCTTTCAATTCTATCTTCTCAACATTCCTGGAGTCTTGCTGTCCTTTTCATCCCTCCTGAGAATGTTTTAAGGAGGATTCTCAACATCTTGTTCCTGAACAATTACAACATTTCTGATTATTGTTCCCAGTCTCAATTCCTTCTCGCTCCCTTCATTTTCGTCTGCTAGAGTTCTTTCCAAAAGATAAATAGAGCTAAATAATTCTCCCACTTCAGACCTTTCCATGGCCTCACCAGAACCGGAAGATAAAGTCCAAATTCTTTCACCTGGCTCATCAGGCCCTTTATGGCCTTCTTACCCTACCACACCCAGCATTTTAGGAAAATGGAATTACTTGCAGATCCTAAATTCTTAATTGCTTCTTTTCATTGTATGTGTGGCTCTTTCCGCCTGAAATATCCTCTTACAGATTCTTCTCAGTCTTCCTGAAGGATTTCCTTACCCACCCAAAGCTGAATCGGGTACTCATCATGTCTGTCTCCAAAGGAATCTTACAAAATTAGCTGTAGCATTTGTGACAATCTGTTAAATGAGCGACTTGTCCTCTCTTTAGTAAGAGACCTATGAGGTCTTCTAGGGTCAGTATTTTGTTTTGTTCATTCTCATATTGCCAGCATCTAGCACTGTGCACTGAGCAGGCAACTCAACAAATGTTCACTAAACTAATGAACAAATGAAATCCAAGACAGGATAAAAATAAGGTTTACCACTGAGAAGGGGCTCTAGAAGGATCCCCTGAGAATGTCCATCTTCCCTAATTTGCTTTATTTTTCTCATGGACCCAGAATCCAAGGATCTCTGAAGGACAATGAATCAGTTTAAAACACAGATTCAGAATAATCTCTATAAACCTCATGCAATCAATTGACAAAAAGCATTTTTCTTTTCAGGGTTGGTAAGGTCAGGTGTGATTCTTGTTAATCGTATATACAATGCCCACCATTTGTGGACTGTATCTGGGTACTTGTACAGACTATGTTTACGCTCCTCAGGTGAAGCATGAAAGCCAAGGGAGGAAAGAACCCTGGGTGCAGTTCAGGATACCGTGAGACAACAGCGATTTTCAACCTGATGCTCATGGGGAGGCTTCAGACATTTGCTCCAAGTACCTTCACAGAGAGCCTCCGAATCTCCTTCTCAGCACACCAAGGACACCCTTCCCAGTATCTAACAGCCTATGCAAATCATATTCAATCTGCTTTGAATGCATCTTTTTTTGTGCCTTAGAATGTAAGCTCCAGAGAGGAAGGACCACACACTCTTACTCATTACTACAGTCTCAGAGTTTGACGCACTAAATACTTGTTCACTGACCCACTGGGGCTCATTTCTTTGGGAATATACATGTTCCTGTACATTCTTCTAAGTTTTCTAATTCTTACAGTCCCTTTACAAAAACCCATCACACATAGGCACAACCAACCTCTTTTTTTTTTTTTTTTTAAAGAAAATAAACACATTTTCACTTCCAAAGATTTTGGAAGAGCACAAAGAAAATTTAAAAATCACTGACACCACCACTAGTTGGAGGCAGTCTTCATATTCTGCACAAAGCTTTTTGGCCCCGCCACTAAGTTGGGACCATAATTTGACTTTTTTCATCCAACAATCTCAGAGAAGAATTTTTTTTCCAACTGAGGATTATGTCCCATTAGCAGGTCATGAAAAGATTTTAGGGACCCGCATTTAAAAAATGAAATACATAATGAGATACTACTTCACACCCATTTGGATGGCTATCATCAAAAAAAACAAGTGTTGGCAAGAATATGGAGAAACTCGAATCCTTGTGCATGGCTGATGGGAATGTAAAATGATGTAGCCACCGTGGAAGTGGTAAGGCAATTCCTCAAAAAATTAAATATAGCATAATCCAGCAATTCCACTTCTGGCTATATACCCCCAAAGAAATGAAAGCAGGGAATTGAAGAGGTATTTATACACCCATGTTCATAACAGCATTATTCAGAATAACCAAAAGGTGAAATCAACCCAAATGTCCTTTGACAGATGGATGAATATACGTACAATGGAATATTATTCAGCCTTAAAAAGAAAGAAAATTTTGATACATGCTACAACATAGATAAACTTTGAAGACATTATGCTAACTGAAATAAGCCAGGGCTTCCCTGGTGGTGCAATGGTTAAGAATCCGCCTGCCAATGCAGGGGACACAGGTTCGAGCCCTGGTCCGGGAAGATCCCACGTGCTGCAGAGCAACTAGGCCCGTGCACCACAGCTACTGAGCCTGCACTCCAGAGCCCGCAGGCCACAGCTCTGAGCCCACGTGCCACAACTACTGAAGCCTGCGCGCCTAGAGCCCGTGCTCTACAAGAGAAGCCACTGCAATGAGAAGCCCGCACACTGCAACAAAGAGTAGCCCCACTCGCTGCAACTACAGAAAGCCCATGTGCAGCAACGAAGACCCAACGCAGCCAAAAATAAATAAATAGAAAGAAGCCAGTCACAAAAGGATAAGTATTGCATGTAAATATATAGGTATATTTCACTTATATTTATTATCCCACTTGTACAAGGTACCTAGAATGGTCAAATTCATAGAGACAGAATGTAGAATGGTGGTTGCCAGAGCTGGGAGAAGGGGAAACGGGAGTTAATGTTTAATAGGTACAGAGTTTCATTTGGGGAAGATGAAAATGTTCCAAAGATGAATAGTAGTGATGACTGTACAACAATATGAATGTACTTAATGCCGCTGAACTGTACAATTAAAAATGGTTAAAATGGTAAATTGTATGTTATGTATATTTTACCACAATTTAAAATATGAAATAGAATAAAGAATATAAAAGTACATCTTATATACAAAGGATAAGATGAAATTTTAATTTCAAGTAAAAGTTTGTGTATATTTATTTTTGATGTAAAACAGATTTTTTATTGTGAGTTGTGGTCAAAAATGTTTAAAACCACTGTTCCAAAAATTATTTTTAATCACTACATGACATTCTATCATATAAATATACTGCAATTTTTAAATCAGTCTCTTGCTTTTAGACATTCAATTCATTTATTTCCTTCCTTCCTCCTTCCCTCCCTCCTTCCCTCACTCCCTTCTTCTTTTTCTTTTTTCTTTTTTTTGCTAATTCTAAGTGTTATTTTGGTTGTTCTAACTTACAAAAGTGATTTTGAATAAGAAATACTTGGTGTTCTTTTTATAACCAGTTTTTGATTGGTAACTGTTTTCTGTAATGTTTAAAGCAGATCAAAAAATGTAAGTCTGTTGGTAGAGATTAAGTATTTATTGCTACAACTTAGTTGATAAATTGATGTTATTGTAAAGCCATATGTTCTGTTAAAGTCTTGTTTGCTAGAACTGATTATCCCTACAGGTGAAACACTAGAATATTTGGAGTGTATGTGGCTTTTTGTTTGGGTTCTTTTTGTTTTTGTTTTTTGTTTTGTTTTGGTTGTGCATCTGCCTTTTAACCCATTCACCAAAATTTACCTTCTTGACAAGCAACACCAATGAAAGTTTCAGAGAAATCTGCATATTTAACATACTTAAATCATATTAGGCAAGTCAGTGGAAAAATGCTCGTGCTGCTAATGGAATTAGAGTGCGTTCATTTTACAGGCTAGTATTTTTAAACTAGAAATCAAAATCTGGCACCTAAGCATGTTAATTGTTTTACTGTACCTTGTGAGGTTTTCACTTGTAAATTCTAAACCAGTATATTTTTTTTTAGAACTGGTTTGTGTACATATACAGTGATTATGGATACTAATTCAATGTAATTTATAACTTTCTATGTCAGTATAAAAATACATCACAGCCTTCTCAAACAGCTGAAGCAATATATTGTATATTGCCAAACTGTCTGGTGAAAGGGTTAAACTACTTCACCTCCTGCACTTTTAGATGCAAATCAGTTTTTCATTTCTGTAATAGAAAATTATTCACATATTTTTACATCATTTGTTTTTCCTGACCAGTATTTAAAACCAAAAGGATATTCTGAAAAATGGTCAACGATTTTTTTAGAAATAGCATCCCAAGCAGCGTGCCTAAACATTACATTGCATATGGAAATTAAAAAATCAAATGTCAAAAAAAAAAAGTTTACATTTTTAAACATAACTCTTTGTATGCATCTCTATTTCACCTCCTGTTATGCAATTTTTTCAGTTTGTTTCTGTAATAATTTTCTGTACCCCACAATCCAACTTCTAACCATAAACATAAAACCCCCTCCTGCCAAAGCCCTCATCCTACTGAGGGAATTTCCTTAGTCCACTTCATGCACCCAGGCCACCATTCGAAGTTCCCAAAAGAAAACTTTTCAACGGCAAGGGCGATGGGCAAATTCCTTCCTCTACAGCCATTGCCACTGTCACTGTCATGTGCAGCTTCTAAGATGCTCCCAATGATCCTACTTCCTGCTATTCATGCCCATGTGTAATCCTTTCCACCTCGGCTAAGGGTACGGGCTGGGCCTAGTGACGTACTTCTAATGAAAATAATATGGTAGGATGATAGGATGTTACTTCTGAGATTAGATTACCAAAAGACCCTGGCTTCCATCTTGCTGGTCCTCTTTTGCTCTCTCTCTCATTCAAACCAATTGCCAAGTTGTGTGCTACCCTATGGCGAGGCCCACATGGCAAAGAAGTGAGGGAGGTCGCTGGCCAAAAGTCAACAAGAAACTGCAAGAAACTGAGGCTCTCAGTCCAACAACTTGAAAGGAACTGAATCCTATCAACAACCACTGAAGTGATCTTCGAAGTGAATTCTACCCAAGTCTAGCCTTGAAATGAGACTATAGCTCTGGACAACACCTTGACTATATGGTCTATAAACCCTTAGCCAGAGGACCCAGCTAAGCTGTGCCTTGATCCTCACCTATAGAAACTGTAAGATAAAAAATGTCTGTTATTTAAGCAACTAAATGTTGTGATTTTTTTTTTTTTTTTACATAGCTATAGGTAACCAGTACAGCTACGTCAGAATCTCAGATTGCTGGACCCATTATAAATAAAGGCATGTGCCACTCCAGAATTTTCAATTCATCATCGCCACCACCCACTGTTGAGAGTGTTTCTAGCTTCCAGTGCCAGAAGCAAAGATACTGGGATGAAAAAATGACCATGGTTCATGAAAAAATAGGCTGCAAGAAAAGTGGGACCAGAAACTTTAAAAACTTTACCACTGGCAAGATATTCCTCTTCTTACCCACATCAGGTATCTTTTGTGTGTGTGTTTGGATGATCAGACTATTATTTTTGTCTGTGGAACATTCAGTCCGCCTTCTTCTGGTAACAGCACATCAATTTTCCTTGGAAAACTCACCTCTATTCCATTGTTAATTCAAGTGGTACAGGTGGGGCCCACCTCACCCCCTGCCTGCCTGAGGAAGGAGCGCATGACTAGGTCTAGCCAATCAGAGCGTTCCATCTTTCTTCCTACACTGACTGGTTTTAGGAAGGACATGTAAATCAAGCTGAGATGGTTAGACTCTCCTGATTGAATATAAAGCTGAACGTGTCAGCAGCCATCACAAGGGAGAGTCTGTCTACAGATGAAGTCAACACCTAAAGACCTAGCCAAGAAATAGAGCTGGATTCCTATAATAATGCCTGGGTATCTGGGTCAAGCCATGCCTGATGCCATCATCTCCATAGACTTGTAAGTTACATGAGTCAATAATTTCCCATTTTTGCTTGAGTTATTTTGAATAGATTTGTTACTTGTAACCAAGAGTTTTAACAAATACCCTCATCCTGCTTTGCTGCTCCAACACACACACACACACACACAAAGCTATGTAACTTGACAAAGAATGTTGCTGATACAAATTGAACTTTTCCTGATTATTAAAAGCAGCAATAGCCTTGGGCTATAAGTTATGGTAAACTTGGTTCTAGAAAGGCCATTCTCTTATATCTAAGATGGACAGATAGTGGAATCTAGAATTTGGGTTGTTTTGTTTAAGAAGATGAACTTCTTCCCATCTTTCTCCTATGTTTTCTCTTATGAAAGAAATAACTGGCATAAATATATCTCATTAGCTCCTTCCTTCCTTCCTCCCTCCTTTCCTCAAATATTTGATTAAACATACCAATAAGTGTTGAATGAAATAAGAAAGCCCCAGAAGACTACATGCAGCCTAATATCCTTTTTAAAATCAACTTTATTTGGATAAAATTTACATACAATGAGCTGTACCCATTTAAAGTATACAATTTGATGGAATTTTTGATATGTATACACATCTGTGATGATGAAACATGACCACAATCAAGACACCAAACATCTCCATCACCCGCCCCCAATATTCCTTGTACCCTTTGCAGTATGCCCTTCCCTCTACACCCAACAGTGGTTGTAAGCAACCACTGATGATCTTTTTGTCAAATTAGATTAGTTTGTGTTTTCTAGAATTTCACACAAATGGAATCATACTTTACATACTATTTTGTGTCTGGCTTCTTTCATTCAGTATAACATTTTGAGCTTCATCCATACTATTGCATGATTCAGTAGTTCACTCCTTTTTCACTGCTGAGTAGTATTCCAATGTATGGCTATATCATACTTGTTTATCCATTCACCTGTTGATGGACATATGGGCTATTTCCTGGGTTTTGTTATTGTGGATAAAGTTTCTATGAATGCTTGTGTACAAATCTTTACTTGGACATACATTTTCATTCGTTTTGGTAAATATCTAGGAACAGAATGGCCAGGTTGTATGGTAGGTGTGGGTTAACTTTTTAAGTAATGGCCAAAAGTTTTCCAAAGACGTTGTACCATTTTATATTCACACCTGCTGTGTGTAAGAGTTCTATTTGTTGCTCCATACTTGTAACTCTTGGTATTGTTAGAAATTTTAGTCACTCTACACAGTGCATTGTGGTATCTCACTGTGGTTTTAGTTTGCATGTACACCATGATTAATCATGGTGAATATCTTCCTATATGCTTAATGGCCATTTGTATATATCTCTTTATGAAGAGACAATTAAAACTTTTGACCATTTATTGGGTTATTTGTCTTCTTATTATTGAGTTGTAGGAGTGCTTCAGATATTCTGGATAGAGATTTACATAATTGTGAGCTTTATATATTGAGAATAATTTCTCCCAGACTGTGGACTGCCTTTTTATTTCTGTAATGGTGTTTTCTGAACAGGAAAAGTTTTTAATTTTGATAAAGTTCAATTTGTCATTTTTTTTCTTTTAGATTCATGCTTTTTATGTGCCCAAGAAATCTTTGCCTATCCCAATATTTTCTTTTAAGTTTTCTTCTAGAAGTTCTATAGAATTACTTTTTCTATTTCAGTATAATATCTATTTTGTATTTATTTTTGTATATGGTGTGAGGTATGAGTCCAGGTTTTCCATATGACATTTATTTGTCCAAGTTGATTGAAGACTACTGTTTCCCCTTTAAATTGCCTTGGCACTGTGTCAAAATTCGTTTGACCATATATGTGTGAGTCTGTTTCCGGACTCCTTTCTCTCTTCCATTGATCTATATGTCTATCTTTCACCATTATCACAGTGTTTTGATTATTAAAAGATTTAGAGTAAGTCTGGATATAAGATAATATAAGTCCACCAACTTTTATTTTTTAATTACTTTTGGCTACTCTAGATCTTTTTTCATTTTCAAAAAAATATTAGAATCAACTTGTTTATTTCCAAAAATCAAAAGTCTGCTGAGATTTTGACTCAGCCGGTAGACTAAGTTGCACCTATGGATTAATTGGGGAAGGACTGAACAGTCTACAAACATAGTATATCTTCACTTGTTTAAGTCTTCTTTAATCCTTTCAGCAATATTGTTTAATTTTCAGTGAAAAGATACTCCAGATCTTCTGTTATATTTACCCTTGCCATTTTATGGTTTTGGTACTATTGTAATTAACATTTAAAAAAATTCATTTTCAATTTTATGTTGTTAGTATATAAATAAGCAGTTGCTTTTTATATACTAGCCCTTTATCCTGTAACCTTGGTAAATTTACTTATTACTTCTTGATTCTTAGAAATTCCTTAGAATTCTGTTGTTTTGGAGATTTCTTAGAATTTTCTAAATTAACAACCATGTCACATGCAAAAAAGAGACAATTTTACTTTTTCCTTTACAATCTTCATTCCTTTTATTTCTTTTTTGTGCTTTATTATACTGTTTAGGGCCTCCAAAAATTGGTGACTAGAAGTGTGAGTCCAAGAACCCTTACATTTTCCTGATCTTAGTTTGAAAGCATTCAATATTTACCATGAACTCTGATGCTAACAGTAGGTTGTGACCCTGTATCAGATGATGAAGTTCCTTTCTACTCCTAGTTGCTGAGAGTTTTTATGAATGAATGTTGAAATTAGTCAAACGCTTTTCCTGTATCTATTTGAAAAGACAAAATTCAAATTAATGTATACCTGGAGAAGGAAGGCGTAACAGTAAGAGAGGGGAAAGCACAAAGACAAACACAAATTATTGTCAGTAGTCTAGTTCTCTGGCTGTGTAGTGTGGGTCAATGGATGTTCACTACATTATTCATAAATGGATAAATAACACGAAAATAATAAGGGATATGCATAGGCCCATGATAACAGTGTGTCATGAACCAAGGACTTTGATAAATTTAATTTTGTCCATCTAAAAACAAACTTTACAGAGTCCTCATCTTGATCCTAGATTCCTGAAAAGTCTCAATACCAACAAGATTCTGAGAAGCTCTGGTCACAGGGTCTATGAAATGGCTTAGGATTTATGAGATTCATTTATAGGTAAAATTTATGGACTATTCGAATTTAGGCACATCTTATACACATGGTTAATAATGAGAAAATCCCCTAAATAATGCTGTCATTTTGAATGAGGAGGATAAAAAGACAAAACCATGCATGTGTGGATTGTTTCTTTGTTCACAATACATACAGGCTGTTTGACCGAGACAGGAAAAGTTCCTGAGGGTCAAGGAATAAGAAGAGAGACTGAAGGTAAGAATGCAGAGGATTCTTAAAAGGGAGAAAACTTCAGCTTGCATGCCTGAAAGCATACCCACATGTCAAGGACCGTGGGACATTTTCCCAGAGGGGACTGAACAAGAAGCCTCTCTGGTCTTAGTATCCTAACCGAGGCTGAATGGAACACCAGGGAATATGCTGGAGGGAGGGGAGCCACTGGCCAAAGGGGTGGAAAAAGTGATGCAGTCAGAGAGCTCCTGCCCATCTCTAATTTTATGACTCTCCGTAAAAAGGAAGGAGAATTCAGACCACTTCAAAATAAGATCACTGGAGACCTGGCTTGGAAGACTGGATCTGATGAGAAAGAAGTTTATAAGGATTTATTTTCCTAGTTGATAGTCACAGACCATGCCAAAAGACACCACCACCTGACTACTGCTTTATAGCAAATATAGGGTAAAATTTTAAACTAATGCAGAATAATTTCTCTGGGAATTGGGAACAGCAGGAGGAGAATCTACAAACTATGTCACTGAGAAATAAAGGCTTTCCTTCCCGACAACCTAAAGCTTGACAAATCATGCCCACGTTTTATTTCTCAGGATGTTTAAAAGAGCACAATAAATAGAAAGCTCTCCTCCACCTGCTTGCTAACTGGTTTGATTTTTAAGGAGAGTGCACTCCCAAGGACAAACCTCTAAAGAAAAAATAAAACACCATTAGATTTCCTTTTCTTTTTTCTATTTGATGCCATTAATAATAAATTGTATGGGTTTTCCTTCCCCAAGGGAAAAAAAATTTTTTTTGTTGCTTTTCACATAAAAACACATTTTAAAAGTTATGCCTTTTAAAAGAACATTAAAAAAAAAAAAGGACAGAAATTTGCTAATTGCTCTAAAATTCAAATCTCCAATCAAACTGAACACTCCCATGGGTGTGAGGAAATAGGGCCTCTTTGGGGGAATGTAATCCTAATTATGCGGCATGAGGCACCCAAGTTTCTGTCAGGAGCAGATTCTGATAAGATATGCACCAAAGGAATCAGGTCTGGACTGTTTCAATGGGAGAGTGTTGGTGTAATGTTGGTATTTAGCTGTGATCTAGAGGCCAGCAAAGGTCAGGCTGGACAAAGCAGAGCCTAATGAAGCTGCTAGTGTCTGGGGTGAAAGAGCCACAAAGCCTTTCAAATTAGCAGCTGAATCCTGACACTCATTAGTGATTATATGTGTGATGGCTGCAACTTAAGTCCCAACCAGTAAAACAGCCTAGACACTCAGTATACACGAAGGAAATAAAGTATGTGCAAAAATAAAGAACCAGAACCTTTCAAATGTTTTCCCTTTTGCATTTTGACATTTTTTTCTTTTTCTTTTCTTTCTTTTTTTATATTAATGACACAACTGCAGTGTTAATTTGGCACTAAAATAATTACCACCGCGACTAAAATGAGACTTCATTTTTTTTAATCAAGGAAGGTCTAGTCAGAAATGGCTTCTGCTAAGTTCTGTACAAGACATAATATACTCTTGGTAACTCACAAAACCAATAAATCAAGCTGAAGCACTTATTAAAGTATCTTACAGCACTAAATTTATCACTGATGACAAATTTAATTTGGGACTCTGACAGTTTGCTCCTTGCTTCAACAGATTATACTTCAACAGATTTTTTTATTATTTTTTTTTTAGAGGGGGCATTATTTCACAAGTAATGAAGGCTGAAATTCACTAGAAATTTTTAGAGATGTAAAAGATGACTTCCAATAGAAAACTGTTTTTCTCCAATAGCATCGCTGTCACTGGGAAAAGTTACACATTAAAATTCTTTTCCAGCAATCTTATCCTTTGCACATTAGAGTTCGCAGAATTTTTTAAATGGTGATAACGAGCATTTTACAAAGCAATTTATAATCATCACTCAGCTCACCCACACTCTATCTCACACAGTTAGGTCAATGCTTGTCCCTTGATAATGAAGATAACAAAATTGAGATACAGAGTTTCCCCCTACCTAACAGGTAGAATAATTTTAATCTGTGCCAAGGTCCTTCAGCACAAGGGAGGGTGGGAAGAAAAGAGCAAGGAAACTCACAAAATCGTATTGGGTCTTCTTATAATCCCGCAATATTGGGGCTAAAAGGATGCTGTTCCCACTTTAAGTTATCAAAAGAAAATTACATGTAAACACACATAAAATTATTATTAATAGGCAGCCTTTGCTGCACACCATACTTCTCGACTATAGAATATAAATGATGCTTTATTTTCTGTTCCAGTCAACTGCACTGTGCACTGTATCCTACAACACAACAAGGCTACACAAGTTATATTTTCTGTAAACTTTTCCTCTTCCTAAAACACATCTCTACAATCCTACATTAGCATTTTCTTGTTGTCTTTTCAAATGGTATTTTCTCTCTTGACAATGCAATCAGCATATAAAAACCAAATTTCACTCTCTGGTCCCATTTAAGGCAAACCGAGCAGCCTGAACCACAGCCTAACAAGGAGAACACATTAAGCTCTGGAACAAAAGCGTCCAAGTAGACCTGTTTTGCAGGCTGATTAATAGAAACAAGCTCCAAGGACTAATCACAAGTCGAGCCCTGTTTTGCAGATTAATAGAACAAAGACACACAAGAGGAGGGGAGGGTACAGCACTGGAATACAAATAAGCAAAGGTAGGCACCAGGCTTTCCTTGACTGAAGTCACATCCTGTAAAGCCAGACCTACAGACCCAAGTCACACAGGGGGGTGAATCAAAAATGCAGCACCAAAGAGGGCTGGGTTCCATCAGTCACCCCAGCACCAAATGAGCCATCTGGGTTCCACCTTCTTTGGGAGAGACTGATTTAAAAGAGGAAACAAAAATTTTCAGCAGAATGAAGCACAGCTCTGGTGCTTTCCGGGAATCTTTCCATTTCAGCAGGGCACACACAGAACTTGTTGATGAGGACAGACACCCCCCCCCATCTTTGGCAATGGCCTGTGACACAGGTAATCCCTGAAGTGTGTGCATATGTGCAGGCCCACAACTCTGCAAGAACTAGATACACAACGACGGCACAAAGTTAGAAAAAATGAGAGAGTCAACGTCCAAACTACCCCTAGCATACATCTTACAGCTAGAGAATGTGGCCTTTTCTTCTGACTGTAAAAATAAAACTTACCCACTGCAAGAACACATAAAAGTCCCAGACAAGTAGAATGAAAGAAAGAAAGAACAATTCATAAGAGAAAACTGTTGTTATACTTGTGGTGTATTACCTTTCGGTTTTCATTTTCTCTATATATGTATATACATTTTTTTGTGATGCTATTGATACCTCTGTATATTTTTGGTGGGAATATAGCTTGTGAAAAGCTTACTGCTAAATGTAAGAAGAAAAACATACCATTGCTCTCTGATGTCTGATGCTAATTCTTGAATGACCAAAACCAGGTGAATGGATGAATTTTCACTGGAATTGTAAAGCTTTTATTCATGTGAGTGTCCGATTAACTGAAGAGAATTTACACAGCTTGGAAAACATAATCTTTAGGAATTGAGATGTCTACTTTTTGCATGATTTCTGCCCTTGATATTCTGTAATAGCTATTTTCCTTTCACCTTTTTTTTTTTGTTCTGTTCTTACTTGTAGAAAACCCAGAAAGACAAGTTTTTTTGGTCTCATTCACAAGAAGAGTTATTTGAGTCAATGGACAAAGAAAATGGATTTTCTCTGGCATATTTGTATTCTGCTCTATCAGTAATCCAATGATTCTGTTTATTGCAACAATCAACAAAGTAAAAACACATTTATAATGAAAATCATAAGTATCAACAGTTACAAAACCTCAGAACTGACTTTAGTGTATGGTTAAGCCTGTGGTTTACAGGCCAGCCAAACTTCAAAATTTCCAAAGAAGTGATCCTGTTTCTCTCAGGCTTTTCAGAACAGAGTTCAAACTCTACAGAGGCAATTTCTGTAACAAATAACCTTAAAAACCAATACCGTCCTTAATGTCAGATTTTCCCTTTAAGAGTAGTACTTAATGGCATATATGGTGTGTTTGAATGTAGGCAGGCACTTCAATACCCTGAAAATTCCCTCACCTCTCCTGGGCCTGCCTCTGAAGCTGCTCTGTAAGCCAGCAAACCACACAGAATTCGCCTCTGGTAAGAGCTATTTAAAAGCACAAAGGTCAGCGCCAGCATTATATGTACACACTTAGGTCTCCCGTTTTTCATATTCATTCTGCGGGACCTACAGGTAAGTACTTCCCTGTACAGAATTACTACATCTTTTTAAGGGAGAAGCTGAATTTGGGTAAGAAAAATAACTAGTCTTTGCTGTTTCATCTGAAAAATCGGGAAGCATTAAAAAATGTTTAGTAACAAAGGCATCATAAACACAGCCTAAAATCCTCATTCTCAAGTGCTTCCTACGTATTAATATATTTAAATATAAAAGCAAAACTCACGAATTTGAGTTGAATTTCTTAAACAAATGTCCTTTCCACAATTTCTCCCCTTAAGTCATAACACCCAAGGAAAGAAAAAAAAAAAGTGGGGAGGTGGCTAATAATAGCCCAACAGCCTATTTCCAACTAGTTTTTCCATCACCCATTTCTGATTAGGTTTTAGTCTAGCAGCTTTTATTTCATTCTGAAAAGATCAAAGCAAGAAGGTTTTTCTATTAATTCTTGATTCAAAATGAAAATAGAGGCCCCAATTATGGCCTAGTGATTTGAGGGGTTGGACTTTTAAATCAATAAGACAATAAAAACTTTTTTTCCCCCTAGTTTCTGTTTTTGATAATCCTATTTCTGGAATTATGATGCTTTAAGCTACTTCCCATTGTTTATGGAGCCTTGTGTGGCACGGAAAGTCAGCACACCTTACTGGATTTAGAATTAAAATTGATATGTCCCATCATTTCAATGCATAAAGTAGCTTGAAATGTAGTGAGAGAAACAGTCATCTCCAGTTAAAAAGCCAGGCAGGCATCAGAGGCACTTAGTTTTATGTGCCATCATTTTGTACATCGTATGTAAAAGAAGTTCGTAACAAATTTTAGGAGAAGATGGAAAATCAGTGTGTCAGCTCTGACCTCTTTTTTTTCCTTTACACACATAGCATTGGTTTTACTTAGTCTTCAATGTTGATTTACTGTAGGTTCTATGAAATTTTAGCACTTTTTTTTTTAAATTAAATTAAATTTAATTTAATTTTTATTTTTTTAAACATCTTTATTGGAGTATAATTGCTTTATAATGGTGTGTTAGTTTCTTCTGTACAACAAAGCGAATCAGCTATACATATACATATATCCCCATATCTCCTCTCTCTTGGGTCTCCCTCCCACCCTCCCTATCCCACCTCTCTAGGTGGTCACAAAGCACCGAGCTGATCTCACTGTTAGCACTGTTTTTTAAAAAAAATGTGATCCATCCTAAACCCACCATGCCAGACATTAGGTTTTATATACCAGGTGCTTCTCTTCATTTATTTTTCATTTTTTGCTGCAAATTTCGTACTTGGACATTATTAGTCACAGTAATTGTATTTACACTTTAACCTAGCTGATCTTTTCTAATATTTGTGCCAAACAATCTTCCTATATCCTCTCCTGAATTAAAGCAGATTTTCAAACTCATTTTTTCTGCTCTTTACAGAATGCAGACACATTCTGCTAATCCAAAAGCTTTCCGATTTGCCACTAACTTCCTGTTTGAGCAGCCCTCACGGAACATTCCACTTTCAATTTATAGTTCCCATCCAAGATTACCTTTATTTTTTTCCTGGGTGAAAACGCAGTACCGAGCGTTACTCATACATTTAAAATGATGCTCCATGTAAGTGACCTTAAAATGCCCCATATGTCTTCATTTAACAGACATCTATTCACTCTTCCACGTCCTTTGACCACATGCTGCCGATATATGGGGTTCCTTTCCTAAATGGTTTCCACTTATCCAGATCATTAGCAACTTGCCGTGCAATGAAACCATACAATGTTTGCTTTTAAAAATTCTTTTCTCTCCCCATCTCTCTCACATACACACACACATAGGGGTAACTATTTTCCTAGACTAAGTTTTTTATTCACCTCCTTTCTGTCCCTTTTTGCTTCTCCCCTTCCACCCTGATATACCATCATAAAAAAAGACAAGAACACAGACAGACAAACAAACAAAAATAGCCATCACAAAACTACACAACTATTACTTGCCAGGGAAGAAAATAATATTTATTGAGCATTTACTGAGTGCCAGGAACTTAACATACACGATCGCATTTTAATCCCACGAAAAATACACAGAGCAGTGAAAAAATTAAGGCTTTGAGGTTAGACTTCCAGTTCTGTTACTTAGGAAATGAGTGTCCTTGTGTAGTTATTTAACTTCTCTATTTTCATCATAAATCATCATTCAATTTTATCATCTCCCAAGTGGGGGAAATATTACTTTCTTTACAGGGTGGCTGTGAGGCTTAAAAACTATTTCACGTAAAATACCTGTATGTGGGTGATGCTCAAGGAATAGTAGTTGTTGTTCTTTGCATACCCATTTCACAGATGAAACTGTGGCTTAGAGATGAAACAACTTGCTTAAGAAGGTAAGTGAGTTCTAAATGATAAAACTGAGACACAAGCTCGCTGGGGACAGCTGCTTCTAAAGGCTAAAGCCTGCGGCCTCTATACACACACTGCTTCCCCCGACAGTGGGTAGAACAGGGCTGCAGCTGTTTAAGCTATGTCCAGCCTGGGGATCAGACCTTTCGGGGGGTGTCTCCCTGCTGGGGAGGTCCAGCCAGAAGTTTGTTAACCTGAGGAACTGATGTTTTAAGGAAAGAGGGAATCAGCAAGAAGAGCTCAGCCAGTTTCAACAAACCCTTCACTGTCAGAGGGATGTCCCTGAGCACAGCATGTTTTGTCCTGTCTCCCAACAAGCCTCCCACGGGCATACAGGTGACTCTCTGGGAGGCTGAGTGACATCCTTTGATGGCCCTCTTACAGAGCAGCCTAGAAGGGCACAGGGCCTCTCCCCTGTCGAGCGCAGAACACAGCATGGCTTTGATCACCGTGACTCTGTTGTGAAACAACTCTGGCAGCAGGCAGACTCACCAAAAGGGGCAAAGGGGTGACCCGAGGCCATGCAGGTGAGGTGCCCGGCAAAAACGGAGCACTAGGTAGAAGTGGCAACCTCCAAGCTGTGGGCTCCGAAGCCCATTCACCCTCACTACGGATCATCAGGAGGACTGAAGGAACCTACCTGGGTAGTTACCTGGACTTCCTTGTGAGCACACCTGAGCTATAGGGTAAATGTATGCAGGAAGGCAAAGCAGCAGCAGTGCCTGAAACCTGGCACATATGGGTCACAACTGTCAAAGGGACGCCAGTGGGCTCACCACCTGGTAATATCTGGAGAAATTCACATTACACTTAAAATTCAAAGGATTAAATAAGAAATACGTGTTTGCCAAATAGCTTGAAAATAAATGGTACAGAATCTGTATGGCTTTAATTCAACTCAAAGAATTCAACCATTGAGAAAAGAGAATACTACATGTTTAATAACTGGTTTCTAACGTCCAAAGGACATTCTGAGGGCCCACTCGGTTTAGCTTCCAACCAAACTCACACTTTACACTGGCTGCTTTTACTGTAGCTTGAAGACGTAGTCTCCAAATCTAATAGAAATTTCTGTAGCTACTCAGAGCATGGGGATAAGGCAAATGAGGTACAGAAATGACAATGAAGAGTCTTAAAATACTGTTGGAGCCTTTCTTTGAAAATTCTCACTGCCTTCTAGGTAGGTCTGTCCCACCACTCCCTCTCCTCACCTTTATTAGACCGTGCTCACGTGGAGAGAGGCCGTGCACTCTACCTTTCCGAATGTTCGGGAAGGATCTAGACATGTTCATGAAGAGCTCATGGACATAGGTTAGTGCTTTGGTTCCACTTTGTTCTACCATCTCTAGCTGTCCTTGCAGATTCATGGCTATGCTCGATCTTGTCTCGGAAATATTTTTTCTTTTGCAACTGGGTGTCTCATAGATGTGGACCTTCAGTCAGGCAGCCACAGACACATCTTTACCACTACCACCCTCATTCATTCATTCAGCAGAAATGGACCGAGCACCCCCTGTGTGCCAGGCCCTGGGCTGGCCTAGGGTATGCATGGAGAACAAAGCTGACAGGGTCCCCGCCCTTGTGGAGCTTAGAGCCACTGTATCATCTCCTTCCCTCCACCAGCAGCAACTCTGGGTTAAAAAGGAACCTGTCAGTGTAACATGAGAAAATGAAAGAACACCCAGCAGCGAGCCGGCAGGGTCTCATCGTGGAAGTCCAGGTCTGCCTGGAGCATGGTGTATGGGTCCACACCAGCCCGACTTCCGTGGGGAAGCACGGTCAGCACTTCCTTCTCGGTGCGTGTGCCCGCGGCTGCCGTCTCTCTCAGCTGCTCCTTGGTGCTTCAGAGGAAAATAGCCACGTGCACCTGATACTTGCCCCTCTGACGTGTGTGCAAAGGAAATGGAAGTTGTCGCCATAGAGCAGAAATACCAGAGGAGCCGATCCGTGTCTTATGACGCACAGGTATAGATCCTCATTTTTTAAACCCTAGGCTCTGGAGCACACCATGCAGAAGATCAGGATGATTCTTTTGTTCTGTCCCCCCAACATTCCCATTGTCCCCCCCCCTTCAAGCACCCCATCACTGAAGCCTGAGAGCTCCTGAGAGGACTGGCCTGGATTTCTGTGTGTCCTTTTTGCAACTAGATGGGAACAGCCACGGCTTCTAAGTGGCCACTTCCTGATTTGCCTCAGGTCAAGGAATAGAGTGACATGTGCGGTTACTAGGATATCCCGGCTCAGCCTCAAGAGCTCAGCAAAGGAAGGCTGGATTCTAGTCCTATTTCTCCCCAAACTAACTTTGGGCAAGTCGTCTTTTCTGCCAAAAGCTCGATCTTGGTTTCCTCTGTCAATAGGAGGCAACACGAGGCAGCACTGTCACGACATACAAGCACTTGTAAATGCTGGCTATTATTAATAATTATTATGAATACATGCCCTTTGCCTTTTAATTGTTTAGAGTTGGTTTTAAATTTTAACTATTTAGAATTGTTGTGAAGCCCAAAGGAGATAACACATGTGAAAGTTCTCTAAGTGAAATATATCACCCAAATAGAAGTTTATTATCGTCATTTGCTAATTGAGTTGGTCTCTCAGAATGTGCAGGCAAAAATTTAAATTATGCCAATGGCTGATATTAAGCATAACTGAATGCCCAGGAACACTTCTATACCCCCCTCCACATTCGTCTACACGACCACCACCAACACATCAGCTAAAGGCACACGACAAGCAGGCGGAAAGGTATGAGTTGCATCCAACGTTCTAAACTCCACATAAACCAGCTTTTGCCAAGGTATGTACTGATATGGCTAGCAATGGGAGGTAGGAAGCAAGCGGACAGGGTTTGCTTTCTCCTTTTCCAAATAAACAGCGCAGTTGTTAAACCAGAAATGAAGCTGATCCCGTGCAGCTTTCAGAGCAGTCAGCTGCATTCTGAAGCAGGCGAAAATGTAAACAGAGCCTGTAATTCTAGAGCAGGACAGACCCGCCACAGGTTTCAGAATGGGAGAGTCCGTGGGCCTCACGCCAAGAAAAATGAAACGTTAGCCTGGGCCCTGGAACAGAATCATGTAGAAGGAGAGTGCGTATTTGTTTAACACACACACACACAGACCTGTTTCTGTGCCGATACCTTCCTGAGCCCTCCTGAATAAAAGCTGGAATCCCTGAAATCGTGGCACAGAATCAGTCTTGTTCGTACAGTCCTGTTCTTTAGCGTGAAAGGACTTTCCTGCTGAACGTGGAGATGTTTCTTTCTTTTCTTCTTCTTCTTCCCTTTTTTTTTTTTTGGCCCAAGTTAATTACAAAGTATGACTAGAAAATAAAATAAATGAGCCCATTCCACCCATCCCCAGATCTGAATTCCATCATGAGTGGCCAATTGGTTTTCTCATCCTCTCACTCAATATCTGCTGTTAATTTTTTCGCTACTGCAAGAACTTGAAGACTGTCAGCGAAACACATGATGCATTACAAACCTTATAATTGGAAATAAAAACATCTGAAGCTTTCTGACAGGGTAAACTTACAGTACCATTGTGCTGATCAGAACAAGGAAACGTGAGCAACCTTGTAGCTGTTTGGATGCAAACACAATTATAGAGGCTGCAGAGAGTGGAAACAACGCTTAACTCCCACTTTGAAAAACGCTGAGAAAATTACATCTGAACAAATGGACAAACTCAACATGTTGATGATCCAAAATGAGGGGGAGAGAGGAAGGAAAAAAAAAATATCCTGCACACACTTCCTTTGAAAATGCAGCTCAATGGACTTTCTCTTGCTATTTCAGCCATTTTAGAATTACGCTGCCTAGGCTCGATCTAATTTTCCTGCTGCAGAAGTTAAGGCACTTCCTCTACAATTACTAAATCTGACAAATTACACCTGGGTCTACTCTAACATGAGAAAGTGTGCTCTTTGTTCCTGACCCCTTGGTCAGCGTAGAGATCAAATTCCTGGACATCGGAAAGCCCCGCTCATATTCATTAAAAGCCACAGGAGACTAGCTCTGCGTTTCTGTTCAGGAGGGGAACAAGGTGCATTGCTGAACAATACAACTGCCACACTCAGGTTGGAGCAAGACGGACTTTTTACTTTTTGTGGCTCGGCTACTGATCCGTTTGCACCTGGATTTTTTTTTCTACATAAGCATCTTAGTAGCCAAAGAGCAACTGAAATCAGAAAAAAGAAGGGGCTAGTCGATTTTTAAATGCCCAGTCCCACGAGTGAGTTTATGGAAATCTACTTGCACTAAAATGCTGGCTACAGATCCAGTAACCAAAAATACAAAGATGATTTCAAAATGCCACCTCCCCTCCACCCTGACCAGACAAGCGGTGAATTAGCACAAATATCAGTGGCTGGTATTTGACAGATTAGAATTTTGTCTCCTCTTTCTGACCACAATCAGCCTTTGGAAAAGACATTTTTGGGATCAAAAGCTGAAAGTGATCACAAAAGGAGATCAGGAACCACCTCGGTGGCAAAAAATCAACACAAGGGATACAAGAAATCCACGAGCTGTGCTGTTATGAGAGCAAAGTCCTGGGCAGATCTAACTGCTAGGCCACACAAGACCCTCTTCTGTCCCCCAGAGAGGGAGAGAAAAATGTAATAGGAGAAGTTAAGAAAAGCTGTGACTGAACTGTTAGTCCCATGACAATACATCACGCCTGACTCCTTTCTTCACGATTCTTGGAAGAACGAGGTGGCGAAGGAATACATACAGAAGCCACAGAACCCAGCGGAAGGCCTCCTGAGGCCGGGCTGCCCCTTGAGAACTGGTCAACTCTTGCCTTCCTTCCAAGGGAGCACCTTTCTCCCAGGACAAGGCACCCCATGCACAACTTCTTCAGTGTAGGCCGTTGGATTTTCCCAGACCCATCGAACTACATCCAAACCCTCTTCTTTGCAGATCTAATAAGCATGACAGTGTCCTCCAATTGCAAACACACATGAGTGCTCAGGATTGTTGTAAGTTATTTTCCACATACAAGTTCCTCCTAAATTGTAAGTTAGGAGACACTGCGTTAATTCTCTCGGGTCTTTAGGAAGCTTTCAGCGGTGCTACAAGTTACAAACATGTAATGAATAGGAGCTAATATACCTTGTTTAGAGTGAAACTGAGTCACAATCTACATTTTGTAAATACATGAGTTAATAAGCTCTCTCCCTGGTCAGACGGCAATTACTTTAAAAAAATATATTTTTTTGATTGAAGTCTAGTTGATTTACAAAGTTGTGGCAATCTCTGCTGTACAGCAAGGTGACTCAGTGATACACGTATAGACGTTCTTCTTTTATATTCTTTTCCATTATGGTTTATCACAGAGATGGCAATTACTTTTGAGAAACCTGTGACAGGATGGAAATCCTTAGTATCAAGGTTCTTATTTTGATTTCTGTTTTTAAATGAAAACCACTAGCAATATCAGTAAATCAGAACTTAATATTCCCTCCAGAAAAGTTATAGGAAAAGCATGGAAATCAAAGTTAAAACCGTTCACATTATTTTGGAGTTGGAGGATCTAATGGGTTACTAAGCAGATGTCCACCTATGTGTGAATCTTAGGATGGAAAATCCTTATTTCTCATAGGAGAAGAGTAGCAGCTCTAGTATAAATCACCCCCCCCCCCGCCAGATTTGCTTCCAGTCAAATTCTTAATAGTGAAAGAAGCTAAAAATTGTACAAGATATTAAAATAATCAAGCATGCCCGCAAATATGTATGCTCTTTAAAGATTCTAATTTTGGTGACTATTGAAGTGAGTGGCATCAGAGAGAAAGTGGGGCAGACCTCACTACCCCTGTTTTACAGAATAGAGAAGGGATTTGTTGTGCAATCAGCAGAGACTGAACTAAGGCTAGAAGCCAGCCCATCTGACTCCTAGTGCAATTGTCTCCATCTGAAGGTGGACAAAGGTATAAAGTACATTGGAAACACCAACCCTACTACATCAGTAATAGCTAACACTTATCCAGTACTTACTCCATGCCAGGAAGTCTTCTGCATGCTGTGGATGCATTAACTCACTTGTAACAACCATGAGAGAGAAGTAATATTGCTATTTCTCACTTTAGAGATGAGAAAACGGAGGCATGGAGACATTCAGAAAAATGCCCAAGGTCCCACAGCTGAATAAATAAGTAGTAGAAATGGGAAAATCTGTTCTCCTTGCATAGAAATGCTAACATAGGCATTCCTAAATCAATGTTCAGATTACAGCAGTTCTGGGAATATTAATTTTTTAACTATTTTAATTATTATTTTTTTAATATTAATACTAATTTTCATCATAAAAATATGATGAAATTGCAATTTCCTTTTCATCAACCCCTGTATTCTTGGTCAAAAGACAAAGTATCAACAATTCCTATGGGTGAGACAAATTCCATTTAAAGATCTCCCTCATTGTAAAAAGAAAGGAAATAGTTCAAACTTTCTAGAAATCCCAATAAACTGTGTGTGAAAAACAACTTCAGGGTAACATTTTAGAAGACTAATGCTGCGTGTTTTCTTGACTTTACCAGTTTCTCCAATATTAAAATAAAAAATTGTGAATGAGATCAATCCAGTTCAGACATAAACTTTGTCCGAAGTTTGTACCACCACCAAAACCAAATTATGCCCCATCACTTCGCATATTTGAACTACTATGATTTGTTATTTCTTGAGATGCTACACGATCTGCCTCGGAATCCAAATGCACTCCCTCATGCATCACAGCCATAATCTGGTTGAGCTAAACCCTATCCTAAACAGATCTGGACCTGCTCAGATAATGGAGGAAGCTTGCTGTCATCACACCAACAACCATCAATCCAGGGAATCTCTGAAAGTCCTGTTTGTTCAGGAATGGGCTTAAATGTTCTAGGCGCTGAAGATTTTTCAAAAATCATCTTAAATTATTGAAAAAATCATCTCAACTCCATGTAGATCTTCTCTGCCAATTAGAGGTCATTCCTCAACTACTGCATAGTCATTAAGAAGTGAGTTGTGGGGCTTCCTTGGTGGCGCAGTGGTTGAGAATTCGCCTGCCAATGCAGGGGACATGGGTTCGAGCCCTGGTCTGGGAAGATCCCACATGCCGCGGAACAGCTGGGCCCGTGAGCCACAATTACTGAGCCTGCGCGTCCGGAGCCTGTGCTCCGCAACAAGAGAGGCCGCGATAGTGAGAGGCCCGCGCACCGCGATGAAGAGTGGCCCCCGCTTGCCACAACTAGAGAAAGCCCTCGCACAGAAACGAAGACCCAACACAGCCAAAAAAAATAAAAATAAAAATAAACAAATACTTTAAAAAAAAAAAGAAGTGAGCTGTGAAGCTGAAAAAGCTCTCTCTCTCCTGCCCTTTACCCAGAAATGCTGATATCGACATCCTACATTACCCCAAGATCAGCTTTCAGATTATTGTTTGATAGGACTAATTTCTGCTGTTTGTTCTCTTGCCCTTTACCACCTTGTCACATATAAAAAGCACTAATTGACGTGCATTCATAAAGCTGGATATAAACACAGCAGATTATAACCACCAATTACCACAGCACTACCACCGTCACCTCAGGCATACCATGTACCCTGCAGCCAGACTCAAGTTAGCATGCTACCACTTAGAATCCGTGTGATTCTTGAGCAGTTACTTAACCTTTCTGTGCCTGAGTTTTCTCATCTGCCAAATGAGAATCACAATAGTGCCTGTCTCTTAAAGGTAGTTTGAAGAAAATGAGATAATAGGTATAAAGGACTTTTAGTGCCTGACATTTGGTAAGTACTCAATTAAGAGTTCAGAATCACGGTCAGGTTGATTTTAAATGGAAATATACTTCCTGTATCCACTTAGCAGTCCTTCTGGATACCAACTAGTAAAGCTAGAAAACCAAATTACAGGAAATATCTCAACTTTCTCTTTTACAGAAGACAATCCAAACTGTTGAGTGGGGTGGCCAATCTGAATTCACTCTGTCCTTTTCCAGCCTTATCCGCAACTCCTAAGGCAGGACTGGGATACTTTTCCAGGTTAAGTGAGTAAAGGTTAGTTTTTCTGCTCTATATACACATAAGGCTCTCAAAAAGTAAGAAAGCAAATAAATAAAAATCCAAGACTCCTCTGCTACTGATCTTCTGATCTAACACTCCCATTTTAGAGATGAAAAAACTGGCTCTAGAGGCTAAGTGACTTGCTCAAGTTCACATAAATATCTCGTGGCAGAGCTAAGGCCTGAAAAATGGTAATTGTTATTCTAAGCAAATCACCAGGCGCTCTTCTCAATCCATTGCAAACATCACCTAATTTAATCCGCATAATAACCCTCTAAAAGTAGGTATTATTTTCACTGTCGTAGAGAAACTGAGGTTCCTTCTCTATGAATTAACTTCTTCAAAACCAGACAACTGGCAACTGATAGAACCAAGGTTAAAATGCTTCCTTGTCTGGTCCCAAGGAATACGCGCCTGCTTCAAGTTTTCTAGAGCTGAGAATTTCAGTACTGAGAATTCTAGAACTGAGCTCTCAACCGGTAACTTCCAAACTGTCTGTGCTTCAGTCTTGTCTGGGGAGCTTTAAAAATACAGGTCACTGGGCTCCACCTCAGGAAGGAGAATCAGAGTCTCAGGGGGATATGGCTTCAAAATCTGTATTTCTTCCGAGTTGGTCAGGTGATTCTGATGTGTAGCAAGATTTGAGAAACTCTAATCTAAGCAAGATATTTTATGAGTGCTTCCAATGTAAAACGAGAAGGAAACGAGTCACGTAGGCTGATGGAATGTTCAGAGTGGCTGAACCTGCGTGAAGGGTAACACGGTGACCTTCCACCAAATCCTTCTGTGTCCCACAGACACACATGCAGCCCCGGTCACACAAACAGACACGTATCTACCAAAGCCATGCTCCCATTGATCTTGCCTAAAGAAATCTGCATCACAATGAAAACAACAAGCATCGTGTTTTGCAGCAAGCAGTGCCAAAATATGTATTATGTTCTAAATACAGCCAAAAGGTTTCTCTTCATCTTTATCCTTTTGGTTTAAGGCACCTAAGCCGGAACCATGCTTTCTGAGTGCTGAGCTAAAAAAACAGAGGGGAAGACTGTTGGAATGAACACTTACCAAGGTGCACCATATATCCTGAATCCCTTCACTGTTACCTCCGAGTCTTGTAAGTAAATACTGTTTGTCAGGAGGGACTGAACGTTGTCAAAGTCCTCTGGTTTCAATTTGGACACAGAGGGGAAACGGTAGTAGTCCTGTTTAACAAGGTCTGCCATGAATTCCTTATCAAATGTCAGTTCATGATTCCCAGCAATCACTATTTTATATTCATATGGCAGGTTTCCTGAAATAAGAAAAAAAAAAGCACCGATTAGCACGTTCATTTCCCATCATGAAGTACAACAGCAGAGACTGTGTGATTAGCAGACAGTATCCCCAAATGATATAGCTCATGCATTCCTTTATATTTCCATGGGAACCAAAATTTATGACTACTTTTTTATGCTAACAAAAATGACAATAAACGGGAGATAGGAAGCTGCTCAGAAGCTCAAAAGCTACTAAGGAGACATTAAGTTTGCTAGTTCCATTTCCCTTTTCTGTCTGCTACAGATTCACTGTGATGAATCCACACTGTGATGAATCCATACTTTATAATTATCCAGCAAAAAGTACTTTAATCACGAGCCTTAAAAAGGTCTGGACTTGGTTTTGACCCTTAGAAAATAAGCCGACCAACTATTCTTAACAACTCAGATAACTGCTAGATTTTTTAGTATAAGCTTCATACAAAAGACATGGCATAGCCAAGCATTTCACAATTTACATAAATGAAAGGAACTACACAGTACAATTTCATATGGCAAGTTAAAGTTTACCTTTTGGCTTGCGAATAAAAAGAACATTAAGAATGGCCCCCTGATTAGAAGGCTAAATTTCCTCCCATTGGGATGGGAGAAGAAACTGTAAAGCTTAACCCCTTTTTAATATTTATGGTATGGAAATGTGAGTTCTCCATGTGTGTTTTTTATGCAGAAGTTTCCCGATCAAAATGAGATAATTCTGGGAAGAAGAATGAAAGCTATAAAGGAAAACCCAAACACCAGACTTCTGCATAGATTTATAATGTTTGAATAAAGTACGGACCATACATATTAATAACTCACCGTGATGCTATAAGAACCAAAATCCAAAGGGAGATAGTGCCGGGCAGCTGCCCCCATCCTGAAATTAATGCTTTTTCCTCTTCTTTGTCATTATCCATCCCTCAAGCCTCACCACTGGGCAGCTGCTCGTTTTATTTTATTTCATTTTATTTTGAGGAGGAAAAGGGCGGGACAACGGTGCCTATAATTCCAGCTTCCTGAGACTCCTAGGTCCAATGCAAAATTAATGTTTCCTGCTATTCCAGGAAGAATGAAAGTTACCACTAGCAGGAAATTGGATACATTTGTTGTAAGAATTGGTCCTTACCAGCAAGCCAGAATCAATGATTCAATTAATGAAGCTTATAGTGGGGGAGAGAATTATATTGTTTGGAAGGGAAGGCAAGTTTTGTCATTGGCCCACTTGGATTTCAGCAATGCAAATTGTAAATAGTATTAAAACTGTATATATAGCATGTGGGTTAAGGGCGAGACTTAGAAGAGAGGTGAAAGCAGTCAGAAAATAACACTGCAGAAAGATGAAACCGAAAACATTGTGACCAAGCATCAATAGATATCCTTGATTATTAGCCCACAATGCTGTGTGAAATGCCTTTGGCCTCAGTTATTTGCAAGGCTACAGTGAAGAGCTCATAGAAAATAGGAAGCCTCTCTTAAATGCATGCAGAGCTTATAATCTGCACTAGCATAAGGCAATAAGACTGTGATGTATGTTGCAAGCTACTTGGATAGAATGATGATATTTTGTACAATTCCCTGCACTTAAAATACGGATGAAAGATCTATTAAGGAGCCTGCAAATTCCCAGCACTGCACACGCTGGAAATTTTTGAGATGCCCCAAAATTTCAACATCATGGCTCTGTGAACACACTGGCCTGATACTGCATTCCCAGACTCACCTGTGCTCCCAAGGCTGGAACGGGCTGAAATGCTTTCCTGGACAGTAATCTGCTCCAAGGCAGGTCCTACCTGCGTGAACCTTTGAGCAACTCTATTTGTACAAGTCATGCTTTAGCTGCTGGTCCTCCTTTAATCATTCATGATGATGGACTCGGTGTAAACCCTGTCTTTATGTACCACTGCTCTTGCAAGAGGCCTTGGCTTCTTGTTTTTTCCATTTCAGAGCTTTGGTTCAGGGATGGAATGGGTAAGACTGGGAAACAAGGTGAAGGAAGTACATTTCTCCCCTTCAGATCAGTTAAGAAAAAAAAAAAAAAGTAAAACTGCTGCAAAGTAAATCTTTCTCAGGAAGACAGCCTCTTCAGTATCTTTTAAATCAAATTTTGGAGACTCAGCATAAAGAAGTAGCCACCAAAATGAACAGCCACAGAAAATCGTGATGATATTTACGCATTGCCAACAAACTCATCTCTTTCTGAGAATCCAATAGTAGTTTCTAACTTCCATCCTCTGTTACCTATGTTATGAGATTGTCTGACATATTTCTTTTGCTGAACTGACCTTTCATCTATAATCTGCCAACCTTTGTGTTTTATATGAAAATTGTAAGCAGGGCAGCTGACAAATCTCCTGTTACTTGATGGCATTTTTGGTTTTTTCCAGACTAGATTAATTTGGAAGGCTCTGCAGTCAAGCTCTAACTTCTTGTTATTCAAATAGCATTATTTTAAAATCGTCAGACAAAGAGGTGCCTGCCTTTATCCATTTTATTCAGATCAGGCCAGCGAAGCTCTCCTGCCTGAATAAAAAACCAAGGCCATAGTGCAGTTATTCTAATGTGGAAAAATTCTTGCTTTGAGTGACCTGAAGAATTCTACCAACTAACCAGTTCTATCTTTCCTAAGACACAGTATATGTTCTATTGGTGAGATACAAGATTATTTTAGGTGGAATAGAGATGAACTTCTGACAAAATGTCAAGTAGTTTCGTATGTTCTAAAAATGCATATTTGGAAAAACACAACAATGCAAGTAATGATATATGGCTTCATTTTTCATTTCTATTTTCATTTTTCTATTTTTGTATATAAATTAAGGGATGATTCAAAGAAAACTATTGAGCAAATAATAATACAGATAATTCACAGATATGGCAAAGTGATGGCTAGCAAATGAATGAATGAGATTCGGGAAACTAGCCCATCAATCAGTTCAGTTTAGAGCTACTGATCATAAGTAAGACGATAAGCTCTTGGAGGTAGCAATTAAGTCTTATTCAAATCTGTATCTCCTACTGTATCTGTATCACCTCACTGTATCACATAAATAGATGCTCACTTAAAACTAACGGATAATGGAAGTCAGCTGGGTCCTCACTGCTATTCTACAATTCTAATCATCCTATACTCTTGCCACTGCCTATTCCCTAAGCCGCTATCACAAAACTTTTCCAGGTTCCTCTCTAGGTTCCAGGCTCCTTTTGACTCTGCACTTAGCATACAATACGTCCTCACCTCAAGATAGACTTTCTTCATTTCCTTCTCTTCCCTTTCCAATCACTGTTTACATCTTCTCATCTTTCTAATAATTGGCCTCTTAATCCATTTCCTGCCACTGGCACTTTAATTTTTCAGACATCTCTCTATGATATTTTGGGTCTCTTTATTTCTCCTCCTTAGTGAGTTTATGTTTACCCACCCCAAGAAAATAAAAACAAGCAGCTCTTCACTCACACACACACACACACACACACACACACACACACACTCCTCAAATGCAATCCTAAACCATCCCTAACCTTACTTCTTCTTTGAGATGCTTCTTCATTTTACTTCTAAACTTCTGGAAGGAGGATTCTAGAAGCTTGCAGCTGGTATGCCAAATTCAGCCCACAGATGTATTATAGTGGGCCCTCAACTGTGTTTTATTTTATTTTCTTAGTTGAACTAACATTTAGAAATCAGGAAATATCACACCAAAAATTCAGGGTTTCTGGCTTCTTTTGGAAGATAAAAAATCAGGCAATACTGACATCAGTCTGCTGCAGACCTCCTCATTCCCTGTTCCTTCTCACACCTTGGCCCACTTATCATCATTGTGTTGCCTGATGGGCTACCCTACTATTAGAATCAGCAACTTAGACATAAATGGCTACTCAGAATTTACCCAATGCAATCTGCCTTTGTTTCTGTACTCTTCCAAAAGCTTCCCTGAATGTCAATAAAAACCTCCTAAAAACTAAAGCCAAGGCTTTTTCTCCATCCTCATCTCCATGGATGTGTCCGCAGTGACATCCCTGTCTGACAAAGTATCTCTTCCTGGATTAGTGATGCTGGACTCTGCCTTCTCCCCCTCCCTCTCCGGTATTTCCTTTCCTCTCTTCTTCCTCAACTCCCTTTGCGTCCCACCTCATTCTCAGCTGACCCATTACACGCTCCTTCTTCATCTTTACTTCTATGAATATTATTTAATATTTTCTTACTGCATGTGTCACACTTCTATTCTCTGTGATTTAATTTTCAAATTTTTAAATTTTATTACAAATTAAACTGTGGAGGCAAGAGGGTAAGAGTGGGGCCTCTGCAGGCTACACGACATGTTAGCCATATGACCTTGGACAGACCTTATGTTCTCTATGGTGCGTTAGCAACGGGGATAATAACTGCATCCACCTCATAGGTTGCGTTCAAGATAAAATGACATAAAGCTTCTAAAGCACATGTGTGGTATGGAGTAAATAATCAGTGCACTTTATTATTTTACTCCATTTTTTTAGTTTTACCCTTTGCATGTGACTTGTCTCCTCCTAGACTGTGAGGTCCTTGAAGGCATGGATTGTGGCTTGTGGTTCCTTGTTTGACCCAAAGTACCCAGTTCAATACCTTCCCAAATGGCAGGCACACAATAAGTATCTGTTGAAGGAATGAATGAACCTCTGCAAGACTTACCAGGAACTTCCTAAAAAGAATTCCAGGAATGGGCTTGTCATCTTGAGCTATATGACAAGGTTTAAACCAGTACTGGGTTGTCCTCCAAGTTTAAGCCCTCCTGAATTGCTAGTTCAATTAAAAACAAACAAACACAGTTGGGGGCCAATTCTAATACATCTAATTTGGCCTACCAGCTGCAAGCTTCCGGAATTCTCTTTCCAGAACTTTAGTAGTGAAATGAGGAAGCATCTCCAATCCAGTCTAGCCAAATATTCTCCAATACACTGTTTTTAAACTGCAGTTTCTTCAAATATAAATGGGGGGAAAATAAAAATACTACCCCTAAGGTTTGATGCACATTAAACAATATACTGCATGTAAAGATTTGCACAGTTTCTCACACTTTATCATCACTCAATATATATTAGCTGTGTTATAATGATTATTATAATGATTGCCCTTCCCAGTTGCCAACCAAGAAAATATTAGTTTATCCACAAATTGGATCATTCCCTGGTCACATTGCACAATGTCATTGCCTTCAAAGAAAAGCATCTGGAGATGAAAAAGAAAACTTCGATTTTCCAAAGGCAGAAACTGGTATGGTCCAATGTATCCTTCAAATTAACAAAAACATTACTAGGGGCATTAAGATATCTGGATCTGAGGTGATGGTGGGTGGACCTATGAGGCCTTCAACCTATACACAGTGCAAACCTAGCTGCCTCTGTCGAGATGCTTCTAACCTTGAAAATGTGTGCCCTCAACACATCACTTCTTTCCTCCTCCTAACATCCAGTTACCCATCTCTTCTAACATTTATTGATTGCCAAAAAATGGGCCAGGATCGGTCCCTCATTCACAAATGAATAGTGTAACCTGTGATAAGTAACGCCCAGATTCTATTTCTCTCAAGAGTGACTACTCATTTGGAATACCCCTAATATCTTCATAGAATCAGATGAAGGTACTCTTCGATGAGTATACAGAGAGGAACAGAAAAAGAAAAACTAAGATCTTTGGCTATGCACATGTCTGCTAAAGCCATGACAACTTTAAAGCAGACACACAGCGGATTGTGTCAAGGTCAGCCTCCCTTCCTTCCCAAACTCCGGACATTTAATGTGTCACTTAAAGCGGCTCCCATGTTTCACACCCTGAGTGATTTGAAAGCTGTGCTCTGTAACCCTCCCCGGGGCTGGAGCAGGGTGATGGGAGGAAAGAGACAAGGGGGGAGGGGAGGGGCTTGCTCCCATGTTCACCATGGCAGCACTGCTTTCCTTTATTTTACGATTTGGGGAAAGATTTGATTCGAAGAAAGTTAGCCCTGGCTTAAAAATATTAAAAAGAAAAATCACTGATGTATCCAATTCAATTTTACTAATGAAGAGAGTGAGTGCCAGAGAGGTACTGTCACTTGCTAAGCAAAGTCACAAGTCAAGCTGGTGGCAAAATTGGGACAAGAAAAGCTCTTTGCCTCCCCTGCTAGTATTCTGTCAGGTGAGCCCAAATCTTTTTTTTTGACACATGATTTATTTATTTATTTATTTTTAACATCTTTATTGGAGTATAACTGTTTTATAATGGTGTGTTAATTTCTGCTGTATAACAAAGTGAATCAGCTATACATATACATATATCCCCATATCTCCTCCCTCTTGCGTCTCCCTCCCACCCTCCCTATCCCACCCCTCTAAGTGGAGGTGAGCCCAAATTTGTAACAGCCTCATGGACTTTGGCTTAAGACCTATCTCTTACATGAGTCCTCCTCATACCACACATGCTGGCTCAATTTAGGCATTCCCCAAATGTTACTGCAGCTGTGGGTGTAATTTCTTACCCACTAGCTCCCAGAAGAATTTGGGAGCCTACCCAAGGAAGGGAAGGTCATAGAGTTGAGAAGAAGGAAAAAAAGCTCCTTTGTCCATTGTCATGCAGAGTCCCAGAATTTAAAAACTTGTTGACTGTATTATGAGAAATAAGATGAGGCTTTGACAGTAGAATAGAAGTCCAAGGTAATAAACTAAAATGTCTACAGGGACCAGAGAAATAAGACAAAAATGTGAACTGAGCTAGGTTGAAGTAAGAGAGAGTGGTAAGGACTAGGGCACGTGTGTATCAGCATTTTACAGTAAACATATATAAGCACTCCTCTGGCCAAACACGATTCCTTGCTAGCTTGCCCCACATCCACCAATAAAAGTTAATGTTCCTCAAAATTATCACACAACTGCAACCTATTTTTTAAAATCATTATAGAATGTATTCCTCTCGAAAACTCAAGTTCATGTCAGATCAGAATCCAAGGTCATTCCAGAATACTTTCTTTTCCTGGGAATCTGCCTGCCACCTACTAGGAGTTGGCTCCTGCCCCATATTCTTTATTCGTCATGAATGGGGAGTATGGGAAATAGGGGCAACCAAAATGGCCATCAGGTTGTGACTTACGACAAATACCACCTTCACCATACCCAGTTTTTATCAGGGATCTGACAGGCAAGGTTAACTGACTGTTATCTCCTATTTATTTCTGCTAAAAACCCAGGGGGAAAAAACCCAGAGTACAAAAGTAGTTCTTTGTAAAGCAGATCATCCCAAAGCAAACATGGCTTGCTGGGTTTCCTGGGTAAAGGAAAACCTACTTATACGAAGGTGACAAATTAATTTAAATATCTCCAATCTCTATGCACACTCCCCTCCATACTCCTAAATTCCAGACTTTGAAAATATATGAGGAAACCAAAAATGTTTCTGGCATATCACTCACATAAAATAAAGCTCACTATGTAGCAAGAAGAAAACAACACAGAGATAACAATTCAGAAGAACCTGCAATGGCTCCCAGATGCCCAGGAAAACACAACTCACAGGGCACAACCTTCAGGCTCACCTTGCCTTGCCAGTGTGCTAGGAAGAATGAACTTTCTGAGATTAAAAAGAATAAAACAGATATATACTCAGACCTATTATCATGGACTGTTATACACAAAAGAGATATATTGCAATTCAATCACATTTCTGAAACCTTTGGTCTGTGTGGGGCACTGTAGATGTTCCCTAATGCCAATGTTATAAAGGGACCTTGTTATAGCCCCAAGGTGGATAATAGAAGGCATTTTTTTCTGTTTAAAATTATTATTATATTTTAATATCATGACTCCAGCAGAGGGGGAAATGTTTAAACTCTTGAAGGTTCTCTATTCCACTGAGGACTAAATAAGAATAACTGGGGCTTGAAAATTGGCCAAGCAGAAAATTTTGCAGGAGGATGGAAGGAAAAAAAATAATACCAATGGCTATGAGGATAGAAGAACTATGAGGCTCTGGGATGGACTAAGGAGATGTGTCAGTTAAATTCCTTCCTCGACTGGGATTTGGGATTAGCAGATACAAACTATTATATATAGGATGGATAAAACAACAAGGTCGTCCTACTCTATAGCACAGGGAATTACATTCAATATCCTGTGATGAACCATAATGGAAAAGAATATGAAAAAGAATATATATATGTATAACTGAATCACTTTCCTGTACAGCAGAAATTAACACAACATTGTAAATCAACTATACTTCAATAAAAATTAAAATAAATGAATAAATTCCTTCCTTGATGACTGCTGGGGGCCAATAGCAGAGAAAGGCTGAGTCAAGCCTGGAGGCAAGGAGAGGGCTCTGAAGCTAGAAGCAGGTAGAGCCCACCTTTCCCTGCTGTGCTCCCAGCACCTAGAAAAGTGCTTGACACATATTTGGTGCCCACTGCCTACATGTTAAATGAATGAATGGACCTCCAGCACTCCCTCTCGGCTCCACGGTTTGCACTCACTTGCCTCGGCTGCAAAGCCACCAGAAACATTCAATCAGGGCAAGCTCCGTCTCTGACCTCAGTCTGTCCCCCGTCAGGCTCCATTAATTTTCACAAGTCCTGACAGCTCTAACGTTAATACTCACACTTGCTGATGGAGCCACACAGCAGGTTCAGACTGCTACCTTCTCCTCTGAAACTCATGCATTAGGGTTTCTTCCATGCTTGCAATGGGAAACCAAGTCTAAGAAATATTAAACACAGAAAACTATATTACAATAATGTCAAGGCTGAGCCGGAAACCCAGGAGCAAGTAAGGAATGCTGAGTGAACGCCCAGTGGTCTGCTGCAGGAATTAGGGCTAGTGTTAAGAAGCCACAGCTGAAATGCTCCCTCCTCCTCTTCAGCCTCCGTCATAAAAAGAATCACAAGGCATCAGGAGATGTTATAAGCCTTAATCCACAAAGGAGACAAAAGTCCATCCCTCACCCAGGAAAGCAGACCTCCCTCTGGACCCGAGTAGTCTCCAGTATATGGCACTGATGATAGGTAACGTGACTAAGAAGTGTAAACCACAAGGCCATTAGTACCCATAATTATTATGGACCTGAAAGCATCTCAGAGATTTGATTGCTGCTCAGCAGCAACTTGTTTGCATGCATTCTCGTCTCAACCATAACCTTATTCCAACACAGCTTTCTGTGACTTAAACACACACACGCACACAAACACACACACACATTCATACACTTTACTACCACAAGGTATTAAAAATGAATGACAATCTCCTCCTTGTTTCCCAACTGAGTACCTCTAAGTTGCTACCCAGACCAACATGGCATGTTCTATATGTAAAGCCGTGATGGTAACTGTCCAAGGAAGCATGGCTCCAATTATACTTGAGTATTACCATCTGGCTATGTAACTGGAACCATGGGTAGTCTTTTCACTGTTTATTTTGTCCAACCTCTTCCTTACAAATGAGAGCCTTGGCTTGTTGAGAAAGATTGATACGCCATACAACAAATCTGATCTGAAACAATCAATCTCCTAAAGACCCTTCAGTCGACTTCCTCAAGTTTCAGAAAACTGGATCCAAATCAGGATTTCACTGGATAGTCACAGGAAGAATTGGTAACAACATTGTCAAGTCTCATCTCAACCAGCCATGTACATGTTTATATCACTGGAGCATAACAGAATGTAGAAATAATAGCATGATGGAGAGATCATGGGCTTTGGAGTCAGACAGATTCGGGACCAAGTTTCTGATTCTGTCACTTACTACCTGAGAAACTGAAACTCAAAACATGCTATTTAACCTTCATATTACTCATCAGAAAAAATAAGGATAATTGCACAACCTATATTACAGAGTGGACATGCAGACTGAGTGAGATTGATAAAGAACTTAATATAAAACTGACACATAAAGGACGATTATTATTATCATTATTTTTATCCTGTCTTTGTTCTGCATTGTAACTTCATTCGAGATAAGGGGTTCATCTCCTACTTCTTACCATCTTAAAAGAGTATTCAATGAGTGTCTTTAACAAACTAGTAGTGTTGACTGACAAAGTCTATGGTGAGCTGAAAAACAATATGTTGGGATTTTTTTCCCCACAAAGCCTTTAAAAAAGCAACTAAGAGAAAGGTGTTCCTTCCAGCAATAATTACAAAACAAGTGGCAATTACTCTACTGAATAATTAGAGGAACAAACACAAATCCTATGTGTGTGCATTTTAAACCATTAAGTATGGTAAAAAATCAAATAAAAATAACTCTGGCATAAAGGCCATCTGCTTTAAAAAATAATAACAATTTTAGAGGCTTTTTAGATTCCCTCCCCACTTTAACCCCACAAGTAATAATAAAAAAAAATCTTTTTGTAATAACTACTATGATTTTTGCATGCTGAAACAATGTTTGGGCAGATGAATGCAGGATTTCAGTGTGCAGTGATTCCAAGGGGCTGGTCCACAGAAGCCAGAACAGAGGGTTGACAGTGGAAATAAAATCTCTGCCTTAACAGCGCCACTGGGGCTAGATGAAAATGGTCTTCTAGAACTTGATTAAAACTAAATTGAAAAAGAACATATTTGGCTGATATTACATTAGACTAAAATATAGAAATGAACCCTAATACTCTTGAAATCTAATAAGAAAAAGCCATCTCAATTTCCAAACTTCCAAAAGCATCTTCTTTAAATGCATCACAGATGAATTTACATGGTACTTTTGCCAATAAGCAAAACCAAATCACAGGTTCCAATCGGCTTATATTGGAAAGTGTGAGAGCAAATGCTAGAAAATGCAATTACTGCAAACAAACTCCATTTTCTCCCCTCTGAAGGGAATCTCAGAGAATATTTTATTGCCATCAAATAATATTTCTGAAGGCATCAATACACAATTCTATTTTCTTTTCAGAGTACCCACTTGCTATATAATCTAATCCACTCTATGGATATCTTGAAATTTAGAAAAGAGTCTACAAAAAATGATATTACCTTGCACACACATCCTATGTCAATTTTAATAATTTGCACTCTGGACAGGAAGCCACATAGAGCAAAATTTAGGATCCAATAAAATCGACTTTTCCCATTTTATATTTCAAAATTTTAATGAAGCCTTCCAAGGGTAAAAATTTAAAAGAAATCTCTCAGGGAAGGTTATTTTGATCAATAGTGACAGTGATGAGATGGAGAGAACGGAGATCGCATTCATTTCCTCTTCCGTTTTTGCTTCTCCCCCACCCCTCAGCTGGCAAAATTTTCTACTAAGAACTCCAGATAATCGGAAGCTACAAAGAAGACTTGCTGGGTAGTATGAAATCATGAAGTCTCCTGCTGATAAGGTTTTGGTTTCATTGAAACACTAGTTCCAACAGTCTCTGACCTCTTCTCTTGGGAAGAGCTTTGTGGCCTAATGCCCCAAGCCTCCCCTTTGGGATGAAGCAGTACAAAATATGTAGTATAATTTCTCAGGAAGAAAGGATTTCTGGAAAGTCCATCATGGCCCTTGGCGCCCAAGGTTCCAGGAAGTAGAGTTGGAGGTCTATTTCACTTTCTATATTTTTCTTCTTTACCCACATGTTATGGTCTGAAGATTTGTGTCCCCCCAAAATTCATATATTGAAATTCCCAATGTGATGGTATTTGGAGGTGCAGCCTTTGGGAAGTGATTAGGTCATGTGGGTGGGGGTGGACGCCCCATGAATGGGATTAGCGCCCTCATAAAAGAGAAGCCACAGAACTCCCTTGCTCCTTCCACCATGTGAAGACACAGAAAGAGGACACCATACATGAACCACAAAGAGGGCCCTCACCAGAACTCAACCATGTTTGATTCTGGACTTCCCAGCCTCCTGAACTGTGAGAAATAAATTTCTGTTGCATATAAGCCACCCAGTCTGTGGTATTTTGTTATAGCAGCCTGAATGGACTGAGACATTATAGTTTACTAGTTTCTTGAGATCTAGCCCCCAGCATCTTAAAGCTACAGTTCAAGAGACAAATTTGCATTGTGTCTTCTTAAATCTGTTTTCTCATAAGTAGTATGCTTAAAGCATAAGGTGTTTTTTAAAGCTCTCATTTAAATGATTCAATTAAATATTTTAAGGAATCCAGATAATCAGGCCACAGTTGGAGAATATACCCTGTCTGTGGAACACTGTTCACAACAAGACAGTAAAATGAAAAAAAAAAGCACAGGTGGTCTTGTTCTATGAGGGTCCCTATTCCTGAACATTTGAAGTCAAGTGAATACATACTGCTTTAGCCTTAAAGTGTTCATTAAAATACATGTCCATTTCTGTTTCTTATCGCACACATCCATGCCTTCTGACAAGGTGTGGATTTCCCTACCTTTTGGTTTGCTCCTTTTATGGGCTGAATTGCGTCCCCCTAAAATTCTTATGTTGAAACCCTCTCCCCCAGTACTTCAAGTATGTGACTGTATTTGAAGATAGGGTCTTTAAAGAGGTAATTAAGTTAAAACGAGGCCATAGGATGGGCCCTAATCCAATCTGACTGATGTCCTTATAAGAAAAAAAAAAAAATACGGGCACACAGAGAGACACCATGAATGTGTACGCACAGAGGAGAACCATGTCAGGACACAGCAATAAGGCAGCCATCTGAAAGCCAAGGAGAGAGGTTTCAGAGGAATGTAAACCTACAGACACATCGATCTCAAACTTCTAGCCTCCAGACCGTGAGAAAATAAATTTCTGTTGTTTAGCCACCCAGTCGGTGGTATCTTGTTGACAGCCCTAGCAAACTAATATACCTTCTTATAAGGCTTAATCCATCCTACACACTAATGCTAAGGTGATCTTATCAGAATAGAAAACTGATCACATATATTCCTCTGTTCACTTACACAATCACACACGTTAAAATCCTCCTAGACTCCCTATTATTGCCTATAGACAAAAAGCCAAACTCCTTGTGTGATGTGTACAACTCTTTGTGACCTGGCCCCCATTAGTCACCCCTCCACTCATATGTTGGGCTCTGAGCTTGCCAAGTGCTTGCAGTTCATAGAACAAAGAATCTGTCTACAGGGCTCTCTTTCCCACTTGACTACAGATTTCAGGAGGGTCAGACTCTATTCTATTCCTCTTTGCATTCCCAGCAGGCTTCAATAATTATTTATCAAATGAATGAATGAAGAAATAATTTTATCCTGGTTAAGGATAATGTGAATATGAGTAGCTAGTATCTCAGTTTTGGACTCCAGATGGCCTTAAAGTGTGACAAATCCTATTTTTATTTTATCCTAAGATGGCACCAGTTATATCCATCACAAGATATTCTATTCATTTGTCATTGAGAAACCAAATCTGATTTTAAAAATCAGTTATAAGGGGACTTTTTGTTGGGGAAGGCAGATGGAAGCAAAGAGACTGGTCTGCACATAGTAAGGAGTCAAATTTGTTGAATGGGTGAACAAATAAATGGACAAATAAATGAATGAATAAGCTATACACATCACGCAAATAATCCTTCAATTTCAAAAGAGAAGGGAATTACTATTGTTGCATGATTAACACTATTCGTTTAAAGATTTTTCCAGCCTTTGTTCCCAGGATTAGGGAGCTCAGAGGAGATCATCAATAGTGGAGTTAATGAAACAGCCATTCATTATTTGAGGAAGGTGCCTGTATTTCTTCTTCATTGTATCGGGAGGTCAGAGGAGATAATCAATAGTGGAGTTAATGCAACAGCCATTCATTATTTGAGGAAGGTGCCTGTATTTCTTCTTCATTGTATCTCTTCATCTGAACGTTTTCACTCCTAGGCCTCTCAGGCAAATCACTGATGTTTTGACAGCTGGCTTTGCAGAGGCCACTCTTCACGAATGAGTCTACTGACCAAGCCAAACAGGACATGTGTGTGCATCTTCTCAGGCCCCCAAGTCACTGGGTCAGATGAAAGAATCCAGGCTAACATACTTGTAGGGCCAGCTTTTTCCTTTTGCTTCCAACAGAAAATCAAGAGGCAGCAGGGTGCTCCTGACCTCTTATCCTCTAATTCCAGGCTCGCTGAGATTCCAACCTAGGCGAGTCCTCTGAGATTAGAATCATTCCTTCCATGGAACAAGAAACTAAGACTCAGCAAGGTTAAATGACTCAGGTCACCCAGTGAGTTTGTGCAAGGTGAAACTCCTTATTTCGCAGACCAATCCTCTCCTCTTCTACCACATCACACAATGGCAGGGTCAGAGTTTTTGAGTTGGAGATCATTTAAATGATCTGTTTTAAAGATTAGGGAATTCAGGTTCTGAAAAACCAAGAGGGTTTTCTGAAGACGGTGCCTACAATCATGAATCCTGACTAAAATCAATCTGCCACTACCTGCAAGGACCAACCAATAACCCCCGGGCATATGGCCACTAATTTCTTCGTATCTCATGGACACTCAGGACTGCTCAGAGTTTATTGTCGGGATACTCTTTCCTGTTCTTTTTTAAACTTCTACTCTTCTAGTTTAAGATTATTTTCTTTCATTTGATCCATAAGGGCATCTGTTTAGCCACCTTAACTGTGAGCTTAAATCAGAGAGTAACTTAATAGAAATGACTGCTCTGGGACTTCCCTGGTGGTCCAGTGGTTAAGACTTCACCTTCCAATGCAGGGGGTGCGGGTTCGATCCCTGGTTGGGGAGGTAAGATCTTACATGCTTCAGGGTCAAAAAGCAAAACATAAAACAGAAGCAACATTGTAACAAATTCAATAAAGACTTTAAAAATGGTCCACATCAAAAAATCTTAAACAAAAAAAAAAAAAAGAAAGAAAAAGAAAAGAAATGACTGCTCTGAGTCCAGCCACTATCCTTCCAAACTTTTCTTCTGTTTCTGACACTATTGCTGAAGCATCTTTAATGAAACCCAACAGTAAAGATCTTCCATGAGAGCAACATCGCCATTTCTACTTATTTTTCTCCTTCAGTAGCTAAGGAGCTATATTTGTTGACTCTCAGCCAATTCAGCACCCCTTTTTCATATAAAATACCAAGATGATTTCTCAAGGCTCTGAGCAAAAGATTTTCTAGATTGATATTTTTATAACACATAGGCTCATCTCAACCATGGTATTTCATGTCTGCCTGTCTCTGAAATACTAGCATTTTTCACTAGGATTATTCTCTTCAGAGTGGGAGGTAAAAGCAGTATCATTGATTCTTAAATGCTGAAAATGGCAGTCAAAATTTTTTGAAAAAGACTACTTTCTTAAAATGAATTCTTTTGGAGTGTTTTGGCCAGAAACTGGAGATTAGATACACTAGTAGGAAAAGAAGATATTTTTGCAGGGTCTAACAATTCCCCACAACAGAGAACTACAACTATTGCTATTCAAACCCATCCAAAGACTGTAAAGTTGATTCCTTACTAGGAAGGTTTGGCCAGATTTCAATTATTTGGGTTCGTCTCTTCTCACTTTTTAACTCTGTAGTGTGGCATTTCACTTTAAACGCCACACTCTTAGATTCACCCACTTTGTGGTTTCCTTCCCCTTTGGGCTCATTTCAAAGCTCTTGCAAAGTCGGGTCACAACCTGATTTCCTAATCCAGCAGCCCTGGGGGAAAGAAATCCTATTAGATTCCATTAAATCTCATTAGATCCCTGACCCTCTCAAAGTTAGGATGAGATCCGATAATGAAATAGGGTCCCGAATGCCCATGGAATGATCAGTCTCCCTAAAACATTCAACAACTATTCCCTGGGGTCCTAGTGTATGACAGGCAGTGTGCTTGACGTAATGATGCACAAAACAGAAAAGGTCTCCGCTGTTATGGAGCTTAAACTCAGCTGGGAGTAAGAGACAATAAAGCAGTAAATACTCACTAACGTAACTCAGATTATGGTAAGTGCTAGGAAGGGAATTAGCAGGTGCTATGACAGAGAATAACAGAGGAAATCTACTGAGATATGGCAATCAAGGATGGTGTCTTTGAGGGAGATCAGTGGACGTTTTCAGTCTGCCCAGCCCTTTATCTATAATAAGTTAAGATACATAAGAAATAGACTTCCCTGATCATGTGTAACATAATGTAAGGAGGCAGGAAGCACATTCATGCATGCTTACACGCACGCGATGTTTAGAAGAGTATATCAACCACATGGTTCCTTTAAGATCTCAATTTTCATGAGAACACCCAACTTCTATTGTCAATTAGCGGAAAATTAACTAGAGAATATTTTTTTAAACCTACTCTTGTGATCGAAAATATTTCTAGAACGTGTTTATTCAACTTCCTGCCCCGGGAAGACAAGCATACTAAGGGCCTGATGGTGAAGCAGCCACGCAGGAGGTAAAAAGGTACAAGATTGGGCTAGATGTGCACATACCCTGCAAGTTAGTTATTGCTGCTGTCTGGGGGTGGTTGGGAGCAGTTCAACAAAGCTGGTGTATTTGCTTATTTTCTTAGGCTTTACCTTTGTCATCTTAAAAATCCTCATTATTATAGGGAACTGGGCTCTGGGTAGTTGAGGTTTACTATAGCATGATGGCTTAACTGAAGGGATGTCAAACAGGAGGTCACAGGAGTCCCGCGAAGACTGTGCTGAGTGGCGTTGAGCCGCAGGAGACCTGGGGGAGGGGATGACTAGGGCTGACTCCTGACAGGGGCTCTGCTCCCCCCCTGCCATGGTCATGCTACTTGGCCACCACTGACTTTCCATGTTCTATTCATGCAACCTCAGACCTTCAAGGCCTTGATAGGATTTCTCTCAGCTCTCCAAAGATGCCGTGGACAAGGCTTTACAGGAAGTCGTACCAGCCTGTGTCTTGGTCCAGAAGCAGATAGTTTTTGTTTGTTGTGTGGTGGAGCAAGTGGAGCGAAGGGAAAACTTTGTTCAAAGAAAAGTTTATAAAGGAGCTTGAATTAAAGAACAAGAGTCAAAATGCGTCTGCTGTGGTTGAAGAGAGCCTGAAGGTGAGGGGCGAGAGGTAGAGTTCTGCCCCCTTGGCCCCCATTGCTAGCCCCTTGCAACACGGCTGAAAAATCACTGCCCTTGAAGTCAGATTGTGCAAACCCTTTAATCAGTATAAGGTCTGAGATAGTTACTCTAGGCCAGTGGCTTCCAAACCTGTCTGATGTCCTGAATTAGGTAGGGAGTTAAAAAAAAAAAATCAGATTCCAGGCTCCCTCCTGGGAGACTCCGATTCTCTAGGTCTGAGTGGGTCATAATCTTAAGGAAAAATATTCTCTTTTCTCACTTCCACTTTTTCTTTGCCTCTTCTAGCAATTAGGTAAGATCTCAGTGGCCAACATGACCCTAGCAAGAGGGGTATTGGAGGCCTCTTGTCCTACTTTCGCTCTTGTCCAGAGGCAGAGGGAGTCCTCAGTCTATCCATGGTTCAGGCTAATTTACCTATAAAGGAAACTGAGCTCAAAACCACTAGAACTGAACAATGATATCATTCATTTCTGTTTGTTCTTGCTTTTATTTTTGCTTTTGCCAGGCTTTGACTGCTGTGCATGTCTCTTTTACTGAGGGTTTAACAGGCATCCTTGCTACCCTATATCAGTGGGTTCAGATTCCAACCAAGGGTCTTTCCATCTCTTGATGACCAACTGATGGTGACAACTAATTCATCTGGATTATTAAAAGGATACTCCTTGTGCTATCATTAAGAATCTTGACATGTCAAGTTTAGACGGGTAAGAGAGAAAGAAGATTAAGCTACTCTGAACAGCCAGCCATCAAACATAATACACGATTATGTGTTGAGCCTCTCAAAGTTTTGGAATCTGACTGCATAACAGGAATCTTCTCTCTGGACATCATTTCTACTGGAAAGAGACGTAGGTGACTAGAAGCCAATCATCCTGTTTAATATATGGGGCCTGGTAGTTGTTCCATGCGAAGGGCAAGAGATGAAACAGAAGAAAGAAAAGAGAAAAAGAATCAAAGGAAAAGGAAAAGAGAAAAGTAAAAAATTTCAAGATGAAAATAGGAAACAGGTGATAAGCATGACATTTTAAGTGTTACACAAGGCTGTCTCAGTCACCAGCTTGCCATGCCACGACAGCTGTCTCCTGAATTACAGTAAGTCATACTAAATGAACTCTATTCTAGGAAAATAGTAGGTGACTCTCTCCAAGGTGCCATCCAAAGATCCTTCATTATTTGACACATGAAGCAGACACTGTTGATGGTCTATTAAAATCCTCACCCCAGCTTTCCAAGATAGCAGAGCCTCCAATTTTGTTCATATATTCATCCCTCTTGCCTCCCCCCCCCACCCCCCAAAGCCATGCGCTCAAGAAAGAAGGGCCTATTCTTAGAAGACCCAGGCAAGTGGATCTTGATTAATCAGCAGTTCTATTTCCCTTGCCAGTGATTGGTTTAAAAAGGTGTATGTCACCCAGTCCTAGCCAATGAGACATGAAGGCCAATCTGCTGACGGGCTTCTGAGAAAGGGTCACCACCTGTACAAAGAGACAATACAAAGAGGAAATGGCCCTCTTCTTCCTCTGAACATTGTCATGCCTTCATTCTGTGCCTGGAACTTCAACAGTTACTCTCCAACCTTAGTAGCAAGACTAATAGCATATGAGAAGCAGAGAAAGGAAGACTGAAAGAATCCCTGAACTACCAGATCCCGAAAAATGCTTTACTCCCAACCTTCTTGTTGTATGAGATAACAAGCCCCTTGTTGTTTAAGCTATTTTGTTTCTTGCAGCCAAAAGCCTCCTAACCGATGCAACTCACTATGTTTATATGTCCACATGTTTAATTAATAATCTTTCTCCCAAACAATACTGTTTGTATACCTTCTATTCCTCCTTACAACAGCCTAGTAAGGGATCCTGATAACTGTAAACAAAATCAAATGATGATGACCATTATGAGGCTTAGAACTAACACACAAAACACTTACCCTCTGTTGGGCTCATCCCTAAAAAACTTTATACATTAACCTACTTAATCCTTAGAACAACCTTAGGGAGTGAGAACTATTATCCCCTTTTACAGATGAGGTAACTGAATTAAACAGAGATCACAATGGAAAAGAATGGCCTATTGTTAAGGGTGATGAGAGTTTGCAGAACGTATCCCTGAACTTGACCAAGGGACACTGTCATAAGTGAGAATGGTGGCACTGGACTGGCAGGAAAGCCACAGAGGAGTTCATTAAAACTCCAATTATTCAGACTCACCAGTAGAAAATCTGATTCAGTATGTCTGAGCTAGATTCCAAGAATCTGAATTTTTAACCACCTACCTGGGATAAGCAGTCAGTTTTAGGAGATAGGGAACTGGAGAAAAGTGAGCTGCCCAAGATTTGGGGAACATAATAGGATAAACTGAGTTGGTCTATTAACTTCCTTTTAAGTAAGTATGCAAAAAGCTCAAAAGTTAACTCCTATCAGAGTGATTAGATAACCTTGATTCTTTATAGATTAGGATCATAAACCAAAATTAATCTGCTTCCTAAATCCCATAGAACACAAACAGTTTTGTGTTTTCCTGTCTTCTTGACTGCCTGATTCACATAATGGCCCCAACTTGCCCCACGATACACCAAGAACCTCTAGCAACAGACATGAAACTGCCTACAATGTGAAAGAAAGTTAAAAATCCCACCAAGCCAAGGTCACAGTCATTTCAGGAACTTTCTAGTAGAGATATTTGAAAGTCTGGATTGGCCCGAGAGTTAAAATAAAGCAGGCATACATTTTCACTATGGCAATTTTCTGTCTATCACGGTCAGAGAGCATGAGTTTGATAAAAGATGAATGACACTAAACCAGGACCTGTAAACACATGGTATGTGTGTCACCATCTCCCCATCCTACAACATGGCCAACATTGCTAACTGACCACAATGTCTTTCCCATTGAGTCTGGATGTGGCATGAAGATCCTTCTTAACAAAGTGCTTCAGGGCTGAAATTCCCTAAGAACATGGATAAAAATTAAGATCTTTTACAACTAGAAGAAAAAAAAGATGTGAAAATATTATGCATTCATCTCCCATACACTCTTCCGGTGCATCCAAGTCTCATTATTATTATAGCTCCTCGTTTCTTGTTCATAAAGAGCACTTGGATAAATGTTTGCTGAGTGTAATTTAGTTTTTTCCTACTACTTTGGCCAAAGGATTTAGCATTTCCCTAACATGAATATTAAACTCAGCAGAGCCCATGAAGCACTGGAACCAAAACAGTTAATTAGCAAGTCACCAAGACTGGAGCAAGAAGCAGGAGGTACGGCTTAGGAAGCTGCCCATTTTTCTTGTAATAAAGAAAATAAATACAGTCATTCTAAGAACATTTATTAACCCCCCAGTATGGGTAATTGCCATCAGATGTGGGTCTGTCAGTCTTGCATTAACATAAGCTACTGCATCTTGGTTTTCAATGGCACAGTAATGCCTATGATACTGCAGATAAGTGCTAACGCTGGAGTTTTGAGAACCAAGCCCTGTGTCCAGCAAATGCTTTTAAAAGAATTTCACTCTCAATGGTTGCTTGCCCAGAAGAAATTCATTTTATGTTAAAAAAAAAAAAGTAAGAAAGAAAACAAGGAGGCATTCAATTGAGCAAGCATTTTCTTAACTCATTTTAAGATAATCTCTTGCATTCACCAACAATTTCTCCAATGGGTGGAACCACAGAAAGAGACTTTCTATGATTCAGCTGTATGCTCCATTCTACATTGGTGTACGACCTAAAATAATGGAATGGCGATAAAACAAAAAAAAAAAGAAGGGCTATTATAATGGTCAGGACACGCCGACCAATTTTAAATTGAATTACACAGCCTGCTAATCTTTATGATGGGATAAAATTTCTGTCTACATTATGCATTATACTAAAATTTGTAGCACCTCCCCCTCCCCACTTCTTGAGCTAACAGACTCCTACACACACCTCCTGGGTGATAAAGCCTCTCCTCAACCCCAAAAGCATTGCTGACTGCGAAGGCAGGGCACAGCTTGTGCAAGATTTCATTTTTACAGCTATTGCTAGTCGGTGTGCATCTATATTTGACACCAGAATATACACACACAGTATTATGAACACCGGGCCTATTTTCTTAATACCACAAGCACACATTTTAAAAAAGGATGGATTCAAACATACACATATGGTAGGAGAGATTTTTAAAACCAACACTATTGGAGCTTTGTTAAATTTTTAAAAAGGATGTGCAGAATCCTGCATACTGCATATCTGATGAAGCAAGCACACTTCAGAAACTCTGAACTGTCCAAGTCCAGAAGTAGTACAAACTCTTCTGAAGGATGAGCCCGCCTGGGTGGGCTGAGTTCTTGCTCATTCGGTGTGTTTCTCTCACTCTTTAGGTGACGGAGCAGGGTGCCAATGCAAGGGGAAAGTGCGTGTTCTATAAGCATGGCCAACTTTAGACTTCACCTGCTCTAATCCCGACAGAGAAAACTAAGAGAGGATGGCAGGAATCACTTTAACAAGTTTCTTGACCCTTCTTCTTCCTGTCATGAGAGACGAGTTTCCAAACTGACCTTATTAAAACCATGTACAGGGGCTTCCCTGGTGGCGCAGTGGTTAGGAATCCGCCTGCTAATGCAGGGGACACGGGTTCGAGCCCTGGTTCAGGAAGATCCCACATGCCGCGGAGCAGCTAGGCCCGTGCGCCACAACTACTGAGCCTGCGCTCTAGAGCCCGCGCACCTAGAGCCGGTGCTCCAAGACGAGAGAGGCCACCACAATGAGAGGCCCGCGCACGGCAATGAAGGGTAGCCCCCGCTCACCGCAACTAAAAAGAAAGCCCACGCACAGCAACGAAGACCCAACGCAGCCAAAAATAAATTAATAAAATAAATAAATAAATAAAAATAAAAATAAAAACCATGTATAAAATACTTCCAGGAGACTGGACCCTTCTTAAAACTCGAGTTCTTTCCAGACACCTCAGACTATGGAATCTTACTCTGTAATGCATTTTGGCTTATGTATAATAAAAATGAAAGACACACGCAGGTACACTGACTTGTGAAACATGCATGCTCCGTATCACTAAGCTGTATCTATGACCTTTTTTGTTTGGCCGTGCCGCGCGCCTTGCGGGATCTTAGTTCCCCGACCAGGGATTAAACCCAAGCCCTCGGCAGTGAGAGCGTGCAGTCCTAACCACTGGACAACCAGGGAATTCCCAATGACCTTTTTTTTTTTTTAACATTTGCAAGGAAGGCAAAGAGACCATCCATAAGAATAAAAACTTACATCTGAGGACTACTGAAAGAGCATACGGCAAGTCATGAGCTACAAAACAACTAACAGAAACCGCACATAGTTTCTGTTTTAGATCTTTCCAGAAATCCTAGACTCTTTTAACTGACACTCTCTAGTCCCTCCGAGACACACACTGGCTGCTGCCCACAGTGCACTGACTAAGAACAGTCACAATTATCCCTGGTGACCCCTGTGCACTTCTGCTCCAACATACGGCATCCCAGAGTTACGTGCCTTTATCCCCAAACTAGTTTATGCCGGCTGTACTTTTTTACCATAATCATCTAATCATCTAATCATCTAAGAGAGGATGGCAGGAACCACCTTAACAAGTTTCTTTCCTTCTTCTTCCTGTCATGAGAAACGAGTTTCCAAACTGACCTTATTAAAACCATGTATAAAATACTTCCAGGAGACTTAAAATGACTAGATATGAACATTAAAAGACTGTATAAATTCACTGTTGCATGAAAGTATATGACACCACTTTAAAAAGTGAGGGGAAAAGAATCATAATAATCTAGAACTATTCTGCACTCAGATTGTTTTGCAAGCAAGTTTTCATTCTTACTGGCCAATAAATAAAGTGGAAATGTGATAAATATGATACCTTTTAGATAAAGGTGATAAACTATATGTGTGATTTACCTAAGAATGATAGTGCAGATTCCGAATCACAATGTCTATATTCAAAGAAAAGCCTTCAGACACGGCAGCTATAGATCAGAAGACTGGCCAAAACATGAACATCTGTATGTTTCAAGTTAAAATAAAAATATTTAGCTACGTGCTTATCACAGTTATAGTTTCCCGCTTTAGCTGACTTTTTGATTAATTGCACACTTTCCAGTCCCCGTCACGCTGCACAAGAGGGCTTTAGTTGGAGTAGGAATTGCACACGCAAACAGCTGTGAAGGTGGAAATCACACCCTTCCCCACCCTTAACCCTCACGCAGCCTTTTCAAAGAACAAAACATCCAGACTCAAAACCTATATCTGCACTACAAAAGACATACATGTATTTTTGGTTTCTACCTATTTTTATAGAAGAATGGTAAGTTTCCTCACTTCCACAATGCTACATATTCAAGTTTAGAGATTCATTTGTCAACTCGATATAAGTCATTTTTAGGCTTTGTGTTACATTGCTTTCTAAATCCAGGCTTTCTGTGAAGGAAGGATTCATAAAATGAAGAATATGAAACTATGCAACTATCAGTTTTGTTTCTTAAACCCCCAAGGACCTCACAAAGTACAGCTAACGCATCCAGCGTTCCTACTAGTAACACTAGTCCGATCACTAGGACTACCACCACTAAAACTATTACTACAGGCTTTTGTTTGACTATCAATTCCAAATGCAGGTGATAAAGGGAAATAAATGCATAGGTCTTTGATATACGGCAGGCACTGAATCACAAAAGACTGTGTAATGTGAAATAATTCAGAGTCTATAGGTAAAGAACGAACAATCTCATTCTCAGTATTTTACAGAGAAATCAAAGCTTGGAAGTTGTATGTTTTATATCAGATGTCTGTCCTCACAGGCATGTCTAGTCTCCTCAAAATAGGCAAGTTTACCTCCCAACCTTATTTTCACACAAAGGAGAAAAATACCAAGTAGAGAATAAGTGAGATTCATATCACTGGCAGAAAGAAGGGAGACAACACAGTTTAATGTACAACTTTACCCTGAAATTAGAAGAACAAAATGTGCTCTTTCTTTCCTGCTCCTGAAATTTCAGGAAGCACCAGGAGAATTTAAGAAATACCAGGAAAAAGGTTTATTTCAGTTTCATAATGCACACAAAACCTCCTGTGATAGCGTCTAAATCTGATAGATCAATAATGCATGTTATAGTTAGCTGCTTAATTATTCATTTTGGATGTAACCAAATAGGTTTTAAAACAAACTCCAAATGTGAAAAGAACTAGGAAGTACAGGTAGTGTAATCAAAAAGAAAAGTTTTTCCCCAATGTAATTCTTATCTGGAAGATCATAAAAGTCTCATAAAAGATCATAAAAGTCTCATAAAAGATCATAAAAGTCTCCTCTAGTTTTCAAAATTAGAAAGAGATATTTTGATTAAGAACTTTATATATATTTTTTATAATTATGTATGTTTTATGGACTATTACAAATGCTAAAATCAAATGCCTTAAATCCCCCATTTCAAAAAACAGTACATAAAAATGGCATATATTACATCATCAAAAGGTTACAAGGTGACAAACAAGTAAATGTGAGTCTAAAAACATTATCCAAAGATAGGTAATAAAAAGTGAAAAAAAGCAAACAAAGAGAACGTTCATTTGGGGGGGCAAATCAAAATGGAAGACTAATTGAAGGTTGCTGTATACGGTTGCAAAGGCTGTTGACTGCAAAAGAGCAACAGCCAAGAGGGTGAGTGGGAGCTGTGTGCTTTTCAACAAGCACGTACCCACCAGGTTCAGAAGATACCTCTTCACACTTCGTACGAAAGCACTTTATGGACAAGCAGCAGTCCTGATCAGGAACAACATATCGGAAAGACTGGAAAAAAATTTAAGTGAAAATGCAAAACTACTCCCATTTCCTTCCCCAAGTAATAAAACAGAAAAACAACGAGAATAAACAAAAACAAAACCAAGTGTAGGGATCTGAGTTTCAAAATGAATTCCCCCCCTTTTAGGCTAAATTATGAATGCTACTAACCAGCTGTCTTTGTAGGAACCCTTCCATCGATAGCTCTGGATTGTGCCTTCAAGTTTCCACCAGGACTGAGTCACGTCAGAAACACACAGAAAATCTGAGTGTGCAAGTTTCCAGCACCATCAGCCAGGCTATCCAAGCTCTTATAATCTCACTCTGGCACATTCTGGCCAGCAGGCTAAGAGCCTTCCATCAAACAAACCTAATTTATTTGACATTCATTAAGAATTTCACCAATTTTTAAAATTAATTAAGATACCAGGCAGTATCTCTCGGAGCAAAAAAACATGTTAGATAACTCTCTATGGTAAACATATTTTCTGGTCTTTGACAGTATAGTGTAAAAACTAGAAATGAAAGAAAGATAACATCACCACTGCCATGAATCTCTAGGATCCTGGAGGCCCACCCTCCCCGAATGCGTGGAAGAAGGCAGGACTCAACACAGACGCTGCCTTTTAGAATTTGGGGATCTATGTTACGGTAGATGCAGCATCTGTAGCTTCAGATCAAGAATAACTTCTTTGTATGTTTGCTCGGAGGACTGAAAGAGATAACAAACGTGTGTACAAAACACCCACATAGCATGGCATCTTGTCAGTTAATATACAACTCTTCTTATAATATTACTTAGAAATGTAGGTATGAATAGGCTAATTTTATAGGGTCAAGTTTCCTTTATAACCTCCTCACTCTTTAAGGGTAAGAAAGTGAGGAACAGTATTTTGATTTAGTCTGATTTGGTTTGGTTTTTAAAACTAATTGCAAGGCATGATTCTGGATTGGATCCTAGAATAGAAAAAAAAAATGCTATGAAGGACATTACTAGGACAATTGGCAAAATCTGAAAAAAAAAAGTCTGAGATTAAATAATAGAATTGTATCAATTTATGTTTGATTTTGAAAACTGTAGTGGGTTAATGTAAATGAATAGCCACGTTCTCAAGAAAGAGTCATTGAAAAATTTAGAGTAAAGGGCCCAATATCTGTAGCACACACTCAAATGCTTCAGAAGAAAAGAAAGAAAGGAAGGAAGGAAGGGAGGCAGGGAGGGAGGGAGGGAGGAAGGGAGATGGAGAAAGAAAGAATGATAAAGCAAATGAGGCAAAACTAACAGTTGGGGAATCTGGGTGTAGGGTATATTGGAGTTCATTGTATTATTCTTGCAACTTTTCTGAAATTTGAAATTAGATTCAAAATAAGAAGTATAAAAATGTTCATTGAAAATTGATTAATCAACTGGGGCCACCCACTGGTGTGAGAAGTGCTGTCTACACCTTAATGGCCCTTCTGGTACATTACCTTGGACTCCACTCCACTTTCCGCTCCCTAGGCCAGTGGCCTGCCCCGTGTGCAGGAATGGCTGAACTGAATTACGTGGACTGTGCTACAATTATGTCCTCTTCTCATTCATCTTCCTTGCATGACTCCAAGTGAGCATGCGTGGGGTGAGCTAATGATTTGCCGTGTTATCTCTGATGAGTACTATATTATTTGCATCGTAATATTTTCATTTCTGCCCCCCCCTTGCACATTATGCCAAGTTGACAGCAAGGTCAGCTAAGTTACTATAAGGGATTTTTAATGAAAACAATTATAAATTTAAAATAACTGTGTTTAAGGCATTTAACAGTCAGTAGGGCCAAGTGATTACAGCAGTTACAAGACCCGTGGGACGTGTTCACACCAAAACAAAGTGAATAAATTACCTCAGCTGGTGCATGTAATCACTAAGTGACCACAGGGGTCAGGCAGAGTGAAACCCTGAAGACTCGCACGCAAAACCAATAATAAAAATTTATCAGTCAAAGGGGGAGAGGGAGGACGTCAAGAATTAGCAAGTCGAGTGATAGACTAAAAGCAGAACTGACTCTCCATGCAGCTTCAGGGCCAGGAAAATGACAGTCAAAAACCCAGGGGACAGCTGGAAAAAAAGATTGCAGGAGACAATATGCAGGCGGGCTGGGAGGAGGTGGGATTGCTGAAATGGAAATGACCTACGCAGTATCAGCAAGTTCAAAGCCAAACCCGGGGTCACTTTCATACAAGGATGACTGTCTTTATCCAGAAACCTGTGATGGGGTCTGAAAATCCATTCGAAGGTTTCTGATGTAAGAACCTGATGTGATGTTAAAATAAAATGATCATCTCTAACATTTACATGGCACTTGACATCTTCTGAGGATGTCCCTCAAACGTTACCCTCACAACTCTATTTCTCCTTGTTGGAGAAAAGAGGTGGCTGAACATCAGGGAAGCAATGCATTTTGTTCATGGAAATACAACTAGGAAGTGAAGAAACCAAACATTTATTAAAGAGTCTTTATTTGCTAAAGACTCCGCTGGAAATACGCTCTTAGGAGACTCATAATCAAAAGAGGAGATGAGAAGCCCTTGAGTAATGTGTGCTAACGGTCTAAACACCATACGGAGGGGAGGAAAAGATGACGACCAATTGGGAAGGCAGGGCCAGTTTCGTAACAGAGGTAACCTTTGAATTGGGCCTTAAAGAATGAACAAAATTCACAGAAGAAAGGGAACAAGGTTGGCAGGCAGGCAGTGGGACCCACAGGAGCAAATATTCAGTTATTCAGCAAAAATCTGTTGAGCGCTTACTATGCACATGGCACCATGCTTGCGACCTCATCAATGACAAGGAGCGGAGGGACACACCCCTGCTCTCACGGAGCTTGCTTTCCTTCCTCTACCCATCCAATCAGCGCACATGTGTTGAGCAGCTCCTGCACAGAGGGATACTCTTGTAGGTATAGAGGATATGACAGTGGTAAATGGGACAAGTCCAGACCCTCACGGAGCTTGCATCCAGTGGAGGAAGACTGATAATAAATAAGAAGACACAGAAGTAGGAAAAATAAGATCTCACCAAGGAGGTTTGAGCAGAGACCAACAGACCCAGGAAATGGATAAGGTGGGAACGATTTTGGACCAGCATCTGTCTGTGGCCGGAGGACTAGCAAGAGAGAAAAGATATGACATAAGCCCAAAGAGCTAAAGAGAGGGTGGAGAGAAGTATGTTGGGGAGGGAAGCTGGGCAGATAGATTGGACCAGCTCATGAAGAGCCTTGAATGGCATAACAGACTTTATTCCATCAGTAAATGGTTCCTAAATGCATTCCAGAAAACATGAGTCTGACGGCATAATCTATGGGAAAAAGGTCCTGTGCCTCTACTGCATCTGTAAAAATGGTGATAACAGTATCAACCCACCTGAATGTTGTGAAGATTAAATGAGTAAATTCTTGTAAAGGGTCAGGCAATGGTGAGTACTCAGTAAGCATTAGTTATCAAACAGTTCCAGGAAAATGAATGGTAGGCTGAGCCTTGGCAGTTTCTTTAGGTACAACAGACACTCAAGAAGGAAAACCGACAAAACAGAGTCATATTTAGATAGAGGAGGTTTAGGTGCCTGGGTTAATGGTCATGTGAGTCAGAAATGGGAATTCAGGAGAATGAACAGTATTTGGAGGAGATACTAATTTGGTTTGAGATACATCGTCTTTGAGGTATCTGTGTACCTTCTACCATCTGTGGCAAAATACCTAGTCTCCAGTTAAATGCAAGTATCTGGAGAGAGAAACAGATTAAGATAAAATCAGGACTCCATGCCACAAATAAAACCTCAAAGAATGAAAATAATCTCCCAGGTTTTGATATGTAGAAATAGTGCAGGATGAGAAATGGCATCACACCCAGGCAGAAGATAAAGCCCCTAGTCCTGTGCAAAACTGGGTAAGATGTTTAAACTCCCTGAGTTCTAGCTGCCTAATTTATAAAATCAGGGAAATAATACTGACCATCAGGGGCTGGATGCTAAAGGCAGTGACACTGCTCTCTTGTTCCCTTCTCCATTCTCAGCGCCTACCACAAAGCAGGACCTGGTCCAGAGGAGATCACATGCAAATAATCCTTTGAGGATGAAGTCCCTTCACTTTCTGGGATACAAGGATCCTGGTCCAGATTTAGGATTATACAGTTTGGGGGCTCCAATATTGCCTCTTAGCCAGACGGTTTGGAAAAGTTGGGGACTTTTTTATTTCCAAAGAGCTCCTCTTTAAATTTTATTTATTTATTTTTAATAGCGATACAATTTTCAAACAGTAAAGTGAGGAAAGATTCACCCATTTCAGGACAGTGTTTATGTGGCTTTTTTCTGTGAAGCTGATGAAGTAATGGTTATATGTGTCCTGGCCATGTCTATTTCTCTTTAGGAGATGGGGATATTTCAGCAAAGGAGGAAGCAGGAAGCTTTAGAAGTGAAGGTTCAAAGAGTGGTTCAAAGCTCTCGTCTCAGCTCCTGGATTGGCTCACGGTATGATCCCAGTCTGTCCTTCTACCTTTCTGGATCTCCATCCATTTATCAGCAAGACAGGTGTAATACTGTCTGCCCATATCAACTTCCCTGGACCATTATAAGCATTAATGATCTAATATACTCAAAGGTACTTTGAGTCCTTTGGAGGAAAGATGTCATATAAATTAGAAGCAGTATAATTAATGTAATTTAAGAAAATGGCTGGCCATAACAGAGAGGATTAGGTTCACATGGGTCACGAAACAACCTAGCCTTTGTGTCCTCAGGTCACCGATGATCCTTTCCATTGGAACAAAACCCAATCTTACTTATTTGAGCATATTGAACTATTCTGTGTTTGGGTTTTTTTTTTTAAAGTACTGTACTTACTAAAATGACCTATACTTTAAAGTTAATATTATCCTTATTGGGAAAATGTATTTATATATGAATTGACTCATGAAGTAATTCACTTTAGGATAAAAGATTCTTCAATATAAAGAAGGACAAGTAAATAGTAAGCATGAATCAACTGTTATTTGGATTACAAAGATACTCATCTTATACTGTTACAGACAGGAAAACAGGATCTCTGCATCCACCTGATAGAATATATAGGCAGCTCATAGGCAATTTTATTCTAGAATGTCATACTAAGGAAAAAATAAACCTAGGGAAATTGCTTAGAAAGAGAAGCTATAAATAAATTTAAACAGGAAGAGAAGTCATTAAATAAACTATAACTCTAGGGTGGTAACTGGGAAAAACACATTAAGAGTCAAAAGCTGAAGAGTACAGCATGTCAGATACTGTTTTTGTGAGCAAACTGAAGATTAAGAAACTTCTTTGATATTAAAACTGTAAACAATAAGAACCAGGGAATTCTAGGCTCTAAGAAACTGTCTCACACATTCTCCTCTATAAATCATGGGAAAAGTCATCTTGTTTGCCCTTCTTAAAGCCTCTTACCTTTACCTCATTATTAGATATGACTATTAAGTGGTCATAAAGTTACATCGCTGTAAACATTCCAATGAGGTTCCCCTCCTCAAATCATTTCTGAAACTTTTCTTTGGGAACTGCTAGGCACTTTACTAGAAAACAGTTGTCATTATGTCACATTATTGTTTTGTTCTGTTTTTACTTATTTTTATCGAGGCATAATTGACATAATATATCAGTTTCAGGTGTACAACATCATGATTCAATATTTGCATATATTGCAAAATGATCACCTCAGTAAATCTAGTTAATATCTGTAACTACACATAGTTAACAAATTTTTTTCAGGTGATGAGAACTTTTAAGATCTGCTCTTTTAGCAACTTTCAAACATGCAATACTCATGTGTATAACTATACTATAGTATATACTACTATACTATATTATAGCATATAGTATTATTAACTATAGTCACCGTGCTGTACTTTACAGACCCATGACTTATTTATTTTGTTGCCATTATGTCACATCATTGTTTTTTATTCAGAATGGTATATCTCAACTTGCCCACTTCGCAAGCTCCAACCTTAAATGTGCAAACCACACCTAGAAAGCATTATGCGTAAGAGTTTAAAAAATAAATTGAAATCTGCCATCGATAACCTGGCTAAAGCCTGGTGTGCTGGAGTTTGTAAGACAGGAACTACTGGGCAGGAATGGTTTTCAGGAGAGACGGTGACACTGTAGGGGTGGCGTGTAGGGGTGGCGAGTCAGTGGGCCAGATTCAAGGAGGGAGACAAGGGAGATGACGGGAGACTGAAGCCTGGCCTCCTCAGGGGTGTGGTTCACAGATGAATTAGAATCCAAGGAGACGTCTTTGTGTGTTGTGTGTGGGAAAGGAGACAGGGCCAGGTTTCTGGGGGCCAGGCAGGCCATGGTGCTCATCCTTTTCTATGCTCCACAGGCAGAGTGGGCCACTGGCCAGAGGTCACTGTGGCACAAGAGAATGTAGGGCTACCTTCCCTGAAGTTCTGGCATCCCGGGGAATAAGAGAAATTCACCGGAAGGACAGAAAGGAAGAGTCATGGCAGCTTGGGTAGTAGGTAACATTTACTGACCATTCACTACCTGTACACATTGGGTACCCATTATCATATTTAACCTCACCACAATCCTTGTAGGTTAGATACACTAAGCATTAATAACTCTCCTTTTACAGATGAATAAATTGAAGATCACAAAATTAACAATGTTGAAGCCAGGATTTAAACACACGCAGACTAAATCTGGTACTCACGCTCTTAACCTGACACCACACTGTCTTTTCATACATCAATACACACACACACGCATTCATACACCACACGGCAGGATACACTCCCGCTGTGAAGAGTAGTTATCTTGGTTTTTTCCTGTACAGTTATTTGCATTTTTTCACAATGAGTACATAAGCTTTCACAATTAAAAAAAGAGTCTGTAGTCATTTTTAAAAAGCCCTTAATGGAGGAAGGTAACCTTCTCTATTGGGGTAAAAATATAAATAAAAAATAAAAAGCCCTTAAAGGGTGAAGATTTTCTGCCACTGAGGATATTCAAACATATGCGACAGCAACTCCCCAATACTACTGAGAGTATTAGAAAGAAATTACAATCTTTATATAGGGAAATCTGACAATACATATTAAACCCTTTTTTAAAAGTACATATCATTTGAAGCAACAATTCTACCTATAGGAAGATATCCTATAAATTAAGGATGTTTGCAGAGAGAGAGCAAGAAGGATGCTCATCACACCGGTGCAGATAATAATAAAGAAAAATGAAAACACCATAGGCGTCCAGTAGTAAAGATCTGGCTAAATAAGCCAGAGTGCACCCATTCAGCAGAATGCCGTGCTGTAATTTTTTTTTTTTTTAAAGTTACAGGACAATATGCATAGCTCTATTAACTTTTAAAAATACTCCTTAAACAGAGATGGTGGCAAGGCCAAATGACCCTACCCATGCTTCTCTTCTTCTTCCCCGTGGGTTCCCTTCCCTCCAAGGTGCCTGCTTGCCCTTGCTGGTACAAACACCATTCTCATCTTGTACTCCTTCTTGCGAAGCCCGCGTTTCCGTCCTGTCCCTAACCTCTTCCCCTAAAACAATGTCCTTCTGGTTTCACTCTGTTGCCCTTCTAGGCTAAGACAACATGAAATGAAACAGGGCCCTTCAAGGGAGTTCAGGGGGAAAAAAAAGCCTCTCCAATAACTACCATTGTTTCATGAAATCCTAAAGGAAGAAGAAGGACAACAGTGTTCAGCCATTATCACAGGATGAATAAGAAACTGAATGAAAACAGTCCTCCCAGGACCAAGAACCCTAGAAAACTTCACCACTTCAAGTAATTACCAGTGTAGCCAGTAACTACAGAGCAAGGGCCAGAGTCCTCAGAACCATCTGCTGTGTACCTTGAGAAATGGGCTGTTGAGAAATGGTCATCTGTGTAGAGACTGACTATTATAGCAGCAGAGAACATGGATGAGGATGGTTAAAATAAAATCAACAAATTGTAAAAAGGAAAAAAAAAAAAATTCCTTAAGAAAAAACACTTAAAGGGTAAAGACTTGCTGCTATTGAGGATATTCAAAATAGAAAGCAGAAAAATTTCTCAAATGCTACACATCGAATAGTAATTACTCTGGAGACAGGATTATACAGAGGAATGTATATTTTCTACTTTGCACATGTCAAAAACTTGAATTTCTATAACATGTGTATCCTATTTATATCGAAAGCATGCTTTTTTGGGAAAAAGTATTTTAGCCATATTTATTGATGTGGAGAGTTGTTCTTGATATATTGTTAAGATGAAAAACAGACTACAAAACAGTATTACTGTAAGATCTCTATTTTGGTAAAAAGCACTCACGTATATGTATGCGTACATGTGTATCAATAGAAAACATTCTGTATAGAATCACCCTATTCTATTCAACAGAAAGCATTCTTTAAAAATGTTAACAGTGGTATCTCTGACCATGGGTACTTTTGTTACCTTCTTTCACTTATCTCTATTTTCTAAGTTATCAGGAATGAACATTACATGTATTATAAGAATAAAATAAATAGCCCAGGCTGTGAAAGCTTTTCCCAAAGACCAGCTCCAAAGCTTTGGCCCAATAGCAAGATCACTGGAAGAGGAACACATTCTCCCGGTATGATTATTCTGAAAGGGGCAAAATCAGTTTGTGTGTCTATGATCTGGGATGTTTGCTACAGTCACACTCTGTTATAACTGTGCCTAATACAGTGTTCCTACAAATACAAAGAACCCTTTTCTTGAGATTTTCCAAGGAAGCATTTTCATTCTTTCTTTTAGGCCTGGAGCAACTGAAACTCAGAGCTATTAAATGACAACTGAGACCCAAGAAAAGCCATAATTTTAATTTCATGGCATTGGTGCTGTGTTAAAAGGGATTTTGAGTGACGAGATTGTTAAACATCAACTTTCGGCTAAAAGAACAGGCTACCCAAGAAAGCTGTCTTTCTAATTATAATACAGGAAACAAAACAACCACCACAAACCCTTTTTAAGCATTTCTGCACAGTATATAGGAATCACTAACAATAGCCAACTGGATACAAACTTTGAGGACAAAAAGGAAAAGGAAGGGCAGGGCAAGACATTTTATACTCAGTACAACATAATTTTAAAGTTTTGGCCAAAAGTGCAGGCAGAAGAAAAGTCCTATCCTTTATGTTCATTCATTCACTCAGTGATTGAACAATCCTTTGTGTGCACTGACTATGTTCCAGGCCCTACTCAGAACTTGGGTGTACGAGGAACACTCGTTAGGCAGGGGACAGACAAGGAAACAATGACATAACAACCACGGGAAGGGCTGCACAGATGCCTGACCAATGTGTTAAGGGAAAAAGAACCAGTCATAAAGGATGAAGGAGTTCTCCTGGAGGAGAAGGTCCTTCCAGGAAGTGGGAACAGGGTTTGCAACAGGAAAGCGGTGTGGAAGGGCATGTGCATTCGGGGGATGGGAAGAAAGTTGGTGTGGGTGTAACTGAAAGTTGGAAATATGAAGGTGGGTGTGCAATCAGATGATAAGATCTCCATTTGTGCAGCATCCATGGGCATATATGCATATTCAAGAAGAAGGTTACCACAAATATTCTAAAGATGAGAGGACAGGAGCGATGAAATCAAGTGATCAGTAAAGAACATCAAAGAGACACAGGAAGACCATAGGGGCAAAGTGAAGGAAGACCACACACGACCCGCTGCCTCACAAAAGGTGCCTTCAGGCATTTCAGCGGTTTAGAATTTACTAGCAATAAAAACAATTACATTTTAACTGGCAATTAATCTATAGTTGGCAAGTTTATTTTTAAGCCTAGTCTGTGACTGAGATACTTTTTTGCCAAGATAAAAAAGAAAATGCCATAATGGTTGAGTGGCTAGGATCCCAGTTCATCTCACCAAAGCCTATTCATTCATGACACTCCTGGAGCATATCTGAACTAACACATGAATGGGACTATAGGATTTGACTATCACCTTAAAAAGTATTTCTTGGGCTCCCCTGGTGGCACAGTGGTTGAGAATCCGCCTGCCAATGCAGGGGACACGGGTTCGAGCCCTGATCTGGGAAGATCCCACATGCTGCGGAGCAACTAGGCTCGTGAGCCACAACTACTGAGCCTGCGCATCTGGAGCCTGTGCTCCGCAACAAGAGAGGCCGCGACAGTGAGAGGCCCGCGCACCGCGATGAAGAGTGGCCCCTGCTCACCGCAACTGGAGAAAGCCCTCGCACAGAAACGAAGACCCAACACAGCCAAAAATTAATTAATTAATTAATTAATTAATTTTAAAAAAAAAAGTATTTCTTTAGCAAAGACCTATCTGTATCTCTTTCCCACAACTCTGACATATGAGAAATGACATAGACCCACCTTAGGCTCTGAGCCTATCTATGTGTTAGTGTGTATGTTTAGAAAGGTAGTTATTTAAAAAACCACCATTTTACTCAGGATATAGTCCCTCCAGCAGGGATTCCAAGCCCCAGGCTGGGAATAGAGAAAGATAGGAGAACACACGTGGGAAGTAGAGTCTGATAGACCTAAGATCAAATCCTCAGGTCACCTCCTAGTCATGTGATCTTAGGTAAGTTCACTTCACCAAGGCTCAGTTTTCCTCCTAAGTAATAAAGAAGCTAATAGCTTACTCATAAGTCATAGAAGCTACTTCACAAGTTATTTTGAGGACTGCATGAAATGATACATGTAACGGTGGGGTGGGGGAAGAGGTACGGCGTCTAGCCCCTGCCACCAACAGATAATACAAGTCTCAGTCCCAACAAGACCATTAATTACCTGAGTGACCTTGAGTAATTCATATAATCTCTCTGGCCTCAGTTTCCCCTTCCATCAAATGAGGAGGTGGGACCTCCAAGTCTTCTTACAGTCCCAATGTTCTGTCCCACTAGTGTTAATTGTTAAGAGGGAGACCTGTCTTCAGCCTCTACTCTTATGCCTCTTTGGGCTCCCTCTTACACTCTAAATTCCTCTTAAATCTATGGCGCCAGTCCTTTCTAGTCTCTGCCTTTTGCATTCTATGCCACTGGCTCTGTTGTCTCCCTCTGCACTATCTGTTGAAAGTCCAGAGGCCAAGGGGTGTGTTAAGAATGGTACAAGCTTTATCACAGAGTATATACCCACAGCAACCATGGGGTATATTATTATTATTATGCCCATTTTACAAATGAGAAAATCAAGGCTCAGGAGTTTAAGCAACTTATCAAAGGCAGGAAATTCAACACAGGCTCTTCTCAGATGCTCGTAATCATTACAGGCTGCATTACCTTTCCAACCTTTGGCTGTACCTAGTTTGGGTCCTATCATCTTATGACCCTGTGCCGCCTGCTTATCTCATAAACTACTTTGTATTAATAACTTTGTGTGTTCCTCCTGCCAGGTGGTGTATGTACAAATTAACCAGGGACCCATCATGTCTGAACCAACACAGAACTCGTGATGGGATTCTCAGCCCCTGCAGCTGGTAGGTCAGCGTGAGATTCAAGATGGGCAGAGCTTAACTACATCTTTAAAATAACAGCACGTGGTCAAATAGCTACTCAACTTCCACATGAAGCTGCTGGAAGCTACCACATTTAATTCAAGCCTAAAGTCTGCAAGCTTCCTAGCTGCCATAAACCCACTCATAACACCATGGAATGGGAAAGGGCTCATAACTTGGGGGTCAGACAACCCCAAGTTTACTCACTGAGTGAATCTGGGTGGATTTCTTAGCCTCTCTGAGTTTCTTTTCTGCTAAATGATCTCGGGTAAGATAGCCCAGCTGAGCTCCAGGTTCCTCATCTGTAAAATGCGGATAACATTAGCAACCTTCAAAGGATATTCTAGGGATAGAAGGAGTGCCTAGCCTATAGCCGAAATAGATTAGCCTTTTGGGAAAGTAAGGGAGGCTGGGGGATGGTCGAGCTGTTTCCAAGAATCAGGGTGGCCTAGACGAGAGAGATGGAAATCAGAGGTTCACTGGATCTCAGTGCCTGCCAAATCTGTGAGGAACCATTCTGGTGAGAGTTGAATGCCCTGTTATGGCAAAAGCCCTAGACTGATCTGACCCCTGACTCCACTCTCCTAGGCCACCTGGCAGCTGTTGCTGGAAGCACTCTTTTCAGGTGAGAGGCTCCCAACTGAGCCAAGTGGTAGAGTGTCATCACACACCATCTCTCACCCTTGGAGGACGCTGAGGTTGCTGGGGTAACTGAGCTACTCTGGGCTTTCCCTATGGGATTCCAAACTTCTCTATCCTTACCCCGCTGTGGGCTCCCTTCAGCCTCACATTCTGCGTCCCTTGCAGAGAGCTCTTCCTCCTGCCTCAGGAGATCGGAGGGGAAATGGGACGAGAAGGAACTGACCTCGCAATTGGACCTCAGCATTTTATTTCTTTACCTTTTTATTTCCTTAGTTATGGCACTTTTCCATCTATGGAGTACATTCCCTTATAAAATCTCCCTGTGTTTATTTCCATTCTACTAAATAATTCCTCTGACCCCCTCTTGTTTTTACCCTTTAAATACCTGTTGATGGTTCGTTCTCCACATTCCCCGTTCAGTTATTAATGGCCCACAAAAACTTCCTAGCTGCAATCATTTACTGATTAATCTGCACAACAAACCAGAAAGACAGGTGGTATTAATCCTTCGTCCTACAGAGGGAAACCAAGGGGAAAAGCGAGGTTAACTCAGTTGCCCAAGGTCAGTGGCTAAACAAGATTATAACCAGGATCTATCCTGTCTTTTATTTCTGTAAACGCTTCCCACAGGGCTACTCCTTTACAAATCAACATTGTCAATGCAGCCAGATCATTTCTGTGTTGAGATTCGGTTGTCACAGAACAGTTTAAAACTGTCAAAATTCAACCCCAAATAATTTTGTCTGCTAATAGTTCATAAATACAAGTTGCTAAAATGAAGAGATAATAGTACTTGAAAGCAAATTTGACAGATGCAAAAGAGGAGTGAGAAGATCTGGATTATAGGCCCAGCTCTACCACAAGGAGACTCTGAGAAAGTCATTTAATTTCTCTGTATCTGAGTCATTTGTAAAAATGAGATTATGCTGAATGATATTTAAGATATCTTGCTGTTTTAAGTGAGATGACTGAATACCTACTGAAACAGCACAAAATATAAAGCTCCAATATCCAATGTTGCCAAGATCGTGGTAAAATTGGTATATTCAATACACAGCTACAATCCCCTTGGAAAGCAAGATGCCAATGTACAGCAAGAATCATAAACAATTTCATATTCTTTGACTTAGTAATTTAACTCATACAGTATTTTACCCTAAGAAATAAGTCAATGGAAGCAAAAAGACGTATACAAATGAAAACACACATTTCAGTGCTAGCTTCAGAGGAAAAATTGTTACCAATTTAAATGTTCATTTTTTAGAGGGATGTCTTATGAAATAAAAATACAGAACAATACAAATGTCATACTGCTATCAAAAAGGATAAATATGGAAGTTATGCAAAATCAATTAAAATCTTACCAATACTATCAAATGAAAACAGACAAAAGTAAAAGAGCAGATATGTACTCTGATGTCAACTTTATAAAAGGTGGATAGATGTGCAAGGTCACAGGAAAACTCAAAATAGTTATGTTATAGTTAGGCTCATTGTTTTAAAAATATTTTAACTGTTTTTAATGAATATTGTTTTCCATTAACACATATATTTATCACTTAATTATTTAAAAATGTCTCAAACCCTGCTTTAGTTTTATGGAAAAATGAATTTTCAAGTTTCTGCTTAAATCTGCCAAGTAATTTTTGTTGGCTGACACATTATTCATGACATTATTCTTGAGGAGTGATTTTTACTCTTTACTCTGTAATTCTTCAGTGTCTTTGGAGATTCTAAAATCTCAGAACGCTTACACTCCTTTCCCTCATCTAAGAGGATTCCTAAAAAGATCTGTCATCTAATCTCGCTACGAATAACCCCATGACTGCCTTGTAATGCTAATATTTGGCAACTGCCTGACCCAGGAGTCAACATTTTTCCCATAACCCCGACCCATGGGTGCCTCTACAGAAACCACAAAGTTGCTATTACCCTTTCCACAGAGTGGAGGGTGGTTTCGTATTCCAAATTTTTGGAGCTTTACAGCAGGACATCTTATCTTTTCAGGGGTCTTAGGACACCCTTCTGGTTCACTTGGGAAAGCTGCCCCCAAGCAGCCCTGTGCTAGGACCCTCCCTTTATATAAGGGCTTTTACATCCTCCTTCACTCCTTAGAAATGGTCTCTTACTAGTAGGTCTTCACTCATAATATCTGGGAAAGATTGCAGAGCCAGTGAATTAAAAATATGATTCTACGTCTCATGTGTGCCAATGAACGCCCTCATTAAAGCAGAATGAGTGAGATGAGATTGGTTTCAAAGCTTTCCATCCCTTTGCCCCAGAGCCACCGAGGCCAGGCACTGAAAGGATGCACAGTAAAATTAAATATCTAAAAATTCATCTTTAATTAACAGAATTGGATTAAAGCTAGACACCACCGCATTTCATACGAGAAATGGCTGAGCTGGCTTCCAAGTGCTCTAATTCAATTAGGACGCAGTGAGTGACACTCGGACGGGAAAGGTTAATTGGGGGCGCCAGAACGCAATCATTCCTTACCTAACCAGTCATTAAACTTCTTAACCTCTGAGGGCAGTCCCAGCTCGGTGAAATCGCCTGTGTGGAGAAGGATGTCCCCATAAGGCATCTGGATACCATCTGTTCTGGAGTGTGTGTCTGAGATGCAGACAAACCGCGTGTGGCCCGCTGGTTTTGGAGTGTCATATGGGATGGGGTCGACCCTAAAGTAGACATAACAGATCCCATAACAGTTAAACATATTAGAACCCTCGTAATTGTCATCGCACATACATATTGACTGTTATCCGTGAACACACCCAGACAAACCGATGCAAAGACAGAAGGGCCCATTGTAACAAGGAACACTTCTGGGTGCAAAGGAGACAGCATCTCCCGTCTACAAACCCACTGGGCAAATTCAAAAAGTCTTACTTACCTGGTAGGAAAATTAAAAGGCCAGACTATCTTACACGTAGAGTCAGAAATAACTCAGGAAACTGAGAGAGTGATTAATGGTGAAGTTTAGGGATATTGAACCCAACTGGGGAAGTAAATGATGCTCCTTTCTCTCTCATCATGCTCCAATTGATCCCACTACGCATTAGGAGATGGATAACTAATTTATTCTTCCTTAAACATGCATAACTTAAGCGATGAACCAATTTATGAAGAATATTCTGCACATGCTTTGCCAACTGAGATGTGAAGAGACATAGTACTTATATTTAATTTCCTTTCTAGAACCATTCAACCCCTTTCATCTTCTTGTTTTCACAGGGAGATTCACAAATCAAATTGTGGGGATGGAAGGTGATGCCGAAGTAACAGGGCTTTTTAAATAAAACACTGGATATTCCAACAACTCTGTCCAGCTCCTTCTTTACCACCATGAATTATCTGCGGTCCCAGTTACACCTTAGGTTACTTGGAATGCTCAAATGCCTTGGGCAAAGATTCTATTCAGTACAAATAGCAAACCTTTTAATGGGTGTGTATAGATCTACATATGCATTAATACATGTACAGTTTTAGAGACCTAAGCACTGTGAAATTACCACTAGGGCACAAGAATCAAAAGGCAAAATGATCCACCCGAAGCAAAGAAAGTGAAACAGAACATTCTCATTTAATTGAGTGTAACAAAGTGTGCTAAATAAACTTGGTAAAGAAATGCAAATCTGACTCTTCGAGCATACAGTTTTAATTATTTAAGGGGTTTATAGCAGAGTTAAGGGTGCTTTAACTATATTAACTCTACACTGACAGCTTCCTGTCATTTCTCTGCAGGAAGGTACACTTAGTTTGGATTATGGGTGAAAAGAAGTAGTTACCAATGCAACGAAAAGGTCACAAGAGAAGCAAATATACAATGTGGAGATGAGAGTGTAAAACGTTAAATACGGAACAATATTTCATATCACCGCCCCACCCTGGGTCATTAAAATGCAGCAGAGAACACAGGGAAAGCTCAACACAAGATTCCCTGTACACGTTGCCTCTAAAGGCTTTGTTTAATTTTTTGTTCCTTTTTCCACTCTTTAAAAAAGAAACAATCTGTTTTAACAATGGCAATTTTCGTGAAGGAAATAAAGACATCAGTATACAACCTGGATAGTCCTGCATTTCTTTAATGGTTAATCTTTTAATTTTATTTTATCTTTGTCGGAGAAGGAGGAAAGTAAGGAAGAAGAAAGGAGAGCTGGAAGAAGACAGAAAGGACGGAGGGACTGTGAACTGGTGAACGCAGTGAGTCTCACTGGAAACCCAAAAAGAAAGTTTAACTTATGCAAAAAAAAAAAAAAAGGATTTTTCCTGTAAAGGTTAGAAATTAACAATGCTGTTATCATGGAGAAAATTCACTAATCCACTGAGATCTCATGAGTAACCTGGAAACCCTCCTGATTATATCCAATGTTGATTTTTTAAAATATATATAAGGACTTCCCTGGTGGTCCAGTGGCTAAGAGTCCGCACTCCCAATGCAGGGGGCCCAGGTTCGATCCCTGGTCAGGGAACTAGATCCCACATGCCGCAACTAAGAGTTCACATGCCACAACTAAAAGACCCGCATGCCGCAACTAAAGATCCCACATGCGGCAATGAAGATCCTGCGTACCGCAACTAAGACCCGGCACAGCCAAATAAATAAATAAAACTAAATAAATATTAAAAATAAAATATATATAAAAATGTTTGTCTGCCTTTCCATTACTGAGACTCTATTATACTCGGTCTCAGTGATTCTAATTGTATCAATTGATATTGCCTATCTTCTAAAAGTAGTTTTCCCAGAGAATGAAGGACTGTTCCCTGCCGCAGCAGACTGTGTCACCCTCTGAAAGTGATACGTAATATTCTATTCTTATACCTAAAGTTAAGATACTCGCTAGAATGGGACTGTGCACATTTATACTGAAACTACCAACATCTGAATGAAAATTCATCAACCGCTGGACTTTATATGAATAAATTCAATATTTATATAGCTTTATTTTCCAGTTCAGTTCTCATCCTGATGAAAGTATAGACAACCCCGTTTCTTTCTTTCCACAACTCAGCTAAGCTATGGGCACAACGACTGCATAAAAATCCTTTAGGAGTCCATCTGAATTTATCAGAGGGACATCAGAGTCATCATTTTGAATTTATAAAGCAGAAAGGAGCACAGATATATGCTATGAACCTCTTCAGTTTAGAGAAGTGAATCATCATGTGGTACATGATATGTTTTTTAGCTCTCTGCTGGGCGATCACTTTCTATGACTATTGAAACACCAGTCAGTTTTTGAGCGGCTTCAACATCCTTCCCCACCTTCCTGCCTCCTCCAGAGAAACACTCAAATGTCCAACATCATTAACAGTGAAATAAAGGCCAAGGGATAAAAAAAAAAAAAGAGGGGAGAGGAAGAAGGAAGAAAAATGTGTCTTGTCAGCTTTCAGCTGAAATAAAACAATGAGTCAGAGGGACACAGGAGGGCTGAGAGGGCCCACGCATCAACACCACCAACCTGATGTCATCAAAGAGAAACAATTAGTAGATGTCGGGGAGAGATATGGACGGTTGACTCAAGGTAGAAGATTGGGGAACTGGGGGATATAAAGATGCAGATGCAGAATTTACAGACATCCCCTGACCCAGAGACACTGATGTTCTTTGTTACGCACAGGACTAAGTACAGGAAGACAAGATGGTGCAGCCTGTCAGAGCCACACTGAATAACATGACAAATATCACCTGGGGGGTCATAGGAAGGAAGGCATTTCCACCCAAAGACATTCAGAGCTGAAAATAAGATACCTAGTAGAGTAGGCAAGTTGCCATGGATATATTGAAAGTTGAGACAACCCTAGGGAAACGACTATTTCCAAATTGGGCATTAGGTAAACGCCTTGAAAAAGGCAAGACAGCCTAACATTTTCCTGTGAAAGCAAGTTTAAGGGAGACCCTGACTGCTATGGGAAGATATACCTGTTCACATTGTGGGAAGACCCTCCCGCTGCATTTTCCTTCTTAGTTAACAACCTCACCGCGTAATGCTTATGCTGCTGACTTCTCACATGACCTAACATTTCCCCTAGGGAACCATGTCAAATATCCTAGCAAGTGAGTCTCTTACCAAGGCAATCTAACCCCCAGAGCTAGATTCAAATAGCAGACTGAGATTTGCACGTACATCTGAGTACACCCAGGGGAAAACAAGATGACATGGGAAGATGAGAAGAAAACACAGCATCATAAAATCCCAGAGCTGGACAAAACCTTAGGGAGCATCGGGTTCAATACTTCATATGAAGCTTGAATCTCCTCTATCCCTTCCCTGCCTAGCTGACATAAATTTTCTCTCCAGCGTTTCCAGAGAAGGGGAGCTCCTGAGTCCCCTCTCCTCCCCCAGGGCAGCCCATTCTGGTTACTGAGAGCTCTACTTGCTAGAAAGTTTCCGATCCAGAAACTCTGAGAAAGCTGAGCATGGTCCAAAGTGACTTGGCCTGGAGCCTGAAGACTGAGTAACAATTTGGCCGAGTTATTTGTTTCAGGCAAGTTATTTCATTCTTTTAGCCTCAATTTTCTCCTCATCTGTAAAATGGGAATAATAACGCCTAGTCTATTGTATTACTATAAGGATATAAATTGTCAGGCACTAGATTGGCACACAGCACATGCTCTGAAAGTAAAGATGCAGAATGACGTAAGGGTGGGGCATGTTTGGCTATAAAGCCAGACAATCTGGCTCTGAATCCCACTCCACATTTATTAACAGTGTGACACAAAGCAATGTGCTTAATTCCTGTGCCTTGGTTTCCTTACCAATAAAATGAGTATACAAATAGTACCTGCCATGAGGTACTCACAGGACTGCCATGAGGATGAAAAAGAATAATGTACAAATAGTGTACTCAAGAATAATATACTTAGAACAGTGCCTGACACACAGCAGACAACAAATGCTAGGGTTTTTGTTTTTCTTTTTTAATTCAGTGGTAATATTTTTACTACTATTAGTAGTAGTAGTTAGTTTCTCTGACCTCCACCTCTCCTTCTGTTACAAGGAGATAATAACAGCTACCACACAACTTGGTGAAATTAAAGGAGATCACACAAACAACAGCCAGCACAGCACTGGGCACATAATCCACAGTCAATAAAAACATTCATTTCCTTCCTGTCACTTCCTTCTTAATCCTAGTTCTGCACTCTGAAATAGCAAAGAAGAATTCAGTCCCTTTTCCGTTTGACAATTATTCAAATATTTGAGGACATGTATTACAATCCCCTGAAATCTTCCCTAACCTAGTTGAGCGGCCACATTTTCTTCAATTTTTCCTTGCGTGATAGGATGTCAAGAGCCCCCAGAATCCTAGTGATCTCCTGAATACAATCCGATTGGTCAGAACCCCTCCATCTATAGTGTCAGAATTCATGGGCCACGTGGATTCCTGGGCCAGTGAGCTGTTTATCCGAGACAAATGCTAGTATAGGCGATGGAGAACCAACAGAGCTGGACGCCCTGGAGGACTTTCCTCGGGGAGGCCTGAGTTAACATCTTAAATGGTTTTCCAATTAAGTCTCCAGGTTTTGTGCCAAGCCTCAAATCTTGTTCTTAAAGCTTGATTGTCAAATGTTTATATATCCCATGGCCTATTCAAGCAAATAAAACATTCTCATTTATTCCATCTTGACCCATTAGAGTTTTTTACCCACAAAAAACTAATATGATAATATTATTGCTTCCACTATGGAATCCTCTTCTGGCCATATTTGATATTTTTTCCAATAACAAATGTACACAGTGTTGCAAGTCCTATTGACAGATCTTCAGAAAAGCTGTAATCATGTGGTTTGTTATGACATGGATTTCTTCTTTAGGCCAAGAGTGCAGTAAAAGCCTTATGTACACAATTAGCTTATAATTCAGCATCAGGATAGACTATAACCCTTACAAAACATTTTAACAGGATTTCTATGTATTTATCATCCCCCATTCCACTTGAAAACCCCAATGTTGTACTTATGCATTCCACTGACTTTAAAAAGTTTTCGAATGTGACATTAAAGCTTTCATTTTTACCCTGAAAGTTCAGATGGTGTGAGAGTTAAAATTAGGTTTGTGATGTTACACCATCCGCCCTAGACATAAGAATTCAGTCCCTTCTCCACTTGACTGTTTGATAAAGATATGCAAAACCTGCCAGCAAAACAATGAATAAATAAATACCAGGCTTAAGTTAGTACAGTGACAGAATTTTTAGGTTGGAAGGGCTTCAGAGATGATCTAATCCTGTGTTTCTCTTCTTTGAATATCCTCTTCACAGTTTTTGCCTTTCTGTGTATACTATTACTTAATTTTTGTTAAGCGTCTTACAGCTTTTACACGATTTTTTTTTAGTTTTGCCCTAAACAGTATTATCTATGAAGTCATGAAGTGGATACACGTTGTATTTTTCAATGACACATTAAAAGAAATACGTAAGTATTAACATTTTTTCCGGTTTGTCCACTCTAAAGAACTAGAACTCAAGTTTTCTAACTTCCAATTCACTTCTCTTTCTACCAACTTAATTTTGGAACCTAAAAATATATCTGCACTTGGAGAAAAAGATGATAAAAATTATAAAATGAGAGCAAATCAACCACCTAAACTCTTGTAGCCATTAATATCTAGAGAGACTGCTCAAAATTATTTGAATTCATTGTCAAAACTATCCAAGTTTTAGGGCTCCATACACTGACACCCTCAATTCTTATGTACATTATCCAGTTGAATGGAGTCTCTTAAAACTTCAAAAACTGCACGTTATGGTTCATAGGGAAAATAAGCAATATAAAATTTGATTTTTAGAATATTGGTAAAGATAAAGAGTGTTCCTCATTCTCAGAGATGTCAAGTCAGACTGATTGTGAATGTTTCCAAATACAGGTGTCGTTAGAGGGGCTACTTTAGTTGAGAGACAAGCCTCATTAAAAAGAGCTCTGGTTGTGGTGTCCAGGGCCTTCCTGCACCCCAACTACATTGGTCATCAATTAGCTATGTGACCCTGGGCAAGTCACTTTCCCTCCTATAGCCTCTGTTCTTCAAGTATGAAAAGAGGGGCAGGACCAAATGATGCCCAGATGACTAGCTGCTTCGTTCCTACACCACTAGGAATCTGTGCAAGACTTCAGAAACAAGTCAGTCTTGCAAGCAGCTTAAAACATGTTCTTTCTCTTTGCAATTTTACTTTCTGGTCTCCAGACAATGCAAAGGTGAACACAGTCCGGACCCATCCAAATATAATCAGTATTAGCCAGACTTTACATATAAAGAGAAGTGAAACTGCAATTTAGGACCATAGATGGAGCTCCCAGGTATTTCTAGTGTAAAAGAGAACAAAGAAGCCAGAATCCCAGTTACCACAATAAAACAAAAATTAAAGGATGTGGGATTTAAATAGTTCCTTCAGAAATGGGGCTGTTCTTGTTTTTCTACAACTCTGAGCTGGTAAAACTCTCCGAGTTTAGCCATCATGCCCCAGAACAGTAACGGTGCTGAAACACAGTAAGGAAGCATAACAGAACCAGATGCATAAATATACTCACATTTGTACCGAGGGCACTGCTTTCCTTTAACTGCTGAACTGCTGTATCAGCACTGTTCTACTACCAACTAATTAGACCTAACAAAGCCCACTGCACGGAGTGTGTCTCGTGTCTCATCTATTTTTTCCTAGTACAAAAGTACAGCGCTGACATTCAATGAATATTAAGTGGTAACAATTTAATTCTTCGTGCACTGCACGCGACAGGAATTCCTGGTCCTTCTCTTGGTCCCACTGGAGGGCTTTTGGTGCCCGTCAGGCTAGCTACTGTAGGAGCTACTGAAGCCTCTCAGATGGCATATGGTTGGGTCATAAGTATCCCACTGGAAATGTGTTGTCTGGGGTTAAATGTTTCCTATTCTTTTAACCTAACAACCAGGTTAATCGGCTTACACTTCTGGATACTGGCCTTGCATTTGAAAAAAAAAAGGCACGTGACACTGTACTGAAGGCCTGTCACTCCACACAGTCAGTCAGTAAGGCAGTCAGTCAGGAACGATTTCTTAAGCATCTACCTACGTGCCAGGTGCCATGGCAAGTTCTAGGAAGACAAAGAAGCAACAAGGGTGTTTCCTTTAAGGATTCTGCAGTTGATCTGTCAGTTCATGACAGGCATACCTCAGAGAGATTGTGGGTTCGATTCCAGACCACCACAATAAAGCGAATATCACAAGAATTTTTTTGGTTTCCCCGTGCATATACAAGTTATGTTTACACTATACTTTAGTCTATAAAGTGTGCAATAGCATTATATCTTAAAAAAAACAACAATGTACATGCTTTAATTTAAAAAAATTTGTATTGCTAAAAAATGCTATCATCTGAGCTTCAGTGAGTTGTAATCTTTTTGCTTGGTGGAGGGTCTTGCCTTGATGCTGATGGCTGTTGACTGATCAGGATAGTGGCTGCTGAAGGCTGGGGTGGCTGTGGCAATTTCTTAAAATAAGACAACAATGAAGTTTGTCGCATCGACTGATTCTTCCTTTCACAAATAATTTCTCTGTAGTATGCAATGCTGTTTGATAGCATTTTATCCACAGTGAAACTTCTTTCAAAACTGGAGTCAGTCCTCTCAAACCCTGCCACTGTTTTAATCAGCTAAGTTTATATAATATTCTAAATCCTCTGTTGTCATTTCAACAGTCTTTACATCATGTTCACCACGAGTAGATTCCATCTCAATAAACCATTTTCTTTGCTCATCCATAGAAGCAACTCTTCATCCATTAAAGTTTTATCATGAAATTGCAGCAATTCAGTCACACCTTCAGACTCCACTTCTAATTCTAGTTCTCTTGGTATTTCCTCATATGCAGTTACTTCCTCCACTGAAGTCTTGAACCTCTCAAAGTCATCCATGAAGGTTGGAATCAACTTCTTCTAAACTCTTGTTACCGTTAATATTTTTACCTCTTCTCGTGAAACACAAGTGTTCTTAATGGCATCTAGAACAGTGAATCCTTCCCAGAAGGTTTTCAATTTACTTTGCCCAAATCCATGACAGGAATCACTATCTGTGGCAGCTACAGCCATACAAAATGTATTTCTTACAATGACTCCTTGATCCACAAACTTGAATGGATGCTGTGTTAGCAGGTATGAAAACAACATGAATCTCGTTGGGCATTTCCATCAGAGCTCTTGGCTGACCAGGTGCATTGTCAATGAGCAGTCATATTCTGAAAAGAATGTTTTGTTTTGTTTTGTTTCTGAGCAGTAGGTCTCAACACTGGGCTTAAAATATTCAGTAAACCATGTTATAAACATAGGTGCTGTCATCCAAGCTTTGTTGTTCTATTTATAGAGCACAGGGAGAGTAGATTTAGTATAATTCTTAAGGGCCCTAGGATTTTTGGAATGCTAAAGGAGCACTGGCTTCAACTCAAAGTCACCACTTGCATTAGCCCCTACCAAGAGAGTCAGCCTGTCCTTTGAAGGTTGAAGTCAGGCATTGACTTCTCCTCTCTAGCTATGGAAACCCTAGATGGCGTTTCTTCCAATATAAGGCTGTTTCACCTACATTGAAAATCTGTTGTTTAGTGCAGCCACCTTCATTAATTATCTCAGCTAGATCTTCTGGATAACTTGTGGCTGTTTCTGCATCAGCACTTGCTGCTTCACCTTGCACCTTTGTGTTATGGAGACATCTTTCCTTAAGCTTCACGAACCAACCTCTGCTAGCTCCAAACTTTTCTTCTGTGACTTCCTTACCTCTCTCAGCCGTCACAGAATTAAAGAGGGTTAGGGCCTTGCTCTGGATTAGGCTTTCGCTTAAAGGAATGTTGTGGCTGGTTGGATCTTCTATCCAGACCACTCAGCAATAAGGCTGTTACACTTTCTTATCATTCATGTATTCAGTGCAATAGCACTTTTAAATTCTTTCAAGAACTTTTCCTTTGCATTCACAACTTGGCTAAGTGTTTTTGGTGCAAGAGGCCTAGCTTTCAGCCTATCTTTATTTTCAACATGCCTTCCTCACTAAGCCTAATCACTCCTAGCTTTTTATTTGAAGTGAGAGACGTGCGACTCTTCCTTTCACTTGAACGCTCAGAGGCCATTGCAGGGTTACTAACTGTTGTAATTTCAATACTGCTGTGTCTCAGGGAATAGGGAGACCAGAGGAGGAGAGAAAAGGGGAATGGCTGGTTGGTGGAGCAGTCAGAACACACAAAACATTTATCGATTAAGTTCCTCGTCTTATACGGGGCATGGTTTGTGGTGCGCCATAACAATTACAATAGTTACATCAAAGATCACTGATCACAGATCACCATGACAAGTATAATAATAATGAAAAAGTCTGAGACATTGTAAGAATTACCAAAATCTGACACAGAGACACAAAGTCACCACATGCTGCTGGAAAATTGGTGCCGATAGACTTGCTCAACGCCGGGTTGCCACAAACCACCAATTTGTAAAAAACACAGTATCTGCGAAGCGCAATAAAGTGAAGCACAATAAAACTAGGTATGCCTGTCTTCAACAAATGTTTATTGGCCTGCCTGATTCCTGCTCAGTCATTTAGTTATTTCACAGGCATTTGTTAAGCCTTCTCTGAACCACAGATTGTGCTAAGTGCTGGGGAGACAGCTAAAGCCAAGTCCCAGATGGTCTCTGCGATATGTAAACAGGTGATTTATGAAACAATTTGCAAAGTACTATAATCAAGGATGTGCATGGTACTGTGGGGTAATGGAGAAAATGCCTGGCATTGCTTGAGGGCTAGGAAGGACAGGGGACATTACAGTGGGCATGGAATACAAGGTAGAGTGTCAATTTCAAATGCCTGGGACAAAGGATCTTAGGCTCAGAAAGAAGAGGCATGAGAGTGGCCTAACACTGGAATTTGAATTGGGATTTAAACAAGCACAGGACTTGGAAAGTCAGGCAGAAAAGAAGGGCTGTCCAAGGAACAGTGGGCACTGCGTGGAAACACTGAGCTTACTCAGGAACCTGTGAGTCAAGAGGCATGGCCAGAGCAGAGTCGCTGTGTCAATGAGCAGTGGGAGGTTTGAAAGGCTGGTGGCATTGGGGATCACACCACAGAGAGCCAGACTGTGGGACCTGAACCAGTCCTGGAGGCTGCGGAAAACTTCCTCCTCCTTCACTCATTGAAAGGTGCAAGGGGCCACAAAGAAAGCTGGCTTTAGGAAAACTGATGCGGCCCCTGCAGGATGTGAGGGTGATGGGGATGGGGGTGGGGGGGCATTAAAGGAAAGGAGGCTGACTTGAAATTAACTGTAAAAATCTAGGCATATGATGATAAAGCCAAGCCCAGTGAAAACAGATAGAAAGGAGAGGATATGAAGGAAAGGCAATAGAAACCTGATGATATTATAAACAGAAACTATCATGAGTATACTGTAAACGAGGACTGGAGAAGTAGTCAAAAATGAACTACAACATCCTACATGGTTACAGCTCCTGTAGTTTCATCCTGTCCCCATTTTTTATCACTAATCTGATGCTACAGACTGAGTGGCTGTGTCCTGCCCTAAAATTCATATGTTGAAGCCCTAATACGATAGTATTTGGAGGTGGAGCCTTTGGGAGGTAACTAGGTCAAGAGGGTGGAACCCTCATGAATGGAATTAGTGGCCTTATAAAAAGAGACACAAGAAAGATGACCTTGACAGAGCAAGATGGCAGCCATCTACAAGCCAGGAAGGGGGCTCTCACCAGGAACTAAATTGGCTGGCACCTTGATCGTGGGCTTCCCAGCCTCTGGAATCATAAGAAATAAATGTCTGTTGTTTAAGCCGCCCAGTCTATAGTATTTGTGATACCAGCTGACTAAGACATCTGGATACTGACATAGAATTTTTTGGCTGAAAATAACGATGGTAATGATGAGGAGCAACAGCTACAGTTTTCACTTCGAAGCCAGGTACTATGTGATGCCCTTCATCTGGACAGTGTTCATTTAATCCCTACAGCAGGTAGGCCCTGTCTTTCTCCCATTTTACAAACGAGGAACCTGAGACTCAGATTAAGCAAAGGCACAAGGTCAGCAGGTGGCTCTGCCCCAAGCTGACCGCTCAGTGTCTGCTCTGTCATCCGCCAGCTTTACAACCTCCTCTTACACAACACAACGCACAGAGATAAAAGAGCAGATTCTGTCCTAAAATGGGGCACACAGTTTTTTTAATTAATAATTAATCATTACAATTACAACCTCAAGAACAAAATATGGGTCATTTTTGAACACTGGATCCACCTGAAAATGTCTTCAACTGGCTCAGTCCAGTAGAAAGAATGTTAAGAGACATAAAAAACACAACCATTTACTTTTTAAATGTTGGGGGGATATTCATGAGAAGATCTTGGATCTAACTGATAAAAAGGGGGTTTTTCTTGTATTAAAACTCTGCCAAAGGAAACCAAATTCTATTGTCTTCTTCTACTTTCCAACTCATCAAAGCCAAGTTTTCCAAGTCTTAACGTCTCACAAGTAGCTGTTAATGGAATTCATTATTTAGTTAATTGCGCTTATCAGAAGTGCAGGTAACTTCATATTTGCATGGCTAATGGGCCTTCTTTAAAGCGTGTAGCCAGATGTTGGGTTTTAATGGTCCTTAATGTTTTTTCCAACTTTGGGTTGAGTTTATTGACTTACTTTCAAAATATCAGTTGTCCCTAAGGCAGAAAGACCATTTTTGGCTACATATGGGACATCATGTAAGTCTATTTCAAGACAACTGCTTATTTGTAAGGCAACTTAACATGACGCCAACATCTAAAGACCTTTCAAAACTAATCCAATACAATCATTTTCAGACTCAATATATGTTACTCTGGAGACTGATTCGTGACAATGAGAGAACGTTTTTACCTTACATCTTTATCTCCTGCTGAAATAGCTAGTCTACTATTCAACCATAGAAATTACATAGTTCCCAGACAATGGTAGAATCAATAGAGGACTACTTCCCTCTCTGGCAGTGAGTACTTACTACCTTGGTAGAGTATTTCCCCATGGTTATCTCAGGGTTGGTGTATCCAAGGTACAGACCTGGTGGGTAACTTGCCCATGATCACCCAGCTAGTACGTGGTAGAGAAAACATTAAAATCTAGGTCTGACTGCATATCCAGTAGTCGATTTACTTTGAATAATAACAAAGGGAAATGCCCTCTCCCATGTTACAACTTCAGATTAGCCCTGGCCAACCTCTGCCCAGGTTTCCCTGTTGAGTGGCATTGGCAAGGTCTACCAATAGGTATGACTAGCAATTAGTCCTTCACCCCAAGCTTCTGAATTAGCCATTTTAATCATTTAGTCCAGGGTCAGCAAGCTGTAGCCCAAAGGCAAAATCCAGCCCAGTGCATGTTTTTAGAAAGAAAGTTTTACTGGAACACAATTATATTATTTGTTTAAATATTATTATGGCTGCTTTTGAGCTACAACAGCAGAGTTTCACAGTTGTGACAGATGCCATACGGCCTGCAAAGCCTAAAATATTTACTATCTGGACCTTAACAGGAAAGTCTGTCCACTCCTGATTTTGTCACTCAACATTTATTAAGCAACAACTACATGACACTTTATTACTAATAATAATACCTGAAATTTAGCAGTATCTACTATGTGCCAGGGGCTTTTCCTGTATTATTACATTTAATCCCCTCAAGATCTTTCTCTGCAGGATGCATGTGTGTGTGCACGCACACACCTGCCAAGCATGTGAACTTTTTTGTATTCCTTCCAAATTTTATTCAAGGTCACACAAGTAAGCTTGGTACTTTGGATTCAGAGCTTATCTAAACCACGAGCTTCTGCCCCTTGCTATGTAATACTGTTTCTCAAAGGTATAGGGAAAAATTTAAGATTGGAGTGAGCATCCTTTTCATGGAATGATAAAGCCTCCAGGCATTATATGATCCCACAGGGATATAGGCCTTAGTCTGTGGGCTATTATACAACTTTGTAACTTGTAGATAAGTGAAGGCAATGCAAATAATTCTTATCTACAGATGCAAATAAATTCTGTCCAGTGGAGGTTCAATTGACTCCCCCTCCAGTTTTGCATCCATTTGTGAATTCGTTTCAACATTCTTTTATTCTACATAAATTTGTGGTCCTCCTATAAATCTGTTATAACAAATTTCTTGGTTCCCTTGTTTATTAATGAGGTATATAAAATTTTTAACAAGTATTCATTTTATATCTGTGTGAGAGTCAGAATTTTTAAGAATTATTCCTTTACAAGCGTTGTCATTTTTACCATCTTGAACCTCACATTTTTGCTTGGGAGGGCATACATACCAAACTGTAATTGATGTGACCATAAATCACATATATCTATGTAGGTCCGGGAGTCATTTATGTCACTTAGAGAATCAACAAGGCATGGGTTTAGGCCATGGCTCTGTCTCTGCCTAGCTCTGAGACCCTGGACAAGTTACTAAATTTCTCAAAGCCTCAGGTGTCTCATCTGTAAACTGGGGATAATAATAGTAGTTGCCTCATAAAGTTGACACGAAGATTAAATGACAGTTGCTTATAAAGGGACTGGTGCATATTAAGTGCTCATTAAGTGTTAGCCATCATTATTGAGAGTCTTCCAAGAAAAGGACTGATGGAAGGAATTAGTTCTATTTGGGGATGGGGAGGTCTTCACAAAGTGGGTATATTTTATCTGCGTCTTGAAGGGGCAGTAGGAGTTCACCAAGCAGAGAGCTACGGTAATGCCATTCAACATAAAAGGAACACTATATTAAAAAAGAGAGAGACAGAGGTAAGAAGGTGAGGAAGTGAGTCAGAGGGCCGAATTTACAGGAAGGTAATTCCCTGGTAGACACTGCATTTCTAAGGTGACCTAAACTTTCCTAAAATTGTTAAAGCTTGTACCTCTCTACTTCACAGTGGTGTAAGGATTGCTAAGTCAAGTTGGAATGCATTACCCAGATTCCAATTTTCACAAAATCTGGACAACGAATCATCATGACTACAGTTATGACTACTCCCCCAGTCCAGGTACCCATCAGGAACAAGTGGTTATTTTATTCCAAACTTTATAAAAACAACGAAAGGTACTAGCCAAGACTGACTGAGCCCAAAGTACAGGCCACATTTTATAGAGGCCAAACTTTATACAATGTACTTTTAACAGTTAGCTTACATTCAGTGCAAACACACATACACACACACAAACACACACACACACACACACACACACGATCTCCTAAACACCCAAGGAGATAACACACAAATCCAATTACACCCTAGTCCTTATCCTGGCCAGATCCAATTTCTTTCAGCGCCTGGTTATATGTCATTTCTACATTCTTTTATTGGTCTCATGATAGTTCACATATAAAATTACCCTGTTCTATTTCAAATCAGTGACTTTCCTGGATACTTTGGGTAGGGAATAAACTTCAGCTAATTCTCAGGTCTGTGACAACATTTGCAAAAGTTTAGGAGAAAGTCTTCCTCCACCTTATTTGCGTAATACTGTCTGCTCCTTTTCACGCCTGCATATACCCACCCATTCAAATGCTAAGCTGTAGAGGGCGGTTATCTGAGGTGTGCATTCCACAAAACTGCCTATTGTAGTGCCCTACCGGTCTGCTAAGACTCAGGCATGTCAGCTATCTCTTTCTGCTACAGCAATGATGGATAAGATGAAAAGGAAGTTAGGCCACTTTAGTCTTCTGGAAAGAAGATAACTTCCTCCAAAAGCCTTCGCCTTTTAAAAAAAAGAAGGAAAAAGAAAAAAACCCTTACAGGTACTGCCTGTGCCCTATCAGATACCATCCCACCCCCAATCTCTGGAGGTTCTGCTGTGTGATAGTTTCAAGCTCTCTTCCTCATGAAGAGGTGACCACATGATCACTGCCGTCCGTAAAGGCTGAAGTGAGTGTACTTAGCTAAAGGGCACTGCAATAATTTTTCTCTTCCACGTGAGAAAGTTAGCCTTGCAAATTCTCTGGTTCACTGCCTGTTTTTAAATCATCTTTTAGGGAGGGGTGGCCAAGGGGGCATGTTAAGTTCCAACAAGTCCCCTTCTCACTCCCATATCAATTGCTCTTGAAAATAACAACAATAACAATAATAATTATTAAAAGATGGTAGTCACAATCAAGCCTTCAGATTTGCTTTCCAGGCAGTGCTAAAGACTTGATATTTTAATAGGCAATGCCTCCAAATGCCCGTTGTAGGAAAGCAGTCTTGGCTGAAGATTAAACTTGATTAAGGTTGGAGCTGGCACTGTTCTGTACAGACGTGATTCCTGTTGGAATCTAGGGTGAGTGGTAGCCTGAGAAAGTCACTGAGAGCATTTATAACCCCCAATTACAAAGCAGTTTCTGATTCCAAAGAATTTACTGTGTCTTTCCCACCTATGTTGTAGCATGTCACCATAATGGGAAACACGGTAAGAATCATGAACCCATCTCAATAAGGGCAGCGGGACAGGAAATATAATTTCTCTTTGTCCTGTAGCAAACATTTAAGAGTCAGGACAAACAAAGAGTAATTAAAATGTTTGCTACAGGACCTGCGGCCGGGCAGGGATTTGAGAATAGCCAGGAATTTTGATGTGAGTTTGCCAAAGCAAAACTTCTCTGAGTGTGGCTGGCAATTTAGCGCACAGATAATTTTTATAAATTGGTCTGAGGGGGTATGGACCAGCTTGCACATATCTACACTTGATGCTTCCACAGCTTGCCAGGCTGAAGAAATGGGCTGTTTTGTTCTTTTTCTCACTCTCAAGTGAAAGAGTAAACCTTGGCCAGGTCTGTCAGGGAGTTCCCTAATAACCAAAGGCACAGCCCTCACTGGGGAAAATATGCAATAAGGTTTCCCACAATGTCCAGTTCGGGGCTGGCTTTTTCTTGATAAGAGGTCACAAGGCAGGCGAATCTGTGAATAATGCTGCTGGGTTTCTGGATTAAAGCTTTTTTTCACAGGAGACTGAGTATAACTCACTCAACTTGTTCTCTGCAAACTGAACTCCTGTGGGAAGTTCCAGTTGCAACCTAAACTCAAGTCAACTACTTTGCCCCTTCTGATCTGCTTACTGTTCCCTTCATCTTTAACTTGTATGTTGGTACAACCCTTCCCACTTTTTCAAAAAGCTGCTTCATGTATAATCTGATTTCATCCTCACCTTGTAGGTAAAACAGACAGTGTTATTATTGCCACTGGGGCCTGAGATCTAGACGGGTTGAGCGACTTGCTCACGACCAACGTTAGCAGCAGAACTGGCTCCAGGTTCCATGCTTCCCAACTCCCAGTAACAAAAATAATGGCTCCCATCAGTGAGTGCCAGGCACTGGGCACTGTGCCTGAATTTTATGAATATTACTTCCTCTATTCCTTACAAGAACCCTATAAGGTGGGTATTATTAATCCCATTTTACAAATAAGAAATACTGGGTTAATGAGGTTAAATGATCTCCCCAAGGTCAGAGATGCCATAAATGGTGAAGCCTCAATTACAAGAGGTGTCTGTCCAACTCCTGGCTTATTCACTATTACACTGCTTCCCAGTCCAGTACTTTTTTTCTATACAAATCTAATGTTAAATTGAAGAAATACAAGTTTTCTCTAGTCTGAAGATTTCAAATATTAGGTATAACTTTTAAACACCTAATAAGCTTCTGAAATTCGAGTTTTGTCCACTTGGTATTGTCCAACAGAAAATACCCTGAAAACCATAAAGTGCTATCCGTCATCAGGTGTTCTGACTGGTCTACATATCATTCACATCCATTTCTTAGTTCATTTAAAAAGAAAAACAGGTAGTTGAATATAAATTCCTGCATGAAATTTACTAGAATCCCTCATAATACTTTATGAGTATAATAAGTTCTCGAGACAAACAGCATGGATCCAAATCCCAAATATACAAATGGACAATCTCTGGAACGTGGGCAAGTTATTAAATCCCATACTTCAGTTTTCCCACATTTACATTAGGGGTAAAAATACCTCATAGAGCTGTTGTGAGGAAATAATGAGAACGCACTGAGTACGGTGTGAAGGACCAATAATGATCATAATTAGTATTGTTTTGTCATTATTTCTGTCTCTACAGAAATTTCTCAGGATAGCCCTAATTTCACTAGGATGACAAAACCCAATAGTCTGCTTAATGAATTATTCCAACTTTCTCTTCTATATGGATAATAAAGCAGCCTGCACCCTAACTGCGTAAGAACATATCATTTTGTGACTCATAATTCAACCCTATCTCTTAAAATTATTATTCACCTAATACTATTAAAATTGCCAAGTCTTCTAGGTCATCTCAGTACTTGTGTCAAATAGGTGTTATTTTACACAAAGTGATGTGTTAATTCAGTCAAATAAGAGTCACCTGAGAAACCAGAATCACAAAGGACAAGCAAATTTCCCTGATCCAGAAAGGCAAGTTTCCCCCAAATATGAGAAATTATTATTCTGCTGTTAAAAAAGCCTTTATCCTCCTAATTGGAAAATATATGCTTACTAAAGTCACAAATAACTAACAACAACAAAATTAAGAATATGTGTATACAAAGCAAAGAAAAATGAACCCAGCTTTATCTACCTAAGAATTGCTACTAGTAACATTTTCGTCTCTTTCCATTTCATCTTTTTCCTATGCATTTTTAAAACATAATTGAGATCATTCTGCATTCAAAATGTTATATTCGGGGATTTGGGGCCTCCACTTAAATCATTATAACATCAGCATTTTCAGTGTTACTGCAGACTCTTTATAAACGTTTTCACTGGCTGCAGGATATTTCATGGGTTAGTTTTGTCATAATTTTCTTAGCCGTTTCCCATTGCTGAACTCCCCCTAAAGGCTTTTAAGCTGTCAAGCCCAGACAAGATTTCTAGACACACAGCCCTAACACTGGGGCTGCCTGTGGTCATGAACTGGGCCATTTGGGGGCACTAGCTATATAACTTCTCGCCATAAGTGAGAAACACCATGAGTCCTACTCTTCAAATGCCAACAGACCAGGAGTTCAGTGATGTGTGAACCCCAAATGCCAATAGTTCTGGGAAAAAAATGACAGCAACTCCTCTAAGATACATAAAATCATGTTCTGGACAGTCCTGGCCACCCACGGCGAGCCCAGGGACGAGCACAAACACCGCCCACCTGTGCGTTGCCTGCTCCAATGCAAACACAGGGCACATATGTATCTCCTTTCCTCTTCTTCCCCTACACAGTTTATTTCCAAAAATCACTGTTCCATCACCACTCAACACCATTTGCCGCCAACTGCACCATCAAACCTACTTTAAAGTAAACTACCACGTTCCTTATATTGTCTTTCAGAAAAAAAAGAAGAGTGAAGCGGAAAGGCAAGGCTTATGTAGTAAAAAAACAATGTAGATCTTGCTTAGAGTCACATAATGTAACACTGAAGTCAGAAAACACAAACATCAGGGCTCACTCACTACCTCCATGCTCACCCACGACCATCATCTTAAGATCCAAAATTCAGTGCCGTGCCTTTCAAATTTGGGAAGGATGGTGTGGTCTCAAGAAACAACTTGTGAGTTACATTTGCATTTCCTACAGTTAAAAAACAAACCAACACATATTTTTGTCTGAAGCATTTAAAGGTTAAGCAAAGAGAAGACAGCATTTCTTTCTGTAGATTTCTAGGCACGGCAGCTGGAATTTTGAAAATCTTCATTGTTCCTGTTAAAAACAAGATCGAGACACAGGAAAGAAAGTACTTCAAGTTGAGAGTCAGGGTGGTCTCGTGAAAAAGAATGGGCTTTGTAATAAGAAGAGCTGGGTCTGAATCCTGATTCAAGCCTCATGAAGGAAGGATCCATAGCCACTTCAAAGGGTTCTTTGAGTGTTAAATATGGTATCTACAACTCCAAGGGCCATCTCTGGCACAGGTCTGTCTTACATTGTAAGGATTTCAGTATTACTGACAAGAAAAGCCTATACAGCAAGGAGGAAGCTGTCAGGTAGATTACACTGACCATTTTATGACCATAAATAATCAGAAACATAAGTCAAAGACCTAGAGATTAAGAAATTGAGGACTACTGCTCCTTTTTTTTAACCTTATGAGGCAAACTAAGAACTAGAGAGAAAAAGCACACCCTTCTCAAACTTCTTGGCTTGTCTTGGGGCACCTTAACTAACATAGGGTCCTCCAGGCATTTTGTGAATTTCCCAACAAATGCACAGCAAGGTTCCCTGTCCCCAGGCCAGTTCTCTCCCCAGAGCTATGGCAGCTGCATGCCCACCACTCAGCTCAGTCCCAGGCCAGGCTTCTGGGCTGACCCTGACCAACCCTGACCATAGATGGCATGCAGAAAATCCTAATCCATTCCTCAAGCAACTCAGGGGCAAGCCACTTTGGCATCTCCCTCTGCTTTGCTTTCCACTTCAGTTCTAGGAAATGGGCTTCTCCTCCTTCCTGCCATAAGCCTTTATAACCTACAATTCCAGGGAATGCAATCCATTTGCCCTCACTCTGTTCCTTTAAGGCTGGGTTCCTATTTTAAAATTTCTTCTCCCAAACTCAAGAATATCCACTAGAGATTTGCCACTTGCTGCCACACCTTTGGGCTGGAAGATCCCCCACTTCTGCCTTCCCTTAAGCCTGGTCTCCCTTACATTAGTGCACTAGTATACGCTCCTCACAGCCACAGGCCCTCTCGTCCCTTCTAGATGTGCAGCTCACACCAACCCCAACACAGAGAGTCTCCAGGACTCCACAGCAATGCTGGACTGAACGATCTGGCCTCCTCCACCATCCTCCTCGATGCCATTGTGTACGATAGCAGAATTATCATCACCTATTTAACTCATTCCAGAGGACAGACCATTCTCACTGAACTGCATATTTCTTTTTTTCACTTTGGAATTTTCTTATTCCTCTCCGTAGGAATGACATTGAGTCCAGGTCCTCTGACTTGGTCATTTGGCCATAACTCAAGTCACTTGGGAGCCCCATCACTCCAAACACCATTTCAATATTGTCACTCTCTGGCTTGTGTGACATCTAAAGATATACTTGATTTACAGATGTTTTGGCAGTTTGGGGGACCTATACTACATCTTACAGATAAGAAAACAAGGCTGGAGAGACTTGTCCAATATCAAAGCGTGAGTCAGCAGCCATTCTGAAACTAGAGGCTTGCTCAGGCCACTGATATATTCTTAGATGAGTGTGTCTAAGAACCAGTGAAAGAAATAAATCCTTGACACACTTCTCTGGAATCTCAAATTCTTCATTTCAGTCAGTAAAAGTCCCAGTCTCCACATCTTTATTTCATACTTCCATATCAATGTGTTCTTTGAGGAAATCTCTGTCTTCAAAAGGCCCCCAAATGTACTTAGAGGTAGAGAAAATCTTTTCCTTCTTCAGTGCTTATACTCAGTTTTGGGTGTTTAGCTGAATGGGTTAACAGTCTTGAGCATTCCTTCTGGAATTACATGACTTGTGAGTGCAATGTTTCCATTTGTACCAATCCACGTAGCATTTGAGTGGAAAGTCCAGGAATACAAGGAATTCTGAGTAACTTCAGACTAAAATCTTAGAACGCTTGAGATGCAAGGATCCTTGAAGACCATCTGCTCTAACCCATATTAGTTCCATTTTATAGATGAGGGCACTGAAGCCTACACCACTTGAGTCTCAATCCAATATGATTTTCTCCATGGATTCCCCCAGCCTCCTAATAATGAATTCCTCCATACTTGTGTTTCTATCTGAGAGAAAAAGTCATCCTAGGTCATGCTTCTCTACAGAGCCTCAATCAGTGGAACTATTCCAAAAATATGTTTGTGGATCTGGATTGTATTTACTTCATGCTTCTTCATGAAGGAGAAAACAGTCAAAATCCAAGTCTTTAATCTGTGGGTCTATTGCTGCCTCCTTGACAGACTACCATGATGCATAGACTCAGGTAAACATGTTTCACTGACCAACTTTGAAACCCAGGTCACTCTGGGCGGCTTCTTTTAGCCTTGGTTTTCTTATCTGCAAAATGAGAATAACACCACCTACTTCCAAGGGCTATGGTAAGAATTAAATAAAATAATGTATTAAGGCAGTTAGCACTTACTGGGTAGACAATACGCACTCAAAAGAAGGTAGCCATTATTTATTATTATTATTATTATAATCTCTGTGGATTTTGTCTTGTTCTGTCTGGTTTGCTCATTTTAACTGGTTTCCTTGGTCTAACGTAGACTGTCTGCCTTGAAGCCCAGAAGATTTAAGATGCCCTGAAGGAGAGGGGAAAAGGGTTCCCTAAAAAGAGTGTTTAACCAAGCAAAATAAGCCAACAAAATGAAGAAAAAGCTATCAAATGGAAGATAATCAAAATAATGAGGGTTAGTTTTATACTCTAGGCTATGACAAATTTTGATTCAAGGCCGATACAGATCATTAGTGTGCATTACATTGAATTATTTTCCCCCATAATAAATTTATGAGATTATCATTTCAATTTGTTAAACAGTCCCAGACTCAAGCAGTTCGCTTGCCTGGGACATAGCATGAATTCAATAAATACTTGAATTAGTGAATGAATAAAAGAATGACCATGCCAAATAAGCAAGTACATGTTAAAACTCTGAGACCGTTGTATTCGCCATTCTCTTTATAAGGTTAAGTGAGTTTTAGAATATTTCTGTCTTAACTAGAGGTATCAGTATGAACTTTTTGTTGGAGACAATGTATAATTTTGTATAATCAAAATATAAGAATTCAAATATATTTTTGGAAATTTATATGTATTTTCACTTATTCGTGACTCTTGATAGCTCAAAGCAGCTATTATGTCAAGACAAATTATTAGCTTTCACAATTGTATAATAAACAGAGCTATAATTCATGTTCATTTGGAAGTGTTCTTCCCTAGTTATTATGAGATTTAACATACATATATAGCCAGCTAATCTATTACGATTGTTAGTTTCCTTTGAAAAAAATGGCTACTTGTTAAGTAACCAATCAGTAAACATCTCTAATCAGCCATCTTGGTCACCTAAACAGAAAGTGCAATTATTTCAGTCTGTAAGCTGATAAACCATATTTCCCATTTACATAGGATCATTTGGATCAGCTTTCCCGTAGACCGTCTAGTACCTTTGTAGACAAGTATAAGGCTGCCGTAGTACTATGTACATAAAAACTCTTCGGGGCAACCAAAGAAGACATTTAGCCTGGTAACTCTAAAGTGCCCTGTGACCAGAGTGAGAAAGTCAAAAGTAAAAACTCACTGATGAATTTTATTCCTTGGGCACCTTAAGGACTTCACCAGGAAGGTATGAATGAATATGTATGAAGATGATATCTGTAACTGGAAAACAGAACTCTTTCCTTATATATCCATGAATTGGCTCCAAAGACAACCGCTAAAGAAATAGTTTCAGAATCATACTGACCAATGTAGGTATTGCAGGAATAGATGAAAATGACACCAAACAGAATAAACACACACACACACACACACACACATATGTATGTATGTATGCATTTTATTACTATTTTATTTATTCTGGGGAATTTATGAAAGAGAAGAGAAAACTCTGTGTCAGTAGTTTACAGTCATACTTCAAGCCCCGAAGTCTTTCTCAGACTAGATTTTGGAGTCATTCTTTCCCTTTCTTCCAAAGCTGGAGTTAAGCTATTCTCATGTAAGAGCTGTCTCGCTTATAAGTATTTTGTGAACTGCCTCCCCTCCTTCTTCCCTCCCTCCATCCCTGTTAACTTTCTTCTTCCTTTTTTTTTTTTTTTCCCTAGCTGGGAACACACCAAAATTTGAACAGAAAAAAACTGAAAGCATAAAAATGCTTTACAGTCACAACCAATTCCTTTCAAAATAGTTAGCCAAACTAGTCCTCCTCATTTGGACAATTACAGCCAAAAGAAGGATCTAGTTTCAAAGTGCAGCTGCTCATTTGAAGTGGGATAGGCATGGTTAATTTTTTCAATGAGAAAATGGTGATGAATGGAATAGAAAATAAAGATGTCTTTAAAGCTAGACTAAAAAAATTATTTTAACTCAAGAAGGTCATCAGTTTGGAAATATTATCCAGAGAATGATCAAATCACAGAGAGGAGCCTTCAGGAAATCTTAAGTGACTACAAATGGAAAGTATGCCTTAGAGACCAGTTTAAATAAAAGTCACAGTAGTCACATATATGCTCAGCCCTGCAACTTCCAACTACAGAGGAATCCTAGGGAGACCACTGGGATCCCAACATGTACAATTATCTCCTTTGTAAATCACACAGTGCTAGTAACAAAGGTCTCTACAATTTTTATTAATACAAGTTTATCAGAGACTATGATATTTACAATCTTATGACTTTAGAATATTGTTTTGCAGACTAAAACAAATGATCCTTAAAACTACATCCGATACTGATCACATAAGCATGTTCCCTTTGTGAGAATTCATTTAGTCAAATACAGTTAATTTGCACACTTCTATGTCTCATGCTTCAATTAAAAATTTACTAATTAAAAAGAAGTTATACTCAATCCTCTCCTTCCATATGAAACGTTTTTCTAGACACATTTTTTTTTTTTAAGATAATGAGAATACAAAACTGCACTTCTCCTTCAAGGTCTTACTGAAAAAAACCTGTAAGCTATTTTAGAATGTTAGTTTTGCTTTTGGATTTAGTATTCTCAAGTCTTCTCTTTTGATAGGCAAAAAACGCACCCTCTGATATTTACATTTCCTATTCATCACATTTAATTCTCCCCATTTTTTCTCTACTAATAACTATCCAAATAACTAAAGATCATCATTCGTTATTCAGCACTTTGATTTTGTTGGTATATCAGTATAACTGGCATACTTTTTCTTTTTGAAAGCAGTTTTCACATTTACCAAAGGGCCTAATCAGCACTACAGCTGCCCGCTGCCTTGTGGGGTTTTATCAGTAATGTAGTTAACAAACAGCGGTTTTGTGGATAACCACACCATGTTCTAGGTTATCTAAGAACTCATACCCTTCCCTCAACTTCCACCTGAAAGATTCATGAATTAAGAAAACCCCAATGGAAGGGGGAGGGATCTATGAAATAGGGCATTCTCATTTGTCACTGAAATTACTGACTTTTGAAGTCAGTGATTATTACTGTTGTGTTAAATTATTTATTTTCAAGGAAATAAGCGGGGGAATCTCAAAATGACTTTTAAGTCATCTGCCTTAAGAATATCCTAAGAGCCAATTAAGATACGTATTTTATACTGGTCATTAAAAAAAAGTGACTAACTGAAGTTTTTGGTTTTTGTTTTATGTAAACCATTTTTTGGTTTACATAACTGCCTGAAAAGCTTTAGATTGCATTATACTTCCAACCAACAGTGACCGGCGTTTATTTACTCTTAGTAAGCAGAAGTTTGTCTCAAACTACAGAAAGTGATTACCAATCACTTGCTACACGACATGAGATAGTCTTAAAACTCCCATTTACCCGCTACTGAACCAATATCTTAGCTCATTCTAGGGAACATGAATGAGTATTTCTCCAGCAACTAACCTAAGTGAAAATATGAGCCCTAGCTCTGTAGAATGCAACAAATTTGGTCACAAAGGAAAATGAAAGCAAGCACCCTAATACCAACTGAAGACACTTTAGTTGGAGAAAAACAGCCTGCATCCCGTAACATTTTATGATACCAAATGAGATGCAGGCAATGTAATTTCACTTATGCGATTCACTTACAAGCAATGCAAATGCAATCTTGCTGATTACATTTAAAACAAAAGACTGAATCTGCTTATTTATAGAGCAGAGCCATAGTCATGCAAAACTCATGCTATCCCCCACCTGGTGTGGAACCAAAAGAAAACAATCTGGCTGAAGACCTTTTCATCTCCACAGAAAGAAAAATGATGTTAACTGTGAACTCCGGGTTGACCCAATACGCTTAATAATGTAGCTTCTCGGTGCCCTCAATAGAAAACAAGGTCAATCGTGTTAGTAATCGTTAGCTGAGGTGTTCAACCCACATGCAAACAATATCCAATGTTTTATTTGTTTTTTAGATAGCCATAAGCAGTGTTCAGAAAACACTTTCATCTATGTTTAATTTTAAACCTTCATTTATCTGTGGGTATGCGTGCAGATACATACACACACATTTGTATATAAACAATGGAGATGTATAATTTCTACAGGGAGGTATAGACTGCTACAACTAACATATTCACTAGCTGCACTCCTCACCATGCATATTTTATGAGCTTCTCTGTGCAGTTAAGTGGGGGTCTTGAGCATTCCAGAACTACTCATTTTAATCACCACCCAAAACTAGAGCTTTTATTAGATAATTTTCCTATTACGAAGTTCAATAGTTAGAACTGAATGCAAAAGTTGCTGCCAAATGCCCTCTCTGAACTTCCCAGAAAAGCCACGGAGCTGGAAGAATTCTTCTACTTGTCTGTGCTGCTCCGTTTTTAAAGATCTAACAGGTACTTCTGGCTCACCACCAGCAACTGAGCCAAGGCCCAGCTGCAGGCCACTGCACCAGCATCCGAGGCATTTGGTGAGAGTCTCGTTGATAGCTAGATCTGCAGCACCCTAGGCAGAGAGGACCATCGCCAAAGCCAACTTGGGCCCAGCTGCAGTTTTAACATAAAGAAGTTTAATAGGATACCTCACACCTACCACAGAGCTTTTTTCCAAGAGGAAAACTGCACGTGGCTGGAAATGCTCCTTGCAGAGTGACTCGTGGCTATGGGGTTTCTCAATCTTAGTGAAGAAGACACACTTCGATGGTCTCCCAAGTGATGCCAACACCGATTACGGCTCGCGGAAGCAATTTTCTATGCAGTAACACCACTTTTTTTTGGTCAGAGAGATTATTTCCAAATAGCAACCTTTCAGAAATTCTCAAAAATGCAGGTGACTTTGAAGTAACCCTTGATATACAACCACGGTCAGGTCTCAAAACTGTACTCAAATTGAACTTCGTAAAAGGTACTGTGTTGAAGCATCTAACCTTCCATCTTCATGTCTCCAAAAGACCTAGAAGCGTATAGGTTTGCTCATTCCCACACAGCACAAGCAGTGGGCCAGAAACCATTTCACTTGTCTGGAATGTGAGCCACCGTCCAAGTCCACGGCATATGGCTCCACACTTCTCAGTTCCCACATCCCAGCAAAGATGCAAGTGCCGTCCAATATGCGTCGTCTCCGAGTAGGAAATGTCCGTGGTTTCTGGACTCTGAGGTACAGAAAAACGCTGCCAGGTTTTAGAGGAACCAAGGGACACATGGGTGGTAAGAAAAGGAGGAAATATTATGAAATGAAAGCAAAGTGTGATCCTCCATGGCAGAAAATAGCTGCTCCTGTTTTATTTAAACAGTTTTCCGTAACGGGGTGCCTCCTACAGGGAGCTTTCCTTCTTTCATGTTTGGGAAAAGAATTAGACATGAAGACCCTTTGACTAACCTGGGCTATGTCTACAGTGGAAAATTAGGAAATAAAATTGGAAAGCAATTTAATAGAATGAAGTCAGGTTACTCGTAAAAGGCTTATTTCAGATGTGTTCTTAAAGAAATTCTCCCCCGCTTCTCCTACTCACTGCCAACTAAAAACTGGCACTTGCCATCTGCCTCTACAAGGATTAAATCACTATCCACCACAGCCACTGACCTTCAACACTCCCTGAAAGGAGTTCAGGATGGAGACCAGGAATGAGGCACCTCTGTGATCTGGGGAAAACTGACAGAACTGGACTTCAGATAGTTAGATATTTTCAGGAGAAGATTTTTATGAGCGCAAATTCTTGCATCTCCTCATATCTAGAAAAGTACTAAAATCATTAACGGAGACATTTGCTCCTCGTGACTAGCAGCCAGCCTCTGCCAGAACTGGTGCTTCACTAAAATCATATATATATAATATACTGACCTTCCCCGCTACCTCTTTGGAGCAGTTCCTCAGAGCTACCTGAGAAGCTGTCTCCCAGGCTATAGTCCTCATTTGCCCCAAATAAAACTTAACTCACAACTTTCACGTTATGCATTTTTTTTCAGCGGACGTCGGTTAGGATTTATTGTCTGCCCCAAACTGTAAGTTGCTTAAGCACCTTCTGCCCACTAAGGGTCATAAAGAGACACACAATGTACTGTAAGTCAGGCGTCCTGTGTGACCTTGCTCTGGTCATTTAAACTCTGTGGGTTCCCAACTGTCCATATGTAAAAGTCTTTACATGTTTCCCTCACAGTGAGCACAGCACACAGGTATGCAAAAATACACCTTGATCCTTCTATTACTAACAATGCACACACAGTTATTTTATCAAGTGTTATTTAATTCAGACACATTTGATTGTCTCCCTAAATAAGCAAAACATCCCTACTAGACAAGGGCTGGGTGGTTTGCATTTCTACATTATTCTGACTGCTAGACCCAAGAAGACATCCATTTATTCACTTCTTCATCAGTAACTATTTATTGTACCAGGCACTGTGCTATGCCCCTAATCTGACTCCAGATGTGGACAAAATACATAAATCTGAGTAGATTGGTCATTCATATAAACAATTCAGAGCCTTATCACGCCTCTCCGAACTGACTCCAATTCATCAAAAATGTACGAGCAGGTTATATGTGGCACCCTCCATTAACTGAAACACACCAATAAATTTCCAAAATGTAGGACTCAGCACCAAAAAAATATCTGTGTATGGGTGGAGGAATCCCCACATCTATTTCGGAGCTCCGAGCGGTTTGCGGCTCCTCTGTGCAGTCTGGCATCATGCATAATGCAACACTGCAACTGCTAACAGCAGGCGCGCACCAGATAATTTACACTTGTTTTTATGGACACGAGGAACTGATCTTTGAAGCCGTCCCTAATGAGATTCCGCTTGGCCCTAACAGCATCCTGAGAGAGTGTTCCGGTTTTCTACTTGGCATCCGGTGCATATTTATAATGCAGAATACAAGCTCATTTAAATTGCACATGTGGATTTTGGTGTCTTCCCTATGTTAAAGAGAGATTTTCATATACTAAGGAGCACTGACTACTCAATTACTAAACCATACTTTCCCCAAACAATGTCACTGCCAGTCACTACAGGTACGTATCAAAGAGGCAGGTCCATCAAAGGGTTTCGACCAGCAGGGCCAAAAGCTCCCCCAACTCCATCCAGCTCAGCTCTCTAGTCCTGAAACTCAATTAGGTCCTCAGCCAAAGGGGATCTCCAGAAAGCCTAATTATACAACACCTTTCTTAGTAGACACAGTAAGGGGACAGTCAGGGAGAAAACCTAAAGCCCATCACCTAAATTAACAACTTCCTGCCCCAAAGTGCTTGCCATGCAAATCTCTCTTATTCTCTCCCCTCTTTTATGCTCTGCCCCTTGTAAAATTCTTCCTTAAGCTTGGCACTCTTCAGCAGCATTTTTTTGTCATTTACTTTTCAAGAAGTGTATAGCTTAGTCACCAGTAATTAGAAATCCATTACATACTTCCTTTAAATTTCATTTGTTTCACCTTTAAAACAAAAATTTCAGAAGGCTTTCAATCACTATATAACACCAATGCTGTTATAATGGTGTTATCTGTAGTAAACCCAAATCACAGGTTTCTGTGAAAATAGTCATATGATAAGAACTAGAAGAGTTTACTACAAAAAAAAAGGAAAGTTGTTAAAAACATAAGGATACAGAATAAAATTGGTTCACTTTATGCAAAATGTGTGATTCCCATGATAAGAGATGACCCGTTTTCATGGTCTTCATTTCAGGTAAACTCCACATATTAGGGACAGCTGACAGGCTCCTGGTACTCGGGCTGAAATATATCCTAATTAATTTCAAGCTTCTAGCCAATAATAGTTGATGCCAAATAGGATAAATAAATAAGCACTTTACAAGGAGTTAAGACAACATACTTTCTAATACCTCAGTTTTTAAGGTAGAGAACAAGATAGGAAACCCAAATCTTTAGGGTCAAGATGAAAGTGAAACTTTGATATTTTTCCTGTGTTAGAAATGAGAGTCTACTACTGTCAAAGTAAGAGTCAACCGAAGGCAGGACAGATCATAGCATTAGTGTAGGAGTATCAGAAATACTCACTCTGAGCTTCATCCAGCTCCATCCTGAAAAAAACACGGGAGACTCATAAGTTACCCTTTTTAAAGCCAAGTATACCATCAAGTCTAAATACATGCTCTCAAATTGAATGAATGATTCCAAGGGAGCACACACTTCGTGGGAAAGCACATAGTAAGAGAACATGGAATCCCTGAAAACTCAACTGTCATTCATTCATTCAACAAGTATTTGGAGAGTGTCTAGAATGTGATAGCACTGTGATACGTGCTGTGGATACAGACGGGCAACACAAAATAAAAAGAGTTGCTGCCTTCAGAGAGCTTAAAGCCTAGTGGAAGACAGACATTTCACAAACACTCAGAAAACACATTTATAAAAAGTGCGACCAAGGGAAAGCATTACTTGTAGGTGCTCTGAGTCCATACACACAAAGGGTTCATGTAATCCAGAGAAAGGGGTAGGGGCTCCCCTGAAGCAGTGACGCAGGTGGAGAGAGGAAAGGAAGTGTATTTAGAGAGGAGGACATCATTCCAAGCCTCAAAGTTGACGGCAGGGGAGCAGCCTCTTGCTCTCCTGGCACCTCTCAGTACCTCTCCACTTGGAAAAATAAAAAATTCAGGAGGCATGCCTAGGAAGTTGGATGTACAATGTACTTCTCTTCAATGTCAGCCCTGAATCCAGACGGAATTGAAGACCTTGGGAAAAACTGGTGGACAGATCACCGAACTTGGCACTAAGTGCTGCCAACTGTCTGGCTGGCACCAAAATACAGGCTCAATTGGCCATAAAAACCGCACTGCAGTCTTGCTTCTCTCAAAGGAAATCATTTTGCCATCCGCAGCGAGGCTTACCCAGAGGCCAGTCTTAGGGGAAGGCCTTGAATTTTGAGCTTAACTCAATTGCACGGTTTGGGCAAGAGTTTCATGTTTCAGATGTGCAGTCAGGTAATCCGATCCCATCAGAGTTTTAATGGCCTCTAAAGAATCCAAAGTGTTAAATCCTTCTCCCAGCCTCCCCCAGAGCAGTCTGAGGGTGCGTTTTTCAACCTCCATTCTCCTCCATCCAGTCTCTTGTTCTCATACGCAAACTGTTCCTAAATCTGAGACACTAGGTTAATACTCATTTCTTACTCCTAAAATCTGATTGTCATCTGTGCTCTAAAATAATGCACACACACCTACCGTACTCCCTTTAAAAAACACTGAGAGAGGAAATAAAAGGATAACGGAAGTGGAATACGTAGAAAGGATGTTTTATTTCAGAGGCAACACCATTGTCAGGATTCCTTCCTTCTAAGCCTGGGAAGAACATTTTCTGGCTCTGCAGAAACCAAAGGCAGCAGACCCAAGCAAATTCCTCAACTCCAGGAAAAGGCACATCTCTGAGAGCTACACTGTCCCAAGCAGCAGGCAGGAGCTGCGATCGGTGTTTATTAAGTCTGTGCCCCTGACTATCAGCAGGTTAACAGAGACTCAATCCCTTCCTCCCAGTGTGGGGAATCCCTTGGGAGACAGCACAACCCTAAAAACTTTAACAATGAGAGGAAAACAAAAACAAAAGCTCCTCAACGAGAAGAAAACAGACACACCAAACTTAATGGCAACCAAAAAAAGTTATGGTGATGATGGTCCATGTGCCGCCATTAAAACTCTGCTGAAGTTCAAGCGTTGATGTTGTGGGTAAACAATATTAGTAACAGTAGCTACCATGCATTGAGCGTTGGGATACTGTGCTAAGTGCTTCACTCAATGCTAAGCATCATCTAATATAACCTTCACCATTACCTATGGAAGCATATATTGTTATGATCCCCATGGTAAAGATGAGATACTAGCCACAGAGACTATAAGTGAACACATGTAAGGGGTCCCGGGGTGGAGAGACAGCCTGGATTCTGGATATACTTTCTTTTGGAACTTTTCAAACGATTTCAGTTTTTATGTCTTTAAATGTGCCTGGATTTCTGCTTAGCAATAACCACTTCACTCCCAAACTCTCCCCTCTAAAATGCATGCATGCATTCTTCCTGTCTCCTGTTCTTCTGTTGACCGCTTTGTTAAGACAGTAAGTCCAGCGGTGGCTCCCTCGGCTCATGATACAGCACCTCACAAAACAGTGCAGTTTGTTTATAAGGTGACACAACCTTCCCTGCAGAGCGCGGGGGCATGACTAAAATCCACTAATGGCCAGAAAGCTCATTTTAATTCTACACTGGACAAAATAAACGCCTCATAAAGGCAAGTAAGCAGAAGCTACTTTTCACTTTGGACTGCTTTGTCTTAATAACCTTTGAAAGTGAGAAACTGACTGCAGGGAACAGGCTCTCGAGCATACACACACAACACACAATTATGGTACAAAGAGACTGCGATAAAAGCACAACTCCTTATGTAAAGGTAAATTTTTTTTTTCCCCTCAAAAGGGGGTACCTCTCACAAATATAGACCATTCCTGAATTGCAAAGGTTCTTCTGCTGCAAATCCTGGCTGCATTAGCAGGATCTAACCCATCCGGTCTGAAAAACCAGAGCATTTGATTTCCCTGAAACCCATTCCCAAAAGGGCTGATCTTTTTTCCCCCTCTTCTGTCCACAGAAAATGAAGCTCCACTTACATGTTGGAGGAAATATTTCAAAACATTCCCTTTTTTCTCAAAGTGCAGAATTTATGGTAACAGATAATTAACAACAAATGACAAACAATCTGAGCAGGAAAGGTCCCAGTTTGGTTGCCAAGATGATGGTATCCAATTCCAAGATAAACAGTGGAGCGTGCCGGCTGCCGTTAACGTGGTGGAGGGGTCGAGATGGAGAGATGCAAAACAGGCCAGCCATCCGCCACCAAGGGGCACGACATGGGGCCAACCACCTCCCGCGAGGTTATTATTTCCCTTCTGAATTCTCAAGAGGGTCAGTGGGCAAGGGGGTGGTAGTGGACTCACTCTTCTGTAAGGAAAAGGACACCTACCTATGCCTTTATATTTCACATGGGGGAAAACAGATCCTTCTTTGAACTGCATTATGGAAGAATTCGGAATTAATATCCTTTAGGAGTTAATACCTCCTTCCCAGTCTGTCTATTCTTCCCAAAGACTCCCCCCTCCTCATTCTTCTTTTCTCTAAGTTGGTGGAGTCAAAATAGGTTTCAGTGCATCCAGCTGTGCCCAAAATGTGAAGGTCAGGAACAAAGTGAAAACAAGTTAACCTGTAAAAGTCAGAATTTGAGCACAACACATGGTAAGTCTCCTAGATACTAACAGATGGCAGACCTTGGGCAATTGAAGTTTCAGATACTTTTACATTTCTCAAAAGCCAGTTCATAGTTCACTATTTCTCAAATGGATTTTTTTTTTTATGTATTGAAATGCAAACCTCAACTTCTGAGTTACCTAAAAAGGCCTACCAAATTGCTCCTTCTCAGGGATCAAAAATTGTTATTCTGATCCTTTCAAATGCTGGATTCATTGGTATGTAGAGTTGGCATGCATACCCCACAAAGCCAAGGTGAAATCTGTCTTATCTTCCTGCTGAGGATGTTTAGGGATGCTGACACGCTCCTGGTGTTAAAGTCAAGCCCAAGGCCAGGGACATCATAATGGCAAGAAAGAGTTATGAACTAACAGAATATATCTGCTAGGCCCTCCCTCTCCTCTTTTCTCTCTCCTTCACATATACCACTATCTTCCCTCTTCTCCATAAAACATGTATCTCCACATTATATTTGCTGCCCACCCAAGCAGGACCAACATGTAAAAGTTGGTACTTTTAAGAAAAATGGAATATATTAAATATAAGGCAAAACCAAGAGCAATGGGTATGATACTTGTGATTTTTTTAAAAAATGCCTAATGCAGTCTGACAGGCTTCTGTGGTTATCTCTGAAGTCTTAAGGCAAAGCAAAATGAAGCAAAAGGGGGAAAAATTTTCCAAAACTCAGGACCAAAATAGAGCTGGTCGAATGTCTATGTCAGAGCAAAAGGCTCACTCAGGAAATTAGAGAAACATGCTGAGGTTGCTTAGCTGGTGGGAGATTCCACTTTTTTTCTTGATTTCAGTTTTAAGTCTTTGTGCAAAACACATTTTAAACTAAGTGTACAATACGTAAACGGTTTGAAACTTGGTCTGTGGCCCAAATACCTAAAACTAAATACTACAAGTAAGCCACTTTTCTTAGCCAATCAGCAGCAATGCAAAAATAGCCCACCAAAAGATGGGAAAAGATATTTTTCCAATCCAAGAATTGTCAAATCTTTGAGCTGGAAGGTTTCAGAGACTGTCTATCCAAAGAAATACATGGATTTGAGTAGAGTTCATGTTATGGTGTAGTGCCCTGTAATCTTTTAACGAAGCCACTACCAACAAATGAACTTCAAGAAGGGTTTAATGCTCATCTGGAATTTTAAGGCGCAATAGTATCAAGTACTGAAAATTTACTTGTTTGCTTTATTAAATGGTACTAGTGTTTCTTTTCCTGTTTTTTTTCTCAACTAGTGTCAAGAGCTTTGCTATTTAATATAAAACCATACAAAAATTTAAACCAACTAGAGGGGCTTATATTCTTGATTTGTGGTAAAGGAAAAAAAATGAAAAGCCTGCAACAACGCATTTTCTTATTTGCATATATTTTACCCTTCTAAAGGGACAGAAACTGAAGAAAAAAAATCTGCAAAGCAAAATAGAAGAAAAATATGCAGACCCAAATACTGCAAAGGCCAATAAATTCAACAGAGTTTCCTCTTTGCAGAGTTAGTGTTTCTACATAGACAAAGCCTCTAAGTGTACTCTTTACATTAAAAAAAAGAGGCAGACTAACACGGCTGTCTGGAAAAGTGTGGTAGTTTTGTCTGTACTAATATTGAAATAATAGCCTAATCATGCCAGGATAGCTACTGAAACATCCTGTTTCCAGGATGCTAGGAAAGTCTAAAAGGGGAAGAGACATGGGAAGGAGAGAGCTAAGGAAATACTGAAAAAGAAGAAAAACAAGCTGATGGTGGATAGATCTTCCCAGACTCGGTGAGCTTTTTCTCCTTTTTGGAAATAGTTCAGAACTACCTAGAGTTTGTTATACAAAATGTGGCAGATTTAGTGGCATTAGCTTTGTTTTTATGTCTTAAAATCTACGTCTTCATTGGCTCTAAATCTCAGAATTAAAATTAAGCATGTTTCAAATACAGACTCCCTATTATAATACTTCCTGTTTAGCTAGTCTTGTCATTTTGTCTATTTTTATCAAAATGTCTCCCTAAAAGAAATTTTTTAAAAAACTGTACTTAGAGCAGGAGATAAATTTAATCCATAAGGAGAGGTGAGCAGCGAGTTCCTAGTTTCAGGATAGGAACTGGCCACACTTTCCGTACGAATCTTTCTCTCTGTAAATGTAGATAACTGCTTCAGGATTTGAAATCCAGGCATACCACAGTAGAAAGAATCCACTTTATTTGTCAAAATTCTTTACCCTCCCAGAGAGTCAAGTAACCAAAAACAAACAAACAAACAAAACTACCCAGTTATGCAACATACAGCTAAGTTTCTAAGAACAAATCCATACGGACAAAAAAAATTATTTAATTTTAGGTTGCCTTTTTAAAGCCAGAATTCAAACAAAGAAATCGACGGAATAGGAAATAAGTCAGTTCTAAAATGAAGTCTAACTGCCACGGACCACAAGACCAGTGCCCTCAGGGAGCATATAGGAAAAAGAACTTATTTTTAAAAAGAAATGAGAGAGGAAAAGAAAAATACTCCGTGTTTATATATGAGCACAAACCAAAAGGGCCATTCAGCCATCTCCAAGACGAATTTCAGATTGAAAACATTAACAGAAATTATGGCCATGCTAATGTTCAGGCCGGTGATAAATTTGTAATGAGAAGGAGAAAGCAGCTTACCAAGAGAAAAATGTTTAGAAATTTTTTTTTTTTTTTTTTGCACAGCGAATGCAGCCCAGGTCTGCAACAAAGGGTGAATTTCTACCTTGTTAGTAATGTGCAATTTTACAGAGCCCCAGACGTTCGCTCATTCATTGATACTCTTCCTCTGTGTGAGGAAGAGGTCATTGGTCTTCCCCCTCCAAAGCATCCCCATGATATCTCACTATTATAGTCTTTCCCTACAGAATATCACTAATGATGAGGGATTTGTGTTCTTAATTTCAAACAGACTAAAGAAAAGAGAAGAAAAGGAGAAACCCTAGACTGCCAGAGTAGGAAGGAACGATGCTAAAGGGCATCGAGTCCAATGGCTGGTGAGGAACTTGAAATTCAAAGAGGCTCAACTTGCTCGGGATCACAAACCTAATTAGTGACCAAGACAGGACCAGAATCCAGGTTCCCTGAAACACTGTCAAGTCATCCACTATAGCAAGCTGTTTACTGATACTATATACTCCGCTGGCTTTCAAAAATGAATTGGAAGGTACTTCTTAAAGAAATTTCCCTCCAGTTATAGGACTAAGAAGTAGTCAGCATCCTTGGCGTCACATCTTCCCACACATGACCAAGCTGAATTATACTGAACCAGTGAACAGCCTTTGGTCTATACCTTGATTATAACATAAAACAGCAGAAGGTACCTCCCAAGGAAGCGGTCCTCAAAGAAAGTAGAAGATTTACATTAGAGTGAGCCTTTAATGCAAATCTTGCTAACAAAGCAGAAGGGACTGTAGACAAATCACATTTTTATCATTCTTTAAAAAAATGTTTTTATTATCATAAAAGTATTACATAGTTCTTATAAAAATAATTTAAATTATACAAAAGTATATAAAATAAAAAGTGTAAGATCTTTACCCATCACTCCCTCCCCCAGATTTGTTTGCAAATTTATTCCCTACATGATCACCAGTAATGTTGGTATTTATCTTTCTACACATTTTGAGATTTTTTTTTAACCAAATGGCATCATTCTGTAACACTCTTCTGTAACGTTGTTCCTGCATCTAAGGATACCTAATTCAGACCTGAAATTAACATTTACTTCCTACCATGTAAGAATGAAACTTCAGATCAGACAAACAAAATCCTGTAAGAATTTGGCATGGAATGATCACCCAGATACCCTAAAAGCTTCAGATCATTTCGGATTAGCAATGCCCAAACAAACATTGACAGATGCTGTAAAACACAACAAAGCAACAAGAACAAGTTGGACTGTCAAGTTTTATGCAAGCAGTTCAAACAGAAAGATGTTAACACTTATTTCATGCTCACCAGCTAATGCACAAGACCATAAATATTATCACAGCATCTATTTATCAAGTGCTATCTTCTGGGCACTATGTCATATACATCATCTCATATATTGTTTACAACCGTCTTAGAGACTCATCAAACCCATTTTACAGATGAGAAGACTGAAGTTCAGTAATCCTGTCCATCATCACCTAGCCAAGCTAGTAACTGGAGGGATCAGCATGTGTATACAGATCTCTGATTTCAGACCACATTCTCAGCTGCCATGTGAATACCGTCCTCATTCCCCAGCTCAAGCTGTGCCCTTTGTACTCAGTCCTAGTTAGTTATGGTTAACTCTTGATGCTTCTGTTGTTACCACAGCCATAGGTAGAGAGCCTAAGACACTGATGGGGGTACAAGGGCCTGAGACGAGCACAAGTGAATGAAGGCCACTGTGATTCTGCAGAGAACAAGCAGGTGACACTCAGCTCTGGGGATTCCTTGCCCCCTTGGGACTGTCAATCCCATGGAGTAACTGAAGGCAGGTGAGACACTCCTTGACAGGCAATTAGAAGTCAAGGCACAGACAGAGAAAGACAAATACTGTATGTTTTCACTTATATGTGGCATCTAAAAAATAAAACAAACGAACAAATATAACAAAACAGAAACAGACTCACAGACACAGAGAACAGACTGGTGGTTGCTAGATTGGTAAGAGGTGGAGCGGGGGCAAAATAAGTGAGGGTGATTAAGAGGTACGAACTACTAGGTATAAAACAGATAAGCTACAAGAATGTCATGTACAACACTGGGAATATAGCCAATATTTTATGATCACTTTATATGGAGTATAACCTATAAAAATACAGAATTACATTTTGTACACCTGAAACTAATACAATTTTGTAAGTCAACTATACTTCAATAAAAAATTTAAAAAAAGAAGTCAGGGCACCTTCCAACCCTGACAGCCAAAACTCCCACCCGGCCAAGTTTGCTAGTAATGAGTCCTGGAGGAAGACAGGACAAACTTCCTAGTGATTTTCTTAGTTATTCATTTATTTATACTCCAGTGATTTTCAAAATGGACTGAGACAGCTTAGAATAAAAAGGTGCAGAATCAATAAAACAATCATTAATGCGAAGAGCTAACATTTACTGAGTACAGAGTATGTACTAAGCACTCCTCTAAAAACTTTACAAGTCATAATGTTTTTAACCTTCACAGCAACCTTTGGAGATAGGCACTACTTTTACCATCCACACTTTAGAGACGGGGGAAAAAACCAGATAAGTTAATACCTTTGTCCACGGTTGGTTACACAGCTAGTAAGTGGTGCAACCAGGTTTTAAATAAAACAATCTGATTCCACTGGAGACTCCGACCACGACACTACACTGCCTCCTCAAAATAAGTATAAAAGAACAAGAGCTAAGTAAGGTTCCAGGGGTGTTGACAACTAAAGCCGTAGACAAGGACGTAGCTAAAACTGAAAATAAAATTTGATTTGAGCTTCCTAGCAACCAAACCTTAAAGAAAAAGGTGAGGAATTAACCTCAGTAGGGTAGCCAACCATCCTGGTTTGCAGGGGACTGAGGGGTCTCCCGGAATGTGGGACTTCCGGTGCAAAAACGGAGATGGTTGGGTACCCTACTAAAGATGTTTTACAGCATTTCATTAGGCCTCAGATAATCTAAAACATACCAAATCTTGATGGTGTTTTCAGACCTACACTGGCTCCTTGAGCACCTCCTCCCACTATCATTAAAAATACTAAATAATTTTCATCATTAAAAATACTAAATAACATTCTGCTGGGGAAGATGACAGGGTTGTAGAAAAATGAAGCCCTGTTAATTGTTGGTTTTCAACTATCACATCTATCAGTATGTTCAAGAGTCTGGATAAGAGGGGCTCATGAATTCTGGGTTCAAGTCTGCCCTGTCAACTCCAACTGCACTTTAATTTTCTTTTCCAAGGTCATATCGGATTGCTTGCTTTTAAAAAAAAATCCTCCCTACGTCACAGGCAGAGATGTATAGGCTAGTAACTCTTAGAAAGCTTGGTGGCAACCTGGTCAGAACTCACAGTGAAACCAAACCAAGACCACGGAGTAAACCCTTAAAGCCGGTGGAAACAACAACTCTGAAATCAGTGATGAGCTTCTAAAGATGGGAACCAGGTCTTATGCATCTGTGTTCCCTCCACAGCAACACCTTGCAAATAAATGTCTTAATTGCAATCTTAATCTTAATATGTCAGAGTTAAAAAGATCCATAACTATCATTTGGTACAAATGTTTACATTTACTGAGGCCATGAGAAAAAGAAGTAAATTGCCCAAGATGGGTCACAAAGCTGAGGTGAGACAAACTAAATTAAATGGGAAGTGAGCTATTCCTTAACTAAGGTAAGAAAACCTCAACTAGGTTTCATGAAAGAAAATAACAGATCATTTAAGGGCCCAGCATTGTAACTCCAATCCAGGTGATCTGTCATGGGTCTTCATAGACCTCAGTTGTTAAGTGCCAAAGGAAAGCAAATATTTTAAGAAACCCATGCAAAATAAATGAGCAACTATTCAAGTGGAAAAGACAATATCTTTGTGGAGAGGAGTAAAGCTCTACCATAGCATGTTAAAAATTTTAGAAAAACTTAAGACATTTTAGACTAAACATTTTATAGGTATTTTCCAGCCAATTTAAGTTTCTATTTAGACTCAGGGCAATCTTTTAAAATATAACATGATCCCATTTAACCAAGATAGCTGAATGCCCAGCATGGGCCAGTCACTGTGCCAGGGCACCAAGCACGGAAACGAAAGGCCAAGGAAAAGGTCGGCCAGCATCTTGATAACATGCACACATGTTCAGACAAACACTCAAAATATTGACAGGACAGAAGGATCCCAATGAAAATTTCCAAATCTCAATCACAATTTCTCATCTCAATGCACAATCAAATTAATGGATCAATCAAGCAATCAATCAATTAGTATTTCTAAGCACCTGTTACCTGCTCAATCCCTGCCTTTAAGAAATGAATGATATTGTTGAGAGAGAGGGCAGGTGGGAGAGAGGGGAGAGATAGAGAGGGAAATTATAATGGAGGTGGTCTGGTTTGAAGTAAACACCAAATAACGAGGGACATCGTGTTGGTAGGGGGGGTAGGTAGGCACAGTCATTTTGGATTGGGTGAGATAGAAGAGGTTTCCTAGACATAGAGGGGCCTGAACTGGCTCTCAGCAGAGCATAAATGTGAGTGTCTCAGCTGTGAGAAACAGTAAAAGCATCGAGATGGAAAGGCTCACGGGGTGCTCAGGTGGCAGAGCCAACATGCGTGGCTGGAACAAAGGGTTCAGGTGGGAAGCCCTTAGTGGGTGATGAAGGTGAAAAGGCCAGCTGGAGTTGACCGTGGAAGAATCCTCTACTTCTAGGAAGGAAGTCTGGTAAAAGGGCTACACAGCTGTCTAGGCTGCCACTGCAAACTCCATTTTTCAAGCCTTGTTTTCATAAAAGGTATAATTTGATCCTTCGAATTTTTCATGGCTAGATCTAAGCACATCAGTCCTAAAGTTACATGATTTTTCAAATATCTCTGTGCATTCACAGTTCACCAGTGGAATCTTAGGGCTACAAACAAGGGAAGAATAAGCTGAGATTCCCCATCAGTCATTTTCCAAGGAATCTGGGGCAAAACATATTTCTTTTGCCTGGGAGGAAACAGAATCCACAAAGTGCTTTGTGATTCTTTAATACAAAACGTCACACCAGCAAAGCAGAGCTAAAGGAATCCTAAGTCCAGTTTGCACACATTCTATAACATATTTGAAGAAAAAGAAATTATCAGAAGCAGAAGAATAAAAGGAATATTTGAAATGAACACAGTTATTGTTCAGAAAAGCCATTTTAACAAAGAAAAATCTTATTCCCCTTAAAAACCTCTCCTTAAAACCATGTTAGGAATCCTTCATTATCATGAATATATTCTGATTTAAAGAAAGTAGAAAAATCTTAGAAATAGTTTAGCATTAACCATTTGCAAGGATTTCTTTCTCTTTTTCTTCTTCTCCTTTTTTTGCAGAATTCCCATCATAGATAATTGAGTAGCTCTACAGAATATGCATACTTGCGAAGTAACATCCCAATATTTACTATACTACCCAGGCAGTCAAGAGAAGGATCTTTTTGTTTGGTTAGTGTTTCTAAATTTGGTGGGGGAGGTTGAGAGTGTGTGTGTGTGTGTATGTGTGCGTGTGTGTGTATGTGTGTGCGTGTTGGGTGGGGGGGGAGACCTACTGTCTTTTTTTAAATGCCCAAATAAAACAATTACTTAAAAAAGAGCTTGTGACTTGGACATGCCCCGAGTTCAGTTTTGCCAGCAATGGCAAAAACAGTCAACAGAGCCCTAACCTCTTTTCTCTCTTGACTATATAATGGTTTGCAAAGGGGTTTAGTCCTACTATGAAAGACTCATGTTAGACATTGGAAGAGTCTAATAGAGAATGAGCACCAGGCCTTGAATAAACAAGGGAGATGGTGACCTTTTGCCCCTTCTGCTGAAAGCCCAGCACATCCTGCAGCAAAGGAACGGAAAAAAAAAGCTGGTGTGCATCCAGGTGCTGCAAAATCTTTGCCTCTGGATTTCTCCCACACTTTGCTCCTGAAACAGTTTAAACTGAGACATGACTTAAATAGTATTAGGGAGTGAGGGGAAAGTACAATTCCTGGAACCAACTGTTCCACTGTCCCTTAATCCTTTGTTCCCCATACTGTTTGAGTCCTGCAGCATGCAGCACACGTTCTACGAGCGACAGGCAAGACGATGGATTTAGCAGTGGCTGGACAATTAGTCCCAATTAGGCCTGTTTCCCAGCTGAATGTAAAGGGGTGGCAGGGTGAGGTGTGTGGGGGGAAAAACTACAGAAATTTTAAAGATATGTCATCATGGAGGCAAGCAGTATAACATAAAGCAAACTGAATCAGGGGTCAGGAGACTCTGCCAAAATTCACTGTGTGACATTAGGCAAATACCTTAACCTCTCTGTTGTTATACACAAAATGCGGGCAACCCTCAGAGGCTCTGAAGATCTAATGCCAAATTGTAGTTGAAAGTACATACTCTGGAAATGTTCAGCGTTACACCGACGTGGAGGATTCCTCTGAGTTGTACTTGGAACCATAGATACCCATCTGTTTGGGGAATCATACACCTTTTATTCTCCTGGGCAGAAGTCATTAGTGAATTTCTTATTTTATTTCTAGTTTCCTGATGGCTAATTTTTTTAAGTTCATGAGTGATACTTACATATGTACATGTGGCGGCTGGAATCTGCTCTGGTTGATGTTGTAGTGCGTGAATGCCTGGGTGGGGTTGGAGCTGTACTCATCCACCGTTATGGTAACCTTGCCTTGAGAAGGAATCCCATGTGCCATCCTTCCTCCCTATAGGCATGAGCAATTCACAACTTTCCGGAGCAAAGGATGGAAGCAGGCATGGTGCGTTTCAGCCCAATCTCTGAACCCAAGGGTCTACTCATCAATACTGCTGTGTGTTTCTGAAAAAAACAAATGAAAAAAATGAGAACAAAGAAAAAGAGGATGTTCTAAGCTATGTCAGATGGGACACCTAGACATGAAATTGGTCCAGGAAAAATCTTAATCTGTGTGGTTGCCTCATGGATAAAACCTTTCCCAACTCTCCACCCAGCATGTACTTCAGAATGGACGTGACACTCCAAATGATACGGCTGGCTGCTAGCAAATCATTTCAATGGTGTTCAAACTAAGATTTCCTCTTTAATTATAATTATGGCACTTAACGTGAATTACGGAAGGGGCACATCCACAGTTGCCATGGTGTCTAACTATAAATGGTTTGTGCTCGAAGTGGAGAATCTTCCAAACCTTCCCTGCTAATTGGAATGTTTGGTCTGTACAAAGTTGGTATCACAGAATAATTTGAAATCTCGGTGCTTAGCACAGCCATAAAACACAATGCCAAATGTAAATTTAAAATGCTGTGCTCATAACAGATACCTGTGTGTAACTATAATACACGCATAATATATGCACACATCACATATAATTTTTTCTTTTACAGTGGCTCCCAACACACATAGGTACTCAAAGCTTGGTATGTATATGGATTCCACTCTGGCCAAGAACTTTATGGAAGGCAAATCCTTCTTGCTAAATGTAATAAAATTTCTTTAAACCCTCCAGTTACTCAGGGGAAAGTCAAATACATCCAGGCTTGGACCACCATTTTGGATGCACTCATTACCGCCTCTCTTGGAGCCCAGAAGGAGAGGTAAAGGAGGGTGGCCATTGAATCTACCACTTCACTCCTGCTTGGTGCTGCATAATTCTCAGTAGCTGGTTTCATACTTTAAAAAATGTTTCTGTTCTTTTTGATTCTTTGTATAAATGTCAATATATTATTTGCTGCCCTGGGTTCGGAAATGAGGATGCTTATTTTTATACCAAGTGTGCAAAGACTGAGCAGGGCACATCCCTGCTTCGCTGCTGTTGCAATTGATCAGTGAAGTTTTAAAGAAGCGGGCAGCACGCTCCCTGGATAACCCTTAGGTAACCCACATTCTTACTTTAAGTGCTCCACATTAGAATACTTTCACCATGTGCACCATTAAGCTCTGGGAATCTTAGCTCCTATCTCAAATAAAAATATTTAGAATAATAGGATTAGATTTAAATTCGGCATGAAACACCTTAAATACCAAGCAAAAGGCAGATGGCCTGCCATAGGCCATTTATTTTATTATTTTACAACCCAGGGCTTGTGTAGTCCTCCATATGCTAGCTGGGCTAAGAAATTCCGCAGCGTTCTACTCAAATCATTGTCTTCTTCATATTAGCAAAGCAAGCTAAATAACACCCACCTTGCCTGCATTCCTAATGCACAACAGCACCGCCAAGAAATGAATCCCTCGTGCTCTGGCATTTTAAACAAAGTGTCACTTTGGGTTCTCTTTCTCCTTCCTGACTTCATGGGAGGTATGAGTCCTCTAAGCACCAGTTGACAGACAACTAGGCCAGTAGGATTAACAAATTAAAATCTTCCCCCACTCCTCTGATGTAAGATATCTATAAGAACTGCTTACAAATCATAATGTAGCAGTTCTCATACCAAGTTTGCAGCTGTTTCCTTAATTTCCCCCACAATTATATTTTACTGTTATTTTGCATAACAGTAAAACACAACACCTGCTTCAAATTGCAGTCCTGTTCTAAGTACTGTAATTCTCTTTTGAGACACAAAGTACCGAGAGACACGACTGAAGCGCAAAACTGCATAATTGCACCACGCTGAAAAGTAAAAACAAATGAAAACATCTTCCTGTTATAGAAATGACTGTCATTAAAAAGAATGTTAGCCATCAAAGCACAGAGGGGAAAAAATACACATTTTCAGACTGCAAGAACTTAGTGTTTGCATAAATCAGAGAGTGGTGTAAAAATTACATGGCAATTCTTATGTCCCTGCCATCAATGTCTATTGTGTGAAATACAGAACATCAAGAAGCAAGGGAAGCAAAATTCATGTCTAGACCATTGTGACCTCTCAGTAACAATCTCTGCACCCGGTTCCAGAAACAGTTTAAATGTTTCTGGAGTAAACTCGTTAATTAAACTAAGCAAAATGGCCTACAAATGAAAGATACATTCCTATTATGTAAATATCTAGGCAATGACTTACAGTAGTTAGCATCAGACCCTCCCGTTTGAAGCCCAGGAAAGATGGAACTTAGAAGGTGATCAGTTTGCACTCCTATATGGTCCACTGTACCCTAAAGTCAACATGGGATTTTGCCTTTTCTATCAAGTGAGATCTGTGCCTCTTCAGCAAGCACAGGCCCCTGTAACTCGGAAAGGCTAAATGGGTGGCTGGCACCTCATTTGAATTCGTCTTTACCATGTTCTCTTTCAAATGTTTTATCGAAACAGTGCACCTGCAGTGTCTATCTTCTTTAATCTGGAGTCCTTTGAAGAAAATGTCAGACTGAGGCAGAGAGCTTCAAAACTTTCACAGGAACCTTTACAGACAAATCGAGAAAAAGCTTATTTTTTAAAAATGCTATGTTCACCCCCACTCACATCACAAGATGATCATATCCCAAGAATAGGACACACCAATACATGGGAAAGGCTTTTTTGTTTGTTTTTTGGTAAACTCCCTCCTCTAACCTGAGAAATCTAGAAAAAGCTTGAAACAAGACAGAATGATACACCACCTAAAACTACCAAGAACCTGCGTCACCTTGCTTCACATATTTAGTCAGTAAAACCTTCCAAATAATCAGATTTTGGAGCATCTCATCCTCATCACACTTACATTACTATATGTATAATATTTAAAGAGACTAGTATTCTTTTTTAAAATTTCCATTTTTATACTTCAATACATTTGCTCTACAAAACAAAGGAACCCAGTACTAAATGCCAGGAATCCTAAAGAAAAATGTAAAAGGGATTGATACTGCCAAACATTCATGCTGGTGCTACTTTGATTTTCTCTTTAAAAAAAAAATCATGTGAGCACATTTTGCATTTCCTAGACAGCAATCACTTATCCTGTGCCTTAAGCTGTGCAACTTGGAATGTTCTTTTTCAGGAATCTAGTGGGAAACGCTTTTAAAGTCTGCTGGCAATGAAAGGATTAAAAGCTGAGGAATTAAATAACTGTCTCCACCTCCTAGACACCATAAGTCCAATTTACCAAAAGTTTTCAAAGCAACAACTCATGACCTCTCTGCCCGAGCACCGCACGGCACAGCCTATGAGAAAGGAGCCCGTGATTTCCTCGTTTAAACAAGGATGCTCATTTTATTCACTAGCCCTAAGAAGACCGCCCGACCGCCTGGCCAGACTTTGGGACTCGCCTGCTCCGACTCCGCCAAATTTCGCTTTCTCCTCCCTCTGCAGCACTGATCGAGTGCTTTCTCAACTCACGCCCTTACTCTCTCATGCCCATCTCCAGTTACTCATCCCTGTATTCCGGAGCGATGCCCAGAAGCCTTCCGGGCGGCTTCTCCAGCAAGGTTTTTAGACGGATGCACAAAGTTCCACGTGCCTCTGTCCACAGAGCGCCCTCCCTCCCGACGCACTTACACCTGAACTTGTCTCCAGCACTGCGGACACCCGGCTGGCACATTCTTTCGGAAAGAAAGGGCAGGACTTTTCTCCCGCGCCTCTGGCAACGCGTAGAGTCTATATATGGTGGGGCGGGGGGCGCGGAATTCTCTACTTTGGATTGGTGTGTTTGTTTTAAATCTAGGGTGGGCAGTTGGGGGTGGTCAGCAACTACACACACACACACACACACACACACACACTCGCGCGCGCCCTGCCCTCCCGGCTCACGGCCGGCTCGTCCGGACTACAGCTCCCCCTTCCTTCCTGGAGCACCAGCTCGCCTTACTCGCTCAGTCCCCCGTTGCCACCGCCGTCGCCTCCGCTGAGGCCGCCGCTGCTGGCACTGTTGGCGCTGGCGCTCGCGGCCCCAGGCTCCGCTGGGCGCCTGTCTTTCTTTCTCTACCTTTCCCCCAGCCCCGAATTGATTGATGACCACCGGCGGCCAATGGCTCTGACACCGCGCCATCCTCGCTCGAGCATCACAGCCCCACGCCCCCGACGTCAGCCTCCAGGGCGCGTTGGCATCCCCGAACCCTCAGAGCGGAGCCCGCGACCGGAGCCGCCACCGCCTCCCTGCTCTCTGCCCCGGAGCTGCGGGCTGCTTCCCTGGAGCGGCGGAGAAAGAAAGGGAGGGAGCCAGCGAGCGTTGGAAGGGGGTGTGGAGGCCACGGATTTCCCCCCCTCTTTGGAAATCTTTTCTTGCACTTAAAGTTTTGTTTTTTTTCCACCATGACCTGTTTGTGTTTGTTTGCAGCATCTCAAATCAATTACACATTTTTCATGACCCGCATTTGCACTTAATTTGGGGTGTGTTGGGGGGGAATGTGGTAATAAATCTACCCCACTGGAGCATCCTTAATTTCTATCCTTGCTGGTGGATTCTAATCCCCTCGCCAATCTCCAGGAAAATGCCCCCTCTACCTCCTAGGCCGCAAACCTCGGAATTCAAAGGCTTACAAAGATAACCCTGTTACATGTAAATAGCAAAGAAACTCCTGCCTCTCGAGGGAAGAAATCGGGCGGCAACGGTTACTTTTTCTCGCCGCTCGTCCCCCGCCGCCCAGCCCGGGTCGCCTGCTCGCTCGGCAGGCTGCGATCGTGGAGACCGGAGGCAGCGGGGGAGAGCGAGGTTGGGGCGCCGGGAGGGAGTGAGAAACAGCCCCGCGCGAGAGCGGCGCGCACGCGGGCGGCCCGGGGGCGGCTGCGGAGCGCAGCCCGAGCACAAAGCTGCGCGGCGCCTTCCCGGCCACCGCACCGCGCTCGGGCCGCCGCGGGCGCCCGGGGCTCGGGCCAACACAATGCACCCGGGCCTAGGCCGGGGCGGCTCGAACACATAACCTCGGGACTTTCTAGTAAACAGCTCGCCGTGCCCTCGTCCCCACCCCCATCCCCGCTGCCGGGCTTTCGCCGCCGCCCCTCGCCGACACCCCCTCCTTCCCTCCTAAGAAATCCCGGCGGAGGAGGGAGCCGCGAGGTGAGGACCCCGGGAGGTCGGGGGCCGAGGACTGGGGTGGGGGGAGGGGAGAAGGGCAGAGGGGCAAGATGGGGAGTGGGAGGTAGACAGCTCCTAAAAAAGAATTCGCTTTCGCTCGGGGGTTGAAAATAAGCCCTCCTCGGGCTCCGAATTGCCCGGGAAGCGCCGGCTTGTGAGAATGTCAGGGGCACCGGGGCAGCCGCGGTCCGCAGCCTCCGAGCCCCTCGCACGCGCCTCTGACAAGGCACCTCGCACCCGGGTCCGCTTTGTGTGTGCATTTTTTTCCCTTCCTCTCGCGCGCGGCACCGGGCGCCCGGCCGCCTCCTCCCCCTCCCCCGCCCTCCGCCTCCCTTCCCGGGGCGGATTACCTTTCCCGGGCTGCGCTCCGGGTCCCGGGGATGCCTTCAGCGCCCGGCGAGCAGGCGATCCATCGCGGAGCAGCAGGAGCCGGCGGGAGGCGCGCGGGGGCGGCGAGGGGCGCGGGCGGGCCAGAACCTTCGACCCCAGAGGTCCCGCCGCGGGCTGGGGCTGGGGGCCGGGGGGCGCGGCGCGAGAGGGAGGCGCGGGGGAGCAAGGACGGGAGCAGCCTCGATCTGGGGAGAGAGCGAGCGAGGGGGCGAGGAGAGGGAGCGAGGGCGCGGCGAGCCGGAGGGAGCGAGAGCGGTGCAGTGACAGGGACTGCCACTGGGGTCAAAGGAGCACAGCTCCAGGAAGCAGGGCGGCCGAGGCGCCGCTCCGTGCGCGCTCCCCGGCGGGACCCCGCGCCCCCGCGCGCCCCTCCTGCAGCCCCGGCCCGCTCGAACCCCCACTGGCGCCCTGAGGCCCCGGGGTTGCAAGAGGAGGAAGGAGCTGAGGGCGAGGCCGGCAGCCTGCTGGTGCTCCCGGGTCAAGCAGGCGGCAGGAAGCTGAGCTGCAAGTTCATCATCAGGAGTGCGATCAGCGTAAAAATGATAGGGGACCGGGGAGGGGGGCTACGGAGCCCCAGGAAAATAAAGGGAGTTTTCCCTCCAAGTGGGCGTCTTCTGCAAAGGGAACACCCAGGCCCCAGGCCCCCCACCCACCGACCTGCCGGGCGCTGTCTGCAGTCCTGGCACAGCTCCAGGGCGCAGAGCTTGCCTCGGGGGCAAGGGGAGCGGCTCGGGCCCTGCGCTGAAACTAGGGAAGGCGACCTTGGGTCCCCCTCCCCGTCTGCTGAGCTTAGACTTTCCTGGGGGAGAGCTATGCTCCCTTTTCTCAAGCCTTTCAACTCGCCAGGCACACACACACACACACACACACACACACCTTTCTTTCTGCGATGTTGTTCCTAGGCCAATCCAGCTGATAATTTCTTTCACCTCCATGAATTAAGGCAGGTTCAGTATACGGAGGCAAGGAGAGGCAAAGACTAATTGTTTCCATTTTTGTGTTTGGGGCACATTTCTCCCAAAGGATAAGCAATTCAAAAACGTAAAAATCAAGGTTTGTCCTTTTTTCTCTGCTACTTTGGATTATGGAAGAAAAGGTTTTCAGAATTGTAGGCAAACACGTAAGGAAAAGAAAAGCCGCTGAAATGCTAGAAGACAGAGGACAAGGAAGAGAAGGCTTTTAGAAAACTTGGTTGGTGGTGTTGACTGTGAAAGATGAGGTGGCCCTGTGATGTTATGCCATTGTCAGAGCTGAAGGATTCGGACGCCAACCAGCTCTAATTCCTTTCCAGGAGGCAGACTCAAAAATCTAGGCATTCTCCAAAGGGAAACACAATGGATGTGTGTGAGAGGGAGAAGTGTGCTAGGTATACTATGTGACAACTGACTAGACATCCTAGCTGAAATTATATCCCCTAAAAATAAAAAGGAACCGTTTCAGCCTGGTCTGTGGCCTCTGTGCTGAGACTAATTGGTTTCCAGGGTCTGGGGAGGAAGGGAGAGAGGCTGGTTGGAGCCCCTATAAAAAAAGATCAAACAGAATTCACTTGAAAATATGTCCCTTTTACAATGGGCTTTCCTGGCACTTGAATTTTTTTTTTAACATCTTTATTGGAGTATAATTGCTTTACAATGGTGTGTTAGTTTCTGCTGTATAACAAAGTGAATCAGCTATACATATACATATATCCCCATATTCCCTCCCTCTTGCGTCTCCCTCCCACCCTCAGCTATACATATACATATAACCCCATATCTCCTCCCTCTTGTGTCTCCCTCCCACCCTCCCTATCCCACCCCTCTAGGTGGTCACAAAGCACCGAGCTGATCTCCCTGTGCTATGCGGCTGCTTCCCACTAGCTATCTATTTTACATTTGGTAGTGTATATATGTCCATGCCACTCTCTCACTTTGTCCCAGCTTACCCTTCCCTCTCCCCGTGTCCTCAAGTCCATTCTCTATGTCTGCGTCTTTATTCCTGTCCTGCCCCTAGGTTCTTCAGAACCACTTTTTTTTAGATTCTATACATATATATGTGTTAGCATACCGTATTTGTTTTTCTCTTTCTGACTTACTTCACTCTGTGTGACAGACCCTAGGTCTATCCACCTCACTACAAATAACTCAATTTCGTTTCTTTTTATGGCTGAGTAATATTCCATTGTATATATGTGCCACATCTTCTTTATCCATTTATCTGTCGATGGACACTTAGGTTGCTTCCATGTCCTGGCTATTGAAAATAGAGCTGCAATGAACATTGTGGTACATGACTCTTTTTGAATTACGGTTTTCTCAGGGTAGATGCCCAGTAGTGGGATTGCTGGGTCGTATGGTAGTTCTATTTTTAGTTTTTTAAGGAACCTCCATACTGTTCTCCATAGTGGCTGTATCAATTTACATTCCCACCAACAGTGCAAGAGGGTTCCCTTTTCTCCACACCCTCTCCAGCATTTATTGTGTGTAGATTTTTTGATGATGGCCATTCTGAACGGTGTGAGGTGATACCTCGTTGTAGTTTTGATTTGCATTTCTCTAATGATTAGTGATGTTGAGCATCCTTTCATGTGTTTGTCGGCAATCTGTATATCTACTTTGGAAAAATGTCTATTTAGGTCTTCTGCCCATTTTTGGATTGGGTTGTTTGTTTTTTTGATAGTGAGCTGCATGAGCTGCTTGTAAATTTTGGAGATTAATCCGTTGTCAGTTGCTTCATTTGCAAATATTTTCTCCCATTCTGAGGGTTGTCTTTTCGTGGGTTTCCTTTGCTGTGCAAAAGCTTTTAAATTTCATCAGGTCCCATTTGTTTATTTTTGTTTTTATTTCCATTTCTCTAGGAGGTGGGTCAAAAAGGATCTTGCTGTGATTTATGTCACAGAGTGTTCTGCCTATGTTTTCCTCTAAGAGTTTTATAGTGTCTGGCCTTACATTTAGGTCTTTAATCCATTTTGAGTTTATTTTTGCTGGCACTTGAATTTGAAGTAAGGTATGTCTTATGCCTGAGTAGAAATGAAGGGCTTGCTAATGTATTTATTTTGTTGTACAGTATGTCCAGAGTGTCCGTACTTGTCAAATGTGCTGGGAGCAAGAGGACAGTCACTTTCCTTGCCCAGCATAAACCACAGCAAGTAGCACTGGTGTTAAAGAATGCCAAAGATGGGGAGGGGCTCCTTTATATTTTGTTTTTGATTTCCAGCCCAGCAGCAAACACTGACTGGAATCACGTTTTTGAAGAAATGCTTGGTTTTGTTTTCTTTCTTCTATGAGTTAGCAGTACACCCCTTATCTAAATGGTTAAAAATTTTTGACTGATTTTGACTGATTTAATCAGTCAAAAATATATCTGCACCAGCCAAATTATTTCTGTGGTTTTCTTCCTTTAGGAAAAAAACAACCTGATAGTCAATCAAAAAAGCAAAACTAGTTTGTACATGATCCTGGATCTAAATAATGTGCACACAAAAAACAAATAATAACCTGTTCTACTTTAGTGGCACATTTTATAGGATACTTAATGCTATAAAAAAAATCAAGTGAGTGATCCTTTACAAAGTTGATGAAAAATTGTTTATCATTTTATTGAGTGGGGAAAAATTGAGGCAAAAAAAGGTTAAAATCGTAACTTGTAGTGTAGGAAGAAGTCAACCTCTACTGTGTCCCTGCTAATCAGTTATCCACTGAGAGTTAGTGACCAACCTGTATTAGGGTTATGAATTTTTATTTCCATTTGACTACCAAAATAAAGAAGCTGGAGAAGTATAAGTGAATTTAAATATTAAATTAGGAAAAAAAGGAACTCACTTTTCAAATAATTCTCATCCCATGGTTTTGAACATATTGCATTTTGTCAAATCATATTCTCTACCAGCATAGCTACCTACACTAAAAGCTTGTTTTAAAATGATTGGATGTGAACCATGTCTGTCCCCTGACATTAGCTTTGAAACATCAAGCCTCATTATACCAAATTTTAAATGTTATATTCTGGGAGTTTTGGTGGTGTTTTTTTTTTAAGATAAGTGAGCCTGTAAGCTCCATTTTTTTTCTTGTTGTTAAATTCAATTTTTATTGCTTCTAATGGAAAACAAAAGAAGGATAAAAATCAAATGCCAAGTTTATGCTTGCCTCTATGCAAATATTACAAATTTTTTCCTTTAATGGAATGTAAACCTGGACACTTTCTCCAGTGATTTCATCGAAGGAACTGGCAAATATACTTCCTGATATCCTGCTGCAATATCTTTTAAAATATCATTTCAGAATGCATTTAGGGAAGAAAATGAGAGATAGGAGCGTGGGAGAACCTTAGGTGGAAGCTTGGAAAGTGAATGCTACTTCCCTTGAAAGCTCAGTACTTTATTTGGAGTTGGCTTTCATTCTCTCTATGAGAATAGTTTTCCAATACTTCAGGGATACTTGTGTATAACTAAAAGCTTGGTTCGACCCTGCAGCTCTTCTTCAGAAAAAAATTCAACTATTTTACCTCTTTTTTTCTTTAAATTGGTTGCATTTTAATCATTTTCCAGCAAAACTTAAGATACATATTATCAGAAATCAGAGCCTGTTAATAGAACTATTATGACACAATTAGAAAAATATCTGAGCCAACCAATACTTTTACTTTATTCTAAATTCCTACAGTTTTTACTTTTTTTTTTAGTTTGTTTTAAATGTTTTCATTGTAACCCCCTCAAGCTGAAGAACTATGCCCTCTATTCCTTTGTGGTTTTCATTCTCATGTGCTATGTATGCACTTGGTAGAAACTTGGAAATATTTGTTCAACAATCTTATGAGTCAATAAATGAGAAAAAGAGTAAGAGAATGCATGAGTGATTGAGGCTACTACACAATGAAGGAAAATCCATACCAGATATGCAGGAACGGAAGTGATATCATGAGACCAGCGTGGAGGATAAGAGCTAAGGATTTCCTACGGAGTTCAAATAGTACAATTAAAGGGGTTTGTTACTGTCTTCAAAAGCATGAAATAGTACATAAGACTGCTTCATAAGTTGATTTTCTCATAGAGAAGCTGAAGATTTTTATGTATCCCATCCATTTAAAGGCAGCCTTCTTTCTAAACACAGCAGGATGCAGAAGAAAAAAAAAGAATTTGTATCTTAAAATTTACAGATATAATATACCAAAATATAGTCGCAAAAGAAAATTATGTGATTAACGTGATTCTTTGATAGATCCTTTTTGAAGTGCTCAAAATAAATATATAAATTATGGTTTTTGTCCTTCTTATTTAAAATTTCCTTTTGGTTAACCAATAAAAATGTGTATGACTAAGAAAGATTCAAGAAACACTAGAACACATGAAATTTTATTTCATAAAATAAATTTTATAGGCATTATCTTAGAAAGACTAAATTTGATCCAGCTTTGCCAGCAGCTTAAATAATAAACATGGAGAGAGTGGAAATCTTAAAATTTTACAAAACACTCACTAATTCTTACCATACTTACTAGCTAATGTTTAGCATGTATCAACAAAAGAGACGAGTATTATTTATGTAATAATTTTAATAATCAGTTTCAAAAAAAAAAAATCTTAACAAGATACTGAGCATGTGCTAGTGTGCTTTCTAGCCTAACAGACTTGCATGATCTCTGTTATCAATTAGTGTTTGCTGAGTCCTTCCCTATATCATATCATGGTCCCAATTCTGGAAAAGTGGGATAGAATTTACTGGTACTTGGGATAGGCTTGTCGTGGTGGAAGATGAGCAATCTCATTGAAGCAAAAGCCAAAGTAATCTCTTTTGAAAGATGGGCAGTGTGGAAAACCCATAGTAACCAGATTAAAGAAAACATATGTGGGGTTTTTCAAGTTTAATAATTCAGTTTGACAAGCTAGTATAAGATATATCAATATTTTGATTAAGCAATGTATAATGTAAATTTCCCTCTCAGCAAAAATAAATAAATGAATGAATACATTTTTTAAAAAATTGACTTTGAGAGACCAACAGAATCTAAACCCCATTTCTCTCAGTATTAATAATGTTCAGTTATTCAAAAAATATTTTTTAAGCTCTGCTCTGTGACAGGCAGAGTCCTCAAACCATGCTGATGGCCTAATGAAGCAAAAAGCAAGAGTTTTCTCCCACATATGAAGTAGGTAATCTAATGAGCCTGGGGAGAGACTGACTTTAAATAATCACATAAGTAAATAAAAATTGTATCTAAGAAAAGGAGAGGCAACTGGTACAAAGAAAACGTAAAATAGGGGTACTTTTCCTCCTCTGAGTGAAGACTCCCTGATGGAGGAAAGGAATACAAGGATGTTATAGGAAAAAGAAAAGCAGTGTGGCGGGTTGCTGAGTACCAAAGGGGTCTGGATCCGGATCTGTAGGCAGAGGCCAGAACTGAAGGGCCAAGTTAAAAACATTTGAAGGTCACAACTGAGGTCTTGTTGAAGATGTTGACTTTATTCTGAGGGCAACCGGAAGCTGTTTAAGGATCTTAAGTAGAAAGGCTGACATGATTAGATTTATGTTTTGCAAAGGTCACTCTTGCCCCAGCGTGGAGAATGGATTTTAGGGGGCTAGAGTGAACTTTGGGAGGCCATTCGGAAGCTATTGCAGTCTTTGGGTTGGAGGTCATGGTAGCCTCCATCAGAACAGATTGGAGGAGATGAGACATGGAGAGATGTGAATGGATTTAAGAGATTTGAATACGTTTTACATAATAAAAACAAAGATTACCAGGGTCTTGAAATACTGTCTGAAGGTGTGGTAGTACCCAGCCAGAGAGGCTGAGAGCTATACTTACCCAACGACTTCCTTTTTTAAACCCCTCATTCTACCCGTGGGGCACCCTTCCCACGTCTCCAAGCCAACTTCATTCTATTCTATACACACCTTTTGGAATCCCATCTTGTCATGAAGAACTGCAGTATGAAATACAGTACTGGCATAAAATGTCATTAACTTTTTTCAAACATACAGATTCTAGAAAGTTATCCCTCATTCAATGTCCCACACCTATTTTTGGTCCACATATGGACTTGTCTTATTTTGTATGAAATATAAATGCAAGAAGTAAGTGTATTTCTGTTTTCCTTTAAAGTTTTTAGATGCTACGTCAATTCCACATTCTGTCTTTATTGGAGCTAGTTCACTTCTATTTAATATTCCAAACAATATTCTAAGTGATTCTTAAAAAGTGGTTGTTTTTTAAGTGAAGCATTCAAAGAAACAGATATGCTCTCAGAGGAAATACATAGACACTGATTACAAGTAAGAATATTGTTCTTTTGGTGCAGGATTATTCCATGTGGACCCAATCACAAACCCACAAACCCACAATCCCACTGTGAAGGCGTTCTGATTATTGGGTTCCTGATTGGTGGAAACTAAGTCACTATGGCCCCTCTTAGCAAGTCAGGCTGCCAAGAAAAGATGCAATGGAAATATATATAAACTTTTAAGGACATTTATAATGGCAACCATGTTTTTGAAATTTACCCCTTTCTTGGAATTTCTATGTTTTGAAAGTTCCATCAGTTTCTTCTTCTGTCCTCATGATTCCCCATAGTGACCATCTATAAACAAAGCAAAATCTGCACACAAGAAAAGAGGTGAATAACCAAGGTGTACGGGACATGGTTTTACTAGATTCTAAAATAAAAGGAAGGTTTACAGGAGGGTAGTTTTAAAAAAATTACAGTGATATATCAAAATCCCTATTTCATGCTCAGTACAGAAGGAACTGTAAAAAGATTTTTTTTTTCCTTTTCAATATTATTTCTTTTTCTATTCATTGTTTTGTGTAAATTGGAAAATACAAATAAGCAAAAAGAAAAAAATTTAAAATAGCTGTAATTTCATCATTCAGAAATATCTACTGTTAACACTTGGTTATACAGTTTTTCAGTCAAATGTATTTTACAAAAATGGAAGAAAATTGGGAACACAGTTAAGTGTATATTGTAGTAGTTGAGAGCAAAGCAGGATTGGAATCCCACCTCTGCCTCTTACTACCTGCGTGACCTTGGGTAAATTACTTAAACCCTCTGTGCCTTGGTTTCCTCGTTTGTAAAAAGGAGATATTAAAAGTACCTACTTTGTAGAGTTGTTACAAGGATTAAATGAGTTAGTATTTTTTAAGACCTTAGAATAATACATGATACATACCAAGTAATTATTATACAGTTTTGTAATCCATTTCTAAATCTTTTCAATACAAAATTAATATACTGCCATTGTAAATAAATTAAATACTGAAGTACATTAGGAAGTAAAAGTTCCCCTCTTTCTTCCTCATATCCCATTACCTATATAACCTGTTCTTTCAACTGAATAGATACTGTGAACATCTTTCCATGTCATTAAACATCCTTCTATGGCTCTATAGAACTTTCATTAGAAGAAGTGCTATGCATGTTGTAAGTTTAGAATACCTGACAGTCTATATTCCATTTCAGGACACTGCACACATATTATAACCATAGAGATTACTTTAAAAGATGCTCCCTTAAGGATTCGATAGTGCTAAAACATATTAAGAAAATCTCTCTGATATTCACATTTATGGGAATGACTGAATTGATCTTTGAAAGACCAAGAGATATGGCCTTATTGTCATATTATTAATAAAAAATAACTTTTGAGGCAAAAGCAATATTCTAAGCAGCAAATTAAGGATTTTATGTTTTGCTAGCTGCAGTCAGTTTTTGGTTATGTTGTTTAAGTTCATAAGCAAAACAAATAAGCTGATAGTTTGTTGAGAATGATGACTCATTGATATTTAAACTTTACTACCAATTGTTGATATAACACTTACTTGCATACTTCAGACTTGTCTAGAATATATAATGGGCCCTAATCTGTAGTGTTCATATGACAACAGGAGGTTCAAAACGTGATGGCAATAACATGGGAAAGTTGTAGAACTTAAGGGAGGGAGGATTTAAGAATTCTTTGGAACTTGGCAGTTCTTTGGCAAATTGTATGAGTGCTGCGTTTCTACCAGCTGGAATATGAAGTATATGGAAGTGTATATGGCTAGTGTTTATCTTATTACAAGATTTGCACATCAAAATTAAATAGTCTGTGGTGATCTTCAACCTTCCCCATACGCACAAGCTAATTTAGTTAAAGAAATATGGGTGTGTTTGGGTGTCAAGGAGTTTGCCTAGTGGAGTCTAAGATTTTCATTTTAGAAAAGGTTGTACTAAGAGAAAAACATGCTGTTCTACAGCAGCTATTATCTGGTATCCGAATTCACAGTTAGCTAACTGGTCCTCGCATATCTTTGAGGCATGTGGAAATTGACGATGAAAGTGTCTAGTGTAACTAGAAATATAATTTGATGAAAACTGAAGCAGTGAACTGTGAGAAACTATTAAAACCAGTGTCATCGAACAGTGCTTCAAAAATAATGAAACAGGACTACTAGCCCTTTTTGAGTAATACTGGGTAAAAATGAGAAAAGCACATGGTATGTACAAAAAGTTTAAATATATGACGTAATGCTCTTTTTAATTACTGTTATTACAAAGGCCACTCCAAAAGTCTACACCCAGACTCCTCTCCATTTATCTCTAAGTAGACAATGACATCACGTCTCCTCTAAATTATTCAGACTCAGGGGATGGATTTGGCTCATTCAATAGGGAATGCCATGTTTGGTGTTGGCACGGTACTTAAAGTCTCGCTCCACATCATCCCCAAACTGAAGAGCACGTTTGATGGTGGCCAAATGATTTTAAAAAATTCCCTCTAAACTTTAAGCACTCAGAAAATCATGAAGAACAAAAATAGAACTGCACCATAAGGTATAATCGTAAAACGTCATAGAAGGAGGAAAACTTAAAAAGCGGAAAACGCTCCAGTCATCTGAAGGCTAGCAGTTCGTGAAGTCATTAGAAGTCATTCCATACGGGCTGAGTTTGAGGAAAAGTCAGAGGTTGCTTTGTTCTTGACTCTGAGTGAAATCAAAACCTACCCAGACTCTGTACAAAGGCAACTGCGGTCTGCCTTTTTCTTGCTCGGTATTTGCCACTAAACACACGTAAATGACTTATGTTCAGAAAAGTCTGTGATTCTGTTCATATTAATCCATGTCTCAGGCTGGACAAATGCCTAAGCACAATCAAAGAAGGGGGTAGAAGCCTGCCTTTTCAAACAGGCTAGAAAATTTGTACCGAAAAATCACAGGGTGACAGAGACAGCTGGAAAAATTGCAGCTGGGGCTCTGATTTTCATGCCAGTGCTACACTTAATGCAAAGGGAATGCAGATGATAGATTGAGAGTTATGTATGTCCTTTAGTTCCTCAGTACTGTACTTACACAGAGGTAAAAATATAAAATTTTAAAAGTAGCCTCATACTAACGTAACACAAAAAAATCCTTACTGTTGCACTGAATTAATACATAAGAATCCAGCAACAAGTTGCTAATAAAACTAGATAAACAGACACAACAAATAAAGAGTAAAGCAATACCTCCAAAATTCATCAATAGAAAGGTGTTTCAGTAATGGACCTTAATAATCATTTCTTTGGAAAAATAGTTCTAACAAGTGTATTTACACATAAAACATTCTGCAAGATGGCTTAAAATGCTGGGGCCACAAGGGGTTTTCAAATCAAAGGTTTTAGGACCTTTGTGCTTTTGAAAACAATGTATATGATTTTTCTTGGGTTTTAGTAGTGGTTTTATTCATAATGGGAAATTTAAAAAACAAGGTATTAGAGGTAATTCTCTGTATCATCCCTATTCGAACGAACCTTTTCACTTAAGGTACTATTCAATATAATTTGTTCAGATGAGGTGTGTCATCCACAACAGAAATGCTATGTGTAAAATGGAGATCATTGAAAGTTTTATTGAGATGTATTGGGAGTCTCTGGGGACCATGCTGATTCGGGCTGTGTTTTCAGACTCCAACACTCTGTGGCCTTTGACAGGCATGAAGAAAAGCCAGACCAAAACAGTTCTCACAGCGCAGCCGGTGGTCACAAAGAACAGCCCATGGAGATGTCTGTCACTGAAAGAGCAGCCTCTGGAAGAGAACCAAAGAGGAAAAGAGGTGGAAATGGAGTGTGTGTGTGCGTGTGTGTGTGTGTGTGTGCGTGTGTGTGTGTGTGTGTGTGTGAGAGAGAGAGAGAGAGAGAAAGAGAAGATGAAAATATAATATTTGAACACTATAATATTTGAACACTAAAATATAATATCTGAACCCTGAAAAACATCAGTGGCTGAAACCACAGGCATATATTTTTCTCTTCTATCTCCAAGGACTTCATTAATAAAAGAGTAAGTATAGGTGGTTAATCACACAATTACATTTAAAAAATCTTCTAGAACCTTCTGGCATCTTAGGGAAATTGACTAATAAGTTCCAGAAGGAGGGATGGAATATTCCTAGAAACAACATGCTTATTCTCTTACTTCATTTTTTATTTTAACATCTTCACCTTTAGTAAAGCAGCACCATAGTCTATATATTAATTATATCATTAGCTATTTTTCTAACTTGTTTTTTGACATTTATGTACTCTTATGTTACAATTCTTTTCAGGGTGATATTTTGATGACCGACTGATAATATTTAATGGAACATACATTTTTATTTAATATGTGTATGCATGCCCCGAAGCTTTTTTAAAAAAGGATTAAAGTGCTCTAAACCCATATATATATAAACTCATGCACCCCTAATATGTAAATTCTTCAAACAAGCCTGTTTAAGATAAAATCATAAGCTAATATGTAGCTAGGCTTCTATCCTGCCATTCTCTCGCCACTTTTTTTTTTTTTCTGGTTTTCCAAATAAACAGCAGGCCCTAAGGGCTCTTTGAACTCACTGGAGTGTTTAGTGCCAACAATCACTGGTTCATGCAGCTTATCTTTTCCTGGTATTTCAATGTGATTTAATAGTTCCAGCCCGGCCAAGGGAATGAAAACTTCTGGGTCTGTTTCTGGAAGCACTGCACTCCCCATTGCCATCTGTGATAAACCAAATAACCTTTCTCTGCCTCAGCTATTTTCTTATAACCGTGTCTGTTTTGCAGCGATGGAGTGAAGCTTGATAAAATAGTTGTAATCGTTCATCAGTGAAGCAAAGCTGGCTTCTGAGTCACGCAGGTGTGTCTATTAATTAATTAACGAATAAGTACCAACCTTTGGATGGTGATATTAATTAAATATCCAACCTTAAGGTGGCATTTAATTGCCAAGGGATTAATAAAACAGATCCTTACTCTATTAGATTGGGATTCTTTAGTTATAAGTAATAGAATCTGACCCTGGCTAAGATCGGCAATAGGGAGTTTATTGAAACGTTAACAGGATTACATCAATCCGAAGGCTCAGGGTGGTGGATTAAATTTTCTGAAAATGATTTCACTAGTATATATTCTATCCCGCGTGTTCTTCTTCCAATGTGATGTTGACGGTACTCTGTTGAGAGGTGAGAGGGTTTAAGTTCTTTCCCCTTGAATGTGGGTGGACTTTCACATTGCTTCAATCAAGAGTGCAGCAGAAGTGCCACGGCGTGACTTTGGAGGCTAGGTCAGGACAAGAGATAGGGCTTCTCTGTGCATCTTTGTTCCTTGAGCTGCTACATAAGAAGTTTGGCCACCCTAAAGTCATCATATATGGAAAGACCATATAAAGGTTTCAAAACATGCCCAAGGAGACCCAATTATTCTGGTCCCCATCTGTTTCAGCCTTCTCTGAGCGGGTACCGGACATGTGAGCACGCCTTCAAGTCCTACCTTTAAAATCCTACCAGATAAAAATGAGTAGAGGAGAAATAAGCTGTCCCTGCTGAGTCTTGCCCAGAATGCAGAGTCTTGAGCAAAATGACGTTATTGTTTTTGTTGTTTTAAACCACTAAATTAGGGATAGATTGTAACACTTGGTCAGGAAGCAGGAATCAAGAAGAGAATATGGAAAGGGCTGGGAACGAGGAACTAGAGAAATATACTGTAGCATGAATAGTGTGGTTGCGGTACTGCCACCAGAATGACTCAACTCCAAATGTCTCTTCAATCCTGTATCACTTGTTCAAGAGTCAAAGTCCTGGAGAGTACATCCGTGGACCAAGCTGAAACTGTGAAGTCCACCTCCTGCCTATATCTGAGTGATTCAGGAAAGATTTGACACAAAGAGTCCCCAGCAGCTGGTGTGACTCCATAGTAGGAAGGCAGGCACCTGGATTCATCATCCCCACCAAGACTATGGCTCAAGGGGAAAGAAATTCTCCAGAAAGAATTTGGATGTCTTTCAGAAGGGTAAATGGAGACAGAAAGTAAAAAGACAATGAGTACGCTCAGGTCACATTTCATTCTACTTAAATAAACAACTTTCTATAGTTATAGTATCCTTGAATACAAATTAATAACAAGGATGTCTTGTCTGCTAGTGGTTTTATTGACTGAAGTCATTGAAATAGTCTTCAAGATAAAGTAGTTCATTGGGTGTTATATATTAGCTTCCTTCCTTCCCTCCCTCCTTCCATTCTTCCTTTCTTTCTTTCCTCCTTCCTTACTTCCTTCCTCCCACCCTCCCTCCCTCCTTTCCTTGCTCCCTTTCTCGCTCTCTTTCTTTCTTTCATAATCTTTAATAATTTAGTATTTAGCACTCAGTCTACAAAATAGTCACAAACATAAGACAAGAACCTGCAGATTATATATAAAAACACTCAGAGCTGCCCTAAACCTTTTTTGGAACAAGATGGAGAAATAAACAAATACTAAATTAATAAAATACTAAAAAAATTTTGAACACCTTTGTTTCTCAAACTATGGTCCTTTTCCACTTGTATTTCATCTGTGTCAAATGTGGGGCTCAACATATGCATGCATGACACATGCACTCACACACACACACACACACACAATTGCCTCAATCATTTTCAATCAAATAAGCTGCTCAATTTCTTGAAAATAGTAAGACTCACTGATTGTTCGACTGGATCAGTGGTTTATTTGACTGAATTGAAAGGCCATTGATCCAGTGGCCCCATGATAGAAAGTGCAAAGGATAATTTTCCCTTACTGTCATGGTTCATTCAAGTTTTAATTTGTTCTAGTTATTTAACAGGAGACATTGTTCCCTTTTAAATGGTAATACACGCAGTGAGAAAAAATGATCCTTTGTCACTGAGATTTCTCTAAGCCTTTAAACATGAGAAATAAAGACATCCTTTAAACCAGGATGCCTTCTTTGCTGTAGAAAAGACATCTGTAGAAGACTCATGATTTTTCATAAGAATTGAAATTAGATTACATATATTTACACACAATATATACTGAAAGTATACATCATTGCTAAAATAGTTTATTGTCTTTTTCTTGACCATGCATAGAATAGACTTGGGAATACAACAAAATATGAAGAGTTCAAGCCAAGCTTGGGAGTCTTACATAGTTTCAAACTTTATTGGTGAAATTATTTGAGAGCGAGCGAGAGAGAGAAATATGTATCTCAGAACTTGAGAATTCCAGAATTCTGTTTTGAGGTTTAAGTGATTGTTTTTCTCCTTTTTTTTTTTTTAACTACTTCTGCTTTTTTTTTAGCTTGATTTGGGCAGTGAAATCTAGCGAAATAAGGAAAGTGGCTTGAGTGTGGAAAAGCAGTGTAAAAGTGAAAAGACCAGTATCACTGTACAGTCTCTTACTGCTGTTCTTTCACTAATTTGTGAAAGTGAGATATCTCAACCTCAGCACTATCAACATTCAGGTTGGAAAGTTCTTTGTTGAAGTAGCTGACCTGTACATTGTAGGATGTTTAGCAGCATGCCTGGCTTCTACCCACCTGATGCTAGTAGCACTTCAGTCTTTTTTTAAGTTGTGGTAAAATATATGTGCATAAAATTTACCATTTTAATCATTTTTAAGTGTGCAGTTCAGTGGCATTAAGTACATTCCCCTTGCTGTGCAACTATTGCCAGCATCCATCTCCAGAACTTTTTCATCTACCCAGACTGAAACTTCATACCTATTGAACAACAGCTTGCCTTTCCCACCTCCCCACAACCCCTGCTAACCTCCATTCTACTTTCTTTCTCTGTGGATTTGACTACTCAAGGTACCTCATATAAGTGGAGTCACACAACATTTGTCTTTTGTGACTAGCTTGTTTCACTATTGTAATGTCTTCAAGGTTTATGCACGTTGTAGCATGTCAGCATTTCCTTCCTTTTTCAGGTTGAATAATATTCTACTGTATGGATATACCACATTTTGTTTATTCATTCATCTCTGAATGGAACTTGGGTTGGTTTCACCTTTTGGCTATTACGAATAATATTGCTGTGAACATGGGTATACAAATATTTGCTTGAGTTTCTACTTTCAGTTCTTTTGAATACATAGACAGAAGTAGAATTGCTGGGTCAAATATCTCCAGACATTGCTGAATGTCCCCTGAGGGGCAAAATCACCCCCGATTAAGAACCACTTGTCTAAAGGAATAAACATCTTTGAACAATGGTATTTCCACAGAGCTGAATCATGGGCTTTTAGGTTGAGAAGGGACATTGGAAGCCATCTGCTTGAGTAAATGATCTCTACTTCATCCCTAAGACCTGTATTTGGCCACCAGCAGTGTTTGGTAAGTCAGTTACCCATAAGGCCACCTGAAACTTGCCCTATCAGTTCTTCTCTCCTTAATCTCTTTTAGTCCACTGGCTCCTTCACATCATCTTCTACATGTTCATGTCTGTATATCCTATATCTTCCACCTTCTAGTCACCAGCGAACATCTTAATAGAGTAATCTATAAAACTTCAACTTCCATTTATTCTTTAATCAATTAACATCTGAAACTGCTTTGAATACAATCACCTCACTGCTAGATTCTATCAATTTTCTCTTATCTTTCTTCTTGATATAGTCATCACAATATCCAGTTTCATCTGACCTAACTCTCAGGTGTGTCATTTATTTACCAAGTATTTATTACACCTACTATGTACTATTGTGTAATAAACAATTTTACTGGCCTTTCTCTCAGGTTCCTGGAAGTAACCTCTAAACAGTTGGAATTTCCCAAGTGACAGGTGTATCTTTGTTATTCATTATGCACCCCTCAGGCCACATTTGAAAGTTTATGCTAATGAGGAGACTCATGGTGGACTCCTAGATAATTTATATTAATGAGATGAGTCAGGAGAGGGGCTGGCCATGCTAGAAAGACCAACCACACAATTAGACTTTGGGGCTTTGCGCCGCAAAAGTAATGTAAGCCTGACTTCTGAGGAGAGGGATGGAGCCGGAGATTGAGTCACATGGGCAATGATTCAAACAACCCTGCCTGTATAATGAAACCCTGATAAAAACTCTGGAAACTGAAGTTCAGGTGAGCCTCCTTGGTTGGCAAACACTCTGTATACTGGCACACATTGGTGTACCCAGAGGTAACGTGCACCCTGAGGATAAGGAAGCTTCACATTTGGGACCTTCTTAGACATCATCTTATGTGCCTCTCCTTTTGGCTGGTTCTGATTTGTATCATTTTGCTATAATTAAACTATAATGATTAAGTATAGTGCCTTCCTGAGTTCCTGGAGTTATTCTAATGAATTATCAAATCTGAGAGGGTAGTGGGAAATTTTGAATTTGCAGCCAGCTGGTCAGAAGTGAGTGTGGCCTGGGGACTCCTGAACTTGTGACTGGTGTCTGAAGTGAGGGCAGTCTTGTGGAGGACTCTGCCCTTAATCTGTGAAGTTTGGCTTAACTCTAGGTAGTTGGCGTCATTACAGTCACCCTGAGGCACTCTGCAATACCATGGTGAGCAAAACATTGATTCCTAGCCTCATGGAGTTTAGAGTAGAGAGAGGCAGAGAGAGATAAAAATATAACCAGAAAACCAAACATAGAACCTCCTCTGGGTACAAATGAGTTAAATTTCCGAAGACTATTCATAAGTCTATTTGTTCCGAAGTCCAAAATGATGCCATAAAAGTGATGAAAATATGCATATCAATTAATGTTAGGTTTCATTTTCTTTTCATCATAATCTTATGCCACTAATTAGTAGTTTTCATCATTCTCACTGCTTGTACATTCATTGGGCATAATGAGATTAATAATGCTCATAAAATACCTCAAAATTACACACAAACATAGCAAGCTCTAGAGAACCAAGAAAAAATGAAAACAAGATGACTAAGATTAAAATGACTGTACATGACCACGTCTGTCTTAAGTTGTTGGTAAACAGAATTAACTTGGCTTTGTTCCAGGGCAAAACTTTGTGTATACAAATGTCTATGAATTTCTTAAGTTGTACTCCACAAAGGAAGGATATACATACATACATATAAATGGATAAATAAGTGGCCCATTTAGATGGAAGTTTGGGGAAGGCTCCTCAGCGACCTGAAAGTTGAGTAAAAATTAGGCAGAGAAGGGAGAGTACCACTGAAGAAAGAAGTTTTAGCAGGTACAAAGGTCCTGAGATAAGAAAGAGCTTGGCACACTGGTGGCAAAGGATAGTCTATGTAGGGAGTGTGTCTGGGAGTGAGAAGGCAATTAGGTGAAGCAATCTGCCTCAGCAAGATGGCACCAAGGATCAGGTATCAGAGGGTGGTGATGGTTGAGGATATATTTGGGTAACCAATATGGCTAATACTGGGAAACATGGCAAAACAGTCACCCCGCTGGGATGTGAGCCTTCTGGGGTCTATGGGTGTGTGTGTGTATGCGCTTGCTTACTTGCCCGTATGAGTGACTTAGAGCTATAATAATCTGGGGTTAATAATAGGGAGACATCTGGTATGAATTCAATCAGGAGCTTTATGAATACTTTTGGTTAATATTAACAGCAATTATGAGATATGTATTATTATTAATCTATTTTAAACAAGAGAAAGGAATCCAATTGAATGGTTACACTGGGATTTGAACTCAAGCCGTGTGGCTCCAGAGCCCTCTCAGCTAACTTGGTTCTGAAAACCACGCCTGTGTCAGGGTGTACCACAGTGGGAGGTGCATTCTCTTCTCCACTGCACTGGGCACCAGTTATGAAAATGGAAAGGCTGTGGCTGGATTTCCACACATCCAGCCTCCAGTTAGCAGTGGCTGTGAATTGCTCTCACAACTAACCCAGAGCCAGGCATCCAGACTTGGGGCTAGTGGGGTAGAAGTTGACATATAAGGCCTCTGAGGATTAGAACTATATGGGAGAACAAGTTTCTTTAGAAGCCTGGACTTTGTTAAGTCAAGTGAAGGGGATTTGGCTTATGGAGGGATACTGGGATATTCATGCAAAGGGGACTGAATTTCGACTCGCAGCTGATAAAGGCTAGAATATTCTGGTTCTATGAAGTTATCCAGCTCATCGTTGTGCTTCATTTCCATAATGATATTAACACAGCCACTCCCATCCTGAGCCTTCTGTGCACAAGTTGAAGCCACTACTCTGAACTGATTTCCTCTCAGTTTGTATTCATCTAGCATCAGAGCTCTCCAAATGGAGCCTCTTCAAACTTACTTAACTATATTTCCTAAAGTTCTTCAAAGCGTTCCTGTAGTGCTAGTCATGCTGATAGTCTTACTGTCCCCAAAACTTCTCTTGCCTTCCCACTTTAGTGCACATCTGGCCAAAATAGTCTTACTCATTTTATTCCACTTTTAAAGCCCATTTCCACATCCTTCCATGAAGCTATTCCTTGAAAGTCACTTCCTTTCTGAATTACCCATTATCCGTGTGATAGTTTTTGCACATCGTTGTAGCTGTTCTTTATTATATGCCGCTTTGGTGTTTCCCTAAATGTTTGGTGCAGAGTTCCTAAAATGTGCGACACAAACTCCTGGTGGGCATACAGGAGGTTTTAGGTGGTTTTACAGATGTAGCCATGAATAGCATCATATCACATTGTGAGAAATCTATTCCTTCTTTGACTCTTTTTCAATAATTGGGATTAGGACAAGTAACAGTATCTGTTTTGTACTAGTCTATATTTAATACCTATATAACACACACTCCTTCTCACATAGAAATGAAAATCTCTTAGTATCTGGATAGAATATAGCAAAATATTTTGCTTTCTTTGTATTTATTTTTATAAACATAAATACAGGCAAGTAATAGAAGTAAATAATTTACTATAGTAATATATATTTTTTAAATAAATAGCTTTAAATAAAAATATGAGTAAATTTTAAAAAGTAAGTAATACTAGTACAGTCTGTGTGTACATGTACCAAAAATCACGAAGTGATACATGAATGCCTGAGGTTTGGAAAACTCTGGTTTTATGAATATCAGTGCTATGTCACCATGAAGTGCTATGTCATCATCAGTGCTATGTCACCATATAATTCACTGAGGTAATGATATTCTTAAGAAGAAATAGTGGACAATAGGAAGAAAGTTCGTGTGGATATTGGGAAATCTTGGTTCTGACTTTGGCAATGAGGGCTTAAAAGGACAAGTTCAGAAGTCAGGTCACCTAGATCTGAGTCCTGGTTCTACCATGTGTTAGCTGTATTAACTTAGATGATTACTTAGACTTTAAGGCAACCCTGTCTAATAGAAATTTCTGTGATGATTTTCTATGTCTGTATAATCTGAGGTGAAGAATACAGTAGCCACTAATGAGCATTTGAAATTTGGCCCGAGGAACATCTGGGGAACGGAATTTAAAATTTTGTTTAAATTCATTTAATTTGAATGGCAACATGTAGCTAGTGGTGACTTAGGCTGTGCAGCTCCAAGGCTCAGTTTTCTCATCTGTAAAATAAGGATCATGATACTATTTGCCTCAGAGCGTAGTTTGAGAATTAAATGAGATAATGCACATAAAGTACTTAGTTTAGTACTGGTACAGAAAAAGAGCTTAATAATATTAGAAATATATTTAACTAGCTTTAGTAATTTGTTTCAAGTCTCTGAAACTCAGTAGTTGCTTTTGAATTTTAATTTAATGGTGTCTAAGATCCTCTGAGTACAAATGTATCCCGTTCTGGTCTGCCAGCAGACCCAAGTATAGGATGTATAGTAAGGGCTCAATAACTAGGAGAATAGGAGAGTTTTTTTGTTGTTGAGGGTGGATTTCTTTAATCTTTCTTGACCTCAGTTTCAAATTTCTTGGAGCTGTGAAAGTTGAAGTGTTTAAGACAATAAAAAGTTGCAGGGTGACCAAAAGAAACTGTGAGTAAATTAAAAATATTATTTCATGACAAAAGCATTCTAAGTTGGATCTCAGAGCAAGTGTGAAGGTTTGCTGAATTGAGTCTGTCATATGTTTAAGTTTCTGATATTCTGGTCTGATTGTATCAAATAGCCTCCCTCCCTTGAGAATAACAAGAGTTGCCATTTATGAAGAGCATATGGCATGCCTAGCACCTGCCTAGTTATTATTGCTTATTTCATAACAACCTTACAGCGGAGATGCTGTTATTCCTGTTGTAAAGGTCCGGAAACTGAGCCTTGGGAAAGTCAAATGAGTTGTCCAAGGTCACACACCTAAAAGTAGAATCCACCCCTACCTGGTTCTAAAGCTTGCTGTCTTTCCTAAAAGTAGAATCCACCCCTACCTGGTTCTAAATCTTGCTGTCTTTCCTAAAAGTAGAATCCACCCCTACCTGGTTCTAAAGCTTGCTGTCTTTCAATAGCACAATGCATTTCTGAAGGCACATCTAATGAAGTTTTAATAGCTGTTCAATCATTATATGATCCCATTACCTCACAGTTTGGTTTCAGCTGAATCTATATAATTATTCAGACTCCTTTCCCAAAACTACTGCCAAGGATTATGATTTTGTTTTATGCTTTGAAGGGTTCTGCTGCGAAAGCTAGAAAAGAAATTACTAAGATATAGCTATGGCTTTTATACTTAATGTTTGTTGGCAATTAATCAGAATCAAGATCTAAGGATCTAAGTGCTTTACTTGGAATATCACACTCAATCCTTTTAATCCAATCCTATATAAGCCATTCTTACATCCATTTCGTTGACAAGTAAACTGGGGCACAGAGGGCAAACAATTTATCTAAGATCACCCAAATTCAACTACGGGTTAGACCCAGATAATGGGACACCTGCATTCAGGCTGGTAGTACTGCTGTGAGACCTGAGCATCGGTCAGTTCTGGACACAGGGTTTTCTCTAGCAGCCTTCTTATCATAACCTGAGTCTTTTTGCTACCTCCTTCCGTAATACTTTTCTTCTTCATGCCTCTCTTTCTCCAGTTGACTTTTTGTCCTTCTAGACTCCAATTCCTTTTTTCCTCTGCTTATTTTTATTATCGGGATACTTTATGTAGCATTAGGAGGTATGTGGGTTTTCTGCCAAAAAAGAAAAGAAAAAAAAAAACCTTTACTGACTGGAATAGTGAACTTTTGAAGCAACTGGAATAGAAAACTGTTATGTGAATTCATTAAGTAAAGAAGCCCGAATCTCAGTTCTTTCTTCATTTTGCTAATATAATTTTCAAGTGGTAATTGAAAGAGAAGCTATGTTGTACAGAAGCTCTAATATTTAATTTTCTGTTAAGAGAGTTTGGTTAAAAAAGTCTATGTAACTTTCTGCTTGTAGAAAAACTGCAGTTCTCAGGACTACAGTATTAAAGGATATTAATGAGGAATATCCAAGGGAAACCCTCATCATTCGAGGGGAAAAATACATTTTCTATGTCAAGGAAAAGATATTCCTGTGTTGTGAGCCAAATTATGAGAATTATTCACAGACTACTTTTGTATAGCACTTACCAGAGCAGTTAGGATAATCTATGCTCTATTACATCATTGTGGTACGTTCAGGATTTGGTATTTAAGTATGATACATGCTTAATTGAAAATATCCACTTGTTAAAAAGAAAGAGTAAGAGAATTTTATGAGTGGTTTTTCACCCGTCAGAGGTTACCAGAAGCTGCAGTTCAGGGGAAAAAAAACGAAAGGAAAAGATGTAGGTTGCCCAATAGATTAATACTACTTAGTGAAATTTCAACCTCCTTAGTGGGGTTTGATAGCCAAAAAAGTGACACATTTTGATGATGACAATCTTGGGAATCCAAAGGCATTCAAATAGCTTTTAGAATTTGTACAGAATATGTGCAAAATATGCAAAAAACCCAGCTACCCTTAATCAAAAATTTCTTTCTTCCATTGCTGCCAGCCTAGAGATGCTGGAACACAATAATAATAAGTTGGATGACACGGAACTCTACCATTTGTAAGTTTATGTGTGAATTTATATTTATTCTAGCACTTGCTTTGGGCACATGTTCTGAGGTTCTATGAATTGTAAGTCTCCATGTTTCTGTTAAGCTGTGAGCTTTCATCAGGGAGGAAATAATATATAATAGGCAATATGAATCATATTTTTACCTGATGTCACCATTACAGAAAATGTGTTGATTTTAATAGGATTAACCATATGAAATTGCCAGTATTTGACAGTTTTTGATCTATGAAATGTCAATTTTATATGGTACAACCTAATATTTTAAGATGTGAATAAACCACAGGCAAAGATATTATTTTTTGGATTCTAACAATAGCTGGAGTTACACTGGAATTTGTTCCACTTTACAGAAACTATGGAGATTCGAACATTTTTACTTCATGATTGTATTTTTGATGTGATGGACTGAAAAATAAATACAGTCGTCCCTTGGTATCCATGGTGGATTGGTTCCAGGACCCCTGTGGACACCAAAACCCATGGATATTCAAGTCCTTTACATTAGATGACAGAGTACAATTGGCCCTACATATCTGCAGATTTGGAACCTGCAGATACAGAGGTCTAACTGTAAAATTTAGTGTCCTCTCACATTCTTAAATACTATATCAATTTGTTTAACACAGCAGACACTTTCAAAATTATCAGAGACTCAAACAAACATTATAAATAGATAAGGCACAACATCTAGTTATTGGGTTGAGTGCTTTCTGTGTCAACCTGAATAACAATTAAATGGCAAAGAGAAACACAGATAGCTTTTCCTCCTACGAAAATCTGTAAAGGGTCCCTTGCTTATATCATAGTAATAATTAGGGAAATTGAAGCAAGAAGAAAAAGACCACTGTACATTAGGAAATATTTAAGACCTTAATCCCTTGACTTAGACATATAGAGAGACCTCTCCAAGAGTGAAAATAAAGTGAGTCATTAAAATCATCATTACTAAAAATCAAAGGTCAGCTAGTTCCCAGAAAGAACAATTAGCAAACTAGGGAAATATTTTCTCCCATTGTTTATTTTGAAATATGTTAAACCTACAGAAAATTTGCACAACAGTACAGTGATTAGCCATATACTCACCTAGGTTCACCAATTGCTCAAATGTTATGATTTTGTTCTCTCTCCCTCTCTTTTTTTTCTCTCTCCCTCAATTTTTCTATCTATTCTGACAGTCATAAATAAGCAAAGATATATTTTAGGGTTATTTTCAAGGATTTTTGAATGTTCTTCATGTGGGATGTGAATCTCTCCCTTTCGCCAGTTTAACCAATGTGTTAAAGATTCATAGAGAGATTCTGTCTCTGGAAAGTACCAAGTTACTTCAGGAATTCGCTCCTAATCCAGCCCACTTCATACCATAGAGTTCTAAAGTTCATTCCTTCAGGAAAGAGGAAGCTGGGATGGTAATGCTATCATTTACCCACAAGGCATGTAGATGACAAAGATATATTCACTTGGTACCTTCAGCAACAAAACAAAGCTCCAACAAATCAATTTAAAGGGGAGAAGGGAGTGTATTACCTTCCTCCTATCAAGGCAAGGTCTAACTTTCACAGCAAAATCCTTCGGGGAGTTGATGTATTCTCCTCTCCTGATCTTGTGCATCTTCTGCAATAACCTGCTAACTGATCTTTGCCTCCAGCTTCTCCCTCCACTGCACACAGCTGCCAGTTCAACCTTCTGGAAACTCTACTTTGATCATGTCATTCCCCTGGCCAAAACTGCCACTGATGTTCTACATCCAACAGGATAAACTTCAGACTTTTTAGTCTCAGATTGATATTCAGCTGGTATCACCTGGCATGGCTGTATCAGTTTTTAGAATATTAAAATACTTCCATACCGCCTGTAAAGAGGAATAATCTACTGACTCTATAACGGCCTAACGATCTAGTGCAGGGTCAGCTGTGACAGAGAGTAATGGGGCTTAGGAGCAATGCTGGCAGGAAGGTAGGTGGTCGATGGCGACTGCTAAGGGGTGAAGGTGATGGAGGTGATGCCAGCGGTGGTGGCCTGTGCAGCTCCTGTCAGCTCCAAACCAAGACATCATTCTTGTTTTAGGTCTTGCCTTCAGACCACATATCCAGTCCATTAAAAATAAGTAAATAGATTTTAAAATCTACCAGTATCTCACTCTCGGCGCTGCTACAATCCATTCTAGCCCTCCATCACCTCAGCTTTCACATCAATACATCACCCTCCATGGACCAGTCAGAGTGACCTTAATGCTTAAATGAAAACGTACTAGGGCGGACTTCCCTGGCAGTCTAGTGGTTAAGACTCCACGCTATCAAGGCAGGGGGTATGGTCCCTGGTTTGGGAACTAAGATGCCACATGCCGTGCCGCCAATAAATAAATAAATAAAATAAAATAAAATAAACAAACAAACCATACTAGGGCACTGCTGAAAAGTCTCAGTGGCTTCCTTGTACATCATAGATGAATATCCAACCTCCTGATGATGGTCTACAGTGTGATATGGTCCTGCCCACCCTCTGAGCTCATATGCTCTACTCACACTGGCTTGATTTCCATCCCTCAATTATGCCAAACTTGCAGCCACTGCAGGATCTTTAGCATTTGCTCTTCTTTCTACTTGGAACAAACTTTATAAATTTTGCTTCAGGACTGCCTTCTTCTCCTAAGTCATGTCTTTATCCAAAGTCAGCTCCTCGGAAAGGCTTTCCTGGACCAGTTTTGAAAACTCTTATCTCCCCTACTGCAGTCAATCTCTATACCATTACCCCATTTTCTTTATTATATCACAGAACACTTGCAATCATCTTGCACATATCTTTGTTTACACATTTATTTACTCTCTTCCTCTTCTGGACTCTAAGGTTCTGGAAGGCAGGCTCCTCTGTCTCGTCATTGCTTTATCCCAGCACATAGAACAGTGCCTGGTTGAACATATGTTTGTTGACTGACAGTCTGATTGACAAAACACTGAGCACAGTGGCTGGCACATAGTAAGTCCTCAATATCTGTTAGCTATTTTATCATAAGTATTCTATTTAGTTGTACATCTGTTGGCCTCCCGATTTTTTGGCCCCATCTCTCTCACTTATATATACCAGCATCAGCAATATGCTTGACACTAAAATGATTTTGTTGAATCTATTTTTTTACTACAATAAATAATAATCAACCTGTTCTAGAGCTCAGACAGACTTCTTGGGGTAGCTTTATCCTTTTCTTTCTCTTGATTTTGACTTTGGGAAAAGAAAGCATCAGATTTCTTGCAAAGATTGGTTCTAAGTTTCTCAAGTTATGCATATCTCCTAAAAAACAAATGTTGTAAACTGGCAGCCCGGGGGTTCAATATAGCACTTGAATGTGATTTGTTTTGCTCGGCACTGTATTAAAGTTTTTTCAGTGTACATTTAAAACTCAAAAGAGTTCACAGTTTGACTTGGAAAAAAGAAATTACATTTTCGGTTTCTCTTTAAAAGAAAAAAGAAGACAGTCTGGATCCAGTGAGCTCAATTTCATGCAACCGTTGGATGGAGCTGGGTAACAGTTGCTCATTTCAACCTGGGCGTGAGCCATTCTAGCCCTCACTGATCCTTTTTCATTCATTTGTCATTTGCTTGGATCCCTGGAAGAATTTGAGTTTGTGATTCGTATTGTGAAGAAAGTTTCCATAAGCGGAATAATTTTTTTTTTACCTTGCTGAATGGAATTAGAATTTCTCCAGCTCTCCTGATCCAGGGTCCTGGTTTCATTTGTTGAACTAAGAGTTAAAGAAGAAAATTTGAGAAAGGAAGCTAACTTAGATATAAGGGGAGGGGGAGGAGAGCAGGTAGGAAGGAGGCAGATTTTATACAAGGGACAAGATGCTTTAACCTTTTGGAGCCTCTGTTTTCAAAAAGCATATACAATCATAAATTTTAAAAAATAGTTAAGATCTTTCTCAGAGCACTAGAAGAGGTTGCAGCAAGGGTAGGGCCCTGAGGTTTAAGAATCATTAGCTCCATTGTAAATCCTCCTCTGATTGGAGTGAGGAAGATGGGAAGCTCTACAAGCAATCATTTAGACATTAAACATCTGTGCTTACTACAATATCAAGCATGAAACTGAAGACCAGTTCAGTAAGTTGACAGAGGCTGAAGCACGGCTTTGTGCCAAAGCATAGTTTTATTTTTTTCCCTTTATTATCTACTTCATTCTGGGGGTAATCCTCTTCTTAGATCTTAGGATTCTTAGATCCCCTGCAGCCTGAGTTTCCCAGGTTCCCTTGTCAGCTGGCTTTGGCTCATGGGAGCCACTGGGTGGAGATGGGTGGTGGGAGGAGGGGCGAAGCTTGGGAGTTTCTCCCCCTCCCTCTCTGTCCGGGTGGCACCTCCAGAAGCAGCTGCATATCCCTGGTGGTTCCAGCTCCCACAGGATAACCCTTCACGGATCCAACTTCCAACAGGAGGCTTCAGCTCCTGGGCTCAGTTTCTGAGCCCCCTCACTTGTCTCTGTAGCAGAGGTGGTAGACGTTCCTGGTTGTTGTCAATTTCTGGGTTACCTCATTTTTCCCCCTTTGGCTTCTCAGCTCCTCTGTCACCTGTGTAAAAAATTCCCTGCCTCAAATCCTCTTGTTTGAAATACTCAGAGTGGATTCTCTTTTTCTACTGGAATCTGATTGATGTCGGGACATTTCTGTCTAGCTTTATTAATACATTGTACTTATGCTTAATTCTATGATTTTACTATTCTTATTATGAACTCTGATTTTTAACATAAAATCTTTATATGTTTGCCACTATATTCTTTACATCATAAAATTTATTAAGTACCCTCTCCCATTGTTGTCAATGTTTTTTTAAATAGAGGAAGATAAGAACAAGTGCTTAAAAACTCTCTGTATTAAATTTCCCTCCTTTGATGTTTCATTTGATGAACTGCGAGACCATGACATATGCAATGCTGGATTCAAATGCTGAAGCATAAATTCATTCATATTTTTACTTAGTAAATGTTTATTGAACCTACTATATGCCAGGTACTCTGCAAAGTTCTAGGAATGTAAGAAAAATGAGTAAGATTTGCAAAGACCCCACAGTCTAGTAAAAAGGACAACCAATTCATAGATAAATATAAAGTAATAGAGACACATTAGAGCAGCGGTCCCCAACATTTTTGGCACCAGGACCGGTTTCATGGAAAACAGTATTTCCACGGACGGGGGGGCAGGAGGGATGGTTCAGGCCATAATGCCAGTGATGGGGAGCGACGGGGAGCGGCCAACGAAGCTTCCCTTGCTCGACAGCCGCTCACCACCTGCTGTGCGGCCCGGTTCCTAACAGGCCATGGACCGGTACCATCCTACGGCCCGGGGGTTGGGGACCCCTGCATTAGAGGCTTTGTGGGAGCGCATGGCATAGCTATCGAACCCAGCCTGGCAGTATTAAAGTAAGAAGTTTATTATAAAAGGTATCCTTTAAGCAAAAACGCAGAGGTATTTAAGAAACCAAAGAATGAATAAGAAAAAAAAAATCTCAATTCACTCATGTGTCTAATCAGATCTCATTTAATACTGGGCTTGAAGCAGTATTTGTAGAAAAATTTGTGGAGGGCACTATTTTTCTCTAGAGAGCATTGTCATTTGTCTTACACAGGCACTTATGCATTAGCAATTGAAGATCATCTTTAATTCAATTTCCATGCCTGAAATTTTTCTAGGTCTCCCAGATGACTGGAAGCTGGTTCTATCTGTGCAAGTGCTGGTTTGCTTCCAGTTTACCTAACTCTTATAATACAGCCCTTTGGGGTTCCAGGCTAAGGTAGAAAAGGCTCAGCAGAGTTCCAAGTCTTGCCAAATTTTGGACTCTGACTTTTATTCTCTAATCTTCTTGAGGATGTTAAAAGAACAACTCAACCCCCAGACCTCCTCTTCTGGCTGGACAAATATAGGGCAAAAATAGCCTCAAATATTGGGCTTACCTCTCTGGATTTCCATCCTCTTTTGGTCTTAGTCTACTGACTTCTCACTTATTTGTTAGCTCTTTGATTATCCTTAAAAGATTTTTTTAGAAACCCTATATTCCACCTTTATTAGTAGTCTTCAGTAATGATTTGAATGATCAAGTCTGCCATAACCAAAACCAGAAGTCTAGTTCCATCAGGTTTTCTCTAAACTGTATCTGGAATCCATCCAATTCTCTCCATTTCACTACCAACATCCTTGAGTAAATACCATTGTCTCTTACCTAGACCACTGAAATAGTCATTTAACTTAATTTTCCTGTATCCTTGGTTGACTCCTTGAATCTAAGGTTTTTCAACCTCGGCACTATGGACACTTCAGGCCAGATAATTTTTTTGTTGTGGACTGTGGGAGCTGGGTGCAGAGGAGCTGTCCTGTGCATTAGAGAATATTTGGCAGCATTCTTGGCCTCTACCCACTAGATGCTAGTAGCACTCTCCCCCTTTCCTCCCTAGTTATGACAATCAAAAATGTCTGCACACATTGCCAAATGTCACCTGGGAACAAAATCACCCTCCATCGAGAACCACTGTTCTAATCTATTTATTATACAAAGTTCAACCTAAAAAGTATATGTCATTAGCCCCTCATCATTGAACGCCCTTTAGTGGCTCTAAGGCAATTATTCGAACTTCTTGTAAAGCCTTTCAAGGCCTTATATGCAAGGGTTACTGCTTACATTCCTAACTGCATCTCATGCCAATTTTCTGTTTAGACTTTATTTTGTAGCTACATTGATCATTTTCCTTCTCAAAACTCTTTATACCTATAGGGCCTTTACATGTGATGTTTCCTTTACCTGGAATGCTTTTATTCTTGCTTTGCATCCTGTAGACCTCAGCTTAATTACCATTTCCTAAATAGACATTTTGCTGAATGAATGAATGGATGGATGAAGCTATTTTAATTCTAGGTTGGACACCATCTCAGATGAAACACCTTATTCTATACCCTCTTAACAAAACAAGACAAGTCAAAACAAAACAAAACCTAAACCTATCAACTACTCTTATCTTCTCTACCAAGGCAAATTATGATTTTCTCCTGGTTTGCTGAGTCCCAGGAAACAAAGTTCTGGAAAACAACACTGTCCAGTCCTCAGGATTTTTTCTGCTCATCTTTTTTTTCCTTAATACTATCCCTCAGATTGTTTCATGATCCTATTATGCTTTATGACCAAACTAATGACTTCTGAGAGGATTAAAAACAAACCAAGGTTCTTCTTTGTTTTCTTTTGTATTTCCTTTACCCTTTCTCCATATTCCTACAAACTGCAATTTTAAGCATGCAGTGAAATCACACAGATAATATTTCTCAAAGGGAATTATGTCAAATGTGGTTTACTTCATTTTTAAAAAAAACATTACTTGGACTCCACATTTCCTTCTTTCGTGTTTAGGTTCAGGAGGATGTTAAGTAATATTATTTCTATTTAGCCCATTATCTCAAGTTTCAGCATAATAATGTCCCTGCCTTAAGGTAGAGGTTAGTTTAATTATTCAAATCTCAGTTGAAAGAATTCTGGAGAACTCTATCCAAATCACCAGACATTTACATTAGCTAACTTCCTGTTGGAGGATAAACAGTCTGCAGATGCTGAATATGAAAGATAGGAAATAATGCTCATTCACAATATTTGTCTACTATTCCTGCTGCAGCTAAGATTATAAAAGATAGAACGTTAACTTCAATAAAAGAGAGCTTGAATTGACAAGACTTATAGTAGAAAATATTGTGAAACAGTATACTGTCTTTTCATATGTACAGTTTATCATCATTATTTATATCAGACTATGAGAAACAGATGTAAGATGTCTGGAGTTTTCTCTAGGGAGAAATAAGTAATACTAATGAAATACAGATTATGCTTAAACAGATAATCAAGAAATTAAAATTTATGGCATCGAACAACTCTTGGCATGGGAATGATCTACTTGAAGCTTCTGAAGGCAGCGTGCACCTGAGAAGAAATATCAGATACTCTGAAAAGAGAGAAAGGGTAATTGAACATTTTATATGATTCCATATTCTCTCCTTTCTTGGCATATCAATTGTTCTTTTTTTACTTTTTTTAGTGGTTGCACTAGAGTTTGCTATATACATTTACAACTAATCCAAGTCCACTTTCAAATGACACTATATTGCTTCACATATAGTGTAAGTACTTTATAAAAACAAAATATTCCTAGTTCCTCCTTCCTAACCCTTATATAACTGCTGTCATTCATTTCACTTATATATAAGCATATATACATACATGAACATACATAATCAAATACATTGTTGCTATCATTATTTTGAACATACAGTTATCCTATAAATCAATTAAGAATAAGAAAAAGAAAAGTTTTATTTTACTTTTCCTTATTCATTCTCCAGTGTTCTTCTTTTATGTAAATCCAAGTTTCTGACCTATACAATTTTCATTTTCTCTAAACAACTTCTTTTAACATTTCTTTCAAGGCAGATCTACTAGCAACACATTCTCTCAGTTTTTGTTTTTTTGAAAAAGTCTTTATATTTCCTTCACTTTTGAAGGATAATTTTCCAGGGTACAGAATTCTATGTTGCTAGTTTTTTTCTCAACACTTTAAAGATTCCACTCCCTCTCTTCTTGCTTGTACGGTTACTGAGGTGAAGTCAGACATAACTGTTTTGTTTGCTTCTCTTTAGGCAACGTGTTTTTTTCCTCTGGCTTTTTTCGAAAATTTTTCTTTATCTTTGATTTTCTGAAGTTTTAATGCAATATGCCTAGGTGGAGTTGCTTTTGTTTGTTTGTTTTTGTTTTTTTTTAACTTGGTGTCTGACATTAATTTGGAGAAATTCTCAGTCATTATTGCTTTAAATATTGCTTCTGTTTCTTTCCATCTTTCTTCTCCTTCTGTTACATGTATTGTTACACCTTTTGTAGTTGTCCCACAGTTCTTGGCTATTGTGTTCTTTCTTTTTCAGTCTTCTTTCCCTTTATTTTTCAGTTTTGGTAATTTCTAATGCCTCCAGCAATTTGTCAATTATACTTCAGGTTTTCCTACCCTAATATTGGTTCCTGCTTATAAGTGTCTGCTCTGGTAAGTTATGACTCTCTGTATCTGCCTGTTTGTCTCTCCAGTTTTGGGGCAGTAGTTTTCCCTGTCACTCTACTTCTCTGATGGATCTAAGAAGAGTTGTTGATTTTTCAGTTTGTTCAGTTTTTCTACTTGTTGTTAGAATGAAGATTTTCAATCTCCTTACATTTAGTTTTCAGAGGCTCAGTTTCATTATACAGTAATGAATGCATCTGCACCCTCTATAGTAATTAACTTTTTTAAAGTAAATAGGACATTCAAAAAATTATGTTAAAGACACATTTGTTTTTCATTCAAAATGAAAACTATTTTATCTCATCTCATGGAAAATGTATACATTTATAATTTAAACTGAATACACCAAAGAGAAGCAAATATGGAGGCAATTTTTCAATTATTCATGCTGAAATTAGATCTTAAATCCTACAGAGAAGCTGGGCAGGATTCATTCTCTGAGACCAATAGCTGCTCATCAAAGAACTATGTTCATTTTAGGTCTAAAGTTACATAAATGCTGAAATCTTATGTGATCCTACTACCCATTATAAGATATTTAACGTACAGCAGGTGTTATTTAATGGGATGAAAAAATTACATAGATAGTTAATTCTATAGTAAGTCACAATGAGAGAGTCTTAGAAAACACAGAGAACTGAAATGATAGTTCATTTTTTAAGAACACTTTAAATAGTTTCTGAAAAACATGAATTTTCCCATGAGCAAAAAACAAAGCAAACAAACAAAAAACTAAAACAAGGCATGAATATAGAATGCTCCAAAGATACCATATAAACTGCAGAGCACATCTGTCGCTCATCAGAAAACTGAGACTATATCAGACCTTCACAGAAACTTCTGTAAGTATGAGTGAGTGGTATAGAGGCATGAAAGGCAGCTGGACTTTTAAAGGAGGGGGTTCATAGGTTTGAGATTCATTCTAAGTGTTGAGTAGAGCAAAAGCACAATGAAGAATACAATGATCTCACCAGGGAAGAAGAACTAAAAGGATTTCCTGAAGATTATGTGTCAAGAGAATGACACAGATATGGGTGTTTTTGGATTTATAGTGACATCAGCTGTTGAAAAGTTTACATATCACACATTGTCTAAATGGACCCAGATTTGCAGAGGTGAAATGTCAGCCTACTAATCTAATATGTCTCTTAGCTTCAGAAGACAAGGGAATATATGCCTAATTATTATGCAGGGAAAACAGGTGGAGATGATGTGGACATCCAAGTGATGGGGTGATGGATCTTTGGCCATTCATTTTCCTCCACAGGACATTGAGTGTCTGTTCTCTTCTCCAGGGAACTGCCTGACTTTCTGCTCACTATTTTCCTTGTTATTTGGAAAAGAAGTTAATTACCCACATAGATTGCATCATGTTCTTCATAATTTCAACTCCTCAAGGCAAACCCTCTGTCCGCAAACTCAAACAGAATACGAATTTCTCTTCTGTGTCCCTAAATACTTGTGCATATCTGTGTCATAGCCCTTATCACTCTGTATGGCAGTAGGTATCAACTTTTTGGTTTTTGAGCATAGAATTTTTGCCAGAATATTTGAAGACATTAACACGTATCTATCAACGTCACTGTGTTCATTGGGTAGCACTTCAGTCTTGCGTTGCTATTTGAGAGGGACGTTTAACCTGCTGATTTATACACTCAGGAGGAAAACTTCTCAAACTTTTCAGTAAAGTGCACAATTTCTCAACAGCTATGGCTTAATATCGCATCTCTTACTCCTCATGGTTTTTTTCCTGCAATATGCCACATTGCATAAACTGTTCAACCCCTCTTTCATCTCATTGTATAGATCCTACTTTGTAATAAATAAAAATTTAAGTGCGCAAACTTTGGCACATGCCTGTGGAAGATTCAGAGTATACCAATGTCACCTCATAGTGGCTGAGAACCACTGATTTATCAAAATGGTTGGGCTTTTTTTTTTTTTTTTTACTATTACAGTTAAATGAATGAATCATTTGAATTGAGCATAAGATACTATAAATATTAAGTCTATATAATACAAATGGAAGAATTTAAAGGACTTTAAAAAAATATGGCATGCTCTAAAATGTGGGCATTTAATTTTGTAAGTCCCATAACCCTCTGACCTAAGCAGCCACTAATTTTCAGAACTTTCATGTAAAGATTTTGCAAATATGCCTGCTCTTTCTTCCTTGATCCTGGCCTCTTCTCTGTCTTTTGCTTAGCACAAACATTTCCTGGCTCTTCCCTAAAATTTCATTATAACTCAGAAGTTACATAAGCCTCGCATGAAAAACTTTAAAACATTAAACCTCCTTTTTTTTTTTTAAAGCTGAGGGATGTATTTTATGGGGTCTGCCCAGGAGAGTTCATTATCACAAAGATAGTTGTGGCACCTAAATAATTAAACTATAACCAATATACGTGTGAAATCACTGACTTAAGCTTACCTTGGTGACTGTTTGCCATTAAATTAGTAGGATAAATAATTTATGTCAAAATGGAGGCCTGAGATAAAGCCATTAAAACTGATAGGACTTGTTCATTAATTTTAAGAAATTAGATGAAACACAATTCCCCAAGTGCAAGCTATTCTGTGGCAAAAATGGTGTGTTAGTTCTATAGTTGTATAGATGAGGATTATAGAATTGCTTAGCTGATGTGATAGCTAATGGAGTAGGTGTGTATAAAGCATTGTGCTAAATATATGTGGAAGAAAGGGTGAGTGTTTATGTGAAGCAACCAAATGAGTACAAAAAAATTCTTGGGTTAAAAAAAATAAAACTGTTTATTTTGGTTTTCAATTTATGGCAATGATTCTTGAATTTTGGTTGGTCTCAAATCATTTATCCCCAAAGAAAATCTGATTCAATAGGTCTAGGGTGAAGCCCAACAATATTCTTTTAAAATAAGCACTGCAGGTGTTTCTGATGCAAGTGATTAGTGGACCAAATTTTAAGAAGCACAGCCCTGTGCAGTTTGATGTGTTTGACCACCGCGTCAGCCAGGTCCCTGTCTTGTTCACGTGTATAGCTCTAAACTTAGCTTGGTGCCTTCACTCAGTAAACATCGTTTCTCCAAAGAGCACTTGAGCCTAGGTCTGTGCACAGAGCGGACAGCAAGGCAGACAGAGCTTTGACTGTGTGGGTGGAAGGAGCACTTTTCAACACCTCATCTCTTAGGACATTCTCTCAAAGTGGCTCTTTTCTGACAGCTGACATTCTGGTGGGGACTATGATAGAAATATGTCAAAGAAAATAGTTGAAACCAAGAGTTAGACTGTTCAATCCACAATGGAAACATCAGTGTTTTCAGGGTAAGTGTCAGTCTGTCTGGGATGCTATGACAGAATACGATAGACCGGGTGGCTTAGAAACAGCAGAAATTTATTTCTCACAGTTCTGCAGTCTGGAAGCCTAAGATCAAGGCACCAGCATGGTTTTGTTCTGGTCAGGGTCCTCTTCCTGGTTCATAATGGGTGACTTTTCAATGTGTTCTCACATGGTGGAAGGGGGGTAGAAAGGAAAAACTGACTTATCCTGTCTTTCTCCTTAACTCTCATGCTACGGCCATACTGACAGCACTTCTGATGCCAGATGTATGGGTTTTTTTCCCTACACCAAACAGTTCTTTGTGATACCAGCTGAGTGTCCTGCAATTCAATTCAACTCTGACACTAGCTGGAGTTAGCACAGACTCCATAGGTTAAGGGCTCAGTCCCATGAGACAGCCCACCCCCTCCCTTCAGATGCCAATGGCAAGTAGCAGGTCCCCAGGTCACCCACAACTTCTGTCTGACTTGGCTACAAATCAGAGGTTCCCATGACTCCCCCTCCTTGGAAAGACCAAATATTAGAACAGAAGATGCTATTCTAGATGCTCCTAGTACTCTTATCACTTAGGAAATTACGAGGGTTTGAAGAGCTCTGTGCCGTGAACCCGGGGCAGAGACCAACTGATGTATTTTCTATTACTTCATAGGGGCTAGCTGGCTTTCTGGGGCCTTTTACAAAAGCACTGATCCCATTCACGAGGGCCCCATCCTCATGACCTAAGCACCTCCCTAAGGCCCCACCTCCTAATACCATCACATCAGACATTAGGGTTTCAACTTACGAAATCTGGGGGGATACAAACATTCAGACCATAGCAGTGAGACAGATAGGAAAAACTGTGTTGCTTTCTTTCTGTTTTGCTCCCTTGCAAGCCAATAGGGCTGACGTCATTTCTTGGCCTAGACCCAAGGAGGTTCTCCTATTGTTAGAACCAGGGGGGTACCCTGGACTAGTGGAGAATACAACATCAAAGGAGTAGTTGTCAGTCTTATGATTACATAAAAGATGCTAAGTGAACAGGTAATAAGGGCTGCTAACTTAGGGGTGGTCGGGGGAACGACATTGAAGAATTGCTGTTTAAGTTGAGAATTGAAAAGTCAGGGGAATTTAGCAAAGTAAAGAATACAGGAGTTGGGTTGAGTGGTGGAGATTTTCATGGAAAGCAAATTGAATGCATACTGGGGTGACTTTGAGGAAGAAAGCCTAATTTGTAACAAAAGCTGAAAAACCAGTAAGGCTGGATCCCTAGAGAATGATGGGAGATAGGCTGGGAAGATAAGCAGGGTTTAGACCAAGGAGAACTTTACAAGTCACTGAAGTTTTAAACTGAGTGACTAGGCACTTAATAAATATTGTGATTGAATATCACAATAATCTCAAAGTTGAGAAATAATCTCAAAGTTCATAAATAAATTTTGTGATTGAATATCACAATAATCTCAAAGTTGAGAAATAATCTCAAAGTTCATAAATTTCCTTGAACCTTGATATGGCAGACCCTACTTACATGCTAACAGAACTCCAGTTTGTTTGAGGTTAGCAATATACCCAACCCCAGGGCATGAATCAAAATAGGTCTAATACAATCATGTCTGTTTTCTTCCTGTTTGCCAGCTACTTATTCTCCTAGCCTCCCTCGTGTCAAGGAATGGCCTATAGCTGGCCAATCAGTTGTAAAGGAAAGTATGCTCAGGGCTTGCATTAGTTTCCTGTTGCTGCTATTACAAACTACCACAAACTCAGTGCCTTAGCACACAGATGTATCCTCTTAAAGTTCTGGATGCCAGAAGTCCAAAATCAATCTCATTGGGCTAAATTTGAGATGTCAGCAGGGCTGTTCCTTTGGGCAACTCTAGGAGAGAATCAGTTTCCTTGCCTTTTCTAGCTTCCAGAGGCCAACTGCGTCTTTGCCTTGTGATTCTTTCCTCACATCACTCCAACTTCCTGCCAGTCATTATATGACCTATTTTTCTTCTGTGTCAAACTCTCTCCACCTTCCTCTCATAAGGACCCTTGTGATTACATATAGGGCTCACCTAGTTAATCCAGAATCATCTCCCACCTCAAGATCCTTAATCATACCCGCAAAGTCCTTTTGCCATATAAAGTAACACTCACTGGTTCTCGGGGCTAAGATGAGGATATGGTGGCTATTATTCCACCTACCAGGTCTTTGTGTAAGTATTTGCTTTCTGATAATTGGAGAGCCCTCTTTTCAGTCTCCCCCTTCCTTGCTAAGAATTCGTGGGAGAGATTTTTTTTGTAGCCATGGTTTTCTATTAAAATTTTTTAAAATAAATTTTTTCCAGCCTTATTGAGGTATGACTAACAAATAAAAATTGTATGTATTTAGACTGTACAGTGTGATGTTGTTTTTTTAAGGTGTAAGATGTGATGATTTAATATACATATACATTGTGAAATGATTATCACAATTAAGTTAATACATCTATCATCTCACACAGTTACTTTTTTGGTGAGTGTGTGTGTGTGTGTGTGTGTGTGTGTGTGTTGAGAACACTTAAGATCCACTCTCTTAGCATATTTCAAGTATGCAATACAGTATTATTCACTGTAATCACCACAACTTAATCAGCATATAACTGAAAATTTGTACCCTTTGACCAACAGGCTCTCCATTTCCCTTACCCTTGAGCCACTGGCAACCATCATTCTACTCTCTGGTTCTTTGGGTGTGACTTTTTTAGATTCCACACATAAGTGAGATCATACAGCACTTTTCTTTCTCTTCCTGGCTTCAATCACTTAGCATAATGTCCTCCCCAGGTTCATTTTTGTGGAGGCTCGGATGCTTGGAGCTGTTGCAGCCATTTTATAACCGGTAAATGACATCAAAGGATGAAAACCCCACACTAAGGACAGAGAGAGGCTGGGCTCTTGATAGCAATGTTGAGCTACTGCACAGAACCTTGAACAATATGCCTCCAAATTTCCTTTAGTGAAGACAATTAACTGACTTTTCTATTGATGCCACAGTTAGTAGGTATTGTTACTTGCAGCTCAATACATCCTCATGGTTCCGTTTGACAAATGAAGTTCAGTGCTGTTTGCAGCCAGGAAAACGTTATATCATTTCAATATTATGTGGATCAGACTTTAATAATATAGACCTTAATATTAATATAGAACCAGAAATTTGCACAGACAGAAGAGAATGAAGAGAACATCTGGTTCAGCCTCTTTATTTTAAAGATTACTAATTTGAAGCTCAGAGAGTTGATAGATGTCTGCAAAGTCAACAGCCAAAATTCATTCATAACTAGGATTACAATTTCATCTCCTGGCTCCTGGTTCAACAATATTTCCCCTACCCATGAAGCCTTGGAACAATTGAAATGATAACTTGGAGGGAAAAAAAAGGCAAAGAACAAACATCTTACACTTCCTCTGGGATGCAGGCTTTAACTAGGTTTCAAGTTTTCTAAGATAATATAATTTAATGGGGAGAGCTCTTGACATTAAAAGGCAAAATTTGTATTTAAAAGGCTAGGATGGTGACACATTAAAGCACTTTCAGGAGGTTAGCAATGAATACCAAGAATAACTGATGGTTGTTATGATACAAGAACAAAGAAGTTGATTCTCTGGAATTAAAGGTGTTTCAGTGTCATTGTTGCTCATGAGGGGGAGTAGACACCTGGATTTCTTTTTTTCTCACGACAGCTTTATCCAAATAAAACTCGGTGTGTTTCACCACCCATAATGGAAAGTGCCCGTCACTCCTTGAATATCATCATATGGTTGGTGGCCGGTGGATAATGGAGCACTGAGTGTCAAGGTGACTGGCTTTCAATGAACACAAAACTAAAAATTATAGACCTGTCATTCCAGAGGCAGGCCACAATTAGCTGTCTATGCAACTTGAAATTTCCATTTTGCCAGCTGAATAATCCGTTGACTGGAGTTTCTCATTTTGGATGCATTTCCAAGCCTTTTGTGTGCTGGTCTTTTAAAATGTGGATTCTAATGTAAATAAACAGTGCACTTAATCAGATGTATTCTTTTTTAGAAACACCCCCTTCCCAAATACAGACAAACCCCAATATTGTTTTAATAGTTTGTCACACAAACTATTAAACAAAACAATTTAAACCTTGGGTATTTTATTTAGGGATAGTAAAAATTCAAGCTGAAAAATGAGAATCATGCCTTAATATCTGGGAGTCCAGGGTTGAAAAAGAGAAACAGAGTCTTTGGCAGTTAGATGAATTGATAAGATCACCAAGTGAGAAGTAAAATCAGTGCTAAAAGTCAAAACCGGGGAATTTTAGTCTTGGAAACACTTACTGGCTGAAAACTGTCTGTTTACCTGTTTTCTATCTAGATTTGGTTTCTAATTCTATATCTGAGTTCTATCTTTCCTCTATCCTAGTCTTTCAGAGGTAGAGAAAATGATTCCAAAGTGAGGTCTATTGGAAAATTGTATTGCAATTTCCATTCGTTTGCTGTAAATGCAGTAAACTCCAGGACTCTGCAGTCTCAGATCTGATTCTGGACCATCTACTTGAACCTGGATCTTCACTACCCTCCATGTCCCTTGCCCCCAGTCCACAGTACTCTCTGCCTCACTTGGATGATCCCTGTCTAAGTTTAAATTCACTAGCCACAAGGACGCAAGTAAAGTTGACAATCAATACTAATTAAGGAAAAGATCAGAAGTCTGGATCAGAAGTCTGAGTGAAATTCTCTCTACAAGTCTTGGAAATCTCATGATTCTATTTAACTTTCCAACATCGTTTGAATTACTGAAAATGTTAGGCAAGTTTACATGGAATAGAAGAGGTTTGCTAGGCACAGAAAAAAATTGAATTTGTATTGTATTGAAATAGGTCCTAACTAGACTGTTGATGGTGAAATATTGACTATTCTATTGTTTTGAATGACTGAGTGTCATATTTTACTGGGAATTGATTTCTGAGGCTCAGTCAAGGAGTGATTGAATTTGCAATTAGAGTCACTCTGTTGTGTAACTCAGATTATGCAAACATCATTCTGAAACAGCACCTGAGATTTAACCCAGGATGTAGTGCATGGTTTCTCTTTAATTTCTCTTTATTTGTTGTTGTGTATTCAGTTTTTAAAAGAGCAAAAGACTTTTTTTCATCTCTCTAGAAAAAAAAAGGACTTAATCTAGGCTTGACTATCTGTTTTATAAGAATCTAAACCTAGCAATTGGTTAATATCCTGTCTCCCATTTCAAAAAATAGTAAGCTTTGTAATTTATTCCTAATGATTAGCACAAAAAGAGAAAGGCTTTTCAAAACCAAGATAGAATCTCTTTAATTCCAAAAGTGTCCATTTAAGAAATATAAACTGTGAAGATAAGCAAAGGCTATTTTCTCTAAAGGAAAGCATTTTCAAATGAACAGAACAAGCAAATGTGGCTTTAATTAGGTGGAGTCAGATGGGTATTAATTATTCACCTTTCCAGGGCGAGAATAGCGTTGCTAAAGAAATGAATAAGGCATGCTACTGGCTTCTTTCCTTTCCTTCCTGTTGCTGCCGCTCTGATCTGAACTGGCTGAAGATGTGATAGCAGGGGGACAGAATGAAAATTTCCCCTTCCCTTCACAACTGGGGGTAGATTGTCTTTGAAAAGCATAGTATCTTCCATTGAAATAAAATGTTATTGACTATCCACTTTGAGACATAATAAACTTTCTTATATTTCTTTCTTATGTCTGGAATATACACACACTCATTTGTTATACTCTTTTTAACACTTGAAAAATAGCTAAAGTTTGTCCTAATTTTCAGAGTTACATATATGCTAGAATTAGAGATAATAGCCAAAGTGGCCAAAAATTCAAGTTGATGATAATCACACAATGACTAGACCTGTTTACTTCTGCACAGTCTCTTTTAAAAGCATTTGTTAAGCATCTGCTCCCTTGCCCAAGTAGGATGCATGATGCATATGGAGTCTACCAATGAACTATACTTAAAACCAGTGCAGTAAAAGATCAGCACTTATCTGAGTACCAAAAAATGTGTTAGTTCCAAGTGGCAAAAAGTGGAGTCAGAAAGAACCTAGGGATAAGATTTAGCAAATTTGGGTTCTACTCCTGACGCTGCTAGTGACTACATGTTACATACCTCTCAGTATTTGTCAAAATATTTGTCAGTGTGTGTGTGTCGGGTGGTGGTGAGCACATGTGACAGGATGGGGCTGGAGGGAATAGAGGCAGAGAGAAACCAACCCTGAATAGTGTTTCCAAGAAGCGAAAAGACTCTGTTATCCTGTCTACGTTCTAATTACATGCGTACTCTACATGCTTTTGATTCTTTAGGTAACTTCCTGTTAAATGCCTTTTATAGCTGAGGAAACCAAAACACATGAAGACAAAGTGAGTTGGCTCAAACTGGACAGCTTGTCAATAGCAAAGCTGGAACCAGACTCTAAGCCTCTGATTTTCTGTGTAAGATACATTTTCCCCCTAAATGAGTTATTTTAACCATGGGTCTCTGAAAATACTCAATCTTTTCAAAGTAACTCTGCATCCCTATAGGTTGTTGCAGATAGCTCTTTTTAAAATTGAAATAACTATGATCATCTTAACAAGTCCATTATAAATTTTGATCCGGTATAGAAAAATATGCTATATTTATATGTTAACTATGTTTTAAATTCCATGGCTATAAAGGAAAAGAATTGTAGATATATAGGAAAAGATTCCATTCTTAATTTTAAAACATATTTTGTTGGGGAGAGGTATGTAAAGTATAGAATAGGAGTCAAAAAACACTGAATCCACTTGTGCAACGGCTGTTCAGGTAAAATTCCTTGGTGAAGCTGGAAACCACTTGAAGAAATGTGCATTTGTATACATGTGGAGGAGTTTGTATTAAACTTGAATCATCTGGTATTATTTTTAAAAACAATATTCCTTTTGGTAAAGTCCAGCAATCAGGTAACAAAGTGTCCCTTTCATTGTGAGAGAAGTTAAATTAGACCAGTTTTCTTAAATGATTGAAAGACTTATGAAAAATACTGTTAATCCCTATAAACATTGTCTTTCTATACACCTCTGTAAATGTATTTTTTCATAGTAGTTGCTACATTTGTAAAGAGGTAGGTGAGTCAGAAACAAAATAAATGCTATGGGGAAGGTTATTTATAGACAAAAGTAATGAATAAGCTAAACTCCAAATTAGTACAGCCCTAATAATGCGTTCTACCTCTCTTCCAAATCTCGATTGATTTCTATTTTGTAACAGACTTTCTGCATATTATAACTCACTGATGCCTTGGTGTTGTTTTCTGCAGCAAAGAACTCTTTTTTTCTTTTCTTTTTGATGGAATAAAGGTTAACCAAATTTTATAGCTTAAACTAATTTTTGAAGATGACCAGAATTATGCCATTGCTATAAATTATCTTAAAACTATATGTACATAAAGATTGGCCATTTAATGAATGTATTATTCTTTGTTAACATTATAGGTGGACTTATATCCCGCACTAAAGTGGTCATAAATAATACAGCAACTGCTAATATTAAAAGCAGGTTACTATTAAAACCAGAATTTTGTGGTGCATCTTAAATACCAGCATTCTCAGGGGTCTAGTTAAAAAAAAAAAGACAACAGAATGTCACGGAGCAGTAGTTTATTCCTCCCCCCCACCCGCCCCCAATTCATCTGGCTAAGTTTTGTGGGGCTTTTTCTTCTCATGAAAATTATTCTGTCACATCAAGCGCGTGTGTATGTCTCTGGATCTGAATTGCATGTGAATTATATACCTTGAATAGAGATTCCCCAAATTGGAGAAGCGCAAATGTTCCCCTTCTGAATATTTTGACTTGTATGAGTTCTCTCATATTTTTGTTTTTGTGCAAGGCCGCTTGTAAGGCGGCCTGGAGTCTTGAATGCTGACAACCTCCATTAGCATTAATGCTGTTCTCTTATCTCCCCTCGCTCTCCTCAGCTCCCCCCTCGCTCTTTCTTGTCTGACGGTTCCCTGACACCGTTGACAAGGCTGACACCACCAATCAGCTTCGACTCAGCAAGGTCACTGTTGAGACTTGACTCGTGATTGGCTGCTGCGCTTCAGCGTGTTATTACTGTCTGATTTGATCGGAGGCAGGGGGTGGTCTCCAATCAAACAGAGAAAAGGTCCTAGAGAAGGTAATTAAATCCTGTCAGAGGCAATTATCGGTTCCAGGGCCATGACTCTGGCCCTGAATGCAGATGATCTGAAACTGTATTCTTGTAGAAATTCAAGAGGGCTCCTGGCATGGTTCAGCTAGGCATAAAGGAAGCAGCAGGCTTTCTGCAAACAATGCAGCTCTGTGTTATGAACCTTTCTGCCTTTTTTCCCCTTTCCCCGAAGACTTCTGTTTTCACTGATCAAAAATATTCCTTTTCAGGTCACATTCTAATTAATTTAATAGACAAGGTTTTCCTTTCTGGTACATAAATAATGACAAGTTTTACTAAAGAACTTCTGCCCCCAACACGGGCTGTAACAAACAGCCTTTATCAAGGCAAACCAAAGCCTTTAATAGAAGGACACTAATCTGTAGTTTGGGCGAAGGGAGAAAAAAAAATTTAAAGCCTCTAATATGGATGTTCTGCCTGAGGTGGATCCTGCCCTGTTTATACCTTCCCGTGCTCATGATGGAGTTTGCTGCTGTGACAAATCTTGAAGTTTCTCTGACGTAGTCTAGTGATGGCACTGTGCATTTAATGACTACAGTTTTTGAAGGACAGAGAAAAGCTGCCACAGATTTCACTCTGTGAAGAAAGGACTTCTCCCTACCCTTCAAAAGAATATTTAGGAGAGTTAAAATTTTAAATTGATCCTGGGAAATAAAAACAGAAAGAATGGAATGTTGTATTTTTTTTTAATTTTACTCTATTTTATTTATTTTGGCTGCTCCGCACGGCATGTGGGATCTTAGTTCCCCGACCCGGGATGAAACCCGTGTCCCCTGCACTGGGAGCATGGAGTCTTAACCACCGGACTGCCAGAGAAGTCCCAGGAATGTTGTATTTTTAATTGAGAAGAGAAAGCTGAGATAAACTCCATAGGTGCCCTTCTGTTCATCTATAGACAGAAGACTTTGGTTTTGTTTCCTGTGTGATTTCTCTTCAATTGTTATTAAATAAGCTTTGAAGTATGGTTTTTGCCCAAAGAACCCAGCCCTAAAAAGTAAACCTCTCTCCCCTTCCTGAATCATTATTAATTGTTCTCAGTGGTATTAACCAGTTTAGCATGAAAAATATTTGATAGGAGGAAGGTACTTCATTAAGTGTCTATATGCTCACCCTACTGGCTTTAACAGACTTTATGAAATATCGCTCTCAATTATTGTCAGTCTTCCAAATGGATAGCCTTAGATTTCAACCTTTGTGTTTGTGAGGCTGGGTATTACTTTTTCCAGAATAAGATGTTCAAAACACCATTAAAACAATTTCTGTATTGTTGCTGATGAATCAGTTTAACCACCAGGGTTTCTCCCGAGGGAACAGTTAACTTTCCTCTAATCTTGGTTGTTTTCTTTGTTTCTAAAACACCATATTCCTGACTTTATTTGTTTTGGTGAAACATAAACAGATGCTTTAAGCAAAACATCATTTTAAAAAAGTTGTCCCTGCTACGAGTCCCTTAATCCGGATGAGGTATCAGGCTGGGAAAGAAATTGGTGGGAGAAGATGTTAATAATAAGAAGTGCTTTGGACACTGGTCGGCTGAGTTAAAAAAAAAATCTCAAGTCCAAATCTGCACACATGACTGTGAAAATGATGTTTAATTCATCCCATATTGCATTTTTGGAACATCAAAGGCTTCATCAACTTCCCTAATAAAGGTAAAATAGATACGGAGATAGAAGCAAACTGCTCAAGAATCTGGCAGCATATTTTAGATCATCAGGTTTGCTACTATTACAGAACTATCTCACTTTTCCTCCATGTGAGTGACAACTCTGTTTCATTTTTCATCTAGGGTGTTTATTTTTATTTGACCAACCATTGTATGTTATTGTGTCATGAGATTATTTTGTTTTGTTTTGTACTGAAGTGGTAGCTATTTTACTGAAGACATCCCTTCTGAAAGAAATCTTTATCTGTGAAGAAAAGAAAATTTTTGTAAATAAAACAAAAGGAAAAACATTTGAAATATTTTCAAATTATAAATAAATTATAAATAGTAATTAAGATCAGTGCTCCTAAAAGAGGGGAAAAAAGAAAAAAAGAAAACCTGGGTCACATGTGCCTCTTTTACTGGAGTCCTCTGTACTCCAGGCATCTTTATCCTTTTTGCTCTAGATGCATTTTTCAAGCTCCCTCACTTGATTGGGAGCTGCTTAGGATAGGGATGGTGTCCTACTCCATCCAGTGTACTCAAAAGCCAATAAATTGAAGACTGTCTTATTCTACAGACCTTTATAGGATGCCCCTATGGGCCTCTGTGAGATGGGACCACTCCCAAGTTGAGATCCTGGAAATCATCAATAACCATATAGTAACATTATTTAATCAGACAAGGGAGTTAACTAAAATGTCCTACTGTGGCATTATGTGATGGCTCTTAGCTGTGTCAAAGTGTTTGATTTGTGCTCTAAATAAAGATGGGAGTTCTTTGTTATTACTTAATTTTGTGGCCATTGAAGCACCAACCATCAGAACTGCCTTAATGCAAAATATCTGAGATCATTGTACCTTTAAAAAGGTTTGTAAGCAGAACTCTCCAGGGGACATTATGTTGTGTTCAATGCTGAAATGTATTTTAAAATTTACAACAATTATGCAAAACATGGAAAATAATTCACATTTATCTCCTTATGTTCAGTTGCTTTGGTCAGTGTTATTGGACTGGGAAGAGTGGATTTGCCTTTTAATTGGTCTTTTCCAGATTTCTGGTGAGATTCCTACCACCACTGATGACAGGAGTATACACAGCCCAAACAAAGCCCATTGAGGTACATTTTCAGGATGGTGCATATGGGAACAATAATTTATGAACAGTAATAGGAGCTGGGTATGCAATTCCCTGCCTAACACCAGAATAAGTTACCCCACTGATTACTGAGTGCACTGAAAATACTTGAGTAAAAAAGATAAAAGTCATCTGCTGTTCACCTCGTTTGTAAGTTGGAATTCCTCGAAAACAATTGGAAAAAAAAAGAATGATGTGAAAATCACGATTAAGCATTGTGTACTAAGAACTATATATTTTTTAAAAGGGGGGCTGGCAGTGAAAAATTAGCTAGACCTTGCCACATAGGGAATGAAAAAATTAACTTTCCCTGTTTGGTGATATTGCTGCAAATTCGCTGTGTTGCAAGCTGCATTTCGCCCCTCAAGGGATCTGAAAACTTATCAGATTTTATTAATTTATTGGCTCTGTGCTGAGGTGTATTGTAAACCAATTTTAAGTACTTCATTTTGCTATTTATTCACTGCTTCCTAAAAGAAGAAGCCTTTCCTACAAACCCTGCGGGTTTCCATAATCAGTTATATTATAACTTTCCTCAACTTGAGGATATGAAATCTAAATACATTTAAATGTTTTATTTGATGTTTCTTAGTGGGTGTCACCTTCATTCCTGATTTGCAAAATTAGGGACATATTCTTTCAGCATTGGCATCAGGGTTGGGGATTGAGGGTGTGATTGAAGGAGTACCCCTTCTTCCTATTTATAGTAGATGGCAATTTTACCCCTCCCCTTCTTCTGGAGACAAAAATCTGCACATGTGGATGGTGGAGTAGAAATGCTCATTTTAGAAGGAGCATGAAATTGACTGGCAAGGTCAGAGAATGGTGGAGAGGAGGGGAGAGCCGCGATTTGGCACCAGGAGATCTGAAGGCTAAGAAAAGGGAAGGAAGAAAATGTGGGAGTGTTGATGGGACGAATGGGAGAGAGGTGAGGTCGGGGTGGAGGTGGAGAGAAGAAAAAGAAAACCTCTCTGGTAAATGGAAGCAGGGAAGGGCACCCAACTAGAAGTCACAGGACTTGGTGGTTCTAGATCGGGTTCTGTCCTAACTAGCTGCCAGGGGTGATAGCTGTGATCAGTCCTGCTCAGCACCTGCTCCATTTCCTTCCCTCACCCCAGGGTTGCCAGGTAAAATACAGGGTGCACAGTTAACTCTGAATGTCAGACAAATAAGAATAATGTTTTAGTAAAAATATGGCCCAAGTGTTGCATGAGACATACTTATACTAAAAAATGTATTCCATATTTATGTCAGATTCTGATTTTATTGGACATCTTGTATTTTCTTTGCTAGATCTGGCAACTCTACCACCCTGACCCACAGTGATATCTGGAGCTTCGTGTAGGAAGATGCAGAGGTTCTGTAAACATGGGGGCCAAGGTCAGTGTCAGTCTGAAAATTGCCCCTTGGTCAAATTTCTGCTAAGAGCCTTGAGGTTTGTTTATTTCTTGCCTCTTACCCCTGTCATCTTTAGATACCACCGCAAATATTTTCTTTCATGTTCTAATACCTAAACGCCTCTGTCCTTCTACTGCCCTCCTATTAGTCACTCTCTTCCTCTCCTTCTCTCAACTCTTCCCACAGTGTGTCCAGGAGTCCACAGTTCATTATTGTTTATCTACATGTTACAGTTTCCTCCTCTCTTAATGGAAACGCTGTTCTTCCCTGAGGATCTTACTTCCTTTGTAGCTGTCTTAAGTGGAGACCACTCTCTGTGAGTTACTCCAAGAACTATGGAGCGAGGACACAGAGGGGACATTCTCACTGTCACTTCCAAATCCCATGAGAGCCCATTCCCTGTCTTTACCACACTCTTCCCTTCTCTGCTGGCAACTTCTCATCTCCTGTTCATTCTCCATAGGTAATAAAGCCTCTGTCAACTGTCTCACCCACAGACAAGTGAGTGAGGCCGTTCTAGACCATCCATCCCCAGCAGAGCTGCCAACCAACGACAAAAGTCAGCTGATTCCACCTAGACTAGAAGAGCTGCCCCAGCCTTTTTGGCTGTCCCTGTCATCTCAGCCAACTCACAGAACATGAGCTAGATAATAAATAATTGTGGTTTTTAGCTACTAGGTTGTGGGGTACTTGGATCATCTTTTCCTTTTTATATATAAATTCTATCATTATCTTTGAGAATTTCAGTGTCCATATAGAGATTTTACAGACATGCTTTCCTTACATGATTTGGCTTCTTCATCTTTGAAGAACTTTACCTTCATTAAAAAAAAAATACAGCTAACATTAATGGTTAGGATATGGAGAAACAGGCAGAAGAGGATAAGGGGGAGTGGGACCAAGTCTCAAAGTTGTAATCTAAAGGATTGAAATATATTTTGGATGGACAGCAGAAATGATGACAGGCAAGTTGGAAACCTTCTGTTGAAGGATAGTCAAGTCTAGACAATTTAATCAAACTTCTCTGTCTAAAAAATATCTTCCCCTCAATCTTCCATGGGCCATACTCCCCCAAATATTGATAAATACTCAAGCCAAAAAAATGAACAAGGTTTGGTTCAAATAGGCTGTAATTAAAGAATGTCTATAATTGTGGGGACTCAATCTAACAATTGTGTGACAATGATGAATTTTTTTCAGTTTTAAATAATTGACACCTTGAGTTCTGAAGAGATGAGATGCCAATAGCTATATTTCAGTGCCTTCCAGAGAAGAGATAGGAGTGATAACCTTCAAGTGGTGGTAGAGGTAAAAAGAAGGAAATAATATGGGGATAATGGGAAAGGGAGATAAATTTTACGAGCTCGTAAACCTAATGAAGAATAGGCATTAACAGTGGAGGAAGATGCTGAAAAGAATGGACTCTATCGGGCATTTCATCCATTTTATGAATCAGTAAATTCAACTCTTTGGGCCTTGTTTTCTTCCTTTGTAAAATCAGTGAGTTAGACTAAAGCTGGGACAGCAAATTTTTGGCATGCTTACTACCACTCTCCCTTTCCATGACCAGGTCAGAGTTTGATAATCAGTTATAGCCCATTCAGCTATGTCCTGTTCAGCTTGGATGTAGCTTCTGAATCTCTTTTGGTCTAGCAATCCAGGAAACGCCATCAATACAGTAGAGGTAACATCTGAGATGAAAACCTCTTCCTTTACCCTAGACTAAATTATCGCAAACAACCTTTGGAATATTAAAATTCATCATGCTTAATATGGAAAAATCTAAATGCTTCTTTCCATCTCTGCTTTAGGAGATGACGCAAACAGTGGCATATTATATATAACCTGGACACTCACATCAAATTACTTCAAGTTCTAGAAAAAAAGTCAATAGAGATATTTGTTCTGTTTAATCTACTTTTCAAAATTCTAAACATGGGAAACCAAAAAAGACATTTAAATTGAATTTTCTCAAGATGAAGGGGAAAATTGATTTCTGACATGGCTAACCACCACATTATCAGATATATAGATTTCAGGGAACCAATATTCAATTTCGTGAGCTTTTTTTCCTTTCCCATATATGTCATATTGTAAATCCATTTTGAAGATACCATGATAGTTTTAAAAAATTTATTGTTGTTTCATTGGATTTTTTCCTAAAGCAGAACCCAAATCTAGCCTTGAAAACAAGTCTCCTCAAAACACAAAAACCAACCCTTCTCTCAAAGATCATCTGCATCTCTCCTCTTTGTTCTAACAGAAAGTTGCACTTCCCAAATTATGCATCATGTTGGAAAATTGTAGTAGGGTGACACCCAGTTAATTTTTTTAAAGCTTATTAACATATCTTGAATAATCTTACCCTCTGCCTATGACACCAAAGTTTGCAGAAATGTAGGCTAACTCATGTTTTGAATTTTGTTCCAACAAACAATCTTGAAAAAAGCCAGTATTGAATATATACTGAATACGTAGTTGAATTATAAGAAAAATCTGACTATCTTCCTAAACTCACACTTTTTGGGGGGTCATTTCATACTTTTAAAAATTTGTTTTGTTCTCTTCAAAAATATCATCAACGCGTAATGTGGAAAACTTCAAAAACACAGAAAATAGAAAGGGAAAGAGTGACTCAAATTTCTTCCACCCCAAATTTGCCATGCTTATCACACTTTTATGTCCTTTAGTCTTCCTCCCTCCCTTACTTCCCTCCCTCCCTCCCTCTCTCTCTCCTTCCAGCATCATGAAGCATCTATTGATTTTATTGTCTCTGTTTTACCTTCAGGAGCATACTATGAAAATTATTCCACATAAATGCACATTCCTTCTCAATAAGTTTATTAAAGTAAATCTTACAATGCACTGTACAATTTGATGAGTTTTACAAATGTATACAACCACATAATCAACACAATCCAGACAGAGAACTATTCCTCCTTCCAGTGAGTTCTTAACATTACCTCAAAGATAACTCATGTTTAGTTTTACCTGTCCTTGAGCTTATTTAAATAGAATCATACAGTTTGTAGTCTTTTAGGTTTGGCATATTTTCCTCAACATAATGCTTTTGTAATTTGTTCATGGTGCTACACATAGTTCCATCTTTTTTATTGCTGAGTGGAACTTCATGAGATATATGAATATACCACAATTTGGTTAGGTTTTCCATTCTCCAGTTAATAAACATTTGAGTTATTTCCCAGTTTTTTGCTATTTTGAGTAAAGCTGCTGGAAACATTCTTGTACAAGTCTTTTTGGAACATATACATGATTTTCAGTGGTTGCGTAGTATACCATTGAATCTGTATACTATATATACAACTCCTATTAATTCAATCCCTATTGTAGGTCAGTAAATTATTTCCTGTTTTCACTAGCATAAAGAATGCTACGGTGTAAACCTTTGTGAGTTTTCTTGCCCCCCTTTTTTATTATGGTAAATACACATAACATACAATTTACCATTTAACATTTTTAATTGCGTAGTTCTGTGGCCTTAAGTACATTCACATTGTTGCGCAGCCATCACCTAAATATATCTCCAGATATATTTTATCATCCCAAACTGAAACTCTATACTCATTAAACAATAATTCCCTCCCCCAGCCCTTGGTAGCCACTATTCTACCTTCTGTCTCTAAATTTCACTGTTCTAGGTACCTCATATGTGTGGAATCATACTTTGATTGAATATTTATTCCTTTGTGTCTGATTTCACTTAGCATAGTGTTTTCTGGTTCACCCAAGTTACAGCATATATCAGAATCTAATTCCTTTTCAAAGCTAAATAATATTCCATTGTATGTCTATACCACATTCTGTTTACCCATTCATTCATTGATGAATGTTTGAGTTGTTTCCCCTTTTTAGCTACTGTGAATAATGCTGCTATGAACATTGGTATACAAGTATCTATTCCAAGCCTTTGCTTCCAACGCTTTTAGGTGTATGAATGGAAATGGAATTTCTGGATTATAGAGTAATTTTATGTTTTGTTTTTTGAGAAACTTCCGTACTGTTTGCCACATTTTACTTTTTTACTCCGTGGAATACACAAGGATTCCATTTTTTCCATATCCTTGCCAACACTTATTACACTTACTGTTTTCTGTTTGTTTGTTTTTGGATAATAGCCATCCTACTGGGTATGAAGCAGAATCTCCTTGTGGTTTCCACTTTGTGAGTTATTGTACATAACTCTGAACATATCCCTGATTATGTGTTTAGGTGAAGCTTCTAAAAACATAATTCCTGTGTACAAGGTTCTGTCCATTCTGAAGTCTCCTAACATGCATAGTCACACTTCACTGCAGAAAGGTTATGCTGATTTATGCTATCAGCAGTGATATGAATCCTTTTTACTTTGGCTTTTCATTTCCTTTTAGACAAGTCTAAATTATTCTAAATCATTCACTTGATGGTTTCCAACATCTGGATATTTTGCCTTTATTACGGCAATTATTCAGTTATTTGGAAGTGTTTCATATTTTGCATACTGGTGATCACTGATGGTTGTGATGATGACCACTAATTAACTGTGATCCATCAATAACTTGAAACCTTTTATTAATTAACTATGATTCATCCATATTTTGTAGATTGTGCCTGCCTTGCTCTTCTTGTTCTCCATGTAATGCTCTGTCTTCCTTTTTTTTAATATTGGTACGAATTTTATTTTTTTGTGATTAGAGAATTTAATATCTACTCTCTTAGCAGCTTTCAAATACACAGCACAGTATTGTTAGCTATAGTCACCATGCTGTACGTTACATCCCCAGGACTTAATCATTTTATTTTAACCTCCGTCACCCGTTTCACCCACCCCTCACCCCAGCTTCTGACAACCACCAATCTGTTCACTGTATCTATGAACTTGGTGTTAATGCTTTGTCTTCTTAAAAAATCTTGATAAAAAATAGTAACAATAATTATTCCTTGTATTTGCATAGAACTTTAACTCTTTAAACTCTTCCACACATGTTATGTTCTTGGAGTGTCATAGCAACCCTTCCAAGTACGGAGGTAGGAAATGTACTCTTTTAATCATTATTATACGTGAAGAGGCTCTAAGGCCAGCCAACTAGTTAGTGGCATAGGCAGGGTGGAGACTGAGTGTCTCAATTCCTATTCAGAGCTCTTTCTTGGACACTTCAAAAGCTTTCATAAATATGTGAAAAAAAGTCAGTTTTTAAAAAAATCACCATATGTATAATATTTAATGTAAAAAAGTGAACTCCAATAGAATTTTCCACTTTGTCAGGCTCAACACATTTAATTTTGATATGATGCCAGGATTTAATGAGGAAAGGTGCATAATTTCATCATTACACTGAAAATAGACATTTCAAAGCAAGCACAGTGGACAAATTAACTCATCACGGAGAGATGATAGTTTTTTTTTATGATTAATCAGCTTTTAATTACTTAAGACTCATAGAACCTTTCAGAAAGGCAGGAAAAAAACTTTCCATAAAAATATCTAAAGATAAACCAAAGGTGAATGTATAACATTTGATATCACTGAATGCTCACAGTGGCATTTGTGGTTTTCTTGAGATTTTAGCAAAGTACTGCCAATCTTTCCTTAGTATTCTGCATTTGACTTAGACGTGTATGTTTCAAATGACAATATTACCTCTTTGACCAAGCTTTGTCAGTCTCCTCCAAATCCTATTCTCATGGAGGCTTCAATGTTTGGAATTCTGTGTTCCTCTTTACATTACCCAGTGGTAGCAAGAATCTTGCTAAGTCACTTTAGCAAGAAATCCCACCCTGGATATCTGATCTCCCTCAATATCTGATCAAATCTTATCCCCACCGTTCACCTTGGCCTGTCTTCATATTTTCAACTTCTTCATGAGTTTTTTTCTTAAAAGTGTTGTACAGTTGCAACTGTCTAATATTATTCCGTGTCCAGTAAGACATTTGACCTTTAGGGTAGGAAAAAAAATCTCTGTAATGCTTTCGTAGTTGTGAAAAACTTATCAATATGAAAGTTGTCATGCCTTTAAAAATTAAATTAGGAGGTAAAAAAAATAGAATCCAAATTTTAAAATTTACACTCTTGTAGTATGAACAAAAGGTAAGAGTTTTTCAAATTTCGAGTACAGCTGCTTTCTGTAGAAATGACATTCCTGCATGGGTGTCTGCTGACTCAGCTTTGGCTTTAGACCCAGAAGCCCTGTAGAGGTAAAGAAATTTCTAGCTCATGGCTGTCAAACATATTAAGACATTTTTTTTTCCTTCCAGTTTTATTGAGATATGATTGACGTTGTGTAAACTTACACTGTGTAAGTTTAAGTGTACAGCATAAGGATTTGACTAACATACATCATGAAATTATTACCATAAGAAGTTTAGCAAGCATCCCTCACCTCATACAGATTCAAAATTAAGAAATAGAAAAAAAATTTTTACTTGTGATGAGAACTCTTAGGATTTAGTTTCATATGTAACATATTGCAGTGTTACTTATATTTTTCATGTTGTGCATTTCATCCCGAGTATTTATTTATCTTATAACTAGAAGTTTGTACCTTTTGACCACCTTCATCCAGTTCCCTCTTCCCCTGCCTCGTCCTCTGGCAAGCACAAATCTGATCTCTTTTTCTATGAGTTTGTTTGTTTGTTTGTTTTTGAAGTATAACTGACCTACAACACCATGTTAATTCCTGTTACACAACATAGTGATCTGTTACTTCTATACATTTCTAAACGATTACCATGGTAAGTCTAGTTATGATCTGTCACCATACAAAGATATTACATAATTATTGACTGTATTCCCCACACTGTACATTTCATACCTGTGACTCATTTATTTTGCAACTGGAAGTTTGTACCTCTTAATCTCCCTCACCTACTTCTCTCCTTCCCCTACACTCCGCCCCTTTGGCAGCCACCTGTTTATTCTCTACCTATGACTCTGTTTCTGTTTTGTTATGTTCATTCATTTGTTTTGTTTTTTAGATTCCATATATAAATAAAATGATACAGTATTTATCTTTCTCTGTCTGACTTATTTCACTTAGCATAATACCCTCTAGGTCCATCCATGTTGTCACAAATGGCAAGATTTCATTCTTTTTTATGTCTGAATAATATTCCATTATATATATGTATGTATGTATGTATATATATATATATATATATATCACATCTTCTTAATCCATTCATCTATTGATGGGCACTTATGTTGCTTCCATATCTTGGCTATTATAAATAATGCTGCAATGAACATAGGGGTGCATATATCTTTTCAAGTTAGTGTTTTCATTTTTCTTGGATAAATACCCAACAGAATCAAATTGGACTACTTTCTCATACCATGCACAAAAAATAAATTTAAAATGAATTAAAGACTTAAACGTAAGACCTGAAACAATAAAACTTCTAGAACAAACATAGGCCGTTCACTCTTTGACATCAGGTCTTAGTAATATTTTTTTGGATGTGTCTCTGTCAAGGGAAACAAAAGAAAATATAAACAACTGGGACTACATCAAAGTAAAAAAGCTTTTGCACAGTGAAGGAAACTATCAACAAAACGGAAAGACCACCTACTGAATGGGAGAAGTTGTTTGCAAACAATATATCCGATAAGGGATTAATATGCAAAATATGGAAAGAACTAATATAACTCAACATCCAGTACGAGTCAACTGTATGATGGTTGTAATGGAAGTCATGAAAAGTGATGAGGTCAGCTGCGGGGAGATTAGAGAAAGAAAACGAAGGTGCCTAGGACAGAGGCTGGAGAAACTCTTATCATTTGAGGGTCAGGTAGTTTAGTGGTTAGACAGTGTGTGACACCAAAGAATGTGGCATTACAGAAGCCAGGTGTATTATTTTCCAGGGGCTGCAATCGCAGCAACTGGGTGGCTTAAAACAACGAGAGTGTATTCTCTCATAGTTCAGGAGGCCAGAAGTCTGAAATCAAGGTGTTGGCAGAAATCGGTTCCTTCTTAGGGGTTCAGAGAGAGAATGTTCATGCCTGTTTCTTAGCCTTTGGTATTGCCAGCAATCCTTGGTGTTCCTTGGCTTGTAGATGCATCACTCCTATCTCTACCTCTGTTGTCACATGGCGTTCTCCCCTATATGGCTCTGTCTCTGTGTCTCTTCTTCTCTTCTTATAAGGACACCAGTCGTATTGGATTAAGGGTCCCCTCTACTCTGGTATGACCTCATCTTAACTAATTACATATGCAAAGAACCTATTTTCAAATGAAGTCACATTTCAAGGTTTGGGGTATACGTAAATTTTAGAGGGACACTCTCCAACCCAGTACACCAGGGGAAAAGATAAATTCCAAAAGGGGGCAGTGTTAGCAGCACGTGATGCTGCCGAGCGGTCCAGAGAATGGTTTCAAACTTGTCCTGGTTTATTGGAAAGCGGAGATCTGCAGATAAAATGATAGTGGGTTATCCTTAAATCTGAATGTGCAGATTCCCTTCTTGTTTTCAGTCATCCTGAAATTTTATTGATGACTTGTACCAGAGAGTCTGTCTTCACCTTTGAGAGATGGCTCAGTAGGTGTGCCTCGCGTGGCACTGGGGTCCTGGCTCTGGAGCGATGTGAGAGTACAGATGCCATCTTTGGAATTTCTCTTTTTGATCTCTGCAACCACTTGATTCCCTTGGAGAACTTTCCTTAAGTAATATCCAAACCCTCTCCTATTTACAGTGCACAGGGCTAATGGGATCACTAGCTGAGGTGAAATTGTTGCAGATGGTAATGTGAAGACTAATTTATTTTCAGAGGCTTTTAGGAATTCATGTGCTTTTAATGATAGCTTACTATAACCACTAATCCCTCATTTTCATTCTTTAAAGGGAGAGGATATTGCCCATTATTAACAGTAGAGGAAGATAGAGTAGGCAGCTAATTGACCCAGTGAATCTGACACGATTGTGGCGGGGTTATGAAAGCTGAAGAATTTTACTGTGCTCCTAGGATTCTGTCTTATTTTTTATATCAACTTTTTTGACCCCCTTGCAAGCCACTTTCACCTGCTCGTCTTTCTTCCTCAGTCAAGCATCCATCGGCAGGCCCCACAGTGAGGTTGGTTTTCTATGACCCTTTTATTCATCAAAAAGCTGAGACAGGCTTGTGCTCCCACCATTACGATAGCAACTTTTTCTTGGAGAGGGCAAAAATGGGTGGGATTACTTCCTGTCCTTTACTCTGCCTTGGGGCCCTATTATCTGCTTCTTCTTAAGCCAGGGGATGACAGGGAAAAGGGGGGTGGGTAGGGATGGAAAGATGTATTTTCTTTTAATCTTGACATGAAGGGAGAAAAAAAGTCTTCCATAGCCATAAATCATTAATTTCAGGAGGGAAAATGTTGGTTCCTTCCCTGGGCCTTTAAGCCAGCTGGACTTGGTGATATCATATGTCTATAATTTACAAAGGCCAGAGGCCCTGAGACAGTGCTCTCATTTGCTGCAAGTTCCTCTTTTGACCACCATCTCTACTGATGTTGGACTCTTGGTCCTGCTACCCAGCTTTATGTTCTGCCTCTGATGAGTTGCAGGTTTATTGTTAGTCTTTCCAGGTCTTAAAGCTTGGATTTCTCTGAGGGGTTTTCACAAGGGTTGCACTTCCAGCTCTTAGAGACCCCAATTCATCCACGGCTCCGCTCTGCCTCATGTTCCACCCATCCCAGCCAGGAAAGCCCTAGAGCTTTGGCACCCAGGACAACAGTCTGGTTCTGAGATCCAGAAGGAGGTTTTCATTGTTTCGAAAGTACCGCATGATCATTCTTAATGGGAAAAGTGTGGGTTTTAAAGTCAGGCTTATTCAGGGATTGAATGTCAGGCTCTGACCGCTTCTAGTTTCACTTTTTGAAAAAAAAAATTTCATTCAAAAGTACATTCTGAAAACAACACAACAATGTTTATATCTAAAATATATGTATAAAAACATGGACTGGACTATACATACACACTGTGTGATTGTTATTGCTCCGAGGTGAATCTGGGAACCAGATAGTACTAGAGAGGAAATGAAGGGGACTTCAGGTTTATCAGTAATGGCTTAGGTTTTTTACATTTAAAAAAATCTGAAGGTATGATGACAGAAAATTAACATTTAAAAAATTCTGATGGTGGGTTTAATATATAGGGAGAATAATATTCTCCCTCTTTCTCTGCATTAAGCATCTTTTCATAAGTTTATTTGCCATTTTTATTTCTTCTGTGAATTGTCTATTCGTAATAGCCTCCTATTTTTTCCACTGGATTATTTATCTTTTCCATATTTCCTTGAAGTGATTTGTGTATTCTCATATCAATTCTTGGTTAGTTATGTGCATCGTGAGTATATTCTACCTGTCTGTGGTTTATCATTTCCTTTTACTTTGGGCATCTTTTGATGGACAGTAAGTGACAGAAGCGATAAACAGAAGTTGATTTATCAAAATTTTCCTTTATGCCTTGATGTTTTGGTATATTGCCTATAAAGTACATCTTTACCTTGAGTTCATAAAGTTAGCTATTTTCATATACCTTCTTCTGATAGTTTTATTTTTCCTTGTAGGTATCTGATCAATCTGAAATTAATTTTTTGGCATGCGTAATTTAAAAATTTAATTTAATTTTTTTCTATATGGAAGTCCAATTGTTTGAAACTACTTAATGGTTGGTTACAGGAACGCTATGGATTTTTGTATCCAGAAAAATTACCACATTCTCATACATTTTAATAATCATAGTTTTATTCTATTCTCTGTGTAAACAAATCCATAGTATTGCAAATAATGACAATTTTGTGTATTCCTGTCTAAGTCTTATAGACCATATTTCCTTTTCTTGCCTTGTTGTAGTGTCAAAGTCTCTAGTACAAGGCTGAATAGTAGTGAAAATGGTTGGTGTCCTTATCTCATTATTTACATTAATGAGAATGCTTTTAAACTTTTACTATTAAGTAGGAAGTTTGCTGTAGGCTTTTGTTAGATATTCCCTTATCAGGTTAAGAAAATTCCCTTTTATTTCTAGTTGGCTAAAAATCCATTTTTAAAATTATAAATGAAAGGGATAGAGTTGTTTATTTCTCTCTTATGTAATATTTACCATGTGAATGGCTCAAACAGGTGGTTGAATGATGCTCCTCGGGGTCGTTTAAGGACCAGGCAAGTGCTCTGCCTTTCATTAGGCCACTGTTCTCATTGGGAGAAAAGGGAAGAAAGACTTGAAGGGGGAGGCCCAAGATCTTAATTTAAAACCCAGGCCCCAAAGTTACATATGTAGATACCACTCCCTTTGCACTGGGGGAGAAATTGGTCACAGGGCTACACATAACTGTAAGGAAAGCCAGAAATTGTAGTGGGCAAGAGTCTTTGCCAAAAAGATTAATCTTATGCATTTTTTAAAAATCTCTATTTTAATTATCTTAAATTAACATTGTTGTTTATTTGTGTTATTTTTTTCTCAATCAGTTGCTGGAGTTTTTTTCCCCTTTTATTAGTTTTTTTCTTAAAAAACTCAAAATGACATTAGTGGAAAAACTGGCAAAATCCAAAGGAAGTCTGGAGTTTAGTTAATAGTAATGCACAAATGTTGTGCCTACTACCAAGAGTAATACAGAGTATATGAAGACATAATAAAAGTAGTCAACATTTGTAAGCACTTACTATGTGCCAGGCATCTTTCTAGCTATTTTAATCCTCAAAATAGCACCATGAGGTAGTTTCTACTAGTATCCATTCTGTTTTATAGGTGAGGAAACTGAGATGTAGAAGTTAAGAAATTTGTTCAAGATCACGTGGTAGGAAGGGTTGAGTCATAATTTCAACCCAGGCATTTGGACTCTCACACTAGCACTTGGAACTATTGTGCTCCAAATGACCCAGCACTGTAGTTATGAAAAGACTTTATCCAGTTTCCAAGGTGAATGTATCAGTCAGAGTTCCAGCAGGAAATGGATGACATACTCAAAACTGGCTAACTGAGGAGTGTTTAATAAAGGACATATTACAGAGTTTGGGGAAACCAACAAGGAAAGGTGTAATCTTCAAGGGCTGGTAACAGTGGGGAGCTAATATGACCCTATGACGTGACTAATCTGTAATTCTCACCTTTCCAGAATGGACTTTTCCCTCTCTTCCACTATTATTTCTATGTATCTTACTTTACACCAATCATACAGCTATATTCAATTTTTTTAAAATATTGCTTAGCCACACCTAAAAGGGTAAAAGGAGGGAAATGGTTATTAGGATGTAGAGAGACTAGATACAGCCAAATGTGAGGGCTGCCAGGTAAAATCTGTGGCATTTGGTTGAGGAATACAGCCAACATTCCCTGACTACACAATGAGGGAGCCAGAAGAAATACTTCCCTCTCATCTTCCTCCAATCCACCCATCTCCTGCTGTTCTCTCCTGTTGGTTAAACCCAAATGGAACACAGAGAGCCAAGAACCCAGTTGACACAGTCTATAAAGCTTTGCCTCCCAGGATCCAGAGCAGGATGGGGAATATCTTGGAAGAGGAATAGGAAATATCCAGCAAAGTGAATTTCTCTGTTAAGGATATCTTTTAGCTCCTGGAATAGTTTTGTACAAAACTGAAATCTCCAGTAAAATTAGCATATTTAACAAGGTGTTTAAAAAATCCCTTTGTTTTCTTTATTTTCATCACTTTGGGAAAGGAGCTAGGCTTTGGTAAATGCCCCTGCATATTGTCTGCTTAGTTAAATCTCTGTGACAAAAATATTTATATGTCTTTGAGTATGTATATGTAACTGAGTGGGTAGAAGCCATATTTTGTTCCCAAAGAGTCATCAACTTAGGAATAGTGGTTCACTTTTAGGCTATTGTGTACAGTCATTACAATACATGAAGGAATGCTCAAGGTTAGAGGAATTGAAAGTCATTCATGTCTTTAGTGCTAGAAATCAGGTTGATCAAATCACAGAATTTTCAACAGGTATTTAGAAATTGGATGAACCTTTTGGATTCTCTGGTTTAACTTCCCACTCATTGAAGGAAGGCTCTCTATAAGAAATCCTATAAGATAATTTTTAAATCTATAAGTCTATAAATCAAGGGAACAGAACTTCCTGGGACCCTATGACATGACTGATCTATAATTCTCACCTTTTCCAGAATGGACTTTGCCCTCTCTTCCACTATTATTTCTATGTATCTTACTTTACACCTATCATACAGCTATATTCAATTTTTTAAAAATATTGCTTCAACTCATCTAATTTCTTAAATAAACAGGAGCAAGAATATGGTGATGCAGAATGAACAGTGAATTAAAACTCTATTCACCTGTGTAAGTATTTCCTGGGGAGAGAGGAAAAAAAGTTTAGATGCTATGTTTAGTTCAAGCTAGCATATTCACTTGGATGGGCCTATGTACTTTAGTATGTATCAAGCATTGTGTTTTACATGTTTCATTTAATCTATACAATAAAGTAGGTACATCGTTTTACAGGTATGGAAATCAATTCATTTCCCATGAATAGATAGATAGAACCAAATTACTTTCCTAGTTCTGTTGCATCTCAACCAGTGTTTCTTAAGAGGGTAGAAGGAAAGAGAGGGAAAAATGTCTCCGGAGGCGATGCTTGGAAACATGTGTGGGGCTTTATTTATTTTTTTGATTGTCACATGGTTGGGGAAGGCTATTGGTGGCCAAGGATGCCAACACCATAGTGCCCAATTAAGAACACTGACCTATGACACCCTAAAATAAGGTAGAACACTGAAAATGTTTATGTTTTAGAAGTGACAATTTGAATATTCACACATTTTTTATTTTATGGATTTTAATCATGTATATATGTCTTTTGCTTTAAAAAAAAGTGGTGGGGTAAGAAGTAAGATTTTTATAAAGAAATCTTATGGATCTGGATGAAGAAAGTGGAAGCCAAAAGAAATTACATCATGGTTAAAGTTGGTATGAAGTATATTGTCTGGATCGCCAGTATTTATTAGTGTTTCAGGCAATAATTTTTAAGCAGCTGAACTGGTGCTTGAAAGATGTTTCTGGGAAGCCGTATTGTTAAGCTCATCTCCTCTCTGATAGTGGGTGAGTTATAGCCCAGCCATTGGCTCATATGCCTTCTTGTTTATGTCAGATAATGTAAATTGGCTGGGGGGGGGCGGAGCAAACATTTTGAACTTACTAACAGTCTCCCTTTTGCTGTGATTTGAGAGGTACAGACAAGGAGAAGCATCTTCTTGCATGATTCAGTCTCTCTATTAATCTTCCCTTTTCCAGGCCCTGGAATGCTTACAAAACATTTCCCTGGAGGACACTGTAGGAGGAAGTGAGGTAGGTATCAGGGTGTAAATGAAGTGAGGATGGGGATGTGGGCTCCAGGAAGGCTGACTCCAGAGCTGTGCTCTTAATCACTACAGCGTAGACCAAGTTAAATCCTAACTCTACCCCTTATTAGCTATGTGACCTTGAGCAGGTTACTTAACCTCGTATGTAAAATGGGGGGAATAAGATCACTCATGGAGTTGAGAAAAATTAAATGAAACAATAGGAGTAAAAGTACCTGATCTATAGTAAACATCCAATTAATGCAAACTATTATTATTATTCATCATTTGGCTCTTTCCTGTCTCCCCAGCTTCTACTTTCTCTTGGCAATTCCACACTGTATACTCTAGTTATATCAGATGAACTAGTTGACATTTCCAAACCACCTTTTTACTGGGGCTCATGCCATACCTCTTTTATGAAATAGTGTTCTTCTACTTTATGGGGCATAATTCTATTGTCTTTCCAGGTCTAGCTAAGATGTCTACGTACTTCACTTATCAGAACAAATTCCACCTTCTCTTGGCTTCTGTGGCAGACAGCCAGCCAATATTCTGTCCCCAACTCCTCTTTGCTAACATAACCCAGATTTTGCTTAAAGCAGCAATATGCCAAGCCACAGGAAAGATCATGATTTCTCTAAGCCAATCACAACGATACTGTTTCCCACTTTCCCAAACTTCACTATAGCTGGGAGCAGTCATGTGACTCATTTCTGACCAATAGGCTATGAGGGCAAGTCAGCTGAATGAAATTCTGAGGAAACCTTTGCTTTCCTGCTACAGGGACTTGTGTGGCTACTGCTTTTCTTACCTCTTTTTCCTCTTTTCTTCATTGAAGATGTTAGGTCTGTAGCAGTAGCAGCAGCCATGTGTGAAATGGGCTGCAAACATGAGGGAAAATTCAAGAGAACTGACAAGAAGTTGGCTCTAATATGACTGAGTTGCTGAACCAATGCTTGAAGCCACCTAACCTCACACAGGTACTTCTTATTATGTGAGAGAATAAGGCTTTCCTTTTTAAACCATTGAAAGTCAAATTTTCTATTATTTGCAGCTAAATGCACTTCTATTTAAAGAGAAGTAAAATTACTTAAAAGTCAAAGGCTCTGATATTTTTCTTTTAACAAATATTATATTCACTCATTGCAGAAAATTTGGAAAATACAGGAGAACTTGTGGTAGATTTTTAAAATATTTTTAAATATTTGGGGCCTCTCCTTATGGGAGGAATGCAGTTCCTCATCACGAACATAGGGCATGGCCATGTGGCTTGCTTAGACCAATGAAAGGTGAGGGAAATGGCATGCATCACTTTCAAGAGAAAACCATTTGTTTTGACCTCTGGCTTGAGACTGGCATGTTCCAGGTAGAGGCTTATCCTTTAGTCATGGATAAGAAAGAAGAGAACGTGGACCAGTGCTGTGTCTAACCCCATGGTGGACGTGAAGATGAACTACAAATGAAATTTGGGGATCGTTTCTTCTTAAAACATCAGTGAACCTAAGCTGACTGATTTAGAACCAGGAGAAGAAGAAGAGGGAGAGGGAGAGGGAAAGGGAATTAGTAATTATTGTTTTCTTCATCAAAATTATCAGTAGTAATTTTCAGTGCATGTTTTTAATATTTGAGATGTCATATTTTCACAAAAACTTTCATTGTATAATTATTTCCCCTGCTACTAAAAACCTTTAGATTTTTCTTAATAATTATTTAATGTTCCATTGTTCAAAAACACTTCTTATAAACCACAAAAAGGGCACTTGTATCATTATTATTTGGGTGAACACCTTGAGCTCCCCCTTAGAATTCCTTATGTATTTATGCAGCCAAGTACCTAGCACAGTACCTGGTATATAAGCTCTCAAAACTTTTTGTTCAAGAGAAGTGAAAAGAAGAACGGAAATGATAAAGTACTGTGGCAGAGATACAATAGGAGGCCTGGGAAGAGTGTCAACAACCTAAACCACATTTTGTCCGATTCTCTATTTCTTTTTGAAGTTTACTGTTTATAGCTTCTCTGTCTATATCCCTATATCCCATTTCTCACCACCATATTGATTTTTTTAGAATTAAAAAAAATTTTTTATTGGAGTATAGTTGATTTACAATGTTGTTAGTTTCAGGTGTACAGCAAACTTTTATATATGTAAAGTTATACATATACCTATATACATAGGAGGACTTCAGAGAACTATGTGCTTTCTGTCACATCATTAATTACATAATTCATCCATATTTTTACTCCATACACGTTTTTTACTGAGTAAATGCCTATTATGTGCCAGGTCGTATTCTAGGCCCAGCAGACGGAGTAGTGTATAGGACAGACAGGTCTCTGCTTTATGGAACTTTATATTTGGCTAGCGACAGAGGGGAGGTAGGGAACGAGGAAGTTAACAAGTAAGTACCAGATGATTTTATATAGAGATGTGCTGTGAAGGAGGTAACACAGGGTCGCGTGAAGAGCATATGGGGAAGTGGAGAATGGAGGAGATGGCTTTAGTGTGGGAGTTGAGGAAAAGTCTCTCTCAGGAGGTGACCTTTGAACTGATGGTCCGATGGCAAGGAGTATTCAGCTATGTGAGGATGCGAGGCCTAAGTGTGACAAGCAGAGGGAACGGCAGGTGCAATGGCCCTAAAGAGAGAATGAACTTGACATTCTTGAGGAAAAATAAAAAGGACAATGTGATGAATGAGCAGGAGAGGAGAAGATGAAGTGAGGAGGTCGGCAGACGGTATGTGGTTTTAAAGACCATGGTCAGGACTTCGGATTTATTCGAATAGGGATGGAGAAGCCAGTGGAGAGCTTCACGCAGGGGAGCAAAATTAGAAGAAAGTCTGTTTACAGCCTAAAATGTTCACTTGGCGGCTGTGTGGAACACGGGTTGTAGGAGGGTACGAATGGAAGCAAAGAGACTAGTTGAAGCTTTGCGGTTCTCCAGGCAGCAGACGATGGTGGCTTACACTACGGTGAGGTTGGTGAAGATGGAGAAGAGTGAGTGGACCGGCCACAGGTTTTGGAAGTAGAGGCAGCAGAACTTGCTGGTATGTTGTACAAGTCTTGAGTCTCCTTTGTGTTTTGTGCCCTGTTACCGGGTGTGGGCACGGGGGTCAAAGGGTTTCACTTGGAATCCCGGTTCTACCTCTGACTAGCTGTGTGACTTGGCACAAGCTATTACACTTCTGTTAACTTCCACTTCTGCATCTGCCAGGTACCTCATAGGGTTGATTAAATGAGCTAATGCCTGTGTTTAGCACAATACTCGGCTCATAAGCAATGTTTGAATAAATTTTAGCTGTTATTATCCTTAGGACCATGCAATCTAGAGCATTTTGTTCAAAGACAAGTGTGCTTAAACCACTTGGCTTGAAGTGGGTAGTGAAAAGAAGATGTGGGGCGAGTAATGCAGGAAGTTTATCTCAGGAGATTTCTGTCTCCCCGAGGGATAGCTTCTGATTTGGCTCTAGACTAAATGGCTGGAGATGTAGTCCAGTGATAATTCAGTGCAGGATATAAAAGGACTGTTCAGGAAGAAGCATAATACTTTTTTTCATCTTTGGTAATTCCCCCTAAGATGCCCCCTTTTATTCTAGCACATTATTCATCTGTAATATAAAGGAGATAATGTGGAAATTAAAGTGCTAATTTCAGCTGTTATGGGAATCAGGCCACAGTGTGGGGATTAAGAGACAAAAGAACAGGAAAAAAAAAATCTTCCCAGCTACGTTGCTTTAAGCCTGTGGATTTTTATGAACAATTTGCCTAACATTGAGAAAATGCCCCTTTTGTTGGCAAATTTCTGAACACCTAGAGTTTAGTGGCACTCACAGTAATTCATGGCTCCATACATGGGTTACAAATGTTTACCTGATAGACTGTGAGAAATGCTGAAGGCAAGGTGAGCATTCTACAGTCTGCCTCATTGTTAGATTTTTGTTCACTAATAGTAAAAGCTGCCATTTACTGAGTGTTAACCACACACCAGGTACTGTTGCTAACATACCCTATGCTGTTTAATTCTTACTATACCCCTATAACACAGGTATTGTTATCTCCATTTCAGAGAGGATAAAATCGAGGCTCAAAGAGGTGAAGTAATTGGCTCAGAGTTACACAGAGTAAGTGGTAAAGCTGGGGTTTGAACCCAGATTCATCTCTAAATCTTGGCTTTTTAAAAAAATTGGAGTATAGTTGATTGACAATGTTTCAGGTATACAGCAAAGTGATTAAGGTTTTTATATATATATATATATGCGTGCGTGTATATGTATATATATTCTTTTTCAGACTGTTTTCCATTATAGGTGATTACAGAATATTGAATATAGTTCCCTGTGCTATACAGTAGTATATAGTAGTGTGTATATGTTAATCCCAAATTCCTAATTTATCCCTCCCCACCTTTCCCCTTTGGTAACCATAAGTTTGTTTTCTATGTCTGTGAGTCTATTTCTGTTTTGTAAATAAGTTTATTTGTATCATTTTTTAAGATTCCACATATAAGTGATATCATATAGTATTTGTCTTTCTCTGTCTGACTTACTTCACTTAGTATGATCATCTCTAGGTCCATCCATGTTGCTTTAAATGGCATTATTTCATTCTTTTTTATGGCTGAGTAATGGTCTACTGTGTATATCTATATCTATATCTATATATAGAGAGGTATATAGATATATATATATCACATCTTCTTTATCCATTCATCTGTCAGTGAACATTTAGATTGTTTCCATGTCTTGGCTATTGTAAATAGTGCTGCTATGAACATTGGGGTGCATGTATCTTTTCAAATTAGAGTTTTGTCCAGATATATGCCCAGGAGTGGGATTGCTGGATCATATGGTAACTCTATTTTTAGTTTTCTAAGGAATAAATCTTGTGCTTTTAACCACTATATTTATAATACCTACATATGCCAAATGTTTTATGAGACTTTGTGTAAATTATACATGTGCCTTATGTGAAATATAAACCCATGAAGATAAAAAAATATACTTTCTATAGGAGTAAAGGCAAAGAAATTTGCATATCATAATTCAGGTGGACTAGGATACCTTGTTTGTAACTCACCTTTAGAATCACAATCTTATATTGTTCATCACTTGCTGTATGCTTGAATGCTTAAAACTGTCTTTATTTTTTTTTTCTAAGTTAAAAATTACCTGTCCTGCAGTTTAAAGGCAAGTGAACAGAAGAAATAAAGCCTGAAATATTAGATTCAGATATGGCTTTGTTTTGTCTTCAAATTACTCTTCTAATCACTTCTGGCCATGAACATTGTCAATTTGACATTTTGTTTATTTCAGAGAGAAATCATATAGACCAAAGTCATAATGTCAGAAGAGTCAATGGAAATCCTCCCTACTCTGTCTCACCCAAAGAAATGTGCAATGGCTCTGCCTTCTCCTTCAGTTCGCAAGTGGAAAATGTCCTACAGCTGCACTCTCCAAAATGGTAACACTAGCTACCTGTTAGCTATTGAACACTTGAAGTATAGCTAGTCCGAACTGAGGTGTACTTGGCAGTGTGAAATGCACACTAGATTTTGAAGACTTAGTATCACAGAAAAAGAATGGAAAATATCTCAACAATCATTTTTTATTGATTACATGTTGAAACAATAATACTTTGAAAACAGTGGGTTAAATAAAATAGATTATGAAAATTAATTTCACTTGTTTCTTTTTTCACTTTTTCATGTGGCTACTGAAAAATTTTAAATTGCACATGTGGCTCACCTTATTTTTTGCTTGATAGAGCTGTTCTGGAATCCTATATTTAACGTATTTGTTTTCAGACCCATTTTTGAGGTTAATGGGGGAAGAATTCATGCCCTCAGATATACCAAGAGTGACTGTATAATGGTCCACTTCTGATATAGTGTAAAATCAATACCAGACCCTTGTCTAATTGCCAAGGGTAATAAACTCATGCTTTAGTAACACAAAGCCAAATCTCTTCTTGGGCACTCATCTGAATTATGTAAGGCATCCAGGTCTTGCAGTCATGCAGGCCTGATTTCAAGTATTGAATAGCCTTATGACCTTGAGTATTAGCCACCTCTGTGTATCATTTCACATCTTCCCAGCCCCACCTCTTGTTTAGCCACTGCTGTCCTGGCCACTTTGCACAGGCTTCAGCCAGCTTTGCATAGGTGAAACAGGACAGTGCGTTGCCGCACTCCACCCATATCTCTAGCTTCTTACCCTAGGGCTTAGCTGTGGGGCACCCATGGGAATACTCTTGGCTTTGTATATGCAAAACTAGAAGGGCACAGGAGCTAGCACCTGTGGGACCACCCTGACCTGTCAGGGTAGAAAATGATAAATTCTTCTTCCTTTCCAAACCCAGGTGCACAGTTCTATGACACACTCACAGACCTCCTTGGAAGGGCCCTGCTGAGTCAAGCTCTGTCCCCTTTGGAGGTGGCTGACTTCATAATGCATCCTTGTATTGGCTTTTCCTTCTTCCCTGTCCCATTCCTGGTGTCCCTCAGCCTGGTTCCCTGGCTCACTTCCCAAATAAACTACCCGCACATAAGCCTTTGTATCAGGCTCCGCTTTAGGGGGGACCTAAGCTAAGGCACCTTGCATAAGTGAGGTGCCTTTATGGATCTCAATTTTCTCATAAGTAAATTGGGGATAATAATATCTATTTTAACTATTGTTGTGGGAATTAGAGTGAATGTATAAAACTCCTAGCAGATAATCATAGCCATGATTATCTTCTCCCCTGACATTTCTTAAGGCAAAATTCCATGTGGATGGCAAAATACGGTCCTTTAAAGAAGTTCTTTCACGTGAGCTCTGGGAAAGGCAGTGGTTTTGAAAAAAATTTTTTTTCTGAGAGGGAAGGTCTCAACTTTACCATTCTAAGATAACCCAAGGGGACTAGAAATAGAAATATATGTTGAAGGGGAAAATCTCTTCTTTGGTAAAGTAATCCATTTTGAAATGAAACGGGGAAGGAGATAATGACACCATGGGACACAGGGTTCTGCTCTGGGGTCTGTCACCCCAGATCTTTGTCTCTAAAGTTTGAATGTGAGAAGAAGTACAAGCACAGGTGAGAACACACACACACAATGGTTTTACAAAAGAAAGCAAAAATGCTCATTCTAATTTAAAAAGTGTTGAAAGTTTAATGTGCATTAAATATCAGACAATAAACTCAAATGTGAAATATGCCTTTTATGCCCCTACAAATGTACCTAATTTATATGTAGAGCCCCCAATCTATTGATAGTGGAAAATTGGTCTTAGTCAATTCTAGGGAAACTCAGTTAATTTGAGGTTTCCCATTTCTTTTCTCCCTGAGGTTGCATTCAAGTTTACAGGGGGAAGGTAGGGGCATCAAGGCACTATGTATCATAAAGTCATTGGAGTCAGGAGAAAAAAGGCATCTGTTTCTTGGCCGCCATCTTTCTGTGCTGGAAGCCACTGAAATGAACATGGTATCTGGTTTTTCATTCCTAGTCCCTGGTCCGTTGTATAAATATCCTGCTATATTCTCCTCAGTTTGACAGTACAACCTCTCTGGGCACCTCCAGTCTCTCTGGAGGACCTCCAGTACCTACCCCATGCCATGTCCATGCTATTCTCAAGTGTATGAGGAAGAAACACTTTGCTGTTCCCTGTGATACCTTAGACACTCCACAACAGTGGCGTTGTGTCAGTCATCACAAACAGCACAGCTGTGGTTGGCAGAATAATGGCTTCCTGAAGACGTCCCTGTCTGAATCCCCAGAATCTGTATTTATGTTGTTTCATATCAAAAGGGAATTAAGGTTGCAGGAGGAATAAGGTTGTCAATCAGTTGAACTTAAAATAGGGAGATTATCCTGGATTATTCAGAGGCTTAGTGTAATCATAAAAGTCCTTAAATATGGAAGAGGGAGGTAGAATAGTCGGCATTAGTGATTCAGTGTGAGAAAGACTTGACTGGCCATTGCTGGCTTTGAAAATGGAGGAAAGGGACCACAAGTAAAGGAAGGCAGGCAGCCTCCGGAAGCTGGAAGAGACTTGAGAGCCTTCAGAAAGAAATGCAGTCCTGCAAACACCTTGATTTTAGCCTATTGAGACCCTCTTTGAAACTCTGAGCTCTGTAACTGTAAAAGAAGAAATTTGTGTTGATTTAAGTCACTAAGTTTGTGGTAATTCATTAAGGCAGCAATATGAAACTAATATACTCAGCCATTTCTATTTTACTGTCCCTGCCAATATTGACTGGAGGGCTTTTCTACCCATTTGCTCCTTTGCTTAACCCTACACAGAAAAAGGGTGCAAAAGTCCCTTCTGCCCTCAGATCACAAAACTTAGGAGAGTCTGTTATTTTGTCCCCTTGATGGCATCATGTTGGGACCCTGCCAAAACTTACACTTTGTACTTTCCCTCTTATGCGCTTTTCTTTCCCCAGCCCTTTATCAACTCTGGACTGGAGGAAAAATCCAACTTTGACCGATTATGTATTCTTCCAAATCTACCAGCTATGCCAAGACTTCTGCAAAAACCTGACTCATTAGCTGTATTTTCCCTTCCCTAATGCAGGAAGTCTAGAATACCTTAGCAGCTGCTTGGATAGAAAAAGTATCCAGAAATTAAAAACAAAACGATAGTTCATAGATAAAACATTATCTTATTGCAATATCAGCCAGTTATTCCTTAAATGAAATTTGGTTGAATTCAAAAGTTTTCATTGTCAGTGTAGTTTGTCTGAATGTGTGTGCATGTGTATCCCTATACAACATACAGAGATGAACATGCACACACTCATAGACAATGAAGGAAAGAGAGAAGAAGGACAGATAAGAGGAAGGCAGCAGAAAGATGATAAGAGGCAGGAGGAAATAAGAGAAATGAAAACTAAACAGGACAGAGAGAGGGAAGCAAGGCAGCTATCAATGATCTGCTGAGAAGCTGGCCATAGATGTTGTGTCAGAAGAAGGAGGAAATCAGAACCAGATAACTCCCTACTGAGGATGGAGAGACTTCTCCTGGGCCTCCTCTAGGGAGCAGTGACTCCTTCTTCCTGCCAAATCTCATGAATGCCTTGGTTTTCATCTTTTCACCCAGATTTTCTACCTCTCTTCAGTACTTTCTTTACCATGAGCTTCTTGTGTTTATTTTCATCACTAACATTTTCTGGGTGTTCCACTGGAATTTCATAACATTTGTCAACATTCCAGCAAACACTTTTTGAGCATCTTTTATGTGCCAGTGTAGTAGAGATGAGACAAGCTAATTTACTGAGTCAAGTGAACAAAGATAATTTTTTTCCTTAGTGAATAAATATAAAGGTCAGAAATAATAGAAATGATCAGAATGGATATAGAGCCACTTATCTCAGTATTCTTCCCATATTCAAAGAATTTATAGCACTTCAATAAAGAAAATTATGAGTTACTTATGCAATGAGATAGAAGGGAAATATTTGCATAACATTTTATACTTAATATATGAAAAGTTCTCTGTTGCCAAACTGATGATGTATTATTATCAGTATTATCATCCTTCCAACATTGCAACTAAGGAAACTGAGTCTCAGAGAAGTAAGTCTTCTGAAGCGGATGCTCGAACCCAGATCTTTTAACTCCAAATGCCATAATTATTTTATCATACCATCTTACTGTACCACATACCAGATTACTAAATAAAAGTGAATTTTATTATGTATTGTATTTTGTATTTTATTTTACAAACTGTTAAAGCCATGCAGTCCATTCAATAGCCATTATGTGTTTGATAGCAGTTTTATAGAGACTAGAGCTTTAGAATTTGTTGTATTCCAGAAGAGCTCACCTTTTCACATTTAATTGATTAAAAATGCTCTTTCATTGGATGGAAGGACATTTTCAAAGTCTCCCAAATGCAGAGTCTTCTAGTGTGCAGAAGTGTGAATCATCCTATGTCAGAGAATAAATTCCAAACCTATCATCAAAGGAAGTGTAAAATCCACTGGTAAGACTGGGCCTATGAGCAACCATTCATAAAATCAAGAGTTTCTTAATTTCATCCTCCATTGATTATATTGAAGAAATAAAAATTTTAGGAGAAAAAAAATTGACCTACAACTTTTGCAGAAGGTTGACCTGCAGTTTCATAACATAAAAAAAATAAAGTTAAGATAAAGAAGATGTGGTACATATATACAATGGAATATTACTCAGCCATAAAAAGGAATGAAATTGGGTCATTTACAGAGATGTGGATGGACCTAGAGACTGTCATACAAAGTGAAGTAAGTCAGAAAGAGAAAAACAAATATCGCATATTAATGCATATATGTGGAATCTAGAAAAATGGTATAGATGATCTTATTTGCAAAGCAGAAATAGAGACACATATATGGAGAACAGATGTATGGATACCAGGGGATAAGGAAGGGGTGGGCTGAATTGGGAGATTGGGATTGACATATATACACTACTATGTGTAAAATAGATAACTAATGAGAACCTACTAGATAGCACAGGGAACTCTACTCAGTGCTTTGTGGTGACCTAAATGGGAAGGAAATCCAAAAAAGAGGGGATATATGTATATATATAGCTGATTCACTTTGCTGTACAGCAGAAACTGGCACAACATTGTAAAGCAACTATGCTCCAATAAAAATTAATAAAAAGTAAAGTTAAAAAAATAATTTTATTTTAAGATGAGCTCCAAACTCTGGTCATGTGCTGACATCCCCTGACCTGCTGAGGCAAGGACAACTTGGAAGTTCTCCTCAAAACTGGATAGAATTATTTTTAAAATGAAAAAATACAAAAACCTGGTGAATGCCATCATTACAAGGTAGGCAAAAGAAAAGAAAACACAAAATATCTTAAGGAAGATCATCACAGCCTGAGAGGACAAGGTTGGATGAAAGAATAAGAGGTGAAAATCTGGTGATGGATATTTAGTTAGTTATAAGCTTAGAGACAGAAACAGAATAAAATGGTTGGATTTGATAGTGCTTGTGATTTCATCTGACTCTGAAATTCTATGATTCTTACCTAGAAAGAATTCAGACACAAGATTCTGATTTATGCAACCCACTTATCAATTTATTGATATTATTTGTATTTGGGGACAGTAAGTGGGGAAGCATAATACTCCTTTTTGAAACCAAGTAGGAAACAAGATAGATAACTTTGAGCTCTTTACATAAAACAAGAAGAATTCTGAAATTTAGTTTTTCTTCCTTTCTCCAGTGGATGATATGACTGTCTCTTTCCCAGTGGTAGTAAATAATCTAGGTAGGGACTCGGGGACTCCAGCCAGCGGCTCTGACTGCCCCTTTACTTTTTCTGTAGGAAAGGAATTAGTGACATAAGTCTAAGTGAGCATCTGGTGACAGACCAAGAACACACAGGCACAAAGAGGGGGCGAATCTTTCTGGATCCCCGTGGATTGAAGAGCTTGCCTCTGGAGCCCTTGGGAATCCAGAATAAGTGTGGAAGATTTTTATGAGGTAAACTGACAAGTAAGGTTTGATGAACTGAAAGAGAGGGAATCTTGTGTGCTATTAAAACCTTTCTTTAAAATAATAGTCGGTTTTGTTATATAACGTACTGTTGCTTTTGGTTTGATTCACAAACACCTCGAAGAGAGTCTTAGCCCATTTGGGCTACTATAACAAAAGCAAAAACTGGGTGGTCTTTAAAAAAATTTTTTTTATTGAAGTATTGTTGATTTAAAATGTTGTGTTAGTTTCTGGTGTACAGCAAAATGATTCAGTTATACATACATATATATCTTCTTTTTCATATTTGTTTCCATTATGGTTTATTATAGGATATTGAATATAATTCCCTGTGCTATACAGTAGGATCTTGTTGTTTATCTATTTTATATATGGTATTTTGTATCTGCTAATCCCAAACGCCTAATTTATCCCTCCCCCATCCCCTTTCTCCTTTGGTAACCATTAGTTTGTTTTCTATGTCTGTGAGTTTGTTTCTGTTTCATAAATAAGTTCATTTGTGTCATAGTTTAGATTCCTCATATAAGTGATATCATATGGTACTTGTCTTTCTCTTTATGATTTACTTCACTTAGTATGATAATTTCTAGGTCCATCCATGTTGCTGCAAATGGCATTATTTCATTCTTTTTTATGGCTGAGTAGTATTCCATAGTGTGTGTATATATATATATATATATATATATATATATATATACACAAAACATCTTCTTTATCAGTTTGTCTGTTGATGGACATTCAAGTTGATTCCATACCTTGGCTACTGTAAATAGTGCTTCTGTGAACATTGGGGTGCATGTATCTTTTTGAATTATAGTTTCATATTTTATATATATATATATATATATATATATATATATATATATATATATATGCCCAGGAGTGGGATTGCTGGATCATATGGAAACTCTAATTTTAGTTTTTTAAGGAGCCCCCATACTGTTTTCTATAGTGGCTGAATCAATTTACATTCCCACCAACAGTGAAGGAGGGTTCCCTGTTCTCCATACCCTCTCTGGCATTTGTTTTTTGTAGACATTTTAATGATGGCCATTCGGATTAGTGTGAGGTGGTACCTCATTGTACTTTTGATTCGCATTTCTCTAATAATTAGCAATGTTGAGTATCTTTTCATATGCCTATTGGCCATCTGTATGTCTTCTTTGGGGAAATGTCTATTTAGGTCTTCTGCCCATTTTTCGATTGGGTTGTTTATCAGTCACAACATTTGCAAATATTTTCTCCCAGTCCATAGGCTGTGTTTTCGTTTTGCTTATGGTTTCCTTTGCTGTGCAAAAGCTTATAAGTTTGATTAGGCCTCATTTGTTTATTTTTGCTTTTATTTCTATTGCCTTGGGAGATTGACCTAAGAAAACATTGCAATGATTTGTATCAGAGAATGTTTTGCCTATTTTCTTTTCTAGGAGTTTCATGATGTCATGTCTTATATTTAAGTCTTTAAGCCACTTTGAGTTTATTTTTGCATATGGTGTGAGGATGTGTTCTAACTTCATTGATTTACATGCAGCTGTATAGCTTTCCTAACACCACTTGCTGAAGAGACTGTCTTTTCTCCACTGTATATTCTTGCCTCCTTTGCTGATGATTAATTGACTGTAGGTGTGTGGGTTTATTTCTGGGCTTTCTATTCTGTTCCATTGATCCATATGTCTATTTTTGTGCCAATACCATGCTGTTTTGATTACTGTAGCTTTGTAGTATTGTCTGAAGTTCGGGAGGGTTATGCTTCCAACTTTGTTCTTTTTCCTCAGGATTGCTTTGGCAATTCTGGGTCTTTTGTGGTTTCATATAAATTTTAGGATTATTTGTTCTAGTTCTGTGAAAAAAGTCATGGGTAATTTGATAGAGATCACATTAAGTCTGTAGATTGCTTTGGACAGTATGGGTCTTTTAACAATATGAATTCTTCCAATCCAAGAGCATGGGTTATCATTCCATTTCTTTGAATCATCTTCAATTTCCTTTATCAATGTTTTATCAATAGGTTTCAGCATATAAGCCTTTCACCTCCTTGGTGAGATTTATTCCTAAGTATTTTATTTTTCTGATGCAATTTGAAAAGGGATTGCTTTTTTTTACTTTCCCTTTCTATTTCATTGTTAGTGTAAAGAAATGCAACAGATTTCTGTATGTTATCTTGTATCCTGCTACCTTGCTGAATTATTTTATCAGTTCTAGTAGTTTCTGTGTGGAGTCTTTAGAGTTTTCTATATATAGCATGATGTCATCTGCATATAAAGACAATTTTACCTCTTCTCCTCCAATTCAGATGCTTTTTATTTCTTTTTGTTGTTTGACTCTTGTGGCTAGGATTTCCAATACTAGGTTGAATAGAAGTGGTGAGAGTGGGCATCCTTGTCTTGTTCCAGATTTTAGTGGGAAGGCTTTCAGATTTTCACTGTTGAATATTATGTTAGTTGTGTATCAACTTGGTGGCTTATAAACAAACAAAGTTTATTTCTCACAGTTCTGGAAGCTGGGAAGCCCAGTACCATGGTGCTGGCAGATTTGGTGAGTGCTGAGGGCCTGCTTTCTAGAAGACTGTAACCTCACATTGTAGAAGGAGCTAAACCTGGGGTTTCTTTTATAAGGGCACTAATATCATTCAGGACCACTCCATCCTCATCGCCTAAGCACCTCCCCAAAGCCCCACCTCTTAATACAAACACGTTGTGCTTAGGTTTCAGTATATGAATTTTGGGGGGATACATTCAGTTTATAGCAAAGAGTAAACTAATAACAGAGTGAGAGAAATTTCTGGAAAAAGTTTCCCAGTCCCCTCTCTGGCAGGGCTGCATTATGACTTTCGTGGACCTTAGGCATATCTGCCTTCATGGGCTCCTTCGTCCACCAAAAAAAAAAAAATCTCAACAATAATATTTTACGACTGTATTCGTATAAAGACAAATATAATCCAGGTTGGGTTGATTATTATATATTCATTGTTATTATATTCATTTCTTTCTTCTGATTTTAAAAGAAATTAAGATGAAAAGATTTCATGGATCCCTAAAAGTACTGGGGGTTCTAGACCCCAGTACTGGATGTCAGCCGTGCTGTTAGAAACACCTTCTTGTTTTCCCGACTATGTTCTAAGTCCTATCACAGGCCCCCCTCCTCCATGAAGCCCTCCTGCTCCTGTCTGTGGGAATTCTTTCAATAGTTATTGTCTAACTCATTTTGCAATTAGTGTATTCCACATTCTATTATCATTTATCTTTTATGTATGAGTCCTTTTATTCCAAATAGATTTTGGGCTGCTCAAGGGCAGTGACCATGTTTTATACCTCTTCCCCTCCTTGGCACTCACCATATTCAGTGATAATTACTATTTATCAAACACATGCTATATGCCTGGCATGGTTTTTTAATATATGTGGCATAATCCTCCCTTTACAGATATGGAAAATGAAGTGCAAGAAAAAAAAGTGACTTGCTCCAGGCTTCCCATCTAGACTCAGAATTGCAATCTAAATTTGTCTGGTTCCAAAACCAGCCATCTTTCTATTCAATGCCACTGCCTCCACATGTGAATAGTGGTGATGATCATGAGGAAGATGAACCAGGAGACTTTTTTTCTTTTTAAAGCAAAAGAAAATGAAATCAAAGTAAAACTTAGCAGGCATTTAAATTCTGTATATTAGAGCAAATTTAAAGCCAGTACTGCTCAGATCTCTTTCATAGCTAACTTGAAATCTTTATTTGAAGCATTATTGACAAGAAGAGGGAGCTAGTTATCATAGTGGCTATGTGTTGGGTAACTTACTCCTGGTGTAAAGGAATCCCTCACTTCACATGGTAAGATTTTACTGCCACATTCTCTTTTTACAATATACTTTTAATAAAGAGAGATCAGGAAAAAAGTACTATCTTCCCAAGGACAGTATGCTCAGGCACTACCTCTTCTTTCTATATGTCATAATCATGTCCCATATTTCAGCCAATATTGGGCAATGTCAGAGTTAGACCTAATAACACCTATTTAGTGATTCCAAATTCTGAGTAATATTAGTTATCCATTGACAAATCCAACACCAATATATTCATATCTGATATGCTTTCATGACATTTCGGAGAGTGGCCTGAGATTTTGTCATTTTCTCATGATGTCATATAGCAATTGTTGAGTAGTCAAGTTTCCTTTCTTAGGTATTTCCCCACCACAGCTTCAAGCGGGAATAGACTCGAATTGTGTGCTGCAGTTTGTCAATTTGAAATCTTCTCTGTCTAAAATGTGAGAAACCACAGAAATCCAGAAGAGAAAAACTGTTTTTGCATATGCAAAGTTTACTGTCCTGGAAAGACTATGAGCTCTGGATTTCAGCACATCTGGCCTTGGATCCTGCCTCTACCACTTAAATCTGGTGTGGCCTCAGAATAGTCACTTAATTCTGTTTGCATATCTCTAAAATAGATGATAAAATTATGTATCTTTACAGGTTAATTGTGAGGATAGGAGATTACCTATGGAAAATACTTAGCATAGTACCTAGTATGTAGTAGGTGCTTAATAAATGCTAGCTTATTTGTATTGGTATTATTGCTACCATCTCTGAATGATGCTGAAGGACCAATTAGGAAAATTAAGATAAAAACAGCTCTTGAATTTATTCACTAGGGCCCTGAGATGGGATAGGCTTTTTACATTGCTGAAATAGCCAGGTAAATATAAGTGTAAAATCACATTAAAATGTTTCATGCAGGGAAAAATAAGTGGTCCCCTAACTTGATTTTGCTCATTTATTTTTCCAGCAAGCATTAAACCATAATCAGACCCTTACAACTGGGAACATCTCATGGCAATTAGAGGTTCATGTGTAACAACTGAGGTCTTTGGGGAAAGAGATGCTATCAACACATCAGCCCATTCTCTTCTCTGCAATCTAAAGCTCCCTTTGTTACAACAAGCATTTTGTAATGCACTTTTACTATCCTGAAATGAAGCTCACAAAGTAAATCTATCTGTGCAAATAATTTTTTAAATGCCCTAATTATAACATGAAGGAAAAATAAAAAGAAAGTAATAAATAATAAAATAATATAAAATGCTTGGACTTAACGAAGTCATCAGACACTTGTGCTTATAAATAACATCACCTTGACTGTGATAACTACAGATATGGATTGATACAGGTTGCTGAATTGACAACTCAGATACCAAGAAGTGTTCTGCATCATTTTTTATTTTCTGAAATGGTGACTGACTCTTGATAAAGTTCCAAACGAAGTAAAGTATAATCTTTCCTTGATTTACATGATGATTGCATTCCTGTAAAATTCAATGTACATTAAAACTCCGCAAAACATATTTTGTATTATATGTAATGTGGGGTTAGGCTCTAAGCCAAGAGAGTTATAAATTTTTCATTGACATGAATGTCTGAAGGGACATTCCATACTTGTGTAGAACTTGGGACAATTTTTCATTATGTGGGACTGCCCTGCCCATTACAGAACATTTAGCATCCCTGGTTCTTTATCTTTTATAGGCCAGTAGTACCCACCAATCATTGGGACCTAGTACTAAAGTATCCCCATTGCTTTTTCAAAGTGTCCCCTAGGGGGCGGCCCTGCAGCCACTGAGAATACTGCTCTAGTCATACTGAGTACTTGCAGTTCTCTGAGCAGCCAGCCTTTGCTTATTCTCTTCTTTCTGCATGGGATGTTCTTCCTCTACTTGGAATCGCTACTATTCACTCACCCCTACAGACTCACCTCAGGTGTCTCTCAACCAGGAAATCCTCTGTAAAGCTCCAGTTACTCCTTCTTTGTGTTGCCATAGACCCTCTGCTTAGGACTCTTATGAATTTGATTGTACTTTATTCTCTGTTTTCATTTCTGTTTTCCAACATTATTCTAAGAGCTCCTGACGACAAAATCAATCAACCAATTTATTTATCTTATATTGACTTATTTTAAAAATTTCTTTATCCTTAGTGCCTGACTCATGACTTCCACGTATGAAGTATAGATGAATGGACAGATGCTTGAAAGGACTAACAAGTAAATGATAATGTTTATACCAAAGGTTTATTATCTGCTTTCCTAAGGTACCATGGTTGGCTCTGGGGGAGACAAATTAAAAGTGGATCCCGCTCTCAAGATGTTTGTGGTCAAGGAGGGGACTTGCATCACCCATGGTCATTTTCAAACAAAAGTGTAAGATATAGCATGTTAATTAGATATGGGTTGAAAGTAATCTACATGGTGCCATCTACTTTATTTGGAATTAGTGGAGAAAAAAAGGCTTTTTGTAAAACCCCAAGTTTAAGAGTCATTAGTGTTATTTCAGGTGGGTTAGCTAGGTTATTCTGATATAATGCAGAACGGTGGAGAATTGTTTTTAAATAGCAGTTTTCATACTTGGGGTATTTTAAAGGACTTTAAAGTGCTTTACAAAGTAATGAGTTAAATGCTGGCAGTGAGAAACTATGTATGCTAATGGGAGAAACCTATTATGCTCTTGACAGTAGCTCAAACGGGACTGTGGAAATTAGAGGCAGTTTTATTGATATTGGCCAGGATTGGGGATTAATCCTTGCTCCTTTTGAAAATTGCCATGGGATCTTTAAATTGCACTTGGATGGCCACTGTGTTTAATACAATTGTTTTCAGGACCTGAAACTCAACCAAAAAGTTTTTGCATTGACATTCTACAAATAAAGCACATTTGGAGATAGCGATTTTTTTCCTAATGAATTTGGATAATGAAAGATTTTCATAGAAGAAGAAGAAGAAGCAGGGAAAAAAGAATCCCCATGACCCTTCCTTAGCTTTTGGAAGTAACCTCATTGGATGTTCTGAAATATTCAGATAAATGTGTTCCAATTTTGCCTTTGCTCTTCAGGCTTCTGGCTGAGATTGAGGTAGAGATGCCAAAAATCTAATGAGAAAGCCTGTTCATGAACAATTTCCATACCACTTTCATCAGACTTGCAAGGTTAAGAAGATCTGAATAAATATGGAAACTTTATGATACCAAAAGGAATACTTTCTCATGCCTTTGGCCTTTTAAAAATTTTGTATGAAATTCCATCTAAATTGTATTCAAGTACAAATGACAATTTAATTGGAAAGAGTGAAGCAATCTGAAGTTTAAAATTTATTTTAATAGATTGTATTATCTATTAAGTTAATATGAAATTAAAAGTTAATACCATTATTAGTATGCTTGAGAAATCTCCACTATAAGCATACAATGAAATCTACAACTTAAATGGTAGATGTTAAACTAATCATTCAACAGAAATTTTGTTAAAATTTGCTGAAAACTGTGGTACTGTAATTCACCATTCATTCAACAGTATTTGATTGGGTACCTAATGCCTCGAAGACAGGGATACATGTTAAGAAATGAATCTTTACATTAAGAATGAAATAGCAGAAAGGGAAAGTAAAAAAATATCCCTTTTAAAATCCCATAAAAAAATACTTAGAAATAAACCTGAGCAAGGAGGTGAATGACTTATACGCTGAGAACTATAAAACATTGATAAAGGAAATTGAAGATGATTCAAAGAAATGGAAAGATATCCCATACTCTTGGATTGGAAGAATTAATATTGTTAAAATGGCCATACTACCCAAAGCAATCTACAGATTTAATGTGTTCCTTATCAAATTACCCGTGTCATTTTTCACAGAACTAGAACAAATAATCTTAAAACTTATATGAAATCACAAAAGACTAGGAATTGCCAAAGCAATCCTGAGAAAAAAGAACAAAGCTGGAAGCATAACCCTCCCAGACTTCAAAAAATACTACAGAGCTACAGTAATCCAAACAACACGGTATTGGCACAAAAACAGACATATGGATAAATGGAATAGAATAGAGAGTCCAGAAATAAACCCACACATCTACAGTCAATTAATCTTTGACAAAGGAGACAAGAATATACCATGGAGAAAAGACAGTCTCTTCAACAAGTGGTGCTGGGAAAGCTGGACAGCTACATGTAAATCAATGAAGTTAGAACACACCCTCACTCCATACAGAAAAATAAACTCAAAATGGCTTAAAGACTTAAATATAAGACATGACACCATAAAACTCCTAGAAGAGAACATAGGCAAAACATTCTCTGACATAAGTCATAGCAGTGTTTTCTTAGGTCAATCTCCCAAGGCAATAGAAATAAAAGCAAAAATAAACAAATGGGATCTAATGAGTCTTGATAAAGACCCTTAAAATGGATGTTTATTTAGTCCAGATTTTAGAGTTAGCAATAGTGAGACCATATACTTAGCCTTGGAATTTAAACTAATCTCCAAACAATCAGCTTTTAGTTTTTAGCTCTTTTGATATCTAACAGAGGTTTAATATGCCAAAATCTTCATTTTGAGATTTGCTTCACTCCCAAATCTTTCAAGTCCATGCAGAATATATCAACCAAGCCATCTTTCAAAGGAAAATGAGAAGGAACTGTTTTAAGCATCAGTTTCTGCAGTACTTATCCCGTTGATAGCAAAACAAGGTATTTTTCTGTAAGTAAAAGTTACATAAAATTGACCACAGAAGGGCTTGCCTTCCTCAGTATAAGCAAAGGTTATCAGCAAAGGTTATGAACTCTTCATTAGGATTTCGGGCTCACATTAGTTTAGACCCAGTGTGGGTTATAGAAATTGAAGGTGGGTAAGAGGCAGATGCTTTCCAGATCTTAACATTTCAATGCAACCCTGAAACTTTCCAGGGGTGAGAGTGGGTAAGGAGATACAGCTATTGGAAATGTAACATCTTTCTTAAACACAGGAATATTTTGAAAGATAACTCTCATTTCAATGATGTTATGTCTCTCTCAGTTACTGGGATTGTAATGGCAACCCAAATTAAGGCAAAAGTTGTGTGTCATAATGGCAGGAACACTGATTTGGGACATAATCTAGACCTCATAATCTTACTTCTGCCATTAACCCTATCTTCCCGCTAGGCAAGGCCCAAACCTATCTAATTTGCCACTGTGTTTCCACTGCTTACTGTGTTGAGTATGTGTCCCTTAAATATGTCTTTTTTTAAAACTTTTTATTTTATATTGGAGTATAGCTGATTAACAATGTTGTGATAGTTTGAGGTGCACAGCAAAGCAACTCAGCCATACATATACATAAATATCTTTTGAATGAATGAATTTTTTGAAAAATTGCATTTGGCAATAACTTCTGTCTTACTCTCAGCATCTTCATTTGTAAAATGAGCTGGGTGAGCTAGATGATCTTTTTGGCCTCTTCCAAAATGAGACAGTTTCTTAACTACTAGCCCTGGTTAAAAATACAGAGTTCAGGACCCAACTGAGTCAAAGTCTTTGGGGATGGAGCCCAGGCATTTGCCCTTTTAATGCTTCACAAACTCTTCTTATGCACAATAAATTTGTTCTGGAGCCAAAACGGGTATCTTTAATAGGTTTAGAAGTCAGAGCTTGACCACACCAAGGTATCTGCATGCAAAGGGCAGGTGGAGAGTAAAGGAGATCATCCAGCTAATTTGGTTTTCTAATTCCTAACACTCTTTCCTTAGAGATATAGATATTTTATATAAGGCCTTTCTATCGAGAGAATTTCCCCTGTTCTTGATGGAAGTAGACAAGTATATAGTATTTCCAGATTTGGTTGAAAAGCTGTAACTCTTAAATTAAACTCTCCTTTTTCTTTCTTCATGAAGATGTAATTTTCAAGCTGTTCATCTTTCCATTTGCAGATACACTGCTAAAACTGGGTTTTGAAACATTATCCTACAAACACAGAAAAATTTCTTTAACTGACAGATAAAAGTATAATTGGCTTTCTCAATATTCAAACAAATCAACCTCCTAAAATGTTAACTTACATGTACTTTTATGGATAAGTGTTTTCTTTTATAAAAGTGTAATTTTTAAACCCCTAAATTTAAAAGTTGGCACTTGTAGATGTGATTTCTTCATATTGACAATAAAAAAGATAACTCCTTTTACTCAAATTCCTCTAACCACAGAAAGTACCAATGAAAAACCATTAAACAAACAACTAGAAGTCCTTTCGTTGACATTCTCAGAGGCCAAAATTAACAGCTGAATTTAGGACGCTCAATCATTTCTTTGTTCTTCCAAACTTCATACTCTTAATGAGGTGTAGATTGACATGACTCAAGAGAAGCCAAAGCAAAAATATTTGGTTTATGCATCTGAACTTCAGTCAAAGTGAAATAGGTAGGCTGTTAAGGTAGACGCAGGAGCCAGATTTTCAGACATCACTCGGGCAGAACTCGTGCTGGGCTCTCTCTCGTTCGAATGAGTTGTCCAAACCAAACACAGCCAGTCGTTTCCAGTTTTTTCCATCAGTGTGCATAGTTTCCAACTGCGGAAATAGAGAGACAATTTGCTTGACTTCATGTCAGATGTCAGGCCTGCTGACCTTCAAGGAAAGCTGAGCTTGACAATGGTGAACACTGCCCAGAGTATGCACATCTGTGGTCTCATCTCAAATACTTGCTCCTCTGGCAGAAATACAGATGCATGTAAAATAGGAACATTTTAAAGGTTTAAATTTCAACAGTGTGCTTTAAAGGACACATGATACTGAAACATTTTTTCTGTAATTCAGAGTTATCATGTACTTAGGTTATAGGTGCAGAGGATTAAGCTGATTGATAAGACACGGCATCTTCCCCCTCCCCCCATATTTTAAAATATACTGTTGATTTCCAGGGCATACTGTTACATTAAAAAGCAAAGTACAAAAGAGATCTTGGTTTCTAAGCACCATTTGACAATGAAGGGAATGAGGGCTCCAAGGAGAAATGGTTGATTCCAGGCCTGAGTCAAGAAAAACACAAGATGAACCCGAACATCTTATGGTACTGGTATATAAGGAAATGCTCAATAAAAGATGGAGCCTATTGAAATTTCCCTTTTGTTCAAGAGCCTACTTGAAGGAGTGCCTCATGGCCAAAGCTGGAACAATTTGAGCAACGAAATAAATGACAGTATTGGATTATAATCTGTAGAATAAAATAAATATTTATGTGTCCACACTGATATAAATAAGTCTTTGGTTAAATAAATAAATTAGGGATAAGGAAGAACTCTTCCTTACTGTAGAATTATAGTTAATAAATGTATAAGGGAGGAAGGAAATAGAAAATCACCAAAATGTGTTCTTTTACTAACTACAAAAGGAAAAATAGTAAATTTACAGTGGTGAAATGCAGCAGACACCAACTTACCAAGCAATTGGAATCAACATCATTAGCAATAAAGACACATCCATATCATGAACCCTTTGATATGATATGACACAAGGAGAAAGACACAACATCATTTCTGTGGTATTCTTGCCAAAAATGCATAACCTCACTCCAATCACAAGAAAACATTAGACAAACCCAAGTTTTTGTTTTTGTTTTTGTTTTTTTACAAAATATCTGATCAGTACTCTTCAAAGTATCACGGTCATGAAAGCCAAGGAAAAAACCGAAGAACTGTTACAGAACGCAGGAGACTAAGGAGAAATAAGAATTGCAATGTGGTATTTCAAGTGAGATCCTGGATGAAATCCTGGAACTCAGAGACAACATTAGTGGGAAAATGGGTGAAATTCAAATAAGGCCTGTAGCTTAGTTAATGGTGTTTGACCAATGTTAATTTCCTGCTTCTGATTAGTGTACTGTGGTTATGTCAGATGTTTACAGGAGAAGCTGGGTGAGGGTTACGTGGAAACTTCATGCTATTGTTGCAACCTTTCTGTAAGTGTAAAATAAGTTAAAAATAAAAAATTTAAACATGAAATATGACATGATGAGTGAAAATTGGTTTAAGACAACTGTTGTGTCCTTCAAATTTTTAAAATCATTTTTATTAAAATTTATTTCCTTCCAGTTTTTTTGAGATATAATCGACATACAACACTGTATAAGTTTAAGGTGTACAGCACAATGATTTGACTTATACACATCATGAAATGACTACCACGATAAGTTTAGTGAACATATCTCATTTCATATACATACAAAATAAAAGAAAAATAATTTTTTCTTTGTGATGAGAAATCTTAGGATTTACTTTCTTAACAACTTTCATATATAACACAGCATGTTAATTATATGTATCATACTGTATATTACATCCCTAGTACTTATTTACCTTATAACTGGAGGTTTGTACTTTTTGACTTTCTTTATCCAATTTTTCAAGAGCTTATATAGTCCAAACTCTTTACCATGGCTTGCAAAAATTTACACCATCTGGCCCTTTCTTTCTTACCTCTGCTTTGTCATCTCCAATTTTGTGCCACCCACACTAGTTTTCTTTCTGTTCCTTGAGCATGCCAAATGAATGCTCAGCCACACACACACGCACATATGCACGCACGCACACACACACAATCTTTCCGTGATCTTCTAAAAATTGGCTCTTTCTCATTGTTCAGCAGTACATATTAGTCAGCTTTTACCAAACTATAGTGTCTCAAAAAGACAACGTCTTATTGCTTGCTTATTGCATGGCTGGTCCATGAACTGTGAGTTAACTGTGGATCTGCTCCCCCATATCTTCTTCATTCTAGGATCCGGGTTCAAGGAGCAAACCCAATCTGGAAATGTCAAATTCATGGCAGAGGGAGAACAAGCAAGCTGATGAAATCAGATGCTGGTTATCAGAGCTTCACCATGGAGTTGCCACACTGTTGTTCATGCTCCCATTTCATTGGTCAATGCATATCACATTGCCAAGCTTGATATTAACGTGGTAGGGAAGGAAGCTCCTCCTACAGAAGACACTGCAAGTCATAGGGTGGGGATGCCTAATCTTCTTATAGGAAAGAGGGAGAGAATTGGGGAACAATCATGCAAACGACCGTAAGACTCAGCTCGCAGGAAACCTTCTTAAAGGAATCTTCTTGTACCACCTGCACCTTCTCTCATCCCTCTTTCCCAGGTTACTTAATATTCTATTATTTTGTTTTATTTTCATATCACTTTCTGGAATTTTCTTACTTTATTTAGGTTTCCTTTTATTATTGGTGTCTACCACTAGAGTATAAATTCTATGAGAGGAGAAAACAGATAAATTGTTCATAGCACTATCCAACAGTTCTTGGCCCTTAGTTATGTGCTCAGTAAATATTTGTTAGGTAAAAAGCAGGCACAACCTGAAGCTCCTTAATTTTCATGTCTTTACATAATGTGTCATATACAATGTCTCACGAATAGTAGGCACTGGTAAATGCTTGTTAAATAAATGAATGCATATTTATATTGAACAAAATTAAAGGGGAAATAATATATATTTATACACACTTTTTTTTTACATGGCTAGGACTACAACTAGAGGAAAGAACCTCCCTATTAAGAAGGGACATTTTAAAAAATTATTTATTTATTTGTTTTTGGCTGCGTTGGGTCTCTGTTGCTGCACGTGGGCTTTCTCCAGTTGCGGCGAGCGGGGGCTACTCTTAGTTGCAGTGCGCGGGCTTCTCATTGTGGTGGCTTCTCCTGTTGCGGAGCACGGGCTCTAGGCACGCGGGCTTCAGTAGTTGTGGCTCACAGGCTCAGTAGCTGTGGCGCATGGGCTGAGTTGCTCCGTGGCATGTGGGATCTTCCCGGCCCAGGGCTCGAACCCGTGTCCCCTGCATTGGCAGGCAGGTTCTTAACCACTGCACCACCAGGGAAGCCCCAGGGACATTTTTATACATTGAACTTTTCTCCAAGTATACTTGGACCAGGTAGATGAGATTTGATTTTTCTCATGTACTTCCAACTAACCTCACCTATGAATAAAACATTTGAGGATTCAGTCTGGCAAATGCAAAGCAGGTTTGCAGAACCGACAAATTAACAATTTGTCTTAGAAGTGGAGCTGCAGCAAGACGAGAAATTGGGATGGGGGATAGCGCTGGAGCCAAGGCAACAACATGCTGGTGTTTCAATGTTTCCAGTGCCTTTTTCTTCCTTCTACTGGTCAGAGCTACTTTGGTAGGTCATTTTAATCAATGGCACTTTGCATTTATTTATTTATTTATCTCTGTTCATCTTGCCTTTCCATAATATCTGTGAAAGTTCCAGGGCATTCCCCTGTTTGAGTTCCCACCTCCCCCGCAAAACAGCAAAATTACATTCTAGTTTCTTTCAATGGACATGACGCTATAAAGGTTGCTTTGTTTAGCAATGACTCTTCACAATCCCAAAACATTCACAGACCAGCTCAGATTTAACCTCAAGTATAAATGGAGTCAGTGCTACAATTGCAGAAATTTTGGTAAACGTTGCCTTCCCTGAACATAGATTTCCACTGTTAATCTAGTTATTTTCCATTTGAACTAGATGTTCCAAGATATGAAGGTTGCTTTCAGTCATAACTATCTTAACGTGAAAAAGATTTTGATGTTTTAAAACCAGGTTCCAGAAAAGAGTGCTAGAGTGAAATGTCATTGTTGGGAAAAGTAACACGGAAGAACATGGGAGAAGTAGAACTATGAAGCTGAAAGATTCATGAAGACAAACCTTTCTTATTTTCCAAGTTTACCTTGAGCTGGCTTTGATTTCAGAGTAAATTACCCACTGTGGTAGCCATAAACCTGCAACCTGTTATTGCACAGACTGAATTAAGATGAAGTCTTTAATAAACCCTGTGAAAGGAGGTTCAGTTATGGGAAGTTATCAATGGACCAGTTATTCCAACGGTCCTTCAGCATTGTACTTTAATACCATAGAGGCCATTAGAGCGAGTTTCTAGAATATTTACTTCTTTTCAATCTTTCTCAAATGCAGGGATTAATGATTCCAGCTAATAAGCAATATTTACGATGGTAATGATGAATTGTAAATCTTTGTAATGAGAGATTCTGAGATTTAATCCTTAGTCCACCATTTGTCAGCTGTGTATAGTTGAGCAAGATACTTAACCTCTCTGAACCTCAGTTTCTTCACCTGGAGAATGGATACATTAATAGTATCTAAGAGCATGTTGTAAGGATTAAATGAAAACATTTTTGTGTACTGTCAGGTTATCATCAGTTGTAGGTCACAAAAATCCAACTCAACCCAACTCAAACATAAAGGAGAATTTATTAGTTCATGCAATAGGGAATTGGAAGTGCAAAGCTGACTTTAGGCAAAGTTGGATGGAGACATTCAATGAACGTATTCAAAATCTACCTCTTCTCCAACTTTTGGCTCAGCTTTTCTTTGGTTTGGCTTTGTTCTCAAGTAGTCTCTCTACTACTTTTGAGATTTTGTGTTGGCAAAGAAGATCACCAATAGCAAGCTCCAAACTTACATCTTACAGCTTAGCAAGTACCTCTTTTTTTAAGGTTCCAGAAAAAGTCCTAAGACTGAATCACCTTTCTGGGTCCTGAGTCATTTGCTCCAGACTGAGGCCAGGGGAAAGGATTCTCAGATAGGCCTGATCCTGGAGCCAGTTGGCTATGCCAACCCCACCCAAAACAACATGGACAGAAAAGTGGATGAAGGATACCTCCTCTCATCAAAAAACAATGGGGCTTTGTATTGCGACAAGAAAAATTGGGGGTAGACAAAACAACAGATGTCCACTACAGTGTTTAAGGCATTCAGGACACTGCCTGACCATGGATCAAGCCATCCATGAATATTTGCTCTTATTAATGATATCAGTTTCCTGGAGAAAAATGTAGATGCTGACTAGGCAGAGAACACTAGGGGAGAATCTGGTTGATTAAAAGTTAAACAAGAATGTGAAATGTGAGAGCATGACCAATTCTTCTTGAACTTTCTATTCCCAGTAACCAACACAGTAGTTGGCACATAACAGGTGCTCATAAACGCTTGTTCAGTGAATGAATACATGCCAGGAATCACGCCATGCACTTCCTATCCAATAGCCATTATAACAGCAACATAACTAACTTACTTCTTGGTCTGTTTTCCCAGTAGTCTCTCTCTTCTGACAGGCTTGTTGTAGGGTACTTTAAACTTGGAAGTGCATGTGAATCACCTGGGAATCTTGTTGAAAATGCAGATTCTGATACAGTGAGTCTAGGGTGGGGCTCGAGATATTGTTTCTAATAAGCTCCCAGGTAGTGCCTTCATGGCTGGTCTGCAGTTCACCCTTTGAATATCTAAAGCCTCTAAAGTGCTAAACTATTTCCAGGTAGGAGCTGACACAAAGCTCTTACCATGGGTCATTCAATTCCACCGTTCGGTAGAGAACCTGCTTCAGGGTGTTCTTGTAGCATGTCATTTCTTTCACGAGCAAGGGGGCAAAAAGTAAAGAACAGAGAACTTATGCTAAGGGTAATTCTCTTAAAACAGAGAAGCAGAGAAAACAGTGTAACATGTGAAAACAGAGCAAACAATGTAAAGTGTAGTTTTGAAGAGGTTGATCCAGTTTTTACAATTGTTCACTATTTATTAAGGAAAGAGCTGCCTTTTATTGAAGATGAACTCTGTACCTGGGCATTGTGATTTACATCTACTATTTCACTTAATCTCACAACACTCCTGTGATGCTATAAAGAGGGTCCCCAATTCACAGATGAGGGAAATCATTCTCAGAGAAGTTAAAGCCACCCAGGTATGCAATGGACTTATGCACTGATTTGTACTTCAATCTCTCTCTTAATCTCTGTATTTTAATTTCTCATTTAGAATACAATAAGAATGTTAGAGAATGCACCCATGGCTATTATTAATATCAAGCATCATGATTTTTAACTCTTTACTTATTTCCTCTGGCACTTCATGGTGTGCAAAGCATGCAGGCATTTATCTTAATAAATAAGATTAAAATAAAATAACAAATTAAAACTATTCCATTTAAAACCATGAAGATTAAATGTGATTAAAAAATAAAGCACATTTGCCTTATCTGATTTAGTGATCCCAAGATAAAAGCTGACCTTCTGAAATAAAATGCTGAAGATGATTCTGATCAGTTTGCCTGAATGAACACACAAAAGAGAGAGAATATGAGGTCACTTGGACCATACAACGCAGAGGAATGATTTTATCACCATGTTGGCAGTCTTGGGTTGACTGTAGCACTGACTGTGGGCATTGGTGTGAACAAGACCTGAGTTGGGTTCCTGGTTCAACCATTAACCAACTGTGCGACCACAGGAAAATGACTTACCTTTGTTCTGCCTCTATTTTCCCATATATATTGTTGTGAAAATTAAATTTAATTATGCAAGTGAAGAGCTTAGCTTAGTGCCTGGCACTTAGTAAGCACTGAAATTTAAAAAATATATATAGGTAAGGGGGTCTGAATATCACCAAATACATTTTATTAAAGATGAATATTACATACTATTTCTTTTCTCTTTTGGCTGTAGATCTCATTTTAATGTGCTCATTGTCATCCTCAATCTCTCCCCAGTCAACTCTTTTTCTAGGATTTTGAATTCTTGGCTCCACACCTGAGATTCCAAATTGCTTCCTTCTGTCTGGGCAGCTTAAGTTCACATGAAAATAGTCTCCTTCCTCTCTCTGGATCCATGACATTGAACATGCATTTTCCCTCCTCAGCAACTACATGGAGGTTACATAACCTACTTGTTGAGTTGGACTAGCATATCTAGACTAATAAAATTTTACCATTGACAGACCCTTATAGTTGATCTGTGTGTAGATGAATCAGAAAGACGTATTTGCAAATGCAACACAGCTAAGCAGAAAGATTTAAATGAATCTAGACAAAGGAATCCAAGGAGAAAACAGTTACTCTGTAGTACACCTGGCTTCTGTAAAGCATGTCCAGGGCAGTGGGCATACCCACTGGAGCTAGTGACTGATATGGAAGTTTCTGTCCAGATGTCATATCTGTCCAGACTTCTGCCTCTTCAAGTGGGTAGGAGATGATGAACACCTTGCCAGTTTAACTTCATTTCTCTAAGGGCTCAGCTTTAGGGCTAAACATACTGTACTGTTTGATTCTTCTTTTGTTAGACAGTCTGATTCCCAGTCATATCTGGGGTCTCCTTACGTGTGTGTCTCATCCTTCACGTTTATTATTTAGGTGGGAATATGAGAAAGAATTCTACCCATGTTCTAGGCTTCTTTTGTCACAGTAATTTGGTCACTTAATTCTTTCTTCTTAGTAATAAAATAAAATGAATACTTATCCAATAATAAAAGTAAAACTTGTTTAATGTAGAACATTCAGAAAATATAGAAAGATTATAAAGAATAAAATAAATACTTCTGGAAATTCTACCCCTCATAAATAACCACAATTAACCTTTGGTGTTTAGTTTCCCTCATTTTTTCTGTTTTTCCCGTTTTCATCTTGGGTATCTGTGTGTATATTTTTAAATCATACTGGGATCATACTGTAAAAATAATTTTGAATTCTGCTTTTTTTCCACTTAGTATTATATGAAGAATATATTTCATCCTTAAATAGTTCATGAATTTTTTTTCTTTCTTTTCCTTTTACCTTTTGACCCCCTTCACCCATTAAAATTAAAAAAAAAATCTATGTGGGAATTTCATTATAAGAATGTACCATAATTTATGTAACAATTCCTCTATTATTAGATGTTAGGTACATTTCATATTTTTCATTACACATCTGAGGCTGGCAAAAGTTTTCTATAGAGGGTCAAATGGAAAATATTTTCAGCTTTGTGGACAATAATGTCTCTGTAACAACTACTCAACTGTGCTGTTGCAGAAATAGCCATAGGCAGTGTGTAAATGAATAGTAGTGGCTGTGTTCCAATAAAACTTTATTTACAAAAACAGGTGGCAAGTAGGATTTGGCTTGTGGCCTATAACTTGTCCAACTTTGACAGAGACAATGCTAAGATCAACATCCTTGCACGTGACGTTAATAATTATTTCTATAAAATCAATTCTTAGAAAGGGAATTATGGGTGAAAGGAGATGAACATTTTTAAGGGTCTTGATATACATTACTAAATTTCTCTCCCAAAATATTGCAAAAATTATACTTGTACTAAGTGAGAGTAAAAGTCCTGATTTCTCTATGCATTCACCTACATAGATTACAATCAATTTGAAAAATAATTTGACAAATTAGTGATATCTCATTATTTTGATTTATTTTAATTACTATTTTTAAAATGTACTTGGATATTTACTGGATATTTATATCTATTTTCTGTGGGTTCAAAATGTTTTTCAAGAAATAGGAGGTTTTTTTTATTGCATGTCATTTAATATTTTCTTAACATTGAACATTAAAAATCCACTATAACACCTAATTTAAGGGAGACACATCCAGAAGTTGAACATACATGGATAATATTAATCTGGGTAAGTTAACTATTATAACAATCAAGCCTTGACTCTTAGGAGTTTAATACAGTAAAGGTTTATTTCTCACTCACGCCGCAGTCCAGGGCAGGTCTTTGGTGACTGCTCTGTGGAGTCACTGAAGGACAGACTCTGTCAAAGCTGCACCACCCTCATTTCATCTTTTTCCTGTACATCGAAATCCACCTTGCAATGGGGGAACCACAGTGTGGAGAAGGTGGACATTCCCTTCACTGTTTGAACCTGCAAGTGACACAGTACCTCTGCTCCTGTCCCGCTGGGGATGACATCACTTGGCTTCACCCAGGAGAGAGACAGAAATGTAGGTTAGCCCTACGCCCAGGAAAAAGAAATGGATTTGGTGAACAACCAGCCAGTCTCACCACATAACTAAAATTTAACCTCCAGATTGCAGGACTTTTTTTGAAGTCCTTTTAATGTGTATGGTGAAGACTAGTACTCTTTTATATAAAATATTGGCTAATAAACACGAAAATAAAATGTATATTTCTATAAGGAAAAATAGAGAGCTGAGGATAAAACTATAAATACTTTTGTGGTTTTTTGAGGGGATTCTTACACTAAAACTATTAAAGTGTATCTTTGCGTTTGTAACTGGCCGCATGCTATTATAACAGTATCCCAAATTTTGCTAATTTTCTCGAGTAAGAAGATTTAGCCACTGGTTTTCCTCACTGAGTGAAGCCAAGTAGAAAATCAGTACGTTAAATGGCAAAAAAAGAAGCATCTTTGAAGAGAAAATTTAAATTTTGTCAAAACAATTTCTACGATTAATCACCATTAAATAAAAAATAATATCACACTTGACACGTTAACACAATCTTCCTAACAACGAAGCCAGGAAAACAGAAGCAAGAAAGAGGAGATCATTAAAGATTTATATACAAGATCAGAATGAGGAAATTTAAAATTTTTTCTTAGGTACATGCGATTGAAAATGGAAATAGTGTGCTTCTATCTTTGATGCTTGTATATGGTCTTCTCATTGAGAAAGTTTAAAAGCATCAAATCACTGTATCCCTCCTCATTTTAAAATGTTTAAATGAATGCAGGATAACCTGGCCAGAAAAGCACAGGAAAGTGAGGGGGCTACTCAGTGAAGGGAGGTTACCACCTGAAATTCCAAAAGAATAGATTAACATTGTCTGCTTCTAAACTCTTGAAAAAAGACTGTAATTGTGCCTTTTATATCTTACCATGTGCTGCAACTGCAGAATTCCTCAACTCCCAGGAGGAGTCTCATAGAGATGCTGTGCTGTTTGATTTGGCACTATTCACAAACCTTGGCAGATGATCAAATAGAGGGCACAGAAGTGCAGGAAAAGCCTTAAGAAACTGTCTTCGCTGTTGTCGTTACTGCCTTCATGCACTGAAAACTCAATGGTAAGCATAAAGAAGCCATAGATATTAACCGAGTGTGCATAACTCCAATTTAGATGTTTAACACACCTTGGCATGGAGAAAGCATGTAAATTTACTGCTTTATGTGCTTTATCTTTTTTTTTTAATAAATTTTTTTAAATTAATTAATTTATTTATTTTTGCTGTGTTGGGTCTTCGTTTCTATGCGAGGGCTTTCTCTAGTTGCGGTGAGCGGGGGCCACTCTACATCGCGGTGCGCGGGGCTCTCACTGTCGCGGCCTCTCTTGTTGCGGAGCACAAGCTCCAGACGCGCAGGCTCAGTAGTTGTGGCTCACGGGCCTAGTTGCTCCGTGGCTTGTGGGATGTTCCCAGACCAGGGCTCGAACCCGTGTGCCCTGCATTGGCAGGCAGATTCTCAACCACTGCGCCACCAGGGAAGCCCTGTGCTTTATCTTGAGTTGCCTTTGTCTCAACTTTCAAATAAACCTGCTTTCTTAAAATAATTATTTTTGCCCCAGAGCTTTTGGACTAAGTGTGTAGGCGTGATGCCTGGGCAAATCTTGGCTTTGAACTCAAAAAAGATCTGTGTTCTAATCCTGGTACTACCAGTTCCTAGCTGTGTAACCTCAGGCAAGTGGCTCAACACCTCCAAGCCTTCATTAGTGTATCTATTAAATAAATAGATACTGCCTAGCATACTTGTCTGGATTTCTGTTAGAAGTGAATAAAAATTATAGTTGGGATCATGCAAAAAAATATATAGAAAATATTTGGTAAAATGTAAAGAGCAATACTGTTGTGAGAAATTATTAGCATAATTAAATAAAACTTTGCAGAAATGTTGTGAGACAACATTAAGGGACAGATATTTTAAGCAATCTATTTTACAGTGAAAGAACAATCCAGAAGAGAAACTACTAAACTGTTTCTGAATTTAAAATATAAATGTATAGAAAGTCTATACTAAAGAAAAAAAAAACATAGAAAGAAAATGAACACAAAATTGAGAAAAGTTATGCTATCTATGGAAATGATTACCAAATAGTGGAATTTCTAAGCCATGAAATTCTCAAAAATAGATTAATTAGAAAGAAATAGGTGAGGGAGATTAAGAGGTACAAACATCCAGTTGCAAAATAGATGAGTCAAGGTTATGCAATGGGGAATATCGTCAATAACTATGTATGGTGACATGTTGTAACTAGACTTCACAGTTATCAGTTTTAAATGTATAGAAATGTTGAATCATTACCTTGTGTAAGAGGAACTAACATAGTGTTGTAGGTCAATTACACTTCAAAAACAAACAAACTCATAGAAAAATAGATCAGATTTGTGGTTATCAGAGGTGGGGAGTGGGATTGGGGGAATTGGATGAAGGCAGTAAAAAGGTACAAAACTTTCAGTGATAAGATAAATAAGTATTATGGATGTAGTGTACAACGTGATAAATATAATTAACACTGCTGTATGTTATATATGAAAGTTAAGAGAGTAAATCCTAAGAGTTCTCATCATAAGGAAAAAATTTATTTTTATATTTTTACATTTTATATCTATATGAGATGATGGATGTTGACTAAACTTATTGTGGTCATCATTTCATGATACATATAGTTCAAATCATTGTGCTGTATAGCTTAAACATGCAGTGCTGTATGTTAATTATATCTCAATAAAACTGGGAGGAAAAAACCAAAGTAATTGTTAAGTCAACTATACTTCAGTTAAAAAATAGATGAATTATATATTTGGGAGATCTTTTTGGAATGGATTTGGTGATCTTTGGTTGGTTTCTCTCAGCCTATTCATTCATTCATTCATTCTTTCATTTTTAGAATGTAAACTCTTTTTGTTGTGTTCCCTAATTTATTCTAAGGGCACAGAGTAGATGCTCGTGAAATATTTCTGGAATGAACGAGTTGATGAACTAATGAGTTTATTAACCTACAATTTTCTTTGCTCTTCATTGTGCTAGTTGCTAGAGGTGAAAGGATACTATGGACACAGTTGCTACTCTCTGGGAGTGCCTAGCCTAGTGAAGGAAACAGGCACAACAACATATAATAAAATAACATATGAGTCCCATGATCCTGCTCTTACTGATTCTTTTGGAAAAGAATCACAAATAATAATAAATAAAATATAAACATAATAATAAAACAGAAATATAAATACAAAATATAGATAAATAGTATAAATATATTTATATAAGTATATATAAATATAATAATAAAATAATAAATAGAAATCAGCACAAATTTAAGTTTAAGCTGCTCCACAATTTTCACTTAAATTCTTTAAAAATTTCTTTTGAATTCCTATTCATCTCATTCAAAATTATAACATTACATATATGGAGAGAGTACTTTAATAGTCACCCCAATCTAGGTCCTTTATCCACCACAAGTAATTATTGCTATGACTTTAGTCCATATCTTTCCAGAGACTTTGTATGTATGTATGTACACATACACACACACACAGACACATGCACACACATTATTGTTTTTCAAGTGTATATTAATTTGAACAATAGCATGCATGTATAGTCTTTCTAAACTTTATTCCCCTCAACAACATGTCTTAGAAATCTATCAGTATTAGTACCCTTTAATCTATCTCATTCTTTTAAGATGCTACAATGGTGGTCACAACAGGGTTGCCATTCACACGTGGCACCTGTGGAATGGTGCAGTGAACAACCTGCACAGCTGTTTGTGGCAGCTCTCAGCCCTGCCTACATAATATGACTGTAGTACAGCTCATCTAGTTGTTTCTCTATTAATGGTCACACAGGTTATTTCCAGTGTTTCAGTATTACCAACAATGCTTTAATGAGTATCTTTGTACAAGCTATAATAGCTAAAATGTCCAGATGAAATGTCCTAATGAAATCATTCATCTATTTCAAATCTTATACTTGGCATCAGAAATTCCTTCCTGAATTCTTGCATGTGTGTGTGTGTACACTGAACAGCAGAAATATTAAAAAACAAAACCAAAATAAGCCTTTTGAGAAACTGAGAGGGATGAATAGCCCTCTTTTACTCTTTAAACCCAGAAGCTTTGAAAGTAAAGCCCTTTCCCTTTATTTTGCCATGCAGTACGCACACAGATTAAACTTTTCTGAGCCAGTCTTTTTACCTCACCCCTGACTTGATTTAGTTGTGGGAATCTGAAGATGTAATATGTATGCACTATTTGAAGCAGGGGGGTTTTATGTGTTTTTGAATGGCAACATTTCTATTCCACAAAAGATAACTTTATGACAAGTCGCATTTATATTGTACTGCTTTGACTGATGCACTCAGCAGAGACAGATGCTTCCCCATAATGCTTTTGATCTTCTTTCTGTACAGAGTGCTTTTGAATATTGAGAGCTGTTTTTCTGAGGCACAGCCACTTGTAAACATGTAGGAGCCCCTGAGGAGCTATGTATTGCGCAGGTAATGGTGCAGGGACCAGGTCTTTCTGGTGCCAAAGGCAGCCTTTAGCGCAGGTCCCCTAAGAAAACATGGGCTAATGAAACTGACTTAATGAAATTGCTAAGTGTTAGGAATGGCATTTTTAAAAGGGGAGAAAATGGACAAGAGCCTCCTTGTTGTCACTTGGTTGTGATTTGTGGTATTGATTCTGGCCTTTGGCTGCATCTTGAGCTAAGTACAGCAGAGGTCCAAGTACCTTAACCTCAAGTGGAATGTTTACTCTATCATGGAAGAAGCCAACTTCCTGTATATGAAGAAAGGATGGTGGAGTAGAGACTGGAGAAAGAGCAGTAGAAGCCACTCCCTAGGCCTGAAGGTAAAAGGCCACTTTCAAGGACCAGATGAGGCTGCCTTCCTAAGAGGGAGCTTGATAACCTGACCCCAGCTGCAGTTTTGTTTCAGGAGGTTTCGCAGAGGATTCTAAGGCTGCAGGCAAGTCTTCTCACAGTGGCCTTGTGAGCCCTCCAGGGGCTGGTTCTGTGGCAAGGGCAGCTCGCCTGGCTGCCTCAGCAGGCTCAAAGCACTCATTCCAGCCTTCAAGTTTGCATAAATACTTATGACTCCACTTGCTTCTCAGTTTGTATTTTCTGAATTTTCAACCTGGAAAGGAGCATAAAGATGACCTATCAAGATCGCTTTCACTTGATGAGGGCAGCAATCCCCTAAAAGGCTAGGCTGTTCACCGCGGTAGTGATTCTACCAGTTGGTTTCCTTTTGGGCAATTTGACAATTTCTGACTCTTCTTCCTTCTCCTCCTTGTCCGTCTCCTAATTATCATCACCATCATCAACATTTTTTTTTTTTTTTTTCCTTAATTTGTTCTCCATACCTTCTGATTCAGGTCCATCAGTATTCAGTGGCAAGGACCCAGCTGCATTTGTCCTTCTCGTGTAATGAAAAAGAGCTCTGGATTTGGAAACAGACACACTTGGATTTAAAAACAGACTCAACCCTTTACTTTCCTCTGGGTGACCTTGAAAGCTACTTTATTCCTCTGAGCCTGTTTATTTGTGTATAAAATGGAGACAATAACATCTGCGTTAGAGTTCCTATGAGGCTTAAATGGGGGCAAAACCACTAGTGCCTGGTGCATGGTAGGCCCTCAGTAAATGGGACCTGGGAGCACTATTATTATTGCTATTATTATCATTAGCTCCAGGACGTTTGAGTTTGAGTCCTGGCTCTGTTACCTAAGCTTGAGCAAGTCAGTTCCCCTCTGAGAGCCTCATTTGTAAAGTGGGGAGTTGGACCAGATTCTTTCTAAAGCTCAGGGCAGGCACTTTGTGATACGTCATGATACAGTGTTCTGCAGTTTGGTGTACCTCCCAATCACCTGGAGGTCCCATGCCTAGAGATCCTGATTCAGTAGGTCTGGGAAGGGCCCAGGAATCTGCATTTTTAACAAAGACTCCAAATCTTAGCTTTCTCTTGTTAGAACTCGAAAAAGTATTATCCTAGACCGCGCAGTAGGATAAAGGTGAAGAGCAAATTAAATTACATCTGTAACACACTTAGTGTAGTTTCTGGCACGTGCCACTTTTTACCGCTAAATTACCAATTGCTGTTACTCTTCTTTCCCTTTGTCACATTATATAGCACATATTCCCAGTTGGTAGGCTAAATTTGGCTCATAAACTGACTTTACCATATGTGACTTACATACATTTTTTTTTTATTTATAAGATTTCTGGATTCTCTTGAAATCCCAAGAGGTCTGGCAACACCAAGCTTGCAACAATTTACACTGACAGCTCCTGGACATTGGTTGTCCCTTTATTTTATTTTATTTATTTATTTTTTTAAAATAAATTTATTTATTTATTTTATTTTTTGGCTGCATTGGGTCTTCGTTGCCGTGCGCGGGCTTTCTCTAGTTGCAGTGAGCGGGGGCTACTCTTTGTTGCAGTGCGCTGGCTTCTCATTGAGGTGGCTTCTCTTGTTGGGGAGCACAGGCTCTAGGCGCGCGGGCTCAGTGGTTGTGGCTTGCGGGCTCTAGAGGGCAGGCTCAGTAGTTGTGGCGCACGGGCTTAGTTGCTCCGCGGCATGTGGGATCTTCCCGGACCAGGGCTCGAACCCGTGTCCCCTGCATTGGCAGGCGGATTCTAACCACTGCGCTACCAGGGAAGTCCCGGTTGTCCCTTTAGACGTGAGCTCCCTATTTGAACCAGTCCCCACTCACTCTCCTCCACTTATTTACCTTTCTCCTTTGTCCCCTGTGGCATTTGGACTTGTAGATTCTTATTTATAGGCTCTAATTCAGCCTCTCTGTGCAGAGTTTTAGAAGAGCTAAGAGACTGTCCTTTCATGGTGTTATTCCAGCTATTCTAGATCAACTAACCAGCTGTCCATGGGCAGAGGCATGGCCCCAGTCACAGCTCCCTCTTAACCTAACAAAAATAATGGAGAGAGTAGTTTATAACTTTTATGATTTAGTGGCATAATTTAGGATGAGTTCCAAGGGGTAGCATTATGAAAGTCTACTGAAATACTTTGCCAGGGAACCTAACCCAAGCTGAGATGTTGCCTAACAGAATCAAAGCAGGGTTTAAAGTCAGCTGCTGCCTTTATTACACACTCAAAACTTGGCAGATGAAGTTCTTTGGGCTGGGACCACATGAAAGAAATCAAGGCAAGTGAAGGCTGGTTGAAGAGAACAGATGGACTTGGACATCTTACACCATCGGAGTGAGGCTGTGACTTCCAAAGATACCTGCTTGGATGCTCTGAAAGTTATCATCAGCTTTGTATTTTTTTCTCTCTAGCTACGGGTGTCACACATGAAAAAAAATGAGGCAAGAAAGGGCTTTATACAAAGGTATCGAGGCCACATTTGTCAAACCCAGAATCCCACGCAGATTGGGGAACTATGTTTCAAGCTGAGCTCAAAACTTTCAACTCTCAAAAGTGTTACTTACCCCACGTAAAAGGCAATTTTCCAGCTCAAAGAAAGGCAGTTCTGCAAGGTTCAGGAAAAAAGGTCAGAAGACTCCTTGTACATCAATCAGCTCCTGGAAAACAACATGTCAATGAGTTAAGTGAACACGAATCAGGCACATATGGATTGAATTTCCCTCGAAATACTCCTGGGGTCCAAGTTTAAGGGGTGGAGTGGAGGAGGGGTGAAAATTCTTAGGAAAATTTAACGTATTGTTCTGCAGACCCCAAGCACTTGAAAATACTTCCAAGATGTCAACTGGCCAGGCCAAGAGTCCTGCTGGCCTGAATCAATGTTGAGTCCAACTGACCTTTGTTTCTGGAGATTAGAATGCGTGTAAGGCCCATATGACAGCTCAGGACTTCCCCGCCTTGATTTAAACTTCATTCCATGGCATGGAGCTAGGGAGATCTGATAGAGGGTGGCTTTGAAGTTCCAGGGAAGGGGATTAGATTTATTTCAGAGAAAAAATGAACTGTAAGAAACATTCAAGCTTACCAGTCGTTACTGCCAGTAGCCTATGTTTCTAAGCAAGTAAATCAATCCTTCTATGCTTTCTTATTTCCTGGAATCATAAGAAAAGCCGCTGGGAATTAATATAGTTGTGAGGGAGAAAAGCAAGTACAGGAGGATTTTCCTAACACCATTCCACATGTAAGTGTGTGGCATAGTGGAAATTTGCTTTATAAATACAGGTTCTTATAAATTCTTAAAGAAGAGAACAATGCTGCATTGAAGTCTATTCTAACCAAAACACTAAACAGTAAATGTAATGAATAAATAACATTCAGATTTTGCATCCTATATAAGTTCATATATGTTGGGACTATTTAAAATAAATCTAATTTTAGAGTGAAATTCTAAGAATTCAGTGTCAACAATAAGCTAGTCCATTATATTCACATGGGACCTGAAATTGATCAGTACCAAATCCTTTCTCCAGAAAGCATCAAGAAAGCTAAAACTGGGGATTACGCATTTTAAACTCTTTAAAAAGAAAACCTATTGAGAAACAATACGCTTTATTTTTTGTTTTCTAGGGCAGTTGGAGGTTGCACTGTAATTTCTCTTTAGGAAAAGTACGGAATGAGAAACTTCTTGGAGGCAGAGGGAACCATTATGCCATTATGGCCTTTTCCCCCCTTTCCTTTTCTTTGTTTCTTTCTTTCTTTCTTTTTTTTTTTTTTTAAGGCAGGAGGTAATCAGAGATAAATGTTAATGGGATTTTTTTTTTTTAAACAAATGATACACTGTCAAGAGAAAATTTTTTCACAATTATCAAATTGTGTAGACAGTGTTCAGATGGCTTATTCATTATCAACAGCACCACCAAGTTGAAAACATACTTTTTCCAGTCTGCAGTTGATTGATGTACATTACTCATATCAGCCTAATGGCACTTTATTTTCCAACAGTAGCAAGTAATGGGTGACCTTGAGTGCATATTGTTTTGCTGAAAGGGTTTGTTCCTCTGTTTCCTTCATAAGCACCCCAAGGAAACAAGGCCCCTGTACTGGTGTTTTGCAGCAAACCTCATTTCTTTCATGGCTTTCTGTAAAAGAATTTGATACAGGGATAGAAACTAACCTCAGTGAGTAAATGAAATATTGATCCATGCTCCTCTGGCCTTGCCTCCACCTTGTCCCAGGGCGGTGAGTTACTGACTTTTCCGTTTTGGCTGTAATAGGAATTATTACAACAGGCCTGTGCAAGTAATTACTTGGCATGGTAAAAAAGGAGGGTCCATCATATATTTCTGTAGAGACGTTCATTTCCATCAGCCCAGCAGTCTGCTTTTTTGGCTCTGTCTTTCCTACTCTTGATTCAATTCTTTTAACCATCATTAATCACACTCCTTGTCAGCAGAAGTTTATCAAAAGTATTAAGTGAGCAAGGTTGCCTGGCCTCCTTAAAAAAAAAACCAGCCAACACGGGGCAGTAAATTTCAAAATATGGAAGGTTGGTTCCGTGATATATATGAGTGTCTCTTCAGCTAGAATGAGCCGTTTGTTTTAGTGATAGATATTGTAGTTTGAGCTGTGATAGAATCCTTCTCAAGTTTATATGTCGTGGGCTATCGTTTATGAGAGACCATGTGTTTCTAAATGGTGAAGGTCATGGCTGATGGCAAAAGTAAAAGCAGTGGTGATTCATTAAAAATAGTTAATAGGGCTTGCAGCTGACAGAGATAAATAAGAGCATGGGGTTTGCCAACCCGCCAGCACATAAATTGACATTGTGTTTCTTCAGCGCCAGCTTGCCACTTCCAATTGCCAGACAGCTGTGAGTGGACAGACAGTAAGATCCCCTCCTGTTAAAAACAGATGCAGAAAAACCCTTTGGAAACACAAATGCAGATGATGCATTGAAACTCACTTCCCTCCAGTGTGGTGTGGCTAATATTTATTTTAAAATTGGTGCTGATTTTTTTTACTGATCACAAATATGTTCATTACAGAAACACATGATGTAGAAAAATGAAAACCTTTTCTATCGTATCTGAAATGTTTAATTTCTTTAAAAAATGATCTGAAACAAAGTGTGGCATGATATTAGGATTTGATTAAGCTGAGAGATGGTTCTAGGGTATTTCTTATGTTACTGTGTGTACTATCCCTGCTTTTTGTTTGAAATAGTCACAACTAAATTTTTTTTCCCATTTTCCTAACTAAAATGAAGCCTCCGCACCTACTGAATCCCATCTCCCAGAGAGAATCGGTTTTATCAGTATTTGTATATCCCTCCAGTTTATTTTTCTTTCCTATATATGTACATATACAAAAATAATATATTCAATATAATAATATATAAGCAATCCATTTAATACAATAATATGTAAAATAATATATTCAACATAATAGTTGAATATATACAAAATAATATATATTTAAATATTAGATCATGTTGAACACCGCTTGCAACTTGCTTTAACAACATTCTAATATTTAAATGTGAATATTTGGTTAAACTCATGGATTCATTCATTCATTCAGAAAATATGTGGACGGTTAACCTACAGCAAAATATGCAAACCTTGAAGGGAGCATAGGGCAAGAGGTCTACTTCCAGTTTGCATTAGCATTTATCTAATAAATGTTTCTGCTCCTGGTTTTAATTTTTTGAAACCATACATTCTCCTTGCAAAACTTCCTGGGTAATTTGGAGATTCCTAAGAACCAGAAAACAAAGAGGATTTTGCTGATTAAGATCAATAGAGTTTGACGATTCATTTAAGAAGTGTAAATCAACGCAGGAATGTGTAGAAATGGATACAACCCTTAGGCAATTTCTAAATGAGCAAGTATGGATTTTCTATACATTACTTCTAACAAAAAAGGTTTTTAAAACAGCATTGTTTGAGGATTTGTTGGGGTTTTGTTATTTGGGTGTTTTTGTTTGGTTTTTCCCCTCTCTCTCTTTAACTTGAGAAGACAGTGAAAAATGGCACAGTGGCTTGAAGTAATACTGGGAGATAAACATCTTCACTTTTCACTTTAGATTGCCTCTTTTCCCTAGAAAAACAAATTGTCTAGGATAGTTAGAGAGTGGTTGCTTCCTCCAATGGAAAATCATAATAACCAAAAGGCATGGGGAAACAGTTCCTGAAGCCATTAGACGTTTCAGAGCATAAAACAAAAGCAAAAACAAAACTACAAAATTTTGCGTAAGGATATATGATAGAAGGGAAAAAAAGAAGTAGAGAAAAAAAAAGAAGCTGGTCTTTAACTTCCCCACTTGGCAACCACAGCTTTTGTCTGCCCTGCCGGCAGAATCCACCTAGATAATTCCAGGCAGCTCTGCTTGTGTTTGCAGTCTGGGTAGCAATTCTGCCCAAGGAACACCCATCTCACAGAAAGGACCATCCCTTTCCATGATTTGAAAAGGCAGGGGCTTCCCTTGTGGCCCAGTGGTTAGGAATCTGCCTGCCAATGCAGGGGACGCCGGTTCAAGCCTTGGTCTGGGAAGATCCCACATGCTGTGAAGCAACTGGGGCCGTGCACCACGACTACTGAGCCTGCGTGCCTAGAGCCCATGCTCCGCAGCACGAGAAGCCACTGCGATGAGAAGCCCGCGCACTGCACCAAAGATCCAATGCAGCCAAAAATAATTAAATAAAATAAATAAATTTAAAAATAAAGAAAAGGCACAGGTAATCCCACAATACAAATAGGTTGAGGTTTTGCAAAATAAGTCCTCAATCTAAACTTGAGTTTTATATTGTTGACAATTTAGGTTTGGGGGCCACAATCATTACAAGAAAACTGCCCGCGTAACAGCAGTGCATTCAGTGGAGAAGGGTTCAGCAGTAAGACAGAAGAGCACTGTAAATGAACATGTTTACAGGGAAAAGCACTTAGCATCAAATCAGCTAGAGAGGACAGGGGAAATGTACTTTTCTTAATTCAAGGCCAAGTGACTGTGGGCACAGGGGATGTTTTTGGATGCCATCATCTTGAAGAAGACAGTCACAGTGGTTACAAATTGACTTTTTATGGAGAAACTAAGACTGTTCCTAATCTATTGCACTGATATGATACTTAGTTAATATTTTATGAAAGAAAAGTTCTCCCATTAGAGGTTGCAAATTGCTATATAATTATAGTACTTCACAGAACAGACCGTCTGCTTCATTTTATGGCAAAAGCACAAAATACAACCACCTTTCCCACATAACTTCTTTTGCAGAGTCCTTGTGGTAAATGCCTCTCCCTCCCATTATTTTTTTCTTTATTTCAAATATTAGTTTAATTTGAACAGAAAATCATATTGCATATTTGGTATAGGTTAATGACATAACGATGTAGAAATTTCACTGAAGCAGAGCTGGGGTACACGGGGGAGTACAGGTGAGCAAAGATACAGCCTTCATCTTCCAAACTCTGTTCCGTCTCCATGCCACTTTGACTGTGACTGCAAGCCATTAAACATGATGGCTATTTGGGAATCATGACAGTAATGAATTGGTGGGTAGAACAGCATCGAATTCTCATCAGAGGGTATAGACTGAATGGGAATGGAGATTGAACTAGTTTCTCTTCCTCTTTCTTTTTCTGCTTCTCTCCATAATCTTCAATGAGAAGTAACAGAGCTAAGTTTCTAGCAGGCAAGGAACATGTTGTATTTATTTCTGAATTCCAAAGAACATCACAGGTTGGCACTAAATAAAGGTTGCCATGAAAAAGGCTTCCTTTGATTGAAATGTGCTGTGTAGCAGAAGCTGTTAGTGCCCTGACATGTCCCATTAGCGGTCCTCATCCCTGTGCACACCGATGGAGTCTTACTTCAGGCACCTAGGACTCTCTGCCGGGGGCTTTCTCTGGCCACTGGGCCCTGCTCCACTGGGGGATGGGGGTGGGGACCATGGCCAGCTGGGATTGCCTCGGGGAATTAGTGCCTCAAGAAGCTACTCTCAACCAGCGATGAATGGGAGTTGGTGAATAAATCCCCCCCCACACCCCTCAGGTTGGACAACTCCAAGGTGTATTTTACAGACTTTTCCAGAAGTCCCCAGTAGGACTGAACTTCAGTTACCCACACAGCAATCTGCTCATGAACATTTCCTATTGTCACTTCCTTTCCTTTTTTTTTTTAATTTTATTTTTTGAGTTGATTTACCATGTTGTGGCAATCTGCTGTTCAGCAAAGTGACTCAGTTATACACAGAGACATTCTTTTTTAAATATTCTTTTCCATTATGGTTTATCACAGGACATTGAATATAGTTCCCTGTGCTACACAGTAGGACCTTGTTGTTTATCCATCCTGTATATAATAGTTTACATCTGCCAACCCCACACTCCCAGTCCTTCCCTCCCCGCCCCCGCCCCCTTGGCAAGAACAAGCCTGTTCTCAACATCACTAATTATTAGAGAAATGCAAATCAAAACTTCCTTTCATTTCTTGTCTCACCTCCTCGTGGCGCCTCTACCAGTACTTCCAGGGATGGCATCTCCAATAAACTACTTGCACTCAAATCTTATCTCAGGTCGTGCTTCTGGGAAACCCAATCTAAGACATGCTGCTATCCCAGGTGACCTGGGGAATCAATTGATAAGAAATGATGGAGAGTCTCCTGTGTGCCTAACCTTGTGCCAGGTACCATGGGCTATTAAGCCATTTAAGATATTTACTCTTATGCTGCTCAGAAATCCCTTGCAAATTAGCTTGGAAGGTAAGACATACAAATTTAAAACAATTAGTGGGCCAGACAGAATTATATAGGGCTATAACAAAGTTTAAAGTGTGTTTTATAGATAATTGGAGACAAGGGCAGTGGAGCAAGGTTCTACAAGTGCAGTATGGATGAAAGTCATAAAAGAGTGGTTTGACTCGGCGGAGGCTAATGGGAGCTGATGCTGTGGAAGATTCAGAGACACTGGTGCATTTAGCACACTGGATGGGTAGGGCCCCTAGTGTAGTGTTCTGCATGCAGTGGGGGCTCCATAAGTGCTGTGTGGATGGAGAAATGAGCAGGCAAATGAAAAAGTCATCGAAACTGAGATAACCTATGCTATATATGCCCCCTACTAAATTTTTGGTTTATATTATATAAATGCATAAGTGCAATCCTCTCTCACATGCTGGGATTTTATTTTAAGTATTAGCCTTCCCACTTTTCATCTTTTTCTCTTCTCCACCTACATCAGCGAGTCTCTCCCCATCAGGAGATCTGCCATTTCCTAGCTGGATGACCATAGCAAGTGATTTATTTAATCTCTTTCATCCCAGGGTCCTCATGTGTAAAATGTCCAAAGGTGGCCTATGACCCTGTGGTTTATTTGACTAGTGTCTCCCGCATCCCCCAAGAAAAACAGAATCCCAACCTCTCTATGTCATCTTATCCTCAACCCTCCCCTATACATTTTCATTGCCAAGCTCCTAAAAATATTGGAATTTGCCATCACTGTATTAGATGACATATAAAATTCTTTATAACAAAAAGTTTGGACCTAGGATTTTATGGCTTTGAAGAAGTCACTTAATCTTTCTGAGGCTCAATTTTCACTTTCAAAACACAAAGCTGTTGCTTTTGAACTAGAGATAATTATGTAAAGCACTTGGCTCATGAATGCTCAGAAAATTGTACATTTTTTTCATCAACTATATTGAGATATAATTAACATATAATAAAATGCATGCATTTTAAGGACACGGTTTGATGAATTTTGAAACGTGTGTACAGTCATGTGACTATTCCAGTCAACATATGGAATATCTCTATCACCTCCAAATGTTCCCTTGTTCCTCTTTGCAGTCAATCTACCCCTTCACCCCTGCCTCCAGGCAAGCACTGATCTGCTTTCTGTCACTATAGATTACATGTGTCTTTTTCTAGAGTTATATATAAATAGAAGCATATAGAGTGTGCTCTTTTGTGTCTGACTTTGCTCAGCATAATCTTTTCGTGATTCATTCATGTTTTTGTGTGTATCAGTGGCTTGTTTCCTTTTAATAAATGGTAGATCTTATTTTACTAATGTAGCAAGAATGTTTTTTCTTTCTAGGGGCCTTTGGATAGTATATATTTTGCAGATATAACTGTGGCCAGAAAGAGACAAACAAAATAGGCTGGAAAGATGAGCAGAGGCCAGATCACTTTGGGCTTGCAGACTATTGGAAGGAGTTCAGATTTTATTCAAAGGGCAATAGAAAGTGTTTTAAGCAGGACAGTGGTGTGTTTTAGATTTTAGAAGATGACTCTGCTTGCCATGTGGACAATAGGTTGAAGAGAGGCAAGGATGGCGTGAGAAGACCAGTTTGGAGATTACAGCAGGAATCCAAGCAGAAGTTCAAGAAGTTGGCTGAGGGTGAGGGAGTGAAGGTGAAAGGAAGTAGATAGATTATAGAGAGATAAATTGGTGCTCAAAAGTATAAGACTTACTCATTAGATGTGGAGGATAAGGATAAGGAAAAAGGAAGACTCAAGGATAAAGCCACTGAACTCAGAATATTCTTCCTCGAGTAATTGAAAATCCCATTCACTTTAAGTATGGACTTTATCCATTCTGGTACCTTCAAACTTAGAATTCTTTGCCACTCCCTATTGCCTGTAGGAAAAAATCCACACTCCCTAGCGCAGTATGCCGCCAGCCTCCATCAGTCCCTTGTTTAAATGGCCAGCCTCACCTCTTCGCCTACATCTAGTCATTCTGTTCATCCTCCTGGGAACATGGCACAGCTAACAAAACACATTCCATCCCCTCTGCCTGGAATGTCTTTCCAGCTGACATCCATAAAGCCTTCCGTATCAGCAAGGTGTTTCAGCACCCCACCTACTTGGCTCCCATAGCATCCTGCATACCTCTCTCTTTGTTCTTATCCCACTGTGTGTTGATTATCTATCCCACCATATAGGTCTGTATGTTCCATTAACTATGGGCCTTCTGAGATTAAAAAAAAAAAACAACAAATCTAATTCTTATTTTATATCTATATTTGCTCCTAGCACATCTCTTGCACATTGCAGTGACTCAAAGTTTCTCAAAAGAATAACAGAGATGGGGGAGGAATATTTGATAGTTAGTGGTAAATAGAATTATTTCTGCTGAATATCAAGATATCATTTTTTCTCCCTAAATTAGAATCAAAGAACCCCAAAGACCCATCAGAAAAGACAGAAATATGATTCACACATTCACTAAATCATTCATTTGACAAATACTTACTGAGCACCTACTATGTGTCTATCATGGTTCTAAGTGTAGGAAGTAGGATCAACAAGGCCTGAATTCTCATAGATATGACATTCTTTTGAGAAGAGACAAAAAATAATCAAACATACAAAAATGTGAATAAGGTAACTTCAGACCATCATAAGGGCTGTAAAGAAAATAAAACAAGGGTGATATGGTTAAGATGAGTGACAGTCTCTGACTGGTGGTCAGAGAAAACTTCTGTGAGCCAGCCATGTGGAAATCTGGGAGAAAAGTTTTCCAGTCAGACAGACCCTGACTGCAAAGGCCCAGAGTGGGAGCCACTGCAGTGTATTTGAGGGGAAAAAAGTCAGTTATATACACTAAGCTCTATTCCCAAATGCCATGGCAGGGTTTATATTTAAGAAAATCAAAACAAACAAAATTGTTAATATATCTTAAAATGAATTTGAAATGTCATTAAAATTATACTGTATATCTATATATCCCCTACTCCCCTTTCTTAACTTATCTTTCATTACCAATAGGTTTGTTTTAAAAAATTTTATGGGCTGTATAGTATTTCCATGGATGTAACTATAGTTTAATCATATCTCTATGATAAACATAGATTAAACAAACTTCTACAGTAAATATATTTAATTCTGAATATTTTGCACATACATGATTATTTTTCTTGTGACAGGTTCTTAGAGGAGAAACTGCTGAGTCAAAGTTTAATCCACATGACCAATTTGCCCTTTAAAAAGTTTGTAACAGTTTACTGCCCCATGAGCTGTGCACAGGTAAGTGGGCTTCGTTAGCAGCAATAATGGAGGTTAGACACCTGATCAGAGTTAGCTTGTTTTGTATCATATGAACAGAAGGAGAATTGTGCAAGTTACTTCCAAGCAAAGCCCCAAATATGATTGGAGCTGCCATCATTCAGGTTGCCTCCATGAGCAACTTTCCATTAGCAATTGTTTCTACAATCCCTGGGGCTGTAGGTGCAGCCCTGAGCCATTTGAAGTAGCTCAAAATCAGCCAAATCATTCTCTGTGGACAGAATGAGAGGTACCCCATCCAATGAAATGCTCACATAGCTGTTTTCTGATTCAACTATCAGTTTTCTTCAAGTACATTATCTAGACCAGGTCTAAGAGTTCCTAAGCTTTTTGAAACTGATCACCATTAGTATAGGAAATAACCAATTTATGCAAAAAAAAAAAAAAAAAAATCACTGAGGGCTCAGAGAGGAGCCATTGCTAAATCTACCAGCTTCTGCTTCTCACTGACTACCCTAACAAAGAATTGGGGCTTCACTGTCCTTGCCCAAATAAAGTAATACATGATAGTTCTATGTTTGAGTGGGAAAAAGTAATCAAAAAGCATTGCTCCTGGACATGAATCCAGGGTGCAGACGCTTGTCAAGCCCAGGCAGAGTCCCTGGTGCGCTGGGCAGTGCAGGTGGTGCAGATGGCCCGGCTCTGACCCCGAGGACACCAGGCTGCCCTGTTCACCTCAGGCCACTGCCCTGCCCCTCCGGCAGCTCTGGGTCCCCATCACCATGCACCAGCCAGGTGGTTCCAGCCAGGGATTGGGATGTCCGTGCCTCTGGGGGACCATTACTTCACCTGCCACATGCTTGCCGGATCTTGGTTCCCAGGCCGGAGGTCAGGCCCGAGATCCTGTGGTGGGAGCTCTGAGTCCAAACCGCTGGACTAACAGAGAACCTCAGACCCCAGGGAATATCAGTCGCAGTGAGGCTTCCCAGAGGTCCTCATCTCAGCACCAAGACCCCGCTCTATCCAACTGACTGCAAACTCCAGTGCTGGATGTCCCAGGCCAAACAACTAGTAAGACAGGAATACAGCGCCACCCATCACAAAAAAACAAAACAAAAACTGAAATGACAAAACATATGTTACAGAAAAAGGAGCAAGGTAAAAACCTACAAGACCAAATAAATGAAGACGAAATAGGCAACCTACCTGAAAAAGAATTCAGAGTAATGATAGTAAAGATGATCTAAAATCTCAGACACAGAATGGAGAAAATACAAGAAACATTTAACAGGGATCTAGGAGAACTAAAGAGCAAACAAACAGTGATGAACAACAAAATTACTGAAATTAAAAATACTCTAGAAGGAATCAATAACAGAAAAACTGAGGCAGAAAAGCTGGATAAGTGAGCTGGAAGATAAAATAGTGGAAATAACTGCCAGGAAGCAGAATGAAAAAAAAACAAAGAAAAGAATTGAGGACAGACTCAGAGACCTCTGTGACAACATTAAATGCACTAACATTTGACTTATAGGGGTTCCAGAAGAAGAAGAGAAAAAGAAAGGGTCTGAGAAAATATTTGAAGGGATTATAGTTGAAAACTTTCCTAACGTGGGAAAGGAAATTGCCAATCAAGTCCAGGAAGCACAGAGAGTACCACACAGGATAAACCCAAAGAGAAACATCCCGAGACACATATTAATCAAACTATCAAAAATTAAATACAAAGAAAAAATATTAAAAGCAGCAAGGGAAAAGCAACAAATAACATACAAGGGAATCCCCATAAAGTTAACAGCTGATATTTCAGCAGAAACTCTCCAGGCCAGAAGAGAGTGGCAGGACATATTTAAAATGATGAAAGGGAAAAACCTACAACCAAGATTACTCTACCCAGCAAGGATCTCATTCAGATTCAATGGAGAAATTAAAACCTTTACAGATAAGCAAAAGTTAAGAGAATTCAGCACCATCAAACCAGCTTTACAACAAATGCTAAAGGAACTTCTCTATGCAGGAAACACAGAAGGAGGAAAAGACCTACAAAAACAAACCCAAAACAATTAAGAAAATGGTAATAGCAACATACATATTGATAATTACCTTAAATGTAAATGGATTAAATGTTCCAACCAAAAGACATAGACTGGCTGAATGGATACAAAAACAAGACCCGTACATATGCTGTCTACAAGAGACCCACTTCAGACCTAGGGACACATACAGACTGAAAGTGAGGGGATGGAGAAAGATATTCCATGCAAATAGAAATCAAAAGAAAGCTAGAGTAACAATTCTCATATCAGACAAAACAGATGTTAAAACAAAGACTATTACAAGAAACAAAGAAGGACACTACATAATGATCAAGGGATCAATCCAAGAAGAAGATTTAACAATTGTAAATACTCATGCACCCAACATAGGAGCACCTCAATACATAAGGCAAATGCTAACAGCCATAAAAGGGGAAATCGACAGTAACAAAATAATAGTAGGGGATTTTAGCACCCCACTTTCACCAATGGGCAGATCATCCAGACAGAAAATTAATAAAGAAACAAGCTTTAAATGACATATTAAACAAGATGGACTTAATTGATATTTATAGGACATTCCATCCAAAAACAACAGAATACATTTTCTTCTCAAGTGCGCAAGGAACATTCTCCAGGACAGACAATATCTTGGGTCACAAATCAAGCCTTGGTAAATTTAATAAAATTGAAATCGTATCAGGTGTCTTTTCTGACCACAACGCTATGAGACTAGATATCAATTCAGGGAAAAAACTGTAAAAAATACAAACACATGGAGGCTAAACAATACACTACTAAATAACCAAGAGACCACTGAAGAAATCAAAGAGGAAATCAAAAAATACCTAGAAACAAATGACAATGAAAACATGACAATCCAAAACCTATGGGATGCAGCAAAAGCAGTTCTAAGAAGGAAGTTTATAGCAATACAATCCTACCTCAAGAAACAAGAAAAATCTCAAGTAAACAACCTAAACTTATACCTAAAGCAATTAGAGAAAGAAGAACAAAAAAACCCCCAAAGTTAGCAGAAGGAAAAAAATCATAAAGATCAGACCAGAAATAAATGAAAAAGAAATGAAGGAAACAATAGCAAATATCAATAAAACTAAAAGCTGGTTCTTTGAGAAGATAAACAAAATTGATAAACCATTAGCCAGACTCATCAAGAAAAAAAGGGAGAAGACTCAAATCAATAGAATTAGAAATGAAAAAGGAGAAGTAACAACTGACACTGCAGAAATACAAAGGATCATGAGAGATTACTACAAGCAACTCTATGCCAATAAAATGGACAACCTGGAAGAAATGGACAAATTCTCAGAAAAGCACAACCTTCCGAGATTGAACCAGGAAGAAATAGAAAATATAAACAGACCAATCAGAAGCACTGAAATTGAAACTGTGATTAAAACTCTTCCAAGAAACAAAAGCCCAGGACCAGATAGCTTCACAGGCAAATTCTATCAAACATTTAGAGAAGAGCTAACACCTATCCTTCTCAAACTCTTCAAAAATATAGCCGAGGGAGGAACACACCCAAACTCATTCTACAAGGCCACTATCACCCTGATACCAAAAACAGACAAATATGTCACAAAAAAATAAAACTACAGACCAATATCACTGGTAAACATAGATGCAAAAATCCTCAACAAAATACTATCAAACAGAATCCAACAGCACATGAAAAGGACCATACACCATGATCAAGTGGGGTTTTTCCCAGGAATGCAAGGATTCTTCAATATATGCAAATCAAACAATGTGATACATCATATTGACAAATTGAAGGATAAGAACCATATGATAATCTCAATAGATGCAGAAAAAGCTTTCGACAAAATTCAACACCCATTTATGATAAAAACCCTCCAGAAAGTAGACATAGAGGGAACCTACCTCAACATAATAAAGGCCATATATGACAAACCCACAGCCAACCCCATTCTCAATGGTGAAAAACTGAAACCATTTCCACTAAGATCAGGAACAAGACAAGGTTGCCCACTCTCACCACTATTATTCAACATAGTTTTGGAAGTTTTAGCCACGGCAATCAAAGAAGACAAAGAAACAAAAGGAATCCAAATCAGAAAAGAAGAAGTAAAGCTGTCACTGTTTGCAGATGACATGATACTATACATAGAGAATCCTAAAGATGCTACCAGAAAACTACTAGAGCTCATCAATGAATTCGGTAAAGTAGCCGGATACAAAATTAATGCACAGAAATCTCTTGCATTCCTATACACTTATGATGAAATCTGAAAGAGAAATTAAGGAAACATTCCCATTTACCATTACAACAAAAAGAATAAAATACCTAGGAATAAACCTACCTAAGGAGACAAAAGACCTGTATGCAGAAAACTATAAGACACTGATGAAAGAAATTAAAGACGATACAAACAGATGGAAAGATATACCATGTTCTCAGATTGGAAGAATCAACATTGTGAAAATGACTATACTACCCAAAGCAATGTACAGATTCAATGCAATCCCTATCAAACTACCACTGGCATTTTTCACAGAACTAGAACAAAAAATTTTATAATTTGTAGAGAGATAAAAAAGACCCTGAATAGCCAAAGCAATCTTGAGAAAGAAAAACGGAGCTGGAGGAATCAGGCTCCTGGACTTCAGACTACACTACAAAGTTACAGTAATCAAGACAGTATGGTACTGGCACAAAACCAGAAATATAGATTAATGGAACAGGATAGAAAGCCCAGAGATAAACCCACACACATATGGTCACCTTGTTTTTGATAAAGGAGGCAAGAATATACAATGGAGAAAAGACAGCCTCTTCAATAAGTGGTGCTGGAAAAACTGGACAGCTACATGTAAAAGAATGAAATTAGAACATTCCCTAACACCATATACAAAAATAAACTCAAAATGGATTAAAGACCTAAGTGTAAGGCCAGACACTATCAAACTCTTAGAGGAAAACATAGGCAGAACACTCTATGACATAAATCACAGCAAGATCCTTTTTGACCCACCTCCTAGAAAATTGGAAATAAAAACAAAAATAAACAAATGGGACCTAATGAAACTTAAAAGCTTTTGCACAGCAAAGGAAACCATAAACAAGATCAAAAGACAACCCTCAGAATGGGAGAAAATATTTGCAAATGAAGCAACTGAGAAAGGATTAATCTGCAAAATTTACAAGCAGCTCATGCAGCTCAATATCAAAAAAACAAACAACCCAATCCAAAAATGGGCAGAAGACCTAAATAGACATTTTTCCAAAGAAGATATACAGATTGCCATCAAACACATGAAAGGACACTCAACATCACTAATCATTAGAGAAATGCAGATCAAAACTACCATGAGGTATCACCTCACACTGGTCAGAATGGCCATCATCAAAAAATCTACAAACAATAAATGCTGGAGAGGGTGTGGAGAAAAGGAACCCTCTTGCACTGTTGGTGGGAATGTAAATTGATACAGCCACTATGGAGAACAGTATGGGGGTTCCTTAAAAAACTAAAAATAGAACTACCATATGACCCTGCAATCCCACTACTGGGCATATACCCTGAGAAAACCATATTTCAAAAACAGCCATGTACCACAATGTTCATTGCAGCTCTATTTTCAATAGCCAGGACATGGAAGCAACCTAAGTGTCCATCAACAGATGAATGGATAAAGAAGATGTGGCACATATATGTAATGGAATATTACTCAGCCATAAAAAGAAATGAAATTGAGTTATTTGTAGTAAGGTGGATTGACCTAGAGTCTGTCATACAGAGTGAAGTAAGTCAGAAAGGAAAAAACAAATACTGTATGCTAACACATATATATAGAATCTAAAAAAAAAAAAAAAGGTTCTGAAGAACCTAGGGGCAGGACAGGAATAAAGATGCAGACGTAGAGAATGGACTTGAGGACATGGGGAGAGGGAAGGGTAAGCTGGGATGAAGTGAGAGAGTGGCATGGACATATATACACTACCAAATGTAAAACAGATAGCTAGTTGGAAGCAGCCACATAGCAGAGGGAGATCAGTTCGGTGCTTTGTGACCACCTAGAGGGGTGGGATAGGGAGGGTGGGAGGAGGACGCAAGAGCGAGGGGATATGGGGATATATGTATATGTATAGCTGATTCACTTTGTTATACAGCAGAAACTAACACAACACTGTAAAGCAATTTTACTCCAATAAAGATGTTAAAAAAAAAAAAAAAAGCATTGCTCCTAAAAGTTTTAAAAATTAATAGTCAAGTCATTATCTTCTCTCTTGCAATCACAGAAATATACAGCTGGGAGGGTTTTGAGATTATCATCTTGACTTACGATTTCTTAAGTTTGAAGAAGCAAAGGCCCAATTTTAATCTAAAAATATTTTCTGGAGTCCTGATTTGATAGTAATAACTCTTTTAGTTTGTTGTTTGAGAACATGCATCATGACAAAGAGTCTATAAATTCAGAAATAATTTTTAAGTTTATTTCAATATTCCAGAAATAAATCTACACCCCTCTTAAAAAGAAGGATGTATATAAGCAAAACATATCACTTATTCAGTTAACAACATGGGTCACTTGTAATGAACTTCAAACCCATTTCCTGCCCCTTCTCCACTTTAGGAGGTTGTTGACTGCAAATTAGGTATTACTGAGCTCATAATTTAACCGATGAGGAAAATAAAGTGCATGAAAGTCTTCTTAATTATCCAAATCACAGAGTTAGAAAGGAGCTAGAAATGGAACCAGAATGCCTGGTTTTTCCTCTAAGGCTCTTTCCTGGGCTGAGCTGGAACCACAGCTAAACCATTTATTACCAGTGTGATCTTGGGCAGGTCACTTAACCTCAGTAAGCCTCATTAGCTTAGTGCATGAAATGAATAACGAATTACATAAATCATGTGGGTGCTTCCTCAGAAAGCACAATGCCTGACCCAGAACAAGTGCTCTGTACACATCTGCTATTTATTACTATTATTATTATTTTGATTATTCTAATTTCCACAATATCTCTGCTTCAGGCTTTGTGATGAACAAATTAAAGAGCCCCAACCTGCTTTACAAGTTCCTTGCCAGGACTCTTTGCTTATCAATTTTTTAATTACCCGATGCAAACCTATGTAATTCAAGGCTGCAGAGATGCCTTTTAATTTGTGGAGTGGGAAGCAGTTCCTTCTCTGCGACTTACAAACTAACCTTGCCTCCTGGGTATTTACATAAGAACACAAATTCATTTGTCCAGAAACTGTGGGAATAAATTGCCTTTAACTCTTCTCCTGCAATTATGTGCTATGCCTTTCCATCATTTGCACCTATCTCTTTGCAGAGTGAAACTGTTTTTTAAAAACTAAAACCTTGGGCTTCCCTGGTGGCGCAGTGGTTGAGAATCCGCCTGCCAATGCAGGCGACACGGGTTCGAGCCCTGGTCTGGGAAGATCCCACATGCCGTGGAGCAACTAGGCCCGTGAGCCACAATTACTGAGCCTGCGCGTCTGGAGCCTGTGCTCCACAACAAGAGAGGCCGCGATAAAGAGAGGCCCGCGCACCGCGATGAAGAGTGGCCCCCACTTGCCTCAACAAGAGAAAGCCCTCGCACAGAAACGAAGACCCAACACAGCCATAAATAAATAAATAAAAAGTAAAACCTTGTATGTCTTGTCTTGTAGGATCATGAACTTGGCTGAAAAAAAAATGCTATTATTTCTGCTATGAAAATTGTTCTATTTACTGGGTTTTCATTTAAATACATTGTTAAGGTAAAACAAACAAACAAAGCAAAAAACAGCAACATTCTGATTTCTCAACACTACCGTTAGAGCATAGAGAAATTCGGAGATTTCCTCTCCGAATTGTTACGGTCAATTTTGTTGTTACGGTCATTAGAACTACACACAAGCAAAATGTGACTCTAAAACAAAGCAAAGCAGGAGCTAAGAATTGTATTATATTTTGCAAAGGACTCTTGTGACTTTATTTCCAATTGCTTTTCTATATGCACAAGTGACAACATATCTGGAGCTTTTTTTCTGGACCATACGTGCATATCACAAATTATCATATACGCTGGAGAAGTGCTTGTCGGAAACAAAAATAGGTATGAGAGAGAAGTATTCACGATTCCTTTGATGTAAATCTTAAACTAAACTGACACAAGTCATACTGGTTAAAAGCTTCGTGAATCTGATGCAATAAAATAGTTTGCCAGCATGGGACACGGTGAGCTCTGCGGTGATGGAGTCAAAAACTGAGTTAAGTGAGAAAAGAAAGGAAAGCCTGTGAGCGCGTGCAGAGACAATGTCCCAGCTGTGAATTCTGGAGAAAAGGACTTCGTCTTGACGTAGAGAATGGACTTGAGGACACGGGGAGGGGGAAGGGTAAGCTGGGATGAAGTGAGAGAGTGGCATGGACATATATACACTACCAAATGTAAAATAGATAGCTAGTGGGAAGCAGCCACATAGCACAGGGAGATCAGCCCCGTGCTTTGTGACCACCTAGAGGGGTGGGATAGGGAGGGAGGGAGGGAGATGCAAGAGGGAGAGGATATGGGGATATATGTATACATATGGCTGATTCACTGTTATACAGCAGAAACCAACACAACATTGTAAAGCAATTATACTCCTATAAAGATGTTAAAAAAAAAAAAAAAAAAAAAAAGACTGTGTCTTGCCTCAAACAGGGGCGATTTGATCTGAGACTAATCACTTCACCTCTTTGAACATTGTTTCCCATTTATAAAGTGGGAATAGTCATCATCTCAGCCAGTTTTACCTCGCAGGGTTGTGACGAGAATCAAACGAGATGATGAATGTAAACGGGTTTTGTAAATTATAAGTGTTCACAAAATCATATAAGTAAAGTTATAGCGATTTAAAAGTCTCTCTTAATTTGTTTTCACATTCCAGGGGAGAAATTCGGTAGGACATAAAAGCAGACTCAATTCTAATTCTTTATTTTCACACATAGTGAAATATATATCATCTGAGAGAGAAATAAAACAATGCTTTGATTCTTGCATCATAAAAAAAATAAAATAAGACCTCCTCTCTCTGCACATTTTGATCTAATCAGACTTTGCTGAGTTTCATTTCCTCTATGGTGGACATTCTTATCTGACTATCAAAGGCTGGGGTCACAATGTTGAAACTCTGTATTCACTTTTCTCTCCCACCTCTCCAACAATCTGCTTGATGTGATCAATATCAGGTCTGCCTTATCTGCCCTCTAAAATATTTTTCTGTTAATCACCAGGTAATTCAATTGAGACAGTACTTGCTTCTTAAAAATAACTGAATGTATACAGTTTCCTTTTTGATGTGTACTAATACCCAAAAGATAAAGTTTCTGTTTTTTTATATATCCCTCTGTGACCTTTTAGAAATTATCAACAGCTTTAAAAATATCACTTTCTGCATAAGTTTTTAGCATAAATTATCTAAGACAAACCACAATAAAATATGGTATTTCCAAATTTTAAACTAATGATCAACTTAAAAAAAAGAAAACCTTTTCATGCATGTGATCAGGCTGGGGATCAAACAGGGTAAGAAATGTCTCTTTAACAAGAGTCGGAGTATTTGGAAAGGAGAATATTATTTGTTCTTTTCAGGCAAATCTGAATTTCTTCGTGTTCATGGCTGTCATCAGTTATACTTAATTTAAATCTCTGGTTAATATACAAGGTCCCTGGCTCCTGGGGGACATATTACTTTCTGAGCATTGTTTCAGAATGATTCTAGTGCCTATCTGCTCACAGTAGAGCAAAAATAAAATAAGAAAAGAACTGAAGAATAAAATCTTACAGATGAGTTCTACAATCAAACTCAGATACAGAGTGTTTTCTTAGTGATGCTTGCATGCTTTTAGCTCACAGGGTGACATTCACGGCTGCTGTACCAGCAGCCAGTGTGTGTTTGGTGGCAGCACCCACATGTTATAACCCAGCAGGCACAGCCAAAATCATCACCGTGTGATTTACCGGGGAATCAGACTGCACTTGGTCCCTTTAAGAAGAATAGTGATTGTATGTGAAAATCACGAAGCATGCACTGCTGGGTGCACTTGGTGGCTTATTCATTATTCTGTTTGGTGGACTGGTGAGGTAGAAGAATAAAAAGAGTTATTGTTCACATTTCCATATGATTGACTCAGGCATGTTTAAAGGGTAGTTTTTGTACCATGGAGATGAAGATTTGATCCTGCATGGCTCCTAAAGTAAATATTTATACTTAATTTTATCTAAATGAACATTGGACTCAACCATTTTTTTTTTCTCCTGGTATTTTCTCTTCTCATTAAAATCTCTGATGCTGCTTTGTCATAGTTTCCACCCCAGCTCAGGGTCTCATGCTCATTATATGCTGGCTCTGAGTTTTAGGACAAAGGTCACTTAAAGAAGAGAAAATCATGTTATATAAAACTTGGGGAGAAAATTTGAATATGGCAACAACAACTACAAATCTTTTATAACTATAATGAGTTTTGACTACTTTTTCTCTAGAGAAAAATTCAAGATGTCAAAGAAAATTCTTTAACTGGTAAACTTTTATTTCATAAAACACTGTCTTTTAACTTCTCACTGATTTATCTTCTTTTGGAAATGTAAGTGATTGCTTGATGATATATTGACTCTTGCCCAAGCCACAAGCCAATTACTTATCTTTCCAAATGCTGTAGATTTATTTCATGGAGGTATAGGGATTGGGATGTATAGAAGATATATATAAAATTTAAAATTCATTGGGAAAACAGAATAAAAGCCATTTAAATGTGAAATCAGTTGTAAATGACAAGGTTAAAAAAGGTGAGTTATATCTTTTATGAATCAAATGTAAAAATTGAACTAGATTAATGAGAAAGATGTAATAGTAAAACTGTGACAATAAGGTAACACCAATTGCCATTTATTGAACATTTTCTATGTACCAGGTATGTACTAAATATAGTGTTTATCTCATATATAGACACATCCGCAGAGCCTATTGGGATTATAGCTCAACTTCTTGAGCCATTTCATTTTTTTTTTTTTTGAGTGAGAAAATAGTTCTGTTTGTTAAAAATTTCTTTTTATTATATATGATTCAGGTGTATGGCGTTATAATCTGACATCTGTGTACTCTACAAAGTGATGCCTACCACGTCTAGTTATCATCCATCACCATACAGTTAACCCCTTCATCTGTTCTATCTGCCCCCAACCCCCTTCCCTTCTGGTAGCCACTAATCTGTTCTCTGTACCTATGAGTTTGTTTTTGTTTTACTTTGTTTTTCTTTTCTTTTGTGTTTTTTTTTAGGTCTGCATATGAGTGAAATCATATGGTATTTGTCTCTCTCCATCTGACCTATTTCACTTAGCATAGTACCTTCAAGGTCCATCCAAGTTGTTGAAATGGCAGGATTTTATTCTTTTTTATGGCTGAGTAGTATTCCATTATATACATATATACCACATCTTCTTTATCCATTCATCCATCGATGGACAATTAAGTTGTTTCTATATCTTGGCTATTGTAAATGATACTGCAATGAACATAGGGGTGCATGCGTTTTCAAATTAGAGCCATTTCATTTTATACCACTTCTTTAGCATAAAAGGTATTTATGTCAGTTGCATTTACAAAGACTGACATGGATTCTGTGTGTCCCACACAATGCTGAGGGCTGAGTGGGGAGCTACTATGACTTCTTTACTGTCCTAAAGGTGGATCTTGTGACCTTCTCCCCTCAGAGAGCTCTGATTTAATATCCCTGGCAGTCTCATACATTGAGCTCTATAAACTGCATTGTTTTGATGATTTCTCTTGTACTGTTATACTTTTGTTTATTGCTTTGTTTCTGTGTTAAAATTGAATTACTTAAACATTGAGTGTTACATGTAATTGTAGGAGTGTAATCCTAATAATATGGTACATAAGAGCTATAGAAGAACTTAACTAGAGGAGGAAACAAATTGCCAAATTATAAAATAATTAATGAAGGTGATGCCTTGTTAGATTTTATAATGATAATCAGTATTAACTATTGAAGAAATTCTATTATTACGTGTTTTGGTATTGTCTTGGCATAAATGGGTGTCAATGTTAGAGTTCAGGAGCATATAAAACTTAATTTGTTGGAAATTAATAGGAATTTCATTTTTATTTCAGGTAATTAACCCTTTAAGGGGGTTTTCCAGGCACAAACACTGTAAGATGAGAATAATTATCCTCATTTTTCCATATGAGAAACTAAATCACAAATAATTTTAATGATCTGCAAAAGGTCATATATCTGCGTATGTAGTATAGTTGGGGTACAAACTTTTTCTGTCAGACTCCAAAAGCTAATGCTCTCAAATCTTGTTATCATAGGGACAACGCTTGTCTGACAAACAACTTGCTTACCAAATGAGAGTTTGTTAACTTTTCCAATAGTTATGCCATTGTTAGAATAATTTTTAAAAGTTGTCTTTGAGTCCTACATTTGGAAGCTATTTATGAAATTCACAAAATAATGTTTCAGTAGTTTATGGTCCTCTTTGCACACAACTTGACCATCTATCTTTTTGACAAGAGCTTTTAAGATGACTGCAACTTGCAAAATTCCTAAAAGGACCAAGATTTGGCACTGATGCAATTTTTTAAAAGAATGAGATGTAGGCCCTCGTGCTGGAAAAGGAGTCTCTAAAATGGCTTGAGCAAGGAAAATGTTATTGCCTCCCAATTAAAAAGCCATCGACCAGTGCTTTAAATGGCTAAGTTCCATACATATGTTTTTAAAAATTTTGTCAATTATAGACTCAAAGATCTTAGCGTTTAGAGAATTTTTTTTAACATCTTTATTGGAGTATAATTGCTTTACAATGGTGTGTTAGTTTCTGCTGTATAACAAAGTGAATCAGCTATACATATATATATGTATCCCCATATCTCCTCCCTTTTGCGTCTCCCTTGCACCCTCCCTATCCCACCCCTCTAGGTGGTCACAAAGCACTGAGATGATCTCCCTGTGCTATGTGGCTGCTTCCCACTAGCTATCTATTTTACATTTGGTAGTGTACATATGTCCATTTTTTAAGAGACTATGTGGTTCAGGAAAGATAACACAGGGACATAAGGAGAAATTTATTTCTCTAGAAAATTTTTCTGAAGGGTAAATTCCATAGGAGACAATGGGATAATGTATTCAAAGTGCTAAGGGAAAATAACCATCAACCTAAAATTCTATACTCAGTTTATTTATCATTTAAGTAGGATATAGGAACTTGCTCTCTGGCAAGATCATGGGGCAGGCAGGGGGATGGAAGTTGAGAAGAGTAGGATCCTCGTAGGCAGCAGTCAGTGATGGTTAGGCCAATTGAAGGAACTATGGGCAACTTGCAGAAAGATTTCTAAGGGAGATCCCAAGATCCTGACAGTCACAAATATATCCTGTCATTTGTGATGAGTTCTTGGTTTGAAAAACTACTTACATTTTCTTTTTCTCCACTTTACCTTCTTTCCCTGCTCCCTGTTTCAGGCAGGTATTCACCAATTCTGTTTATTGTTTCAGGAGAGGGATGAGGTAAATTGCTTATCAAACACTTTTCATCGTAGATTTTATTTCTAGAAGATCAAGACTCTAAAAATATCCATAGGCATAGACCAAAAACAAATGGACAAGATATAATGATATGAGGGAGAAGTTCTGTAAACCTCAAAAGAAACGCCTTACCCCAGTCTCCCCATCCTGTCCTCTTGCCCCTATGACTTCCCATGCTAAGAGAACAGAAGGTGGGAGAGAGAAAGAGAATGATTGAGGGAGGTCTGGAAGACTCAGGGTAGAGTGGAACTCCACTTCACCTCCTATGAGAGGTAGAGATAGTGCAAGTCCTCAGAAAGGTTTGTGGAACTCAATATAAGAAATAACTTGTCTCCTTCTTTCTAGAAATATCACCAAATGGGCAACACATCATCACAGAGGCGACAGCTATGGTGTAAGTAGAGGGAACCATGGACAGCCTTATAAAAAAAGTTTCCTGTGGCCAAAAAAATAAAATCAGAGAATTTCCAGATCTGAAGAATTATGCTGCCTGGTGTGAAGGACATCTCAGTGGTAATCTGTGTGGATATATGACCTATTAGCACGGCAGCACACTTCTCCCAAAGTCTTGGCACTGCAAGGCATTGTAGAACTGTGGAACCCAGTTTGGGGTTTAGAGAGGAGTAGGTAGGTCGTTGAAAAAGTGAAGAGGAAGAGGAGAAAGAAAAACAGTAGAAGGATAGAGGTTAAATCTTTGCCTGAGAATGAAAACTTAGGTATAATTATAGAAAATGAATGTGATAGTTCTTGCTTACCTGAGTTTTCATAGTGTGAAGCATATCCTAAACACACTCAACCAGTCCAAGACAGGCTTACTTTTAGCTCAGTTGTCCCCTGTTCACATTAAAAAATAGTCATGGTTTTAAAGATTTAATAATACTTATAATGTAATTGATTTATTTTAATATTCACATCGCACAACTCTAGACTTCAAGGAAACATGGTAGACTGACTGAGGGACAAAGGATCCCCTTCCTATTAAAAATACTTATAAATGAAGAATTAAATATCTCATAGCTGATTTTGAAAGAAAGACGGGAAATTCCCAGGTGCCAGAAACAAAGAAATACAGGCCAAATAATAAGTTTTTTGATGCAGCAGCAATCAACAGAAGCTTTGGATGAACTTATTGTTCCTGAATGCTGAGGCCTGGGATTCTGATGTTCTAGGGGATAATGGAGACATAGGTCATGGAAGCTAGAATTGCATTTCCTGAAGAATTTCTGGAGTCTTAAAGAATCTTCCATTCAGGAAAAAGAATGTAGCTTAAGAATATAGTTTCTAGATCTCTAGATCAAGAAGGTTTACTTGGGTGAGAAAAAAATGTTACATGTGTGATGGAAAACCCGAGTTCTGCACCTCACCCTGGTATGTTGGACACATACACAGTGCCTTCAACGTGAAGGAAAACCAGATGGAAATTAAAAATTTTTTAATTCCAGGAATGTTAAGATCACTAGGGCTCTGGCAGAAGTGATTATAAAATCTTTTTAGGGACATTTTCACAACACGGGATTCATAGACGCCTATTTACAAAACCAAGCAACAAAAAAATTCCCTCAAAAGATGAGCTCACAATAAAAAAAAAAATTAAAAATGAGATGAAAGTATTATAGAGACAGTAAACGGAACAAACAAAAGAATCAGCACTTAAAAAAGAACAGATAAATTCACAAAACTCCTAATATATAAATATATCTTCATGGAAATCAAATGCTCATAGAATATTTGTGAAAGAATCCATGGAAATCTGGCAACAGTTTGTTTCTGAGAAGGGAAACCTAGGGAATGGGGGCGGGAGTGGAAAGGACACATGTTATGCACACTATCTTTTAACAATATTTGGATTTTTATGGCATGTGTCTTTTAAAAAAATGCACCTTTTACAAAACAGTCTGGTGTAACAATATTATTATTAAGCAAAGTGGAGTTTCAGGGAAAAAGATGATCATTTCTGATAAATTCTTCTTACCAAGGGAAATATAACCATCCTGTTTCTGGGTGCCCCCAAAATATAGTTTCAAAATACATAACAAAAAACCCAAATACATTATCATAATAGATTTTTAAATTATACTTCTGGAAATTACTAAGTGAAATAAACAAAAGTCAATTAAGGATACAGAAAATTTGAACAACACAATTAACAACTTTGATCTAACGGACATATGTAGATCCTGTACTCACCAAACAAAGATCATGTGCTCCTCTCAAGGCCATTTGCACATATAAAAATTAATCAGTAATCCTTGGCCAAGGCATGTCAACATGTATTAATGAGTCATTTTCCTGTAGACCACACTCAGTGATGTAATAAAATCAGAAATCAATTAGGAAAACAAGGGAAAAAACCCAGTATTTGGAAACTGGAAAATACGGTTCTAAATAATTCATGAGTTAATGCAGAAATCACAGTGGGATTCATGAACTATTTGGAACTGAATGATAGTGAAATCGTTCCATATCTAAACGGCCAGCATGCAGCTAGAGAAGGACTTAAAAAGGACATTATAACCCTAAATACACAAATTTTAAAATAAGAAACATTGAAAATAAGTAAAGCATTGAGCTCAAGAAGGTAAAAGAAAAGAGCAATATATATTTAAATCAAGTGGAAGGAAACGATAAGTGCAGAAAATAACACAGAAAACAAAAAAAGACTTGAGATCTGAAAGTTAAATGCTGTGTCTTTGTAAAGACTAACACACTATATAAACTGACAAGATTTATCAAGGGAAAAAGAAATAACATGTAGACAAACAATATTAGGAACAAAAAGAGGATAATTTTAGACATTGAAGATGGTTAAACAAAAAAAAACCATGAGCTTTGAAATTTTAGATGACGCATATAATATACCACCCCAAAAACAGGAATTACCAAAGTGAAATCAAGAAGAAACAGACTATTGTAATGTACATGCAATTATTGAAGAAACTAAATTAATGGGAACTTTATTCACCAAAAGAAAGTATCAGACCCAGACAGGTGCCTTCAATATTGGCATATAAGCATTATCTTATAGAATTATTCCAAATATTAGAATGAGAGGGAAAGCTGCCCACCCATTTCTTTTGGGTCTATCAAAACTGGACAGAAATAGTATTTAATGGGAAAATTATAGACCTATCTCACCAGTGAACACAGATGCAAAAAACTTAAATAATATATTAGCAGAATAAATACATTATTGTATTTAAAATACATAATGACCAAGCAGGATCTGTTTCAAGAATACAAAAATGGTTATAATTGAAACTTTGTCAGTTAGAAGTGTATTCAGGTTCAAGGAATAGGAAACTTGTAAACTCGTCTAGAATGGCTCAAACAAATAGGCATTTTGTTTACTCATGCTGCAAGAATCTGGAGTTAGATGGTTGCTGGTATTGGATCAGTGGCTCATCAATATCAGGATTGATGATCTGTGATTCTTTAGCCTTTTTTTCATGGTCATATGAGTACTGCTGCCAGCTCCAGCACTGGACCCAGGTCCAAGAAAGGAAAAGGAAGGAAAAGTGAAGGGATCGGTCTGCCATGTTTTCTCCTTTTATTTTCCTGGTGTTTTCCTGGCAGAATTCCACTTCCAGGTCAACCAGACTGGCCAGAAGTCCACTTGTAGCTGAAAGGGAGGATGCTGAAACAGTGAAGAGTAAGCAACCTAAATGTCCATCGACAGAGGAATGGATAAAGAAGATGTGGTACCTATTTACAATGGAATATTAGCCATAAAAAAGAACGAAATAATGCCATTTGCAGCAACATGGATGGACCTAGAGATTATCATACTAAATGAAGTATGATAATACTTCAGACAGAGAAAGACAAATATCATATGATACCACTTATATGTGGAATCTAATAAAAAAAATGATACAAATGAACTTATTTACAAAACAGAAACAGACTCACAGATCTCGAAATCAAACTTATGGTTACCAAAGGGGAAACATGGGGGGAAGTGATAAATTAGGAGATTGGGATTAACATATATACACTACTATATATAAAATAGGTAACTAATAAGGACCTACTGTATAGCACAGGGAACTCTACTCGATATTCTGTAATAACATATATGGGAAAAGAATCTGAAAAAGGACAGATATATACATACATATATGTATAACTGATTCACTTTGCTGTACACCTGAGACTAACACAACATTGTAAGTCAACTATACTCCAATAAAAATTAAAGCAAACAAACAAACTTTAAGTGCATGAAAAAAAAAAAACAGTGAAGGGTATAATCAGAATTAGCCTCCATCACTGCTACCTTGAACAGAACCAGGATTCTGTTTGGAAGAAAAAGAAGAATGAATACTGAGTAGACAACTAGTTGTGTCTGCCTTAAATTAAAGAAATTCATTATATTAACAATTAAATGAGAAAATACATATGATCATCTCATTAGTGCAAAAAAATCATTTGGTAAAGTAATAAAAACTCTTAGTGAACTTGAAATGTTAGGAAATTTCTTTAACACGATAAAGGGCACATGTCAAAAACCTCTAGCAAACATCATACTTAATGCAGAAATTTTAGAAATAATCTTTTTTTTTAACATTTTTATTGGAGTATAATCGCTTTACAATTGTGTGTTAGTTTCTGCTTTATAACAAAGTGAACCAGTTATACATATACTTATATCCCCATATCTCTTCCCTCTTGCGTCTCCCTCCCTCCCACCCTCCCTATCCCACCCCTCTAGGTGGTCACAAAGCACGGAGCTGATCTCCCTGTGCCATGCGACTGCTTCCCACTAGCTATCTATTTTACATTTGGTAGTGTATATATGTCCATATATACACTACCACTCTCTCACTTTGTCCCAGCTTATCCGTCCCCCTCCCCGTGTCCTCAAGTCCATTCTCTAGTAGGTCTGTGTCTTTATTCCCGTCTTGCCCGTAGGTTCTTCATGACCATTTTTTTTTTTTTTTTAAGATTCCATATATATGTGTTAGCTTACGGTATTTGTTTTTCCCTTTGTGACTTACTTCACTCTGTATGACAGACTCTAGGTCCATCCACCTCACTACAAATAACTCAGTTTTGTTTCTTTTTATGGCTGAGTAATATTCCATTGTATATATGTGCCACATCTTCTTTATCCATTCATCTGTTGATGGACACTTAGGTTGCTTCCATGTCCTGGCTATTGTAAATAGAGCTGCAATGAACATTGTGGTACATGACTCTTTTTGAACTATGGTTTTCTCAGGGTATATGCCCAGTAGTGGGATTGCTGGGTCGTATGGTAGTTCTATTTTTAGTTTTTTAAGGAACCTCCAAACTGTTCTCCACAGTGGCTGTATCAATTTACATTCCCACCAACAGTGTATGAGGGTTCCCTTTAGAAATAATCTCTTTAAAGTGAGGAACAAAACAAGGATGCCCATAATCTCTGATATGGCAGGGAATAAATAAATTAGTCTCTTCATTCGTTCACTCCTTCATTCATTCATTCATTGAAATGCTATTCATCACTTAAAATAAATGCACTAGATCTTTATCTATCAATGTGGATACATCACAAACATACATAAAAATATCAAGTGGCCAGAGGATGTATATTGTATGATGCCATTCATGTAAAGTTTGAAAATCTAGAAAATATTACTACATACTTTTTATGAACATCTGAATTTGTAGTAAATATAGAAGCCACAGCACCACTTCGTCTGGGGAGAGAAGGAAGGGAAAGACATAGGTGGTGGCTACAAGAAGGCTTTTATTGACTTGAAATGTTTTCTTTATTTTTTCAAAGATGTAAAGCAAATATGTCAAAATGTCAGAATGTATTAAATCTGGATTATGGGTACATGGTTGTGTCTTTTAAATTCTTTTCTGCACATTTCTGAGTTTCACATATTTTATAAGGATAAAACCTTAAAGAATGTCTTTCTTTTGTCCTGAGGTCCCTGGTCTGTAACAAGCCCTAGAAATCCAAGAGTGTTTTGGTGGTTTGTCTGATGTCCCTCCCATGTGAGACACCCAGATGCCAAGCTGTAAGGGAGTACGCGGTTCTCAATTGCCCTGCTGGTTGCCCTGGACCTTTTGCCTCTCACTTCCCACCCTCAATCAGCTTAGGCCCCTGAATTAGGAACCTACAGTTGGTCCTGATTCTTGCTGCTTCTACAGAACCCCGTAATAGTTTTCCTAGGTTGAAGGAAGGTACTTATCTCTTAGTTTCACTCCCAGAAGAGCGATTTATAGCAGAAACTAATTGCTTTAGGCCCCAAGTGTTATAACTGTGTACTACCCTTGTCCCTTCCGTTAGGCAGACACATTGCCATTTTCTCCAAGACTGGATCACATTTCCCAGGTGGACGAAGCAGGAGACGCCCTATTAGCAATGCCTGAAACCAGCCGCTCCCTCCAACCTGCCGTGGCCCCAAGGCCCCAGGAAAGAGCCTGCTCTCTCTGGGGACAAATAAGTACTGGTTCCTCTCTGCTTTTAGGTGCTTCCTGAAGCTAGCACCTCTGTTGTTACCACCACTGCCTCCCAGCAGGGGAGTGATAGGAAGTGGAAACTAAGCACAGAGAGTTTGAATACCTTACCCAAGCTCACATTGCTAGTCAGTGAGCTGGGATTTGAACTCTAGGAGTCTGATTCCAAAATGCTTACTTTTGACTACAAAGCTCTACTTCCTCTGGGTAATTCAAAATTTAAACCAATTTAGACAACACAAAATCTGCTTTAGAGTTGTAGAGGACATGGATTTCTCACCTCCTCATCATGCAAGGTGTTCCTCACACTTTCTTGCTTTCAGCAATGGTACTCTGGTTCTGCCAGGTACTTCACCTTCAACCAACGTGGTTTGAATTGGGGTTGACCTGGGCCTGCTTGAAAAATACATCCAGATTGCCTTAAATTAGCTAGCCTATCTCCTCCCTTGGATCGGTTTGGGGATTAGAGTCAGTGTGAGGAGAAGTTAGCTGGTGTTTCTGGGGAAAGAAGGATTCTTTGTTTACCGCTCTAATTGGCAGAGTAAGGATGTGAAGCCTGGATCTGCAGCCGCCTTAACACTCCTTGGGTCAGGACTGAAATTCACAAAGCCTGAAATGGAACCAACTCACAGGAAGCAAAGCCAATGAGTCAGATGACCCTGTCTTTGCTTGGACCATGATCAAGCCATACCTGCAGGCAGAGGTACCTGTGGACCTTTGAGTTCCCTGAGCCAATTAATTCCTCTTTTCACCTTAATCCATTTTGAGTTGGTTTTTCTGTCACTTGCAGCAAAAAAGATTCTTAACTCATACAAAAGTAAACAGAACAAACAAGAGCAACAATAAAATACACTATGTTCTATAAGAGGTATAACCTAGTTATTTCTACTCAAGGGGTGATGGTCAATCTGAATTAGTAAAATGACTGAATTCACCTGAAACTAACACAATATTGTAAATCAAGTATACTTGAATAAAAATTTTTAAAAGGCTGAATTTATCATTATTCAACAGCGAGAACAATAACAAAACAGCAGGAACTCCATTTCATTAACTTTGGGGATACACTAACAAAGTATTTAATGGCAAAGGGAGACATCCTGTGGCTCTTAAGTAACTTATGTCTATTTTGTTTTTAAGTAAGTGACTAAGAATCACTTATAACTGACACCATTAGTCATTGTTGTAGTACAAGGGGCCCTGCTCAATGCAGTTTCAAGAATTTGTTAGATTTACTCCTTAGGATGGCTAAAATGTATTCTGTTATATCATTAGGCTTCCCTTTTAAAAAAGTAATTCTGGGGGCCTTTTCAGGACAGAAGTTATACTTATTATTTGTTGGTTGGATGACCCAAAGCTCCAATGAATTTAATAAAGCTTTTAAATAAAGTTTTATTTTATCTCTCACACGGCATTCATGTGCATTTGGAAAATAGTCACATATAAATGTACTGGCTTAGTTCATGGCAAAGCTTGCCTCATATACAGATTCTCAAATCTAGGAGCTAACTCTATAAACACCCCCCTCCCCAACTGATGCTGAAGCCCAATTTCTTTCCTAGCTTTCCAGTTATTACCGTTGTTGAATCGGTATGGTCTACAACAGGGATTGGCAACTTTGTCTGTTAAGTCCAGGTAATAAATATTTTAAGCTTTGTGAGCCATATGATCTCTGTCATAACTACTCAACGGTGTTGTAGCGTGAAAGCAACCACAGACAACAGGTAGACCAATGGGCGTGGCTGCGTTACAATAAAAGTTTACTTACCAGAGCAGGCTTGGCCGGTTTGGCTCATAAGCTGTGATTTGTCAACCACTTGCCTAAAATAATGATATTTTAAGGTGCTGGGCAGACATCTCAAACCTGTGAGATTTCTGTTGCCTAGGTTTGAGTGGTTTTAAGTGGTCAGATCATTTGATTTGGGAATAAAAAAGCAAATATCTTGAGTCCTATGGACTATTTATCTGGTTTGTATTGACTCTAATTATTCTTCCTTGTGAAATGAAGAGAGGATGAAGATAACAATTTAATGAGTACCACATGTACTTTATTTATATGACAGTCTTCAGTTCTCCCTATAACCCTAAGAAAGATACATGTTTAGAGATAGAAGAGCTTAGTGAGAAAGAGAAAATTTATAGATGTGAGGCAGTGAGTTTTGGATGGATAGACTTGATATCAAGTCCTGGCTTCACCACAATACTCCATGTGACCTTGGCTAGATCTCATGCCCCTCTCAACTTTAATTTCCTCACTTATAATTGAACGTATAAAATATGATGAGGGCTTCCCTGGTGGCGCAGTGGCTGAGAGTCTGCCTGCTAGTGCAGGGGACACGGGTTCGAGCCCTGGTCTGGGGGGATCCCGCATGCCGCGGAGCGACTAGGCCCGTGAGCCACAACTGCTGAGCCTGCGCGTCTGGAGCCTGTGCTCAGCAACAAGAGAGGCCGTGATAGTGAGAGGCCCGCGCAACGCGATGAAGAGTGGTCCCCGCTTGCCACAACTAGAGAAAGCCCTCGCACAGAAACGAAGACCCAACACAGCAATCAATCAATCAATCAATCAATAAATAACGAAAAAAAAAATATGATGAAATTATATTGTAGTTATCTTTGATAACATCACCTACATTTCAGAGACATTGTGAGGGTTTATTGAAGTGAGGAAAGAAAGCATGTAGCACGAGAACATGGTAAGCACTCATTAAACGTGAGCCCTGCCATGTTTTACACTGATGATGCAGTGACTTGCTGAAGGTCATACCGTAGGATGGGGTGGAACTAGGATTTGCACTGCAGCCTGACTGACCTCAAAGCTTGTGAACTTCCCATGGCATTAGACTGACCCCCAGCTATAAATTCTAAATGGTGGTATTTAGTTCATGTATAGAAATTGCCCAATCTATTAAAATACAAAATTTCCAAAGCTAGTCACATGAGGTGGATCCCCCGTGTTGGGCCACGGAATTGGGTGCATGTTTCTAGAAGTAAACATGACATATCAGATATACCTCGTGGCTGAATCTGCCTTGGAATACTTGATTTGTCTTTCCTCCGCACACTGACACTGTGGGACATACTGTTGACCTGCTAAGTCTAGTTCAGATTCTCTTGCTGCCAAATTCCGAAACAGCCATAAAATGTGATCTGCACTCTTAGCCTCTCAGGAATCTCTCCATTACCTCAGAGGGTCTGGCCATAGACAGATGGGGTGGAAACAGGCCCACTTTCTTGACTACTGCTCTCTCCACGGAGGCAGGATAAGATCAGATCAACAGCTCCCAACTGTGGCTCGTGACATGCCTTTGGTTATGTCAAGGACATTCTCAAACAAGATGAATTTAATTTATGAATACTACAGCTGGAGAGGAGTAGAGAGATGATCTGGATTGACCCCCTCATTTTGCAAATGTGAAAACTGAAACCCAGAGCTGTTACTAACAAGCCCAACTCTTCTTAATTCCTGTCTCTGATCCTTTCCCCACACCACCTATAATTTTGGAGGAAAAAAGTCTAAATTAGGGTTGCCAGATTTAGCAAATAAAAACACATGATACCCAGTTATAGTTGAGCTTCAGGTAAATAAATACTTTTTAGTATAAATATATCCCATGTGATATTTAGGACAATCTTTGGGACAGATAGTTACACTAAATAATCATTCTTTATCAAAAAATTCAAATCGAACTGAGCATCCTGGATTTTATCTGGCAAACCTAGCCTAAATCAAATAAACAATGCTAAGATTTCTATTTTCTGAAAAAGATTTGAAAGTGTTCAGTTAGAAATCTGGCTGGAGTGACAAAAAACTGAGTGGACAGGAAAAACTCAAAACCTCACTAAATGAAGTTGAAAACAATCAATGGCTAGAAAAGAAGTAACATGAAGCTTAAGAACCAGGAAGGAGGGAGAGAAAGAAAGATGGGAATGGAAGAAACAAAGAGTGGAAGGCAGAAAGAAAAGACTCTAAGTGTGGTAGTCTCTCCTCTCTCCGTGTGAGCTCTGCAAAATAATGCTCAGCTCACTGTCTTTTCCTCCTTTGTCCCATTTACCACCTGCCCTTCCTACTCCACTGCTTATTTATTTATTTTTTTAAACATCTTTATTGGAGTATAATTCCTTTACAATGGTGTGTTAGTTTCTGCTTTATAACAAAGTGAATCAGTTATACGTATATATATGTCCCCATATCTCTTCCCTCTTGCAGCTCCCTCCCTCCCACCCTCCCTATTCCACCCCTCTAGGTGGTCACAAAGCACCGAACTGATCTCCCGGTGCTATGCGGCTGCTTCCCACTAGCTATCTATTTTATGTTTGGTAGTGTATATATGTCCATGCCACTCTCTCACTTTGTCCCAGCTTACCCCTCCCCCTCCCCATATCCTCAAGTCCATTCTCTAGTAGGTCTGCATCTTTATTCCTGTCTTGCCCGTAGGTTCTTCTGACCATTTTTTTTCTTTTCTTTTCTTTTTTTAAGATTCTATATATATGTGTTAGCATACGGTATTTGTTTTTCTCTTTCTGACTTACTTCACTCTGTATGACAGTCTCTAGGTCCATCCACCTCACTACAAATAACTCAGTTCCATTCTTTTTATGGCTGAGTAATATTCCATTGTATATATGTGCCACATCTTCTTTATCCATTCATCTGTCGATGGACACTTAGGTTGCTTCCATGTCCTGGCTATTGTAAATAGAGCTGCAATGAACATTGTGGTACATGACTCTTTTTGAATTATGGTTTTCTCAGGGTATATGCCCAGTAGTGGGATTGCTGGGTCGTATGGTAGTTCTATTTTTAGTTTTTTAAGGAACCTCCATACTGTTCTCCATAGTGGCTGTATCAATTTACATTCCCACCAACAGTGCAAGAGGGTTCCCTTTTCTCCACACCCTCTCCAGCATTTATTGTGTGTAGATTTTTTGATGATGGCCATTCTGACCAGTGTGAGATGATATCTCATTGTAGTTTTGATTTGCATTTCTCTAATGATTAATGATGTTGAGCATTCTTTCAAGTGTTTGTTGGCAATCTGTATATCTTCTTTGGAGAAATGTCTATTTAGGTCTTCTGCCCATTTTTGAATTGGGTTGTTTGTTTTTTTGATATTGAGTGGCATGTGTTGCTTGTATGTTTTGGAGATTAATCCTTTGTCAGTGGCTTCATTAACAAATATTTTCTCCCTTTCTGAGGGTTGTCTTTTCGTCTTGTTTATGGTTTCCTTTGCTGTGCAAAAGCTTTTAAGTTTCATTAGGTCCCATTTGTTTATTTTTGTTTTTACTTCCATGTCTCTAGGAGGTGGGTCAAAAAGGATCTTGCTGTGATTTATGTCATAGAGTGTTCTGCCTATGTTTTCCTCTAAGAGTTTGATGGTGTCTGGCCTTACATTTAGGTCTTTAATCCATTTTGAGTTTACTTTTGTGTGTGGTGTTAGGGAGTGTTCTAATTTCATTCTTTCACATGTAGCTGTCCAGTTTTCCCAGTACCACTTATTAAAGAGGCTGCCTTTTCTCCACTGTATATTCTTGCCTGCTTTATCAAACGTAAGGTGACCATATGTGTGTGAGTAAATCTCTGGGTTTTCTATCCTGTTCCATTGATCTATATTTCTGTTTTTGTGCCAGTACCATACTGTCTTGATTACTGTAGCTTTGTAGTATAGTCTGAAGTCAGGGAGCCTGATTCCTCCAGCTCTGTTTTTCTTTCTCAATATTGCTTTGGGTATTCGGGGTCTTTTGTGTTTCCATACAAATTGTGAAATTTTTTGTTCTAGTTCTGTGAAAAATGCCAGTGGTATTTTGATAGGGATTGCATTGAATCTGTAGATTGCTTTGGGTAGTAGAGTCATTTTCACAATGCTGATTCTTCCAATCCAAGAACATGGTATATCTCTCCATCTGTTTGTATCATCTTTAATTTCTTTCATCAGTGTCTTATAATTTTCTGCATACAGGTCTTTTGTCTCCTTAGGTAGGTTTATTCCTAGATATTTTATTCTTTTTGTTACAGTGGTAAATGGGAGTGTTTTCTTAATTTCACTTTCAGATTTTTCATCATAAGTGTATAGGAATGCAAGAGATTTCTGTGCATTAATTTTGTATCCTGCTACTTTACCAAATTCATTGATGAGCTCTAGTAGTTTTCTGGTAGCATCCTTAGGATTCTCTATGTATAGTATCATGTCATCTGCAAACAGTGACAGCTTTACTTCTTCTTTTCTGATTTGGATTCCTTTTATTTCTTTGTCTTCTCTGACTGCTGTGGCTAAAACTTCCAAAACAATGTTGAATAATAGTGGTGAGAGTGGGCAACCTTGTCTTGTTCCTGATCTTAGTGAAAATGGTTTCAGTTTTTCACCATTGAGGATGATGTTGGCTGTGTGTTTGTCATACATGGCCTTTATTACGTTGAGGTAAGTTCCCTCTATGCCTACTTTCTGGAGGGTTTTTATCATAAATGGCTGTTGAATTTTGTCGAAAGCTTTTTCTGCATCTATTGAGATGATCATATGGTTTTTCTCCTTCAATTTGTTAATATGGTGTATCACGTTGATTGATTTGTGTATCTTGAAGAATCCTTGCATTCTTGGGATAAACTCCACTTCATCATAGTGTGTGATCCTTTTAATGTGGTGTTGGATTCTGTTTGCTAGTGTTTTGTTGAGGATTTTTGCATCTATGTTCATCAGTGATATTGGCCTGTAGTTTTCTTTTTTTGTGACATTTTTGTCTGGTTTTGGTATCAGGGTGATGGTGGCCTCGTAGAATGAGTTGGGGAGTGTTCCTCCCTCTGCTATATTTTGGAAGAGTTTGAGAAGGATAGGTGTTAGTTCTTTTGTAAATGGTTGAAAGAATTTGCCTGTGAATCCATCTGGTCCTGGGCTTTTGTTTGTTGGAAGCTTTTTAATCACAGTTTCAATTTCAATGCTTGTGATTGGTCAGTTCATATTTTCTCTTTCTTCCTGGTTCAGTCTCGGAAGGTTGTGCATTTCTAAGAATCTGTCCATTTCTTCCAGGTTGTCCATTTTATTGGCATATAGTTGCTTGTAGTAATCTCTCATGATCCTTTGTATTTCTGCAGAGTCAGTTGTTACTTCTCCTTTTTCATTTCTAATTCTATTGATTTGAGTCTTCTCCCTTTTTTTCTTGATGAGTCTGGCTATTGGTTTATCAATTTTGTTTATCTTCTCAAAGAACCAGCTTTTAGTTTTATTGATCTTTGCTATTGTTTCCTTCATTTCTTTTTCATTTATTTCTGATCTGATCTTTATGATTTCTTTCCTTCTGCTAACTTTGGGGTTTTTTTGTTCTTCTTTCTCTAATTGCTTTAGGTGTAAGGTTAGGTTGTTTATTTGAGATGTTTCTTGTTTCTTAAGGTAGGATTGTATTGCTATAAACTTCCCTCTTAGAACTGCTTTTGTTGCATCTCATAGGTTTTTGGTCGTTGTGTTTTCGTTGTCATTTGTTTCTAGGTATTTTTTGATTTCCTCTTCAATTTCTTCAGTGATCTCTTCGTTATTAAGTAGTGTGTTGTTTAGCCTCCATGTGTTTGTACTTCTTACAGATTTTTGCCTGTAATTGATATCTAGTCTCATAGCGTTGTGGTCGGAAAAGATACTTGATACAATTTCGATTTTCTTAAATTTACCGAGGCTTGATTTGTGACCCAAGATATGATCTATCCTGGAGAATGTTCCATGAGCACTTGAGAAGAATGTGTATTCTGTTGTTTTTGGATGGAATGTCCTATAAATATCAATTAAGTCCATCTTGTTTAATGTATCATTTAAAGCTTGTGTTTCCTTATTTATTTTCATTTTGGATGATCTGTCCGTTGGTGAAAGTGGGGTGTTAAAGTTCCCTACTATGATTGTGTTACTGTCAAGTTCCCCTTTTATGGCTGTTAGTATTTGCCTTATGTATTGAGGTGCTCCTATGTTGAGTGCATAAATATTTACAATTGTTATATCTTCTTCTTGGATTGATCCCTTGATCATTATGTAGTGTCCTTCTTTGTCTCTTGTAATAGCCTTTGTTTTAAAGTCTGTTTTGTCTGATATGAAAATTGGTACTCCAGCTTTCTTTTGATTTCCATTTGCATGGAATATCTTTTTCCATCCCCTCACTTTCAGTCTGTATGTGTCCCTAGGTCTGAAGTGGGTCTCTTGTAGACAGCATATATACGGGTCTTGTTTTTGTATCCATTCAGCCAGTCTATGTCTTTTGGTTGGAGCATTTAATCCATTTACATTTAAGGTAATTATCGATATGTATGTTGCTATTACCATTTTCTTAATTGTTTTCGGTTTGTTATTGTAAGTCTTTTCCTTCTCTTGTGTTTCCTGCCTAGAGAAGTTCCTTTAGCATTTGTTTTAAAGCTGGTTTGGTGGTGCTGAATTCTCTTAGCTTTTGCTTGTCTGTAAAGCCTTTAATTTCTCCATTGAATCTGAATGAGATCCTTGCTGGGTAGAGTAATCTTGGTTGTAGGTTTTTCTCCTTCATCACTTTAAATATGTCCTGCCACTCCCTTCTGGCTTGCAGAGCTTCTCCTGAAATATCAGCTGTTAACCTTATGGGGATTCCCTTATGTGTTATTTGTTTTTTCTCCCTTGCTGCTTTTAATATTTGTTCTCTGTATTTAATTTTTAATAGTTTGATTAATATGTGTCTTGGCGTGTTTCTCCTTGGATTTATCCTGTATGGGACTCTTTGTGCTTCCTGGACTTGATTAACTATTTCCTTTCCCATGTTAGGGACGTTTTCAACTATAATCCCTTCAAATATTTTCTCAGTCCCTTTCTTTTTCTCTTCTTCTTCTGGGACTCCTAGAACCCGAATGTTGGTGCATTTAATGTTGTCCCAGAGGTCTCTGAGACTGTTCTCAATTCTTTTCATTCTTTTTCCTTTATTCTGCTCTGCAGTAGTTATTTCCACTATTTTATCTTCCTGATCACTTATCCGTTCTTCTGCCTCAGTTCTTCTGCTATTGATCCCTTCTAGAGAATTTTCAATTTCATTTATTGTGTTGTTCATCACTGTTTGTTCTTTAGTTCTTCTAGGTCCTTGTTAAACATTTCTTGTATTTTCTCCATTCTATTTCCAAGATTTTGGATCATCTTTACTATCATTATTCTGACTTATTTTTCAGGTAGACTGCCTATTTCCTCTTCATTTTTTAGGTCTGGTGGGTTTTTGCCTTGCTCCTTCATCTGCTTTGTGTTTCTCTGTCTTCTCATTTAGCTTAACTTACTGTGTTTGGGGTCTTCTTTTCGCAGGCTGCACGTTCGTAGTTTCCGTTGTTTTTGGTGTCTGTCCCCAATGGCTAAGGTTGGTTCAGTGGGTTGTGTAGGCTTCTGGGTGGAGGGGACTAGTGCCTGTGTTCTGGTGGATGAGGCTGGATCTTTTCTTTCTGGTGGGCAGGTTCACGTCTGGTGGTGTGTTTTGGGGTGTCTGTGGCCTTATTATTATTTTAGGCAGCCTCTGTGCTAATGGATAGGGTTGTGTTCCTGTCTTGCTAGTTGTTTGCCATAGGGTGTCCTGCACTGTAGCTTGCTGGTTGTTGAGTGGAGCTGGGTCTTGGCGTTGAGATGGAGATTTCTGGGAGATTTTCGCCATTTGGTATTACGTGGAGCTGGGAGGTCTCTTGTGTACCAGTGTCCTGAACCTAGCTCTCCCACCTCAGTGGCACAGCCCTGATGCCTGGCTGGAGCACCAAGAGCCTGTCCTCCACACAACTCAGAATAAAGGGGAGAAAAAAAAGAAAGAAGAAGATAAAATAAAATAAAGTAAAATAAAATAAAATAAAGTTATTAAAATAAAATAAAAAATAATTATTAAGAAAAAAAATTTTTTTAAGTAATAAAAAAAGAAAAAAAACTGGACAGACCAAACCCTAGGACAAATGGTAAAAGCAAAGCTATACAGACAAAATCACACACAGAAGCATACACATACACACTCACAAAAAGAGAAAAAGGGAAAAATATATATATATCGTTGCTCCCAAAGTCCACCTCCTCAATTTGGGATGATTCATTGTCTATTCAGGTATTCCACAGATGCAGGGTACATCAAGTTGACTGTGGAGACTTAATCCGCTGCTCCTGAGGCTGCTAGGAGAGATTTCTCTTTCTCTTCTTTGTTCGCACAGCTCCTGGGGTTCACCTTTGGATTTGGCCCCGCCACTGCATGTAGGTCACCTGAGGGCATCTGTTCTTCACTCAGACAGGATGGGGTTAAAGGAGCAGCTGATTCGGGGGCTCTGGCTCACTCAGGCCGGGGGGAGGGAGGGGTACGGAGGCGGGGCGAGCCTGTGGCGGCAGAGGCCAGCATGATGTTGCACCAGCCTGAGGCGCGCCGTGCATTCTCCAGGGGAAGTTGTCCCTGGATCACGGGACCCTTGCCGTGGCGGGCTGCACAGGCTCCTGGGAGGGGAGATGTGGAGAGTGACCTGTGCTTGCACAGAGACTTTTTGGTGGCGGCAGCAGCAGCCTTAGCGTCTCATGCCCGTCTCTGTTGCCCGCGCTGATAGCCGCGGCTCGTGCCTGTCTCTGGAGCTCCTTTAAGCGGCGCTCTTAATCCCCTCTCCTCTCGCACCAGGAAACAAAGAGGCAAGAAAAAGTCTCTTGTCTCTTTGGCAGCTCCAGACTTTCCTGGACTCCCTTCCGGCTAGCTGTGGTGCACTAGCCCCTTCAGGCTGTGTTCACGCCGCCAACCCCAGTCCTCTCCCTGTGATCCGACCGAAGCCCGAGCCTCAGATCCCAGCCCCCGCCCGCCCCGGCAGGGGAGCAGACAAGCCTCTCGGGCTGGTGAGTGCTGGTCAGCACTGATCCTCTGTGCGGGAATCTCTCCGCTTTGCCCTGGGCACCCCTGTTGCTGTGCTCCCCTCCGTGGCTCCGAAGCTTCCCCCCACGCCACCCGCAGTCTCTGCCTGACAAGGGACTTCTAGTGTGTGGAAACCTTTCCTCCTTCACGGCTCCCTCCCACTGGTGCAGGTCCCGTCCCTATTCTTTTGTCTCTGTTTTTTCTTTTTTTTTTTGCCCTCCCCAGGTACGTGGGGAGTTTCTTGCCTTTTGGGAGGTCTGAGGTCTTCTGCCAGCGTTCAGTAGGTGTTCTGTAGGAGTTGTTCCACATGTAGATGTATTTCTGATGTATTTGTGAGGAGGAAGGTGATCTTCGCATCTTACTCTTCCGCCGTCTTGAAGCTCCTCTCCACTGCTTATTTCTCTGCCATGCACAGTTACCTTTTTCTTCTCTACTAACATAGAACTATATTTGTTTTAAATTTTAAATCAAAGCCATAAATGTAGGTGATTTAAAACTCAAAGATTACTAAAGGCTTATATATAAAAATAAAAGCTTTAGCCTTTTTCTCCGCCTCTTGGTTCACTCCTTTCAGGAGCCACTTTTAAACTTGGCATCTATTTCTAAGGTGACCAGTTGGCCCTGTTTTCCCAGAACTGAGGGATTTCGAAGGACTTGGGATTTTCGGTAAAAAAAAAACAAGGACAGTTCCAAACAAACTGGGACTACTCATTGGTCATGTTATATCTTACTTCAGAGACATTTTTATCTCTCTAAATAATATCCCTTATTTTTGCTTAATTTATCAATTTTAGGCATTATCAGTTGATTTCCCCCTTTGAGAAGTAAGTATTTATTTTGGTTATTTTCATATGGCTGGCAAAACAGCTTTTCCAGTTGGTTCAAGTTCACCAATTTTGGCCTCAAAGGCTTCAGAGAGAATGTTCAGAGGGACTGTGTTTTCTCTAATCAGAGAAAACAAGAATCATATTGTGTGTTTCAGGTGCCATTTTTATTTTCCCACTGAAATAATGTCCCCCACTTAGGAATCCTTTCAAATATTCTTAACTTTAATTGCCTTTTTACCCCACAAAGAAGTCAATTTAAATTAAGCAGAATCCATCACTGTGATAATTTTTTAATTAGTAAAGATAATGTACTGTTCAGACATTGAAATGAGATGTTCCCGGGATCATTTACAAAGTCTCGAAAAGTCCTCCTAAGAATGAACTGAAATTAATGAATCTCAAGAGTCTCACAGCCATCAATACCTTATAACTGAGGACTGGGTTCAATGGAAAAAAAATTCACAATAATAATAGTTACACTTTCCAATTTGAGTATTTAGTTCCTTTCATCCTGAGATCCTGAGGAATTTTATAAACATTAATTAAGCCTCACAGGTGTGATTATTAGATTAACTCACTGATAGCTATTGAGAACTCTAAATGTACATAGTACAGTTTAAGGGAGCTGTATAGAAAAGAGTAATAAAGTAGCACCCCAGACAGACTGCCACCCTGGGCTAGAGCCCCCAGGATTTGGGGGAAAGTATGCAAAGAAGACATGCTCCTTAGCTCAAACTTCTTGCATTAACTCTGATCTCAAAACAAAGTGACCACAGTTTGATGTTTTCTAATCTCTGCTGAAATATTCCCCTTCACAGCTCATTTGAGCCTCTCCTTATTGCTTTGTCCTCATTATACCATTGGGTGTCACAGACAGACATGGCTTGTGGAATGAGTGCCTTCGGTTCAACGAAAGAAGTTGTTATGCTTCGTGGAAATCCAAACATCTTTTTGGTAAAGTTTTCAGGACAGAGGAGGTAGTCATGGTACAGATTCAAAAACTAAGGTTTTATATTACAGGTTATTCAGACCCGTCTTGTGGTTGAAAGTAGGGAGAAAAGAGTCACTACACTTTGGGTACCATACTGTGAGCAATGTGTTGCCTTGATATATTTCTTTGCTCAGAAGGCAAATCGTTGCAAATTAAAAATAAATTCTCAGTGATAATTTTCAATTATAGATTGACTTTATGGAAGTAAAAAGGAAATTTCTGTCATCTACCCTGTGAACTGAGGGGTTGATTAATTAGCATGAATAATACAGGACAGTAAACTGAGGGATATTTTCTTGTTTTAGCAAACCCTGAATTGAGAGGGGGGTCAAATGTGATGAGGTTAGGGAATTGGAAAGACAATTCCCCACAGTCTGACATTTTACAATAGAATTGGAACCCTAGACTTTAACCTTTTTCCTCCTGGATCATCAAATTCCACTCCATCTAGAGAACTAAAATGACTTGAACAAGTTAAGAAAGCTAATTAGTGTCAGGTCCAAGACAGGAGCCAATGACTCTCTCCTTCCCAATTCTTGTAGCTCTGCTACAAAACCTCATGGACACTTTGGCTGTTTTCTTCTAATACTGTACTGGCTGAAAGTATTTTCTAGAGAAATGAGAAGTTTGTTTATCTGACCAACATGAAACAATGGGTACAATTGCTGGAACTTCCTTGGGGGAGTGATAATGGTTTTTTAAAATGGCCTCTTGCATACACTAAGCAATGGAGGAAGGCAGCCAAACATCATGGATAATCCAGAAGAAGAATACTTCAGCTTTGGGTAAATGAGAATTTACTGGGATCATATTATTTATCAATGGTTCAGTATGAGATATCAATTCCCACTTATTCAGCCATCAAAAAGGCCCCCCAAAAATAGTCAAGTGGGAAAAAATGGTAACAGATTGTAATATTTAGTGAAACACTGGTATGATCTTGGGGAAAAGATCATGAATAAAATTGTCTTTGGAACCAAAGAACCATAAGCAGAAATTCCATCTACAACACCAACCCCCCAACAGATAATCATCCAACTACTGATCGAATTTCATAGGAACAGGAAGCTCACTGATATATGTGGCAAGACTTTCATTGTCACACAAGTTGGATTATTGGAATGTTCTTCAGTATAGTGTGCCAATATGATCATTGTATAGTTGTTGTTTCATAGGTCAGCCCTACACATATTTGAGGTTTGTTATTTTTCAGGGTGTGCTGAGTTTTCTCTATTAGTTTTCCTTTTTCCCACCTGTCCAAGATCCTTTCTCTGCCTTACATACCCTAGTTTGGGTCCTGGGAAGCTGAACCCTACAGAATGCAATGCAGGGCTTTCTTACCAGTTGATTCCCATTTGGGTTGGTCAGTGGGAAGGACCAAGAGGAACCTGGAGGTCAGAAGGAAAGAGAGGTTAGCTATTTCTTTCCTGTACCTTCCTGACCTACATTTTTGGTTGTGTTTATGTCCTTTGTGACTACAACTCCTGTCCAACAGCCCCTCCAGCATGAATCCCCTAACCCTGCCCACACCTCTGTATGCAGTCACTTCATTAAAGTCCTTGAGCCATCTGAGCCATCTGGATTCTCTTTCCTGCTAGGACTTTTGTAAATACCCAGGTTAAAGAAACCAGCCTCTGTTTCTTGAACTTCTCCTCAATTAATATACTTTTCTGACACTCTCATTATTTTGGTTGCTTTTATCTGGACACACTCTAGTTGGTCAAGTCTATCCTAAAGAGTTTAACCCCTAGCTGGCCAGAACAATCCAGATTTAACCTGTTAGTTGATCATGTTAACCACTCTTGTTAATGGTACCTTTTCTCTGTTGATCCATGCTGTATTTTTCTGGGATTTCTTTTGTTGTTTCTTTTGGCAGCTATATTACTCTGGTGCTTCATGTGGAGTTTTCATTCAATTAAACTCCTAGATTTTTTTTCCATGTGATTTTTCTCTTAAGCCAGGTCTCCCTCATCTTATATAATTTACTCCTTGTCAGGAGACTGAATTATTGAAAAGACCTGGCTGTGTGGTATTAACATGTTGTTCCCAAACAGACACAGAGCACAGGGCACAATATTTTTAAAACACTGTTAGAAAAGAACATTTTAGATTATCTTGTCCTAGATGCTATTTGCTCTCAGAGACTGCATCATAAAACTTTCATGAACCTTAACTTCCTTTGGCTTCCAAGGCCTTATTTGTCCTGACCACTAACTGCCTTTTCCTGATGCTCTTCATTTCTGTTGACTAGTTTTCCTTTTTCTCCTCTTCTAGTTTTAAGTGTCTTGCAAGGTTCTCTCTAAGGTCTTTATCATTTCTTTCTTTGCAAAACAGTGAAGACACATCTATTGAAGGCCTATTCTGGGCTAACCATTGTGTAAGTCACTTTGCAATCAATCCTCACAAAACCCTTTTGAAATATCTGTGGCCTTATTGGATCAATGAAGAACTGGACAAATACACACTAAAGAAGTTAAGCAAGGAGAAGTTCTGCCTTTTAGAGACAGGCCAGACCATGTAGAAGGTAGTACATTAATGTAACCAAGCAGGACCCTATGGGGCCTTCCCAGGACAGGACCCTCCCACCCCAAGTCCTCTGCCTGCCTTTTGTCTGTAGAAAAACTTTAGTCAAAGAATAAGTTTAATCAGAGAAGTGAGAAAATGCAGAAACAAAGGAAAACAGTCAAGCAAGACAAAATAGTAATAGTTTAGCCATTAAACAAAGTCAAGGACATTTAGTTCCTCCTCAAGGGCTACAGATAATATTCTGAGCCACGTCCTTTGAGCTGTTTTGCAGATACTGAAACCCCCACCAGGTGGAAGAAGTTAACTGTATGCTGTCCACAAGCACATAGACCCCAGACTGGTTGGAACCAGAAGGTTGATGATGTTGACTCCCAATTACCTCACCACCAACCAATCAGAAGAATGTCCATGAGCTGATCACATATGCCACAATCCCCTTCCCTCACCCTGTCTTTAAAAACCTTTCCCTGAAAGCCTTCAGGGAGTTCAGGTCTTTTAAACACTAGCTACCTGGACTCCTTGCTTGGTGCCCTGCAATAAACGCTGCACTTTCCTTCACCACAACCCGGTGTCAGTAGATTGGCTTTACTGCACGTGGGCAAGCAGACCCAAATTTGGTTCAGTAACATTTAGGTAGATTGCCCTGGGGGATCTTGGACAGCCTTCCTGCCCACACTGCTGAGATGAATTGAAGGAAGCATGTTGTACACATGGATGGTATGGTGGCTTCCCAACAAGACACTAAGCCACCTGTATAGTTACTACTGACCAGCATAGTCATTTTATATATGTCAGAGTGCCTTAATGGTAAGCTTACTGGGGAGAGGGCCCATTTCTTATATTTCATAAGAGTAGATAATTAAATATTCCCCACCTTAAAGGGACTTTTTTTTTACCACATTAATATTTTGTTAAAGAAAGAAAGACTATTACAGCATTATTTACGGGAGTTACTGATGTATAGATTAATGGGAAACATTGCTCTTTAAATATATAGTTAACATATTAATTACTAGGAAAACTGAAAACTGGGAGGTAGAAAAATCCTGATGAACAAACACAAATTGAATATAAGAACAAAAAGCAAAGCCTTCTATGGTAAATGCATGTGAGCAAATCTGGGATAATATTTTCCAATTGTCAGTTGATAAAGTAGATTTTTATAACACATGTTAGAATATAATACTATGTTTATGTTACCCATTAAAACTGGCAAGTAATTTAGAAGTGCCAAGATTTCAATATTTCTTAAAAAGTAAATTTAGGTGGGGAAAGTAACACACATGCACAAGCACACACACACATATATACAAACACAAAATAAAACATACTATGCCATGCCCACCCTGTAATTTATCAACTGGGAAGGAAATTGGCATGTCTTTTCTTGCTGATTTATTGGTTAATTCCAACAATTCACTGTAGAAAAGGCCAACAATGAATTACAATGTGGGAAAAAAATTAAGCAGAGCATTTAGAAAGGTGTTTCAGTATACAGCCTTTAGAAACAACTTACATAGCTATTTTATAGCCAGTCTCAAAGCAATTGGTACATGTGAAAAGCAGTATATAGCATGGGAAATATACCAGAAAATGTCACGTTTCGCTTTTCATATTTAGAAGAATATGCTATGCCACAGGAAAATTAGAATTCCCCCTTACCTTCAAGCTAGAATCAGATAACATTAGAGCCCACTTACTATTTGTTTTGGGAATCATGTTGGAAGGGCAGTAACAAATGTGAACTATCTTAGAGGAACCAGTGATGGGCACTCTGCTTTAGTGATAGAGACATTCATCTTTGATCCAAAAGGCGCAGAAACTCTCATGAGGAGGAACAAATGGTGAAAGTTTGAATTCCTGTCACTACCATGCATCCTTTCCCCAGCCCCACTTCCAAGGATCCAGTGCTAATTTAAGAAAGGAATTTCCCCACCAAGAATCTCCATTTCTAATTTCTCAAATATGGTTTAACAAGCCAGTTGCCTCTATTTGTTTTCAAACAGGAGTCCCTTGGAAATGACTTAAGACACATGTTGTGGTTCATTTTAAGTGTTAACTTGGCTGGGTCAAAGGACCAAAACTAGATATTTGGTCAAACATTAATCTGGATGTTTCTGTTAAGGTTTTTTTTTGTATGTGTGTGTGTGGGGGTGAGGGAGACGAAATTTACATTTAAATCAGTGGACTTTGAGTAAAGCAGATTGCCCTTTACAATGCAGGTGGGCCTCCTCCAATCAGTCGAAGGCCTGAATAGAACAAAAGACTGACTTCCCCTGAGCAAAAGGGAATTCTGCAGAAGACTGCCTTCAGACTTGAACTGCAACATCAGCTCTTCCTGGGGCCCCAGCCTGATAGCCTATGGACTTCAACAGCTACAGTGACTCTTTCTTCCTATGTCCTCAGCCTTCTGGCCCACTCTACAGATTTTGGACTTGCTGGCCTCCATAATTGCTTTAGTCAATTATTTAAAATAAATTTCTTTCTCTCTATACATACATCCCATTGGTTCTGTTTCTCTGGAGAATCCTGACTAATACAATGCATGAAGTACATTGTAGCTTAAAACTGTAGAAAGCATTATAGATGTAATTTATGGTGTTCATGTCAGGAGACAGGAATACTACACTTTTTATAGGCTTCTTTATTGTTATTGTGCTTCAGGTGGGAAAGGAGGACGGAGAAAATATATATTGAGTGCTTACAATGTGCCAAGCATTGTATAATACATATGTATTTATTTATTTTTATAAACACCATTGATTCTTCACAATGTTCCCATGAAGAAGATATTATCCCCCCTCTATAGATGAGGAAAAGGAGACCCAGGAAGATTAAGCCACTTTCTGGAAGTCACATGGCTAGTGTGGAGCCTCTGTGGAGCCATCTGACTCCAGAGTATCTCTCTGTCTTTCTCTCTATTTCTGTTTGTTTGTTGTTTGTTTGAGTCAATGCTTTTCCTACTCTTCCACACTGCTTTCTCAGGTAATGTGGTAAGTCCTGCTAGAAACACATCTGTATACTCCTTTGTGAATGGAAACTACCATTGCTTGGAGCTTACTGTGCACAGGGCTTTTTCTATTGCTATATCGTCTTTAATCCTCATTTTAACTGTGCCAGTTAGGTGTTTCCATGTGGCACCCAGGGAAACTGAGCCCTAAAATCAAATAACAGACTTCAGGTTACACAGCTAAGCGGGGATTTACCCCAGGGGTGGTTGCCTGTTTGCCCGACTCCACCCTGTTCACTCCTACACTAAGCTGCAGGCTCATTTCCTAGGAATTCTATGTCAGTGCTTTCCCACAAATCAGAACCCTTGGTTTTCAGGCAGAAGAGCTTCCATGTTGTTGAGTTTCCTTCTCACCAGCTGGAGGAAATAGCAGAAGGATTGCTACCCTTGCAGCATGCTATTTACTGAGCAGAAAAAGAAAAAAGTGTTCTGTAGAGAATACAGAATATGTGCTATAGCTTCTGTTGACATATTCTTTCTACTGACCTCAGGGTCTAGGGCTGCCTCCACCCTGACTTGCTGCTTGATGTTGGAGCAGCAGATTTCACGGGCAGGACTCTTTCAGTCTTCCAGGCTCATTCCTATCAAGTTATCTGTCAGCAGCCCCCTTCCCTCTTCTTGTTTGGTGCCCATCTGGTCTGAAAAATAAAGAAGATGAAATAAGCACCATGTTGGGGTTATTTTCTCACCTCTACTATTTCCTAATCATACCCAGACATCATTGTCCAAAGCCACATACATGTCTAGAAAGAAAAGAGAAATGAGAGAAATGAAATAAAATTTCAAAAAAAAAAGATACAGAAATGATGTTGAAAGAAAGGTGAGTTCTTGTGGATGGGTGAAATGTGGACACCTCATTTCAAACATCTTGTGGATGTTTGTAAATGTGCAGAGAAATATGTCTTGACGTGGGAGCAGTGATGTGCTTTTTGATGTATATGCCTCTGCAGACTTCGGGAAGGTGAGCCCATCTTTTACAGAGGGAGAGTGACAGAAATCTATCAACCTGGCTTATCATCCCACAATTACACCAATTTATAGTGTGCTTTCCACAAGGTCACCTGCACCAGCAACCAAACAAAAGCTCTCTCTTCGCCTTTGTTCCAAAGAGACCTAATGCACTCACTGTAACTCAGGTTATCCAGGATATTTTTCAATTAATTTGCAACCACTTGGGCTTAGCATCTCAGAAGCCTGGCATATATATAACATTTTTCATTGGCTGGAAACACTGTCACAACCACGATGTTATAGAAGAACCGCTTTTCCTGTTCATGTTCAACTCAATTCCTTCAGCTTTTTCCTTCCTCTTGAGATAAGGACGTTGCAGGGAGAAAAAAAGAAAATTCCTTGAGATTTCAAGAAGGAGCTTTCCTTTCTGATAAGCTGCCTGTATTTTTCTATCATTGTCTGAAGTTGTCTGAAGCAATTAAAAGCATGGCTAATTCTTCTGAAAGGATGTAGAAACCTCAGCATTCAGAATGGGACTTTGCTGAAACGGTGCTGGGTGCCAGGGTCTGGTTCTTCAACCTCCAGGAGCTGTTTGCAGGAGGAATGTGTGGAGACAAGGACTGAAATTTTTAGGTCAGAAATGTGCTCATGAACATTCTAAGGGAAGAGATTAGAAAGCTCCTCAGCTGGGTCTTCTTTTCTCTTCTCTGTCTCTGTTCAGTGCTTTGCTTGTCACGCAATCTTTTCTGTGACTACCAGCTGCGGTGCCTGCCCCACTCCCCGTGCCACTCACTCCAGCTACAAGGGCTTCTGCTCTGTTCTCCAAAGCTCTAACCCCATCTGATCATTTCCCGTCTCACGGTGCACATTTTCAGAGATTCTCAAATCCATCATCCCGTTGCCCTTCAGATTTGAGGAGAAATCTGTCATTCAAACACCTCCCAGCTGAGAGGGTTTTTCAATCTATTCCGCCCACTTGGCCACAGTGAATGTTCTTCTTTTAATCTTTTTCAGTCTTTACCCACCTCTGGGTGCCACTGTCCCCTCACCCATTTTAATCTTTACTTGCTTTTGCTGCGATTTCTTCTGCCATCTTCTTTCAGCACTTGGGGGGATATTGCTGAGTGGTTAAGAGATAGTAGGGGCTCTGATGTCAGACCCACCTGGATTCAAATCCTGGTGTCATCACCTCACTTCTGCTTCCTCAAGTCTTTTTGCAACCATCATTACTTCATAGGATAGGTATGCTAAGATTTGGAAAGTGCTTAGTACAGGGCTTCACCACATATTTTAAACAAATATAAATGGTAAGAATTCTTGTTAACCCAGAACTTTCCCTCTAATCTCCCCTTTTCGTGTTTGTTTTGTTTTTGTAAAATCATATGCTGTGTGCCCTGTTATGTAAATTAAAATAATTGCCACCAGTGAAATGGGTACTGAAAATCTAGGAAATGATGTGCTGATGCAATGTGTGCATTTTACAATGGAGAAAACTGATGCCCATGGATATACCCCAGTGTCAGAGCTAGAAAGTGTCTTCTCCTCTCTCCAGGGTGACATCAGATGGAAGAAACAAAGGGAAACACTGTCTTGGAGGATCTGAGATTGGCAAGCAAGCTCTTCACAGGAAATGGAATTGGTGCCACAGATCTGGACATGCAATGGATCAAGTCCAAGAAGCTAAATAGGTGGGGTCGGGAGGTGTGCAGTAGCCAGGGCACTGGGAGGCTGATCAGAGAAGAAGCTGTTTCCTCTCCTCTCCATTATTTGCTTTGGGTTACGGACACTCTTAGCTCCATGTGGGACAATAGTAGCCAGAAACTTTAACATTTTTACAAGCATGAACAAACTAAACAGCTATTAGATTCTCCCAGAAATCCCATGGTCTACTTGTAAGTGTCTGTTGAGGTCAAGTTAAGAATACCATCCAACTCTCAAGTACTTACTCATTTAGTAGTTTTTTTCATAGCCTGGTTGAAATATTCTGAAGACTTTCTAATTTCTTTTGCATAAACCTATACCAATCAAACAACTTTTTCCTGGTTAATTTCATTTCTCAGAGACATTGAAAAGAGGAAAAGAGTATTCTGGCTAAAGGAGAAATGTGTTGCCACACAGTATACCAACACATCTTATGCGTATGCATGCCATTTTGTCCTGATGAATTTAGGCCAGATCTCAGAACCCTTCCCAACAGGTACCCAGGTATTTCCCTACAAATTGACCACAGTTGGCATGTAACAATGCTCACTTATATTCCATGTGTTCTACCCTTCTCAGCTTCCCTTGGAAAGACCGGAGTCATATGACTAGTTCTACCCAACAGACAGTGAGTAGAAGTGATGTGCACCACTTCACTTAGTTTTTTTTTTTAACGTATTTTTAAAATTTTTATTTATTTATTTATTTATTTATGGCTGTGTTGGGTCTTCGTTTCTGTGCGAGGGCTTTCTCTAGTTGCGGCAAGTGGGGGCCTCTCTTCATCGCGGTGCGCGGGCCTCTCACCATCGCGGCCTCTCTTGTTGCAGAGCACAGGCTCCAGACGCGCAGGCTCAGTAGTTGTGGCTCACGGGCCCAGTTGCTCCGCAGCATGTGGGATCTTCCCAGACCAGGGCTCGAACCCGTGTCCCCTGCATCGGCAGGCAGATTCTCAACCACTGCGCCACCAGAGAAGCCCCACTTCACTTAATTTTAACTGCCTGAAGCCATCAAGAGCTAATGTGATGCTCCACATACTCTTCTTTCACTGTGGCAAACTTGGAGGTCACGTGTTCCAGGATGCATAACTTAAAGAGGGGGGATGGCTGCCTCACGTGCACAGGATTTTACATGAACAAGACATACCAGTATTGGATAGCACAGCTGAGGTTTAGGATTTGTCTTTGAGAGCAGGAGAATCAGGCCTAACCTGATTAATAGTGCATGCCAGATAAACCTTCTTTGCCATTCCTCCTTCTTACTAAGATGATAAAGCAGCCAGCTTTAATAAACATATGGCCAGCTGCGGGTGAATGGAATCAACTTTCTGGACCTTGAGCTCCAGGGGGATGCAAGCCTGGACACATCCTGAGTCTGTGCCTGAGTTACTGATGGGCTTCCCTCCATGGCATCTCTCTCTTTACTTTCAACAGACCTAATTTTCATAGATGAAGAAGCAAGGCCCTATGCGGTTAAATGGCTTGCCCAAGGTTACACACACAGTAGATTAGAGCTGGAAGCCAGACCTAGGAACTCTTCCCTCTCCCTGCCGTTCCCCCCACCTCCCTCTGCACTGATGATGAGTGGAAGCAGCGGGGGTTCCAGCCGTAGATTTGCTTTCCTCGACAATGTGGAATAAACACCAGGCAACAGCGGTGCACACACTCCAAATTACAAAGACCATCAGTCTTAGGAATTATCTTTAAATCTGCAAACTCTGCCTCCCATTAAGGAGAACTCCTTTTTTATTCCACCCCAAACTAGCAAGCACAGATTCTCATTGCAGCATCAGGCATGACTTTCTCTCCTTGATTGATTGATTAATTAGTTATGTGTACTTGGGTTCAGCAGGGAGCCCAATGACAACTGTGACATGAAAATTACCAGAAAGTTACAAAAATATGTAGCAGTGTTGACTTGCTGAAATGTAGTATACCAGGGATTGATTAGAAACAGACACATATAACGATCACATCTTGAAATTACCTGTCACTGATGAGGCCTTGAGAAGAATCCTTTTGATTAGGATAAATTAATTCAGTTCCAATCTAATCACTTGCCAAGAAAGAAGTGAATATTCTCTATTCTTATTTCAACTTTTTTTTTTTTTGGTGGGAGACGGGTGTGTATGTCTAGAATCCTGGAGTTTAGAAGCACAAAATGATCTTTGAAAAACTCAAGGCCGATCAGATCATTCCCTGCTAGAAATCCTCTAATGGTCTCCTCATGCCTTAGGGATAAAACACACTACTGAACATGGTCTCTAAGGTCCCATCTTGTCCAACCTTCAGCTTCCTCCCAGCCTCATCATATACCCCTTTTCCCCTCCTTCTCTGTGCTCTGGCCACACTGCCTTCTCTCCTGACCAGGTGTTATTGTGAACCCCCTTCCCTGCGCCTACCACAGGGCCTTGGCACTTGCTATTTCCTCTTTCTGAAATTCTCTTATCAACTCTTTCTTATTCTTCAGGTCTCAGCTCACATCACTGTCTTAGGGAGGCCTTCCCTGACCTCCTCACTAGGTCAAGCTCTCCCTATCAAAGATTCTCCTGGCATCATGTACCTCACTTCATAGCACTTGTCATGGATATAATTTTACATTTGTGTGTGTGTGTGTGTGTGTGCACAATTACAGAATTAAAATTTCCTTCCCCAAATTAGAAATTCCATGAGGACTGAGACTGCCTCTGTTTTCTGCTTACAATGCTTTCCTCCAGCTCTGGCACAGAGCAGGCCCGCAGTTTATATGTGATGAATACATGAATGAACGAATAGTTAATTGACTCAAAGATAGAGCCTGGTATTAATTTAATAAAAATCACAACCAGGCCTTTATCTTGTACTCTTTGGACAAAGAAAATGTATACGTAGATAAGAATCTTAAAAGAATCTGAAGCTTGGTGTGATTTCTAAGCAGCAGATATCCTGTTGCACAAATAAAATGGCAACTAAAAATTCCGTCCTTCAGATCTCACCTGCGTAATTCTCAGATGGTTTAGCAAACCTGAGGCATTTATAATTCAGAAGTGTCTGAAAGTTGTCTGGTGCCTTGCATGCCCAATAGAATGATTACCTTTGTGCTTAACAACCTCTTCTGACTGCAATACTATTATAAGCAAGAGGATACATATATTAATATTGGTCAGTTGTGTCAGTCAGGGGCCCAGCAAGCAAGAAGCACTTAGCTCCCTCAAAAGGGATGAACTAAATAGTGTTTAAGAATGTAAAACAAATAGCTAGTGGGAAGCAGCCCATAGCACAGGGAGATCAGCTCAGTGCTTTGTGACCACCTAGAGGGGTGGGATAGGGAGGGTGGAAGGGAGACACAAGAGGGAGGAGATATGGGGATATATGTATATGTATAGCTGATACACTTTGTTATACAGCAGCAACTAACACACCATGGTAAAGCAATTATACTCCAATAAAGATGTTAAAATAAATAAATAAATAGTGTTTAAGGAAGAGACTATTTACAGAGGTGTGGGCAGGCTTAGGGGAACCAACAAAGCATGGTGAGGCATCCAGGAATTAGCAGCAGTGGGAAGCTGTTACTACCCGGAGGTCTGAGGAAGCGAGGGAAGGGAACGGTGCAGAGAAATCTAATAAAAATGGGTGCCCCGGAGGAGGGGCCGCCATCAGGAGCTGAAGCCATGGAAGAACGCGGCCACTGCCAGGACCTTCGAGCCAGGGGTGGAGCCAGGGAGAAGAAAATCCTGGATCCTCTGTCCCCTGATGACCCGCTGAAAGCCAGAGCAAAGAGAGTTTGAGGCAGTCTCTGGAGGTCAGCTCCTGGGGCCCGGAGCAAGCCGAGAAGTGCGAGGTTGGCTTTGCGAGGGGGATAGGGAGGGCAGACAGAGGGTGGCCAGCATGCCTTTGATTTTATAAAGCACTCCCTGTGTGCCACTGTTTTAAGCTGTACGCATATTAATTCAGTCAATCTCTACAACAACCCCATAGAGAAAGCACCAATATTTTCCCCTCTTATAGATGAAGAGACTGAAACATAAAAAGGTTAAATAACTTGCCCAAAGCCCCATAACTTGTCAGTAGGAGGAGGAACTAAAGTTCAAACCCAGGCATTCTGACTCCAGAGCCATTCACTTCACTCTAGCGCATCAGAATTCCGAAGGATAGTCTGCATCTGCGGGTGAAGATTCAAGAGTTCTGTGCTCTTGCCGGGAACAAATCACCAGTGCAGGAACTATATACTTCTCCCCAGAAATACAATAAATACTAACTAACCCTCTGGAGATTGGGAAAATTCAGTTAATTTTATATATACTGGGAATATATTGGGAATCTATCTTCCAATAACCTCTGTTTTGGGTTACTGACTACTAATTGCCGTGGTGATGTTAAATATTTGAGCATTAATTAGGCACTTTGATTAAGGATATAATTGAAACTAAACACAAAAAAGAACAAAATTTCTGTAAGTGTGTCCACACCATCTAGCCAGATATTAATATTAGAGATGGAGTTAAAGAATTTTTAGTGGAGGGAGAGAACACACGCAAGATCTGTAAGCCTCACATTCACCCGTTTGCTCCATGACTTTGAAATTCCAATATTTGATATAGGCTTGAGAATTGAAACTGAGTCTGAAAACAGAGTAATATCAATCATATCTTATTTCTATGTAAAATAATTTACTGTTGTAAAATTTCCCTTGCTGTAAATTTGGGAAATACAGATGTACAAAAGAAAGAAAAGAAAAACCAACTATAAAGTCATCATCTAGAAAAAAAATAGCTCTGCACTTGGTGTGTCACCCTGACCGTGTCTGTGTGTATTTACAGAATTGAGATCATACCGAATGTACTGTTTTGAACTTTACCTATAACAATTAGTATTTTACAAGCATCTTTCTGTGTCATTAAATATTTTTTCTCATTTTATTTTCTATGATAAGACTTTCTTTTATAAGCATAGACCCCATTTTATCTATTTAATCCCCTAAAGCTGGACATTTTGGTTGCTTTCAATTTTTCTCCATGATAAACAACATCCTCACAACCAAACCTTTGTATTATTCTTGTAGGGAAAGTATCTGTGAAGTTATTTTTTCCCTATTTGACATTCTTGACACCACTAACCTAAAGTCAGGGATTTTCTATTAGCATTTGGCTGTTTTACATGGCTAGGTTTGGAGGATGACAGATCTTTGAGAATTTAATGAAATCGACTCAGCTCACCAGTATACATCAGAAGCTTTAATCTATATCCTAAAATCCAGTTTTGAAATGTCAGTTTCATTCTTGCTTAACTGAACTTAATACTGGATAATTTTTAAAAGAACCTAAAATTAAAAAAAAAAATACATGTAGGTCAAAAACATCTTTCTGCTAGGGAAAAAAAAAAAAACCTCTTGCACAGTGGGCTGAGTACTTTCAGTTAAGGAAATGTGGCTCATGAAAGCAGACCTCTTTGTTTCATTTGCTAGCCTAGGCAGTAGCTAGCTATATTAGCTTGCAAAAAAAAAAAAAATCCCTCACAGACCTGTAAGTCTATAAAAAGAATGTAAGTGTCATGCACTGTGGTGGCTTCTCTCTGAAGTCCTAAAGGCATTTTTAGATGCTTGAGCAGTTCAGTCATAAGATGAAAGGACTTTGATCTTTCTTGCTAACTTAGCATGAAAAGAAATTAAGAAACTGGTCCTTTATGATGATGGTATTAATTCTAAGCAAATGTACTTGCAAAATTCAGGGACATGTCAGTATCCTAAATGGAAAAGTAAAGTATGGGGCGAGGGGGGAAAGTGATCTAATTTCTCAATCTAAGGGAGAGGCATCCAATTATCGAGGCAAAGGATGCTTCCTCATTTAGTACAACTGCTGAGAAAAGGGTCCTTCCTCCTAGATCCTGCTACGGTTTCCTGTTTTAGGAATATGGCTCAAGCTGCAGGCTACTAATTGCTACGTTTTGTGTTATTTTCTCATTTCAAAGACTCTTTGTCGAAGGTGTTTAGAAAAGTCTTGCTAGGCTATCAGCCATTTAAGATTCAAAATGAGGAACATATCTTCCTTTAGGAAAAATAAAATAATAAATCCTACTGTGTGCCATGGTTTGCATGGATTATGCCCTTATTCCCAAAACAACCATAAGAGGGAGAATCCTCTGAGATCCTCGGAGAATCTGAGAGCTAACAGAGCATCTGCCAGGTCACAGAGCTAGAAAGTGGCAGGACCAGGCTTTCAACCAAGTCTGTCTGACCCTAAAGTTCATGCTATTTTAAATACACTATATATATATATATATATATATATATATATATACATATACACCATAGAGTGACATACTTAGGGTGTACACCCTATTATAATGTACTATTATTGTAGCAGACAGTTATTCTTTTCCGGCTGTCTGGCATTCAATCGTACTCTTCCCCAGTTTCCTTTTGGATGGCTCTCCTCTTTGAATATTGGTTTAATGGGAAGGCAGTTCTCACCTACCTCCCACTATAGTAGCCTAGAAGGTCATATCATTCCCTTTCAGGCCCCCTGGTACAGCTAGGAGACAGTCATGTGACCAAGGTGCCCTTCAGATGCCGTTCTGAGAGGTTATGCTCATCAGAGCAGTAGATGTAGCCTAGGGATAAGATGTGGACTTTCCTCTCTAGCCCCAAGAACCCCTTCATTCTGGTCCATTTCCTATCTCAGGTCCTCTAGCCCCTCATTGACTCTGTGAACTTCCCTCTCCCTCCAATAAATTCTCTTTCACCAAGTAGCAAGCGTTAGTTTCTAAGGTTTACAACCAAGAGTCTCAGCTGATATTATCTCTCACTTTTATGCGTAACTGGCCAGAAAATAACCCATGGTACTGAAATCTATAGTAGAGTTTCAAGGGACCCTCTGAAAATTATTTCTGGGATATTAACAGCAATATATTCATTTAGATCAATAAGAAGTAGATAAATTATTAGGGCCAAGTATGGTGCTTAATGATTACCTTCACCCTTTAACCCATTTGTATTTGGGCTGTCCCCACTGACCATTTAGAGTTTTATAACTGTAAGGGACCCTGGTGATCATCTAGACTAACACCCTCATTTCCCTTTTATGAGGCTGCTTCCTCATCAGCCGTGAGAAAGATATCACATTCTCTTTACCCTTTGGACTTCAATATTCACAGTGTCACTTCCAAGGCATCCATTGTCCCTTTTGAACATTAGCCCAAAGTTATTAAGCTTAATGCACAGTTGCTTAATGCATAGGGAATGACAAAATGGTCACTGAAAGAAATCTATGCTTCTCATTTATTCTATTTTGTGGGGTTTTAATTTTAAGTGGCCTTTCCTGCTAAGTCTAAGGAGTTTTATTTTAAAATAATAATAATAAAAGGAAGGGAGAAATATGTCATTAAGAAAAAAAAGAAGAAATGAAATCTGCAAATCATTTAAGTGATTTAGAATGGCAAAAGATAACTAACTGAAAACCAGAGAAAACAGCAACAGTTCATAATTCTACCTGGCAGCATAGGGCAGCCTGAAATATGGGTCTGACAGGCTGATCCTCTTGGGAGTGCCTTATTAGGCATTTACTGCGAAATGATTATATGCTCCAGTTAAACATGCGTCCATGCACTGTGATAGTAGGAGCACACTCAGGAGTAAGGCATACAGGGGCTGGGAGAACCAAAGTTTCTATTGAGGTTAGCAAAAGCTCCAGGACCTGACAGATCGGACTGGGTTAGGAGATGCCCAGATATATGGTTAAATATTATTTCTGGGCGTGCCTGTGAGATCGTTTCAGGAAAAAATATTTGAACTGGTAGACTGAGTAAAGAAGACTGCTCTTCCCGACATGGATGGGCATCATCCAACCCACTGAGGGCCTGAATAGAACAAAAGAGCAAAGGAGGTTTCATTCTCTCTTTCTGCCTGACTGAGCTGAGACATTGTTCTTCTAGTGCCTTTGGACTGGGACTTACACCACTGACACTTCCTGGTTCTCAAGCCTTCAAGCTCAATTGGACTTTATACTACCAGCTCTTCTGGGTCTCCTGCTTGCAGACGGCACATCACGGGACTTCTCAGTCTCCATGATCACATGAACCAATTTCTTACAATAAATCTCATTATAGCTAGATACATGAGAGAGAGAGAGAGAGAGAGAGAGAGAGAGAGAGAGAGAGAGATGATAGATGGATAGAACGATAGATAGCTGGATAATCTCTTAAAGGTTCTGTTTCTCTGGAGAACCCTGACTAATACACTGAGCTTTGGCAACTGGTACTCACACAAGCGGTTGTACAGTTTTTTAAACACAGTGTCAAAAGATGTTGTAAGCTTAGAAGCAGTTAGGGGATTGTTTGAGGGAATCCAGAGTTGAAAATTTCAGGCAGAATGTTGTAACTGCCAGTGAAGGTAGAATTCTTTCGTGGTTCTTGAGATTGTACTAATGTAGAAAGACTCCTAACTCAGGGTGGGGTTCTAAGAAGGAAGAGCTCAGCCGGGTCTCAGAGATTCATAGCTAATTTTACTACATGATAATGTTAACCAATAAATATCTTCTATCATTAATCTTTAAACCAGAGTTCTAGTCCCAGAGGCAGACGGGGTGCTAGGCAGTATAGTTTTAACTATGTGGGTGCTGGAGACAGATTGCCCAATTCAAATTCCATCTCTGCCACTTATTAGGAGATTGGCTTCTGCACTGCTTAATCCTTTTAAAAATTAGTATCCTCATCTGCAAAGTGGTAGTAACATCAGTACTTACCTCAGATGGTTATGAGGATTAAAAGAAGAAATGCATTTAAGGTACTGGGCATATAGTAAGTGTTTAAAAAATGTTAGCGCTTATATTAATGGGGAAGCCTATGGAAAGGGTAGGTGCCTGCTATAGACTGAAGGTTTGTGTTCCCCCAAAACGCATATGTTAAATCCTAACTCCCAATGTGATAGTATTTAGAGGTAGAGCATTTGGGAGTTGATTAGGTCACGAGGGTGCAACCCTGGTGAATGCGATTAGTGCTTTTATGGAGGAGACCTCAGAGAGCTCTCTGGTTCCTTCTGCCATGTGAGAACACAGTGCAAACCTGGTCACCTGTGACCCGGGAAGCAGGTCCTCATCAGACACTGAATCTGCTGGTGCCTTGATCTTGGACTTCCCAGCCTCCAGAACAGTGAGAAAGAAATTTCTATTGTTTATAAGTCACCCAGTCTGTGGTATTTTGTTATAGCAGCCCAAAGAGACTAAGTGCCTAAATCTATAGCCTTGGTTGGGGGGCCGGGGGGATGTTATATCTCAGAGACTTTAAACACATCTTGGGCTATCTCTACTATGACAGCTAGTGAGCCTGGTTGACCATATAACCTATTCTAAAACCTCAGGCTATATTTGCTTCCTACGTTATTTCCAATTAACCCAGAAACTGGGGCAAACCTGAGGCTGCCAGTCAGGTCTGTCAGGGAATGCAGATGAGAGCAGTGAGACAGGTCAAAAGCAGAGAGACTAAGTCAGGGGCTTAACTTTATGCCGCTATCTTTTTGGCTTTAGAGATAACGTAGCTTTGCTGTGATTGTTTTAAATGGATAACCACACTAATGCCTCACCTGCTATAATTAGTTTGAATATTTTCATTTTGCACAATAATTCATAGCTAATTTTACTACATGATAATGTTAACCAATAAATATCATCTATCTTTAATATGTCCTGGTGGGCAATCGTTAAAATTTCCCATCTGATTTGTTGACTGAGCCAGGTGAACTTGATCAGGCAATTTGTTAGCAGAGCTGAAATATAGTCAAGAAGACTCTCTTAGCTTAGAGTTTGCATTTGTTTTTCTTTTATCTTTTCCCCAGTCATAAATCTTTGATGGGGAAGAGAGTGAAAAGGGAATGAAAAAAAAAGAAGCATTTGAAGGGATCTCTCACTCCCCACACATCCATCCTCGGAGCTGGGCAGCAAAGATTACAAATCATACTACACAAATCAAAAGTCTCTCACAGCTTCCACAGAGGAAACCATTGTCTAAATATATTCTTAGGGCTCTGTTCTCCCCAAACACTGCTCATCATGAACGGGCTCTACTCAGAGGAACATGGCATTCTGACTTGGGAATCAATGAGAAATTATGAAAAGTACAACACTTTGCATTTTATGGTGTTGTATGAGAATGACAGAACTGGGAATCAGAAGCCTGGGAGTCCTCATCCTAGATGACTTGCTGCCACTCTGGGTCTCAGCATCATGGTCTCTAAAGAGGAAGAACGACTCGTCTTGGAGAACAAATGGTCTCTGAACACTTTTGGGCTAATATTTTATCTGATTTGCATGGCACAGCTTTTCGCATCATTCCCGTTAAAGCTATCCATGTCCTTTTATTTAAAGCCTAAGCAGTATACAATTAAGTTTTATTAATTTTCATTTTTAAATTGGAGTATTTTAAAAACTTGGGTTTATGTCTATTTATTCTTGGGTTCATAGCCACTTATTTTCTGTTTTCCTCACCTGCTTTATTTTCTTTTCCTTCTCATTTCTTGACTTATTTTGAATAAATCCAATATTTGTAGTCTATGTCTTCCTCCTCTGTAAACTGCTTAGTTATACATTCTTTTACTAATGTACAGCTTCGATTTATTACAAATTAATGTAAGTACTTTCAGGACTTCACAGATAACACAGGGACTTTAAAATACTTTAACTCCATTTACTCCTTCTGACTTTTCTGTTATTGTTATTATGCATTTTCATTCATACATAGAATAAAACCTCACATACTTTTTTGCATGTTCGATATTTGCTTATATTTATTCACCTATTTGACCTTTATTTTGCTCTTCATTCCTTCCTATATTCATGTTTCCTTCTGGGATCATTTTGATTTCTTTTTTAAATTAATTAATTAATTAATTAATTAACGGCTGCGTTGGGTCTTCCTTGCTGCGCGCGGGTTTTCTCTAGTTGTGGAGAGCGGGGGCTGCTCTTCGTTGCGGTGTGTGGGTTTCTCATCGTGGTGGCTTCTCTTGTTGCGGAGCATGGGCTCTAGGTGCACGGGCTTCAGTAGTTGAGGCACGTGAGCTAAGTAGTTGTGGCGCACGGGCTTAGTTGCTCCACGGCATGTGGGATCTTCCCAGACCAGGGCTCGAACCCGTGTCCCCTGCATTGGCAGGCGGATTCTTGACCACTGCACCATCAGAGAAGTCCCTGGGATCATTTTTCATCTGCACTTTGGTATTTCATTTAGTGTAGGTCTCCTAGTGAATGAATTCACTCAATTTTTGTTTGTCCAGAAACATCCTTATTTGACCTTCAGTTTTAAAGAATATTTTTACTGAATATAAAATTACATGTTGGCATTTTTCTTTCAGTACTTTAAAGATATTTTCCCACCGTCTTCTGACTTTCATCATATCTGTCGAGGAGTAACCTGTAAGTTTTAATGTAACTATTTTATGTTATTACAAATTATGCTATAATAAATGTATTATATGATAATATATAATTAACATAAATATATTATTTTACATATATAACCTTTAAGAATATATATATACATATATATATTTAATTTTTGACTGCTTTCTAGAGTTCCTCTTTGTTTTTTCAGAAACTTTATATTCTGAGCTTGGGTGAAAGATTTTCTGTTTGTCCATATATGCTTCTTGGGTTTCATAAGGCTTCTTGTGGCCAACATCTTTTATTAGTCTTGGAAAATGTTTACTTTTAACCCTTCAAAGACTTTTTCTTTCATTTTCTATTTCTCCTTTCTTCTCACCATGTCCCATATGTCTTTATGCTCTTTTCTACTTTCTATCCTTTTAGCTCTCTGGGCTTCACCCTCAATATTTTCTAGCAATTGGTCTTCCGATTTGTTAATCAACTTTCCTTCTATGTCTAATCTGATAATAAACCATTCTATTGAGGTCTTAATTTCTGCTACTACATTTTAATTCTTTAATTTATATTTTGTTTTTAAAATAAATTCCTGGTATCTAGTGAATTTATCCATCTTGACACCTATTACCTTGAACATATTAATTACAGCTATGTTAAAGTTCATTTCTAATAACACTGAAAAATGGATCATCTGCAGGTCTGTTTCTATTGTCAGTTTTTCTCTTGGTTCTTTTTCTTGTCATACCTGGTAATATTTTACCAATGGACAGACATTTTTTTTATGATAAGCATTAGAAGCTCTTGATGCTATATCCTTCCACAAAGAGTTTATCTTATCCTCTGGTAAGCAGATGGAGAAGTAGCAGATAACTCTAATCCAACAGGCATTGAACTGGCTCAAGGTTGGATTATAGTTTTCCAGACTTCTGTCCACCTCTAGTTTGTCTGTGCTCCTGAATTGTCATCCTCAGAGATTTTACTAGTGTGATGGAACAACAACTATATGCAGTCTACAGTGCCTTACAGCAGGTGGAAGACATTACAAAAGACCTACCCGAGTCATTGTGCAACACAAAAAACCACTATTTGGGGTCTACAATAGGTGTGTGGCATGCAGGACCCCCATGGACATCAATAGTGACCAAGGAATCCACTTAATCTGCCATGAAGTCCAGAAATGGTCTGATAAAAATGACATACACTGGCTTTTCCACCTGCCTTACAACCCCACTGCTGCTGGGCTAATTGAAAGGGTGAATGGACTACTTAAACAACAGTTGAGATGGGAAACCCACTCTCTCAACATGTGGACACATCCCAGGAGCAGTGTCCCAGTGCTTGTACCATGTTAACCCAGAGGAAAGTAGTCAACACAATCCGAGTTCAACTTTCAGTTGCCATCTATCAGTTGGGACAATAGCTCGTTTTTGCCCTTGCCACAGGATCTACCCCAAGGGGAACACATTATAAAGTGGCCCTGGGTGACAGGTAAGTCCCTGGTGGTTTAGGTTTGCTACCCCGTGGGGAGTAGGATTAGAAAGGGCCTTACAGATTTCACCTGTCTTCTATGCAGACCCACCTAAGACTATTACGGTAATTAATATGGGCCCCCTACTGGAGAAAATTACATTAACTTTGTTGGTCTATTGTTACACCACCTTTTCAGTATTTGGCACTGGCTATGGGGACTGAGGGTGGACAGGTGGTTTGGTACTGCAGCACAGGACAAACCACAGGCAGGGGTGGTTATTATCCCAGAATGTTGCTACTGCTTGTATTTTGTTAAATGGTCATGATCTTCCCTGTACTGTGCCTGTTAAACATCTTGCATTTCATCCCTAGTCTGAGCGGAGGGAATCTGTTTGCAGACTGAGCAAAAACAGTGGCCTCACTGCGAAATGAGTTTGATCGCTGGGTCTACAGCGAGATGCCGTTGTTGTCCTCTGGACTTCCATGAAAAATTGATAAGCACCTGGCTCCAAAGTGTGCCCACGTCTTGGGCTCTTGATACTCTTTCAGCTGTTGTTTGTATTGCACTTGTGGTGTTTGGTGCACTGCTATATACCTGACCCCAGGGATATCGCAGAAGAGGGGCAGACCAAGATTGTGAGGGTCGTGCAGGGTATGTAGGGGTGTAGTGTGTGGTCAGGCCACTCAAGATGGCTGTTCTCTTCTTGGTTCATCCTCTGCTTGACCAGTCCCTGATTCACTCACATGATTATCCAGTCATCTTAATTATAGGGCTTAATTATATGTTTCTGGCAACTGATAAGCCCACCGGACGTCAATTCCACCTATAAATGGTAACCTCCTTCTCCCCTGAGGAGCGAAGACTGCTGCCATGTCATGCCTGCCATCTGCCCACATGGTGTGGTGCCACTCCAGGACCTTTGTGTATCCCCTGTCCAGTAAGTCATTGATGTCTCAAAAAAAAAGAAGAGTGTTACTGTGATAGTTTTTAAAAGATGGTTATGAATCCTTTGACCCCACTCCTATTGAGAAGTGAGGTCTATGACCCCTCTCCTTAAATTTGGGCAGATTTGTAACTGCTTCAACCAACAGATTACAGCAGAAGTCATAAATGGCCATTCAACTTCTGCCTTGTGATCCAGGAACACTTGCTTAAAGCCCTGAAACACCATCTAAAATATCCAAGTACTCTGTGACTTCCGTGTTGGCTAGACCACACATAGGCATTCTTGTGAACGGTCCTATCTCATCCTGTCCTTTAGAGGTTCCTTCCCAGGTTCCATATACATGCCTGAAGAAGCCATCTCAGAAGCTGATCTCTCAACCTTACCTCTTCTTGCTCCCCGACTGAAATCCCAGACACCAAGGAATAGAGGAGAGTCATTACCACTGTGTCTTTTCTGAATTCCTGATCCACAGACCCTATCAGCATTATAAAATGGTTGCTAAACATCTACCTAGTCCAGTAAAATATACCTCCTTTGCTCCCATTGCTTCAAGATTGTACTCTCTGCTTACCAGCTGTTAAACCAATTATGAATTATAGGAATCTGTGCATCATGGAATCTTCAGTTGAAACAAGACGATCTAGTCTAACCTGCCACCCAAATCAGATATTCCCATCTCTAAAATGTTGTTATATAACTCCTGCCAAGCAATTTATTGCTCTTGGCAAACTGAATTAGAAAATTTCAAGAAAATACAACCAGTTAGCAAAGACTGTCTTAAGAGTGATTTAATAATATTTGCTATTAGAGAGGGGCTGGGAAACGAAGAAGAATGAGACTTAGTCACTGGCCTCAAGGGCATCACCGTCTTTCCTGGAGAAAACATACTCACAACTAACTATCCTCTAATGTTATAAGAGATAAAAATGTACAAAGAACGACACATCTATAAGGAGGAATAATTCTAGTTAGGTATATGGGAAGGTCCAACAGAGAAAGTGACATCTAACTTGCCCTTTTTCCTTAGTTGATGTGGTTTCCCAGTCCTTCCATGTCCTAATCGCCACCCCTCATCTGGACACTATCTAGTTTTTCAGTTTCCTGGGAAATATAAATTGCCTAATATTTTTAAATAGTCTACTTGAATGTGTTACTTCTATTTATTTTATTCTATTTATTCCATTCTAATATTTCATCAGCATTTTTATCATCTGGGTTATAGTTGGTCCATATACAGCTTAAAGTATATTTAAGAATCTTGGGACTTCCGTGGTGGCACAGTGGTTAAGAATCTGCCTGCCAGTGCAGGGGACGTGGGTTAGATCCCTGGTCCAGGAAGATCCCACATGTTGCAGAGCAACTAAGTCCTTGTGCCACAACTACTGAAGCCCACGCGCCTAGAGCCCGTGCTCTGCAACGAGAAGCCACTGCAGTGAGAAGCCCGCGTACCACAACGAAGAGTAGCCCCTGCTTGCCGCAACTAGAGAAAGCCCGCGTGCAGCAGCAACAAAGACCCAAAATGCAGCCAAAAATAAATAAAATTAAAAAAAAAAAAGAATCTTTTCCATCTGGGTTATTTTGAAATCAGGTTTTTGTACCATTTGTATTTTGCACCTGCATTCAGGACTTTAATTCTACATCTGAGTCCAGTGTTTCAGCATCTGTAGACTTTTGTGGGGGAATGGGACAGAGTGGAAAATTTCTGATCTCAAATTCTAACAAATGAGCTCTTCCAGGTCTGTGTCTGTTGCAAATTTAATGAGGAAGACTTGTGTGACTTTCTCCAAGGTGGTGATTAAAAATGTTGACCAAGACCGAATCATGTAAACTAGGCTTGGACAAAAATATATTAATGCATTTCTCCTCTTAGGTGACTGATTTGCATTTTAACAGTGGCCTTCTGGAGAATAGATATCTTTACCCAAAGAAATGATGTAGATGATAGGAATATTAGGAATGATAGATGGCCACTTTGGGAGATGTTATTAGGCATGGAGTCCTTTCATGCTTCTTAAATCAGACTCTCTGGGCAGCCTTCCATGCAGCCTATTTTGATGTGTCTCCATCATTCTCAAACTCTCCTGCATACTGGAATCCCCTGGAGAGCTTTAAAAAGTACAGAAGCCTGGGTCCCACCCCTAGTGGCCTGGTCTTTGGTAGTTTGGGAAGTTAACCATGTGATTCTAATATGCTGTGAAAGTAGAAAACTGCTGCTTTTGCAGAAATTCATTAATTCTAGAAGAAAGAGTATGGGGTTAAAGGTCAAACCAGGATAGATTTGAACTCTGTTGCTTAATAGATTTTTGACTTGGACAGATTGCATCATCTGAGCTTCAGCTTCTTTATCTATAAAATTGGGGCTAATAAGACCAAAATGCAAGGTTATGGGAAGGGTTAAAAGAGATAATGTGTTTAAAGTAACTAGTGCATAGTAGGCAAATTATGGATGTCACCCCTCTCGTCTTTCTTCCAAGAGTCCCCTGAGTTGATCTATAGAACAAGGTCAACTATGGCTGGAAGACAGATTCGATGCTTAACCTCTCTTTGCTGGTGCCCCTCCAAAGATCAGAAAACCTGACCTTTGGTGACCTGTCCCTGAACTCTTCTGCCTCATGGAATGACTTATTCATCATTTAAAATGCACAAAAGTAGCTTAACTGGGAAATAAAACATATAATTGACTTTAAATTGCCAAATAGAAATGTTTCACTTTCCAGTTTGTAACAGAAACTAGAGGGCCTCAGAAATGCATCCTATTGACTTGAGTTGTGGCTTTGTCCTGACGGCCTTCCGAGACCTGTTTATGGGGAAGAATGCACCCCAGCCAAATAGTCAGCATGCCATTGATGTGTATCAGAGAGACAGAAAAAGACTGAAGTGTTATAGTCCACTATTAGTCTAATAAAAAAAGTAGTTCAAGAAAAAAAAAAAAAAAAAGAAAATTTTCACTTTCCAACTGTGGCCATAGAAGAGCATGCACTGACCAAGTTTCATCAATAAGCCCTCTTTCTCATTAAGAAAACTTTTCATGAATGTGGAATTTTTTGTGGGTATGAAACTCAGCAAGAAAAATATGTACTAGACAAAGCTTTTATTATTTTTTTAGCTATTCCTTTTGGAAAATCCTAACCAAAATACCAGATAGAATAAGAGTTCTCAACATATGAACAGCTAAATGGTTGTTTGAAAGAAAAGGTTAACTGATGTGTAGCATGTGTAGTGAAATTGTATGTGTTCTTAAGTTTTTGAAATGTAAAGATATAGAGTCAGAAGTCAGAGTATAGAATTTAAATTTCACTAAAGTTTTAATGTAGTTAAAGCCTATTATTTCATTTACATCCTTTCCTCAACTCAAAGATACACCTGTAATTGTTTAAATAATATGAGCAAACAAACCCAAATTTATTTAATCTTATCTCCTCTCTTGCCTCTCTCCTCTCTTCTTATTTCATCTCATTCATTCCAAAAACATTTATTGAGCTCCTAGCATTCCTTAGGCATTAAGAATATAAAGATGAATCAGATACATGGTCCCTGACTTCGAAGAGCTCACAATCTAGCATAAAAAATAATCAAAACCAAACATAGTTGGTGAAAACTGAAGAAGGTGTGTAGTCTAGTTAACAGTATTGTAGCAATATCAATTTCTAGGTTTTGTTATTGTACTACAGCCATGTGAGTTGTCAGTGTTGGGGGAAGTTGAGAGAAAGGTACATGCTACTATTTTTACAACTTCCTGTAAGATAATTGTCAGAAAAAAAAAAGCATGGTAAGATAAATAGTAGAGTAGGGCAAATTTTTTTCAGGATAACAGTAAGAAAACATGATCCTACAGAGAGAATGATGGAAAGCTTCACAAAGGAGATGTTAGGAAATCTGGCTCCTGAAACATGGCTAGAAAATTCCCTGCTGTCTTAGTTTCCTATGGCTACTGTAACAAATTACCACAATCCTAGTGGTTTAAAACAACAAAAATGTATTCTCTTGTAGTTCTGGAGGGCAGAAGTTCTGAATCAGTCTGCTGGGCTAAAGTCAAGGTGTCAGGAGGGCTGGTTTCTTCTAGAGGCTCTAAGCGGAAAAACAATTCCCTTGCCTTGTCTAGATTCCTGAGGCTTTCCACACTCCTTGGCTTGTGACCTCTTCCTCAAATCACTCCAACCTCTTGCTTCAGCCATCACCTCTCCTACTTCATCTTTTCCCTGCCTCCTTCTTATAAAGACCCTTGTGATTACATTTAGGGCCCTTGTGAATCACCTAGGATGATTTCTCCAACTTAAGATACTTAATCACAGATGCAAGTCTATTTACAGATTCCAGGGATTAGGACCTGGATATCTTTGGAAGCCCTTATTCAGCCTCTCAGATCTGACAAGGGCAGTATTTTTGGGGGTTTACAGCTGTGAAAGACAATTTGCCCAGGTGAGGAATGATTAGTAGTTTACCATGCCTGGAATACAGGGATGGGAAATACTGGGACATAAGACTATCAAGATAGATTGGTCTATTGGTCAGCTTGGGCTACAACAACAAAACACCACAGACTGGGAGATTGAAACAACAGAACTTCATTTCTCACAGTTCCGGAGTCTGGAAGACCAAGAGCAAGGTTTTGGCAGATTTGGTTTCTCCTGAGGCCTTTCTCCTTGGCTGGCAGTTGGCCATCTTCTCACTGTATCTTCACATGACCTTTTTCTCTGTGCTTTAATATCCCTGGTATCTCTTTCTCTTTCTTATAATGCCAAGAGTCATATTGGATTAGAGCCCACTCGTATGACCTCATTTAATCTTAATTATCTTTAAAGGCCCTATCTCCAAATATAATCACATTCTAAGGTACTGGAGGTTAGGACTTCAATATATGAATTTGGGGAGGATATAATTCAGTCCATAACAATTGGGATCAAGTTTTGAAGAACCTTGACTCTGACCTGCCTAGTAACCTTGATCTTGAAAGTTATAGTGAACTAAGAAAGGCTTTTAAGAGGATTAGAATGACAAAATCAGATTGTTTTTTAGGCCAGTAACTCTGAAAGTAGAAGGAAGAAGGAAGCAGTGACCTGTAGCAAGGAGAACAGGTAGAAGCTTGCTGGTATGTAGGCAGCACATGTCACAGGGGAGGTACTGAAGGAGGTAGTGTTGGCACTCTGTGAAGACAAGGGTATATTTTTTAGAAATGTAAAGTAAAATGCCAAAAGCATCAGAATTGTCCCTGTTTTCTCCCACCACAGACTCATGGAATCCTGAATAAAATATTATAACAAAACTACCTTTTTGAGGGGGCTGCATAGCTGAATTTAAAATAAAGCCCAGTTGCCAGAAATTGGGCAGGAAATCAGAGTCAGAGTGGTGAGAAGGGCCTGGCACTGCATGGGTATCAGATGAGATATTGCACCTATGATCTGGGAGTGGATGTTTTAAAGCCCATGTAGGGGATAAGACCCACCTTTGGGTCCAAAAGATTATGGAGTCTATAAATCCAAGAACTTCAAAACACTGTCCTGCCTATGGAAGAGGAACTAGATAAACTTGGATCCCTTATTCTGGGAAGCCATAAGAAGCTTGTGATTATCCAAGAATGTAGATGGAGGAGAGTAGGGGGTGTACTCTTTAAGAAATGGAACCACTGATCCTACTTTAAAAGACTTTAAAAGGTCTGAATTTATTTTTCACGTGTTGCAAGGGAAACCCAAACTAAGAAATTAACTCAAAACTTCCTCCAGGACTGTTGAAACCCCTAGGGCAAAAAAGGATTAAAAAATGGAATGGACTAAAGAGAGAAAAAAAATGAGAAAATGAGATGACCAAGCAACATCCCAACATCTGAATAATAGGAGAGCAAGAATAGAAAATGGAGGACAGTCTAGCCTGAAAGAAATAAATCAAGAAATTTTCCCAAATCCAACGAGCATGAGTCAAATGGAAAGAGTCCACCAAGTACCCAGAATAATGAATTTCAAACACTAGGGACCAAAGTTTGTTTTTTTTTTTAACAAGTTTTCAGAAAGAAAAACATAGAATTCATGTAAATAATCAGAATGGTTTCAGGGCGTGTGTGTGTGTGTGTGTGTGTGTGTGTGTGTGTGTGTGTATGTACACAAAAGACAACTAATCCTCTTCTTTCAAAGCACAAAGTCAATAAATAATGCTTAATAGTGGAAAGTGAAGGAGTGGCAGTGTATGTATACTTTTTAGAAATGTAAAGTAAAATGCCAAAAAAATTCATCTAAAATAGTTGAAAGGGACTACCTTTGGATACGGCTGGGAATTGGTGTCTTTCTTGTTCTTTATTTCTATTTCTGAACCCTTGTTCCTCCCTTCACCCTCCCACCACACCATCTTTGGACCACACCATTTTTTCCTTCTCCCTGTTTCAGCCACCTATCCCCTAAATACTACTCTCAATCACTGAAGATTTTAGCAATCAGCTCACTGTCTTTCCCTCCACTGTTATTCGTGCCATTATCCCTGGAAATTTCAATATTTACACCCTGCCTCTCATTTCCTTGACCTCATTACATCCTACAAACTTTCATCTGTAAACCTCTCAACACCTTCCATGGTCTGATCCTAGGACTTGAAAGTATTAATAATTTCACCACTTCTAAAAGTTTGAGTGTCAAATACCCCATACTCTAAACATTAAAATCTTAATTAATGAGTACTTACTCCTGGCAAATTGCAAGCCCTATTTAAAATTTACCCCTATGTTTTAGCAGTTAAATAGAGCTGTAGACAAAACAAAACAACACAAAACAAAACCAAAAACTATACAGACTAGTTTCCTTTTAAACTGACGACTCAAATCTCAAGAAAACCTTCAGCACAGTCTGGAAATCTTATTATAGTCTATTAATTAATTTGCTTTTCTATTCTCTAAGATGATTATCTCACCTTGTGCTCTATTTTCAAAACTCCAAAATTGTTTCTTCCTTTTCACTTTCAGCTAATGATGGTGCCTTTTTATTTCACTCAAGAAAAAAAATGGCACTTGGAAGAGGCAGTTTTAGTTTGAATCCTAGTCTTGCCACCCATTAGCTGGGTGAACTACCTAGGCCAGTTACTTGTTCTCCCTGGGACTCAGTTTCCTCATCTATATAAGGGGGAAGATAATAATAACAGTGTCTGCATATGAATGAGACATTGTTTATGCTTACAGAGAAAGAAACCGAAAACTGCCTCTTTTTTCCATTGTCAAGTCTTCTGTCCTACCAGCCCATGTACCCCTGGACCTTGCCTCTCTTCTGACACATGTACCTGTGGACCCTGCCTTTCCTTGTGCATATATCCATGGACCCAGCCTCCCTTTCTGTTACAATGGGTGAACTGTCCCTGCACCTATTTAAGGACAATCCTTCTACATGCTCATTGGACCTCATTCCCTCTCCCCTATTCAATGACTTTGTTCCTGCAATTATCTCTCCTCTATCACGTCTCATGTGTTTTTCTCTGTCTATTAGATCATCCCATCAGCATACAAGCATTCTGTAATATCTCCCATCTTAAACGTTCTCCTCTGATGTGATGGCTCTCTCCATCTATCACTCATTTCTCTGCTTCTCTAGGTAGCAAAACTTCTTGAAAGAACTGTCTATATTTGCTTTCCTTTTCCTCACTGTTTTCAACCAATTTCAACACTTCTTGTCAAGGTTCATCTTAGAACATTCTAGTGAATTTCTGGCCTTCTTTCATTGAATGTTTCAGAAACGTTATCTTTCTAGGCTTCTAGATTTTACTTGGTGCCTTAGTCTTTTTAGGCTGCCAGAATAAATACCATAGACTGGGTGGCTTAAACAACAGAAATTTATTTTCTCACAGCTGTGGAGGCTGGGAAGTTCAAGATCGTGGTTCAGGCAGGGTTCAGTTTCCAGTGAGGGCTCTCTTCCTGGCTTGCAGGCAGCTGCCTTCTCTCTGTGTCCTCACATGGCTTTTCCTGAGTGTCTATGTGTGAAGAGAGAGACAGCTCTCTCTTCCTCTTCTTTCCAGAGCACCCATCCTATCTGACCCCACTCTTCTGTCCTCGTTTAACCTTAATTACATCCTAAAAGCCCTAGCTCCAAATATAGTCATTTAAGGGGTTAGGACTTCCACACGTGAAGTTGGGAGGTCATGATTCAGTCCAAAGCACTGGACTACTAGGACAACATACTTTCCTATTCTTTTTAGTATTCGAGTTTCTGCTCAAATATCACCTCCTCAAAGAGGGCTTCCCTGAACACCCCTCCCCAGCATCTAAAGTCACTTTCTTTGTGTGGTATCACTGTTTTCTATTTTTTAGTAGAGCATTGGGTTTAAGAGCCTGGAATCTGGAGCAGGCTGCTTTGGTTGAAAGCCTCGCTCCATCATTTATAAATGTGTGACCTTGGCCAAGATACTTAACTTCTCCATGACTTGGTGGCCTCCTCTGTAAAATGAGGATAATGGTAATACCCATGTCCTATGAGTTAAATGAGCTAAATGAATTAAAATATGCAAAAAGCTTAGAATGTTGTCTGGTGAAATTTAATGGCTCAATAAATGTTAGCTATTATCTTTTATTCATATATGTCTATTGTCCCCAATAGAAAAACATAAAAACTTCAAGAGGACCAAGACTTTCGGCCTTGCTCACCACGGGATCCCCAGAGTCTAGAACACTACCCAATGCATAAGAGATGTTCCATATATAATTGCTGAAAGAATGAACTATGAACGAATGGTTTCTTGGAAGAGTTTCAGGCAGCGTGGTGGATGGTGTCAAATGCTTCAGACAGCTCAGCAGATGAGGACTTAAGCCATTTGTCTATCAGAAGGTCATTGGTGACTTGGGCGGTAATAACAGCCGTAATTTATTAAGGCACCTTGCTAAGTGTGCTAATCTACACAAAGACCCTACAAGAAAGCCATTATTATCACCATTTTATAGATTACAGAGCATTTCAGCAGCTCTGTGGCACAGAAGCAAGACTGAAAAGGATTTAGAGATGAACAGGAATTAAAGATGTGGAGACAACTTTATTATGACTGGCAGCTTGTTTAAACATATTAGCCTATATGAGGAAAATGAATTTAACTGATCAGAGACATAATCTATCAGCCAATGTTATCAAAGAAACCAGTACCACTGATGAAACAGGAGTGAGTAAAATATAAAATAAATCAAATTTCTCAATTTTATAAATTTTTTTCTCTTGGGTCATTTTAACTGCTACATCACTGATGACCTCAGTTTCAGTTGTTCTTTGGCTCAGAGATGATATATAAAAATCACTGTCTTGTTAAGAACCTTACTGGATGAGAAATATCTTTTTACAAATCTAATTGCTGAAGAGATTCCAACTGGATTTGGAATCCAAATTAACTCAGCCTGTGGCAGAATGACTTCAGAAACAAGTCCCTGGAACATTTGAGAATTTCCAGCCTGCACTTCTGCAAAGATTGGTATGTTCTTTAGAACATAGGTAAGGGGCTAGGAGGAAATTTTCTAGGTAGGCCTACAAAAACAAGCTTTCCGATAGGTTGCAGTGATTATGAACTACATTTCTGAAAGCTGGGACTAGGGTTTGAATGTTTATATTGATCTTTCTTGGATAATTAAAGACACAGTTGCCCATATCAGAGAATTTGCCTTCTTCTACCTCGTTTTATATAGGTGGTATGACCTGGATTCTTTTCTATGTCCATCCTGCCTGTCACTTTTCAGAAGCAATAGCAATGAGGAGATCTAACAGTCACCCTGGATATGGAATATTTTTAAATTTTTGATTTTTTGTTTTAAATGGGGGGCTGAAATACTATTGTTTGTTTTCAGGGCAATCGAGGACCATGAGCAATGCTCAGATGGTGAAGCTGGATCCAGAGAAGGCACGGTCCATATTCACCAATGTGTTCATTTCTTTATCTGTGTTAGTTTTCACGAGCTATGCTTCCCCTCAGCCCAGCCTCCCTGTTTCTGTTTTTCATCAGCTGTTTACAGTTCTCCATTTCCCTATTCCTCAGTCCTAGCTGTTTGAGAATTGATAAAGAGGCCTGCTAGGGGTTGGCAGGGGCCAATGGGTGTTTAGAAAGTCTGGTTTGCCAAAATAAGAAGGCTCATTTCATAATGTATTTCTCACTTGGAGTAAGGAAAATTAAAGCTGAAAAATAAAGCTCATCACCAGTCTTTTTTTTTTTTTTTTTTTTAATTTAAAGCCTCCGTATTGCTGGGGTGACCTTTCCTGTTCTGTCCTGTGTTAACATTGCCATATGAATTTTAAGTCCTCCCCTGCCCCTGTAGCTATGTTAGCTTGGTAGTTAATTCCCAGGCTTCTGTTCTGAAGTGCTGCACTGTTTGTCTCAGCTCCGGGCCACAAGGGGTTAACTGAGTCTCCAGCGCCTTCCAAGTTGTAAAAGGAACTGCTGAAGCTGATCAATGACCACTGTTAAGACCTGGAAACCAATTATAAACCTGAAATTTGTGATGAACAAAGCCCTGAAACACTGGGATGAAAACTACTGAATTAGTCCAGTTCATTAAAATCATTAATAGTCATGAAATGAAAACCACCAGAGTCCAAAAAGGCTTAATGCTCTATCCATATTAATTAGATGGGAGCAAATCTGAACTGAAAAGCAGCACATGCTTTGTAGAATTAGCAATTGGTCTCTACAGACTACACAGATCTCTATTAAAATTCAGTTTAATTAAAATTGATCACGTTAAGAAACTGATGTGGTTAATTAACTGAATTCCTGGACTTCTTTTCATACATTTCACAGACGCCTGTACCCTGCTTTCCTGGGTGACACTTCATGTTGCACAGAGCAAATCTGATTGCAAAGGTTAACTCTCTGTGTTCCTGGAGAAGATACAGACCACGGAGGAGGGGTGTGGATGGGGGAGAGAACTCTACACTTTGTGGAGGATCAAACCCCAAGCTAAACTCCTTTGGAAAATTCGCACCCTTCGTGGTGTATAAATTAATGTGTATCTGGCAATGACAAAGAGGTTCTCTCTCCCAGGCTGCCATCTCTGGAGGAGCTGAGAAGTATTACCCCAAATTAGGAGAGTCGCTCTAACATCAAAGGTAAGACAGTGCAGAGCTGGCAAAGTGCAGCCGTTCAGCTAAGGAGATGCAACACTAGTCTTGCTGCAGGCATCTTTTTTATTGCCCTACACAGCTTCTTATTCTGTTGGGTTCAGAATCAGTCATTTTGTGTTTTCCCATCTGCAGAATGGGGCTGATGACATTTCTGGATTTCACCAGGGTGTTGTGGGCTGTCCTAGCCAAGTCTACTCCCCTCCAAGTCCACCAAGCATATTGCTGCCAATAGAGCCTTCCCCTCAGCTGCAGTTTATTATGTCATGACCTGCTCGAGACTCTCCAAAGAACTAATGTACTGCCAATGGGAGAAATTCCAGACTCTGTAGATTTGAATTCAGAGCTCTCCATCATCTGCTCTGACATACCCTTATCTTCCTCACCTCTTGGCTTCCTATGAAATATACTCCCTTCTTCTGACCAAACTGGCCATTTACAGACTTTGACTTTCTCATTTTCTCTCCCACCTCCACTCCCTTTTCCTCTTAGAAATCTATTTTTATCCAGTGCACCCTTCAGGGTTCAACTTGAATCCCACCTCCATGAAGTCCTTCTGCCATCAACCTACCAAAAGGGATCTATCCCTCTCCTGTTCTCCCATAACAGGTATTGAATATTATCTCAGCTGCCTATTTGCCTCTTCTTCCCCAGAGTCTGAAATAGTTACTCATGTGTACACATCAGCTCCTAAAAGATTTTAAGTTCTTGGCAGGTAGAGGTCATCGCTCATATTTTACTGAAAGGTCACAGGTCTTGGACATAATGTGTGCTTCATAAATGTTTGTTAATAATGAGGATGATGCTTATCTTTGATAGCTTCTGGAGATTTTTCTCAGAGAAGCAAGTTTGACCTTTATCTTATAATGAACTGATAGAAATATTTGAATGTGATGTGCTAGTAACAGTAATAATGATAGATGACATTAAACTCATATGTAAAGCATTGGGCTAAGGACTTACATTTTACAAAGAAATCACCCCTTTCCTCTGGTTTGTTGCCAGGATTGCAAGTGCCTTTCTGAGCATTCTCTTGATTTCTTTTGCATCTATGATTGTGTCTTCCATCTCATTTCTAATCTTGTATATGTTTGCTTTTTTTTTTTTCTAATTGGGCTTTCTGGATTTTTTTTTTTTAAATAGATCTTATCAAAGAATCAGCTTTTGAATATCTATGTTCTTTGTTTTTGTCTTCACTTAATCAATTTTAGCTTTTGTCTTTATTAATTTTCAATTACTGTTTTTTGATAGATTTTGTTGCTTAATTTTTTCTAATAATGAGTTTAAAAATTCTTTGTAAGTATTCAGTTCCTTTTCTCTCCTTTTTCCCTTTTTAGTCTTTCTTTTTTAATGATGAAGACATTGAAAGCCATACATTTTCCTCTAAATACAACCTTTATTATGATCCTTTCATTTTGGATGAAATATTTTCACTTGCACTCCCTCCCAGACCATCTGTAATTTCAGATTTGATTTCTTTTTTGATCCAAGGTCTTTTATTAATTATTCTTTCAATCTATTTTAAAAATTACTTATTCCCAACTTTATTATATTTTAATCATGGAGCATGCCCTATACAGTTTCTTTAGCTAAGAATGTAATTAATTCTTATAAACATTCTATGGATATACATACACAATGTATTTTTCCATTTAAAAGTTATAAAATTGTATTATTCAGCTCCTTTTTGTATGTCCTCATTTTTGGTCTAACACAATTGTCTAATTCTGAAATAGGCAAATTAAAGGGTACCACTATATTTGTGTTTTAATTAAATTTTAATTGCTTTTCTGTGCATTTTTGCTTTATATTCAGTTGCTATGCATTTTGATGCATGAAGGCTTATGACAGGTATATCTTATTCTGCCTAGCATTTTTAAACTAAATTCATTATCTGATTTCACTAGTCACTCTTTTTTTCTTATAATTTGCCTTTGAGTATTATCTCTTTGCCCATTCCTTTACTCTCAAGCTTCTTTTCATTTTTTGTGTGTGTGTTTTTTGTCATATTTTTCTCTAAAATATTTTTGTATGTAGGCTCTTTTTTTAAAAAAAGTATATTACATCTTATTATCAAAGACTTTTCAAAATGTATACTATATCTTGTTATAAAACTTATTTAAGGCAATTTACAAAACTACACGGACTGTCAAAAAAGAAAATATCTGGGAAAATTAGTGCCAAAAAGGGAAAGTTAGAAAGTTCAGAGTCAAAATTTTTGCTCAATTCTAAAATGCAAAGTTTATGGTACATATTTTTCTATTAATTAATTTTTTGCCTCCATTTAGTTTTTTAAATTTTATTGTTCTTTGTATTTCAAACCATTGTAAAGATAGAAACAAAATCAGCTGATGATTGACCAAATCCATGTGCCCTTTTTTCTGAGATTTGATCAGGAAACTATTCCAACCACTGTACCATACCTGCATCCATTGACTTAGTATGGCTAATGCATTTTCCATTTCATTAGTGGTGAATTTCCCTTTCCTGAAACTCCTACTTTTCTGTTAATACTTCTCTATTATTATATGAAACCAAGATACTAACACTCCCCTCCCAACCTCCATCTCAACTCAAGAAGATCTATTTTCTCACAGTTTGTCTGCTGTCTCTTATTCTTTCCCATTTCTACCACCTTGACAACTCAGGTTTTGCTATGATAGTTCAAAACTTTTAGTTCCAATCCATTATTATGTCTTCTCTTGAACTATAGCTCTTATATTTTAAGAATCCTTATATTGCTCGTATATCTATGCTCTCAAATTTTGGCTGCATATTTTGCAAGGTTTATTGTTTTTCCTCCTCTTTGTCTTATCCTATCTTGAGTTCTCTGTTCTGACTCATTTATTTATGTTTTGATGAAAGTCATTTCCTCAAAAGGGGCATAAGTTTTTTGAACTCTTTCTTGTACCTGAACATTTTCCCAACCTCCTAGTGGTTGAATGATTGTAAATCCTTCTCTCTCAATCATCTATAGATGTTATCCCAATGCCCGAGTAGTTGTTTTCCTTTGCAAATAGTTGTTATTTCTTCTCAAATAATAATTGGAACTCAGTGAGGACTTCTACTCATCAGACTCAAGCTTTCTTTAGCGTGGGTACTTTAAATCTATGCCTCTCTTCTGTTTTATTTTCTCCTTCTACATCTTCTATTATTTATGCTTAGCATGTTCCAAGTCTTTGACCTTTTTCCTCAGAATTGCTTTCATTTGCAGTTTTGCAATGTTTCAGGATACATATTCCACTTGATATGCTGGAATACCAATTAATTCTCTCATTCAATTTATAAATTAAATTTTTAGTTCAAAAATCATGATTTCTAGGTCCACGGTTTCTTTTCAGGCTGAAATTGAATCTTCCAAGTGCTTGCATTATTTTAGTTGTATTATTTTAGTAATTGCCTTCTATTTAACAGCTCTATTTAGCTAAGGACCACATTTTCTGGATGTTCTGAGTGTTCTTCCTCTCTCTGGACATTAGGACGCTTTACAGAAATTATAGTTTTTCTTTGCCTATTCAGAGAGCTCAGGCTGAACTCATGGGGTACTCATTTCTGTGGGTGGTGAATCAAAGATGTCTCTGCCTGTGTGGCTAGTCAAGTACCATCTGGCAGGTGTCAGTAACCAGTTGAAGCTCCCAGAGAAGAGGAAAGGGAAATTCTCCCTGGAATACTTTGGGGGATGACACTACTCTTCCTCTTGGAGTGCCATAGATTTCTAACAGCTATGTTCTCTCCAGGATTTTGGATGTGCTGATGTTTGCTCCAGACTTCTCCACAGTTCCAGGCTCTGCCCACGGTTGGAAGAAAAAGTCTGGCTCCAACATCCTCTGTCTGTATCTACAGAGCCCAAAGCCACACTCCTACCCTACAGGCCCTGCCTGCTAGATGGACTTGGGGGAGGAGGATAGCTATTAGATAGGAACTGAGATTAGCGAACAGCTGGGACACATTCAGGGTGCTGTATTCCCAGCCTTCCCCTAAATGCATTTTAAATGTTTTAAATATGAAATATAAAACTCATACAGAAATGTGCATAAATCATAAATGTCAGTGTAATAAATGATTATAAAATGAACTCTTGTATAAGTACTTCCAAAGTCAATACATAGGATATGCCAGCAACCCAGAAGACCCCTGTGTCTTCCTTCTTTAACACAATACCCTTTCTGCCTCTCTAGAGATAAATAACTATCCTGTCTTTTATGGTAATTAATTTTCTTGCCTTTCTGAAAAATAGTCATATACATGTCTCCTTTTGGTTCTGTTTCTCTGGAGAACCCTGACTAATTTAACCTATAGGCTTTCCTTTGAACCTGTAAAGAGACAGTTCTAGTGTCTCTTCCTCTTTTTATAAGGGCACCAGCCCTATGGGATTAAGCCCTACATTTGTGACCTCATTTAATCTTAATTACCTCCCATTTTATCTCCAAATATAGTCACATTGAAGGTCAAGGCTTCAACATATGAAATGGGGTGGGGGGGGATAAAATTTCATCAAAATGGTGCTGCTATAAACATTCTCAATATTTCTCTGATTCACAGGTACACACGTTTCTCTAGAACATATAATTAGAAGTAGAATCGATGGCAAATCAGGCTGCATATCTTTGATATGAGATGATGCCAACCTGTTTTCCAAAGTAGTGGTATCAATTTACAACAACTAGGAATTTATTAGAGTTTTTATTGCTCCATGTCCTTTTCAACATGTTGAATCGTCAGATTTTTAAAAATACATATTTACCAGTCTACTGGGTGTGTAAGGTTATCTCATTCTGTTTTTAATTTGCATTTCCCTGATTCAAGGTTAAGCAATGTTTTACACAAGAAAAAAAAAAAAAAAGAGAGACAGGCCTAAGGAGTCATTTAAAGCTAAGAGAGTGGAAGTAACATAGCTGTGCTAAGTGTTTCATAGAGTAGTAATTCCTATAACAACCCTGGAGATAGGTACTGCTATCACCCCATCCTACAGATGAGGAAGTTGAAGTTTAGTGAAGACACAGCCAGACAGTGTAGAACTGAGATTTGAACCCAGACTTGAACTTCTCAGCCCTGAGTGCCCTACGCTTTCAGAAGCTCACACAACAGCCATGTGGATGATTGTCTAGAGACAGGAGTTACTAATGTGAGGGAGAGCAGACACGAGGCTGCAGCAGCTGGTGAAAAATTTGAGTCAGTCACAAAAGTGTAGTTTTTAAAAGCTTGTTAGCTAAGGACTTAGGAAAGAAAAGCAAAATGTCAGATAAATTGAGATTTAGCCTGAACTATGCCATGGGGATTTGAGTATTCGTGGCACCCAAAGTGAGAGGTTTTTGAATTTTAAGACCCAAAGTGATTTTCAAAAATAACATTTAAACATTTCCTGATGTTAAAAAAACATGTGCATTTTTACCGTCAAAATTTTGGAAAATTCAGAAAGCCACAAAAATGAAAAGAAAAATCACTTAATCTTACTACCCAGAATTAACCATTATTAAGATTTTATTTTATCTTTCCAGCATTTTCAAGCCCATAAACATGTACTATTTTTAAACAAAGTTGAGATCAGATGGTTTATGCTATTTTGAGGTTTTTGCCCTAAGCAAAATATTAAGAATAACTTTTCATGTCATCAAAAAATGTTTTGCACATGATACTTAATAGTAGCTTACTTTATCGTTGTATCACAATCCTTTTATAATATTTCAAATAACTAACTGCATGATGAACATGCGCATAGATAAATTTTTGCTAGTTTTCTAATTATTTCTTTAAGTAATAGTGCATGCCTGTGGCTCATATTCCACAAACTTAGGTTTGCAAAAAAATATATCATACCTGTGTAGTTTCTTTAGATCAACGCAAATTTGATCCCCAATCCTCTTACCTCTGATTGGCAGGAAATCAGATTGGTCCTTTGGATTTTAAAAGAATCTGAGAGGCTTCTGTGGTGCCTGGAACGCAGGGGAAGGACACAGTCACCCCACACCACCTGGGTCAGCATGGACAACACCCCCATTGTTCCTTGAAGCCATGTAACTACTTCTGTAGCACCCATGAGACAGGAAGATTTTTCCAGACCTCGGAACCTCAGTGCCCGGTGTCTCTAGGAACAAAATCCAGCAGCTTCTCTCTGAGCTTTTGTTACCATTCTGGGTGCTGCCAGGCAGAGGGTATGGGTCACTGCAGCCTCCCTCTGCAGTTTGGGAGAGAAAAGCTCGGTCTTTACCTTTTCATGTTCTTCAAAGGCACTCTTCTCTCCCATTCTCCCTGGGACACGTAACATTGGCTCCTCCATGATTTTAGGCTTTTATGTGAGACAGAACGTGTTCTTGACTGTAAGCAGCTTCAGCTTTCCAACAAGCAGCAAACTTCCCTTGAGGAAAGGGGGCCTCAAGATTTTACCAACAGCTTGAAATGGGGAGGAGAAAAAAATATGAGAACACTACCAGTCAAATTACCTGTGATTCTCATCTTTAAACATTTCCTTTTTTTTTTTTTAACCACCTTCACCCATTTCATCCAATGCCCCCCACCTGCCTCCAATAACCAGCAATCTGTCCTCTGTATCTATGAGTTAGTCTGCTCGTTTTTTAGATTACACATATCAGTAAGCTCACATGGTATTTGTTTTATCTAACTTATTTCACTTAGCATAATGCCCTCAAGGTCCATCTATGTTGTAACAAATGGCAGGATTTCAGTCTTTTATGGCTGAATAATATTCCGTTATACGTAAGTACCATATTTTCTTCATCCATTAATCTATCAGTGGGCATTTAGGTTGCTTCCATCCTTTGGCTATTGTGAATAATGCTGCAGTGAACGTGGAGGTGCAGAAATCCTTTTGAGTTAGTGTCTTCGTTTCCTTCGGTTAAATACCAAGAAGTAGAATTGCTGGGTCATATGGTAGTTCCATTTTTAATTTTTTGAGGAAACTCCATACTGTTTTCCATAGTGCTGCACCAATTTATATTTTCATTTACACATTTCTAATATATTTTCTTGTCATATCTAAAATGCTTGTCGAGGTGATTTCTGTTTAGTGGAATAGATAGAATATGAGTAATTGCAACACAAAGTGAAAAAGTAAAAAGTACCATATGAAAGGCACCGATAGAGTTCTAAGGAAAAGCAAACAAACAAAAACCCTCAGGGCACTTCCTCATGGAAGAGAAAGCTTGAAAATGGGTAAATTGGACACTTCAAGCAGAGAGAACACTGTGAACACAGGTATGGAGGTGGGAAATCAAATGTATTTAACGTCTTGCTATGGAAAGGGTGGTCCATGGGCGAGCAGCATCTGCATCGCCTAGGAGCTTGTTAGAAATGCAGAAACTCAGGCCTCCTCCAGACTGACTGAATCAGAATCTTCATTTTAACGAGAACTGCAGTGATTTGTAGGCAATTAAGGTTTGAGAAGCATTGCTCTAGGGTGGTGATTCTCAAAGCGTGACCTCAGACCAACAGTTTCATCTCCATTTGAAAATTTGTTAGCAATGCAAATTCTCAGGCCCCTCCCCACCCCAGACTTACTGAATCAGAAGCTCCGTGAAGGTGGTGCCCAGAAGGATGTTTTCCCAAGCCTACAAGGTGATTCTGGTGCATGTGCAAGTTGGAGAACCACTGCTCCAGAGCAGAGATTGGAAAACAAAACCTAAATGTTTCAGGCTTTGCGGACAATGAGGTCTCTGTCACAACCACTTAACTGCTATGGTAACAAGAAGGTACCAGTAGGCAACATGCAAACAAACGAGCATGACTGGGCTCCAGTGAAATTTTATTTACAAAATAGGTGCTGGCTTTGGCCATATCCATTGGGTCACATTAGCTTATAGCTGTCCTAAAACATGGACTTTGAAACTTGACTGTACATCTGAATCACTTGAGGGAGGGTCATAAATCTTGATACCCAGTCCATGCCCCATATCAATTAAAGCAACATCTTTGTGGTTGGGCTGAGAACTCAATATTCTAAAAAACTCTCCAAGTGATTAGAATGCATAGCTAAGGATGAGAATCAGACGCTATAGGACGTAATAGATGGGCCCAGAAAGAGGGTGTGAGAGGACCAAGGGAGATTAAGTATAAAGGATGGCTGGGAGCCTGAATGTGGAAGCCTTTTAAATGGGGATATTCCCCAAGCACCACAATCACACGGGGATTTTAATATCCATATAGGTCAGGGTGCGTATTTTCATATTTTCTTAACCACGTGTTACTGCATTTACACCACAATATTAAAAATGAGAAACGTCTGAATAAGGGATAGGCCAAATGGCCTTTAATTCCCCAACAGCAAAACCCTGTTAATACCTTGCCCTGTGTCAGCAAAATAATTGTGGTTCAAGTGAATATAAAATACTTCCATTCAATCTTCTCCCTCCTCCCTAAGGCAAACGCTTTCTTATCATGGAGAAACAGTAGTCCTCAAACTGTCAGACTGCATCAGGGGAGCTGAACAAGAATTATAAAGCCAGGCTAAATCAAGGCATCAGCTAAGAGGGTAAAATTCATTTGCAGGTGAGCTTTTTAGCCTCTTCTCTGACCAGAGCCTCCCTGATGCTGCTGTGCAAATGCTGGAAGAGAAGAGGCCAACACTTTTGCAGGAGAATGAACTAAATTTCTCTGGTAGCAGAAGCTGTCACTGGCTAACTCGAGTGGAAAAAAAAAGCATTAGCTGAAAAGATCTGCAGTGGTCCATAGATCTGGGTCTTTGTAACAGGAGCTGTGGACGATCTCTTCATGGTGCTTCTTTCTAGGTGGATGAGCTTTGTCTACTTTCTGCCCTAGAGTTACTTCACCTAAGATGTCAGTTTCAGGAAGAGACCATCTGATTGGCCAAGCTTGGGTCACGGGACCTTAATGAACAGTCCCACCTTGATTGATGGGTCCCCAAAGTCCAACTGGGATTCTTTCACCACAAGAAGGAAGAAGGGATGCTAGGAAGGCAAAACAACAGATGTCCACTACAGAGGGCAAGAATCAGTATTTTTAAACACTGCATCTAAGTGCAGTGTTTAAACTCTAACAGTTTGTCAGCATATCCACACATTGATCATGAGTCTGGAGTACACCGTCTCTTAAAATTCAGAAAGGAAATTGTTCATTGAGTCATAAACATTGGAGCAGGAGCAATCTTAGAGATCCAACCCCTCATGTTATAGGGGAGGAAACTGAGGAAGATGGAATAACTTTCCCCTGCTTATTCCTATTTATAGTTAATGTTATTCATGAAAAGCATACAATTAAACAAGAGTCCAAGTTAGACTCTTCTAGGTCATTCTGCCTGTGGTTGTGAAAGTGAATGTTTTTAATTTCCCTGAAGACTCTGTGCACACGTCATGGCTGCTCTTTTAAAGATGAAAAATAACAGGCTCTCACATTTGTCCACAGGTTCTTATTAAAAGCACCAATTCCCAGGCCCCAGCCTCCAGAGATTCTGATTCAGTAGGTCCGAGTTAAGACCTAGGTCACTGCTTTTTTAAACGAGCACCTGTATACAGATGGTCTGTACATAACACCTGGAACAACAATGTGGTCCCACACGTAAATGTTTGCAGAGGCCAAAATGTAATATGAGTAAAGCTGGGTGGGTATAAGACAATAATAAGAAGAGTTGAGGATGGTAAGTGGGTGTGTCCTATCTAAGGGTACTCAGATTCAGTCTATTTTTTTGAACACCTTGCAAACCAAACAAATTCTATTTGCAGGACATATTCTGCTCTCATAGATGCCATAAATTGTAAGCCCTATTAGTGCTTTCACAAGAATTTTATTATTCACTGAACTTCTAAGATAGATAAAACAACTATTATTCCCAACTCCATGAATAAAAATTGGAGAGAGAGATGTAAAGTAACCCACCCAAGGCTAATGGCATCTGCTGAATATGTACACGCATCTTCTAATTCCTAAACTTAGGTACTTTAAAATATACCCAAGTAATGCACCCCTGCCCCCTTTATTTTTTTTTAACTCTTCTCTGTGACGTAGTTCGTGTAAACAACATTCCTTTCAAATGTGATTATGTCTGTCCAATCACAAACAGAGCAGGAAAAAAAGCCTAGCTATAATTTTTTAAATATGTGAAAAGCATGTAAAACATACAGAATCCTTAGGATTTTAAATCATGATACAAAGCTTGGCACATCATTATATAAAATTACTACATGCCTTTTTAAGATTGGCCCGGTTTTCATCATTTTATCCAATAAAGTTAATATATTATTTTTGTATCACAGCTGGATGATTTAGAAACACAAAATATGTTTGGCACAGATTCACAATTCCTTAATAAAATAAAAGACAAAGTCCCCACAGCAGTTAGAAAATAAATATAATTATTTATCTTGGCCAAAGACTCCAAATGTGCTATGTCAGAGATTTAAAACACACTTTTCAAATAAGGTGGCTATTTGATGTCAAGCTTTGAAAGTGCTGGGCTGAGTCCCTCTCACAGTAATTGAAAATTCTGGGTGTGTGATTCAACACTTCAAACCATTGCAGTATTTCTATATGATGTTGGAGTTGGAGAACAGAATTAGGACTAGGTTAGAGGTTAACTCTGTAACATCAATTTTTTACTGAACAAAGCTTGGTTCAGGAAACATGCTTTGACCTACCTTACCTTAAAATCTTGGTGATAATGAACCAAGTTATAACAAGGTTCTGCAGTACATAGAAGACCTTTTGTGGACGTTAGAATTGATCAAAGGAACAGAGAGAAATACAGCCCCTTTGGTTACAAGGAAACATATACTTGTGGTTTTAATTGGATAAAGGTAGGATTAAATAATTACAAAAGTATATTAAAATAACATTTAAAATAAAGTTTTATAACAAATGAGAGAAATAAGTCATTATCTAGAACATGTAAAGAGTGCTTAAAAATCAATAAAAATATAAAAATCAACCAGCTAGAAAGATGGTAAAAGGATATTGACAATTTACAAAAGAAGGAATCAAATGGTCAATACACAGATAAAAAGGTCTTTCTTTCACTAGAAATGAATTAAATTCACATTGAAATCAAAATATGATATTTCACCTATCAAAATGGTAAATATTGTTTAAAAGATATTTGAGGGAGGAAAATGTGCAGTGAAATAGGAATTATGAAATAATGCACGTGGAAGTTAAATTTGGTGCAATAATTTTGGAAAGCAATTTTACAAGTTATATCAAAATTTTAAAATGTCCTTGCCTGTAAGAAGATATTATAAATAAAACACTAGAAGTACAGGCCAATATTAATTTATAATAATACCTATTGCAGTATTTTTTATAATTGGAACTACCTTAAATATCCAATGGAAGATTATTTAAATAATCCAGGGTGTATCAATATGGTGAAATATTATATACCTATTTCAACAATCAAATTTTCAAAGAATATTGAAAACTTTGGCAAAATTCCAATCACTTAAAATGAAGGATATAAAATGGTATATACAGTATAATCTTAATTTTGTTTAAAATATGTATTCTGTATTAGTGTGCTCAGGCTGCCATAACAGAATACCATAGGCTTGTGGCCTGAATAACAAAAAATTATTTACTCACAGTACTGGAGGCTGGAAGTTAAAGTTCAAGGTGCCATCAGGCTTGATTTCTGCTGAGACTCTCTTCCTGGCTTGTAGGTGGCCCCTTCTCACTGTGTCCTCTCATGGCCTTTCCTCGTGCATGCACACTCCTGGGGTCTCTTCGTCTTCCTATAAGGAAACCAGTCCTACTGTATTAAGGCCCCACCCTTATGATCTCATTTAACCCCACACCATTCAGCAGCTCTCTGACATCAGCTGGATGTGGTACAATTCAACTCAATTCTGACACCATTTGCCCATAGAGAGCATTTGATTCCACAGGTTGTGGGCTCAGTCCCACAAGACCACCCATCTTCAATCACAAGTTCCAGGTTGTTACCTGTGCTTCCGATCAAATGGCTAAAAGTCAGAGGTTCCCATGACCGCTTTCTTGGCTTGAATTAATTTGCTAGAGCAGCTCAAAGAGCTCAGGAAACCAGTTTACTCATGAATCAACAGTCAGATGAAGAGATACATAGGGTAAGGTCCTGAACAAAGGAGCTGCTGACCTTGTGCAGTTTGGGGCCAGGCATGGTGGCACGTGGAAGCTTTCTGGTTCACCACCCTGGCAGCTCTCCGTACGCTCTCCTTTTGGATTTTTATGGTGGCTTCATTACATAAGCATGACAATTAAATCATTGGCCATTGGTGATTGATTCACCCTACAAGCCCCTTTTCCCTCCCTTGAAATCAGGGTATGGTATTGAAAGTTCCAACCTTCTATTCCAGGTTTGCTCCCCTGGCAACCATCCCCTATCCTTACGTGAGGTCCAAAAGTCACTTCACTAACATAACAAAAGATGCATTTACCCCTCTCAACACTTGGGAAATTCCAAGGGTTTTAGGAGCTCTGTGCCAGAAATGGGTCTAAGACCAAATATATGTTTCTTATTATAAATCACAATATCACAATTCACTTTGAGAATATGTAAACATGCTGTTTCTCATCAAACTTTTACCCAGTATTTTTAGCCAGTGGATTGATGATTCTTAGCTGAATCAATTATTACTATGATGGTTACCAAATGGTGATTTCTCTAATTTCATCATTCATTCCACATTGATTAGTTGGCATTCTATCATAAGGAAGAGCTTTTACTTCTCCCCTATTTATGTATTTATTCATTTGTATCACTACTGACTCATGGATTCTTATCTTATTCAATAGTATTTAATAGGTTCTAATCTGCTATTACTTTGATGTTCAAATGGTCCCAATTGCTCTCCCTTTTTATATTTTCACTTCTCCTGTTGCTTCACTCTCCTCTTTTTCTTAATCTCTTCTCCAGTCACACATTTCCCTCTTTCTCTGTTTCTCACCTGCCATCCCCTTGGTTTCCTATCCCCACCCTACCACCTCTACTTCTTTAGTTTTTGTCCTAAGCTCATTTTTCTCCTTTATTCACTGGCTGGTCTGAAATGCATGGAGCTTCTCTTTCATCACAGCTTTTCTCCCTCATTTCCTTGGAAGTGCCCCAAACTTCGATCGCTACTGGAGCAAATCTAGTAGTTTCAAAAGATGGTACTTCTCTTGATCTAATCGTAAAGATGCCAACTGGAGTTAAGTGTCTCAGTATTTCCAAGGGTTTATAACTTAGCTATAAAAATTCACTTTAGGCTAGAGCTTGACATATAATCTTTCAGCCCAAGTGTGAATTTCTTTAACCGTTTTCCCTTTAATCCAACACCACTTGATTCAATGTAGCTTTCATCCTCTAATAATATATGTTCATGAGTTATTACTGCATCAATACAAATCATGTCCTTTGCTGAAGTAATTACTGCAGGTAAATAAGAAAAAGGATACAACATCCGTGGTTCAAGGGTTATAAGATGAAAAAAGTATTGATCTTCTGTGATGTTTTCTCTTCTATCTATCCTTCGACCTGTAAACCCCCAACATATGAATCCTGAAAAAAATTCTAATGTTTAAAAAAAGATAATATGTTATTTGTAAGATACTAGCTTCTCTGGGAGCAGACTGGGTCCAATTTTTGTTTCATGATATGGCTTCAAATTAAAGGACTTAACCTGACCAAATAATTGGTCAGCTATTGTATTTTTTGAAGTAGGTAAACAGAATTTGTAGAAGGAAAATACTTAGGAATATTTTTTGTGGGAGACTGAGTAACTCGCTGAGCAGCTGTGGACAAATGTTAGGGAGAGAAACATGTTATGGGAGAGAAAGGGTTGAATTTGAAAGCAGGAGCCTGGGATTCCAGGCTTGGTTTACTCACCAACAATCGGAGTACATCAATCACTTCAGCTCTCCCCTGATTCACTTCTCCTCATCTGTAAAAATAGGTAGTTAGGGACACAATGACCCTCAAGGTCCCTTCTAACTCTAATATAGTTCTACGATCCTTCAGATCCATGAAAACAAGTGCTGTCCCAGTTAGTTTCAGTGGATAAAGCAAGTCTAGCCTAGGTTTGGGTGCGATGAAAAGGGTAGGATTGGAGGCATTTCAGCCAGAGCAATTGATTTAACTAATCTAGGAAAGAAAGAAAAAAGAATAAAAACTAGGGCAATTTTGGTGGGAAAAGTTGTTTACTGATTTGCCTAGTTACTTGTTTAAACTCATTTAATCCATTTGATCAAAGTGGTCTCCTGTGTATATCGTCTCAAAGGGCAGCTGGAGGTAGAACCGTCTTTGAAATTGACTGTGCATACTTTTCTCTCTTTCTAGTCCTTTACCATCATATGTATAGGAGGAAAGATGCTCTTCCTGGATAGAAGGAGAAGCGTTTAGGGATCTTGTAACAGAATCATCCATTGAACCTAGCATAGTGCCTTAGGTTTAATAGGCACTAAATGGATATCTATTGCATTGAATTACACTCAATCTAAATAGTAGCCCTCTTAATTCTTTTATAGTTTCTTTGTGTTTCTTTCTCTTTGTTTTTCCACCTCTTTAAAACAAAAGGTGGTCTCAAGCATCGTCATTGGTGCTCTTATAGTGTTACTCTATGCTCTCTCCCTAAATGATTTTGACCTATCTTCTGGTTTCATTTACCTCCTGAGTGCCAATGACTCCTAAATCTTTATTTCTGAGCAGACTAAACTTGCATTTCCAAGTCCCAATTTCAACCACAGACCCATCAGCATCATAAACTCAGCACGATAAAAATGGAAATATTTGTTTTCGCCAGGACATAAAGTGGTCTGTGTTGTGGTTAAGGTGATCACCTTTTGCCTGGCGAGTTGGCTGGACACTGTGGTGTCATCTTGGATTTCTTTCTCTACTTCCTCTACTTTTTCCCTTCCCTAAATCTAATCAGACTGCATATACTAGTCAAGTTGATCTCCACTTCAAGATTCCTGTATTTAAATTCTGGCTCTGACAAGAGCAAAGAGACCCTAAGCAGGTGGATTTAACTCTTAAGTTTTAGTTTCTTTCTTTATTGGTCTGTGGTGAGGATTATAGAGGATAATGCAAGTGAAGTACTTAGCTCAACTCTTGGTACATAACAAGCACTCCATAAATATTGCTGTTATCTTTGCTTTTATTATACTTTCCTTTGGCCTCTGCAATCCCTTGACATTCCTGCTTTACCTCCTTGGGGCATGTATATCAAATTGTCCTGTAGTATCATTTGGCGTTCATGTGCCGATTTTACCCAGGATAGTATAAACTCCTGAAGTCCTAGGCTGCGCCCTCTATGACCAGCTTTCCGATGAACAGAGAAGGTGCATGGAGGACCATGTCTTAGGGGCAAACTTCTCCTCTTGCTACATTTCAGTGACCAGGATTAGTCACAGGGTTTTGCCGTGGGGAGAGAGGGCAAGGACTTGTCTTCCTGAGGACCCAAGAGAGAAATAAAAAGGGGTGGAGAACGCACAGCACTATCCCACAGAGGGTAGGGGGGGAAATGGACACAAAAAGTGAAAGACGAGGTAAAGATAGTATAATTTTCTTCCCCCCAGGTGTCTACAGGTCTTGAATGTAATGTCTACAGTGTCACAGACTTCAAACATTCCAGACACACTTAATAAGTTTTACATTATGTTACGTATCATTATTACTTTTTCTTTGTACAGATTTTTTTTTACTAAATATGTTTTTTTAATAGATTTTCTGTCACTGCTGTAAATGGAAAACCAGTATTTTTCTAATCTGCATTAAAATAAATCATAAATACTAAAATAAATTCCTCCCCGTCTCACCTAACACATTGTGTACATCACTAGCGAGCATTCTACACTTGGGGAAACAATGCTTTAGTGCAGGAGAAACACACACATGTATACCCATCTCAGATGAGGAATGTTTACTGTTCAACACATGTGTTAAAGAAATACATACCACGGAAGAAATTCAACCCGGGAGACTTCTTCCTAAAGGAGGATTTTTCTTTTCTTTTTACCCTCTTTCTCTCTTTCCTCTTTCTACCATTCCTTCTTTCTTTCTTTATTCCTTTCTTCATTTCCTTCTTCCCTCCCTCCCTTCCTTCCTTTCTCCCAGTCTTTCTGTTAGATTTTGAAGAGGATACAGTAGGGCAAGATCTGGGGAGAAATACGGGCTTTATTAACGCCCCGCAGTACTTTTCTTGAGCTTTAATGAATTCTGATCATGAGGGCAACAGCCCAGGAGAATTTAAAAATCCTGTCCAATTAAATGCCCTTTTAAGCTCTGGGATGACCTCACAACTCCCCTTCCCACCCCATCCGCATGCCATCTTCATTTCCCAGAGGCAGCCTCCTCGGCACGCAGGGCTTCTCACCACCATCTGCGGCCCCTCTTCAGAAGAGAAGAGTGGTAAAATGTTTCATCTCTGACCGGAAGTGCTAACGGGAGCAGAACCGGTCAAGGCCCTTGAGTGGCAGGTCAGATCACACCTGTCAACCTTGGCCACAGGGCTGCAAAGCTGGAGTTGTTATATTTACCTGCCCTCAATTATGCTGAAACAGGAGGACAGCCTTCTAGCAAGGTCTGGATTCAGTACAGTGATCAAAACCACTCAGTGAGAGTGCTTGTGAAAACAGTTCATTTTCCTATCAACAGCGTTTTACATTTATCCAGTAAATTTTATCTGAACCCTCCAACTCTAGTAAAATACAGCAAAGCATAATAAATTTCACTTTATGGGTTTCACAGTTTGAAAACTGCTTCAGGGCAGTCTGGTTACTGAGGGAACCCAATGGGAGCAATTTCCAAGGGTTGTTTTCTGCACACAGGGAGCTCTGGAGACGACCCGATACCCTTTGGTGCCCAGTCCACTGAGGTGAGGCATTGCTCCCGACCTGGCCATCATTTGAGGCATGATATACGTCCTGTGTGTATACCTGCAAAGCTGGCTTTAAACTGTGAACAAAGAGAGCAATTAAATTACAAAGCAAAGGGCTGCTAGCTTGCCTGGGCAACGAGCAAATGAGCTTCATTAAAGACTGAGATAAAGGGGCTTCCCTGGTGGCCCAGTGGTTGAGAATCTGCCTGCCAATGCAGGGGACACGGGTTCGAGCCCTGGTCTGGGAAGATCCCACATGCCGCGGAGCAGCTAGGCCCGTGAGCCACAATTGCTGAGCCTGCGCGTCTGGAGCCTGTGCTCCGCAACAAGAGAGGCCGCGATGGTGAGAGGCCCGCACACCGCGATGAAGAGTGGCCCCCGCTCGCTGCAACTAGAGAAAGCCCTCGCACAGAAACGAAGACCCAACACAGCCAAAAGTAAATAAATAAATAAATAAACAAACCCAAAGTTAAAAAAAAAAAAAGGAAGCCTCTGTTTAAAAAAAAAAAAAAAAAAAAGACTGAGATAAAGTCACTGACATACTACAAGATAGCTGACTACCCGAGAAGGTCCCTAGGTCTTTTTCTCTTTTTCCAAGGGGTTTTCAACTGGAAGTAAATCAAATAACATTTCTTAAGGGAAACTCTTCCAACTGCCCCCCAACCAAAAATGTATCTGCAATTTACTCAGAGGCAGGCTTTCTTATTTTCAACTGGCCTTTCACTGACTGTTTTCCTTGTCTTTACAAATTGTTAAGACTTGAGAAGTTCTCCTACTTTAACGAGGCCTGGTCACTGTAGCATTTTGCTCCACATAGGACCTCCCTCTCTCTCCCCAGACTTCAACCATCAAATTGTGATTCTTATCATCTTTTGTTTCCACTTTTTTTCAAATCAGTTAGGATCCATGTTGAATCCCTGAGATGAAGCCACACTTGAAAGTCATTTACTTTCATGTGATAATACTCACCACCATGTATTATTTGTCAGTCACAGTTGGAAGCACTTCATCTATATAACTTGGTTTCATCCTCACCAGGAGCCCATGGGGTAGAGCTTTTCTTCTAGTTCCTCGAACAGGTAAGGACACTGAGGCAGAGGCTAGTCACAAAGCTAGCACGTGGGAAAGCCAGTATCAAACTCAGTTACTCTCACTCTTATCTTGGGGCCTTATCCTGAGGCTGTACTTCCTCCTGGGGAGTGCCTGGGTGGTGGGCACAATGTTCCCTGTGTCAAAGCAGCCAGAGGCATGAATTGATAAGAAGGAGAGTTTTAATTTTGACCTAAGGAGGAAGGAGTTGTCTTTGGAGAATGGAAGGAGTCTGAGGCAAAAGGGGTAGAAGAAGGAATGAGTCCAGATGAATGCTTCAACACCTTGGAATAGAAGGTGGAGGGCGAGAACCTAGAGGTTCTGGTTCCATGAAGGACTGGGAGACGTTGTGTTTCGGGAATCAAGTGATGCAGTTGAGCCGAGGTGGGGAGGCTGAGCAGGAAACAGAGTTTGGATGATAGAAATCCACTCCTTCCACAGCACAGCCAATTCCCTCCAGCCACAGGTCATAGGCATTCCCCCCAAGAAAGCACCAGCAGAAGCAGTTGTAAAGCAAATGACTTATGTGGCCTGGAGACATTCTCATTGTTCCCCAGAGAAGCCTTAGGCGCCCCCACTTCCCCCTTCTGTGTCTTCTAACCTAACCCTGTTTTATATTCCCGGGTAGTAATCATCACTGCTTGATATGAACATACTTATCTTGTTTTCTCACCTTCCCTCTCACTAAGATGTCATCTTTGCGAAAGCAGGGACCGTATTTGTCTTCTTCTTTGATTCTCAGTGCCTGGCATATGGTAAGACCTCAGTAAATATTTGTTGAGCAAATGAATAAAAGACCTAGAAAGCCAAATCATAAACCCATAGACCAATTTGTCCCTAGGTAGACAGGAGATGCACCTGGAACTCCCAGAAATAATTCAGAGATGGTCAATTGGCATAGGGGTGGAGGTTGAAGGTACCGAGACAGAAGTCCTAAAGTAGGGAGCAAGAGGCATCATCATTTTGGAATAGTAAAGACTTGAACAGTTTATTACAAACATCATCTCAATATAATTACAACGTGTAACTATACATCACCATTTCGTTTTTGCAGATGAGAAAGCAAAGGCTCATAAAAAAATTAAATAAATTACTTGCCCCTGGTCCTATAGCTAGTATCTGGGAGAACAGCCATTTGAAATACTGTCTAGCTGTTTCTATAGGTCATGCTATTTTCATTACACCACGTTGGTTAACGTCTACCCTTGGGCCTGTTTCCCGTCCATGAGGGGGATGTAGGGGAAGAGACAACACGTACATAAATCTTTCAAAAGAACAGCTGCAGCTTGTACCATGCAGAGCCCAAATTAAAAAACAAAACAGAAGCAAACATGGCCAAAGGTCATGGCCTTTGCCTGCCAAGGCATAGCCAAAACATAAAGGAGATCTCTTTGATGTAGGTGATCTTAAATGATCTCTTCATGGTCAGCTTATGACATAAAAATGTTTTTAAGCTGCAGTTACACAAAAAGGATATTGAGCTATCATATTTCATGGCCCACATAACTGTCTAGGTACCAGAGCATGTGACTGATAAGGTCACTTGAAGGAGACTGTGGTGTTGAATATGTGAGGTCTCCTTGTTTAAAGCTAGCTTCTTTTTATTGTGGCTGACAATCAAAGGATTTGCCCAGTTTTCACTATCCTTGGAATATCTTTTCAGTCATCAATGATGGAGTCTTTGTCCCATCTTTCGTTCCCTCACAACTCCCATGAGAACACTCAACCTTGTTTTGCTGGTGCAAAGAGAGTCAATGAGTAGTCAATGGTTGTAACTAATCAATTCCTTATCCCCAATTCAATTTCAACATTGGAGAATGAGGTGACTTTTAAAAGACCAAAGGGAAATATTTTTACGAACATTCCAGAAACTGTACACAGTTAGGATTAAAATGAAATCGTCAATCTTTTCTAAGAAATTCCATTCTGTAGATAATTCTTAAAAAAGTAATACTAAAAGCAGAAGAAATCTTATGCAAAAAGCTCTTTATCAAAATAGTACTTATGGTATTAGAAAATTGCAACTAAACATCTATAGCAGGTAAAAAGATATGTAAGTTACAGTTACATCCGTATAGGGGATATTATTTAGCAATTGAAGGGATTATGAAATAACATAATAACATAAGGAATTGCCCATGTTAAATGTCAAATGGGAAAAAAGCAAAAAATAAAAGTGAATATTAGGTATCAGAGGAACTATAAAAAATAATTTTATTACATGAAAAAAAGATTAGAAGAAAGTATGCCAAAATGTTTAAAGGGCTAGATTTGTGTTTTGGGACTATAGATTATTTTTCTTTCTTCTATCAGCCCATCTGCATTTTTAAGATATGCTTTATGTTTATACGAGGTAATGTACTCTAATAAAATTTATTTTTTTAACTGCATTTTTTGAAAGAAAGATTTCCAGCCCTCCACTAGGAAAACAAATTCATATCAAATAATTTGTATTCCTTGAAGATTATGGCTTCAGGCTGAGGAGCAGTCTGCATGAGAAGAATCACCCAACCTCTTTTAGAGCATTGTATATGAACTGCCAGATATCTCTGAACATCCCTGAAAGATGCAGGTGCTTTTTAGAAGTGTCCCTCGTCTCAAAAGAAACTGGGAATTAACAGACCACAGTTCTCATATCTGAGTTACATTAGTTACATTGCTAAATGAGAGAAGATGCTGGGGGTGGTAGCCAGAATTCTAAGATGGTCCCCAAAATTCTTGGCCTCTGGTATGTACAAAGCTGCTCCCGGTTATTCAATCAAACACGAATCTAAGTGTTGCTGTGAAAGGATTTTGCAGATGTAATTAAATTCTCCAATCAGGTGACATCAAGATACAGAGAGGTGGCCTGACCTAATCGTATAAGCCCTTTAAATCTGGATCTAGAGTTCAGAAACTGGGAAGTCAGAGATTCTATGCACAAGAAAGATTTGACATGGCTTTGCAGACTTGAAGATGGGCCATGTGTAGGAATGTAGGCAGCTCTAACAGCTGAGAGTGGACCTCAGCTGACAAACAGCAGGGAAACAGGGACCTACCTCAGTTCTACAGCCTCAAGGAACAGAATTCTGCCAACAACCTGAAAAAGCTTGGAAGTGGATTTTTCCTCAGAGCTTCCAAATAACAGCCCATTCTGGGCTCTACACTGATTTCAGCCTGTGAGACTAGGCTGAGGACCCAGTCATGCTGTGCTGGACTCCTGACCTACAGAAGAAATACATATTGTTTTAAGGCCCTAAGTTTGTGGTAATATGTTACTTAACAATACAAAGCTAGTATAATGGGTACAGAGTATTTATAGTGAATGTTTTAGGAAGTTTTGAGCTATACAGAAAAGGAAAATTTTCCTATCTTACCCTCACCCCCAATCCATTTCCCAAATGCATAATTCGCTCCAGAACATTCTGCAGAGTGTTGATGATGATGGTTTTTCTCCTTTACAGAGGTTCAATACTAAGGAAGTAAATAATGGTCATAATACTAATAATAGATAACACGCAGTATCAGCATTTTGCTAAACACTTTATTCGCATTCTCTCATCCAATTCCTATGACAATCATTTTAAGACAGGAATTATTATTATCTGCATTTTTTTCAGGTGAGGAAACTGAGGCTCAGAGAATTATAGGAACATAAATCTGTCTGATTCTAAACCCTTTGGCCTGGTGGGGAGTTATCAATGGTGTTCAAAGAATTCACTGTTCTCTTTGTGTTTCATGTACTCAGGTCTGGTGGTAAACGTGAGAAACTGAGAGAAAAGAATGTATAAAGGAGATGGCAACAATTTAAAAATCTCAAAATGAGGTTGATTTAAAGTGAAATTTGGCAACTATTGCACAAAAAAATTTTTAAATGCATTTTCCTTAGCAGGATAGATGATGCAATTGCTTAAATTAAATAATTGTCTAGGCTTGGTTCACTAAGATTTTTCAACTATTTTTTATCTGTGGGATTTTGAAAAATATCAGGGAAGTTTATTTGCTGAGAGTTAAGAGTCAATCACTTAAGTAGGAATTATAGATTCCATTGAGAGGGACATAATAATCTGAGTCTCTTTATTACATTATGGTAGTGCAGATATTTTGAAAACCAGGAAGTAAATTCTGTAGAATAAAGCAGCTCAAACACACATAAAAAGCATTAGAAATAATTGCCACTGTTGACCAGTGAATAGAAAGAAGGATCATGTATCTCAGAAGGGCCAAGTGTGAGGAACTCACCCAAGAGCATGCTGTCCAGTAAAAATAGAATGCAAGATACAAACGTAATTGTAAATTTTCTAGTAGCCACATTTAGGAAAGCAAAAAGAAGTGAAATTAATTTTAGTACTGTATTTTATTTAACCTAATACATCCAAAATGTTATCATTTCAACATGTAGTTAATATAAAAAATATTAATGAGATATTTTGCATTCTTTTCCATACTAAGTCTTCAAAATCTAGCATGAATTCTACACATAATACTTCAATTCAAACTAGTCACATTTCAAGTACTCAACAGCCACAGGTGGTTCCTGGCTCTCCTTGTACTGGACAGCACGGCTCTAGCGCATGGGTTCTCCTTGGGGGGTGACGCCTTACACAAGGGAGCAAAGTTGAAATTGATTCTAGGGGATAGGGATCTTAGCTGTTTTATGTATGAAACACAGATATAAATACAGGGCACAAAAAGATATATAGATCATCTGTGGTATTAAAATTTTGCGGAGAGGGTGTGTATTCAGGGCCCTCCAGAAAAACAGAACCAGTAGGATATATGTGTATATATATATATAGTATAGCTGAGGGCTGACCCTTCTCATTCTGAAAGGATAAAATGCCATAGAAGATCAACTGAAGTAGTTTTGGAGCAAAGCACAAAGATCAAGCACATATTCCCCACAGCTGTGCTGTCTGGTATGGTAGCCACTCTCTAAAGGTGGCAATTTAAATGTAAATTAATTGAAGTAAAATTAAATTAATAATAAATGTGGCACTAGCCACATTTCACGTGGCTACATGTGGCTAGTAGCCACAGTATTAGATAATGTAGTACAAAACTTTTCATCATTGGGGAAAGTTCTATCGGGCAATGCTGGTCTAGAGCGTGATGAGTCAGCATTCAAATCCCACTCCCTCACTTGCTATTTGTATAACCTTGGGCAAGTTGCTATACCTTTGTCTCTGTTTCCTTACCTGTAATATGAGCTAATGATAAAGTATCTATCTCAGGATGTTTTGTGGGAAGTAAATGAGTTAATGCATGCCAAGAGGCTAGCAGTCCCTGGGATATAATTAAATATTTCATAAATGGTACTTGTTTTTTTTAGTAATTGCCTTTCTATTGAGGTTTTTTTTTTTTTTTTTTTTTGGGTTGTTGTTTTCTTTTCTTTTCTTTTTGCTTCAGGTGACATTTGTAGTACTACTTGACCTGAAAAAAAAGAAATATAATGCCCACCCACCCAGATAACAATTTTTGCAGCTTAAATTAAATCATCTTGAAATAACCTCAGTCATTTGAGATTTTCTCTTGGTGACTCCATTATTATAGTATTTAAAATATGATTTTCATTTTGGACTGTTTCAGTGACAGAGAACTCACCCTCATCAAGATTTTAATTAATGCCTCAAATACTGCTGTACTATCATTTCATCAGTGTCATAATTTAGGTGTTATAATGTCAAGAAAACAAATTGCATTAATCAGAGGTGCTTAGTGACACAGAGGTAGCACTGGAACTGGCTAGGCCATTGGCAAGTGCTAGGTGGGAGGTAGGATGTATCCTTTTCTTTCAGAATTGACCACTGAGGTCATTTTATATCATCGAATTCCCATCTCCTACCCTTGACATATATTTTCCCCCTCAGTCACTTTTCCAGTGGGTACAAACCTTGCTATTTCCTGTTAGAAACCAGAAGGAACTCGCTCTCTGAGTTTATAATACATTTCTCATAAAGTGTCACATCCATGAATATACCAGTTTGGCTCCTGCATTCCAAGACTTGGTGAAAATAAGAATTTCTGCTCATTGGCATTGCTGGCTTTTGATCTGCTGAGTTCACCGACAGTCTGATTATTTAAAAACTACCCAGAGATGCTTTCCAGGAGAATGGGTGAAGCTTTTGAATGCGTGAACATTTAGCAGTAAAGAAAGCTGCCCAAGTTTCAAATTCTACTTGGTACAAAAGTAGTTTTTATTTGTTTAAAATAAATGTTCGATGCTGATCAGTTATAAGAATTCTACAAATTAAATGCAGCAAAGCACAGCGTCTCTTTTAAGGAGTGGTTGCAAATCAGAATACACTTAGAGTTAGTGAAAACTGGGGGAAAAGCTGATGGGCAGTTAGTCTCCCATCTGCTTGTTTCAGGCCCGGAGAACACTCACTGAGTATACAGCATGAGGTGCTATTCTAGTTAGACCCTGGATTTAGGTAAACCTTTTCTCATATGTTATCCTAGAAGCTAGTAGAGTTTGATGAGGTTTAGTGATTTCTAAACTTTTTTTCCCAAAATTAATCTAATGTGTAACATCAACATATCTTTAAAGGTGATGAGTGAAACTGTTCTGGTTAGAAATTAGATGGATCCCCTTTCTCCCCCTCACCCAACCACCATCTTCCTACCAAATTGCTTTAATGCCCTAAAGCCCTCTCTCACCCTTTTTCTTTTCTTTTCTTTGGCCGTACCACGCGGCATGTGGGAACTTAGTTGCCCAAATAGGGATCGAACCTGTGCCCCCTGCATTGGAAGCGCAGAGTCTTAACCACTGGACCACCAGGGAAGTCCCCTAAAGCCCTCTCATATTTAAAACTTTGGAGCTTAAGATGATTCTGAGTCTTACCACTAAGTAACCTTGTGTGACATCTCTGAGAAAAAATGCGGAATGCAGGGCTTCAGAGAATGTTGTGCTGAAATCAAATTAAGGAAACGGAGTAGAAGGAACTATTCAGTTTATGTTACTTTGTGGAGAACACTCTTATCATCTATGGGTCATCTTCAGAAAAAAGAAGAAGTTACAAAGGTGAAGCCAAGAGACAAATTTGAGTCCTGATCTCCACTCAGCAGCGGGGTGTCCTTCAGCATGTCATTTAACCTCTAAGCTCTGTGTACTTTGATTTCTTCATCCGTAAAATGAAAGGATTGGAATAGATATACCCTCGTAACCAGGTTATCAAGTTCTACAATGCTGTGATTCTAAATCTAGACACATACAGGGGATCCAACGTGGGTTTGTGGGCAATACAAATGCAAGTTGAATGTTGGTCATTTCATGTGGTTAAACTACTAGTACCTAGAGGAATCCGGACAGTGACTTACTGATACTAAACACACACACACACACACACACAACAGTACCTTAATATTAAAATTTATTATACAGGACACAGTAGAAAAACAATTAAGGAAGGAAGAAATGGGAAATTTTTAGAAAATGTATTTTGAGTCATGTATGTATCAATAACTTTTTCAGGGAATAAAAGTAAGTTCTGTTACAGTAGCATAATGTGTCAGAGATGTGACATTCCCAGGTCATTTTCTCTGTAGTGTATGGTGAGCCAAGGCATGGTAATAGGAGCCTGTGTTAATTCTGTCTGAAAACACCATCTGGTTCTAAGCACTTATCTAGGCTATGGATGTTACAGCCTAGATGTGGTCACCATGATATTCAAAGGTCAGAGAGGGGTCTAATTACATGCCCCAGTACTTAAAGGGCAGATTCACCAGAGCATGAACATAATCACTCAGGCCAAAACAAGACCCATTTATAATTTTAATTATCAGTGAATCAGACAACTCTATCAAATACCAATTATTTGGCTGTTGCTGAAAATAACTGTCTTGTCTTGTTAGTCTCTAGAATAACCCCTTGAGGGATGTTGAAATGTTCCCCTTAATGTAAATATTTGTTAATATCCATCAAGCAGAATTAGACTCATTTAATGATGTTCAGTATTGGTCATTTATTTTATTTATTGTTAAGGAACTTCCAATATGGGGAAAATGCCATGGAAAGGCTATTAACATTGCACATGATTGCCATCCAGAAAGGTGTGTCAGGACACAAGGCAGGTTCTGCTCCAGAAGCTCACATTTTGTTTTCATTTAAAGAAATAGTTCACTTCACAACTCAGCAAAAGCTTTATTTGGGGTCTTATTCATAATTATTGCTCAGGGACAAACATTTTTTGTGTGTCTGTGCACCTGGGACATACAATAGGAAAAACAGGGAGCCTCCCTCAGGAGTTGATAGAGAAATGAACACGTGCTAAAGAAAGATTTAGCTTTGGGCTATAAATGATTTATTTTTCTTTACTTCCAAAATTATGTTTTGCATAAGGGATTCCAAGAAATATTCTACAAACAATTGATCTTAACTTGAAGCAGTGGTTACCCTGAACATTCTATTAAATGAACCATTCGAAACAGCCAATTCGGTAACCATAGCATACCAGCAATTTCATATGGTTCAACCTAAAAGCCTCCGGGAGAGACAAAAAAATGATAACATCCAGACTGTCCCAGTTTTTTAAAATGGACTATCCTGAGAATGAATACCTTTGAATAAATAGTTTGTCATCCTGTTCAGGGCTGTCATTCTGAGCTCTGCCCTCTTGAGAGCGCCTCTCAAAAACGGGTCTGACCCCAGCTTCCTGTACTCTGCCGTCATCACTCTCCCCTTTGCTTTTTACCTACAGCAATTAAGACACAAGTAATATGTTATCTCCATGGCTTTGATATTTCCATTTCATTTGCAACTTCAGAGCTCTTCAGTCATTTTTGACACTTATAATTTTTATCTGCAATTATGCTTTCATTATCCTCCTTCCTGATATTTTAGATGTCCAATAAGCCTCTCAATTTCCTTAATTAACAACTAGCCTTCCTTCTTCATGCTAAAGGCTATTTTTATTCCTACAATATTTATTACTAATTGGCACACATACACTTTTATACTAACAATAATTTTTCTGGTCTGCCCTTTATTTACCCTCTGTTTCTCTCTTCTAGAAACGTTTCCTTCTGCTTGGTAATACTCGATTTAAGTTCTTGGGAGGGGCAACATACTGTCCATTTTCCTTGAACATAGTTTGAGGGCTTGCTCTTCATTTATGAATAATACTTTATGCTTCTGGAATGGTTGCCTCCACTCCCTCCCCCAACTTTTTTTTTTCAAAGAAATATCACCATCAAGCCCTGTAACCAGAACACTTAGTTCTTTCTATGTGTTGCTGCTTGGTTTTGCTGTTTTTTCTTTTACCACTTAAATATTTTGCACTTCTCATTCTGGCCTTGGAACAGAGAATTTGTGGCTTTGGACAGACAGCACCATTGATACCGCTTCCCTGTACGTTTGGAGCACGTCTCAGAAATGCTGTCTCAATTACAAGTTTAGGTTGCCAATGGCTTCTTCATGTGAGTGGACACTGGACTTCCGCTCGGTACATTCTACATTGTCAGAAATGCATGAGAAATTAGCGTGTTGGATGTGCCTCACCAGAACATGCCCTTTTAAAAACAGTAGGGCTCTCTTTTAAATATATATGCTTTATTAAACTAGAAACACATATTAAGTGCAGATATATCAGACAATAAAGATAAGAAAATAAAAATAAAACCATTTGTGTTACCCGCACCCAGAGATAACTACCACTCTTGAATATTTTTAATAAAATTTTCTTTAATTAAGTCCCTTTCTCTACTTTCCAATTTATATTTTTCTCTCTCCTGGTGTAAGGGTTCTTGTTTTCTCAAAAGATTTATAGTGTGTTTTTGCTTTTTCTTTCATTTAAGAAGTCTAATTTGTATTTATTCTTCAAGAATGATTTCTCCTAAATTCTCTGAATTTATCCCCTTTCCATTTAGCTGAATGAGTTTCTCTCCTTGGCTTTTCCTTCTTGACTCTGCACTACACACAAAGCTAACATGCTTGGAGACTCAGCTTTCCTTTTAGTCTGGATGAAAGTTTTAATTTCATACAGTGCAATGAGAAGCCATTAAGTCAGAGATTAAAAACCCTCTCCTGTGCTTGGGACAGAAATGGACAACTGGTGATTATGATGAGGTGCCCGCTCTGCAAGTCAAGTGTCTGCCCCCAAAGCTGTGTGATTGGAAAATGTAGCAGGCACGAGAACAAAAGAATGCTCGAACTAAAAGTGTATTATCTTAAAGAGCACGTTGTTATTTAATTTGGGGTAAAGTAGAATGAATCATAATAGGTCAATAATAATGACTTATGGCTTCCTTCATATGGCACATTTACCATCAATGGTAATTTACCATTAAAGAGTGGCATATTCCTTTTTTGTGTGTGCAAGAAAAATTAGCATTAGGTCATACTGAGAAAGAACAGGTTCTCCTGTTCTTACATTTAGGATTTGTATTCAGTTATTCAGGCTAAGAATATCATATGACAGCCACTTTCTCCCAGCTTCCCCCCTCCCCATTCCCATTTAGAAAATACAGGAAGGATTAAAATGTAACCATTTATGACATCATTCCAACTGTATGCTGATGGACTACAGATCCATTCAGTGGAGCCATTTGGAAAATATTTCATGTTCTAGTCATTAGACTTGCTAAATGAGTTCAGACTCGGAATTATATGAGTTAAGAAAGAGAAAGGTAATATCTGTAGGCGACTGTACATAAATATATGTAATGTGAGCATATCATCCAGGCTCCTAACTATTACCCTGATGTTTTAGTATATTTTGTACTTGGCCTGCCTCCCTCCCTCCCTCCCTCCCTTCCTTCCTTCTCTCTTTCTACATAAAACACTCTGATGCTTTACTTGAGGTATAGGTTGATTGATTTTGTTTATTGACAAACTTATAGGCCATTATTGTTTTCACCAATAAAAAGCATCTCAGACCTGGACTCTTATTAGGAAAAGTGGAAAGTGATTGACCCTAATTTGTTTGGTATCAAACCCCACTTTTTATCTCCAGGAAAAGAAGTAAAGTAAACTACAAAAATACAATTCTGAAAGTTCAGTCTCTCCATCCATCTTGTAAGTATTTGGCTAAAACTCTCCTCCCTCTCAGAGAGATGCCAGATTAAATTATAGGGAACACCCTAACACTTTAAAACCTGCATATTCTATTTCTGTGGTCTATAAACTGGCTCACAATAACTTGATTACAGAAAAGTCTTGAGTAATTGGATGAAGTCAGGCTCAGAAGATTTGCCCAGTAATCAATGAAATCTAGTGCTTCTAACTCTGCTGGTTCCACGTTGCTTTTCTATCTATCCAAACAGCCTTTTCAAAGCTGAAGCTGCAAAGAACAAATATCTAATCCTCAAAACTGAGCTAATTTCAACAGCTTTCTGAAAGTAGATTGGATTTAACAGGGCTGTGCTTTTGGAAATGAATGGTTGATATAAATCAGAGGTAGTGGAAAGGTAACGTTTACCTGATTTGATTTAGCAGCAATCTGGTCCAGATGGCAACGCAGAATTTAAAGATATTGAAATATACGGTTGCAGCTGGAGACTGTATAAAACTAAATATAAATAATTCAGATGTGCTTATGCATTTAACAATGTCGGTTTTAAATATAGATAAGAGCCAAGCCTTTAGGCTAGCATTTGAAAACGGGAAGATGACTAAATGCAGGTGCTCTTATGTATGTGGCCATATTTCAATGCCTAATTTAGCTCCAATCTGAAAATGCAGGTAGAATTCACCAGATGTACCTGTCTGGCCTAAGGGAATGAAGCCCAAATTAGTATAAGGTTAAATCTGGTATATCAGAAGCAAGAGGTCTGATGAAAAACAAAAGTCTGTAAGATGAACACCTGATTTAATGACTCAGAAATATACAACCTTTCTACCCATGCCAGGATCACAGACCTATCTTTTTAAAAAGGAAACAAAGAAAGATGGAACTATGTCAGTGTGAGTCAACAAAGGTTTGACACCCTACTGAAAGCAGATTGGAAAAAATCCCACGATGCCAGAATGTGGAGAAGAGTTTCTACTGTTTGTCATGCCACTCATCTACCTGTCACAAAGAACCCTGAGTTTAAAGACCTGAATTCAGATCTTGCCTGTCACTCAAGAGCTCTGTGGCCGTGGGCCAAGTACATAAAGAAGATACTAATCCACGTCTCCACGTCAGAAGGACCCCTGTCGGTAAACGTTACTATATATGAGCGCCTCTGTGCTGTGCTGTGTGGAATGGAATAGGCTGGCTTCTGGACACACAAGTCTAACCAGTGGGACTATTTTTTGTTTGGAAAGACATAATGGGTCCACCCCTGATGGCACCCAACGTAACATGGGGTGGCAGACCTGTACTGTGGCTGCTGACTCCTGGCTAGGCCACCAGCATGTTTCTTTTAGAGCCGAGGCCCACCCCTCCCCATGGGGGTGGCTCTGGGTGTTTGTGGCGTCTGGTTGCAGTGCCCCCTACATACCTGACCCTAGGGGTATTGAGGAAGAGGGGGCGGACCACGATTGGGAGAGTCATGCAGGGTACGTAGAGGTGGAGCGTGGGGTCAGGCCACTCAAGATGGCTGTTCTCTTGCTCTTGGTACATCCTGTGCCCGACCAGGGCCCTACTCACGGGACTGACCTTCCTGCTTACTTGCCCCAAGCCCCAGCTAATGATTGTTCTTATCGAAGGGGTGGTGAGGGGCGTGCCTCTGCTGGTTTCCCTGGTAACTAAGCCAACCTGAGGTCAATTCCCCTATAACTGGCAACCTCCCCTTCCCCCAGGGAGTGAAGACTGCCCCCCTGTCCTCCTGCTGTGCACAGCACACGGTGGGGTGTATCTCCAGGACATTGCTTCAAGAGTGTAAGATCCCCCACCCATTAAACCATTGATGTCTCTGTAAAAATAAACAAACAAACAAATAGATAAATAAAATAAAATAAAATCCACATCTCCTAGGCAGCTGTGAGGTCTTATTGATTAAGGAGTATGAAACCGTGACTCTGGAATACTTGCAAGTTTCTTTCCCTGATTTGGTCTTTCCTTTTCTCTCTTCTTCACTTTCTTTCTTTCAATATATTACCCCTCTGGGCCAGGGTTGGACTAAGACTTGTCTGAATTTGGGCTCTCCTGAGAGTCAGAGAGATGGCAATTTTTGCCAATTGTGCCGACCTCAGATGGTCTTCGCTCTCAGATCAATCCTACACACCTACACTTCTTCAGGGACAATCTTTTGTATGTTGCTTTGGACTCTGAATCTTCATTTCTTTCCCTTAACCGAGGGCTTACTGAGAGGACCCTCAAAATGATGGATTGATACTTATAAAATCTTAAAGTTGGAGATAGAAAAAAAGCAATAACTACAGAAAACATTGTAAATGAAAAATTAACAAGATTTTTATAGGGTATCTGTGGAAGGGGAATGGTGATGATTAGGAAATGAGAACTTAAAGATGACTGTAGGCCTCACACTATCTTATAACCACACCTAGAATCAAAAACCTTGCTTGAATATGAAAAATCTTCTTGGGATATTAAGTGACTTGTGGAAGGTCACAGAGCTAATTATAATTTGGCTTAGAGAATAGGTTCCCTGGCTCTCAATACAGAGTCTGTTCATTCCATCTCCACAGAAGAATTGGGTAAAGAAACTCACTAGAGTCATGGAGAAAGCAAGATTGATCTAGAAGATTTTCATAATTGAAAACATGTCTTTGGGAGGATGCTGGAACCTTGGCATTCTTTCTAAAGTAGATCAATGTCATCATTTTTCCTGGAGTCTATTTTAGGAGGAGGAGCAGGAAGAGAAAAACTTTTATGGGAGGAGAGGAAGGTTGGGAGGGTTGGACAAGAGGCATTTTCATCTTGACACACCTAACATTGTCTCAGCTGCTTAAAATCATTTTATGATGTTTTTGGTATCACATGTCGTAAGGCAGTGCCAACAAGTCATAGCATTACATCATGCATGTCTCACAGTGCATTCCAAAGGCTCACAGCATCTGGTCTGTACTTCTCTTGTGGTCCACTGAGCTGCAGTCTGTGGTAACTATTCACTTATACCTCAGACTTTCCTACTTGACTGTGAGTGGGAAGGGGAAGAAAGATTTTTGTCTGTCCATCCTTGTATCCCCAGCCCCTAATACAGAATCTGGAACAAGGGAGTCAAACTCTAAATGTCAGTTGAACAATATTATGATAAACTATTTACATCTGCATAGCAATTTAGTCATTCACTCATTCATTCATTCATTCATTCATTCAAATATGCATCCCCAGACTGTTCTAATTCTGGGATTACTACAGGAATTATGATATAATCCCACCCTTGAGGAACTAAGATAATCTTGTCATTAAGACTGTGAATTAAAAGGTAATTCCAATAGAGTGTAAAAAGTATTATGATAATGAGAATACAGGGGGCTTTATGTAGAAGGACCTGGAAACAGCACCCAGCTCAATCTTAAGGACAGAGAAGTCTTCTCTAAAGACGCAATAACTAAGTTGAGAGTCAAAAGACTGAAGGAAAGGAGGGAAGGATGGAAAGAAGGGAGAAAGGAAGAAAGAACATAAAAATGTATGGAGATTAACAGGTGATAACATGGTAGAAAGGTATTACTGGGGTAAATCTGGGGAGGCAAGAGCACATTCAGAAACTGCATAGTCTCCCATTTTCACGAGGACTTTCAATCCCATTATCTCATTCGATCCCTATCGTCACTCTGGGATAGACAGTGCATTGGGGGTGGGGCTGGGTTAACTGTTATAGCTCCTTTACAGGTAAGGAGAGGGAGACCCAGACTCAGACAGTTGAAATGACTAGTTCAGATCACATTTGCCAGGGGCTCCTGGTCCCAACTTCAGCGCTCACTCTCCCATATCACAGTGAAAATCATTTTGGCCTTGCTTGATTCCTGAGTTTCATGCCTAAGTGATCCAGGCCAGGCTTTGCCCCTGGGCCAGAAGGGCATGCTGTCCCCATGCTTGAGATAGCATTGACCTTGCTCAGCCCAGTGGCCTCTGGCCTCCGCCTAAGTGCACAGATGCCCAGAGGTTTTAACTTCAAAGACATGCCAATCCCAGAGGCTCCAGCTCTCCGTGGCTTCTCCTGGAATCCACACTCCCTGTGCCAGGAACTCCAGCTGCCATAAGAGGAACAGTTTGCTCCTGAGCCCGTCCGAAGGCACCTTTGGGAAAGGCCCTAGGAAACCAGGATGATGGGAAAGCTCCTCTAGGCTGAGCCGACCTCTTGGTCCACCACAAACGGACACCACCTTGCACCAAAGTCATAACCCTTCTGGGGTGGGGATGGTCACAGGGTGAATTTCAGTTCTTCCTCTCTTCCCTTCAGTATCCAATCAGCACCCCCCTCCAGAGGAACTGTTTCTTAAATTCCATTAGAATCTATACCCTGCTGTTCATAACTGTTGCACGTTCAAAACATGCCAGATTCCAGGAGAACCTTTACAGAGCCCTCACTGTGTGGCAGGCACTGTTTTAATTGCTCTACATGGATTAACTTGTTTAATTTGTACAACAACCTGTAAAGTCAATAATGATATCCTCATTTTACCGATGAGGAAACTAAGCCAGAGAAAGTTTAGGTAACCTTCCCAAGACTGAATAGCCTGATACATGGAACTGCCAGGTTATGAGTCCCAGCAGCCTGGCTCTGCAGGACACACTGAACTGATATTTCATCAGCTGTGTCACAGACTGAGGGTGGAAAGAAGGGGCCATGGGGCTGCACATGGACTTTCCCACCTCCCTGTGCACACTCATACCTTCCCTTTCCCCCGCTGCCTTGCTCTCTTTACCTTCTTCTTCATTCTCTCCCTTCTGTTCATAAAACTAAATTCCACTCATTTACTCAGTAATGAGTAAATGCAATCTCCCTTCAGCTTCTCCTACCTCCCAACGCCCACCAAAATCGGGCTGAATTTATTACTCCTTACTCAGCGTGTTCATGGGTACGCAGTACGATGTTACTATGAGCCTGACCTCCTATACCCCCAAAAGAGGCAGTTCTTTCTTCGAGGGTAAGGGCTTATTCATTTTGCAAACCTACCACACAGCACAGAGCCTGACATACGCTGGCAACCGCACAAATGTTGAGAAAACAGGGAAACATGCAAAGGCTGCCACTGAAAGAGGGTTTACATTTGTTCCTCAGCCCAAGCAGTGAGAAAAACAACAGATGGAAGCTGCCCCAAGCCATAGTTATCTTAATAGAAGTAAAATCCAAAGGTGGAGCAAGCCGACAGCAGGTCCTGGGTCCCTTGTCACCTGCAGTCTTCAAGCAGGTCTGGGCAGAGACATAAAGGAGAGGTTATGAGGGGGTCCCAGGTTCAGCTGGGGATGCAGATAAGGTTCTGAAGAGAGACTCTGATTTCCACTGCCAAGGCCCCCATGAGTCTTGCCTGGGCTAGCACAACAGCCTGCGTGAAGGTTAAATTTTTGTGTGCATTTGACTGGGCTAAGGGATGCCCAGCTACCTGGTAAAACATTTCTGGGTGTGTCTGTGAGGGTGTTTCTGGAAGAGATCAGCATTTACATTGGTAGACTGAGTATAGAAGATCTCCTTCACCAACGTGGGTGACACCATCTGGTCCATTGAGGCCCAGAACAGAGCAAAAAGGCAGAGGAAGGGAAATTCTCTCTCTGCTTGCCTGGGACACACATCTTCTGCTCTCAGACATTGGCATTCTTAGCGCTCAGGTTTTTGGACTTGGACTAAATTATACCATCCACTTTCCTGGTTCTAGGGCTTGCAAATGGCACATCTTGAGACTTCTCAACCTCCATGTGAGCCAAATCCTATAATAAATCTCATTTATATATTATGTAGTATATATTAATATATTCTATATTACTGCATTCTAACTGGTTTCACTTTCACAGCTATCCCCGTGCTAATGCCAGTTACTTCTTCCCCTCTCTCCCTGTCTCTCTGTCTCTGTCTCTGTCTCTCTCTCTTTCTCTCTCACATACACACACACACACACACACACACGGTAATTTCACTTTCCTACATAAAAACCTCCAAAGCTTCCCACTGTGCATAGCAGTTGTTCTTAAATTCTGTTCTGGAATAATTCCGTGGCTTCCTGTGGAGTAGAAGGATGGAGGTAGAGAGACTCAGCCAAAAGGGTGCTGAAAACCCTCTCCTGCTTGACAGCAAAAGTAGCCTCATTTCTTACCTTTGCCCCCAAATTCCCCTGGGGTCCCTATCTCTATGTTTTTGGACAGACTGGAGGTGGTAGGGATCCTGTCAATCACGTTCTCATTTTCATGAAATAGTCTTCTCTTTAAAGGTTCAACTCATTTATTGTCTCCTTGGTGAAGTCTCCTATTAGCCTTCCACTGACTGTGACACTTATCACAGGCTTAGCACCTACTACTTAGATATCTATCCCACTAAACCATGACTCCATGTCTTCAATGCCTTTCACACCTGCTGACACACAGGGGGTGCTTAGTAAATGCTTATTAAAATAAAGTGATGGTGATACCCAAAGAAGAGTGATGCTTACCAAAGGTTGTAAGAAAATCTCAGATCAAGTCTTCAGCAGCAAGATAAAATAGTAACATAAAATGAAAGTGCATGCCCAGAGCCTACAGTCCAACTCAATGTTTTGCTCTAAATGTTGATGGTCTTGAACTTTCTTGCCTGAGATTCATGACTGACCCCATAGGAGGGGAGAGAAGATGAGCAGGACTTGAGGTATAGTTAGGGATGGGGCAGCTTTCCAGAGCCTACAGAGCTGCCCTATTCATGCATGTTGTCAATTAATCTAAATCATACATCGTCCCCAGCTCTGTATAGATTCAAGGAAGCAAGAAAATAAATAGTCTGATGAGTAAAGGGAGAAGGCCAGAGAAATGCTCAAAGATTCCAACCTGAGCCTTTTCTAATTTAATGAGATCAGACATGGTGTCCAAGCGTTGTCATGACTGGAAGCAAAGGAGTTTGCACCAGGTGTCACCAGGTGGAAATACCCACAGGGTAGAAGAAGAAAATGATGTCAGTTCTGCCAACTTTCCCAAGAGAAAACTGGACCCCTTGAGCTGTACTTACTCTTGTGGAATGTGCACTTGTTGTAAGTATATATGTATATTAGATTATGAAAGCTGTGAGATTACCCAGCAAAGATTAATTTCACTTCATCTCAGGAAGAATGTTTCCACGTGAAAATCTGACAGGCAACAAAGGAATTGTGACAGTGTGTGTGTTTCTAGAGTCCAAGGAGAAAGTTTCAGCTGCAGCTTCTGAAAACTGCTCTTTCATATCTGAATTTCTAGCAACCAGTATTTTATGTTATAGCACCAAGGTTTCTAAGAGTTATTCATACCAGGAACTTTAATTTACGAAGGCCAAATCTGAAGCAACTTGAAAGACCTCACCTTCTCCTACAGTGGTCCAAAGATGAGAAAAATGAAGGGAGCTTTGATTCATTAAAGGCTGTGGTCACCAGATTCCAAGATAGCCCCACCTGATCTTCACCTCTTGGTATTCACACCTCTGAGTAGTTTCCTATTACTATTCATTGTAAAGAGTATGCTATGTATCTGTTATATCGGTAAAATTTATAAGAAATGAATGTATGTATATGTATGCATAAATTTCCTGCCCCTCCACCCCCAGAGCACTGGTCATTAAACATTTACCAGGATACTACAGAATAAAGGAGTAAATATGCAGCCTTATGTCAGGCTAATAATTTGAGACTATTCTTCAGGCAATGGGAGCCATCAGGGGGTTTTGAGGAGAGGCATGACATGATTTGATTTGCATTTCAGAAATCTCATTCTGGCAGGGCTATGAAGGATAGATTGGGGGTGGGGGGAGACGAGAGGAAGAGATCACTTAGAGAGTCTATTCAAATTCAAAAGCACTGTATAGCACAGGGAACTCTTCTCAATACTCTGTAATGGCCTATGTGGGAAAAGAATCTAAAAAAGAGTGGATATATGTATATGTATAACTGTTTCACTTTGCTGTACGGCAGAAACTAACAACTTTTTAAATCAACTATACTCCAATAAGAATTTTTTAAAAACATATATATATATATAAACTTTTGAAAATTCTATAGCACAATAGAATTTAAAGAATCTTTCATTCAATAAAAAAAATATACTCTTTGTTCAAGCTGATATTTATAATCATGGATGAAATCCTGGCTCCTTAAAAAGCACAAATAAAATTATTATTGCATAAAAAATATATAGTTGTAAAAAAAAAACCAAATTCAGAAGCAGTTAATAATATCCTTCATCCAAATGCTAGACTTTATGCTAAGCAATTTCTTATGCTATTTCCTGTGCTCCTTATAGCTACCCTATTGAGGTAGACCTTAACACAACAGAGGCAGTGGGGCTAGACAAAAAGGTAGAGACTTAAGAAGGAAATAGAACGAGTAGGGCTACTGATGCTAGCACAGATGTGGATGTACAGGGCTGTCTGGCAACCAGCCCTTCTAGTGAACAGCATCTCTGGTATCCTCTGAAGACTTACCTCTCCCATCCATCGTACGTACCAGCCCTCGCTACCCAAAGCGTAACCACGTCACCCGAACTGGGCCGTTGGGCCTCTCTCTCCTTGTATAAAAATTCAAGGATGGGAGAAGGATGGGAAAAATCAGTAGAGGACATTTATTTCAGAAGTAGTGCTTAGTGTAGCTGGCTAAATGGTTAGTTCTGCCTGTACCTAGAGCCCATTTGTTTCTGTCCTATTTCTAAAGCTAAATTCTGGCCTCCAAACATATTCTTTCTTCACTTAAGTTTTCCAGAATAGGCCTCTATTGTTCACAACCAAAAAACTCTCACCAATACAATGACTGATGAGAAGAGAGGGTATAGGACTGAGCGATGTTTAAGAAGAATAGTTCTAATTTTGAAATGCCACTGACACAAGTGACCATAATTTGTTCTATGGGTCTTTTTTTCTCTGGAGAACTATCTCCATTTTAACACATGTGTATGGTGAGTTTCCTGAGCTCACATAAAAGGGAACCTCGGCTCTTTTATTTCTCTCACTTTCCCGACCAGCTTCACTGAGGTGCATATTAATGATGGTGTGGCAGACCCCTGCCCACGAGGCTCCGGAGCATGAAAGACACACCTATGTGTGTGTGATCTGTGCTATCAAAGTCCACGGGAACATCAGTGAGAAGGAAAATTGACACAGCCACAAGAATCCACCCCTCATCAAACAGAAGGTCTTGACAAATCCTCATTAGAGAGGGCTCTGTGCTTTGGCCTGATTGAAATTTTCAGTCTGCGAGGATCCCGAAGCAAAGGTCACAGTGGCCTTGCAATCGAGTCTTTTAGCTTCCCTTTCTGTGGAGGGGATGAAGGGAGACCTTAACATCAGCCAGGATCAGACCCTGGGCTAGCAGCAGTGCTTAATCAACTGCCCTAGGTCCCAGACAGGAAAATTCTGCCTGCTGCTGAAGAGGTATTAACGACGGAGACCATAAAAGGCAGTGACCTCATATCTCTCAACTTTTCTGTCCAGCCTCTTTTTGGCCACAGAACAAGAAGGCAGGTTGCCAGGCTGGTCACATCTGGCTGTGTCTATAACGAAGATCAAAGTGACAGACGTGTGAGTATGAGAGAGGCCCACTTGTCAGTTTCCATCTCAGCAGCCCACTGCCTGGCACCTGGGGGATGCTCAGAAAAGTGTATGTGGGTAAAAGGATGAGCAGCAGAAGAAAGAATGGACCATCCAGAAGCCGGGAGAAAGGTCTTCTCTTTCTCTTCATCGCCTTTGGTCCAGAGGAAGAATTTCCATCTGTTCCACTCCTGCCTCCTCATTCCCAGCCTCCTGAATAAGGTACAACAGGTTCTAGTAAATAAGGTACAGGTGCTTATAGAGGCAGGTCTGGGACTCTCCTGACAATACTTCCCATCATTTATCCTGGGGACCACTTGAAATATAAGTATAGGTAGAGCTCCAGCCCTACCTGGAACTGCTACTTTAGATATCCCAGCTTTGCCTCTAACAGTAGCTCCTTCAGGCATCAGTCTCTTCATCTGTTAAAAGAAAAGATGAACCAAATAATTCTAAGGGTCCTGCTCAACAATAACCTTCCCTGTGTTGGGCTGATTTGTGTCTGTCACTGTCACCCTGTATGACAGAATGTGTCTTTCCTTAATACACAGATTCCCTAAACAGTGTAGAATGCTTTCCCTTCTTGACACTGTCTTTCATGTCATTATTATTATACCCTTTCTCTGACATTATCAATGTCCAGAAAGCAAAAGCTCGATGCCAGGGATAATAGGGCAAAAGCACCCGCCACAAAAAGCCCAAGTCATGGTCCTCTACTAACAGCCAACACAGCCACCACGGCTGGGGGATGCAATCTCCCAGTTAAGCCATTTCCTGGAGTGAAAACCCACATTTCTTGACAGAGCCAACCATTCAAAGCTGCCCTCTCTGCCCTTTCAAATTTAATTTGTTTCAAATCTTATAGGAGCCACGGAATTATTTCAGGATTGGAGTCAAGTGAAAACAGGTGTGCTGCTCTTTTATCCCTCCTCCTCCTCTTCAAAGGGGACTGATTAGGCGCCAGATTAATCAGACTGGCCAATGAGGATGGAGGAACCTCTTTGCTCTCCTGGGCACCAGTCACCAGGATGCTGACCCATATTCCTGGAGGCCCCAGTATAAGACCCCTGGCCCAACTGACCTTCTCATGCCCCATCCAAGGGCCCAGGCAGTGGCAGGACCTGGCTATGGCATCGTCCATCCTGTGCCAATAGCCTTCTTTGCTTTTGTGCACGTCGGTCTGGCCTTGAAAGCCAAGGCCTGGTGGTTCTGCCTTCCAAGATAAACCAGAGTTCTGTTCTTGGCTATCTCAGCATTTGCTTTGGCAGTTCAATTTAGGCTGACCTTCCTGATGTGTCAATATTTAGGGGGCTAAGCATGGAAAACATTCACAATGTTTAAAATTGTATAGAAAAGTCTTATTCAAATAGGAAAATTGGAGTTCAGCAAAAAGTCAAACTAATGGTAAAAATGATTCTAGCTGTGCAGTCCTGGGAAGGGGAGATGTTAGAACTCAGAGACACCACTGATGGAGATTTTTTTTGCCGCAGTTCTTGCTGTGGAGAACTGCAGGGCTCAGGCTGGGCCGTGTTCTCTCATCTGTCTATACAACCTCCTTGCTTTTCATATTTCTTCTCATGGCTTTAAATACCATCCTGATGCTGACACTCTCAAGCTTAAATCTCCATCCCATACGTCTCTCTTTAACCTAAGTCTTGTATATCAGTGATTGACTTGATATCTATTAACATCCAAAATATGCAAATCCACTCCATCCTAAGCCTTACTCTTCCCTCAGTCTTCCCTATGGAAGCATCATCCTATCCTTTGCTCAGGCCACAAACCTTGGCATCATCCTTGCCCCCTCTCTTTCCACATCCCCACATCCAATCTGTCAGACTATATCATCTATCCTGCCTTCAAAATGTTTCCCAGGTTCAACCTTTTATTCTTACCATTTATATCACTACCATCCTGGCACAAGCTACCACAGTTTCCTGCCTAAAAATTGCAGTAGGTTCCTAGCTGGTCACCCTGCTCCCACTTTACCCCTTCCACCCCTACCCTGGCTCCCACTTTACCCCTTCCACCCCTACCCTACCCCTACAGAGAAATGAAAAGGATTCTTTTAAGATATAAATTAGGTTATATCACCATCTGCTCAACACCCTCCAACGGCTTCCCATCTCACTCACAGTAAAAACCAAAGATTTCACAATGGCCTTAAAGACCCCCCAAAGGCACCCTGTCCCCTTTCCCTCCATTTAGCTTCTAACCTCATCATCTACCTCTCTTCACCTTGCACCATCTGTTCCCACCATATTGGTTTCCTTGTTGGTCCTCAGACTCTCCGTGTATGCTCCCACCTCAGCGCATCTGCTCTTGCTGTTCCCTCTGTGTGGAACGCTCTTCGGCCAGGTGTCTGTGTCTAGTTTTCTCCCTCATTCTCAAGTGTCACCTTAACAGAGGTGAGAATAAGCTCCAGGTGAAATTTCATTTTGTTCACTACTGTATCCCTAGAACCTAGACTGATGTCTCTTACGTAGGATCTGAATACATCGCTTCTTAGATAGTTAACACTCAGCACCCTTTAAGTCTTCTGGCACCCTCAGCTTTCCTTTGCACGATTATGCCAGTTTTTTGGGTGGAGCATGAGACTCAGACCTGACCAATGATGTCATTTCATATCACTCCCTCCACCCTCCCCCCAAAAAACACAAAAAATGGATTGGATCAAGGATGATCATGTGACTCAGTCAGAGCAGATGAAATGCAATGAAATTTCTCTGGCTTGTGGGAAAACAACACTATTGCTCTTTGCCATTAAACTGGGAGCTAACAAAACATAGAAGAGACCAGACCTGCTACAGCCATTTGGTCACTGTGAGGAGAGTCTGTGAAGCCTTTGAGTACTGGTGGGAGGCAGCCACCCATCTTGAGGACAGTGATTCCACTGACTGTGACCTACTTGTCCCACATAGAAAGGCTTTCTTCTTTGCCCCTGTCCTCTTGCTGAGCCTTTCCATTTCCACCATCTAGAACTGTGATGGTGTTCTTATCTGGAATAGGGACAGCAGATAGGTTGCCTGTCATATCCATCTCCAGTTGACATGTGGTGGTAAATGGGAGCTTAATTTGGAGAAAGATACAGAAGCTGTAAACAGCTCAGTGGGAAAATTTGCCCTGATTGACTAGTAATGCCTGTTATGAGCACAAGAGTGGGGAATGGTGTGTGTTAGTATAGAATTTCTCTGAAAATAAAACATGAAAATGACACAAAGCAGGGATATGCTTTCATGGGTAAAGCATGAAAACTGAGCTAATTTCAGGAACAAAATCCTTATTCAATATGTATATGATGAGGGAACACAGAAAATAAAAAGTGTGATTAGACTGAGGGGAAATTCAGGGATGGTGTCTGGCAGGTGAAACAGGAATGGAAGCCAGAAGTACAAACGACTTGCAGACTGGTTTATCTGGAGCAGAGGGGACATGTCAAGGAGAAATGTGAGATAAGGCTGGCTGTGTTCCACCGGGGACAGCATAATTGACGAGGGCCTTGAATGCTAGGCTGAAGGGGGGGCGTTGGTTGCAGGCAGCAATAGGGAGGCTCTGTAGGGTCTTGGGCAGGTGAGGTTGAAATAAGATTGATGTTTGAGGCAGATTATTCTGTCAGTTGAATCCAGGATGAATTGAAGCCGTGGGAATTGGCGGTGGGGAGGCTGGTTAGCATCCTGCTGCAGTGAGCCAAGGAAACGCATTCTGGAAAATGTCTTAAGCAGACCTGTCATGAGTATGACCACAGACTCCTTAGCTGTGTCCAAACCTGTGTCGTGGATATATTTAGAGAAGTTTCAGAACCTCCTTAGAGCCATCAAAGGAAATGACCTGAGCAATTGCAGAGGGTCCTTCAATTCGGTTTACGTGACGGTGGCCAGGGCAAGGAGCAAAGCAATTCTGGAGCAGCTGTTAAAGATTCTGGTATGAAAGGAATTTTGTGCATTTTTTAATTGTGGCACACAGAGTTGGCTCAATAGGATCTCCTGAAGTTTCCACTGACTCATGTAAAGGGAAGATTTGTTAATGATGCAGTTTAACTCATGTAAGTGTAGGATGTCTACTTAGGTCAGCCAGGGTAAGGGCACGGAGTACAAATTCAATGTCGGCAGGGTCCAAGCTGGTAAAATAACAAAGCAAAGCATGGTGGAGACTGTGGATTTACTGTGGAGAAAGGGAGGCCATATTCCAGAAAAGCAGCAGTTACTTAGCTTTTACTGACAGTTTCCATCCCTAAATGTGGGCTAACTACTTCAAAATTTTAAAGAGAAGTCCTCTGTCTAGAGTTGTATGTAAAATTTCCAAATGTTTAAACGGTCATGTCTAATTTATTTTTCAAAATTAGTTGAATCCTCCATTCAGATCCCTCAACTCAGAAACTGCACATGTGGGGTTAGTCCCTAATATTGGGTCTAGTCCTTGATTCAAGGGAAGCAGAAGATGAGATCTGAAACAGACTAGGATAAAATCTGGCCTTTCCCTCTGTAATCATGAGCAGGAGATCCAACAGCAAGCAGCTTCCATTTCATTACCTGATGAAACGGAGATAATAAGGACAACATTAATTTAGCACTTACTGTCAAACGGAGATAATAAGGATAACACATTAATTTAGCACTTACTCAATGACAGGCACTGTTTTAATGGCTGTACTTGTATTATTTACATTATTTCATTCTCACAATCATCCAGTGGGGTAGCTGTTAATATTTTCTTCATTTTTCAGGTGAGAAGACTGAGACACAGAAAGTTTAAGTAGTATTTCCCTGGACCATGATAATAATAGATGTGAAGCAGTGGTGATGTTTGCAAAGCACATTTATAGATATCAGTTATTTTTCACCCTTTTCCCTAGTTTTATTGATATAATTGACACATAGCATTGTATTAATTTATCTTTGCAGACTGATTTGATATGTATATATATTGGAAAATTGTTACCACAATAAGTTCAGTTAACATCAGTCACATCCATCACCTCACAGTTAACAATTTTTTTTCTTGTAATGAGAACGTTTAAGATCTGCTACACTCTTAGCAACTTTCAAATATACAAAATGATGTTCTTAATTATAGTCTCCATGCTGTACATTACACCCCCAGAACTTATTTGTCTTATAACTGGAAGTTTGGCCACCTTCATCCGTTATTATTGATATTTTTATTAGTAGTACGATGGAGAGAAAAAGTGGCTTTTAAAAATCACAACTACTGGCAGTTGCTTCTGCTCCTAAGGGTGTGGCATGCTTCCTTTCTTGAAAGGGCTCTTTATTTAGGAGAATGCTGGGAAGTCTTAGGGTCTAAATGCTGAAGCTTCTGAGGGATGACTTGAAAGATGCATCCAGGCAAAGAGTGATGCTGAACCATTCTGCAAACTAGTGGGAAGGTTTGGAGGGTCCAGAGGAGCCTGAGTGGAGGGAATTAGGGGCCAGGAAGAAGGAAGGAGGAGGAGGGAGAGAGGAGGGCACAGAAGAAGGGAGCTCAAGCCCCCTGGCCAGAGATGGGAAGACCGAGGAGACAGCCAGTGAGCTTGCTCTCAGCAGGACAGGTGGGGGACCTGCAATCCCTGGAAAATCAGACCAGAAACACATTCACCTCTGTGACTGCTGAGACTTGAATCAAACACTTGCACTTGCAAAAGCTGCTTCAAGGAAGCAGAGGGAAATGGGCTGTGTACCTTTGGGTAGGTGAGGAGCAGGGAGAGTAATAACTAACACTCACAAGTGCTTTCTGCTCATTTAATGCCAACAAGAACCTCTGAGGAGGTGTTCTATTAGCCCATTTTTACAGATGGTGAAACTGAGGCAGAGTGGATACGTGGATTGCCCAAAGTTACCCAGCTACAAGTGACTCCAGAGTCTATGATCTTAACCTCTATATTATCCTGAAAGAAGAGCCCAACAGCAGGAGAGGAGATACTTGTAAAATGAGGATTAAAAAGCAAGGAGACAGCAAGAGTAAAAGTGGGTAAGAGACATGTAACCCCCCCTAAGAATCTCCAGGGACATTAGGAGGATCAGGAAGTGGGTCACTTCTTACTGGTTTTCCACTGATCTGTGAGGTGGGGGCTTGAACCATTTTAATAAAAACATTAAAACAAAGTGACCCAGCTTGGGCTCATCTTTGGGTGACACCCTGTTTATTTTCAAGACTCAAAGTATGCAAGTGACTAAAGTTCATCACTCTGAAGTGAGTTCAGATGTAAACCTTGTCCTTGACCACTTGCCCTGTGCTGATGGGTCATTAATATATCCAGGTAGTGCACTCAAGTAGTGATAACTGCTTCCCCGAGTGTGAGGAGAAGGTACTAACACCACAGACACCTCCTACGCATCAGAGGAGACTTAGTTTAGAGGGTGTTCTGAATGCGGAGGGGAAGAGATCATGTTGTTAAGCAGAGGCCTATCAATTGCTTTCAAAGACACAACTAATGCCTAGATCTAAAAGGAGAAAACGGTGGAGCAATCATTAGGGAGGCTTTGATTTTATCTGGTCATGGGGGAAAAGAGAGACAAAACTATTACATTGTTTTGAACTTTGTTAATTTGTGTAAAACATACTACTTATGTTCTTAAGGAAAGGAAGATCTGCATGATGGACACTTTTTTTCCTTATTGATTCGCTAAGCATGGGGCATTGCAATTACCTTTAAGAAACGATTTCACTTACAACAATGGAAAAAAATCTTGGAACGAAAATGCTATCCATCAAAGGTAAAATAGTTGAGGCTTGTCACAGAGGAAAAGGAGACAGGCATGATCAAAATGCAAAGCATTTAATCCGTAAAGAGATCAGGCGATCCCAGGATGTGTAATCTCTAACATTCTTCTCTTTTTTTTGCTAATAATCCACCAAGCAAGTGTCAAAAGCTTATATTTTACTGATGACCCCTTATCAACGTTGCCAGCATGGAAACAGCATCCTTTTTTCTCTCCTGCTTCTGCTTTTTTTTTTTTTTTCTCAGATATGACAGTGGAAAGTGGAGGGGAAAGAAGGCTCACCCATGAATGATGACCTCCTTGCAATATCCCCATGCCAAGCCTCAAGAGTTACTTTCCAAATCCCTTTTTCTTTTATCAGGAGTGCATTGCTTTTGCACTTAGCATACACTTTGCATCCACATTTTCTTTCTTGGAAATTATACATGTGAAGCAACTACAAGGGGCGACTGTCCTGAGTGACTGGCATATGTAGGGAGTATTTACAGAGAATCAAATCATGTGACCTCAAAAAAGATGAGCTTCTTTTAGGTGGTATTTTGTTAGACTGATTGTGAGGAGGTAAACTCCAGGCAGAAGGGAGGCAAGGGACTCAAAGTGAGAAAAAGGCACTTATGGAAGCTCAGAATTAAACAAAGAAGTCTTTTTGAGTATTAAGAAACAAAAACAATGGATCCAGAGCCATGGAATGGTGCCCAGTGGCCCCAAATGCTCATTTGCTTTTAAGGTTGTTTGGGCTTTAATTAGTGAAGCCTTGCCCAGAGGGATTAAAAATCTTGAACTTTGAGAAAGAACAATTTTGCAAGGCCAAATGGGAGGAAGGCTGAGCGGATACAAATGGCAGTGCAGAGCTCTCAGCTTGTTTAGCCAAGGATTAGAACTCTAAGTGCTAAGGCGGGGTGGCAGTTTTATTTAAAAGAAAAGTTCAGACCGCTTTATTCTGCTTTAGGCACGAGATCAAATTTACCATGAAGAAATTTATAGAAATGATGTTTCTCTTTGTGTCATTTTAATCCTTTTGCATTTATCAAGAATCAATAGCTCACTTTTCCCCCACGCTCGCTCGGTGCCCCGAAGCATATTGAATGTCATATAATTCTTCCAAAGCTCAAGCTATTGGTATTTTATGTGTCTGAACCCTCTGCATAATATGCCCCTCTCTGCTTCTACCTGGTAATCTCCTGTGTCCCCTCATATCCTTTTCTCTCTGAAATGTCTCTGAATTTTGTGTCATTTACTTAAATCTACCTCTGTGGTTACACTTATCACATTGTGTTGCAATTATTTGATAACAAAAGAATGCATGTAGCATATATGTACATTTTTAATAATAATAATTTAAAAAAACACATATGTGCTAACCAAACAGCTTAAGAAAGAGAATATTGCCGATAACTTAAAACTTCTTTCATGACTCACCCATCCCTCTGCCAACTTACGCTGCAGAGGTAATTACTAAAGAAATTTTATATTTGTCCTAACTTTGCTTTTCTTGCTAATTTTATCACATACGTATGTATCCTTAAACAACATATTGTTGAGCATTGCCTGTTTTGAAACTAATATAAGGAGAATTATATATGTTTTTAGGATTCATCAATTTTGATGAATGAATCTTGCATTCTTAATGGGGTGAAAATTGGTTCTTGGAGTACAGAAAACTCTTACTCTTTTAATGTATAAAGCAAATATATACATAGAGTATATAAATATAGTTTGTCTGTGGCATTAAAATGTTATGGGGCTATTAGGAAAAAAAGTCTAAAAACACTTCTTAGGGGTGTGATAATGAAAAAACATTGAGAAACAGTCTGTGAGTCATATATTTTCATTGCTGTATAGTATTACATTAGATGATTCCACCACAATTTATCTATTTTAATGTTGATGGATATATGGGTTATTTCCATTTTTAAAAATTAAAACAGTGTTGTGCCCACAAATTTGATAACCTAGATGAAATGGCCCGATTCCTTGAAAGACACAATCTGCTAAAACTCACACAAGATGAAATAGACAATCTGAATAGGCCTATATCTGTTAAATAAATTGAATCAATTATTAATAATCTTTCAAAACAGAAGACACCAGGCCCAGGTGGGTTCACTGATGAATTATACCAAACATTCAAGGAAGAAATTATACCAATTATCTATAATCTCTTCCAAAAGATAGAAGCAGAGGGAATACTTCCTAACTTATTCTATGAAGCCAGCACTACCAGCATTTTGTAATTCTCAACAAAATTAAAAAGTCAAATCCAACAATGTGTAAAAAAATTATGCACCACAGCCAAGTGTGATTTATCCCAGCTATGTAAGACTGGTTGAACATTAGAAAATCAATTAATGCAATTCATGACATCAACAGACTAAAGAAGAAAAAAAAATCACATGATCATATCAATAGATAAAGAAAAAGCATTTGACAAAACCCAACATCCATTCATGAAAAATACTTTCAGCAAACTAGAAATAGAGGGGGAACTGCCTCAACTTTTGTAGTCATAAAGAACATCTACAAAAAACCTACAGCTAAAATTTTCTTAATGATGAGAAACTTGAAGATTTCCCACTAAGATCAGAAACAAAGCAAGGCTCTCTCTTCTCACCACCGCTTTTCAACTACATACTGGAAGTACTAGCTAATGCAATAAGATAAAGGACGAGTATTCAAAATATACAAAGAACTCTTAAAACTCAACAAGAAGAAAACCAACAACCTAAATAAAAAATGGGCCAAAGACTTCTCACCAAAGAAGATACACAGATAGCATTTCATAAGCATATGAAATAATGCTCCACAACATGTCAGCAGGGAAACGCAAATCAAAACAACAATGAGATACTACTACACACCTATTAGAATGGCCAAAATCCAGAACACTGGTAACACCAAAGGCTGGGGAGGGTGTGGAACAACAGGCCCTCTGCTACATTGCTTGTGGAAATACAAAATGGTGTGGTCATTTTGAAAGACAGTTTGGCAGTTTATTACAAAACTAAAGGTACTCTTACCACACCACCCAGCAATCACAAATCACTTGGTATTTATCCAAATAAGTTGAAAACTTATGCCCAAACAAACCAGCCCACAGATGTTTATATCAACCTTATTCATAATTGCCAAAACTTGGAAGCAACCAAGATATGCTTCAGTAGGTGAATAGATAAATAAACTGTGATACATCTAGACAGTGGAATATTATTCAAGACTGAAAGGATATTATGAGAATATTATGCCATGAAAAGACATGGAGAAACTTAAATGCATATTACTAAGTGAAATAAGTCAATCTAAAAAAAGTTATATTATATATGATTCAACCTATATGGCATTTTGGAAAAAGCAAAACTATGGAAACAGTAGAAAGATCAGGGGTCGCTAGGGGAGGGACGGATAATTAGGCAGAGCACAGGGGATTTTTAGGGCAGAGAAAATATTCCATATACTACTACAGTGGTGGATACAGGACATTGTACATGGGTCCAAACCCAGAGGATGTACACCAAAAGTGAGCCCTACTGTAAGCAATGGACTTTGGGTGATAATGATGTGTTAATGTAGGTTCATGGATTGAAACAAATGTTGCAGGATGTTGATAGCAGGGGAGGTTGTGCGTGTGTCTGTATGTGGGCAAAGAGCATATGGGAACTCTACACCTTCCTCTCAGTTTTGTTGTGAACCTCAAACTACTCTCAAAAGTAAAGTCTATTAAAGAACAACAACAGTTGTTTAGGAAAATTTAGGAAAAGCCTAGAAAATGAATTGATTCGTTGTATGGTACTCGCATGTCCACGTTTATTAAGCAATGCCAAGTTATTCACCAAAATAATTGTCTCATTGTACACTGCCACCAGCTGTGTGTGAGTTCCCATCACTCTACATCTTCACCAACACATGGGACTTCTGTCATATGTTAAAAGTTTGCCATTCTTCTGGATGTCATATGGAAATTTATTGTGGATTTAATTCACCATTAGCTGACTATTAATAAAATAGAGCATCTTTTCATACATTTATGCAAATGCAAGTTTCCTCATCTGTAAAAAGTTTATTTCTTTTGCCTATTTTTAGTTGAGTAGTTTGTCTTAATGGTTGGGAGGGATTCTTTATGTTCTGAATACTGGTCTTTTATGGCTAATACCTGCTACAAATGCCATTTCCAGCATGTGTTTGTTTTTTCACTGTATGGTATGTTTTGATGAACAGAATTTCTTAATTTTAATGTAATTGAATTTGTCAATCTTTTCCTTTATTTTTAATATCTGCTCTTATTTTTTAACATTTTTCCTCCACTTTCTTGGGTTTTTTCCTGTTCTAATTCAAAGGTTTTAATTTTCAGCCTTCCTTCTTTTCTTATATAGACATTTATAAGGTATTAAATTTCCCTCTATGTACTATTTTACTTTTCCATTATTTTTCAGTTGTAAGTATTTTTTAACTTCCATTGTAATTTCTTTTGCCCATGTGCATTCCCCCAATGCATAAGATTATTTTAATTATCTGTTATTTATTTCTAATGTATTGTGTTATGGTTAGGAATGTGGTCTGTATGATACTCTTTGAAATTTGCTAAGCCCTCCGTTATGGCCTAAAATGTGATCTGGGCCCCATGTGTGCTTGGGAAAAAAATGTGTGTTCTCTAGTTATTGGTGTGGTGTTCCATAATGTCTGCTAGATCAAATTTCTTAATTGTATTGCACAAATCTTCCATATTTTATTCCTTGACAGTGTGAGCTATCAATTACTGAGAGAAATGTGCTAAATATCTCCTAGTCTGATGGTGATTTGTCCATTTCTCTTTTCCATTTTGTTGATATTTACTACATATATTTGATAGGTTATTAGGTGCATACAATTTAGAATTATGTTATATTCCCATCTCACTGTTGCTTTTTGCCTTAAAGTCTATTCTGTATAATGTTAATATAATGACACCATCTTTCTTTCTGCCAGTATTTGCCTGGAGTATCAGTCAGCGTTTGATTAAGACAACAGAAACCTGCTTAAATATCTAAACAGAGGGAATTTAGTTCAGGAAATGGGTTATACACATAATAGAAAATCTGAAAAACCCAACAGAGATGATGAGACAACTTGGAGGTTAGCAACAACAAGAAGCTGCTACCACACATAGGGTGGGAAGCTAAGGGGGGATACAGTGACATCAGAGCCCAGAGTTCATGGCCACTGAGCAGAAGTGGAACCCCAGACCAAGAGGGTGCTGTAGCAACAGAGGAGAGCTCCCCCAGTGCTGGAGACTGTCTTAAGGAGAGAGTAGGGAAGAAGCCCCTGGCCACTGACTTTCACTGTCAGTCCAAACTCAGCTTCTCATTGACCAAACACAGACAGAAACCAGCCAGCCTTGGGAAAGCAGCTACTGAGCCTCAGCATCACTTTGATTTGACCAGTGGGAGCACCTTTACACTGGCTTCTGTGTCTTTTTGACATGTTCCAAGTGTTCTTTGAGCACTGCCTTGCGTTATGACACAAAAGATATTCCAGGCTCGTCTTGTTCTTTCCCTGCTGCCCTCCAGGGAGATCTTCCTCAGCCTGCTCTGGCTCTGACACATTATGCAGGGCGCCCATCCTGAGAAGAGCTCTCCTTACCCGCTTGGACCCGATATCTCTTGCTTCCCCAGAGCAGGAGAGTGAGGCCATGAGTCTGAGGGAAACAGCTTGGGACCTTTTCAAACTTCATCCCAAACTTCTAGGTCTGGCTCCTGTGAACTGCGTAGATGGATTGTGTTTTTGAGTCCGATCTGATCATTTGTATCTTTTAACGAGAAAGTTTAGTTCTTTTTTATTGATTTTGATCACTAATACATTTAGATTAAATTCTACCAACTTACTCAGTACTTTCTATTTGTCTCCCCACCCCCCATTTTTTAGTTTCTTATTTGTTTTGTTCCTTTCTTGCCTTTTCTTACATTGAACTGGTGTTTCCTCCTTTCCCTTATTCCATTTTTTTCCCTTTCTGCTAGTTTGGATGTTAAATATTATATTTCTATCCTTTTAGGGATTACCCTCGAATGTTTAACACAGTTTTGGCTTAATAAAATTCTTCCTTTTCCACTTCTTTTTCCATTTTCCCTCCTCTTCTCTCTCCTTCTCTCCTCTTCACTTCCTGCTTCCTCTCTTTTCCTGCCTTTCCTTTCCCTTCCCTTCTCAAGCAATTTGGTTCTAAATGTATAAGGTGGCCCTAACAAGGTAGGTGTTCCACTGGGGTGGAGGTGGCAGAGCTCAAGGGGATAAAGGCAGCATCTCCATGGGTGTGCAGGGGTGGCCCCATGTGCTGTGACAGCCCATGCGGGGAGAAGGGTGTCCCTGTGGGAGGGGTTCCTGGAACAAGTCTTACAGTCTGCTCAAAATGAGTAGGGTAACCCCACGGAAAGGAAGTTTGTCGAGGGTTATTGGAGCTTGAGTGGGTCGGTTGGCTATACCCTCCGGAAGGAGACCTAAGCAGGGAAAAGAGGTATCCATGTAGGGGGCAGAGGTGGTGGGGGGTAAAGACAGGCTTCTGGTTCAAGGTGTTAAAATTCGAGAGGGTGAAGAGGGTATTCATTTATGTGGGCAGGCAGCCTGCCGGGGTGTCAAAATCTTAGCTGTTAAAGAGGGCTTCCCGCCAGGATGGGGGCTCTGCATAAGGTGTCAGAGCCTGAGCCGGGGTGGGGGGAGCGTGGGGGGTGGGGTGGAGGGTGGAAGATCTCCTTGTAGGGGCTGCAGAAAAAGAACAAGATGAACCTGGAACGTCTTTTTGTGCCATAAAGTAAGGAAGTGTTCAGGAATGCTGGGGACATTTCAAAACAACACAGAAGCCAGCTTCAAGGGTTTCTCATTGATAAAATTGAGGATAATTTGAGCAACCAAATAAATAATAAAAATCATGGATTATAAGCCATTTAATAAAATAAGAAAGCATGGGTCCATAGGACATAAATAAATAAATATTACATTGAAATTTTGATGAGGAATGGGCTATTTAATAATTTTATTACACCTTCCGTCAGGTACTTATTAACCACCAAGGGAAACAAACACTCACTGTGGAAAAGCTTGGCAGATATCACTTTAATCCAGTGATCAGATTTAGCATCTCCAGAAAAGGACAGCCACAGGACAGAGTGCAGTGAGAGCACAGCATCCTTCTATGCTATTTCTGCCAAAGAGGCATTAACTTAAATCAGATCATGAGGAACCATCAGACAATTCCAAATGAGGGATATTCTTTAAAATAACTTGTCTGTAATTTTTAAGTGTCAAGGTCATGAAAGTCAAGGGGGAAAATGATTGAATTAGACTAAAGCGACATAACCACTAAAGGCAACCCATGATTCTGAACAGAATCCTTTCACTATAAAGGATATTTTTAGGACAGTTGGCAAGATCTGAATAGGTTTGAGGATTAGATGTTACTTTACTGATTCTGATGGGTAATTGTGGCTATGTAGGAGCATGTTCATTTTCGTACGAATCACACACTTAATTCAGGGTTAGTGGGGTATCTGGCCTGCTACTTACTCAGGGGAAAATGTTATTTATAGTGCCCTTACAACTCTTCTGTAAATTTGAACATAAAATTTTGTTTAAAGATAATTGATATTTTTACCCTTCCTTGAATCATTTTGAGGGAGCTTAGATCGCTAACTCCATTCATCTCCTTTTTGATTTAAATACTACTGTGCAGGGTTTTCATTACATTTTTTTAGTTCAATGGATTAAACATTATCATTACTTTATACATCAAGGTATCTTTAGATTTTCTCATATGTTTATATTTTCTTTGCTACCAATTACTTCTGACACCACAGACCTTCCTTCTGAGATTATTTTCATTCTCTCAGAACAAAGTCCTTCAGGACCTCTTTTAGTGAGAGACCATCTGTTGGTAGCACACATATCTTTCTGTTTATCTGAAAATATTTGTACACAACCCTCATTCTTGAAATGTAGCTTTGCAGGTTATATAATTTTAGAGGGACAATGATTTTTTTTCAGCATGTTGAAGATATTATTTCTCTGTCTTCTGGTGTCTACTGTTGCTTTAAAGAAGATGTCATTCTAATTGTTGTGTCTTTGTACTTAAGCTGTCTTTTCTTTCTGGATAGTTTTAAGGTTTTCACTTTGTCTTTGTTATTCTACCGTTTCACTACAAAGTCCATTGGCCTTTCTGAATCTGATGATTGGTATCTTTCATAAATTTTAGAAAACTCTCTCTCCCCATCTCTGTTAGCAACTGTGGAACTCCAATAGGCATTTATCTTTCACAGTTTTCAAATTTTGCATTACTCAAAATTCCAATACTCTTTTTATTTTTAAACATATTAAATAATATCATGTTATAGTCTATGTCAGATATGTCAGACAACTCCAACATCTGTAGTCTTTGTAGGTCAGATTCTACAGTTTGTTGCTTCTATTGACTTTCAATCATGGCAGCTTATTCACTCATATATTTAGTCATTTTTCATCATTGACACATGTTCCTTAGAACAATTTATCTATGGTAATTCTTTTGAATTCTTTAAAGTCTAGTCTTCCAAATAGTATCTCCATTGTTTCTGCCAGACATCTTAGGGTACTGTTATCTAAGACCTTTTAAACTGCATTTCACCTTGTGGTTTTTCAGGCCCAAATCTGGTAGAGTGTGGGTTTATGGTTATAGATCCTTAGGAGAGACATTTCTGCCACTTCTACCAAGAGCCAAGATCCAGAAATATATATACTCCTACAATATCTCTTTATTTATTATTTTTTTTATTTTACTTTTATTTTTCAAGTTCACATCCTGGGGATATTATCCTACAGGGTTTCTATTGGATTTGTATAAGAGTCAGAAGTCCTTCAAACACTTCTCCTCCCATTCTCCTCCCATTTTCCCGACCAGGAGGCCTCCCATATATAATAGGATATTACTTTGAGAAGGAAAAGGAGGCCAGTAAATACCAAGCCCAAATTTTTCACTACTCTAGCATGGTAGGATCTGGAAATCAGACTTTATTTGATTTAAGGCAAACAAAATACTGCCCTAGGCACTAATCAAGAAAAATATGAGTTTCCTCACTTTCAGCATGAGGTAGTTTCCTTTGCTTTGATCTTCTATAGCAATGTGAATCAAAGAATCTAAAGAAAACAACAACAACAACAGAATAATAAACTGGGGAGACAAAACATCTAGTATAAGACAGCAGGTGATGACAGAGTATTTCCCCCAAAACCATCAGTAGCTATTATATTCCCTTCTGCAATTTCTCCCAAATTCCAAATGTGTTGATGATTTATTTACACAAAGAAGACTTAAACAAAAGTTGTTGCCAAGTAGATTGTAAGTTCTTTGAGAGCAAGAATAATACCTCCTGGTTCTAGAGAGAAAAACAAAAAATATATATTACTTGATTGATTGATAAAGTATATCATATAACCTTTCATTGAGAGGAGACAATATAACACAGAGAGAAAGCACACTGACTATGAGTCAGGTCTCCTGGTTTCAAATCCAAACTCAGTTACTTGCAAGAAATATGATCTTATGCGAACCTTATCTAAGCTCCATTTTTAATCTATAAAACAGAAAAAATAGCAATGGCTTTGCTACGAGGAGTTCCTAAGCTAATTTGGGTGAAGTGATTACTATAGAAAGGAGTATGGAGGTTCAGAGAATCTTTCAAGGAAGCACTTGTAGAGAAGTGGGCTCTGACCAGAGCCTTGAAAAATGGTGAATATTTGGATAGTCAGGAAAAAAAACCTAAGAAACTTCTCACATAGATGCATTCAGCTTCCTGATTCAGAGGGGTTAGCAAAGCTCCTAAAGCCACTTTGTATTTCAACTTTTATCCTAATTCATGGAAGAAACACCAAGCAGTACTTATATTCTCAGACTCTGGATACATTGCCTGGGATCAAATCACAGCATCATAGGTTTACCTGGCTAATTGCCTATGTAAAAAATAAATACATAAATAAAGATGAAATCTCAGATTTTTTTAATCTGAAAATTAGGAGAGTACTTACTTTACAGTGTTGTTGAGAGGAGTAAATGAAACAACCAATGCAAAGGGATAATATAAAGTAACTATTCAATAAATATTAACTTTAAACTCTTATTAACATTATCATTTCCCCCTAATGTTTCCTTCTCAAGTCCTCACTCTCTGGAGTATTGCTACACTTGCCTGCTCTGCCTTCCTCATCCCCCCTTTGCCCTAGGTGGAAGGACACATTCCCTGATTAAAAGGGGCATCCCGCAAAGACTGACTATGAAGGCAAGTCCACAATAGATGGAGAGACAATGCAGTCTTGTTCAGAGCAACCACCAACAGTGATGACAACAGCCATCAACAGGCTGGGGTCAAAGATCAGCAGTCCCTCTGTCACTCCATTCTTTTTCTGGCTCCCAATGGAGTTCACAGGAACTCAATCTCAAATCTCAAATCCAATCAAAGCCCATCCATACAAGCCCAAAGTAAGACACAAAATGAACAAATTCACAAGGCAAAACAAAGCTCTCACTCAGTCTTCTGAAAAGTAAGTTCACCATCCCTTTGGTGGTTGTGGAAACACGGTGCAGCCAGCAGCCATGTGGGAGACATTGGGGGAAATTGGTGATTCAAACCTTGGAGGTGGGGACTACAGGTTAGCAGGAAAGCTAGATGGAAACCCTGGACACCCTCAGGAAACACCAGAATGACAGCGGCCATGTATCTCCAGGTAGGCATCTGAGGAAGCTTAAAACACTGTGCCAGTTGTGAGCACAGAGGGTGTTTCTGACAAAGCTCCTTTCTTGTCTCTATGCCTCATGGAAAATAGGAATATCAGCTCCCTTGGAAGCCATTAGTGTAGTTGATGCCCTTCCTACACTGCTCAGGGCACGTGCATGACATTTGTCCTGGATGCAGCTGGAATCCAACCTTTATGGTGCATTTTATCCCTTGATGCCATTGTCTGCTGGGAGATTGCCCGGATACTGAAAGTGTGTAAGCAATACTTTTCAATTACTGTACATACGTTCTGACACTCTGTGAGGCCTTCACCAATTTGCTGCACAATCTGTCTTGATAGTATCCACAAAGCAGGCATCTTGATAGTGTGGACAAAGTAATTTCTCTCTTTTGTTGCCTAGGAATCCTTTTACAGGCTCAATTCTCTAAACGAGCTATGCAGATGAGCATGTGGGAGAAGCTTGAGTGGTCTCTACTAAAAGAGGATGGGAGTGGAAATGGAGAAATGTGGACAGGGCCCCTGTAATGAGTTTTGGCTAGCAGATACTCTGCTCCAGGGAAGGATGTGTCCAGATCAGGGAAACCCAGCAATCACATCAGTATGAATGACTCTGCTAGGTATACTCGGTACCCTGCTCCCCTTTAATGTGGTTGGTTAATTTGTCTTGGGGAATAATCACATTGTGAAAGCAACTATTGCCAAGCATTGTGCTCAATATTTTAAATATATGACTTCATTTAATCCTCCAAGTAACCATATGAGGTTGATATAGTTGTCTCTATTTTGCAGATGAGAAAATTGACACTTAGGCTTAAGGAATTTTGGTAGAAGCTGGAATTCAAACACAGGCTTGGGAGAGTCTAAATCTCGGTTTCTCGAAATATAAAATCTGTCCTCTTCTCTCTGCTGCAGCTTGGAGTGGTTTTTCAGCAGCTGAGGCTGCCACAAAGAGTCTTAGAAGAACAGAGGCAAAGGATTTGGTCACTTTTTATAGTTCTTTGGATAATAATGATACATAATTCTCTTGTTAAAGTTCTATAAACTTATATTGTTTCAAGACAAAGTTATTTCTCCCTGTTCTGACCTGTCCCGTGTATCACCAGAGGAGTCTGGTCTAGTCATCTCTCTGCTTGGAAACCTCCCAATGCCTCCTGATTATCCCCAGGCTCAAGGCCACGCTTGGGTGTCCAAAGCTGGCCACACCCTGCCTTCCCAGGCTGACTTCCTACTGCTCTAGTCGCCAGCCCCGGGGTTTCAACTCTGTCTGTGAATCTCTAGAGAAGCCAGGATTTTAGACCAGAGCAGCTCTGCTTTTAACATTTTGTGGGTCTCCACAGAGTCTCATTTCAAGAAAGATTCAGAAGTTTTACAAAGTTTGAAAAGTACTTCTCTAACCCCACTACACCCCAGACCATTCACCTGGATGAATGAATCTCCGTACTGTACATCTCTGCTCAAGCTCACCCTTCTCTTGAACCGCTCTCCCTTCCAACACTGCTTTTCAATATCTTACAAGTCCTTCAGGGCTTGGTTGGGGTATCACTGTCTCCATGTCCTTGATGTACGTCCATAGCTCCGTGACTACACTGCTCCTGCGGAACTCGCCACATCAAACCTTGTGGCACGATAGCACAGGGAGACCAGCTCGGTGCTTTGTGTCCACCTAGAGGGGTGGGAGGGAGGAGATATGGGGATATATGTATATGTATAGCTGATTCACTTTGTTATACAGCAGAAACTAACACACCATTGAAAAGCAATTATACTCCAATAGAGATGTTAAAAAAAAAAAATCCTTCTGGCGCGGCTATTTGTGCTCTTCTCGTCTCGTCTCTCCCACTCGACTCTGATGGTCTATCCTAGGGTTGAGCAGAAAGAGATCATGTCCATATTCCCATAGCATCTGTGCATTACCTCAGCATCTACTATTTATGTTCTGATCATGCCAGGCACTTGATAAATATGTGCTGATTTGAGCTTAACTGATACTGATAACTGGGTATCACTTTAAGCAATGAGTTTGGTGACCTGATTGGTAAACACCATCTTTAGTTCTTGAAAACTTTCATGGTTTAATTATGTCCCCCTCAAAAAAGATATGTGGCAGTTCTAACCCCCAGTACCTCGGAATCTGACCTTATTTGGAGATAGGGTCTTTACAGAGGTAACCAAGTTAAAATGAGGTCACTAGGATGAGCCTTAATCCAATATGACTGATGTCCTTGTAAGAAGGTGATATTTGGATACACACATAGAAGAAAGATGATGTGAAGACATAGGGAGAAGATGGCCATCTACAAGCCAAGCAGAGAGACCTGGAACAGATCTTTCCTTCATAGCCCTCAGAAGGAACTTGATTTTGGACTTCTGGCATCTAGATCTGTGAGACAAATTTCTGTTGTTTAAGCAGCCCACTGTGTGGTACTTTGTTATGGCAGCCCTAGCAAACCAATATAGAAGTCAAGTGTTACAGGGACCAACAAGAGCATCCTGTGCCTGCCTTTATAAGCCTTTCCAGCTCTCAGCTGTAAGGCAGTATGAGCTATTTTCACTTTCTTCCTTCAAAGGATCTTTATCCAGGCATGGAGGTGTGTGTGTGTGTGTGTGTGTGTGTGTTTACAGATATCCTTCCAGATATTTCTTTCTTCAGCTGGAGGTCTGCTGAGGGCCAGGCATGGTGCTGATGCTGGGATATAGCCCAAACTCATTCATGGCTTTAGTTCTGTCTCTCTCCAAGTTTCCAAATTCCTTAAGCACAAGAATGGTGACTTTCACTTTTCTTGTATCCTCACTAGCAACACTCTTTCTATATGGACATAGTGTGAGTGCCAAAATAGCTGTGATTCTATACTTCCTCTGAATTCCGCTGTGCGATATCTATCCCTTCTGACCCTCATCACTTTCTAAGTCTGCTTACAGTTATGTGTACGTGCTTGTTTCATCTTTCCTTCTAAACTGTAAAATTTCTGAGGTAGAATCCACGGATGAACAATACCTAGTACTCAGTTATAAATGCATATTAAATGATGAATAGATAAGGGGGGAGGGAGCAGTGGCTAGACACCTAATCTTGGAAATAATAGAGAGGAAAACCTAGTCCAAAAGAAAAAAAGGAGGTGGATCATCATTCTTTGGCTCTTGATTTAAATACATGATGCTAAGTTACGCCTGGTGCTCATTTATAATTATTTACAGCCACAATGTCAGAATCTAATGGACAGAACCTAAAGATGTATGAGGGAACCTATGGAATATTCATTTTGGCTGTCACTGACTACAAAGGACTTCTAAGAAAAGCCATTCATATTAATAATAATAACAACAATAATAATGATTCTAATAATAGGTAATGTTTATTGATCTTTTGCTCTGGGCCAGCCACTATACTAAGAGTTTATACACATCATTTAATTTAATCCTTCCCAAAACCCTATAAGATAGATGACACCTTTAAAATATAGCTTCATGAGATGTTAAGTAAAATACTGAAGGTCTCAAGACAAGAACTGGTGGAGGTAGAATTCCAACCCAGTTGGTACAGCGCCAGAGCCTAAGCTCGTGACCTCTGCTACAAAGACTCATTCGTAAAATTTCCTTGCCAGCAACAGCCAAAAGCTCTAGTCCTGTTTGCAAGGTTGTCTTTTGTGACAAAAATTATGAAAAAGTTTTGTTATGCAATGTATACTGTTTTGTTTTACAATGTATAGTTTCATGTATATCCCTCTGTATCTAATTAAAGAAAGATGAGCAGAGATTTTAATGGGAACACCTTGGTGAGGGTAGAATGCCAAATATTTCATGTAAAATTTAGTTTTTCATATCTACTGGTGGTCAATGAATGTTAATTTAATTGAATGCATTCGATTTTCTTGAACAGCCAAGAGTTATTTCTGGATGGCAGCCCTTGGATGCCATTTGCTCCTCATGATGATTTAAAGCAAAAGACCAGAATCGTCATCATAATAGAGATGGAAACGGTATGAGAACAGGGAAAGGAGGAATAACTCTGAATTGTGTCTTATAGAGTGGCCCTTGCAAACATTTCAAAGCTTTTAGTTTAGAAGTCAATGCATTCTTTTATTCTTGCCTAGAATTTCATTTGTTTATTCAGCAAATATTTTGTGAGTACCAGGCACTGTCATGCAGCCCCTGGGGACACAGTGGTGAGCAAGACAGTCAAGTTCTCTGTCCTCACTGAGCTTACAGTCTAGAGGGGGAGACAAGTATTAAACAGGTGGTTGTAGCCCTGTGTAACAGGGGCAATGATGGCAGAAATCAGGTGCAATGGGAGCACGTGGGGGTAACTTACCCAGGCCTAGGAAGCCAAGGAAGACTTCATAAATTCTAGGATCTTGCAGTAAATTTTTTGAAGAACTGAAATTTTTTAGATGAAAATGAAATACTACTTCATAAAGCGTACGACTATTAAATTAAAGATACTTTTGTTAAGTTTGAAAGATGGCAGAAGGTCTTTAAAATGTTATCCAGGCTAGTTATCCAGGTAGGATAAAGGTCACCTCTTGGAGGGTCACGTGAATACAAGGGTCACCACCTGAGGAGGGATTGTACCAGAAGCATTCTCTTCCTCCTCCAAAGGGACGTTTTCTGAGTTCAGAAATGCTGAATGCTGGAAGAGGGCCTTATTGTCTTTCTAAATCTGGCCTAAATGACACCAGGTAGCCTGTTCATTGCTTATTTAAATGCCTTTTGTGTCACATTTTCTGCTGGTGTATATCGCTTTTAATCACACATCACAGCAACTGGAGTTACCTGATAGTAGTGCCTCCATACCAACTTTTCCGTCCTCGGATGCAATTTCAGAACAGTGCTCCACCGGAAAGAGCAGCTGGGTTCCATCAGAACATCTCCTAATACAGAAACATAGTTCCTTCACCGCGGAATATTCCTGTTCACAAACGCTGAGTGTTTCAACGATATTACAACCATATAGTTCAGTGCAATTTAAAACGTATTTGTAAAACAGTATAGTGGATTCACCTCCAATGCATAGATCCAGCTTTCTGTGTGTTGAGATGCCACCTAGTGGACTGTATTACATACAAAAAGTAAAACTAATCCTGTATGAATTGCAACTAGCATTTTCTTCCTAAAATTTGAGGTCCGAGTGACAAATCTTCTTAGCTAGTGAAAGCTCTAAATTTTAAAATGTAACATCATATATTCAGCATAGGTTCAGCTTGAAAGGGACCAAATTTGGAATTCCCTTTAAACTTTCTACCAAGGAAGATTTAAAAGGAGAGTATCAGAAAATATCTGCATCAAAGGGATTGGTTTTGAGTTATCATTAGTGGTAGTGGAAAGAGAAGCTGATGCAAAATAAAAGTAGCCTGTTTTATCTAAGGTGATTAAGATTTGGAGCAAATAGAAAAACCAGGCTTCAGAATTTGAAGTAGATAACAAATTTAAAGATATATAACGATTCACAACTTCTTACAGGATTAGGTATCTTTAATGCATCTCTGTATTCAGTGAGGGCTGATGTTCAAAGAATGTTTATTGACTATCTATTATGTGCTGAGCACAAAGATAGGGACCGAGATAGAATAATGAGCAAAACTGAAGAAGAAGCAGAGAGTTACTACTTCAGAACATTCTGGATTTTGCCACTTAATTTACAGCACTATGTCACGATTTCACCCACGTTTTCTTTGGTGTAATCCTAAGGGAATTGATAGGTCTGTTACTAAAGGCCAAAGAGTACTCTGCTAAGATGATATGAGCTCAACAACTTTCCAGAATTCCAGGACTCTTTGGAGAATTGTAGCATCTACAACAGGAAGCTTGTTGAAGCAGTTTGATCTTTCCTTTGACTTAAGATCAATCTTACCATTTGCTACCATGGGCTTTGGGAGAATTCTTCGTACTCACCTGGGGTTGGCTGTAAGTTGCTCACCTTTCATGGAGTGCTCAAACCATTTCCATAAGGACCAGGCATCAAGCAGTTAAAAGGGCTTGGGACACTGGAAAAGACCAGTGTCCACCAAACTGAAAATTCAGTGCACACCTTAATTCAGATCATTCCCCAGGATTACGTGAGTGAAGGGGGAGAAGTTAAGGGGCTGAGCTGAATGTCTGTCTTGCTTTTCTATCATCTTGGTGGAAGCAGTAATTGCTTTCAACTCCCCTTTGGCTCCCCAAACCACTGTATGGAAAACAACATCAAAACTCCCAAGAAATCTAAATCTAAAGAGCAATCTGATGCTTTAAAGAGTAAAAAAGAGTTAATGAAAGTGTAGGCAAGATACTTCCTACTCTCCCACAACCTTCCCTTACTTTTGATATACTTTTAGTCCTGGGATCCAGCAGTACAACCTCTATCAAAGATGTATCATGCAAGCAAAAGGTACCAGTAATGAAAGCCCTAGCTCTGCAGGTCAGCAGACAGGTTGTTAAAGGTTGGTGAAATCTTGGTGAGAACAGGTCAGGAAGAATGGCAAAAAAAGCTAATGGAGTTTCAGTGATATTAAGAGAAGTACAGTGAAGTGGATAGTGTGTGAGCTCTGGTCTCAGAGACACCCAGATTTGAATCTCATTACTACCACTTACTAGTGGTGGGAATTTGGGGTGAGTGACTTAACTTCTCAGAACCTCAGTTTCCTCATCTGTAAAAGGGGATAATAACAGAATCTCTGAAAGAGTTGTATGGATTAAATTAAGTATCGTAAGTAAGGTGCCCATCACAGTGCCTGGTATATGGTGAATGTAAATTTAGCTCAGTTAGTTATTATTATTATGACTTATGATCATTAATACTTAGCGCTATCATGGGCTTTATTTGGATGATGCTTGGCTACTGCATTCAATTCTAGATGACACATTGTAAGAGGGCTACAGTGAAAAATGAGAGAGAATTCAAAGAGCTTTTGACCAGCTATATCATGAAATTATGTTGCCCAAAGTCTACATGAGAAAGTTATGCTGGAAAAGCATCACTTTAGACTTCAACTACTGAAAGGCCTCTCATATGGAAGAAGGGTTAGGCTTGTTTCTTGTAGCCCCAGACACAGAATTAATCAGAGTGACTAGAAGTCAGAAGCATATATATTTCAGATAGATAAGGAAGAATTCTCCTTAGAATGGGCTGTCTGGGAAGGTGGTAAATTTCCTGTCCATGGAGGTGCTTAAATCGGGATGACTAGTTGTCATAGATACTATGTGGTGGGGGAGGGAGAGAGGGCTGCATTTCAAGCACTGGATAATAGCTGGCTTAGGAAATTGTCCAGATCTCATTCAATCCTGAGATTCTCTCATTCTAGGATAATGACGAAGAAGAAAAAGATGAGAAAGAAGTGATAGAGGCAAGAGATGGAGGAAGGCAGCCATCCCTGGTTCCTTCCTTTTCTCCTTTACTCCTGGGTGGTGTGGGATTTAGCGATGGCCGCCGCTAGCCCCTAAAACACCTTGGTCCCAATTAGAAAATGGTATCTGCTCTGGGCTGATGCAACACCACAGTTGCTGGGGTCAGCGAGATGGCAGTGTCTTCATGAAAATTACAAGAAGGAGCCTCTTCCTCTGGGCAGACGTGTGATGAGAGGAATGAAGATGAATTTCAGCCCCACTTGCCTTCTCAGCTGGGCACGCCTGTGCAGTGGACAACCTTCACCATTGTGTGCGGCCATCCGAGCTCTAACCTTCTGGTCCTTTCACTCAAGACAAACTGGCAGTCGCCTTCAAGTCTTCTTCAGCCCTGAGAACCTAGGAATGCGACTCCAGCAACACGATCATTACACCCAAGAGCACACGGCTTAGAGTGAGAATTCTGTGGAATGTATTGTAGAAGGTTAGATCAGTAATGATGGACATTTATGGGTTTTAGCTGCCAGAATACATTTTCCTTTCTTATAATATCCTAATTTCCCCTTGTGTCAGTGATTGAGGTAGGAGTATAATTTCAGGGACGGATCTTCTACAGATTTTCTTTTTCCTGCCCCCCTTGCACAGCCAGGGATTGGGCATGTAAACTGAGTTTAGCCAAACAAGTACCATCTCCCCTGTTGAGACTTAGTGACCTGGGAATGACAGGAAGTCATTCACATGCCTGGCTGTCCTGGATGCCGGAGGGTTTCTGTGTCCCCTGCTCTGCTTCCTGCCTTCTGCTTCTTGGGCTTCCTGTCTGTTTCCAAGGCTGGCATCCTTCCATCCTGTAAGCCTCCTGTTAAACTTCCAGTGATCTCCTGGTTGCTTATGTTGTCAATAGTAAATTTCTGTAGCTTGCAGCCAAGAACTCTAACTAAAATACCAATACTAAAGTTGAAAATAGCAGGCAACTACTAATAATATGAAAGTCTTGCAAGTCAAAATCTCCACTGCTGAAGATTAAACTCTTTCCATGCTGGAAATATGTATCACCTCCTAGTCCAAACTCCATTCCTAGAATAACAATAATTATCATGTTAACTTTACATTGATTGAGCATTGATTGAGTGTTAGGCTAAGGGTGTTATATACATCGCCTCATTTAATTCTCACCACAACTCTTTTAAAATAAATACCAATATTATACTCATTTTAAAGATAAGGAAACTGGCTTAGAATAATTTACTCAATATTGAGTTAAGAAGTGGCAGAGGCAATATTTAAACCCAAGTCCAGGTCACTTCAAGACCTGTGCTTATAATCACTCTAATATTCTGCCTCTTATTTCCCCTTACTGACTTATATATAGTGAACACATTCATTATTTCCTCATATAGTGAAATAGTCACAATAAATCAAATAATAGGAAGTTGGAAAAAAAAAACATGTATTTACAAATTATGAACTAGCTTTAGGAAAAGACTTACATTCAGCTCATTTACATTTCAGCTTTTGCTTTCAACATGTTCCGGTCAGGAGTCCACGCTCCCCTCCCCACCCCCCCCCCCCCCACGATTCTTGGTGCATGGGGGCAGCCCAGCTATCTCAGCTGGGTCTTTCCTGCCTGTTAAATATCCACTGGACTGAGCACTCTTCAAGCTCCCAGCAAGTTCATTAGTTACCTGAAAATACCTACCTCATCTGTCATCAACACTCAAATGGCCTGCGGGATTTTTCATTTCCACTCCATTATCCAAACCCTTTCTAGCATTTACCTCCCACATCTGGAATCAATCCTGACCAGAAGCAAAGTGCTGAACGGTTGGGCTCCTCCTGGGGCAGCCTTTCTCCAGAGGAGTGACAAGAATATGTTGCGGATGAATTAGCCATTCTCTTCTAGAGGAAGCTGCTGTGGCAGAGGCAGCTTTCATGCATTTTAATTTGCTCATTTACCCCCTTCGTCTTTACTTGTTTAAGCAAAATACTTAGTTTAACATTTTCAGTCATTACAGCCTAAAAACACACGTACTTTAAAACTAGATTTATTTGAGTTGCAAATTGTGGGAATCCTTTAAAAATACCCCAGCTCATTATCCTTTTATCTGTCTCTGTAGAAAAGATTTTAGATGAGTCTCAGAAAACATCACTGACTTTCAAGCCTCCTACCGCTGCCCACACCACTGTTTCTGTCTGTCTGATACCCACTCAAGAGAGAAAAGAGAGTACCAGTTTGCCAATTACAATGAAGTCAATTACAAGATTTTGATTTTACGCTATTTTTTTTCCTTTTCTAAGCAGCCTGGAGGCCAACATCATAGACTTCCAGAATTGCTTTCAGGTGATAATTTTCAGATCCTTGTGAAGAAAAGAATTTAACTCGAATTTTTCTTTTTTCCTTCCTTCCTTCCTTCCTTCCTCCCTCCTTTCTTTCTTTCTTCCCTCCCTTCGTCCTTCCTCCCTCCCTCTCTCCCTCCCTTCCTTCCTTCCTTGCTTGGTGGGGACTGGATAGGAAAAGGTGACCTCAGGATGCTAAACCTCCAGACGCCTTTCTTTGGAAATATCTTCACGGAAAAAAAAAAACAAACCCAAAAACAAATGGTGATGAAAACTGCTTTCTGACAGCCCCAAGGAAAATATGTGCATGCATATGGAAAAAGTCAATCTCTTGATTAGATAAACTGCATTATTTTAGTAATACAGCACATCCTGTCTTTAATTTTAAATAACTGAAAGATTTTTTTTTTTGTAGTTCTAGAGGAAACAGCAATAAGAAACATCCAAGATATCCAATATATATCAAGATACAGCCCTTGGCACCTGCAGGGAGATTATCCATGCTGATGAAGTGAAATATTACTGTGGATAATAGAAAGTTACAGAACACACGAGAAAAAAAAAATAGGAGGCAATCAGGAAGCTAGAAAAGCAGTTTTCTATGAAAGAAATCCTGATTTAAGATAGTGAGTCTGGGCATTTTTGTTCTGCTTTCTTTAAGGTCAATAACTGAGCCAGGAAGAGGTTCTGAAGCAGAGTTAGCTGCAAGCAATTGTGAAGGGTCTGGGCTGTGCCAGTCCTCGTGCCAAGTGCCTCGTCGACCGTGATGGCACCACCATGCAGCCTCGCACACGTGCTGGGCACGGCGAGGAATGCAAACCAGCGACCACGACCAGGACCCGCTCTGTGCTTCTCTTACCCACCGGGCAATGCAACGGGGAAACCGCTGAGAAAGCAAACCGACCTCCAGATTGAAGGAACAAAAACAATGTGAACAGTGAGCTCTTTGAAAAGAAAACTGCTTCCCTATGGTAGAAAATAGGGGCAGGGGGCCCACGCAGGGAGCCCAGCAAGCGGGGAAGGTGGGCCCTGAGGAGTGTGATATTACAGAGGAACATAATGGGGTTGACTGCATACTTGTCTAATTACTGGAGCTATTAAAATCTCTATAATTTAGATTCAGGCAAAAAAAAAAAAAAAAAAAAAGCCTATATAAATGCACACACATGCTCCTGATTGGATTTTATGAATCTACTCCTCTCGATTCTAAAAGGACACCACCCTGCTGTGTACATGTGGCAGCTAAACCTGCGTGACCTTCTCCCCCACCCCGGCCCTGCCCCTGCCCCCCAGACTAGTGTACTCTGTTACTGTAATAAGCAGTTAGGTTAGATAAGGCGACGGGTGATGGGATCATCTGTGCTGAAGCTGAATTATAATGCCTCGGTCAACGGATTTAATCTAAACCAAATGCTTTGGGATTCTGAAAGCTCCGGGAACAGAGAAAATGTAAGTTTTATATTTGCCCAAGTTCAAACAGAGAGCAGTCAGAGAGATTCCAGAAGCTCAGAGAGTGGTAGCAAAAAAAATGTTGTTTCTCCTGAGTTCAGTCAAAGGAACAAGTAGAGTATACTTTGTATTCACCTCTTCCTTTTCTTCCTCCTCTGTGCACTTTTTATTCTCGACACAAAGGAGGGTTATCACGTAATGCCAAACTGAACTTGATCAAAGAAGTACTTAGCACATAGTAGGTGCTCAAAAAATTAATACTTCTCAAATGGACCAATGGAGTGGTAGTTAGTATAGGGGTTGTGTCCATGCTTTTAGCGTCAGGCTTCATTTTGCCCCTTCTTCAATGCCTCAGTTTCCAGATCTGCAGAATGGAGCTCTAGTAATACTTGTGAGGCCTAAACAGGTTATGAATGTTAAGAACTAGCATAACGCCTGGTACATAGCAGGTAGTTTCCTAGCTAACACTCATTGCCTCTGGCTCCTGTGCTTCCACCTAGTGGGCGACACTTCCCCTCCTGACAACCTGGTGGTGATGGTGGAGGTGGCGGCAGTGATGATAATAACGTTCTCCTGAGGCACCGAAAGAGATAAATATAAACTCAATAACATTTCTGACGACAACTCAACATTTATCATACTTTGCCTCTGTTAGAAGCTGGCATATCTAAACGCTTAGAGTTTTCTGCTGAATCAGATAATAGCTGCTGGTCTATATTCAAGACACAGATAGGATAGGTGAATTTCCCAAGGTCACACAGCTTGATGAGAATAGCAGACATATTTCCTTATTTACTAACTCAGAGTCCATTGCTCTCTTCCCAAAACTGTACAAAAAATGCTTTCAAAGTAGCAAGTTAGTTATTATTCTCTGAAAATATTTTTATAATTTATAAAATTTTTATAATTTTTATAAAAATATCATAAAATGGTATTTTTATATTTTTATGATATTTTTATAACTTTCTATCCTTTTATCCAGTGTTCATTCCTTCATAGCGTTTATCATTGGTTGTTTTCTTACCTCTTAATTTGCTTCCTTTTTTTATTGGCTGTGTGCTTTCACTAGGCCAGTAAGGTCCACAAGAAAGAAGACGCTGCCTTGTTTAGCATTGTAGCCCAGCCCCCAGAGCAGTGCTAGCATATCACAGGAATTCCATAAATATATGTTACGTGAATAAACAGTGCCAATTTCCTGAGTTTAGGGTATTCCTTGCTGCTCAGATACTTGAGTAAACCAGAATCCTATAAATACATGTCATTGATAACCCCTTAAAATAATTTTTGTTAACTTTCAACTACAGCATTTGCCCCCCACCTCCCCTATTGAGGATCAGAAGTTTCCTTCTCCCAACTTACATGAGTGTCATGTAACCCTTCCCCTACTGGCCACAGGGCAGCTCTGAGATGTCTTAAGTTGTACCCATGAATGAAAGAAAGCCCATAATTTTGATGCCTTAAATCCTGGGGTGCGGTGATCCTTCACTTCTGGTGATGGAGCAGTTCCCTTCTTCGTTTCAGCATTAAAATTCTATAAAATAAAAATTATACTGTTTTGGATTATTAGTCTGTGATCTCTTTCTTTCCCCTACAATGGTGTTTACTTCTTTTATATCTGTATGAGATGTATGCCTAATTTTGAAGACTATTCCTTTCTTCAGGTCAAAAGGAAAAATGCTTTTCCATGCTTTATCTCATTGGATGTTAAAAACAACTTTTAGAGGGTAGAAGGAAATGTTATTATTCTCATTTCACAGATGAGAAAATAGATATGTCCCATGGTAGAAGAAGCACAGCTAGAGTTGAAACTCAGGTGCTCATTTGATATTTAACAAAGATTTAATGAGCACCTCCTGTGTTGCAGGCTCTGTGCTGGGCTCTGGGAACCCGGCTCCAGGTCCAGTGCCCTTTTCTAATCTGAGAACTCCAGCCAAGGACAGTAAAGTTAAATCATAATCCAATATATTTTCATATAAAGATTTAACAGTTTTAAGGAGGTTTCTAAACAAAACCTTAAAGGGAGTTAAACAGCATTTTAACATCGTTTCTGACTGACTGCACAGAACACTTTGACTAAATTAAGTGAAGTAGAGTTGAAACATGACTTGGAATAAAATAATCCAAGTATCTAAACGTTTGGAAATGTCACCATCTTATATAAAAGGGAAGTGCACGACCAGAACAGCAGTGGAGAGAGCTGGGTGTTCTCAAGATATTCTGTTTCTCTTCGGCTAGGTAGCAGTGAATTCCGGGCAGGTTCTGGACACCTGCAGCCTCTCTTCTGCTGAGTTTCAGCTCCCAACTGCCAGGGTTGTCAGTGTTCCCTATTATTCTCCTAACAGACAAAAGGGAAACAGCAAGTATTCCCTTCTGTCTAAAAGAGTAGCAAGTAAAAATGGCTTTGTGATTGTAAGAAATGTCAATTTAATTAGCTTTTTTCTTCCAGGTAATAAGTGTTTTCTCCAAGGAATGCCCAAAATTAACAACACTCTATGAAGAAGTTTTTATTTCCTTATCTCTTCCCACTTAAGATCCATAGATGCAAAAATCACACTCAAAGATGATAAGAAATCTTCATGGTTTATTGTTTTTGTAGATAACATTACCACAGTGAAAGTTAGAATCTGCATCCGCTGACATTTTGAAATCTTCCTTTGAGAGGTATGGCTCCTATGTCCATCCAAACCTTAAAGACTTTGGAAATCAGAAGTATCTTCTCTTATATCAAGAGTTCTTTGTTTGGAAGTTCACTAATGTTTTTCAGGTAGGCCTGTGAACCCCATGAAATGGTATGAGAAAAATATTTTTTGTATGTCATTTTGTAAGTTTATGGCTTTTCAAAAGATTCTCAAAGGAGTATATGAAACAAAACAGTATGAGAACTCCTTTACAATAGTCTATTGAGGCTTTGAATGTTGTCAATACATTCATAAGTAATTTCACATAATTTTTGGATGTTTCTTCAAACTCGGCATTTGAGAACAAAATATATAATCATCATTGATAGATTTGAAGAATATGTGATGCCTAGTTTACACCATGACATTTACTCCATTTGCCCAATTTTGAGAAGTGTTTCTTGCCTCTGAAAAGCAGAAAGGACTATCCAACTATAACTCGATTTAATTTGACTCTGAGGATTGTAGTTCCTGAACAGCTGACTGAAATAAAATTCTATAAAGCAGACCCTCTATTCCCATTGAACTGCTGTAATTTTGGTTTGTGGTTTAGCACAAGAGTGGAAGATGGCTGAACCTTGTCTTCCCGTCACGTTGCTCTGGCAGTGGGACTGCTGGGCATTATCACTGAGCCCTGTCCCGAGTAAATAAAAATAAGGGTCTCTGCCCTCTAAGCAATTACTATCTAGCTGGGGAGACGGAACATGTGCTCAATACCTATGCAATTTTTTTCCCAACAGGCCATGCTATAGAATGGAAAAAATAGAGAATGTATGTAGGTTTTCACTAGAATACAAAATCCCTGTGGCTAACGCTTCCCTTGATTGTAATACGTCTTATTATGCATTTATAGATAATCTATCAGTGTTGGTAATTCTTCAAAATCTGCCCATGAAAACTCCAGTTATTTTGAAGGACAAATTCTAGGGCTAAATTTTTAAATAAACGACACAGATTTCTTTCGTATTTTCCTAAGTTCAGAGACTTCAGCAATCTAAATTGGATTTTCTGTCACAGTCTTATGTTTCCAAGTAGGTGAAGAAAGTTTTCTTTCCTGTATGGGAGAGGGAGAGAGAAAGAGAAAGAGAGAGAGGGGAAATAAATATATCATACACACACATATATACAGTTTCTTATATACATACATACATATATATGAAGTTCAGTAGAAGTTGCTATTTTAAAAATGTTTATCAGAATAGGTGCATTAAAACTTGATAAGGTTTGTAAAATTTATAGAGGCATCTCCTTCAAGGCCTGATGTGAGTTATGAAATCTAATTTTGTTTTCATAGCTCTGTGATAAAATTTTATCAGTGTTATAAAAGGGGTCTTTACTAAGACTGACCGGAAATCTGAACTATCTGGCCAGGCAATAAAAACACATTCCTTAGCTGCAAAGTGTCAGACAAGCAAGGTTTAACTGAAATTGATCGATAAGTCTTCCTTTGACAGTTGAGTGCATTCACTTTACCTCATAGGATAATAGTTTTTTTTTCCATGGTTTTTCCATTAATATCAGACTTCAGTGTTAGTAAGAAACAAGAAAGACATAAAAGGGAGAGAGACATGCCATCAGGAGAGAATGTTGCGATCTTTAATGGTAGAGCACTTGTGCTCAGATGACGTGCTTGGGTGAGTGAGGGTTCAGACTTTCATTATTGATTGTTATGGGTTGAATTGTGTTCCCCCTACCAAAAATTCACATGTCAAAGTCCTAACCCCCAGCATCTTAGAATGTGCTCTTATTTGGAAATAGGGTCGTTGCAGATGTAATTAGTTAAGATGAGGTCATACTAGAGTGGGTTGTCCCCTAATCCAAAATGACTAGAAAATTTGGACACAGACAGGTACATGGGGAGAATGTCCCCCATGAAGATAAGGCAGAGATTGGGGTGATGATTCAACAAGCCAAGGAATGCTAGATTGTCTACAAACCACCGGAAGCTAGGGCAGAGACATGGGACAAATTCTTCCCTCACACCCTTTAGAAGGAACCTGTCCTCCTGGCACTTTGATTTTGGAATTCTGCCTCCAGAACTGTGAGAAAATAAATTTCTGTTGTTTAAGCCACCGAGCCTATGGTACTAGGCCTAACAACTAATACATGGATGAGTACAGCCATTGGGGTAGAGAAGTGAGACCCCCTAGTGGCTTGCTATGTCCTGATGAACCAGTGAGGCTCCTCTCCCACGCATGTGGCAGTGCTCTCCCACCGCCCACCTTGGGTTGGGCATCCAAATGTAGCTCACTTTGCCTAACTCAGCTGTCATCAGAGACATTTTCCAAGCAGGCAGTGACTAAACCATAAAATTATTCCTTGAAGGCATCCAATGAAGGCATCCCATTCAGTTTTAGAATTGCCGATCACCATACCTGAAATTTCCACAGGCTTTGAGGTTAGACAGATCTGGGTACAAATATCAGCTCTGCCACTTATCAGCTGATGGCTTTGGCAAGATATTCCACCTCTCAGAAACTCAACTTCCCCATTTTTAAAAAGTAAAAGGAGAAGTAGGAAAAACCCATCTATTTCCAAGGGTGGTCAAGAGTATGGAATGAAACAGACAACAACAGTGTAGAAGTCCAACAGGGTGTCTGGCATGTGTACACACTCTGACAGCGTTAGTGCCCTTCCCTGTCCCTGTTTATAATCGATCTTATTTGATTCTTATACCAGTGGACTTGCCCAACAGTGCAGGAGGCAAGACTCCACTTAGGCCTTTGACACCAAGTCCAGAGATCTTTCCATAGGAGGAACCACTTCCAGTCCTTGGCCATCCCTAAGCTGTGTCCTGGCCTCCCTCTGTCACTCTGGTGAAATTTGGATAGGAATTCTGAGGCTGAAGATGATCTGGATGTAGGTCCTAGTAAACACCTATAGAAAGGCTCTACCAAGCAGAAGGATAGGCTCCTGGAATTCTGGCTGTCACAACTCTTGTTGCCCAATTGCATCTCGCTACTGAATCAGAATCAGACCTTTAAAGTTGGGTGGGACTTTAGAGATGGAAGAGTCTACTTTCCTTATTTTTAAGAAGAGGAAGCAGCAGCTCAGCTGGGTCCTCAGCCAGTTGACATCTAGTTAAATGGTCTTATGAACAACAGGCTAATTTTCCTCCAATTTTATTGTGTCCCCAGTAGTCACAAAGTCAGCCCAGAAATGGAAGAACCAGAATAGATCCAAAGATATGTAAAATATTCTCAGAATAAACCTTTGCCTGAAGAGCAATGTGGCTTTAGTGAAATCAAGGTCCTTCCTAGCTCTATGATGCTTAGACAAAGTTAAGGTGAAAGTGGACTTCAATATGGTGCTGGGACTGCCATATATTCAGTAAAAGGGGCGGGGGCATCAGTGAGTGCTCTTTCACACCTGCTCTCTGGCGGGGGTGATGCTTGCTCATCTTAGCCCCCAGCACCTCACGGCTCCTGGAGGAGCTCATGGCAGTTTCAGAGCAGGCAGAGGGGCCGAAGAGCAGTGACTCTTGTTTGGAAATCTCCTGAATTGGCTGACTCCCATTTACATGCTGATTCTGGCAACAGAGATCAGTCTGGGTCACCTCTCTGCCACTGAATAAATATGCTGAAAATTATTACTATTTCAGAAAAATGTTTAACTATTCTCAGATTATCTATGACACCACAGGCCAAAGTCACAACAGTCTAACCTGGGAGTGAGTTTACTTTGTGATTTATGGAATGAGAATTCTGGGCGCTCTGTGGGACTAATTTAATACGAAACATTCAGATGTCTGTCTTATAATGCCATTCATCTTTCCTTAGCCTGCCTGCACCAGGGGGCATGTGGTTCAGAGAGCAGGCTCTCCTTTCTCAGCCACAAATCATCACACTTGTGCAAGGGGGTGACACGTCTTCTCTTCCAAGCCAGGCTGCCTGCAGCAGTCAGGCAACCAGTTAAGGGTCCATCTGGGCACTGATGGGAGAAGAGTGTTTTCCACTCTATCGAGCCTTAGGAGTGTTTTGAAAGTTACAATGGGCAAAGAAGGGATCATAATCAACATTGCTTTGGTTTGCCTTCTGATAAAGGAAGCATAATCAGTCTATACTGTCTCGTCAAGTACAAGACTCGTTTTATAAGAAGGTTATGTGATATTCTATGGATTGATGTGACAATGTGTGTCTTCACTCAGATTGCTGTAGCAAAGTACCATAGGCTTATAAACTACAGAAATTTATTTCTCACAGTTCTGCATCCTGGAAGTCTGAGATCAGAGTGTCACTATGGTCCAGTTCTGGTAAGAGCCGTCTTCTGTGCTGCAGACTGCTGACTTCTCATTGTATCCTCCCATGGCAGAGAGCAGAGGAAAGAAGGAAGCTCTCTCATGACTCTTATAAGGGCACTAATTCCATTCATGAGGGCTCCATCCTTAGGATCTCATCTATTTCTAATCACCCCCCAAAGACCCCACACCTCCTAATACCATCACATTGGGGCATAGGGTTTCAACATACAAATTTGCTGGGGACACATATTCAGTCCATAACAGTGCATGTGAGAAGAAAGTTCTACAAAAAAATCAAACTCTGATTCAATGCTTATATTAAAAAGCAGGTACCTTTTTTAGCCAACTAGTTACTCCAAAACTTACATTCATTCAACCAATATCCATTAATGCCTACTACACAGTAAGGAATATTCAAGCACTGGAAATACAGGTGTGAAAAAGCCTGGCCTTACTTTCAAGGAGTTTACAGATCAGTGGGAGAAAGAATATGTCAACGGTGGTAAGTTCTACAGTCAAGGTAAGCAAAGGGGGCAGCGGGGGGAGCACATGGAAGGCAGTTCCCAACAGAGTTGGTTTTGGGAGGGGTCAGGGACAATCCCCCTGAAAGCTGTAGGAGGAGAATGTGCAAAGGTAAGGAAGTTAGAGAGAACACACGATTTGGGGGTATTGAGGGAACTTTTAGGACGAGTGGAGTGCAGATCTCTGGGAGCAAAGGGGTGAGAAAACCGAGACTGCAGGGCGAGGGGAGCACAGTCTTCCCAAGGGTGTGGGGTACCACGGGGCGGAGTGTGTTCTTCATTTAGATGACAGTCAGGGGCCACTGAAGGTTTTTAAGCAAGAGAGTAACACGATTTGATTTTCATTCTAGAAAGATCATTCTGGCTACTACTTGGATGAAGAATTGGAGAGGAGTGAGGCTGGGGGTGTACCATGGCTAGTTAGAAAACCATCAGTATTATCCGTGGGAGCAATGACAGTGGCCTGAAGTAAGACAGTGTAAATAAACACCTTTGAAGTACTTAAAAATCCCACAAAGAAACCGCATTTTTCCGTAATTACTGTTGTAAGTTGCTGAAATGAAAAGTGGCTTTTGTTGTCATTTCCTGAACGAGCCGGAGGATAGGGGTGCGGAGTGCTGCTCATGCTCTCTTGTGCTGCTGCTGAAGTTTGCCCCCACTGCTGTTGAGACCTCCTCCCTAGGAAGCCTCTTAAACACACAGCTTTAGTTCAATGCATCGTTGTGGCCCACGTCAACTTTTTCATGGGAACTGGACATTAGGTAACAGAGAATACTACTCCTTGGGTGTCCTGGAACATAACAAGGATTGAAAGCTCAAACACAGTTGACGATGGTCCAGCCCAAAGAGTAGAACACACGTTTCAACATTGGGAAAGTTGGTAGGTAGGCTGGCCTCGCAGAGTGCAGGGAGAGGGAGAGATGGTAACAAAAATCAAAATCCACAATGGAATTCAGCCTATCAAAGTGACTGCATTAAACAAGAGGCAAGGAAAAGTCTGATAAAAAGGGTTTGACATTATGAATTGATTTGGAAAAATTCCCTGGATGCCAGAGTGTCTTCAGTTTTGCCAGGATGTCTCTGCAAGATCCACTTCCTCAAACAGACTTACTTGTATTCGGAAGTGTAACTTAAGAGTCCAACTGGTATCCATCCTGATATTGTAACCAAAGTCCTGATATTGTAACAGATTGCATCCTCAAGGTCATGCTGCTTGTATAGCAAAGACCACCAAAGTTACTCCATTAAAGTGAGTTTGGGGGATGCATCCAAGGACAAGCCTCTTACTGACCGAAGAGGACTAGAGATAGGCTAGCTGATTCCATTGCTAATGTCATCCCTCAGTGGTGAAGGGAGAAAATAATCAAAACAACAGCAGAATTATGGGTTTATACTGAAAATGCCATGGAGCCCCTAATGCCAGCCAAATCCACAGCTTCCTAAGGAACAACCCACACCAACGTTGCCTACACACGCAAGCTGTGCTTTGTATCATGTGATCCCTGACATCCTAATGTAAAGGGATGAGTAAAAGGCAGCTATTGGCTGGCCTCCAGCCATTCAGTCTTCCATCAGAAGACACAAAGAAAGTAATTCAGATGGTAGAGTGGCCCTAGAGACAAAAGAAATACAAAGGGAAGGCAGGAAACAGAAGTCATGAAGCAGCAGAAGCCATGAGAAGGCAAGTGAGCATTTTCGCCTAGAGCAGGAGAGCTCATGAAGAAGTAGGAAATTCACAGAAGCAAGAAGTACAGAGAAACAGGGAAGTCAGAGCAGGAAGGGCAGACTAGTGGGTGATCATTTGGACAGTCAAGCTGTGCGTCTGGAATAGAGACCACCGTGAAGCCTGTGTGCTGGGCTCTCCTTTGCTTTTCCCCTTCTTTGTTAACCCTCCTAACAAACCTCCACCTCCGGAGGTAAATCGAGTGTATCTCTGTAACTTGAAACCTGAGCAAGCTTAATATACGATGTCTAGTCCAGCTTTCAAATTAGTTCCCTTTAACCACTTCTCACTACACTTAAAAAAGAAAAGCCCAGACTCCTCAGCATGACCTACAAGGCCCTCCAATCTGGCTGGCAGCCACCTCTCCCACCTCACTCCAGGCCTGTTACCCCAACATTCCGGCCTCTGTACTATCCAAGTAGCCACACATCTACTGCATTCACCTTTGCATGCCCAGTCCCCAGAACAGTAAGTGCCTGGAGATGCATACATATGAATTAGTTCTTTGAAAAGCTAATTTTCTTTATAGTTTCAGTCTTCTAAGGAACGTAGCTGTCTCCCAACCTATATGGATTTCATTTATGGGATGAGAGAACTACCTTGAAAATTAATTTTTCTGAGAGCACTTGTTAGTGAACCGAAATAATATCCTGTGGAATTTCACACTCTTAGATGAGCTTGCCAGGGATGCGGGTGGCTCAGGCTTCTGTATTAACTAGACTTAGAGCATACATGGAACAGAGAGGCTCAGCCTTCCCCCTAGCAAGCAGCTCCTTCACTGGAGAAAGGGTTACTTTACAAATAAGACCCCTGTCCCTGTTCCAAAACTCTCTCTCTCTTTGCACATACAAAAATGCCTAAGAAAACTCCAGGAAGCTGGCTATTTCCTCACCCTCAAAATTACTCTGCTCCTTGATATATGTACCACAGCCCTGACATTATTCCTGTGACCTTTAAAATAGCAAGATCTTATCAGCACCGAAGGCAGCTTAATTAACACGGGAAGCTTCAGCACCTCAAACTTCCTTGTTTTGCTTCCAATGTCCTGGTTACCATCTCTGGGTGGTCAGTCCCGACTCAAGAACATTTCCATTCTTTCTCAAGGAAATAGTGAGGAGATAACATGAGGACATTTAGACTCAAACCCTCAGATAGGCAGTAAGTGCTTCGCTGCTTTCGTAGCCCTTGACACAAAGGTAAAAGGGGCCACAGGGCTCTTAGAACTGGTAGTTAGCGCTTGAGCCACACCCAGCTGACAGGAACAGAACCTCAGCTGAGTTTCCCAGCGTGTGGTCAGCTACCACCCTCCGTGGCTGGGGCCTGTTCCTGCATATTCCCTGCCCACATTCCACACCCCTCAGGTGTACAGAAGAAGAATCTCTGCCATTAAGCCTGGGACTCGGTATTTTATCAAGCTCCCCGGTGACTCCTGTGCACAGGAAACTTTGAGAATCATATTAAGGAATCATCCCTTGCCGATCCATAGACTGCTCCAGGGAGGACAGCTTTTAAAATGAAAGTCAGAATTTAAAGGCCCTTTGAAGACAAAAAGCAAGGAAGACAGAGGAGCTACGACCAAAAGGCAAGGAGAGCGAAGAACAGAAGGAAGAGGAAAAGGGTGGTGGAAATGAAAACAGAATCAAATCTTGTGCTTTGGGGGCACTAACTCTAGCAGTTGTGGGAGGTGCCCTCCTCTCCTCCGTTCCTGTCCAGCACAGTTTGCAGAGCAATTTAAGGAGAGCTGCTGGTGGTGGCATCTAGACATTCACCCCCCAAACTGTCTTAGCTGGTCTGCCAGAACTGACATTCTTGGGCAACCGCACCTGGGGTTAAAACCCCAAGTTCAAAACTTCTAGAAATGATAAGTCAGGACCTAATGGATCCAGCGGTTGACTGAACGCTCTATCTACCCCTAAACCAGCACAGGAATACAGCAGACAATGAATGATAGCACATCCAATTCAGAATCACCACTGTACTTGCCATATAAATATAATTTCCTGTCTCCTTCTTCCTCCCTCCCCCAACCCAGTTGCACCATGGGCATAAGCACTTCCTCTCCCCTCATATATTTCTATTTGCAAATATGGCACAGGGTGACAGCCTATTGATAGTAGTTTCATATTACAGACTTGCAGAACTAGGAAATGCTACAGCTGGCAGCAGGCACCCAGTGAATGTCTGCCGTTACTCGGTTGGTCCATTCACTTTCATCAGCACTCGCCTGAGTGGTCTTTGTTGATCCTGCTTTGCATTTGCTTATGGCCAAGCAGCCCCAAACCATGCCTTTTACTTCGAATTCTAGCTTATTGTGTTAAGAACACAAAACTGCTGCTCTTTCTTTCTGCTTAACCTAGACTTAGGAGGGGTTGAGATCTTTTCAGAGGCAGGAGGTAACTGGAGCCACTGATTTAATAAAAGCAACTGACGTCCCTGGTGGTGCAGTGGTTAAGAATCCGCCTGCCAATGCAGGGGACACGGGTTCGAGCCCTGGTCTGGGAAGATCCCACATGCCGCGGAGCAACTAAGCCCGTGCGCCACAACTACAGAGCCTGCGCTCTAGAGCCCGCGAGCCACAACTACTGAGCCCGTGTGCCACAAATACTGAAACCCATGCTCCTAGAGCCCATGCTCCACAACAAGAGAAGCCACCACAATAAGAAGCCCGCGCACCGCCGCGAAGAGTAGCCCCTGCTCTCTGTAACTAGAGAAAGCCCACGCGCAGCAAGGAAGACCCAGTGCAGCCAAAAATAAATAAATAAATAAATAAATTTGTAAAAAAAATAAAACAAGCAACTGAGGATCACCACTGGGTCCAAATTCCATTTACCTGAGGACATTTGCATCTCATTTTGCGACAATCTAGAATAACACAGACCTGTGGGTTTTGATCGCTCCCTTCCAAATGATGTCAGAAAAAGAACTGCTGTCTTGGTGAATCACAAATCTCAACAACACTCAGCAGCACACCTGGGCTATTAATAAAGGTTAGCTCACAAATGCTGCAACAGCCAGTGGCCAGAATTTCTAAGTGATTCTCTTGCAAAAGAGAACAAATTTATCTTTACCTTTCTGTTATTATTTGCTTGCTTGTTTGTTGCTTTGTTTTCTTGATCCACAAAAAAATATTTAGTCATTATGAACAATCAAGAACAAAATGGAAATGCAGGGTTATCACGCCACAAAGCTACATTTGGATTTTGAATCATTTCTAATGTGTCCTGTTTTATAAACCTGACATAAGCACCCAGATAAAATGCTTCTTTTGTATAAATGCTGTCATAATCTCAAAATGCTTGTCAAACTTTCAGACATATTGCTTTTAGTCAGTTTGCTTAGAAACATGCAACTTCATCCCAACACTTAATCAGGCAACGAAAGCTAGAGGTGGGGCGGAAACATCCGGAAACTCCTTTCTCCTGAGGACAATCACAAATGCTGGTACACTGTTGATTAACATCTGGATCAACTTAAGGGTGTTTGTGAACCAGCAGGAAATAAATTTCTGGAGAAGGCCATGGACTTGAGGATGGTTGCTTTAGTATTTAATAATAAATGATTTCCAGTTGATAGAAAAATTTTGAAATGTGACTTATATATATGAGGCTGATTCAAATTTGATAAACATATCCCCAAAGGAAATTACTGGGTTTATTAAAATCCTTGGAGGGCTGAACAGAATTGCAACAGTCTTATCCTATAGTCCTTGCTGAAGGTGGAGTAACTGCTCCCCAGCCCACCTTCCAGCCAACCACAGAGGAAGGTCAATAATAAGGAAAGAGCAGGGTCGTTCTTAGTCTTAAGTTAAAAGTGGCTATGAACTGCCAAGATATCCCCAGCAAGCCGTCGTCGACAAAGTAAGTGCCACTGCCTTGCTGGTAAAATGTGATGTGTTGATGACTGTTATATTACTTCTAAAATCCCATTTACTAGTAATAGAAAAGTTCAGTTAAGAGTTTTGCCTTACGTCTCCTGGTGCTTGATACAATGTTGTGTGATATTACCAATTTTCACTTCAGGCGTGTTCACACGCAACAGTGAAGACTTCACAAGAATTTGCACATTTGATCTATGGTGAAATTATGCCATTTTCATAGCAAATCAACTTTTCCTTGGCAGCAGAATGATAGGTACTTTTGCACCTAGAGAAATGCCTTTGTTTTCATGGAATTTTGAAAAGAAATAACAAGTTCCATGTCTCTGGGGATTGTAATCCAGTTATTGTAAGAAGAGGCCCAACAGGTAAGAATCCTACTGGCCCACTTTCTGACTGGAGCATGTTCCTTAACCCTTCTCGTTAAACAAAAGGAAAAGCAAGGTGGGGACACGTGCAATTTTTCTCTCATACGTATCACAAAGGTGTTGTGGAATGACTTCACATCTCCAACAGTGCACAACACATAGAGAAGATGTCTGCAAAAGGGCAAATTGTTGTGTATATAATGTGAAATTTTGCCTCAATGGTCTCTGCTTTTAGTGGTGCCAGAAGCAGCAGGAATTTATTCATGCGGCCTTACTGATTTGCAGACTGGGAGTAAATACTAGGCCTTTTGCAGTGACTACCAAGAGCCCCCTTCAGTAGAAATGATCTACTGCCTTCCTACATCACATTAAAGAGGTGGATGCAGGAGTGAGCCCAGCTGAGCCATTCTGTACACATCTAGCCAGGCTGCAATTTATATTCAGACAGAGGTGTGAATGGCTCTCAGAGACAGAGAGAGAAGAGCATTTCTCTGGAAAATTTTCACCAGAACCAGAAGCCAAACTCTGATTTGTCACTGTTATTAAAAAAAAAAAAAAAAAAATTCTTTCTTCATCACAGAAAGAAATTAAGAGGTAAGTTCTTCTCTCCCTGTAAGATTGATACTTAAGATTGCTAAGGATCTCCCTTGGCCCCTTAAGAAAAATCCTTACATAACTTTTCTTACAAGTAGTGCATATATCCTTTCCCTACGTTTCTGTATTGAGGACACAGTCTACGACTTTTGGTTACTGAGCTTATGTCAGGAATTATCCAGCTTCACTCTTGTGAACAACATCTAGCTGTGCCCCATAAGGAATCCTGTGCTGTAACCACAAGCCAAACTGAAGGAAAGTGGGAGGAGGAAAGATCGATTCATGTGGCGTTTGGTGGCCACCAGCCATTCCATTTAGTAAATGTAGGATTTTAACATGGAAGTTTGAAAAATATAGTGGCTGAGCCAGAAAACTGTCAGTTTGAGTCAAATTTAGTATTAGGTAGTCAAAGAGTCATTTTTATTGTCAAATTATATATGTATATATAACCCATATATATATAAAATAAATAATATAGTTATTTATATATAGAACATATATACTATTTGACCCCACTAAATTTAAGTATATAACTATATATATATACAATCGAATTGTCAGAGTCTATTTATTATCAAATTATATATATTATATAATTTTAAAAGTATATATAATAATATATACTACTTGACCCCACTAAATTATTTTTCAATAATAGCTGGTATTTTCCTTTTTCTATTCCCGGAAGAAAATACACCTAAGATAGTTATTTTACTGGCATTGCTTTGTCTAGTTTTGTTGTCTTTCTAAGAACAGATTTGAGGCATCAAATGCCACCCTGTGTAAAAGGTAGAGGGTATAACTTTTAAAAGAGACTGCATGAAATTATGAAAACAATGACTAATCATCATATAACATCCTAGCAAGCATATGAGTATGTCCACACAGGCTACCCCAGCAAAGCACAGCACAAACTATGATGGGTCTGACAGGAATTCACTGTGTAGAGGTACCAGAGATTGCAGCTTTGTGGATGGTGACAACACAGCGTCTGTGGCTTGAGGGCCCTGCTGCCTTCGGATTCGGGCATAATTTGCTCTGACCTCCACCAGTTGCTTTAACTCTGTTAAAAAAAAAATTATTTTGAGAGGCAAGTCAATGTATTTATAGAAAATAATTAAAAGTTCAGGATGATGAAAATCTTGAAGATCCTTCAGAAATCCTCGACTCCCACGTCAGCCTCTCTCATTACACACTTGACTTGCTTATCACATCAGATATGTGTTAACATCCTTTGGATTTCTACAGAATGGCAGTTGCTAGAGAGGGCTCCCTTCCAAGCTTTTTATAAAGCCTGAATTGGAAGCTAACCTAGGAGTGGTCTAAAAACTGAACCCACTGAAAAGATGGTAAACACAGCATAGAGAACAGTGTTCAGATTTGATGACAAACAGCATAAAGCACCCTTTTAATTTTGTTGGGGGTTTGTGTGAAAGAAACTATTCTAACAGCATCTGATTTGTTTTGCCAAAACAAATCCATTTTTCAAAGACCCAGTGTGATTCTTTGATGACTAACTTTCACATGCTAAATGTTTTTACATTATAGTACATAAAATAAGTTTTTATAAGGTGTTTAGTTTTGAAATTCCCAGGCTACCTTATTTTCTACAACATAGTTAAGCCAGTAGGTCACAGAAAAATTATAAGTAGAATGATTAATTAAATGTCCCTTCACAAGTATATATATGTTATATATATATGTATATATAATATATATAAATGCTAGTAGCATTTCTCTCTTGTTTTAAAGCATCCTGAGTATTTAGATTTCTACCAAATGATTATTTCTCAATTATTTTAGGAAAAATAATAAAATGACAGCTCATATAATAAAAGAACTTTCTAAAGAGCAACTAAATTAGACTCTCTGCTATCAATCAGATTTTCTAGAACATATATCACCCACCGAAAAGAACTTAGACAACCGGGGAAACCACTAACACTTTCACCATTAAGGTAATATGGGGACCCATTTTCAGAGGAGAAGAAACAAGTCTTTCACGTCATAGTAATTCATGTGGTTAAAGAATTGAAGATGCAGAAATGAATGCTTGTCTACATAGCCTTGTCAAAGGTCCACAGAGCTAACAAGGAGGAAAATGGTAGGGAGAGTAATATTTGCGTTTCTAGTTTTCTCTTTTCTCTTTGCAGTTTTTCTTGGTAACAAGCTTGTTTCTGGGAAGGCAGCCTACATATCTCTTCGTGTTTTGGATACCCTTTTGGCTAGGTTGCCTGAAGCATACTTAGCTTTATTTATCAGAAAGGCCTAATGAATACAGTGAGGCCAGGAGGGTTGGGGGGGTCCAGGTAACAGAAAGTCATCCCAAGAGTATGAAAGATTAAGCATAAATAATGAAGGGACTGGGAAAGTACCTTCTACTGCACCACTTGTTTGCTTACTATTCAATTACTTCAAGTGTTCATATACTCAATTAGATCGAAAACTCTTTCAGCGAAGGAACCCTGGCTTATATTTCTTTTATAGGCTATGTACTTTCAGAACACAGAAAGCTGTCAACTAATACTTACTCATGATAGGAAGCCCATCATTGGTGTGTTCTTCTAAGTAATCACATAGTGAGGATCACCAAGAGCTGGAGTGAGGGGTACTGGTGAATGATGGGACAACAGAATACAAAGAATACAAAGATTGGCGCCTCTTCCTTGATGTAAGATGGTGCTGGGAGAATATGTGTGGCATCCTCAGAACAGTGCTAGGCATCCCAGTAAATCCTTGTCTTCCTACTTTTTAGTTTCCGTTCCTACACTTTTATCCCTTCTGGGCTAAGTGTAAAGATATGATTGCAACTGTTTTAAAAGTTTTTGGTTTATATACCTTATATACAACATAGTAATAATAATCTTATGGTGACTTTTAAAAGAGATAATCTAGCATTAGTTATTTTAAGGACCCCAGGTAATTCACTTCTGAATCTTTTAATTTCTTTTAAAATGATGTCAGTGTTCTTCAGAATATCCTGAAAATTATGTCATTGCTAATGTATACCTACTCCAGAAAAGGGTTTTAAATTCCTCAGGATAAATAGGATAAAGGACAAGAGTTAGTTTAATAACAAATGTATGTTCTTTTCCATTTCTAACATTTATCAAAGAAAATTATCAAAGGATAGACAAGATAATAAAACAAGCATATATTTACTTATTACTAAAGAAAAACATCTGTAAACTGTATATTTGCTATTAATGAAACATTAAGTTTTAAATAACTTGCAGCGTAGGAAGTCAAGGAAGCCTCACTTTCCTCAGGGTTCATGCTAAAGAATGAATACCTTCAAAGGAGGCCATTTAGAATTTCTACAAATAAAGCCCCTCGGATAAAATTCAAGACTAACAGAACTTGAATTCTTTAGAGCAAACAGTGTCAAAAGTGAGGTTCCAACAAATAAATACTTGAATTTAACTTTAGTAACATGAAGTAGAAAAGCATGGAGGAGGATACTTATTAAAAATCATCATAATGGGATGTAAAATTCAGTAAACAAGCTCTTTGAAGAAACAAGTGAATGCTTTAATTCTTCAAACCCTTGATGGAAAAGAAAACGTCACCCATACCTCTTTGGGTTCTAAAGCCACGCCCTGTGGACACACAGATGACCATGTCTCGCTCTATGTCGTCCCACGAGTGAATTGGTTCTCCGTCAGGGGTGTACAGTGTTCTGGCTGGGTGGGCCAGTTTGAGACGAGAGGAGCAGTCACTCAGCAGCTGAAACACAAAGGGACACACATACTGGGATGTGGACTGTCACACCATAATTACATATTAAAGAATCAACTCCTTTAAGAGAATTATTATCATGATATAAATATTCATTTTACTTATAATTGTTAGAAAGAGGTACACTGTATAGCACAGGGAACTCTACTCAATACTCTGTAATGACCTATATGGAAAAGAATCTAAAGAAAGAGTGGATATATGCATATGTATAACTGATTCACTTTGCTGTATAGCAGAAAGTAACACAACTTGTAAATCAACTAAACTCCAATAAAACTTTTTTTAAAAAAAGGAAGAGGTATAGAAGGAGATGAGAAGAAGGGCTTACAAATGTTCCCTAACGTGTTAAACGGTAAGGAACTTCAGTGCTTGTCCTTGGATTTGTCCTTGTAGTTCTCTAATTTTCTATGTAGAAGAGGCTTCTTGCTGTTTAAGAAATGCCTAAATACGAAAGACCCTGGCTTGAAGAATCTAGACTTGTCAGAATAGCTCAATTTTTTTTTTTCAACGAGCAAGAAGCTAGAAGGACAAAAGCACTGACCTGGCTCTGGCCTCTGTATGACCTCAGACAAGTCAGGCGACTTCCCTATGAAAGAGTCTCTTTAACTATAAAATCAAATTTTTGGTCTAACACCTCTTTGCCTCTATGATTCTATTATCAAAAGTCTTTTTCTTTTCAACTGGTAAATTAAAAAACTATGTTTAGGGGCCTAATTCAATTTCTCTCAATTTTCCTTGAAATATTCATAAAAACACATGTACAGATACAAAGTGTCAAGAGTACTAAAAAGATTGGTTAACCTGTCACCAGACCCCTAAGGGTGGTTCCATTAGTCTGAATAAGACTTTAAGACAAAACAATGCAAGCAAGCAGGAGGAAAGTAAGAGGTTTCCACACACCTGCCTGGATGGCTTTTACCTATCATGCAGGTCAAACACCTGCTCTCCCAAAATGAAGGAGCCAGGTCCACATGAGCTCCAAATCACCTTCTATACTTTTTAAAAAAATTTTTAACAGCTTTATTGAGGTTTAATTTACATGCCATAAAATTCATTAATTTCAAGTACGAAACAATCAATGATTTGTAGTAGACTGATAAAGTTGTGCAACCATCCCACGATACAATTTTAGAACATTCCTACTACCCCAAGAATCTCTCTCATGGCCACTGCAGTCACTTCTGTGACTGCAATACTTCTTTTTATATATCGAATTAGGGGCTACAACTCACAACAATGCAGGGTGGCAGTGGGCAGAGCTGGGCAAGTAATGGCATCTTGCATTTGGAAAATGAATCAGTAATACGAAGGAAGACATGAAGGAAGTGGTGAGATAATGCAATTCAGAGAGTGAAGTTTTCACCCACGGTTGTGAGCCAGAGATGAATGCATTGAATTGAACAGTAATTGAAATTATCCCAGAATACACTCCCATCTGTAGAGTGGGATAGTTAGAGAAGAGCAGTGGGAGAATGGACTTAAATGCAGTCCTACACCCCTTGCTAAATAACAGCCAGTCAGCAGCAATTTGATTCTGATTCAGGATCTAGGGGTGGATCCTAACAGCTCCCAAGTCAAAATTTAGGAGAACAAAGGAGAACTAATATCTTCTGTCAAGAGATCTCTCCTTGAACAAAGAGATATAAATAGAAAAATGAACATCAGCAACAATATGAGGCTTAGGAAAATATTCTACGACATAAAAATGGTATCTGTACACAAGGTGAAGATTTTAAAAAAAGATTTACAGCACAAATACATTTTAGAGTGTACCTATATTGTGCTCCCCCCAAATTTGGTAAAATATGACTTCCATAAACACACACACACACACACTCCCACACACACACACAGAAATGAGATGACAACAGCTCAAAGGAAAGGAGCATTGCTGAGATGCAGGCAGAGATAATGATGGTGATAATGATGATGGTAACAATAATAGCAGTTAAAATTTACTAGCACATTTCTGTGGGCTAGAAACTTTTCTAAAAGTTTCTAAGGACAATCTAAGTTTTTTCTGTGGAAACAATTATTATCCTCCTTTTGTGGATGAGAAAAATGGAGAACAAAGAGATTAATATCATAACCAAGGTCACACAGCTGGTAAGAGAAGAAACAGAGGTTTAAATTGGGATGAATAGAGAGCCGAATGAGAGGTAAGGAAATAAAAGACTCAAAAGCAGAATTAAACTCTGTCTTAAAAGCAGGAAAAAGCAGACTCAATATTGTAGAAAATCAAATCAGTATTAGGGAGGGCTAAGTTGAGAAAATCTCATAGGATACAGAGAAAGGATAAGACAAACTTTATGAGAAAAATGTAAAACATTTGGAATGTCAAGACATCAGATATTAAACCTATACATTATTGGTGTTACTGGAGAAGAATCCAGAATAAATTAAACTTAAGCAATTATTCAAAAAACAGAAGAAAGCGTTCCCGTTTCAAAGACCCATGTCTTCAGATCAAATAGGCTAGCCTAGGATAAGGCAAAGTTAATGAAAAAAATGACTAGTATTTAAATATAACTGGGCAAAAAGTATGACTTTCAGACATGGGGGGAAAACTGTTATGTTTAGACCTGTTTTCTGCAACAATGAATACCAAAAAAAAAGAAAGAAAATCTCTGAAGTTTTTAGGGGAAAGGGTTTCAGTATCTAGCTAAATTATTACTTAGGTTACAGGAAACAAAAGATATCCTTATGTGTACAAAAACTCAGAAAACATATTACTCAGATACATTTTGGATTATAAAAAAATGAATGAAATTCCTTCACTATGGAAAAGTCATAATATAAAGTGACTAATATTAAGCAGTAAGACCACTAGAACATGATACAACTGTTATAAAAATGGTCAGAAAATAAATGAATTTAAAATTTTAAGGTAAGTCTCCATGGAGAAAAAATAAAGTAAAAATGTAAAACATCACCAAAAAGGGACATGGGCAAGGAAAAGAAAAACCAAAGCATTCAAACTTTCTAGCTATTCAGGGGGGGAAAAGATGCTGTTTCTTCTTTTTTTCCATCATTAGGATATTTACTTTTATGATTACAATCAATGCAATAAAACAAAAAATCAGAATAAGAGAAACAGTTCTTCTAAAGGAGTAGGCAAAATCATCACCATGTGAACTTTATATGATTTCATTCTTAGAAAATTTATGTAAATGGAATGAGAAATTAATAACAAAAAGAATGCTTAATAAAGTGGCCAAGCACAAAATAAATTATAAAACATCAGTAGTTTTTTGTTGTTCACCAAAAAAAAAGTATTTAAAAAAATACAGTGGGGGTAAATTCATTCCAACATCAAACCAACTCAGAATGTCAATTATTTGAAATGTGAGGCCCCTTCCTTATAAAAAATTATAAAATTTTACTGAAGGACAAAGAAAAGATGTATATGTATATAAAACAATGCCACAGAATTCAATCTGGCTGCAAAGACTGAATATTGTAAAAGGTGTCAATTCTTATGAAAGTAATTAATAGCTTAACATAACTACAGTCAAAACTCCTGTAGGATGATTTTAGGGTGTTGAAATGTAATTCCGAACTTCATCTATAAAAACCAACAGGCAAAGATAATCAAGTAAAATCTGAAAACAAAGTACAACAATAGGCAACTTCTATCAGATATTAAAATATATTAAAAAGCTATAGTAATTCTAAAAGTATTAGATAGCTTAAAAGCAGAAGCTAATAAGAATTTAGTATATTATAAAGTTTGTATTCCAACTCAATGGGGAGAACAAAAAAGATTATTCAGCAAGTAGGGCTGAGATAATAATTTTAAGCCAATAAATAAAACAGACAAAATAGCTTCACTCAAATTTTACACCAGAAGGAAGTTTCACACAGTTTAAAAAGTAAAAGGGAAAGACACAATTATAAAAATCTTAAGATGAATCTTTATATGACATAAGGATAGTAAAATACTATTGGAACATGAAAAGCAAAGGACAAACTTTTAAAATATATTAATTTCTGTACCTTAAAAAATCTCCTAGACACAATGGCAAATTGGATAATTGTTACAATAAATCTGACAAAGTTACACATAGTAGGCTTGTTACTTTAAAAAAAGAAGATTCATATCAGTGTGAAAAATACTTCCAGCAGAAAAATAGCAAAGAATTTGTCAGGAATTCACAGATTACTAACAAATGGTAAAACAAAGCAAAACAAGTCAAAATCACTTTTACAAATAATTAAAGACATATAAATTAAAGCACGGGTACAACATTCTCTCCTGTCAACCTGCAAATACGTGTTTCTAACTGACGGCAATCAGCATTGTTGATAACTCATGTAAGTGGGAACTCTCATTCACCACTTGTGGGAGCATCGACTCCTGAAATAGTCCTAGAAAACAAGCTGGCGATAGCTATCAAAATTCTCAAGCACATTTACATAATTTGACCTAGCAATTCTTCTAGGAATTTATCTGGGGGAAATAATCAGAAAATTAAATAAAGATTTATATATAGATATGTTCATTGGAGCATGCTTTATGATAGTAAAAAATTAAAAACAATCTAAATGGCAAACAATAGAAAACTGGATGAGTAAGTAATAATCCATCCATTTGATAGAAGATGATGATGCCATTGAAAATAATGTTTTGTTAAAGAATATTAAATTATGTGGGCAAAAAGTCACAATAGTTTGTTCGGCGAATAACACAGGTTGCAAAATTATATATACCATGTGATCTACTATGATCACAATGGCAAACAAATATATAAATAACCATGTAGAAACCACAGGAATATATCAACTAAAATTATAATAACTGTGGTTATTTGTGGGTGATAGAATTTTCATTTCCTTCTTGGTGTTTTTCCTTTTTCTAATATTAATGCACTGGCTGTATGTTGTTTTATAATTAGAAAACAGAACAAATGTTATTCAAATAATCAAAAAATTCATAGTGATTACAATAGATTCGTATGTTTCATATGGTTTTGCAGTTTTTCTAAATTTTCCATAACAATAGTCACTATCTTAGTCTGCTTGGGCTGCCAAAACAAATACCATAGACTGAGTGGCTTAAACAAAGGAAATTTATTTCTCACCGTTCTGGAGGCTGGCAAGTCAAGATCAAGCTGTGGTTTGATTTGGTTTCTGGTGAGAGCTCCTCCTGGCTTACAGACAGCTGCCTTCCTCATATGATGGGAGAAGAGAGAGAGAGCGCTCTTTTTCTCTTCTTATAAACCCACAAATTTTATCAGGTTAGGGCCCCACCTTTAAGGTCATTTAACCTTAATTGCCTCCTAAAAGCCCTATCCCCAAATACAATCACATTGGGGGTTAGGGCTTTAACATAAGAATTTGTGGGGTGGGAGGTGGAGACACACAATTCAGTCCATAGCAGTTATATTTTTTTCTGCTCCAAGGCAGCCAAAGAGTATGATAACTGAGTTTCTCTCTGGACTGGGAGTAGTGGGGAGCTGTCCTAGAATTGTGTGGATAGGTCTCTGGGAGAAATTCCTGTAGCTTGAAAAGATCCTACATAAGGATAACTCTTATACTTTCCCCTACTTTACCACTAAAATGTCACTCGTCTACAGAGATTGTGTTTCTGTTTATAATCAGAAAAATAAATATTATTTAATAATGACATATACCAAATACAAAATATGAATTAAATCTGTAGCTATTTCACTCGGTGTTCACAAAGATCTATTTACATGAGACTCAGTTAATGAGTTTACAAAAATCTTTTAAAAGTAAATTTGAAAAAAAAAGGCAATTTCGGTACAATTAGGTTCTAAAATATCTAGTTAGCTTATGACCTTTAATGACATTCTTAATTCTCAGTTTTTCAAATATACCTAAATTTACTCAAGTACCTTCTTTAAAGTGGGTAATACAAATTAAATGTTTGTAATTTTTGCAATAACAAAAGCTCATAATAAAAGAACAATGTTCTATACATAATTCTTCACCCACAATCTCTTTTGTGAGTTTTCATAGGCCAGGTCCTCTCAGGGTGGCGCACGTGGGCATCACAGAACTATTTCATATTCCCTGAGGACATGAGGTACTTGCCTCTACAAATCAAAAAAATCTGTCTCTCATTCTTTCAGCTTCCACTCATGCATTCAGAACTGTGCTTGGCTGTGAGAGAACACATTGCTTTTGAGATTCTGTAGAATCAGAGAGAGGTTGCTGGGATGGGAGGAGACAGATGCTTTGGGACCATAGAAGGAGGGGCCCTGATAGTCATAAATCAGAGAAAGATGATGGCCCTGAAGAAAGAGCCACTAACCCTAGAGAGGGCGCCACCTTGGTGCACTGATGACAGATGAGCCTACACCAGTTGGAGATGAGAGTTTGCTCCAGCCATGTTCAAAGACTGGGTAGGAAGAATGTGGTTAAATCATCCAGAATAGCCACAGCAGTGAACGAAGTTGAGGGAAAGCCTGCATTAGATGGGATTCAAATACCATCTGGGGGTTTCATTACAGATAGTAGAGTGAAGCACCTTGAAATGCATTCTGTTCCTCATCCTTCTGGTAAAAGTACCAACCATTGAAACTCTGAGCTTCTCTGGAATTGGTGTTGTTAGCCAGATTCCCCTAGTAAAATCTGAACCCTACTCTTCCTGTTGTTTATTTGTTTCACACACACAGTCCATTCTCCTGAACTTTTCTTTACAGCCTGAGAGCCTGAAAGGATACGTTTCTAACTGATGACAAAGAATCTCATGCAGATCCCTAAAAACAAAATCAAAATGGAAAAGGGAAAGAAAGAGATTAGAAAGAGCATTTCTTAAATAGAGCAAAAGAAGAAATAATATGCAGAAAACTTTCTAGACATTGCCTAAGTAGCTTTCTACACACTGAGGCCACATTAGTCTCCCCCAAACGTTGGTTTTACTATGCCATTACCTTATTCAGAGACAACTAGTCGTTCATGCACTTTAGTCTGGGGTAGTGTAATGGACTGAACTGTGTCCTTCCCCAAACTCATAGGCTGAAAAGACACTAGAGCTCCCTCTCCACATGTGCTCAGAGGAAAGGCTCTGAGAGGACACAGCGGTGAGAAGCCAGCCATCTGCCACCCAGAAAAAGAGTCCGTATCAGAAGCCAACCCTGTTGGCATCTTGATCTTGGACTTTCCAGCCTCCAGAAGTGTGAGCAATAAATTTCTGTTGTCTGAGCCACCCAGTCTGTGGTATTTTGTTATAGCAGCCCAAGTAGACTATACAGAGAGTATGTGGTGTCCACCCTATATGCTTTTGAACAGTCTCTCCAGTTGTCTGTATCTCTCCCTAATTCTCAGTCCAGGTACCATCTACTTATATGTTTATGAATTCTAACACCCATACCTCTGTGTGTGATGCCCCTCATGCTTGTTAATGCTTTTTTCTGCCTAAATGTTGAATCTTACCCATTTCTCAAGTTCCATCAGAGCTCCTGATCGAGTCCTCTGTGGAGCCTTTCTCCTTCACCCCAGGTGGGCCCAGTGTTCCCTCCTCTGAACTCCTACTGAACTTCCTGTATGTACTACTAACCTGACCTTCATCACATGCTGTTAGTATTTCTCTAAGAGGAAGGTCAGCTCCCTTAGCAAATTTTTCTTACAATCTGTGTTCATCATAACCAAATATGGAACACAAAGAAAAACACATAATAAAGAAATACCACCTTTATTAGGCCACCAGTAATAAGACCATCCGATAAACACTTCCAAAAATAAAATCTTTCCAGTCTTTTTCTTTTAGGTATGTGCATGCATGTATATAGAATCTAACTCTACATGCTTTATAGTATGCTTCTTTCATTTAGTATATCTTGAACATCTTTATTGCCATTCTTTCTAAAGTTGATTTTAATTATGATAATATTCCATCCTATACACTATAATTCATTTAACCAACTCCCTATTGATAAGTGTTTATTTCTAATCTATCTATGTTATAAATAGCCCCATGATAATTATTCTTACCAAACAAACTTTGCATAAATTCATGAAAATATCCTTGGGATAAGGTTCTAGAAGTGCATTTTCTTATGATTTGTACAGCCACATGGTCCTCCAAAAAGTTTTACTTCCACCGACATGAAAGTGCCCATTTCTCTATAAACCTAAGTAAAGCTTGATATATTTTCAAATGTTTTGCCAGTTGGAAGTATGAATTTAATGAGAACATAGATCATGTGTCATTTTATGCCTCCTATTGCTACCATTACTACTGAGGTTAACCTGTCAATTACACTGCACTATAAAGTTTTCAAACTCTTTTCACACACATAAATTAGGATAATACTTTACAGCATCTAGCACAGTGCCCTTTATGTACAAAGTTCATAAAAAATTATATGATCATGGAATAATATGTATGGCATGCCTTTTATATGCTACATGAGAGTCACATAAATCAAAAAGTCATTCTTTCACCAGGTATATGCAATTTTTGTAAAAGTTATGGTAAGTTTTTGCTATCCTGAGTCTGACAGGCTATCTTTAATCCTCGTCCCTGCTCTACTTTTTATTTATTAATCATTTCATATTCCCTCACGAATGTATCAGTTCTAGTTGCAATGGTTACGTGCATCTTAAGACTTAGCATCTACGATATAAACTCTGTGATTTTCAAAGAAACCAGCAAGGAAGAAACATTTCAGGTTTGTTATAGAAACTGTTCTAGGGTGTTCTCTCCTGAAAAAGTTTCACTCATTTTAAAAAATCACTTTCCTTTTTCTTCCCCATGTGTATGAAGTTCCTTTACTTGTATTCCTAGTTTTGAATTTATTGTCTGCATTTTTCTCTCTTCTTTCTCAAATACAGCAAATCGGTTGTCAACTTCTGAGATGCAATTGCTTTCACAGTTCTTATTCAAAGTCCTTGTCAAAGGGGAGTGGTCTCCATCACACTTTGAAATCACCAACCTTCAGGGGCACAACTCCTCTGAGGTGCCCCTGCCACTCTAGGTGCCCCCATCAGCCTCCATGAACTCCTCCAGGCCTGCCTGTTGCACTGTCTTGCCTTTCCCTCCACCTCCCACCAACATCTCACCTTTATGTGACTTCCTCTTGTCCCAGAAAAAATTATAAAAACATTTCACAAATAATAAAGCCAAACAACTATCATAAGATATCACTGCAACAAATAAGACTTTTAAAAATTCTACCAAAATCCATTTATTAGGTACCTAAAGTTTTTATTTAAAGACTAAGACAAAATGTCAACTTTTAGAATTGTATCACTGATATTGCAAACAATAAATGAACTGCTACTCATCTTTTCTTTAGTCAATGTTTTAATTCTGGAAAGTGGAAAGTTTGCCATAGTTCCAGGAATCTGGTGACAAGAATATGATAGATTTCCTCTAGTGAATACTGTTGTTTTCCCCATGGGGAACATATCCAGTGAATAATCACTCTTTTGTGAACTAGGTTTAAAATGGAACAGGAAAACTATTTTAAATTATCTTAAAGTTTAGATTTACTCTAAACTTGGGTGTAATGAGTTTAATTGTCATTGTTCTCTGCTGGCCAAGTGTCCTATTCTGATGCACACATTATGTCAGACAGCATTGGACTCCACCCTGTGAGGAAAGTATCACTCCCATTTTAGAGATGAGAAAATGAGATTTAGAGAGGTAAAATAATTTGCCTGACCTAACAATCTATAAATGTCAGAGCTGGAATTTGAAAACAGGCCTATAAAACACTCTCCTTTCACACTAGGTTTACCTCTGAAATAGTTTTGCCCCGGGTATAAGTGCCATCTTCAGGTCTGCCTCCATTTAGGTAAACCCACGCCCGTTTTGCATTGGGTTGCTTATACAAGCTGCTCCTCTTGAATGATATACATTTAGGTGCAATTGGAGAATTTCTCTTGGATTGCAGTTCTTGGACTTCAGAAAGCTGTGCCTGTTAAGAAAAGCCCAGAGAATGCCGTGGTTAGAGAACTGTCTGTTTAGTGTGTGTGTGTGTGTGTGTGTGTGTGTGTGTGTGTGTGTGTGTGTAGAATATGCTGGAAGAAATATCTTATAATTGTACATCATATTGAAAAAAGATTTAGGAATTACATTACCCTCTCCTATCACTGACTCTTCTGTAAATTCCCCTTGCTTCAATGCATCACTGTAAGCAATAATAATCATTAGAGTAGTAATAATAAGGCACTTATTTTGGCAAAGCACTTAACTTTCATTTATAATTTGGAGAAATAAATAGAGATATGTTTTTGGATTTGTGCATGGCGTTTCTCCTACTGAGTGATTTCTCTGCATCTAACAAATGAGTTTTTGATTAGAATCACAGCATCATTTCCTTTAACCAAGAAATGCTTAAGGGAATGTACATGACTATTGTTTAAATCTTTACTCTCTGTCTTTTAAAACACAGCAGCCACCTTTATATTCTGCCAGATCCCTGCCAGGCAGCTTTTCATCCTACTTCAAGCATGTCTTAGTTCAATGCTTTGCATTCATTCCCTGGTCAGTGATTTATCCTTCTTAGCTTGGCAAGAAGTCATATTTCTAGCAACGTCAATTTCTTTTTTCTAGTAACCTTGACTTGGGCACACGCCTAAGATTTAGATTGAACACACTTCATGATTTGAGAAACCTTATTAAATAAGAACACATCATTTTGATGAAAAACTTCACAAAGCAAAAAGTTTTCCCAGGTCTCTCTATCCCCAATCCTCTCTCAACAGCTGACCTTTCTCTTCTCGACTTTTTTATGTCTGGCAATCCTGTCTGATTAATCAATTGGACTGAAACTGCTTTTTTAATTCCTCACTTCTGAATGTCTCCATTGAAATTAGTATTTTGCTCCTTCCTCTTTTTACATATTGAGACATACCCTTAGGAGTGATGAGCAATGAAGCCATAAGGCTCAACTTGACTACATTTATTATAATTACCTTTGTACATATCCACTGGGCCTTTTTCTCATCTTTGCTAAGGTCATAATTTCTGGTCTCCATTCAAACAAAACAGACTTTCATATGAGCTGGCTGTGTCTTAGATAGTTACTCTCCAAATGCCAACTCAATGCTTGGCATATGCTTATGTGGTCATTACTGACCAGATGCCGAGAATATATTAATAGCATAATTTAAAAATTCAATACTGTACTTTTAAAAGCTTATAAAAGAGCCTGAGTCTTTAATGTCTGGAGTCCTAAAGATCATACCTCTGTATGTCTTATAAGGTCCATGAGTTTAATTTCCTCTTGAGTCTGCTTAGTCCAGCCTCCTTCCACTACCACCGGCTGCACAGGGCTTTTGTTGGGAACCATGGTGGCTGGCTGACATGCTGCTACCCGCCGCCCTGGGGAAAGAAGTCTCTGGAAATGTTTCTGATGATAGGCTTTCAGATTTCAAATAAATTGGTTTGGCTTTCTATGCATAAATCATTTCACTTGGGAGCAGAGGGTAAAATACTAAATACATCATAAAAGCAAAGATGCCTAAGGTAATAAGATCTAACAATGTCTCTTCATACGGGAGCTTGAGGCTTTAAATAGCCAGGATATGCATACTCAGTGTACAGATGGAAAAGAAAGATAACAGGCTGACTTCCACACTGGCCCCAACCTCTCATCCACGATATGGTTCAGCGGTAATTTAGTCAAATAGAATCCATGACCTATATAGCCCATCATCTCTTCCAGTCATGGAACATATGTTTTGTTCTCTTCACTAATAATAAGCCTTTCCCCCACAATTAGTTTAGCAGCCCGGGGATTAAGTATTTCTAAAATAATATTAACCCAAGAGACAGGAGGCCTTTTTTTTTCTATCTAATAATACCCTGCGAACACGATTAGTTTCTGACACCTCTGCTGTGTCCTCTGGGCTCTTAAGAAGCTGTGGTAAGAGAAAATATTTATCGGAATGGTGTATTCTAAAGAATCACAGGCATAAGTTAATAAGTGTGGTGATTTGAATTTATGCATTCTTTCAGCTAGACCACTTTAAATCATTATAAAAGAGGTTTAAAGGTCACACTTATTAAATTGTTTTCTTTTTCTGGGTTGAAGATACACTGAGCACTGAGTCTCAGACTGATCTCGAAACTTCTTAAGTACAAATAATGCTTTCTCTTGTATGTTCCTTCTAGAAACCTATGTTGAACACCAGGTATGAGTCAGGCATTGTGCTGGATGGTGCAAATACAAACATGTTCGAGACTAAGTCCTTGCCTCAAAGGCTTACACTTTGGTAAGGAAGGCAAATGTCAAGGAAATGATTACACCAATAACTCATTGTAACTGTGTTGCACCATGGAAGTACAGGGTGTGTAAAAGCATGTAAAACAGGTTGCTGACCTAGTCTGAAGTGTCAGAAAAGGCTTTTTTGAGAAAGTAACACTTAGGTGGATAAAATAATAGAAATACTGAAATGACGTTAAGTCCTAATTTTGTTGCCAGGAGACTTATAATGTGCAGGTTTTCACACCGTGACTATGAACAAAACCTTTTGAAAATAACTCAGTATTTGTAGAGGATAACGCATTTGTGCTCTTATAGCTCAAGTTTGTGGAAATAGGTCCAGCAATAAAAATAGGTGGCAGCAATGACTTTTCAGGGAAATCAGAACTCTATGTACCTAATAAGCATTCATATGCAATTTATGGTTATGGAGAAAACATGACTGAATTAACAGCCAATGAGTTACAGTGACAATGCCATTAGGCAACAGGTTTTGGAGAAGAGCACAGTGGCACCAGAAAAATACATAACACAAATTTATGCCAAATATAGTTTTCAGCTGACTCTATTCATAATGTACAGACAACATTAATTTATGACACATAAATTCTTGTGGATAATATCTCAATAAATATTTTATTTATAATGCATTTTGAACACTAAAATTTTGCTCAACTAAAGACAGTTCTCCAATAGTTTATCATTTACACTGTTAAGAGCCAGGATTTGAATATAAGAAAGAGCAAAAAACATATGCATTATTGTTTTTTGTCAACTTGTTTCTAATGGTCTTAAGAAAATGAAAGCATTTGCACTCTAATTTTTATAAAGGGACAAAATGTCATCACAAAAGATTTTCATAATAAACTATCATTTATGTAGGTAAGAATAACAAATAGAAACAAAACAAAAATGTATTGAATAAATTACTTTTTATTTTCTTATTACATTTTCCATATATTCTGTTTTATTTCACATGAGATCGGTGGCGGGGGGGGAAGATAATATCTAACTATTAATGGGGAAAGCTAGAGAACGTGAGTACTTTGCTGTTCTTTCAGACTATAAATATCACCTGGACAGCTCTCCTCATACCTCTCCTTTACTGGGAGGGCCCATCCTGGTTCAGCACCATATGTGCCTGAAAGGATTAGTCCACCTCATTTGGGGTTTCAGTTAGCAGATCCATTTAGCTCTCACACTAAACAAAATGTTCCAGCATTGCCTTTATATGTAACAAAGGTGATACTTTGGCCTGATCTGCCATCCCTCAGTTTTGCTTATCTGTTTTTAAGATCTCACCTGGGAAAATGGACTGCCTTCTCAGGAATCCCTGTTCTAATGTTTATTGAATATTCATTCTGTACTAAGCATGTAGTAAATATTCGACATTTGTAACTTAATCATAAAAACCCCAAAAAGTTATTACTACTATTTCATTAATATTAGCAATGATCATGCTTACAAATGAAATGTAAAATCAGCTTACCATAGTACTTTGTACACAGTATACGCTCAATAAAAATTTGTTGAATTTACCAATCCTTATAATAATACGATATAATTGATTTGGTCACTGTTCATACCTGCCAAACCTCCTCTTTCATCCAACGCTCAAGAAGCTCACAATCCAGAGGCAGACCTGTGGAGAGCCAGTCCTGAGTCGGCCACCATCCAAGGGCCGGAAACCTAATTCCTTCCTGACTTGCCCATCATCCAGCCATGTGGCTGACAGGGTCTTGGTGCACTGGCCGGGTGTCAGGCCTGAGCCTCTGAGGTGGGAGAGCCAAGCTCAGGACATTAGACCACCAGAGACCTCCCGGCCCCATGTAATATCAGTTGCCAAGAGCTCTCCCAGAGATCTCCGTCTCAACGCTAAGACCCAGCTCCACTCAGTGACCAGCAAGCTACAGTGCTGAACACCCCATGGCAAACAACTAGCAAGACAGGAACACAACCCCAACCATTAGCAGAGAGGCTACCTAAAATCATAATAAGTTCACAGACACCCCAAAACACACCACTGGACGCGGTCCAGCCCATCAGAAAGACAAGATCCATCCTCATCCACCAGAACACAGGCAACAGGCCCCTCCACCAGGAAGCCTACACACCCACTGAACCAACCTTAGCCATGGGGGCAGACACCGAAGACAATGGGAACTATGAACCTGCAGCCTGCGAAAAGAAGACCCCAAACACAGTAAGTTAAGCAAAATGAGAAGACAGAGAAATATGCAGCAGATGAAGGAGCAAAGTAAAAACCCACAAGACCAAAAAAATGAAGAGGAAATAGGCAGTCTACCTGAAAAAGAATTCAGAGTAATGATAGTAAAGATGATCCAAAATCTTGGAAATAGAATGGAGAAGATACAAGAAATGTTTAACAAGGACCTAGAAGAACTAAAGAGCAAACAAACAATGATGAACAACACAATAAATGAAATTAAAAATTCTCTAGAAGGAATCAATAGCAGAATAACTGAGGCAGAAGAATGGATAAATGACCTGGAAGATAATATAGTGGAAATAACTACTGTAGAGCAGAATAAAGAAAAAAGAATGAAAAGAAAGGACAGTCTCAGAGACTTCTGGGACAACATTAAATGCACCAACATTCGAATTGTAGGGGTAGAAAGGGACTGAGAAAATATTTGAAGAGATTATAGTTGAAAACTTCCCTACTATGGGAAAGGAAAGAGTCAGTCAGGTCCAGGAAGTGCAGAGAGTCCCATACAGGATAAAGCCAAGGAGAAACACGCCAAGACACATATTAATCAAACTGTCAAAAATTAAATACAAAGAAAAAATATTAACAACAGCAAGGGGAAAGCAACAAATAACATGCAAGGGAATCCCCAAAAAGTTAACAGCTGACCTTTTAGCAGAAACTCTGCAAGCCAGAAGGGAGTGGCAGGACATACTGAAAGTGATGAAAGGGAAAAACCTACAACCAAGATTACTCTACCCAGCAAGGATCTCATTCAGATTTGATGGAGAAATTAAAAGCTTTACAGACAAGAAAAGCTAAGAGAATTCAGCAGCACCAAACCAGCTTTACAACAAATGCTAAAGGAACTTCTCTAGGCAGGAAACACAAGAGAAGGAAAAGACCTACAGTAACAAACTCAAAACAATTAAGAAAATGGTAATAGGAACATACATATTGATAATTACCTTAAATATAAATGGATTAAATGTTCCAACCAAAAGACATAGATTGGCTGAATGGATACAAAAACAAGACCTATATATATGCTGTCTACAAGAAACCCATTTCAGACCTAGGGACACATACAGACTGAAAGTGAGGGGATGGAAAAGGTATTCCATGCAAATGGAAATCAGAAGAAAGCTGAAGTAGCAATTCTCATAACAGACAAAACAGACTTTAAAATAAAGACTATTACAAGATACAAAGAAGGACACTACATAATGATCAAGGGATCAATCCAAGAAGAAGATATAACAATTGTAAATATTTATGCACCCAACATAGGAGCACCTCAATACATAAAGCAAATGCTAACAGCCATAAAAGGGGAAATCGACAGTAACACAATAATAGTAGGGGACTTTAACACCCCACTTTCACCAATGGACAGATCATCCAAAATGAAAATGAATAAGGAAACACAAGCTTTAAATGACACATTAAATAAGATGGACTTAATTGATATTTATAGAACATTCCATCCAAAACAACAGAATACACTTTCTTCTCAAGTGCTCATGGAACATTCTCCAGGATAGATCATATCTTGGGTAACAAATCAAGCCTTGGTAAAGTTAAAAAAATTGAAATCGTATCAAGTATCCTTTCAGAACACAACACTATGAGACTAGATATCAATTACAGGAAAAAAAACCTGTAAAAATTACAAACACATGGAGGCCAAACAATACACTACTAAATAACCATGAGATCACTGACGAAATCAAAGAGGAATTCAAAAAACATTTAGAAACAAATGACAATGAAACCACAATGACCCAAAACCTATGGGATGCAGCAAAAGCAGTTCTAAGAGGGAAGATTATAGCAATACAATCCTACCTCAAGAAACAAGAAAAAACTCAAATAAACAACCTAACCTTACACCTAAAGCAGTTAGAGAAAGAAGAACAAAAAACCCCAAAAGTTAGCAGAAGGAAAGAAATCATAAAGATCAGATCAGAAATAAATGAAAAAGAAATGAAGGAAACAATAGCAAAGATCAATAAAACTAAAAGCTGGTTCTTTGAGAAGATAAACAAAATTGATAAACCATTAGCCAGACTCATCAAGAAAAAAAGGAAAAAGACTCAAATCAACAGAATTAGAAATGAAAAAGGAGAAGTAACAACTGACACTGCAGAAATACAAAGGATCATGAGAGATTACTACAAGCAACTATATGCCAATAAAATGGACAAGCTAGAAGAAATGGAAAAATTCTTAGAAAAGCACAACCTTCCGAGCCTGAACCAGGAAGAAATAGAAAATATAAACAGACCACTCACAAGCACTGAAATTGAAAGTGTGATTAAAAATCTTCCAACAAACCAAAGCCCAGCACCAGATGGATTCACAGGCAAATTCTACCAACCATTTACAAAAGAACTAACACCTATCCTTCTCAAACTCTTCCAAAATATAGCAGAGGGAGGAACACTCCCAAACTCATTCTACGAGGCCACCATCACCCTGACACCAAAACCAGACAAAGATGTCACAAAAAAAGAAAACTACAGGCCAATATCACTGATGAACATAGATGCAAAAATCCTCAACAAAACACTAGCAAACAGAATCCAACAGCACATGAAAAGGATCATACACCATGATCAAGTGGGGTTTACCCCAGGAATGCAAGGCTTCTTCAGTATATTCAAATCAATCAATGTGATATACCATATTAACAAATTGAATGATAAAAACCATATGATAATGTCAATAGATGCAGAAAAAGCTTTTGACAAAATTCAACACCCATTTATGATAAAAACCCTCCAGAAAGCAGAAATAGAGGGAACTTAACCTCAACATAATAAAGGCTATATATGACAAACCCACAGCAAACATCATTCTCAATGGTGAAAAACTGAAAGCATTTCCACTAAGATCAGGAACAAGACAAGGTTGCCCATTCTTACCACTATTATTCAACATAGTTTTGTATGTTTTAGCGATAGCAATCAGAGAAGAAAAAGAAATAAAAGGAATCCAAATCGGCAAAGAAGAAGTAAAAGTGTCACTGTTTGCAGATGACATGACTATACATAGAGAATCCTAAAGATGCTACCAGAAAACTACTAGAGCTAATCAATGAATTTGATAAAGTAGCAGGATACAAAATTAATGCACAGAAATATCTTGCATTCCTATACACTAATGATGGAAACTCTGAAAGAGAAATTAAGGAAACACTCCCATTTAGCATTGCAACAAAAAGAATAAAATACCTAGGAATAAACCTACCTAAGGAGACAAAAGGCCTGTATGCAGAAAACTATAAGACACTGATGAAAGAAATTAAAGATGATACAAACAGATGGAGAGATATACCATGTTCTTGGATTGGAAGAATCAACATTGTGAAAATGACTATACTACCCAAAGTAGTCTACAGATTCAATACAATCCTTATCAAACTATCAATGGCATTTTTCACAAACTAGAACAAAAAATCTTAAAATTTGTTGGGAGACACAAAAGACGCCGAATAGCCAAAGCAATCTTGAGGAAGAAAAATGGAGCTGGAGGAATCAGGCTCCCTGAGTTCAGACTATACTACAAAGCTACAGTAATCAAGACAGTATGGTACTGGCACAAAACCAGAAATATATAGATCAATGGAACAGGATAGAAAGCCCAGAGATAAACCCACACACATATGGTCACCTTATCTTTGATAAAGGAGGCAAGAATATACAATGGAGAAAAGACAGCCTCTTCAGTAAGTGGTGCTGGGAAAACTGGACAGCTAAATGTGAAAGAATGAAATTAGAACACTCCTTAACACCATACACAAAAATAAACTCAAAATGGATTAAAGACCTAAATGTAAGGCCAGACACTATAGGTCTCTTAGAGGAAAACATAGGCAGATCACTCTATGACATAAATCACAGCAAGATCCTTTTTGACTCACGTCCTAAAGAAATGGAAATAAAAACAAAAATAAACAAATGGGACCTAATGAAACTTAAAAGCTTTTGCACAGCAAAGGAAACCATAAACAAGATGAAAAGACAACCCTCAGAATGGGAGAAAATATTTGCAAATGAAGCAACTGACAAAGGATTAATCTGCAAAATTTACAAGCAGCTTATACAGCTCAATATCAAAAAAAACAAACAACCCAATCCAAAAATGGGCAGAAGACCTAAATAGACATTTCTCCAAAGAAGATATACAGATTGTCAACAAACACATGAAAGGATGCTCAACATCACTAATCATTAGAGAAATGCAAATCAAAACTACCATGAGGTATCACCTCACACCGGTCAGAATGGCCATCATTAAAAAAATCTACAAACAATAAATGCTGGAGAGGGCGTGAAGAAAAGGGAACCCTCTTGCACTGTTGGTGGGAATGTGAATTGATACAGCAACTATGGAGAACAGTATGGAGGTTCCTTAAAAAACTAAAAATAGAACTACCATACAACCCAGCAATCCCACTACTGGGCATATACTCTGAGAAAACCATAATTCAAAAAGAGTCATGTACTACAATTTTCATTGCAGCACTATTTACAATAGCCAGGACATGGAAGCAACCTAAGTGTCCATCAACAGATGAATGGATAAAGAAGATGTGGCACATATATACAATGGAATATTACCCAGCCATAAAAAGAAACGAAATTGAGTTATTTGTAGTGAGGTGGATGGACCTAGAGTCTGTCATACAGAGTGAAGTAAATCAGAAAGAGAAAAACTAATACCATATGATAACACATATACATGGAATCTTAAAAAAAAAGTTCTGAAGAACTTAGGGGCAGGACAGGAATAAAGACGCAGACATAGAGAATGGACTTGAGGACACACGGAGGGGGAAGAGTAAGCTGGGATGAAGTGAGAGAGTGGCACTGACATATATGCACTACCAAATGTAAAATAGATAGCTAGTGGGAAGCAGCCACATAGCACAGGGAGATCAGCTTGGTGCTTTGTGACCACCTAGAGGGGTGGGATAGGGAGGGTGGGAGGGAAACGCAAGAGGGAGGAGATATGGGGATACATGTATACGTATAGCTGATTCACTTTGTTATACAGCAGAAACTAACACAACATTGTAAAGCAATTATACTCCAATAAAGATGTTAAAAAAAATGATAAAATGATTGAATTTTAAAAAAAGAAAAAAAAACAGAAGCTCACAATCCAACAGGGACTGCAGTTAACTGAATTTAAACTTGCTATTATTTCTCCTCCTAATCCCAACAACTAGAAAAGACCATCCTCACAGTAGGTATTTTATAAGTTAGCACTGAATTTACATTTAATAGCAGAAAACATAACAGTTTAGCAGTAGAGACAAGATTTATCTTAGTACTAAATTTTATGAGAAACTGCATTAATGGATTTCCCCATAATGGACACCATCTGACTAAAAAGACTGTTTTCTACAGTGATATTGTGGATGAGGCCAACTGACCTTTAAAATACTTTTTAAATAATTATAATAAAAGCTAAAGACATAATATAAAATCAGAATTCAGTAAAAGCAACTCTGCCAGGTGCTATTTTTAATATGTTACTTTCTATTGATTTAATTTGATAAAGAAATAGAGCTTAGAAAGCTCATTGGAGTGGATGGTTGAAATTCCATTTATTCTTTAATTAAATAATTCTACAACAATTCAGAGAACAAATTAGAAGGGTATAGAATTTATAATGTAACATAGGAGAGACAGTCATATGATCAGGTATGTATAATAAAGTGATAAGGGCTATCAGGGGAAGTTAAGAGTATGATAAACCACACTATTCCTGACTTAGAATGTTAGGGAAGACTTTTAGGAGAAATAATGAGTAAGCTGAAAAGTAAATAATGAGAAGCAATCCAAGAGAGCAGGAGAGAGAAAAATTTGAAGCAGAGGGAACTGAATTGTTTCAAAAGCTCAGAGTTAAGAAAGCACATGATAAGTCTGGGGGACTGAAAAAAAAGTCCAAATGGGTAGAGAGGAGTAAGTAATAAGGGGAGGGAGAAGTTTCCAGAGAACCAGATCATGAAGGACAACATTAAGGAGTTTCACTTTTGCCATAAAGATAATAAGAGCTTTGAAAGGTTTTATGCCTGGAGTACCGTAACACCTTTGCATTTTTGCATGATCACTCCCGTTCCAGAATGTCACCATTATGAACAGGATGGAAACTACTGTCAAGACTGGAGGCAGGGAGACCAGTTAGAAAGCTAACCCAGTAACCCAAAGAATAGATGACGATAGCTTGAACTTGGATAATGACAGTAGGAATCAAGACCCTTAGAATTCATTTGAAAAAACAGATTCAAAGCAACAAGACTTACTGATATTTGCTTAGAGATAGTGAGAGTGGGAGATGCCAAGGATGACTCCCAGCTCCTTGAGATGGAACACCTGAGTGGATTGTGGTAATGTCCACAGAAGAAATGAAGGAGGCATTGGTGTGATATGATATGAAATGAAATGGTGGTATGGTCACTATATGGTGACGTGTTAACTTCAGTTTTGGACATGCTTATGGGACATTCAAGTGAAAATGTCAAGTAGCTGTAGTAGTAGAGGTTAGCAATAGTAATAGATGCTTTTCAGTTAGACCCAATAATTCTTTTGGTAAAAACTGAAAAACAGCCATTTCAACCCAGAGTTCTGTCTAGTGCACTTAGGACTAATTGTCTTATTTATTGAAGTAAGATTCACATGTTTCTGACACCAGACAGTACAGCTACTCAGGAGCTGAAATCCTGCTATGGCAGTTACAGAGCCTGAAATGTATTCCTTCCCAGACTAAAGTCCATAACATACTTATTCCCCAAAGAATCATTTGGTGTCTGAAGTGCTGGGAATAACATAAGATCAGGAACTTAAGATTCTGTGACAAAGAGAACGGAAGAAGAGGACAAATATTGTCAATCAATCACTTTGTCTATGAATAATATATCTTATGCCGCATAACAAGATACCTCCCTTCTGTGATAAAGACACTAATCTTTGAAGAATTTAGTACTTCCTCACTCAGATTATTTAACAAAACTTCTTCCCAAGCAATACCCAAGAAATAACAGAAAGTTTTGTTTAATGACTAATTCCAAAGTCCATAAAATGTCAGTTCAGGAATTGTTTCAAAACCAATAGGGTGGTTATATGATCCACACATCCTCCAAATTTTAAAAATGTATATATAAATCATGTGATATTCATTTTAATATAAAATTTACAAATATAAAATCAGTACTGAAAAGATATATTAATAGGTTTTAGACTTGCTCAAGTGACTTCTGTAACACAATATATAATATTCAGTTAAACATCTGGTATCTAATGGTAAAAAAAAACTACCAGCAAATTAAGGTTACATTTAGAATTAAACATGGTGATACCTGATTTAGTTCATACTGACCTTTTAACTGTCTCAGTTTGTGTTTCATAGTGTCTAGATCAGCCAAAATTTTGTCCTTTTTTAGCCAGTTCTGTTTTTCTATTTTTTCTGCTTTCTTCAAAGCTAGAATTTAAAAAAAAATGATATTTTATCTTGCATTCTTCTTATCAACAGTAATTTATCATGCAAGCCAATAATTTATAAAGAACTTTCTGCTCCAAGAAACAGATTCAATTAGAAACAAGTAATTAAAAGGTAAGGGTCATTAAAAGAAACTTCATTTGAAAGATGACAGGGCTTAAGGCACTTTTTATGGAATGGAGGGGGAAAAAGAAGAACAGTGCTGTTTTATTATACAGATTTACCATATGCAATAGCCATATTTCATTTTCTATTTCCACAAACTATTTGGAGGTGATGAAAGCCTTCCTTGGAACCATTCATTTTTTTAAACATCCACCTACTGCCTAAAGGGTGCAATTCTTAAAAATGAAAATGTGCAGACAGGTCGTCTTCAGTGTGAATTAAACTCATTTGTTATTTTCTAATGTATATCATTATTCTCAGTCTCATAGACCAAGGATCTCTTTATCAATGAAATTAGACACTTTCCATGCAGAATACTCCATTCCAGTAAGAAAAAAACAGGCAATTGTGCAAATATAGGAGTATAGCTATCCTTGTGCACATGTTAATCGATGAACCTCCCGTTCTTTGCATAAATGTGATGTTATTATATTGACATTATACACATTTAATTGATTTTCTTATGGTGACAAAAAATTTATTTCTCTCTCTCTTTATGCACTTGCTTGAAAGAAAGCAAAAACAAAACACTTACCATTCGGACTTAGAAATGGTTCACCACAAGATACCCAGATGGCAATAGGATTTCTGAGGATGAGGGTGAGCAAAGACTTATCTATATCATCCAAACTATCAGATGTCACAGACTTTGGAAATAATTTGGTTTTCACTTTCATTCTTGTGGTTCCTGGGAAACAAATGACACATTTACTATTGTTCAATGAATAATGAATAAATTTGCTTGCTGAATTCACTTGTTTATTCAAAATATTTTATTCTTCATTAATGACTTGATTTAAACAGGTTAATGCCAAAACCAGATGCAAATACATAAATTTGATCAGAAACTTCATATGCAACTAAATAATTTAAACAAATCTTATTGTAAATATATATTTTAATTCCTTCCTTACACTTTATCTAGTTATGAAAAAAATATGAGGTAGCTTACCAAAATATCTACTCTGAAAAGGGATAAAATAAAGAGATAAAAAAGCAAGGAAGGGGAGAAAGGAGTATAGGAATAGACCAAAGCCAGAGATAAGGTGTTTCAGAGAGTATCTATCTCATTCTGCTGTTGGGATGATTATAAAAAGGAAAGTGTTTAGAATAATATTTGGTCTAGTTAATTGTGCAAGCATCCAAAAAATGCTAGGTAATATTTTTATCATCATTATGATACTAGACATGAATACCACACTGTTTTTATTTGCTGGAGATAAAGCACTATTTGGGCGCTGAGAATCCTTGTGGCTAAATCAAAGAGGAAAACACCATTTCAAGATACACATGGCTGACAGAGAGAGAGAAATTCCTCAAGATACAACTTTCCTGGTCCTGAGATCTTAGAGAAATTTATTTCAGGGTCTTCATAAAGGGGTTATTTGTGATACAGCAAACAGTATCCTACTATATAATTAGTACATATTGAGAACTTACTATGTGTTGGGTATTTTAGTAAGACCTCTATATACATTATCACATATAATTCTCAAAATGATACTCTGAGGTAGGTCCACTCCTCTTTTGTACAGTAACTGAGATTTAGTCACATAGCCAGGTGGGGGCAGAGCCAGAATTAGAATCAAGGCCATCTGCTTCCAGAGCCAGTGCCTTTAACCACCGCCTTTATAGTAAGCATGACACTGAGTTTTTGATTGATGCCTGTTTCTTTTAATTTCCTCAATGCAAACCGATGTCATAACTCCAAGTCATGATTCAGTAAAGGGGACAGCCAGCTAATGCCCCTGCCTGATTCAAGGATAACCTTTAGAATATGAGGGGAAGGGATGGCCATACCCTCTTGGTAGACCTGCATGAATAACATTACCTCCAAGCAGGTTTTAAATAAGAATTTGAAAGAAGAATGTTTGACATTTTAAATCTTCCAGAACCTGGAGATCAGATATTCCACATGCCAAATAAAGGCAGAACTATATGCTTTAGTGATCAGCTAGGCATTAAATATTCACATAATTATTTTTTAAAACTCATTAGAAAACCAAACAAATAATATCATTATAAAATAATAGAAAAAAATATTGGTCTCTGCCCCCAGTTCCTGACACAGAGCTCCTAAAATTCTTGTAATTTCCTAAGTGGTAAAGAGCACTAGGGGCATCTTTTGTTCTAATTCCTGACACAGAGCTCCTAAATTCTTTGGAATTTCCTGGGTGCTAGCAGTGTCTTTTGTTCTAATGAGATGAATCTTGGTGGGCTCCTGGATGGGGGATGGTCACCAGAAAGTCCAAGCCATGATTAGAAACTTGGAATTTTCAACCCTACTCCCCATTCTCCAGAGAGGGACTAGAAATGGAGTTGATGATCAATCATGCCTACATGATGAAGTCTCCATAAAAATCCCCAAAGTACACGGTTCAGAAAGCTTCTTGTTTGGTGAACACATGGAGATGCTGGGAGAGTGGAGTGTCAGAGAAAACATGGAATCTTCATGCCCTTTCCCACGTACCTTACCCTATGCTTCTCTTTCACCTGGATTTTCATCTGTATCCTTTACCATATCCTTTTATAATAAATAGGTAAACAGTAAGTAAACAGTTTTCTTGAGTTCTGTGAGCTGCTCTAGCAAATTAATTGAACCTGAGGAGGGAGCCAATTTATAGCCACTCAGTCAGAAGCACAGGTCTGGACCTCTGAAATGGGGTGAGTGGGAAGCAGTGTTGTGAGACTGGGCCCTTAACCTGTGGGATCTGACTTTATCTCCAGGTAGGTAGTGTCAGAATTGAGTTAAATTGTAGGACATCCAGCTAGATGGTGTGGGAGTTGGTGTGGGAAAAACCCCCACAGGTCTGGTGTCAGAACCACCGTGAATGGGATAGTAGTATGAGAATAAAGGAGAGACACAGAGGAAGGAGTGGGTTTTTCCTACTGAATCCTACACACAATAATGATAACTAATATTATTAAATTGCTAAGTATCAACCAGGCATTAATCTAAGTGATATATATTCATATGCATATATATTCATATTCATATATATTCTTATGAATACAAATTCATATTTATGAAGACTGAACTAGTATATATTCATGTGACTATTAGTGTCCTCATTTTACAAATGAGGGAACTGAGGTACAGAGAGTACCCACGATCACTCATCTAACAAGTGACAGGCAGGCGCTGAACCCTGGTATTTTCAGCTCCAAAACCCACATTCTTAACCTCTAAACCATGCCTCTCAACACAACAATGGAAACCTGAGACAACCGCCGAATCACTGCTAGCAAGACTCTTTTTCATTTAGCAAATTGTTGTTGGGGACACAGGCCCTGCCCTCAAGTTGTACCTAGTCTAATGAAACGCACAAAGATGTAGACAGATAATTATAACACAATGTGCTAGGAGCTGTGATAGGGGTGCATTTGCTGTAGCTTCTGGGAGTTCATAGGAGCAGTGGAGACGGGGGAGGGGAGTTGGAGGACAGGCGGTGTGGAGAGGACACCTTCTCTTCTAATAGTAGGAAGAGATTTGCATTGATCTAGTCCCACTTTCTTAAGCGGTCTCCAGTTGGTTTGGGTTCTGAATTTAAGAACAGAACCTGCTCATGTTGCATAAAGTAGCTAAACTGTCAAACATATTTTATAAATTCTAGGCAATTTATTTATTTTTTTGGTGCTGAAATCAAATTTACATTAAAAAAATTTTTTCTTATTTTTCTGCAAGGTAAAAACATTATGATAATTTCATATGAGTAGCTTCCTGTGATTTTTCTAACTCTTGAAGGGGTGACTGAATGAAAGAATTACATTTAACTTTCACATGATCAAACATAAGTAGAATCAGCTAAATCCTGTAGAATGTAACCAACCTTCCATACTTTTAACAGGTGTCTCTTTTGTTCCAACAGGGGCTGCCTCTTCCTTTTGTTCCTCAGAGTCTCTCTGGATAAAAGATTTATCAAGAGCCCATAGAACCAAATCCCACAAGGAAAGGATTGTGGTTCCATCTTTGGTATACACTTTGGAGGCTGCTCTGGCAAGACCAAGTTGTTCCGTGCATTCTGCAAGCAGCTAAAAACCACAGACTATAAGGAACTGAGAAGAAATAGTGGTAGAACTGAGAATAATCATGACGAGCGTGTTATTTTAGAACTCTGAGAAAATCCTTTAATTTGAGAAAATAGAAAGCAATAGCTACCAACCTGATCTTTGATTAGAGATGATTTTTGATATTGGATTGTCCTACATAATCTCACAAATTAGTCCAATCCAGCTGTGAAAATTCTTAGCTCCAAAAATTTAACACAGCAGCTATTGTATGTTAATACATTTTATCATCAGAGTATTTATTTCCTAAGAAGTGTAAACCTAGAAATCCACTTTCAGTTGTGTGCTTAAGAATGAATAAAATTATTCTAACACTTCAGATGAACTGCTTTAAAATAAATGAGTACTTGACTTTCAAACCAAGAACTGACACATTATTACTTCCATTTGGCAGATGGGAAATCAGGCTGAAAGGTTAATATTTTTGCCCAAGACCACAAAAGCCAGGGTCCCAGGGTGAATTCTGGAGTTGCTAAATTTTGTTCTTTGCTTAGTCCATTGAACAACAGTATCTTAATAAAAAAATCTATTCGTACTCAGTGGGGTGAGTGAACGATTATGTGTGTGTGTGTATTTGCAAGGAAGTCTCCAGGGTAACTCCATATCATATTTAATATTGCTTGTAAAATACGTTGTTAAAGGTATTGGCCAGAATGTACAGACACAAGACAACCATCATGCAATGGAAGGACAAGGCTAGGTTTGGGCCCTGGGGACTCTCCTCCCTTCCCATGGCTGTGGGGAGCAGCCTCTAAGACAGAAATCACATGTTCCCTCCTAGCACAACTCCTGCCTCTCCAATTTGAAAATGAAATGAAACCCCCTATCAACAAATTAGTGCTCTGATTCTCCAGATGATAAAGGAGGTGGCATCTCTTAGGATACTGAGCTGACATACAACTTGAAGCTGGAAGGGGAAGGAAGGCAAAAAAGGCTTTCTGTTTCTCATTTTTCTAAGTCTGTATCCGAAGAAATACAATCAAAAATAACATCTTTAAGAAAACAGAGATCTTGATCTCAGCAGCTTCAATTGGTAAAACTGGCTAGGGATATTTGTCACTCAATCTCACTGCTTTTTTTCTTGTCAGAAAAATCACCATTATCATTACCTCTGAGGATTCGAGAAGCATTTAAGTGATAGCCACTTACCATGGGGAATGTTCCAGCCATAATTAACTTCCCATTTCGATATCCATCTCCATTTTTGTATGCAATTATTTTCACTGCCTTCTGGTGAGTAACTGCCATGCCACTATGAGATACAACTTGCGTGCAGGTCTTCATCCGTAAAGATAACAGACGTTCTTCATAATAACTTAAAGTGTTTTCAGCCTCATAAGAAGATAAATCAGCCTGATTTTTTTAAAAAAACAACAACATAGATCAACTCAAACATTTTTTCTTTTAGTTTTATTATTTTGTTATACTTCAGCCTCTTGATTTGTGTGTGTACATGGGTGTGGCAACTAAATTTTGAAATGTTCACTTCATATGCTAAAAGTATTAGGTGCTGTAGTGGGAAGGACATTGGGTCCGAACTCCTCAGTTCTCTTTCCAGCCCTGTCACTGAGTCTCTAGATGACTTTGGGCCTCTGGCTTGTGTTTCTGGCCTTCTCCTGTTTTCTACTTTTTCTTCCCCTGGACAGGAGATGGGGAAGAAGGATGCCAGGGCCAGAGAGAGCCTGGGGTTGAAGTAATGGACACTAGTAGTAAAGATATTCTCTTAATCTTTAACTTTAGGATGATGCCATCCTATGGTGGCAGATATTGATGAATGAGGAGGGGAATGAGTGTAGCCTTAACCACATGATAATGAGGGTGGTGAATGCCACACTTCACATCTTCCTTTTCATTGCTACTCAGGAAGCTTCCCTGAGGGAGAAGTTGTGTACAAGATGCGGTAACACTGGGGATTCTTTCCGATCAGCTCACCCCCACCTCCTTAACACAACCCTACTGTCACCAAAGCAAAGCCAAATGCCTGCAGGCTTTCCCAGAGGACTGACTCCCCCTTTCCTTCAGTTATTGTTTCAGTTGATGTTTATTGCAACTGTTACTATCCTGCTCTTCTGCAATGTGTATCAGGTTTAGGGGAGAGAGGACAGTGACCTGGGAATAAGACCAGCAAGCCCTGAAGAGCACACCAGGCGGAAGGTTCCCACCCCTAAGGAATTGCTCCTTTTTATACAGTTGTGTAAGTTCCTCTTAGCTCTTCTCACTTCTAAACTTGAAGGAAAGGATTTTTTAAATGGTGCCATTTTAAATTAAGATCACAGGAAAGCAGCAGAGATTATTTTCTCCATGAGCTATAAATAGTATTAGACATGAATGCATGAATTCAGGCACCCAACCTGAAGAGTCATTAACAACAACAGATCAAATTAGCCCTGAAAATACTAGGAAAAAAGGAGTTTACCCTGTGGATATAGGCAAAAAGCTACTCCACTAAGATTTGCAGTTACTCCCTCATCTAAAAGCAACACAGGGAGTAGTGCAAGGTGTCAGGAGATGATTAAAGCTGCAGAAGTGCCCAATTAACTTCAAAGAGTATATTGAACTATTAACAGGTAATGTATTTTAAGTTACAATGGGGAAAAGGAAATCAATGCAGGTGGAATGGTAAAGGTGCATCAACGAAAGATGAATTGGATGAGTGGAGATGAACTTAAGTGTAAGGCAAATAATGAATGTATCAAAGTTTCCAAACTGATGTCACACATGTATTAGCAGAGCTCAGATCATTACATACTCTGGCCACATCGATGACCTTGAAAGGTCCTTGTGAGAAGGGCTTCTGGGTCTCGAAGCCTGAGGCACAGAGGAATGGCAGCCCTGGAAGCAACAGTTTCAGTCTCTTCTCTGCTCTCATGGATTGCCCACATGCCAAACAGAGCATTGTTTTTTTCTTTCCACTGGGTGAGAGATAATAGTATCCCTGAAAATGGAGGTAAAGATGTTTTTATTTGGATGCATCTAAATTATGAAAGCACTTTTGTAGAATACTTTACCATACAAATAAAGCACTTTTATGATCCCCAAATGCTAAATTTGAAATCTCAACATGAATGAATTATTTTGCTCTCTAATTATTAATTATTATATTATAGAGCAAAATATTTCCAAACGCTGTTGACTGAAAAAGCCTAGAGGCAATGACAATTCAATATCAATGAGTATAACTTGTATCCAGAATCAGAGTTTCTTGGAGGAATGGCCAATTCCAGATTTGGGGCAAGAAATATACAAGACAAGCAAGGATTTCTTGCGTGCCCAGAAAAAAAGAAGCCATCCAAAAGTAAAGGCATTATGTCAAAAAAGACACAGGTGCCAACATGAAGGACATTCCACTGGCCCAAAGTGGGACAATTTGGGAGTAAAATAAAATGATAACCAAAACACTTTAAATATGTTTGAATAGGTAAAGTCCCGTGAGTTCATAATCATGTTAAAAAGATAAGTAAAAAAAAAAAAAAAAAAGCAACAAAAAAGTCAACAAACAAATAAAAACAAAACCACTACTTACTGGAGTCCATTAGAAGTAAACTGGCACCAATTTACAACTCTGAAATTGGCCATTAGAAATTGTGGCAGATTATTTGCAAAGATGGCCATAGTAAAACCATCCCATTCTTTGCATGCCCTTTTGAAATGTCATTTTGCTGTTCCTCCAATCAAGAAATAGAGTTCCTTTCTCCTTTCCTCCTTTCCTTGAATCTGGGCAAGGCCATGTGACTTGCTGTGGCCAATGTAGCATTAGCAAATGTGATGCAAGCAGATGCATAAGAAGTGCTTGCACATTTCAGCTTATTCTTTTTTGGCTGCATTTGGAAGCCTGAGACCGTAACGTGAGCTCACTTGAGCTAGCCTACTTAAGAAGCCTTGAGGAGAACTAAGGCCCCCACCAGACATGTGATTTGACCATTCAGACACCATAGAACCACCAAACTACTGGTGTGCCACCAGATAACTACAGCCACATTAGTGACCCTGGGCAAGACCAGCAGAACTGCCCAGTCCAACGTAGCCCAAATTGTTGACTCAGAGCATAAAAATGGTTGTTGGCTTAAGCCACTAAATTTTCAGGTGATTTGTTATACTACAATAGATAAGTTAGATAGAACAATTTAAGCATTTATCCTACCATCCTTTACAAACCATATTTCTGGGCAGTCAAATACCTAGTTGAAGAGGTAAAGTTCTTCCTTACATTAAAAGTTCAGTTAATATATGTAAGGGAAAGCAATAGAACTTTTTAAAATTGACCCTTTTGAAACTTCTAATGAAATTACTGATTTAGACAAAGATCACAAAAAAGCCAACACTAAATGAAAAGTCATTGGGAATTGTTTTTTGATGTGAGATTAGGTTGTAATCACCTGAACCCATGGAAAATCCACACTGTATCCCTGCATAAGTGATAAATATGAAATACACAGTAAAACCTATGAAGATTCTTGTCCAAAAAATGCTGAACATAAATATAATTAAAGGCCAGTGCTAAATATCTTTTATAGGCGTTATGGGAGCCAGAGAAACAGGTTAAAGGATGCCATAGGAAGCAAACAGAAAAATCCAAACAAGAGGCATTCTATAGGATGGATTCTGCGACCAGTGTCACATAGGGACCTTGTTTGAATCCTGACTCAAACCAACCAACCATAAGAAGAATTTTTTAGGAAACCTGGGAAATTTTATTATGAACAGGGCAGTAGATGGCCAAAAAATTACTGTTAATTTTATTAGGTGATAATGGCATAATGGTAATGTAAGAAAATGGTCAAATTTTTACAGGTGCATGCTTAAGTTTGAGGTGAAATGGTATCATGTCTAGGATTTGTAAATATTGCAAAACCTTGATAATAGTTGAATTTGGATGATAGGTACATGAGAATTCACTGAACTAGTCTCTCTACTCTTGAATATGCATGAACATTTTAAAGTACTTTTATATAGACTCTCTGATTTGCTTTCTTCCTCACAAGGCTAAAAGTTAAGTACAGCCGGAGTTAATATCATTCTCAATTTACAGATGAGAAAACAAAAGCTAAGAGAGGGAAGTTTTTAATCCAAGGATATCCAAGTAGTATGTGGCAGAGCTGAAATACAAAGCTGTGACTTCTGATTCCAAGTTTTTGGCTTTTTTGCCTTTGTCATATTTCTTCAACTATTCCATTAAATACTTAAAGCTACCTCAATTCAAAGCCAACATTTAGATGATACTTTTGAAGATGTAATTCTTAAGTTCCACTATGGATTTCTCTATATGCACATCTTATTTCCATTTTCCTAAAAATTACTGGGAGACAGAAAATTAAAACATCTCCTCTCAGATGGAATTGAATGAATACTACATATAGAATAATTTGTACAGAAAAACATGGACTTCATGATGAATTGTGTGCCAATGATATATCTTATTACACTAAAGAAGCCTATTGAAAGTATCTAGAAAATGTATTTTCATTCATTAAGACATCAATCCCTATGACTGTGGTGCTACTATTTTGATGGTTCCCAAATTGTTTTATTTGGGCATTGGTGCACGTACACAATGCCAACTGAATTTTTGGTTAATTCATTCACCCTTAACACATTTAAACTGCTGGTGGTAAGGAAAATGCAATACACTGGGGTAGCTCCCTAGGTTAGGCTATGTCTACAGAATGCAAACAGAGTTTGAAAGTTCAGCAAGTCAGCTGCTGGCTCTATACACAGAATACCAAGCAATTGGTTTGACTGATTATTTTCCTCTATAAAATTTCCTTGATTTATTGAAATGACTAACTTGCTCTGTTCATTTGACCTTATAGAAATATGGTCTGTAACATGGAGTTTGTCTGATCAACAATGACCCTTACTGTATATATAATAGCTAGTGTGACTGTGAATAAATTATTCAGTTTCTTCATCAATCTTAATTTAATGAATTATTGATATTGTTTATATTTATTATTTATGTTATATTATTTATTATAAGATAATCTATGTAAAAATAACTAATATTGCATCAGTATCTAACATACAATAGCTTTCCAGCATATAATAGTTACTTCGTATTAGTTTTCTTTTCTAAGCTTGCCAAGCAAATGTGGCCTAGAGAAGAAGTTCTTACCCTATGTCCAAACTGGATTTCAAGGGGAGTCTATAAACTCCCTAAAATTTTATACGAAAAGTGCTGTGTACACATGTGCATTTTGGGGGGAAAGAATATCCATAATTTTCACGAGACTCTCAATGAGATCTACATCTCTGAAAAGGTTAAGAATTAATTACTGACTTAGAGCCTTTGTGTAGAGAGTTGGTTTTCCCAGGCCCAAGAGAGATAAGCATTTTTTTAAATTTGTGAATCTCAGAATTGATATATTATTGTACTCTTCAGATTAACCATATTAATTTCTATCAGATAGGTTATCATTTAACTAGTAGGAAAGGAAAGTTATAATCTTTTAGAAGAAATATTGTTGAAAATTGGGAAGTTTTATCCTTCCCAAATTTCAAATAAGAACTCTTTTATCATAACTATAACATCACGCCTAAAATTAATAATAACAATACCCTAATATAATCAAATATTCAGTCAGTATTCAAATTTCTACAATTCTCTCACTCCCTTACAACTTATTTGAAAGAGAATCACAATAAGGCCAATACCTTATAATTAGTTTAAATACCTCTTAAGTCTCTCTGAATCTTCACATTCCTCATTTCTTTTTCTTTTTTCTTTTGTTGTAATTATTCGTTGTACATTTTCTCCAGTTAGATTTGGGGGGGCAAGACCCCTTCATAAATGGTACAGTGTATTTCTATCAAGGAGCAACTCTTTTGTCTCTTTGTGTTATGTTAATAGCTACTGATGATCACTGCCTAGATCCATTAATTTATTAAAGTTCACAGTATAATGATATTCTGATTTCCTCATACTTTACTCATGTATTAGCTGGGGTATTTCTACGAAGTGAAGCTTCTTCTTGTCAACTGTTTTGTTATCTTGAGGTACGGTTCATAAAGGAAGGGAAAAATAAATGCTTGATTCTTTATCTACTGGTTTTCAAAGTAACAAATTCGTTCCTTAGCATCATCTAATTGTGACAAATTGAGTTGTTGTTGTTGCTGTTGTTTAATATCTCTATGAACATATGGATTTAAACATATCTAATGTATGTCAATCCACTGCATTCAACAGTCATATTGATGCTTAAATTGTCTCATCTTTGGAGCCTTTTCAAGTTGACTCGATTCTTTTTAAGATGACTTCAGCAGTCTTTGGCAGCATATTGGCTAACAGGTATGAGATCACAGACAAAGGAGAAAAGGTCGGGGGGGATAGCATAGTTGAAACCAGAGACATGCATAATGGTATGGTACATTTGACATCTCTTATTCAGTAGAGCCAGGGAATGACGAGTGAAGAAGCAGCAGTGGTTTAGAGACGACTGAGGGGAACAGTAAAGAGGGTCTTGGGCAGTCTTGTAATGTACATACATTATGAGATTTCGGTTTCTGTAGGCCAATGGTTATCAACAATAGCAAGGTGCCTTGATCCACTGACCCACAAATATCTCAGGTATCTGTAAAGTATGGTGCAAATAATTCCTTACTAATAAAAATTAAAGGACCAAACTTGAGAAATTATTTCTTTTAAAATTAGAGTATATCATACTTAGCCCTATGCTTGGTATAATGTAATATAAAGCAACTTACAATCATTGGCATTTTAATATGCTTTCTGGAGTGGAGTGACATCGAGTGTGGCAAGCACACCTGTGGGAGTGAAGTATGTGTGATTATCCTGCTTCATGCCTATTCTGGTGAGCCGATGATGAACCAGAGATGGTGATGGTGATAGGGAGCCATCAAAACAATATAGGCAGAGGGTAATATCAATATTCCTTCATTCTTTCCTAACCAGAATTACAGAGTCTAAATGATTCCACTCACAAGTCAGTGTTTAATTTGTGTGAACTTAAGGTTTTCTGGAAAAAAAATTCCTTGCTTTATTAAACTTATCCATTCCCCCCCCCCCCCTCTTTTTTGTCCTCAGTAGGAAGGAACCACTTACTGGTTGATCAATGTGTTTTTCTTTAATCACAGAGGATGTACAAATACCAGCATAATTTGCTGCTGTGACTTCCTTATCCAGTGTAGTGCTATGAAAGGCCATAAAAGCTTTCATATTTTTCATGTAATTCCACTTTTGATTAGAAGTCCCATTGTTATGTTGTTTGTATTTCTGAAAAAAATGAGAAAAAATATGGAGTCAAATAGGAGAGGTTATGATTTGTTTACAGCAGTCCTAGTTTTCATTGCATAAAGTCAGAAAGTACAGATAATTACTCAAAACTCTACTATGTAGTGATAACTACTATTGATATTTTATGATTATACATATATATATGCATTCTTGGATTTACAAAAATGTAATCACAAAATACACACAATTTGGTAACGGCATTAGTTTTTTGTTTTGTTTTCTTTTTTTTAAAGGATATATACTATTTGATCCTAGGGTATTTTATTTTACTAATATCCAATAGTTAAACATGTAGATTGTTTCTCAGATTTTCCTTAGTATAAGCAAAAGAGCAATCAACAATCATAAAATAAACCTTTGTGTAAATCCATAGCTCCTTGAGAACAAACTCAAGTAGAATTTCTAATAAAGGAACAGGATCGCCCTCCCATCAGGGAGCTTGCACAAGCCTCTTAGATAGCCTCATCCACCAGAGGGCAGACAGCAGAAGCAAGAAGAACTACAATCCTACAGCCTGTGGAACAAAAACCACATTCACAGAAAGATAGATAAGACGAAAAGGCAGAGGGCTATGTACCAGATGAAGGAACAAGATAAAACCCCAGAAAAACAACTAAGTGAAGTGGAGATAGGCAACCTTCCAGAAAAAGAATTCAGAATAATGATAGTGAAGATGATCCAGGAACTCGGAAAAAGAATGGAGGCAAAGATCGAGAAAATGCAAGAAATGTTTAAAAAAGACCTAGAAGAATTAAGAACAAACAAACAGCCATGAACAATACAATAACTGAAATGAAAACTACACTAGAAGGAATCAAAAGCAGAATAACTGAGGCAGAAGAACGGATAAGTGACCTGGAAGACAGAATGGTGGAATTCACTGCTGTGGAAGAGAATAAAGAAAAAAGAATGAAAAGAAATGAAGACAGCCTAAGAGACCTCTGGGACAACATTAAATGCAACAACATTCGCATTATAGGGGTCCCAGAAGGAGAAGAGAGAGAGAAAGAACCTGAGAAAATATTTGAAGAGATTATAGTCGAAAACTTCCCTAACATGGGAAAGGAAATAGCCACCCAAGTCCAGGAAATGCAGACAGTCCCATACAGGATAAACCCAAAGAGGAACACGCTGAGACACATAGTAATCAAACTGGCAAAAATTAAAGACAAAGAAAAATTATTGAAAGCAGCAAGGGAAAAACGACAAATAACATACGAGGGAACTCCCATAAGGTTAACAGCTGATTTCTCAGTAGAAACTCTACAAGCCAGAAGGGAGTGGCATGATATACTTAAAGTGATGAAAGGGAAGAACCTACAACCAAGATTACTCTACCTGGCAAGGATCTCATTCAGATTCGATGGAGAAATAGAAAGCTTTACAGACAAGCAAAAGCTAAGAGAATTCAGCACCACCAAACCAGCCTTACAACAAATGCTAAAGGAACTTCTCTAAGTGGGAAACACAAGAGAAGAAAAGGACCTACAAAAAGAAACCCAAAACAATTAAGAAAATGGTCAGAGGAACATACATATCGATAATTACCTTAAACGTGAATGTATTAAATGCTCCAACCAAAAGACACAGGCTTGCTGTATGGATACAAAAACAAGACCCATCTATATACTGTCTACAAGAGACCCAATTCAGACCTAGGGACACATACAGACTGAAAGTGAGTGGATGGAAAAAGATATCCCATGCAAATGGAAATCAAAAGAAAGCTGCAGTAGCAATACTCAAATCAGATAAAATAGACTTTAAAATAAAGAATGTTAAAAGAGACAAGGAAGGACACTACATAATGATCAAGGGATCAATCCAAGAAGAAGATACAACAATTATAAATATATATGCACCCAACATAGGAGCACCTCAATACATAAGGCAACTGCTAACAGCTATAAAAGAGGAAATCGACAGTAACACAATAATAGTGGGGGACTTTAACACCTCACTTACACCACTGGACAGATCATCCAAAATGAAAATAAATAAGGAAACAGAAGCTTTAAATGACACAATAGACCAGATAGATTTAATTGATATTTATAGGACATTCCATCCAAAAACAGCAGATTACACTTTCTTCTCAAGTGCGCACGGAATATTCTCCAGGGAAGAGCACATCTTGGGTCACAAATCAAGCCACAGTAAATTTAAGAAAATTGAATTCATATCAAGCATCTTTTCTGACCACAACGTTATGAGATTAGAAATGAATTACAGGGAAAAAAACGTAAAAAACACAAACACATGGAGGCTAAACAATACGTTACTAAATAACCAAGAGATCACTGAAGAAATCAAAGAGAAAGTCAAAAAATACCTAGAGACAAATGACAATGAAAACTTGACGATCCAAAACCTATGGGATGCAGCAAAAGCAGTTCTAAGAGGGAAGTTTATAGCTATACAAGCCTACCTCAAAAAACAAGAAAAATCTCAAATAAACAATCTAACCTTACACCTAAAGGAACTAGAGAAAGAAGAACAAACAAAACCCAAAGTTAGCAGAAGGAAAGAAATCATAAAGATCAGAGCAGAAATAAATGAAATAGAAACAAAGAAAACAATAGCAAAGATCAATAAAACTAAAAGCTGGTTCTTTGAGAAGATAAACAAAATTGATAAACCATTAGCCAGAATCATCAAGAAAAAGAGGGAGAGGACTCAAATCAATAAAATTAGAAATGAAAAAGAAGTTACACAGATGCTGCAGAAATACAAAGCATCCTAAGAGACTACTACAAGCAACTCTACGCCAATAAAATGGACAACCTGGAAGAAATGGAAAAATTCTTAGAAAGGTATAAGCTTCCAAGACTGAACCAGGAAGAAACAGAAAATATGAACAGACCAATCACAAGTAATGAAATTGAAACTGTGATTAAAAATCTTCCAACACACAAAAGCCCAGGACCAGATGGCTTCACAGGTGAATTCTATCAAACATTTAGAGAAGAGCTAACACCCATCCTTCTCAAACTGTTCCAAAAAATTGCGGAGGTAGGAACACTCTCAAACTCATTCTATGAGGCCACCATCACCCTGATACCAAAACCAGACAAAGATGTCACAAAAAAAGAAAATTACAGACCAATATCACTGATGAATATACATGCAAAAATCCTCAACAAAATACTAGCAAACAGAATCCAACAACACATTAAAAGGATCATACACCATGATCAAGTGGGATTTATCCCAGGGATGCAAGGATTCTTCAATATACATAAATCAATCAATGTGATAAACCATATTAACAAATTGAAGAATAAAAACCATATGATCATCTCAATAGATGCAGAAAAAGCTTTTGACAAAATTCAACACCTATTTATGATAAAAACTCTCCAGAAAGTGGGCATAGAGGGACCCTACCTCAACATAACAAAGGCCATATATGACAAACCCACAGCAAACATCATTCTCAATGGTGAAAAACTGAAAGCATTTCCTCTAAGATCAGGAACAAGACAAGGATGTCCACTCACACCACTATTATTCAACATAGTTTTGGAAGTCCTAGCAATGGCAATCAGAGAAGAAAAAGAAATAAAAGGAATCCAAATTGGAAAGGAAGAAGTAAAACTGTCACTGTTTGCAGATGACATGATACTATACATAGAGAATCCTAAAGATGCCACCAGAAAACTACTAGAGCTAATCAATGATTTTGGTAAAGTTGCAGGATACAAAATTAATGCACAGAAATCTCTTGCATTCCTATACACTAATGATGAAAAATCTGAAAGAGAAATTAAAGAAACACTCTCATTTACCATTGCAACAAAAAGAATAAAATACCTAGGAATAAATCTACCTAGGGAGACAAAAGACCTGTATGCAGAAAACTATAAGACACTGATGAAAGAAATTAAAGATGATACCAACAGATGGAGAGATATACCATGTTCTTGGATTGGAAGAATGAATATTGTGAAAATGACTATACTACCCAAAGCAATCTACAGATTCAATGCAATCCCTATCAAATTTCCAATGGCACTTTTTATGGAACTAGAACAAAAAGTCTTAAAATTTGTATGGAGACACAAAAGACCCCAGATAGCCAAAGCAGTCTTGAGGAAAAAAACGGAGCTGGAGGAATCAGACTCCCTGACTTCAGACTATACTACAAAGCTACAGTAATCAAGACAATATGGTACTGGCACAAAAACAGAAACATAGAGCAATGGAACAAGATCGAAAGCCCAGAGATAAACCCACGCACCTATGGTCAACTAATCTATGACAAAGGAGGCAAGGATATACAATGGAGAAAAGACAGTCTCTTCAATAAGTGGTGCTGGGAAAACTGGACAGCTACATGTAAAAGAATGAAATTAGAACACTCCCTAACACCGTACACAAAACTAAACTCAAAATGGATTAAAGACCTAAACGTAAGACCGGACACTATAAAACTCTTAGAGGAAAATATGGGAAGAACACTCTTTGAGATAAATCACAGTAAGATCTTTTTTGATCCACCTCCTAGAGTAATGGAAACAAAAACAAAAATAAACAAATGGGACCTAATGAAACTTCAAAGCTTTTGCACAGCAAAGGAAACCATAAACAAGACGAAAAGACAACCCTCAGATCGGGAGAAAATATTTGCAAATGAATCAACGGACAAAGGATTAATCCCCAAAATATATAAACAGCTCATGCAGCTCAATATTCAAAAAACAAACAACCCAGTCCAAAAATGGGCAGAAGACCTAAATAGACATTTCTCCAAAGAAGACACACAGATGGCCAAGAAGCACATGAAAAGCTGCTCAACATCACTAATTATTAGAGAAAGGCAAATCAAAACTACAATGAGGTACCACCTCCCACCAGTTAGAATGGGCATCATCAGAAAATCTACAAACAACAAATGCTGGAGAGGGTGTACAGAAAAGGGAACCCTCTTGCACTGTCGGTGGGAATGTAAATTGATACAGCCACTACGGAGATCAGTATGGATGTTCCTTAAAAAACTAAAAACAGAATTACCATATGATCCAGCAATCCCACTACTGGGCATATACCCAGAGAGAACCATAATTCAAAAAGACAGATGCTCCCCAATGTTCATTGCAGCACTATTTACAAGAGCCAGGTCATGGAAGCAACCTAAATGCCCATCGACAGACGAATGGATAAAGAAGATGTGGTACATATATACAATGGAATATTACTCAGCCATAAAAAGGAACGAAATTGGGTCATTTGTAGAGACATGGATATATCTAGAGACTGTCACACAAAGTGAAGTAAGTCAGAAAGAGAAAAAGAAATATCGTATATTAACGCATATATGTGGAAGCTAGAAAAATGGTACAGATGAACCGGTTTGCAAGGCAGAAATTGAAACACAGATGTAGAGAACAAACGTATGGACACCAAGGGGGGAAAGCGGCAGGGGGTTGATGAATTGGGCGATTGAGATTGACATGTATACACTGATGTGTATAAAATGGATGACTAATAAGAACCTGCTGTATAAAAAAAATAAATTAAATAAAATTCAAAAAAAAAAGGAACAGGATCATTTAAAAAATTATGATGTATAATATAAAGCTTTATCATATCAAATGCTTTCTAGAAAGGTTATTCTAGTTTACCCCTCCACCAATATTATACAAAATGGCCTCTTTTCCTCACACTCTTGCCAAAGCATCATCAATTTAATGAATGAAAAATAGTACCTTGTTGATATTTTAATTTATATTTCACTGGTTATCAAGAAGGTTTTTTAAAAAAATGTGAGTACACTCCATTTTATGTATTAGAAACAGCATCTTTATTCTAATTATAAAACTTGGTTTGAGCATAAGTTTAAAAAATGAGTGGTTTCAATTTCAAGGAATTTAAACCACTAGATTAGTTCCAACTAAACATATCATGACACCTCAAGGAACTTTATAATGAATAACACCTACTTTACCAAGGAGAGATTGATAGTGAAGAGGAAAATAAATGAGTCTCAAGAATTGATTTAATAGGTCAAACAACAGAGCATCCCTCAGAGGTATGGAAAACAAAGATTATATTTCAAGGAACAGGGATGGGGTTTAGTAACATTAACTTAACATGTCTCATTTTTATTATTTTACATGAACTTTAATATATTCTCACAAACTGATTGCTTCAAGAAATAAAAATGAAACACCAAGCAAAGAAAAAACTCTTGAAAGGTAATACAAATAACTTTGGGATCAAACTCATTTCTTATAAAAAGGGAACCTTAGGAGAAAACATCCATATCTATAATTTTATGAAACAGATTAAGGTACAAAATTTGCATCTGCATAAGGTTTTATCTCACTGTGGTCCGTGCCAAAGAGGCACCTGACAGGGAAAAATTTGATGTTATATATACTGTGTCTCCTAGAATAAAATTTTAGTCCATATTTATCGTCAGGATAGAAGACTTAATTAAGCTTTGGTATTTGTCCAGATTGCTATATCCCAATTTTGGATTCAGGACCTGCAAAACAAGTTGCCTCATTGTTATTAAAATATGGAATAAAACAAATGTTATTTGGAGACAGTATATTCTGTTCAACACAAAGATGGCAAATACTGTGGAGGACACAGAAAGTAAATGCAGAGCAGAGACACTCCTAAACTTTTTCTCCTCCTAACAAGGAAAAATATATACCCGTCTAGGAGTGTCTTTGGTAAGTGAGGATGACAGACAAACGTGGGAAAGAAAAAACCAACCCCATAGGTCTTTACCCAAATTTCAAATGAAGCCAGCCTTCTCTGGAGTCTCCAAAAATTGTTTGGCTGCTATAAGCATTTGCAAAAGTATGTTGAAAGTATATTTCAAATGACTCTCAGCGGAATTAGCATTGAAGAGCTCACACCCTCCTGAAAGACTCCTCTGACCACGGTCTTTCCCACTCGTTGCCAGGTGAGAGGGGACTTGCTTATGTCTCCAAATCATTGAACTTAAAATGCACGCATCTAATAGCCATTCACCTGACTGCACCCACAACTGAGACGCTATGAATGTTATTGGGATAATTTCTCACGCTTGCCATTGGATTTGATTTAAGTAACTAGCATAGCTCCTGACATGCAGCAAGCCCACAATCACCATCTGTTGGATTAAACTAAATTCAGAGCTACAGGAACATGTTCAATTTGAAATCTAGGCAGACTATTGTAAATATTTTAACAATGGCATTCAAGATAGGTTTCTATGACAGCCATTTTCTTTCTCCACAACAAGGAAGCATGGAGCTTTCCTTAAATTTAACTAAATAAAGGGCTATAATTACTCTTTAGCCTCTACATATCTTACCTGAGCAATAACCGGATAGCCACAGACTTCATCTCCAGCCTTGGTCATAGACACTGCCAGCACCAGGTCTGGGTTACTCACCAGGTGAAAGGTCCTTGGGAAAACAGGATTAGGCACATTACAAAGCAGCATGACCAGTTTAGAGCTCCCTCTGTGCCCCTTATCTGTGTGTTGCCTCTTGGCTCCATATATACTCTGCGCTAATGGATGTGAAATCCTTTGGGCATTTCTCCCCCACCATAAGCACGATGTTGAGGTTCCTCAGTGCAGAGTGCTGGAAGAACGCTGAAGGAGAAAGGGGCGCTCCTGTTCTTTCTGGATGCTGCCTGGGGTCAGTGTTTGGGAGTGAGGGTGTCCAGGGATGCTCTGTCCCAGCCACGTGCCCGGAATGCACGTGGTCCTTTAATACCCTTACAGCCCAGGCCTGGCCTGGTGATCATCCGCTTATGGCCCCCCCAACGTGGACACCACGTGCTCCAGACCTTCTGCTGTACCAGCAACCCCGTACCTTTGCATCTCCACGTGCCCAGCAGTAGCTGCACACCCACGTAAGTTCCAGAGGGTTGCTTCCTGCTTGCCCAGCAACCACAGAACAGATCTGGCCACGCAAATGAACACATTTCCCTGCCATCCAGTGGACAGCACCCATACTTCTTCCAATGAGCTCTGAACTCCAGCCTTAGGGAGGGACCCAATCCCTAGTTTGTCCTCAACTCCCTCAGCCCTAGAGTACCGTATAGAGGTTTTTTAAAAAAAATCTGATAGTTACTCGTTTAGCATAGCTTAATAATTCTTTATGTTAAACATCCTTTGTTTAAATGACTGTGTGTTTTCTGTCTCCAGATTGTACCCAGACACTCTCCTCACCTGTTTTGCTGTTGTGAGAGGCAATGTGGCAGAGTGATTAAGAGCATGGATTCTGGAGCCACAATGCCTGAGTTTAAATCTTGAGTATATCTCAAGACCTGCTTAACAACTCTGTGCCTCAGTTTCCTCATCTGTAAAATAGGATAATGGTGCATACCGCACAGGACTTTCGTCCTGAGAATATAATGAGTTAATGCATAAAAAAATGCGTTGAATATTGTCTGGCTCATGGCACTTAGTATGAGCTACTATTATCGATTGTTGTGATTTTTTTTATAGCTTTCCCTCAAATTCTTCTTTTCTAAATGAGTATTCCCTAAAAGTCCAAGATATATAGTGAATATTTTTAAGTTATCTTATATTGGAACTAAAATAAAGCCTCCTTGACTGAAAAAAAAGAAAGCAAAGTACAGAGCTAAAACCCTCAAATTCTTTCCCGTACATCACTTAAAAGCAAGAATAGACCAAACATTCAAGGATATTGTCTGTATAGAAAAAGTCAGTTCTTTATGTCTGTCAACATAGTTACATTACAGACCAGCAGTGGCATTCCTGCTGTGGAAAATATAACTAGTCCTGAATATAAAATGTAATGATGTGGGAGTGGAGGAAAGGGGAGAAAGCGGGGGTGGGGGAGATCTGTGATAAGAGTAACGTGTTTTTCCTTTCAAGAGAAAAAATTCTAGATATCTAATTTAAATCTCTGAACATAAAACAAAATATCCTCATTGTAAAGCATTTACAAAATACTAGCCTCAGCATGTGGCATAGTTTGCATCTTGCATTTTTACTGGCACTCAATAGTAGTCAGATGAATGAATGATTGTATATTTCCTGCAACAACTTACTGAGGTGCCTAGATTAGTTACCTAGCTTTCTCTGTTTTTGCTGCCTAGAATAGATGTAGCAACTTCTCCCATGCTTCAGTGCCATGCTCAGCCATGATAGTGTTGATTTTTCTTTTCCTTTTTGGACTGTCAACTGTCACTTGCCCATAGCAGGAGTGCTTACATTCTGCAGGAAGCCTGAGCTTTTAGACTTCTACATAAAGCCCACTACATGCCAAACGGCAGTGTGAGAACTGACTCTGTGTCCCAGAAATATCCCAGCACGACAGCACAGCCTCTTCTACTAACCCACAGTGCGAGTGCGTACAAGTCACTTCATCTCCTTGAGCCTCAGTTTACCTAGCTTTAGAATCAGGTGACTAAGACTAGAAAATTTTCAAAATCTCTTTCAGCTCTGAATTCCATGACACTGTATTTTCCCTTTTATAATTTTGAATCTTGTTGAAGGGGATTTTTTTCCCTGAGCATTTTTTTCATATTTCCCTTTTGAGACCAAATGATTAATTCAGATTGTGCCAGGGTTGAAAATGGGAGAAAGATACCAGTTTATCTCAAAAGTTGACCTGGACCATTTTTCTGTGTGGCTAGAAACCAAGTAAGTGTGTCTTTGGTAATGTCCTACTGCCTGCCAGTGCCCCCTTGCTCATTTCTTACACTACTCTCCTAGACTATGTGCTCTCCCAGCTAGGCCTTGTTCTCATAGTCAAGATTTCCCTTAAGAGGTTTTGCTGATAATTGCTTAAGATATCAGATTTCCTAGTTATTCTCTATTTTAAATAGAAGGCCAAAATGAAAAAGCAATTCAAGACCCAAAGGACTGAATGAAAGGACTAATGGTAGAAAATTCTAGGCACAGTGATAGCACTTGGAACCTCCCATCACGCTGGCAGTGAGCTACTGGGCTTCTGCTCTATTGACACAAATTCTGATTGGGCAGTTGCCTCAATAAATGCTAATTTACTGCCTGGGGAAAATACGGAAGATCAAAAGACTATGGTTCACATAAATGGAATTTTCTATAGGTTTCTGCTACATAGTGTAACCCAAGGTTCTCCAGGCCTCACCAGCTTATCAGAACAAATGGGTTTCAACACCCAATTACATGAAAAAGAAAAAGCAAAATGTCAAGGGAAAATGTAGAAGAAAGCTCAGAATTACTGTCACTATACAGACATTTCTGCCATGGGACATACGTTCCTCTGAATGATGCCCACATCTAATCATCAAGACTTCTGCAAAACCTCTCCTACCCAAGCGTCTGTGGGAGTCCCTAGACGGTGACCCATGTGTTCAGGAGCAAACCCTGTCCCACTGCCCCTCCCCCTCACGGCTCCACCTCTTCTCTCTGGACTCTGCAGTTTCCAGCCAGCGATCAGTCAATACCACCATCTCCCTCCAACTGTCCCTCTCTTCTATGGCTTGACATGGGGAGGCCTCAATATGACAACGCTGCAGAGCGTTCTGGAAAGTGGAAGGAAATCGGAAGAGACCATCCTCTTTGGTGTTACATGTGGTTAGATTTTCCAAAGCAGCGAGGGAGTGCATAGAGTTTTAGGCAAGCTTCCCTTTGTTTTTACTTAAACAGTAAGTTTAAGTCAACTTTACTTAAAGTAAACTTTAAGTTTACTTTAAGTAAACTTACTTCCTGTCCTCCTGATTTCCCCACAGCACTTAGGTTGAAAACCAAAAGCAGTACAGACACTGAGCAGGACTCAGAACTTGCTCTCTCTTCTGATGACCAAGTGTTCCTGAGTTAAACTTATCAAGTGTGGCTGTCTAGTGCCTTGGGTCACTTCTCTCATTCCCCACGCGTGTCCACCCTAGCCCTTCAGCCATGCTCGAATTCCAACTTAGGCTCAGGCGGGACCTCTACCATAATACAGAAAGCCAAGGCAGTAAGATGTAGCTCTAAACTCCAGAAATGTAGAGATGGGGTGGCACTAGCTTCGTGGGCAGGAATTTTTATCTGTTTCGTTCTTTGCTAAAGCACCAGCACCTAAAACACTGCCCTTGATAATCTTCTGCAGCTAAATGAATGAATTCTGGTTCCACAAAGCAAACCATTCACAGGGCCAAAAGCCTGCTTCTTAGCTCCCCTGTGGCAAAGTCAGCTTAGCTAGGACAAATGGGGCAAAAGAACACATTCACCAGGTCTGCCTACAGGTTGGCTTTTCAGCTGTCTCTAAAACAAGGCTGCATGTATTCCTCGCTGGCAGCTCTGAATCTCAGACAGTGAGCAGAGGAAGGCTAGCTCCTTTCCCGTCCATGCTGGGCCCTCTGCTGCCGCCTGCTGAAGATTATACAATCTCTCTCAAAGCAGCGATCCCCTAAGCCTTTTGCTCACACACCTTTTGAGAATCCAAAAATCACAGCTCTTTCCCAGAAAAAAAAAAAAAAGTATTACACAGATACACAAACACATTTTCTGTAGTATTTCAAGAGACTGAAGAGGGCCCTGGAGCCCCACCATATAACACTAATGGTAAACTTTGAAGCAAACCGTCTAAAAACCAAGGAGTTGTTATCTCTCTCGTTAAAGAAATTTCAAGCATGCACAAAACCAGAGAGAAATGTATAAGAAACCACCAAGGACACGACAGTTATCAACATTCTGCCATGCCTGTTTCATCCCCTCCCCCTGTCCCCATTTAAAAAATTTTTGCTTTGCTAGAATATTTTAAAACAAAGCTGAGATCTCTCTTAATTTTATCTGTAAATACTACAATATACATCCAAGTGATCAGGACTTTTTTTTAAACATAGCCATTAAACCATTATGACACCCAACAAAATTAACAAGACTCCCTTCACATCATCTGGTACCCAGACTATTTTAAATTTCTTCTGATTGTCTCAGAAATAACCTTTTTGATAGTGGTGGGCCTCAAGCTAGATCCAAACAAGGGCCAGCCATTGCACTGGGTTGATATATCTGATTAGGGTAAGAATTCAATTCGATTTCACTGTGTGAGTGGAAGCCACATCAGTTGGTTATATGATGGAAGTAGGGGAGGGAGGGAAGGCATGCATGTGGGGAGGTGCAGAAGACTGTGTTAATGAAAAGTACTGCAAATTTTTTTAAATGGGACTTTTTAGAATTCTTACTTGATTTTATGATGTTTTCAAATCACACAAATAAATTAGATGAGAGTCTAGCTCTCTCTTGACCACAATGGCCCACTAAAACTATGAACCTAGTAGGCTAGATTTCACGTTTCTTACCTGAATCTGTAGTGGATGAGTGGTGTGTAGACTACTGAGCACTTACATTTGACTTCACTATCTTTCTCTTCCTTGAGTAGGTTAAAAATATTATTGGCTACATTAAATAGAAAATCCAAAGTCCTCAAATATACCGCTGCCTGGTCTGTGGGGACCATGCTGGATCTCTTAGGCTCCTATTCACCTTTTGATATATTAAGGCTCAAATATAATGGGTTTACCTGCTGTCTTCCTTGTGCCTCCAGTGTTGATGACCATCATCTGCTTTTTTCTCCACCAAAACAACCTCCATGCCTGAACGCAGGTTGGGGCCTTGCACCCCCAAGACTAGCTGAGGAGAAGCATAGCTTATGATTTGCCCATCTCTGTATTCAAACTGCTGGTGGCAAACCTTCTGCAATTTACTCTGTTTTGGAGAATGGCTGAGATAAAGAAAATCCCATTAGTGGCAGAAAAATGTCCTGTGCACTGATGTGCTGGAGATAGCAAGTTCTGTTGGCAAGAGACCCGCCATGAACCAAATTCACTTATAATGGGGAAGCATTATCATCAGGACAGCAGCAATGTTATTTGCTTTGCACTGTCAAGCTGATGTAAAAAGTAGAATTCTGAGTTTATTTTATATTAGAAATAAATATTTTTCCAAGAGAACATGAGAAATTCATCAGCAAAGAAAAAATTCACTTGAGATAATTTAAAGGGAAAAAGAGGTAGGAGTAGGAACAGGGCAATGAATCAGAACAGAGAGAAATAAAGGAGTTCTGTTCAAATCATGATCATTTCTATCCTCTAACTACAGAATCCCTGGCAAATAGAATCCCATTCTCCAAGTTTTTGAATCTTCCCTAACAACTCATAGAATATCATAAACGAAAATAATGATACGCTAATAAGTTAATTCAAAGGAATCTCATACTTAAATATCTCTTAAGCCATTAAGCAGACTTAAACCTATCAAACATCACAATGCATTGGCAATTAATTTGTAAATGTCTATTAAGTCCCTACTATGTGCATGGACTAATGCTAAGTGTTGAAGTGCCAAAACTGTTTAACTCATGTAAACTGCTGTAACATTAAGTAAATGTATAAAGATTATGGAATAATACCAAGTACTAAAGATTCCTGTCATTTCATTGGACATTGACCAGAGAAAAAATAAAGTTAAAAAGGAAGAAATTGCATTTTACTAATTTCTTAAAGACATCAAGGCATTTTACATGCTTATTCATAAGTTCATTCACACATTCATTCAACTAATATACAGGCTCTGTCCTAAGTTCTCAGGAGGCAAAGATGGATGAGCTTACCTTTTAATAGAAAAGACACCAGTGAACGAGAAATTACATTACACAGCTAAAGCGAGAAGGTACTTGCCACCAGTACTTGTAAATACTTCAGTCAAAAACACAAAAATGTGTGTGTTGATGTAAAGAGCAACTAACAGTAATGTAAATCTTCAGTAATATTTTTGCCCTAAAGTGAGTGAATCTAAGACCAGGTAGAAATCTCTAACAGGAATCCCTTGCAACTTTTTACCTGTATTTCTTCTCTGGTTCCACATTTTCAAAGAGCTCTTCTTCCATTTTCTTTGGAAGACTGTCATCTTCATCAAAGTTATGAGAAGTTTCCTGCCAGGCATACCTGAGAAGTGTGTGACAAGCCTTCATTCGGAGATGGGCTCTTGCATGTGAATCTCTATCAAAGTTCAGAAGGAAACAGAAGTCTAAGAAATCTGATTTATACTCAACAGAATTTTCTCTGAGGTGTAGTCTGATAATATCCTGAATGATACTGGTGGATCTGGAAATCATATTTCCATAATGGTGCCTAACACTGCAAATTCACATCCTACTAATACACAATTTAGATTTTTTAATATAAAGCTGAAATGAATCCTCAATCACATAATAAACAGCATTCATCTTTGTTATATTTACTCAGGAAAAAAAATGGGGTCATGTATTATATTTCAAAAATAAGATTAAGACTACTCAGTAGTTTTGGAAACTCATAACAAACGTGTAATGAGACTCTTGCCTACTCCATAAATGTGTCATAATTCTGTCTGGAACAGACAGCCTAGATTACTAGGTTTCATAAAATTTACTCAATAGACAATGTTAAGGAATCTTAATAACTTTTCCTCTCAACAGAAAAATCTAGAGAGACTCAAATAGCACCAGCACAAATGTGCCAGGTTTTGATAGAGAATAATATGCAAAAACACTTAGAGTAAATAGTCATAGTATGAATAACTGAGTCAGCCTTGTGGCCTCTTATTAAGATGAAATTGTGAACCGAAACATAACCACCATGCAGATCTGAATATATCAAATCTCCAGGCACCGTTTAGGGTACACTTGCTTCTGTGGGACACAATGACACAATATGAGGACCGCTCTGCTGAAGGCAGGATAAATATACAGGCAAAGCAGCAAGCATACTTCAGCACTCTAAATGTGCATATGTGTAAATAAAGTTATCTGGGGGAGGCTGTGGTCACCAAGGTGCTTGTGGTAATTTGATGTAACTGCAAGCAATATCGAATTACCCAAATCTCCAGGGACAATTCCTGCGTTAGCAGAGCAGACCATACACTTTTCAAATGTAACAAAAGTATTACATGTGGATATGAAATTGGTGGGTAACAACAGCCTTATTTAGAGTTGCAGCACAAGCAGCTTCTGAAGACAAAAATCTCATTAACAGTTAAAGAAACAACAGTGCCATCTTGTGTTGAAAAGAAAAAACACAGCTTTCCCACCAACTCCATTTCTTTGAGGGAAACAGACAAAAAAAAGTCATTCTTAGACATAACAAGATTCTTCCTCCAAATCCAGATGGGATTTTCTAACTTGGGATAAGTATATACTCCTCAGCTCCCAAGCAAATGAAGTACAGTCAAGTTAGTTTTAGAACAGCCATTTAAAAATACATCTTGCTTTATTGATTCATGTCCATTCATTCATTCATATAACTAGTCATTATTTAATCATTCATTCCTTTAACTAACATTTCTTAAACATCTACTATATTGTAGGCACAGAGTTCTAAGTATTGGGGATATAGTGGTGAACAAAACAGTTAAGTTCTCAGGATTCATGGAGCTTACATTCTAGTGGGAAGAAGAGAGATAATAGATAAGTAAATGAATAAACAAACAGTGAATATCACAAGTGGAATAAAACAGGAAATTGTGCTGGACATTGGGTGAGGTGGGGTAGGGTTTACTTTACCAATGGAGTCATAGAAGGATAGAGGTATTCTGAATTATTATTTCAACATTAAAATGGGCTGCCTTGTGAAATAGTGATCTCCCTGTTCCTAGGAGTATTCAAGAAGAGACTGGATCAAAACAGCTTGCCTAGAATGTGCAGGAGATTCCTGCATTATGTTTATTTTTTTTAATTGAGGTATAACTGACATATAACACTATATTAGTTTTGGGTGTACAGCATAATGATTTGATATTTGTATATATTGCAAAATGATCGCCACAACATGTCTGGTTAACATCTATCCCCGCAGATAGTTACAAAAATTTTTTTCTTGTAATGACTTTTAAGATCTGCTCTCTTAGCAACTTTCAAATATGCAGTGCAGTATTATTAAGTATAGTCACCATGCCCCTGCATTATGTTTTGAGTGGACTCAAAGACTTTCAGCTCAAGGATTTCAGGCCTTGATGAAATCTATGAATCAGAACAACAAGAATCTTTGCTCTCAAAGATGCTCTTTCTTTTTTTTTACTTTCTGTTTATTTTTTTTTTTCCAAGTGCAGTATAATAACTCAGAGGCTAGATACATTCTTTAGAAGAAGAACAAAAAGGAATGTTAGAAAAGTTTGTGGCCAATTCTCTAACAATTGCGGAAGATACAATATAGGTCAAATCACTCTCTCTGAAAAAGGCTTTCTGGTGCCTTTGTTAGTGTCAGGATGCAGGACCAGATGAATTACCCATCAAAATGAGGAAGTTTGATTCCTAACATGAAAGTTAATATTCTTGTAATTGAGGACAGAAACAGTTGTTTAAAACAGCTTGTATACCAATTATTAATGAAAATTAATTTGTATACAAATTAATTTTCAGTTATTGCAATGGTAATTGACCGGCTATTTTTGGTTTTATAATTTGGAAACTAATTCAATGATTCCTTCATTTATTCTGTAAATGATGACAAAAGTCAGTTATCCTGGTCTTCACAGAACACGTGTGACAGCGTTTTTGCCCTCAAGGAATTCCCAAATTGGTGGTGGTTGCTGGAGTAGAGGGGAGGGAACTGATAAGTACATTGCTAGTACAGTCATTGTCATGATTGATTTCAATGATAAAGAATCCTTCCACAGACCGAGGACGGGCACGTCAGCTGGAGAGAAATGAATATGTGGTGAGAGGCCTGCAGCAGTGCATCAGTGGAGTAGGCCGCAGTCCAGAGACAGCTTGTAGCTGCCCAGCTGGAGCTTGGAGTTCATGTGGCACAAAGAAAAAGTGTGGAGTGGAGGTGGGCATGGGGGTACAAATGAGGGTTAATGACAGGCCTGGACCAGGGTCAGGAGGGCTTGGGATTCCAGACTAAACATTGTCTTCTGTCTGCAATAGGTAGCCATTGAAGAACTGTATAAAGAGGATTGTATTTTCGAAAGATTGTCCATAGACAAAAGTTCAAGGTGAATTGGAAGGAGGAGATTATGGAGACAGAAACCAATCAGAAAGCTATTTCAGCAATCCAGGATGATAACTTATATTAACATGCATTCAACTTGAACCTACATTAAGGAAGAAGCATAATTGTTCCTGAAGTCCATGTTTATGGAAACAAAAACATGATGAATTCCTCAAATAAATGTCTCCAGTTCTAAGATTCCAGTCTTTTAAAAATAGCAACATCATAACAAAATTACTGAAAGTAGATCATTGTGGTGGTTGAACACTGAAGCTCCAGCTCTATCCTTCTGCCAGGAAACTAATTAAATACCAGCTCTTCAACTTCCATTAGTTTCATAAACTTGGCGTGGGTTCCCTGCATGGGCTCTGTGGTGTTACTGAGCTAATGAGCTGAGTTCAAATAGGAACCAGGTAACTTTTCTGGCCACACTGATTACTTACAGAATTTCACTGGAAGCATTTCCCGATGTTAAAGCATTTTTTTGCACTTGCTTTTCCTCTGGTTCTAAAATTTGCTTCTCTTCTCCAAAAATTGGTTTCCGCACAGCAAGCTTGGCTCCCAACACAATGTCACTTTGGACTTCTAAAACAAGAGCTGAGGAGAAAAACACAAATTGCAAGGACATATTAGGTATGATCTCAGAGCACTAGGATTTTGAAAACACGTGTTAAAATAAAAATGCAGAAAATTTCCAGCTATTTGGTCTAAGAGAATACATTCTAAGCATAATTGATAGTTGCTCTTTAAACCAATAAATTGGATTTCACTTAATTTAATTTTTGTAAATTCTTTCCTCTCAAGACATTCTCAGTCAAAAGTGCTAAAAAAATAGGTCTTTCCAAAAATAAGTTAGTTATAAATTCTAACTATTCAAATGGGTTCCATTATTTAGACGCACGCCTCTAGGTCATTCTCTGGGATCCAAACTCCTCAATGAAAGTTCCCAATGCCTTAAAAGACACATGCAAAGCTTAATGTACAGTGTTCAAGATATGCAATAAGATAATGTTTTAAATTATATTAATGATTTTTCTCTTCTATATATAGGGCCTTTGTCTTGGTCCTGGGGTAGCCTTAAGGGAAGGTTGAATACCATGAGGAATGAGAATTGTTACAAAAGGAAAGCAAAAGTACAAATACAGTTTTGACATTCAGGCACAAGACAATGGCCATGTAAGTCAGATGACACTGTCATGATTTAGGGTTTTTTCCAAAAGCCTTTAGCTCCCATTTAGCTTATCTCAGTGTTGACCTGGAGGAAACCCACCATTTCTGGGCCTGAGGGGATCTGTGGCAGAACACAAAGGAAGGCAGAAAACCAGCACTGGTTGTCATGATTCTGCCTACAGGCTTTGCTGCAGGAATCTTAGCTAGACAAGGAAACACTGAGGACATTGCCTATGGTTCAGGACATGGTGGTGAGTTACCTCTTGAGCTGTCCTCACCACTCCAATCTGTGGCATAGCCACATGAACCTGGATCTGGTTTCTGGGAAGTTCAGACATGACCCAGGATTTACTAAGAGCCATGCAGGGGAGCTTTCCAGAAATGGCTGCCAAGCAGGGGTCAAGAGGTTCTGTAGCAAGGATTTGAGAGATGGCTACCCAACCACAACCCGGCTGCAGAGGGCCAGAGGCAGCAGAGGGGAGGCTGAGGCAGGCAGGAAGTACCGCCCACCCAAAGCATTATCTGGGCCAAAAGAATGGAACACTGTCACCCAGCCATGGACTTCAGCCAGCAGGGCCCAGAAAGCAAGAGGATGTGCACCCCAAGTTCTTTCCTTCCATCCTAGAGAAGAACTAAAGTGAGAGTCTGGAAACTGAGAAATCTGAAAGCCTCCCCGAAAGGGACTATTTAAATTAATGGATGGGACAAATTTAAACCTGACTGTACATTTAACGTTTTCCTTGATGGGGGTACCTGGGGCTCACAAAGAAGGCTCAATTTGTTAAAGACAAAATAAAGAAAGTATGTTTTCTCTGCACATCCAAAGTACAGTGTGAATTAAAATATGCAACTCTGTTAAATATAAAAATTAGTCTAAAGCTAAACAGCGAGATGCAGGGGTGAAATATGACCTGTTTAAACAAACTTGGATTTTTTTTAAAAAAAGCAATATCATCAAGTTTTTTTTTTTTTTTGGTCTGTACATATATAAAGTAAATAATTCCAATGCTTACCCTCTATCTTATGTGTACTGCAGAAAGTTTGAATTTTAGAAATATCTGATGCTAAGTTCCTCAGGAAGATTTGCTTCTTCTGCTGAGCAATGGACAGATCAGGATTGATCCAATGTTCTCCACATGAAACATACACCTACCAAAGAAATGAGTCTCTAATCCCATATACAATTGCTCACAGCAGCATTATTATAGCCCAAACTGGAAACAATCAAAACACCCTACCATAGGTGAATGGTTAAACAAACTATGGCACCATACTCAGTGATAAAAAGGAATAATACTCAGTGATAAAAGACACAAACTATTGATAAAAGCAACAAGTTTGATGGATCTACAGGGTTTTGTACTGAAAAAAGACTTCTCCATACTATCTTTGCAACTTCCTATGAATCTTTAATTATTTCAAAATAAAAAGTTGTAGAAAAAATAATTTTTTAAAGAAAGGAAAGAAGGAAGGGAGGGATAGGGGGAAGGTAAGTGGGTATAAATCAGGGGATTAAATGTGAAATAGCTAGTGGGAAGCAGCTGCATCGCACGGGGAGATCAGCTCCGTGCTTTGTGACCAGCTAGAGGGGTGGGATAGGGAGGGTGGGAGGGAGACGCACGAGGGAGGGGATACGGGGATATATGTATACATATAGCTAATTCACTTTTTTACACAGCAGAAACTAACACAACATTGTAAAGCAATTATACTCCAATAAAGATGTTAAAAAAAATAAAAAATAAAAAATAAAAAGTTAAACACTGAAAAAAAAAATTGGGGGTTTGTAAACTATGGCTGAGGACAAAATCTCGCCGATTGCCAGTTCTTGTAAATAAAGTTTTATTGGAATACAGCTATGCCCACTCATTTGCATGTTATCTGTGAATGTTTTCCTGCTACAATGGCAGAGCTGATGTTTCAATAGATACCATATGGTCTGTAAATATTAACTATCTGACACTTTACAGAAAACTCTGACAACCACTGGTATAAATGAACTTGCAGTATATGCACCAAAATGTTAATGTGGATATTTCTAGATGCTGAAATTATGGATGATACTTTTTCTTCTTGATTTTGATTATATGTACTTCCTAAATGTCCTTAAATAAATACATATGTCTTTGAAGTGAGGAAAAAGTAGAGTAATATATTGAGAAAGACTCGGTAAAAAGAAAAAGAAACTCAATGTTGCCTTTTTTGAGGCCACTCACTGATCATTACACACATACTTTGTATGTGGACCCAGGGAAAACTTTCTCAAAAATATCTTCTTTCTGATCAAGAGGGTTCTTTTTCTCTCATGGACATACTTAATCGTGTAACTGTTCATGTTTCAATCCTCATGTCGGTGGCTCAGAACAGTTGACAGATTCATTTCTAGCAAATATGTAAGTCCTTATAACAATCACTCCTGGGTCCATCTCATCCTTTCACGCATACTCCCTTAGCCCTGGTGACCTCATCGACTTATCTGTAAGTTAAATTTACCTTTTTGTGTCGTATGTTTTAATGCATCTACCTTAAATTCTTTCTAAAATAACAAAGTGAATAAGCACAGCAGGAAAAACAAAAACATTAAAATCAAACAAACAGAAAACTTGGCAGTGATAGAATTAGAATTCAAAACACCGTCTAGGGCTTCCCTGGTGGCGCAGTGGTTAAGAATCCACCTGCCAATGCAGGGGACACAGGTTCAAGCCCTGGTCTGGGAAGATTCCACATGCCACGGAGCAACTAAGCCCGTGGGTCACAACTACTGAGCCTGTGCTCTAGAGCTCGCAAGCCACAACTACTGAGCCCATGAGCTACAACTACTGAAGCCCGCGCGCCTGGAGCCCATGCTTCACAACAAGAGAAGCCACTGCAATAAGAAGCCCGCGCACTGCAATGAAGAGTAGCCCCCGCTCGCCACAACTAGAGAAAGCCCAAGCGCAGCAACAAAGACCCAACGCAGCCAAAAATAAAAATAAATAAATAAATTTAAAAAAAAAACAAAAAAAAAACACCATCTACCAGACTCCAAGAACAGAGGCTCTCCACTCTGCCATGCTGCCTCTGCTATTAGTCACTGGTACTTGGGTTTAAGACTCTTTCAAGGGGTCTTTACATTCAGAGTCTGAGTTAAGTTCAGATAATTTGGTGCAAGCTTGGTTCTCTGTTCAAAGAATTTCAGGCATCTATCAAGGCAGGTTTTCTTCTCAAGCTGATACCGTAAATTCCATAAGTCAGGGGAAAGGCTGGGCAGCTAACGTCCTTCCACTTCTCAGCCTTCTCCAACCTCCCAAATAGAGTGTGTGAAAAACTAGATATGATTTTTTTTTTCTGAAAAGGTAAAATAATCATTTAGTAAGAAATCATTAAATAACTACATTTTGAAGGCCTCAAAAAGAATACAGAATCTACCCCCTTAAAAGAGTAGGGCAGAAACCACAGGTGGTTAATAATGTGGTCCTCTCCATTTATAAAAGGGGTTGTGATGAGCATTAAATGAGTTCTATTACATACAGCCCTGAAAATCATGCCTGACACATAGTAAGCGCTCAACAATTAGCTATTCTTATTACTTTCTGATGGTTGCTGAATTAGGATAATTCTGAGAAAAAATAAGAGGAAAAAATGGTGCTTGAAGTCTTATATTTAAAAACACTTTCCTTTTAATAGTATCAATATATTAATATTTCCAGTTTCACGCTCATGTCTTTACCAGTTCATCTCTTTGAAGGTCTTTTAGGGCAAAGATTTCCTTCCCCTTTTCACTGAACAATCTCCGAGCTGCAGAAGGTAAATTTAAAATTTCAGTGCACCTGTAATAAGAGACACAAAAATTGACCTTGCACATGCAAAGTTTCCAGCAGAGAAGAGAGGAAATAAAAGAAATCACGGGCCTGGATCATTAACAACAACTAGCTCAGCAGGACTGTGGGATAGTCAAGAGCTCGGCTCTGGAAACCAGCAGCCCCCTTTTGAGTCTCATTCTCCCTCTCCAAGTTGTAAGACTAGGTAAATTATTTAAGCTCGCTAAGCCTAAATTTCTTACCTTGCAAGGTTGCTGTGAAGATTAAGGGTTGATTATGAAATGTGCTTAGCACAGTACCAAGCATGATCAACAAATCAAAAAAAACAAAACAAAAAAACACATCATTATTTATTTTTCACTCCTCAGGATGCCCCTACACTTTCCTATTTGTGTGCCTTTTCTCTTGTTCTCCCTTCTACATTAAACACCTTCCTCAGCTTTTGCTGCTGAAGTTCTACGCTCTCCAAAGTTACATCCATCACGCAGCAGTTCCTCATCTCTCTCCACCAGAAGTGATCCCTATATATAGCTCTTTAACTCCTTTTCAAATAGGAATTTTTGGCCAGGTTACACATTAAACAGTGATTTTTTTTCCCCCAAACAAGCTCTGGGCCAGCCCTGTGGATATTGAGATGAACGATACAGTTTCCTTGTTTCCTGAAGGGCTCCTTCTCTAGTAGGCGGGAGAGACCCGTCAACAACTGATGTGTGATATGAACTAGTGGGTGCTGTCATAGGCACCTGGCCAGGGAGGTGAGGACACAGAGGAAAAACAATGAATTCTTCCAGGGAAGCCTCAGGGAAGGAAGTGGCATTCGGGGTGGGCCTTGATGAATAAACAGGAGTTCACCAAGTAGGGTCAGGACTTAGAGAAGTTTTATATGGCTGGAGCGAGGTAGAGCCAGATGAAGCTGGTAAAGAAGATGGAAACCAACTGAAAGCACTTAGGATGCCAGACTAATGAACCTGGCCTTTATCCCCTAAGTATCAGGAAGTCATTGAAGGTATTACAGCAGAGGTATGGTGTTGTCAGATCTGCTTTTTAGAAAGTTAACTGTCAGAAAAGTGCAAGATGGGCTGGAGGTGGAGAGGCTGGAATCTATATAGTCAGTTTAGGGTAGAGGTAAAGAGGTGGAATTCTGGGGAAGGGGAAGTAGAGCTAAACAGAGTGATGGGTCGTGTCCTAAAGAATGCTGTTTTATATTAGAATGCACTGTCTATAGTAAATGAGTTAGAAGTGACTTTATGCTCATCAAGAAGACTCAGCTGTATGAAAAATATTTCTCAATTTTATTACCTTAGATGGCATAAAGCAATTGAGCAGATAATTAGGCCCTCCATTTTTCTGAGAGGTCTTGGAAGGAAATAAGCCAGTGGGAATTAAGTCTCTCCTTCTCCTGTCACAACTCTGGAGGCTGATGGGCTGGTGAGAAATGGGCTGGGTTTCTCATCCATAGGAATTGTCAGGTGGAGGCATTGCGGGGTGGGTGGGAGGGAGAACTGTAAGAGAATTGAGCCCCAACCAGAAGATTTGCTTAATTCTCTCTGGATGCTGCCCAAAGACCCAACCCAATTCCTGCTTCTCACCCCAAATCCAAGCATGACCTAAGGAGAGTTACAATCATGATAACCTGCTCCCACTCACATTTCCCTCGGAGAATTTCGGACTATGGGAGTAACCAGTTTTAGGACAAGTGGGAACGTAAAGTGAAGGGGAAGCTGGTGGATTTTTCTTCCTTCTTTTTTTGGAAATCCTATTTTAATAGTGCTGAATTCAACTGGCCCATGTAGGTGGGTTGGAGAGAACGGGATAAGCTGTTTCCTCTGTACTGAATTCCTCTAACTAGTTCATGTGCCAGCCAACATCAATGGAGAGAGAAGAAAAGAACTGGCTCTTAAGTGCCTAATAAGGAATGTGTACTCTGCAGTCAAATTGCCTGGGTTCAAGCTCTAGCCCTCTCATGTATTGGCTGTGTAACCTTGGAGAAGTTACTTAACTTCTCTGAGCCTCATTTTCCCCATCAGTAAAAGGCAGATGTAACAGTACTTATCTCATAGGGATATCTTACAGATTAAATGTGTGAATACCTGTAAAGCGCCTGACACATAAAAGTCAGCAACACATTATTAAAATGGACCATGCACTGCAAGTGCTTCATGTCTACTCTCTCGTTTAATTCTCACACCCTTTCTGAGAAGCCCATTTTACAGATAAGGAAACTGAGCCTGGAGATTAAGTTCCTTGCCCAAGGTCACAAAGCTAGTGAGTACAAAAGCTGAAATTCAAACCTAAAACTCTCTGGGTCTTTTACTACATCATATGGTCTCCTGAGAGGGCATCAGCATAGAATAACAGGGAAGAAACTGAGGCTGAGATACTGAGTGAGCAGTTCAGGATTTCTCTGTTACTGGGTTGGCCAAAAAAGTTCATTCGGGTCTTTCCGTAAGATGTTACAGAAAAACCCAAACAAACTTTTTGGCCAACCCAATACATGGGGGCAAGGGTCCTAGAAATGAAGTCCTTTGACCCTCACACCAAGAGTAAGGACTGATAACCACGTGGCTTGGATTTACAGAGTATGCAGAAAAGCAGAGTCTTATCTCTGACTTTGTTTTCTCAGGACTGGTTTTTCCAATACTCCATGTTGCCTGCAAATTCAAATATCAACAAAAACGGTCTATATTATTTTTAAATGGGGCTTGTTATGCTGTTAGGTCTCCCTTCAGCTTTGCAGATAGAAGAATCAACAACAACAAAAGATCCTCGAAACCGTCTAAAGTGAATAATTAAATTACTAAAGGATAGCATAATTTTCCTTAAATTCTATAAAACTACACTCTCATATTCAGCAAGACATATTTTGTGAAAAAGTTTATACCAGGTGCTCTACTTTTGAACAGCTCTCAAATTCTATGGGAATAAATCTTGTTTGGGTAGGAAAACATTGATGAAAAGAAAAATTATAACGTAATTCACAAATATGGTATAGATTAGTGACATTTAAAAATTGATTTAAAGTAGGTAAATACCCTGCCCTCAGTTCAAAGAAATTCAAACCAAAGTGCTGTAAAATTGTGAAATATATATTTTTTAATGGGGATAATTTACATTTACAGAGTTGGTAGTTCAGAAGCTAGGGGAAATCACCAGACCTAGAAATTTGGGGGAAAAACATATTAATTAGCATTGGTATCATGTACTCATAGCTTACATATTTCACAGATTAAAAACTCCAGAATCACTGTATTAACAATTGTTTTCTTATATAGGTACATATGTATTTTGTGTTATAATCATTCAGGCACTTGAATGGAAGATACCTTTGCATTTAGGGTAGTATTTACCTCTCCAAAAGTTGGTGAAATCCAGTCTGGTTTGTTTCTGTTTCAGAATATTTAGTGACATAATTTTTCACATTCCCTTTCCTTTCAGTGTCAACATTTCTGAAAAAAATGATCCAAGATTTGATTGATATGGCAGTATACATTGTCAATTATCATTCAGCTTGTTTAAGTATGTGAATAAATCATGAGGTTTTAATTTATCAGTATTTACTCTAAAAAAAAATGCCTTTCTTAAAAAAATAGGGTTTCAAATACTATCACAATTAAATATTAAACTTCACAAACATTTATACTATGAACAATTTATACAAGAAAATAAATTTTCAATATCTGAATCCTTTTCCAATAATGTTGAACACTCTGAGATGTGAATTTATCAACTTTGAAGAAAATGCAGAGATTACATTCATTTTGCCTTTGATGTTTTATTCATATACTGTTCATATTTATATGTTTATTCATATATTACTCAGATACTGTTTCAGTTATCAATCCAAACCTAAAAATGTTTTTAATAAAAAATTAATGACGATCATAGAAAAAGAATTGGAATATACATCATTCAAATTTTCAAGTAAGAAAGAATTGTGTATTTTTAGAATCTTTATATTTTATTAAATGAAAGATATAGTGTTCAAATGTAATGTTAGCCAAAACACTCCCTAGTTAAATCTTCTGTTACCAGTACTTACAGAAAGGTTGGGGGGAAGGTGTGGGGAATGCTATTGATGATCCTGTAGAAAATTTTCTGAATCAGCCAAGAAAAATTAAACTATATTTAGTAGAGTTTTGATGTCAAATGTATGCCAGTGTATTTTAATTATTTGGGAATAATTAATTCATGTAGAGAACAAAGTGAATATTTGATTAACCAGGACACACTGTTCCGTGAACTTAGCAGAGAGTTTCACATACTCTCTACTAGAATAGCTGTCCAAATTAACAAATCTCTCAAATTACGTTTGGATTACCTGATTGAATCATGCATTTTAAAACATAAATTGATCAGATTAAATCTCTATATAATTTTGAGACACATAAAGATAGGAAAGGACAGAAATTATTTGTTAAGTTTGCACGTTAAAAAAAAGTCATATACTACTTTAAGGGCATTACCCTCACATTTTACGTCTAAGCTAATTATGAAATGTATGCGTCAAAGATTTCAATTTCAGGGTTGACTTTACTTTGAAGATTAATTTTTTACTTTATCATCTTTATAGGCAGTTCAGTGGACAGCCGATCTGAATGTTACTCATTGTTCAGTGATGTATGAAGTATATTTAATCAATGTGAAGAAAGTAATATTAAACTATTATCAGCAGCCTCAAATATTCTAAACATCTCAAAAGGAAGGTCAAGAGGTAATATCACAGCTAATAATATGAGAAACAATGTGTTTAATTCATTCTTTACATCAGAGTTTTGCCCTGATCTATGATTCCTTTTGTCATAAAATGTAATGAAAATACAGCAGGTGACTTTCTCCAATGTTGGAGAAATACTGGGTGTTTGGGAAGATTTTATTCCAACCTCATAACGTAAGCTAAAGGGCAGATCGATGCTTTTCTAGGACGGTAAACTTTTAAAATGTTATTCCAAGGCAAGGATATAGATGATGTAAAGTTATATTTTGAGAACTATATTTGTTCATTAAATATTCCAAAGATCTAAATGTAAATAATTGTGTGTAATAACTTAAATAATGTAAATAATAACAAAGTAAATACTAACTTAAATAAGAAATTACAAAATTAGATTTAAGAAGCAATTTATGAGCTCATTTATTTCAAAATACATTAATAAACCCAAACAATAATGCTAATTCAAAATAGATATTGACCATAAAACTTTTTTTATCAGAACTACTTATTTCTAACTCATGTTCTCTCATGGCCAGTCTAAATCACCATTGTTCAAATTAAGTTCCTAACATAGAAACTAAATGAATTTTAGTATCTATTTTTACCTCCAAATATCAATATGGGAGCCCTTTTTAAAGAATAAACACAAAATTCCCCCAGAAAAACATCTGTAATCAAGAAGACAAAAATCTGTAGAAATTAGAAAGTATGCTTGATGCGAAAAATGAACAAGTTGTTCTTACTGCATTTTCCGCCTAGGTGAGATGTCTGGACTGATTATAATAAGGGCTCTGGTTTTGTTCTTGTCTCCATTCCGCAAAACTCTGAGTCTCACAGGGACATATTGCTCCAGTGTCTTAGAGATGGGTTTCTTCATGGGAGGACTGTTTGGAAGAAGCAGCCCTTCTATTGGCCAATCAAACTCCTTCAGAAAGAAATGACAAGAAAATTGATAATAAATGTATAGGAAGAGTCATTCCTATATATAAAAAAAATAAGCACACTTGCTTATACCTTTACTCTTTTATTCATTCATCAAACATGTATTGGGCACCTAAAGATGTTCCAGACAATTCTAATTAATGTTTTATTTTAATAAAGAGGAAAGATAGCAATTTTTAAAATGTACAACTTGTGCTGTGTTACGACATGGAAGATTTATTCCCTTTCAGAGAAACATCATTCTGGAAATACAGAACTGAATTAATTTGGAATGTTTTTTGCTCCTGTATAAAATATCTCTAATCAATGTGAAGAAAGGAAGAATGTATGAAAAGTGGTTTTACAACCCGAAATAATATTGTCTTAAACTAAATCTGTTTGGGGAACACTTAAAAAACAGAGTGAGATGAATGAATGATAAAGCTTAAACAAATTTCAGATATTTCAGATGTAGAATTTGGTTACTTTGTAGCCATCATTCACACATTTAGTTATTAATTCATGCATTTTCCAAATATTTAGTAATTGTTTCCTATATTCCAGGCACAGTGCTAGACACTGGAAATAAAACTATGAACAAGACTGGATACTCATCGTTGAGGAATTTCTAGGGGATGCTCAGAAACTTACCTAGAAATAAACTGGCAATTGCAATAACGTGAGTATAATAACAACAGGGTACAAGGTGTGATGGGACCACTGAGTAGAACCTAACTCAGAAATGCCATGTAAGAGATCGAAAGTCTTAGTAGGAGTTAGTGCAGTAAAGGAAGGGTAAAAGGATGGGACAGTGTATGTATCAGACTTGAGAATTAATAGAACATGATGTTCAGGGAGTAAAAAGAGGCAAGGATGGCTCCCAGGTCTGTAGCTTGGGCAACTGGGTAAATGGTATTGCCATTCACAGAAATAGACATTTGTGGAAGGAGATTAAATGAGGGAAGGGATGATCAGAGATGATGTTAGGCAAGGTCCAAGGTCTTTCTTTCCTTCCTCCATCCTTCCCTCTCTTTCTTCCTTTCTTTCCTTCTTTCCTCCTTTCCTTTCTTTCTTTCTTCCTTCCTTTTTCTTTCTCTTTTCTTTCTCTCTCTCTCCCTCTCTCTTTCTCTCTTTCTTTCTTTTGTCCTGGCAGCAATTACTCTCACATTAATCTGCAGTAACCATCTTATAAAATATGACACCTCCATTTAAGTGTGGGTCTGTTTCTGTGTGTTGTATTTTCTTCAATTTGTCAATTTCTCTCTCCCTGTCCAGTACCATACTGTGTTGATTATATCTGGTACATCTTGATATTTGGCAGGGCAAGTACCCTTACCTTATTATTCTTCTTTGGAAATTGGCTCTTGTTGGCCCTTTACCATGTCATATACATTTAAGAAACAGCTCAATTCGTTTTTTTTTTTTTTTTAATTTATTTATTTATTTTTGGCTGTGTTGGGTCTTCGTTTCTGTGTGAGGGCTTTCTCTAGTTGCGGCAAGTGGGGGCCACTCTTCATCGCGGTGCGCGGGCCTCTCACTGTCGCGGCCTCTCCCGTTGCGGAGCACAGGCTCCAGATGTGCAGGCTCAGTAGTTGTGGCTCACGGGCTTAGTTGCTCCGCGGCATGTGGGATCCTCCCAGACCAGGGCTCGAACCCGTGTCCCCTGCATTGGCAGGCAGATTCTCAAACACTGCGCCACCAGGGAAGCCCTCAATTAGTTTTTTTAAAGTCTGCTTAAGACTGCAATACTCTGTAGCAGGTTAAGTAATTTCCTATCAATCCCATTTTGTTAAGATTTTTTTTCTTGAATGTATGTGGAGGTATGTAAAGTTCTTTTTCCTACATTTATTGAGATGTGCTCATATTATTATTTATCCTTTCATTGGTTATATATTAGTTACATTAATTTTTTTTAATTTTAAGCTAATCTTGCATTCCTGGGTCAATCCAAATTGGTCACAGTGTATTATCTTTTTTACAGATTGCTGTATTTAATTTGCTAATATTTTCTTTAGGATTTTTGCTTGTATGTTCATAAATGATATTAACATGTAATTTTCTTAAACTATCCTCATCAAGGTTTGGTATCAAGTTTATCCTAGCCTCATGAAATGAGGTGGGAAGTGTTACTTCTTTTGTAATATTCTAAATTTTGTTTCTTATATGTTTGGTAGAATTTGCCAATAAAACTATTTGGTAATGGTGTTCTCTTTGTGGGGAGATTTTTAACTACTGATTCTATTTTTTTCTATGATTATTGGACTATTCAGGCTTTCTATTTCTTCTTGATTCTATTCTGTTAAATTACTTTTGTCCAGGAATTTGGCCATTTTATTTATTTTAAGTTATATTTATTAACATAAATTTACTTATAATATCCTTTTATTATTTTCTTAATTTCTCAGCATCTATACTTATATCTTTTTTTTTGTTCCTAATATTATTTACCTTTGCTTTTTTTTTATTGATCAGTTTGGCCAAGTATATACATTTTATTAATATTTTAAAAGAACCAATTTTTTGACTCTGTTGGTTCTGTTTTATACTTATCACATGTTATATCGATTTCTCCTCTAACTTACTATTGATAATTCCTTCTAATTCTTTGAGTGCATTCTGCTGTTACTTTCCTAACTTCTCAGGTTGGATACTTAATTATTAAATTTTAGTCTCTCTTCTCTTTTAATATAAGTATTTAAGGTTGTAAATTTCCTTCAAGTATGCTTTAGCTGCATCTCACATATTTTTCTTTGGTTCTAAATATTTCCTTTTAAAATTTTCATTAGGATTTCTTCATTAGCCCATGAGTTACTCAAAATATCTTTTCGAATTTCTCAATATAGGGCCTTTTCTAATTATTTATTTAGTTACTTATTTCTTACTTAATCCATCAGCAGAACCTGCTTCCACTTTCAAAATATATCAAGGGCCCAACTACTCTTCATCACCTCCACTCCCACCACCCCGGACAAAGACACTAGTTTCTCTCACCTAGAGATTGCAAAAGCCTTATAACAGCTTATTCCTGCTTCTACCTTAGCTCCTTTTTGCTCTATTATCCTAATGATTCTATTAATACTCAGTCAGAGCATATCACTTCTCTGCTCCTAACCTGTCAATGGCTTCCCATCTTGGAGTAAGAGCCAAAGGTCTTACAATGGCCCAAGGCCCTGCATGATCTGCACCCCCTCTCTTCTCTCTGGCCTTACGTCCTGCTGCTCTCCCCTCACTCACACTGCTGCTGCCACATTTACTTCATTATCCATCAAACACAGCATCTCAGGTTCTATGCATTTCCTGGAACGCTCTTTCCCTAGAGATCTGATTGATCTTCAGGTCTTTACTCAAATATCACCTCAGTGAAGCCACATCCCTTGTCAACTGAAAATTTCCAAACCCTGCCCTGCCCGCTATCCTTGCTTCTACTTTCTCCTTAGTTCTTATCAATGACTAACATTTATGAGAACATCTGATGAATGGCCAAGGGCTCTAGAGCCAGACTTCCTGCATTTGAGTCTTTAACCCACCACTCCAGTTGTGTAACCTTGGGCAAACCTTTGACCAAAGAGAGATAGAAGCTGATGGATAAATTCTTCCCTCTTTCTTCTCCAGGAGAAACTCTCCTAAGAAAACTGTTTAAAAGGCTCCTTGGAGGACAGCTTGATAGCATGTTCTTATACTGGCTTTTCTTCCTTCTCTGCTTGTCCCTTACTCTTGCTCCCTGGGACTGCACTCCCTAACTAAGTAGTAGCACATAAGCCATTTGCCTCAGGCTCCTCTTTCTGAGGACCCTAAGCAAAGACACCATAATCCACATGAACTAAAAATAGAGGAAATTTCCTAAAGGGGATATAGGTAACAATACCCCCAAAAAGGGGGAGCCATATTGGGCAGGCAAAAAGTTCAGGCAATCACTGCAGAGGTGGTCCTAGTGTCCTGTCAGTGTCCTTCTGACATGACCAAGATAAAGATACACAGGGGTTGGGGAGATGTGCTGGCACATTAGACCAGTACAGACCAAGACACATGGCCTTTAGCTTACGGAAGGGGAGAACATTTTTTTAAAGCTAGTACAGTAAGTAATAATTTACTAATTTATGCTCCCTTGAAAAGCTATTAGAATCTTGCAATTATACTCAACAATCATATAGTTCAAGGAGATGCATTTTAAATAAATATTAAAAATATCTGAAAGTTGTGAAGATTAAATCTTCTGAAATGGCATCTAATTATAATGCTCTAATTTGTTTGCAAGAAGAGTCAGTAAATAACATTAATTGCATTTAATTAGGAGAAAAGCGATATAAATAAATGTTTAAAACTCTCATGAGTGAGTGTTTTTCAGTCTAATGTTTTTTCCTTTTTAATTTTTGTATAATATTTTGCTTAGTAAATGTGTTCATAATAGTGGCATACCATGAGTCTAACTTATTGTACTTCTAAATAAGCAAAATTTGAATTAATGAAGTTTTACTGTATTCTTGACCTTCACTGAGAACCTTTTACCTGTATAGAATTTAAATTGCAGAGGGTAGTATTTATTTAGATATGTCTATTATTATGAATGGAGAAACATGCGGTCACTTTCCCTTACTACTGTTACTGAGAAGAAATACCAAAGGTTATGACAAACATTGTATATTTTCATTTGAAACTTTCCTATAAGGGTATAAGGGTTTTACTTAATATGAGTGGTGGTGGAGGAGTGGAGTTGTATAATTCTTCAAGAAGTAAGTTCAAGACGGACCTGTAATTCTTCCACAACAAAAATATTAAGCAATTCAGAGCAAATCAACATTTGTACTATTTATAGACAAACCATCATGTAGCAAGGGTTGAACTGGTGGAGGAGAAAGAGAAGAACAGTCTTCTCATTAAAAAATGACTGTCACATTGACGTCTTGGTGTAAAATAGCTAATATTTCCCCTTTTTCTTTCTTTCGGAACCACGGAAGGGAAAGGCAATTCTCCCTTGAGCTTAGTCTGTGAGAACTCAGTCTGAGTTCATAGAGTTAAGATGCAGTACTAAGATTGTTTTTCAATATCCTAAACATGCCATAACTCTGATGAATTTATCTGAAATGTGCTGTCTTAGCTCCTAGTTATTTTTAGATCCTTTCACTTACTAAACTTGTCTCATAACAGGTGGTAACCACTGCAGACAGTGGCTTTAACACCACTGCAGCACTGCTGATTTCAGATGGCTTCCTTTGCGTTCCAGTTAGATGAATGAAGGCCAAGAGTCTTCTCTTTTTAACATGACATCACAGAAACTCAATCCAAAGAGATGAAAAATTTTCATGGGTTTCCAAACTTTCCAAATGTATGAGCTATCACTGGCAGTTCTTTCAAGCTACCTCAAACCTTGTTCTAATGTTTAAGGCACTTTTACATTGTCTTTCATAGAAATAGAGAAATATGGTGTCAGGATAATGAAGGACAACAAAAACATGGATTAAACTGACTGGAGTGCTGTTTCCTTTCCTTCCATTTTCTCCATTGGAATTCTAATGTTCCCATTCATTTCATTTTGGTTTTCTACGTGTTCACACTATTCCGTGGCACAGCTGCATGGTCAGCAGACCTTGATGAGCTGTGGTGCTCCCTTACGTTGATAATTCTTTTTCCTTTTCATCTCTCTCTCACAACCAGAGGCAGCTTGTGCTTCTTTTGGGAGTCCAGCTCTTAACCAGTGATCTGAATTTCTTAGTCAAATTGGCCCTCCCTTATCTATTTATTATTAATAAATGAATAGATTCTTCAATTTTTTGTCTTGGGCCTTCCTACATCTCCTTTTCCTCCCTTCATACTGCCAGCTAGCTGTCATCATCTCTTAAGAGATTAATAAAATATGTACTTCTAACATGCTTTGTTTAACATGGGCCCCTCCAAATAGATATATTTTACTTGAGTAATTTAGAGAGATTAAAATCACTATCCAGTGGCTCATTCTAAAATTTTAAGTCTCTTTAGATTCACTTTTTGCAATGATTTCATCCTTGAATATGAAAATCCATTGCATTTTACCATTAAATGTTAAGAAGTACAACTTCTCAACTTATAACTTTTCCCATAAGGGTGAGAAATAACCTGAGTTTCTAGAAATTATTCCAGTGAAGTTAGTCACAGAATTAACCAAAATAATTCATTAATCTTGTGGTTTTAGGAGGTTTTAACATATTTTAAAAATACTGATATACCAAGATACATGAAATCTTATTTGCTCATAAAACATAACATCAATTGTCTTTTAGAATGAATAATATTTAACAAGGAGAAAAAGGTGAAATCAGTTGCCACCACTGAGAGAGGTAAATAGTTTGGTATTAATGTACTCTGAGTCACCACAAAAATAATTCTCATTGTACATATTTCCTGAAATCTTCCCTTGGTCATCATTCTCTTTTGTAAAGTTCTAGTCAAGGAATTAGCAGGAGACTTTGAATCTCACTCAGGATAGTGTTTCTTAGATAGTTTTTTTAGATTCAATATTTTGACTTAATTTTCAAGCCCATTCAGACAATCAGCCTAGCTAACTTTCCTCATACTAACTGTCTGACTGAATAAACTGGCTCAGCAAACAGCCTTGAAATGGGACACCAAACTTTTTCTGTGAGTTCTTCTTTCTCTCCCTTCTTTGTCCTTTGTTCACAGAGTCTGCCTTTGTCCTTTTCTGGTTCCTTCCTTTTTGACATACAGCCTATACTTCTTAAACTGTAAGCTTCATGAAGGTAGGGACCATGTCTATCTCCTTTTTTGCTTTGTTTGCATTGCCTAAATATATAATAAATAGTGCTTAGATAAGTAATAAAGTTGGTAGATTAAATCTGGAGTAAAATTAACGTATATGCTTATAGTGATCAAAGGGTTCTGAATCCCACAATATGAATATCACATTTCCTAATTACAGTCTATTTATATGTAAAGTCTTTCCAAGAAAAAGTTAATTGTGCTTAATTATACATAGATAAGATCATCTTTTTGCTTAAAAAGTCAATTATGTGGAAGTGGGGCTGGAAGAAAATATGGTTCCTTCACATAAGATGAATCCAGACTTGAAGTCAAGTAGAGTGCATTGAATTTGAATGAGAACTATCTCTGTTCTCTGCTTGGTAAGTGTTTTCTTCTCTTCCTCAAACATTTCAAGAAATAAGAGGATTCTTAGGCTGAGTCATTTTGAAATACATGGTCCATTTTTCTCACTTTAGCTAATTTAGTGCCTTAGTCCTTTCTGTTCGGTTTACAAGTCAAAGCCAGGGTTTTGTTGGAGTACAGTGACTTCTTAACCATTTCACCAAAAGCTACTATTCTGTTTGAATGGCTAGAGAACTGTGGGGCAATCCATTTTCATTCCTAAGATCATTTAGCTGTCAAATTCTAGACTATTAGCAAAAATGTTATTGTTTTAAAAGGTAAATGTTAAAAGGAATATGGTTAAGTTAGATTTCCTAATATAATTACCATTCATCATTTAAGTCAATTAATTAGTTAACTGAATTACTTTACCTGTATACTGAGGCTGAAAAAAAATGTAAGCACAATATCTGTGAAGTCTACAATAATTATAAATTGTTCTCTTTCCCTGTATAAGAAAGTACACTTCCTTATGAGGCATCCCTGTCCACCTCCAGGCAGGTGGGAAACTTAATATTCCAATTGGAAGTGTCCCCATTTCTGCCAATTTGGAAAAGCCTTTTTTGTCTAGTTCTTAGCTCTGTACTTTTGGATACATATTGAATCAAATTAAATGTTCAAACTTCTTACCAGAACTGTTATTTCTTTTCAAGGATATACCCTTCCTTTCCCCTTCCTCAATGTGGTTTCTGGGCATAGATGAAAGTTCAATAAGCCATATACCACTGGGAAAAGGGGTTCATGGTCTATATGTGGTACTTGTCCTTGATCCTCAAAGATCTCTAAGGATGTGCTCTTCTCCTCTTTGGATACTGGGCAACCTGCTGATACCTGTTCACCTCCAGTTGAGAAGTAAGTTATCCTTTCTGCTCTCTAGGTTTTAGCCTTCCTAAACCTCTGAAGAAAAGCCTACAATTAGCACAACTCACAGTTTTTTTTCTTGGCCTATGCTGGGCCTATTTGTCTCTGTGCCACCCCTCCACCCCTGGCTCCATGTTGGCTCTCACTATGCTGCAAACCCTGAGTCTTAGGCATATAATTCATCTAGCTACTGGCTCAGGCTACCCAAACCACAGCCTCTGGTATTTTGAAGAGCTCATTTCTCTCTAAAAAAAAGCCTCAGATTTCTAGACTGTTGCTTCACTACAGTCTAAATATTAGGGCATATTTGGGGCTCTAAACAATGACTTCTTGGTTTCAGCTGGAATGACTCCATCTGTCCTTCCCCTAAAGTGCTGAGACTCATTGATTCAATCACTGAGAACACATAGAGAATTGTGATTTAAAGGGAAAGAAAAAACTTGATTGAGACCAGAAAATTTGACAAAACAACTAAAAAAATCAGGATTTAAAAAAAAATCAGGATAAAATATTTTTAAAAAATCTTTTGGAACATATCACTGACCTAGCAATAAAGCAAGACATACTAGAGACCCAGAGAGGTAAACAGAGTGCTGAAGCTGGATCTTTATCTTGAGGGAATTTTCCAAACCCAGCAAACTTCTGTTTCCATCGTCTTGAGGGGACGGGTGCAGGAGACAAATTTCAGGGCCCAGCCAAGGTGGGAAATCTAACAGGAGACCCTCTCCTCTCATAAAACAAGAACCACAAAAGGATAAATTTCATTGAAAAGGCAAACCAGAGACAATAACTCTAAGTGGCTGCAAGTAAAATAGACCATCTCAAACATTTTCTCTGTGTGGAAGAAAAAATAATCTTCATTGAGAATTCATACCGTGGGCTGACCTCACTTGGAGTTTAAAGCACATTAGATAAAGATGAAGAGAAAATTAATAATCTGAAAGAAATGTCTGAAAATATGATCCAAAAATACATCATAAAGAGGCAAGGAAATGAAAATATAAAAGAGAGGTTAAGAGACATGAAGGTCAAAATGAGAAGGTCTAGCATACACCTAATCAGAGTTTTCTATAAAGAACAGAGGGGATAAGAGAGATAATACTTGAAGAGATAATGGGTGATAATTTTTCAGAAATGATGCAAGATATCAATCCACAGATTCAAGAACCTTGAGTAGGAAAAATAAAAAGAAATCCCTTCTTGAATATATAATGATAAAACTGAAGAGACCCAAAGAAAAGAGAAGATTTTAAAAGCAGTCAGGGAGACTGTACTGCTGAACTGAATGAATAAGCATTTTCAGAACTCTAATGAAAAACTGATGAGCTCATAAAAGTGCTAACAAAAGATCAAGATGAAAAAAAAAATTAATTACATGGGACTGAGTGAACTGATGAGGATGAGTATAATTTTTGTGACTTTCTGTTTGAATTTAAAAAAAGAAAAAATCCCACAAGGACTCAGAGGCAAAGAATATACAAATCAATTTTCACTGCAAAGTAAAGGAGCTGTTACAGTGGAGGATTACTGGACTGAATGTCAATATTATGACATAGTATGAGTGTGTTTCATGTTTGGTAATTGCAATCATTGTTGCTTTTGTTGTGGTCATCCATGTAAAAAAAAAAAAAAAAAAAAGCAGTCAGGGAGAAAAGACAGATTACCTTCAAAAGAAGAATATTCAGAATTATAGCTGACTCCTCAAAAACAGCAAAGTCAGTGATGATGTCTTCAGTTTGCTAAGTGAAAATACCTTATGTGAATGAGGGCAAAATAAAAGACTAAGTTCACTTAGTAAAAGTAAAATTAAAAATAAATTTTTAAGTAATCTAAGATAAGTAAAAACTGTTTGCTACCAAAAACTAAAAGAAGGGTATACTAGGCAAAAGGAAAGTAACCCCAGTTGGAAGGACTGAGATATAACAAGGATTTAAAAGAAGAAAGAGAAAAAATTAGGAGTAAATCTAAATTAATATTAACCACATACAACAATGTTAATATCTTGTGGGAATTTTTTTAAGATAAAACTAAAATAGAGGACAATAATAGTGTATAAGTTACAAATCAGACAACTGATGTTAAAGCATTCTAACGTTCTCAATTATTTGAGATAAGAGTAAGTATATTTGTTAACTTTAGATTTTGATCATTTACATATGCAAGCTAAAATGTTCAAAGTAATAACAAAAAAATGGAAATAGAGGGTATAATTTCCAATCTAGTAAATGGGAAAAATACGAGAAAAAAAATTAACCTAAAAGAATATAAGAATGGAGAAAAATGAAACAGAGAAAAAGCAGATAATAATCCAAATATATATGTCATTACAATAGATAGAAAAGACTAAATCCTTTGGTTGAGAAATGAAGATTGTCTGACCATTTTAAAAAATTAACTATATGCTGATTACTGGAGAGTCTTCCTAAAACAGAAGAGTATACAAATATAAAAAGTAAAAGGATAGAAAGAAGATATATAAGGCAAATAACAACAACAAAAAAAGCTGAGATATTTCTATTCGTATTGGATAATTGAAAATTTTACTAGAGCTAGAGACAGTCTACATAATGATAAAAGTTTCAATTCACCAGGGTGATAAAATATTTCTGAACATGTGTGTGTCTAGAACTAAATTTCAAAATATATAAAGCAAAATATGACAGACTACAAGAAGAAATAAATTCCATATCCATTCCATATTGGATGACTTAAATGCATCTTTCTAATTAATTGATAGAACAACAGCATCAATTGATCACTTGTACCTAACAACTGCAAATCAAAAACTTCATGGAAATTTTCACACACATTGACCACATACTGGGACTTAAAATAAGGTTCAACAATGATGTCTTATACTAAGCAGTACAACCTCATTAAGTTGGCCACTGGGAAGGACTGGCCACATGTACGTAAGCTTATTCCAGAAAGGATTTTCAACTCTGGAATGTTTCCACTGGCCTGGCTTCCCAGTCCCTTCATGTTTTATGGCCCACCTAAAACAAAATAAAAGACAAAAAGGAATTTAGCAAGGTTATCTCTTTAAAATATTCATTGAGTACTTCTTATTAGGTAGGCAAAAACTCAGTTTGAATTAAAAACCCAAATCTGATAATTTACTGTGTACAAGAGACATAAGTAAAAGTAATTTTTAATGAAAGAATACATTTTTAAAAATTGGGATAATAGACAGTGGAATCTGAGGCAGAAGGCAAAGTAGAATAACAGTCAATTTATAATAACAATGACATAAATAACAGTACTAACAGAAAAAAAATCAAGCAAAACTTTTTAGACATTTAAAGAGAAACCAACATATACATAATCACTGTGGGAGATGTCATTACATCACCAACAGATTATGAACTACTAGGTAAATTTTAAAAAATTTTTATTGGAGTATAGTTGATTTACAATGTTGTGTTAGTTTCAGGTGTACAGCCAAGTGAATCGGTTATACATATACATATATCCACTCTTTTTTAGATTCTTTTCCCATATAGACCATTTCAGAGTATTGAGTAGAGTTCCCTATGCTATACTGTAGGTCCTTATTAGTTATTTTTTTTATATATAGTAGTGTGTATATGTCAATGTCCCAGTCTCCCAATTTATCCCCCCTTCACCCCTTTCCCCCTTGTACCGCTTATATGAGGAATCTAAAAAACTGGTACAAATGAACTTATTTACAAAACAGAAATAGAGTCACAGATGTAGGTAACTTTTTTTAAATAACAAGTAAGGACATAAAATACTTGACTGCTAAAACTAGTAAATGTAAGTATGACCATTTACTTATAGACATTTTAGTCTATTAACAGAAAATGTGTCTTTCTCAATAATTCTCGAAACATTGTAATATTTCCACACACTAACAAATTAAACTTCAATACAGTTTTAAAATAAAAATTGAACAAGCTACACTTTGAGGCAAATGACACAAAATTAGATACAAATGAAAGTTTAAATTTCACAATTTCAACCACAAGATAATTTTAAAAACACATTCTCTCTCCCAAAATACTATTATACCAGACAAGGGGAAAAAAATGACATGATCAATACCTATTTAGCAAGCAATGAAAATAATAATCATGAAAACTTAAAGAATACATTTAGAATTATATTCAAAGATAAATTTATAATGTTAAATGCTTACTTATTAAGAGCTAAACAGAGAAGGGAAATTAATAAAGCATTCAACTCAATAATTTATTCTAAATATATCCCATGGAAAACAGATGAAAGAAAGTAGTAAAGATTCAAATATAAATAAAGAATTAGAAAATATTTAGACTATTAGTAGAACGTTTAAAGAAATGTTTTTGAAATGAAAAGTAAAATAGCAAATCTCATGCAAATAAATTTAGATTAAAAAATATACAAGCCAAATAGAAAAATCAAGCAAAATATTTAGCATAGAGAAGATTAAAACAGTATATTATGCATGTATATGTTAATAAATACACAACTTTTGAAGAAATAATTTTTGAAAACCCTTAAAGATTTGAAATAGAAAGTATGCTCTTGCTCATATAACTTCACAGGGCATGGAACAGATCATTTTCGTACTATATAAAACATTCTAAACCATAAAGATATAGAAACCAGCTAATTCATTCCACGAATGGGAGATAAGCTTCATAATAAAGTCAGTCACTGGTAATTTAAGAAGTAAATCAACAATTTTACTTAAAATCAAAGATGTGGAATTCCTAAATCAATATTAGCCCATAAAATTTAACATTATGGAAAGAGAATAATCACTACAGCTAAGTAATAGTCAGCCTAGAAATGAAATGATGGACATTTATTAATATAATAAATCACTGATTAATGAATGAGAATAGAGAAGCAGCCCATCACCCATAATTTTCTAGCACACGTGATGGTCATCTGAGCCTAAAAGTTTTCTGAGCTTGCCCAGCCTCATCAGAACCATCTGCAATATCCAACCCTCTGTACAAGGGCCCAGGTGTCCCCAAAGCTTGCTGGAAGTTCTTGGGGCCTGGATACTGAGGGGTGGTGGCAGGAAAGACTTGCTCTTTACCAGCCTAGAACCTGACCTCCTGCTACCGTGCTCCGATCTAAGGCCAACACTTCTGCTTGTTGGCTAGATCCTTATCCTCTCTCATCTAGGACTTTGCTCCCACCCTGAACTATTAATTTTCCTGCCTTTCTGGTCATTCCATCTGCATAATGTCTGACAGCTTGATATCTTAAAAAAAATAAAAATAAAAAAGAACTTTCTCTATACCCCACTGTCCACCTCCAGCTGTTGCTTTATTTCTTCGTGTTCCCTTACAGCAAATTCCGTAAAAGACTCATCTCCTCTTCTTCTCCTCCCTTTTTCTCTTAAACCAATTCCAACTAGATTTTTTAGAGATCTCAGAAACTCCAGTGAAAATGCCCCATCAGGGTTTTAACATCACTAAAGCCAAAAAGGTCATTTCTCAAGACATAACTGAACTAACATCAGGGTCCAACATGATCATTCCCTCCTTTTTAAAACACTTTCTTGACTTGACCTGACTTCATTTGACTTCCATGAAACTACTTTCTCCTGCTTTCCTCCCATTAGTAGCCAAAATTGTTAGTCTCCTCTTGTGTGCCATAGGGTGGGAACTATAGCCTGTGAAAAATCCAGGGCCTGCCACATCAACAGAGTTTTTAGATGTCCACTGGTCTGATGTGTGTAGGGCGATTACCATAAGGTAAAGGACAGGTTATTGATGAACAGATTCATCCTTCTGAATGAGATGCCTATGTAACTTCACCCCATCAGGGTGTCTTTAAAAAGAGCTGGTCAAGTTCAACATAACACTGTTAATAAACATTCACATACAGCAGAGGCCATTGGACTGCAGAGTTCCAGCACAGTGTGAGCTTTTATGTAAAAGCAATAGACCTCTTAATATGATGTTTTATAAATGAAAAGCTGACAGACTCTTAACTATAATGGCACTAGAAGGCCCAGCTATAATGACTGTACATGTGCATAACATAAATTAGAACTTTACAGCATCATTAAGGACTCTGGAATCTTAATTCCTGAAAGTCAGCACTAGGTGGAGACAATGATTCGTGCAATGCTTTCAGGCAGCCTTTTTCTTGCCCCTCTGAGAACTTATTTTTACTTAATATTTTCCATTCTTTTCTTCAGTATGAAAGAAGGGGTTCTTAAATAATTGTCATTTATAATAGAAACACTATATAAAACAAAACATCTCATGTTTTGAAAGGACTTACTTGAACACACACATATATACACACACGCTACAAGGTAGCGAAATAAGTTTCAAAGGCAAGTTTGTTTATTTAAAACAGTATCTTTATTAACCCTGCCTTTCCATTAAAGGTAAACTTCTATTTGTGATATTTCATGAGTATCTACCTTCATGGACAGAAGTATGACCAAAGTTAAAATATCTTCCTGGATTTACATAAACCTAAAAGATAAAAAACTTAGAGGATCATTCCTCAGCATTTCAGTTGACAGAAATCTCTTCCCTCAAAAACTAAGTCCAGAATTGATCATATCAATTTAGTCTGATTAATGGAGTCATTAATCAGAATGCTCTATTCAATTAATCTTATAAAGGAATGGGAAACAAAAACACTTTAGATAATGTTTTCAGAGTCTAGTGCCTTTGATAGAACTTCAGCATCGTGGCAGGCTCTGAGAAATCGTGCACTGTGACAGAAAAGTATTATTTTGCACTCTTGGAAATCAATAGTAAGATAAAAAGAAACCTAAATGTGTCCCAGTTGAAGAGAAATAGTCTTTTTTCATATTCTATCAGGACACAATTACATTGTTTCCAACAATGTAATGAACATAGTAATAAAATATGATACAATATATAATTTGGATCTGATACAGTAAATTATAAATACTATGGCAAATTCCAACTTAAATCAGCAGTCTCTAATAAACATGCATGTAAAAATGATCAGATGCACATGCTCCAACTGTCAAAGAAACTCTAACTCTTTGCTTTACACCAGGACCTGTTTATTTATTTAACTGGCCATTTTTCAGTTTTTAAGTTTATCTAAGCCGCAAGATTAGACCACTTAGAATTCATCTATAATTAATTTAAAATTGCATGGCTCCTCAGAAACAGTGAAAGCACATTATTCATACAAAACAATTATATGTTTCATACATGGATCTTGATAGAAATCAGTTTATAAGACTAACATTAGGTACCCCATCTCTGAAAAAAGAAAAGGATAGGAGAAAGAAATGGGCAGATTGCAAAAATGGTAAGAATAGTATAATAGCTACCTATTTTGATGGGATTTAATAATAGCCCAACAAATTTCCATAGATTTGAACTGTTTTGAAGTTTCTAAGAGTCTAGTTCTCTAGACAGAGAAGAAATTATTTGAAATCAGGAACTACATATACAAGCTCATCTTAAACATTGTATAAGGAAAGATTAGATACATAACTAGAAATCTGAATCCATCTGTTATCAGTCTCTAGGCTTTTACTAGTATCATTGTATCAATATTTTAGGCTACAATAATCTTTCAATTTACACTGAATATTAAAGCTAAATTTAATAGTTTAAGAAAATAATTATTTTAAGATTTAAATTTTAAAAAACTTTAATAGAAACAAGGCACTGAAGACTGCAGTGTTTTTAATTTACAAGCCAAAATTTACAAAGATCAAGTAATTTCTGCATATTATACATTATTCTACTTTTTTCCTAGAATATCTTGTAGAAACTAATAAATACACAGGGAATTTGTTCTTCTGTTTTATATATTCCCATTTGCTCCATCTCTTCACATTATTTTGATAACTAGCAAAGTACTTAAAACAGAGAATGAATTTTAATGGCAACTAAAGGCTAAGAGGGGAACTCAGTGATCATGTTTCCATCTTGCATAACTGGGAATTTTTAAGAATGAGAAATAGTTCCAACAATTATGCTGAAAAGAACACTTATTTCATAACAATTTCCATAATTGTATATTATATTCTATCAATTGAAAATCATCAATTAAGACTTAACACAATTCAATTTTTTAAAACATCAATTATGAAATATAGCGGAAACCTATAGTACATTAATGGTAATTGCCAGGAGTATGTATGTATTTAGTCTAGAAAAATAAAGGGATATACAGATGGATCTAAAGTCACACCTGACATCTCTTGCCAGTTTCTTTTTTTTTCAAAAAAAGTCTTTGACCTGCTCTATTTTGTTTTGTTTTTCTAGTTGGTTGAGCTTTCTGGTTATTTAGATTCTGGATACATAGAAGTAATCTATATTCAGCACTAAAAACCTATCATTATCTCCCATAGTCAGGGAGTTTTATACTTGTGTAAAAGCAAAGCTCTCTTTGCAAGTACAGTAAAATCTCGATCTGTAAACAAAAAAACCATTTTCCCTTCAAATATTTGCTTATGGTGGAATCCGATGTGGTCTTTGAGTTCTTGAATCTGTTTAATTAATCACCTATCTGGGCCTGATAGCTTAGCTTTGGTATCTGAGGTCTTTGGGGTATCCACTACCTGAAGTTTCTGTATCAATTTTTATGCAAATAAAACAAATTAATAACTGTCTATTGAGTGCCTGCTCTCTCTCCCCTGTACTATGCTAGGCACTACAGACAATGCAAAAGAAGTTAGAGAGGGCTTTTGCCTTCAAGAAAATTATAGCATTTTAGGAAGAAGCAAAAATTACATACCTGGAAAGTTTTTGAAAACAATACAAGACAGTATATAATGGGAAAAAAAATGGCACTTTCAATAAGAGTTATAATAGGTAGACCTAATGGAAAGAAAATAATATGAGCTTCATATTACGGAAAGAAACTGTTTGGGTGGGAGAAGAATCCCTGAAAAGGATGAATGAATTCTGTATACATGGAGAATAAAGAGTTTGGGATAATGAGAGGGAAGAAAGATGCCATTTCAAGATATGGAAAAGGATACAATCTTTTGGTGTTACGTAATAGCTCCAATGTATATGATTTTTAAAGACACAGAGTTCTAGCTAGAAGAGAGTTGATTTATGTCTATAGCTTTTCACTTCACAGTCTGTTATATCTAGCCAACTCTTTTGCTTAAAGCAAAGTGCTTCACCATTTAAGGCTCTTGATTGCCTCTATTTATTTATATCAGGAGGGAGCAGTTATCCCCCAGATCAATTCTCCCTTCCTTCAGTAATAATAGATTTTTTTATATGGGCACATGGCTACCCAGCTAAAGACAAGATTTCATTGCATTTAGGTTTAGCCATGCATCAAAGTTCCAGCCAAATGAGCTGTGAGCGGATATGGTGTGCTTCACTCATAGACTTCACCTTTTAAACAACTGGACATGTGCGCCCCTGGTCACTTTTCTCCATCCCACTGGCTGAGATGGCAAGAGCTGAAACAGCCACTTTAGACCCTTAGGTAGAAACCCCATGATAAGAATAAGAGCTGCCTACCAGCTCCTAGCACCTCCTATCTATAAACCATCATGCGGAGAGAAATGAGCTTCTGTATAAGCCTAAAAGTTTTGGAGTATCTGTCAGAGCAGCTTAGCCTACATGCTTTCTAGTATAATCTTGGCCATTTCCATGGCTCCAGTCTTTTACTTTTTCCTGTGCTTCCTCTGAACCTTTTACTGCTTTCTCTGCTATTTACCTCTGAGGAAATTTTCATGGGTTGCTGCCACCATTGATGGCTCATCTCTTTCCTAATTCTCATTGCTGCTTTCATCAATTCCTGTCCTGTCTTTTCCTTTCTTTGATGTTCACCCACTGGTCTGTCCAATGGTCACTTTCTCTGACTCCTTTAAGAAATGCTCTTAGAGACAGTGACTGATAGCTCTTCAGAAATATTGGCATTAAAAAGATAGACCCCACTTGCCTGATCTAAGGTGGTGCTGTGTGGGTTCCCAGGGAATCATGGGATGGACTTTAGTTATCACTGTATCACTATTCAGGAATGGTCCAAAGATATTGGCAGTCATGAGAAAGTGAGTGGTAGCTTTTTATACGTATTTCCTCTTCAGGAATATTTTCCCAAACAGTTTTTAAGGTCTTCGGAGTGCCAACTGTGAGTCACATTTTAGTTCTGCATCAAACAAAGATCCCAGAAAACAGATGAGAAAAAAGAAGAACAAGCAACTGAGAGGGAAAGAAGAACAAAGTAGAGGCTCCAAAAGAAAAGGACAAGAGCAGTCATCTAAAGAAAAGAAGTGATGAGGTATAAGAGCACTGGAAAAATAATAAATATTAATAGGAAGTCCACAAAGTTAATCAAGTAACAATAAGGATCTTTTGCCTAAAGTTGGTCCTTGGAAGGTCCATCCAACACATTTTCAACATTTATGCTGCTGGGTGCCAGGGATCCAAGGAACTGAGACAGTTTCTACCCATGAGGAGTCCCAGTTTGGTGAGAAAATGGACCAGTGAAACAAATACCAGTGACATAGGTGATGGGGGCTCATGGGGATTATACAAGGTACTGCAGAGAACTGAACAGAGAGTCACTGATTCTTCTTGGGGGGCAAGGGGGGTCAACATGGAAGAGATGGGAAGTTGATTTCCCAGAACTCAGGCAAGAGTCTGGTCCTTAGGACATGCTCTGTCCACTTAATAAAGGAATGAATGAATGAGCTAATCTGGACTATATTTAAAATCTACTTAGTGAATCTGGGTTCTCAATTCCCCATTAGCTGACACCAAAATTCTTGAATTCTTAACTCTGAAGTGAGAGGAGATAAGTAACACGCAAGACTCCTCTTACATGTAAGTAAAGTAAGAGATCATTTGCATATGATTTGGTAGATAATAGAATGGCCCTCTACTCAAAATTATGTCTCAAAACTAGGTCCTGAAATTCCATCATTATCAATTAATTTCTTTATGATCAAATAAATATTTCGTTGTTTGGCCAAGACCATTGCAAGATTTGCAAAACAAAGTGTCAGTACATTATGATCTGTGGTAGGCTGTAAAATGGCCCTTCAAAAGATATCCATGCCTTAATCCCTGGAACATATGAATGTTACTCTATAAAGCAAAAACAGACTTTGCAGATGTGATTAAGTTAAGGATCTTGACACAAGGAGATTATCCTGAATTACCTAAGTAGGTGTAAGCATGTGTCATTATAAAAGAGAGGCAAGGGAAATCTGACCCTACAGAAGAGAAGACGATGTGACCAGGGAAGCAGAGACTGGAATGATGAGGCTACAAACCAAGTAATGACAGCAGCCACCAGATGAGTCTTTTCTTGGATCTGAAAAGAATTTGTGGGCTACTTTATTTAACCTATCATTTCTCAGTGAGGGAAATGAGGTCCAGTAAGACTTACCCAGCTGGTTATAGGAAGGGCTTGTAGTAAACTTAGATCCCTATGTCTCAGTGAATCACACAGTCCCTATGGGAAAGCAAACCTTTAGACATAAAGAGCCTTGACTGTTCAGAAAGTAACCTAGTCTATGCAGTAATTCTAACAATTCAGTTCAAGTATTACTGTCATAAAGGAGGTACACAGTAAGTGTTTGCTGAGTGAACTGTTAAAATCAGGTTGTAAGATGGCCCTCTTTCTGTTCTTTCACAGAAAAAGTGAGTTTTCTCTGAGAGACAAGAAGCAATAGTGACTTCCCATAGTCTCTGAACATTTCGGAAAATGGTCTTCTATATTTTTCTTCTAATGCAGTGCATTATATAGAAGAAACTCTTAATAAAGACATATGTGAACAATTCTACATTTGTCACAGTATGATACTGTGAGCAGCATAAAATTCAGTGTATGAGAAATGGTGTCTATTTCTACTAGACTGTAAATTTCATGGGGATTTTGTCTGTTTTTGTTACGGTGCATCCCCAGTGCCTAGATCAGCATCTAGCACACAGCTTGCACTGAATAAACAGTTGTAGAATGTAGGACCAACCGTAGACCTGGGCAACAAGTGGCCCTACCCTGGACCTCACTTTTGTCCCCCTCCTGCTTCACTCAGTGGGCGAGGAGTGTATGGCACCCAGGGGAGGTGTCCAGCTGGAGTCCACGTGCCTCTTCCCACTTCCAGACAATTTTCTGAGACCTCAGGATTCCCTGGCCAAACAGCCCCAAACTTGCTTCCAGGGACTGGAGCAGCCTCCACCCCAGCTCTATCCTGATTGTAAACCTCCTGCTGGCATGCAGTTCCTAGTACTGAAAGGTGGCCAAGGGACTGCACTGCTTGGGGTGGAGCAGATATTGGACATGGGAGCTGGTGTGGCTACCTATACATTTTGGATGCCATTAAGTGTTAGACATAGCTGGGGCGGTGAAGAGAAGATGAGTAGGCTGTGGGCAGGGAGTCTCTATTTTATCATGGGACAAAAGGATTGCTTTTATCCCAAACCTGAAAATTTAAGAGGAGGCTGGATTGAATAAATGGATGGATGGATGGATGGATGGATGAATGGATGGGTAGATGCATCAATAATTGCATGGATGGGTAAATGAATGAAAATAAGGCCGCAACATGAACCAATGAACTATACCAGGGACAGAGAAATGAATGGGGGTATGTGAACTTTCCCAGAGACTCTGACAATAGCCAAGTCTGTCAAATTGGACAAGGATCTCTTTTAGTGCCTTTAAGGATTCATCTCAACAGTAACAATATTGTTCAGGAAAACAGTGACTGTTCATGTCTCACGATCTTAAAGTGACCAAAAAGGTTCTCCAACTTTAGTCGAATGATGACATAAATTGTAACTTTTTAAGATAAAGTTTTCAACCAAATAAAATTTTTAAATGTGTCACTTGACACATTTTGATATCAAAATAGATTCAAGCTTCAATTATAAAAAGAAAGTTCTAAAGTCACAAAAATAAAGCACTTTCTCTTGCCAAGACTCCACCTGGCAGCAGATCTGGCACCTAGATGTGCTCACTAGGCATTTGTCAGCAGAGCAAAGTCTTTGAGAGCAAGCACTCTGATGCCAGACCCCTGGGATTAAATCTTGGCTTCACCTCTGACTAGCTGGGTGACCTCGGACCTGTCACTCTTGGGATAACAAGATACCTACTTCAGAGAGCTGTTATACAGATTAAACACATAATTATCTATAAAGGACCAGAACAGTGTCCGGCCCATAGTCAGCACTCTGGAAAGGCTGGCTTCCAGAGTTAAATGCTATGTTACTGTTAAATGACATAAATGGTATGTGACCCATAGTGTTAACTATTCTCACTATATGACAAATTATATTTAATCTCTAAAACAGGCATGGTCTCTAAGTGTTGGTCAATTTAAATTTTAAAGGCTATTCTCTAAGCTAACTACAAAGCAACTCTGGTAATAACAGTAGATTTCAACCATCTCAAAATATTTTTTGTGTGTTGCCACAATCGACTTTGGTTAATGTAACATTAATTCAATGGGAGTTTTGTAAGTCAGCAGGTGGAAAGGCTATGTTTTAACTTTGTCTTCCCTGGCTAATGAAGATGTGTTCAACATTTCAATCACTTAAATCTATGCTACAGTTATAGAATAATAAGAAAGAACCTAATATCCACCTGTGCTAGAAAGCTGTAGGTAAACTGTACACTGAGAACACGAAAGCAGCACCAAGGAGAGCTACCCAGAAACAAAGATAAATGGATTGTAAACTGTAAAAATATTAATAATAATAATAATAATGATGATGATGCCTTCTACTCATCTTTTGGAGTGAAAGTGACACCACTTACACCTCTTTTTATTTAAGAAAATTTTAAGGTTTTATTATTTTCCTTAGAATAGCTAAATATAAATTCTTAACCTCAAATATGCACATAAATTACATGTGTGAAAGAAAAGTCATGCATGTTAATGGTGCACTAAAGGCAGTCCAAAGAATTTCTGTTTGGGGGAATCTCACAAATAGTTTCTATTTCCCCCATTATTAGTCTTGCTGTTGTTTTTCTTAAAGCATCTTTTTTTAAGAATACGCTTAATGACTTCTTCAATGGTGAGTTAAAGTTACACGCCACTGAACAAAAACCTTCAAATTTTAACATTACAACTTTAACAGGATCTGGGAAGATATTATCAGAAGTGTCAGCAGCACAATGAAATTAACACACAATACCCACCAAACTTCATAACATTACCTCCTTTTTCACACAAATCAGACTGATTTGAAAGATAAGCATTTGTTTGAAAATTAATAGCAACATTCTTTTGTTTCATTTTATGCAGCTTTAAAGACCTAAGGAGACTTAGGAATTAATTGCAGGCTTCTAATAAACACAATGATATAATGACGTATTTAACATTACTGTTTTTTGTTTGATTCCAAATAAATTGCAGATTTTTTTCTGGGTGTGATACTAAAACAATTACCATTTTGCAAAAAGGATAATTAATCTGCAATTTTTTCACATTAGATCATATATCTCTAAAGAGTGCCCACGGATTTGATAGTCTTCAGCTGCTGTGTATTTATTTTTCATTTTTTCTACTGATTTTTTCTACCGCCCCATCAGTGCTGACATTTAAATGAGTGAGTATTCAACACAAATGTGATCATTTGTACAGCATCCAACGCGGCCCCATACTGAGATGATTGCTTCTGGGAGCCATCCACGGGTTCTCAAATAGGGGGGAAAAGCCAGGCAAAATTTTATCAATTTACATTTTTCTGTGATTAATTTTTATGCAAATAAGGGCCCGACCGTGCTCCCATCTCACCTGAATCATCCGGATCATCAAAGACAAATTGAGCATCACTTATTTAAAAAATAGGCTTTAAACTACTCTACAGCTGTGTTGGAAAATGCTAAGAGCAGGGCATGAACTTCTCTAATATAATAGGAATAGATAAGAGAATGTCTTTTATGTGCATTTTGTACACAATGCCATAAACATGAACTTAACAAAATAAAAAATTGCCTTTGCTTTGAATATTCTCTGGTCTTTGTAATATTCAGCAATGGGAATGACAGCATATGAAACAGTATTTTCCCAATTTCTGAATGCATAATCAGAAGTATTTCCCATTAAGCAAAATATACTGACCATTAGGTGTCTTTGCCAACTTGCTATTGCTTCTGGATGAAAGTGTCTAATAAATAGATTAAATATGTAGGGGAAACAAAATGTCACAGAATTAAATGACAAATCTTAGTTTGTGATGGGGGTTCATATCGTCAGTATTATGTTGCATAAAATTTACGTAGCACTTTTAGGTCTGTACGATCTATTTCTAAATTCACCAAACTTCCACTAAAATAATAGAAGTATTTAGTTTGCATTTGGGTCCCATTAAAAATTATAAAAATCATATTGGATTTTTTCAAATAATAATATTCTCCAGATTTATGAACTACAAATAAAGATGTTTTCCATGCTACCTGGAATCAAGTTAACAGTGTGATTCATAAATACAGTCACAGCTTACAAATGCCACCTCAGCAGTAACTAAGTTCAATTTGCTATTTTTTAGCAAAAGCTATACTTTCTCACATGGTATCTTTTAAAAGTGTGCTTAGAATTTTTTATATATGACTCAGTTATCAAAATCTTCCCAGATGTCTCTTTTGCTCTCACTCACAAAAATAATCGCCAGAGCAGAAATAAATTGTTGACAATTCTCCGAGAATGGAAACAGACCACAGGGGGTCAAAATCTGGTTATCTGAATGGGCGATATAATCGAAGGTTCAGCTAAGCTAAGGGAATTTCAACATAAACAATGCTCTTATTTCCAAGAACGAATTCTCCTTTATATACAATAGTGGAGGAATGCCAGTCCTTTCCTTACTGCTGTGAGAAAAGTGCCGGAAAGGAACAAGATTAGAATCTTAAAAGCTGTCCTGGGGAGCTAAATTACTGTGCAGCGTACAGGTGAGGAGGTAAAAGGAGCAAAAATAAATGGAGTTTATTCCATGGTTTTTAGGGTTTATTTCACGAAGACAGAAATAAAGATATCTAAATCCATAGTTACAGTCACTCTGTGTGAGGTGGCTCTGTGTATGTGTGTGGCCACGTGTGTATGGAACTGTGTCATTGGCCTCTTCTCTCCCTCACCAACAAAAATATGCCACTCAACACCAAATTCCACAAAAAAAAGGATTCCTGTTTATCTCTCACTGTCCTAGTTCAAAAATAACCTGCAAAAGACAGGTGTTTCTTTCACAAAAAATCACTAATTTTAGCCTGGTGAGCAACTGATGAGAAATAGGAGAATAACCAGATTCGTACAACTCCTCATATACACACACACACACATTCGTCTGGTCTGACCTTTGGTTTAAACTAGCCAGCACAGAACATCCTCTGCTGTGGTTCCATCAGAAGTGGAAGAAATTCACATAGTTCGTAACCTGGACATTTCGTATTCTCAAACAAAGGTGGGTGAAGAGCAACTCTCAGTCCCCAAGGATTTACAAACTCTACCCCTGACTTTAAGCAGCAGCTGCTTGGTTGAAAGCAGGTCAGCTGGCAACCACACAGCTGTTTTTTTAAAGTCCAGGATAGCTGCCAGTGTAATGTGAAAACCAGCCTGTCTCTCACAGAAGTAAATTGGCACCTCCCAAATGACAGGGGGAGCTGCTTCCACATGGGTCGATTGAGTACATTTGGGGACAATGGGACAAGGGACTGGAGAAGGAGAAAATCTTTAGGGATGACAACTCACAAACTTAGGGAAGAAATAAAGTTGGTCCTAAAAGGAGCGGAGCGGGAATCCAGAGCTCCTGGTGAAGGTCACAGGGTCTCACAGCCCACACATTTAACCTTGGCTACAATCTTTTTTATAGAAATCAGACGACCCCTCCTTCCAACTGAACAATCATTCCTTGGTAATCATTCCAAGGAAGGGGATGCTGACCCCCTAATTTAAATGAAAACACAATTTTTTCTGGATTCTGCTTCCCAAACCTCAAGACTTCAGCACAGGAAACAAAATCACAACACATCTTGGCAATAATTGTAGATCTTATAGATATTAGGGTAAAGAACTCTAAAAGGAGAGTCAGAAATTAGTAGTGAAAATTTCAGCATGACGTATTATATGTGAACACTTCCAGCAGAATGCATTCACCTCAGTTTCTGAATTTTAAAATTAAAATACCTGTAAATCCTCCCCAGAATGATCATCTTCTTTATTATAGAAATAAAATAATCATATTAAAATATTAGAGTATTTGGGTTTCTTTTTTTTCCACTTATGGCATGCCTATTTTTGCCAGTTTTTTAATTAAAATGTAATTTACATAATGTGTAAATCTTAAATGTATAGCCCAATGACTTTTTACACATGTAGACAAGTGTGCAGAAGCATAACCCCAAACAAGAGATAGAATATTTCCCTCACTTCACTTTACTCTCATTAAAATTATATTAGGTATTAATAAGGTGAGGTGGGGAAGGTGAAGCTCAAATATTAAGAAACTTGCCAGAGGTCAGGTAAGTGACAAGGCTAAGTTTTAAACCCATGATCATCTGACTCCGAAGACACATCCTCCTCATTAAGCCATAGTGCCCCTATCAAATGAGAACATGGAAAACAACATATATAGAAATAAATTCCCAAAATAAATAATTTATGTAAAATTAATAAATAGATCATTTAATGAAACAATTTACTAAAATTGATATTCCAATATACTCAACATTCAAAGGGATGCCATAATTTTCTTTAGGGAGATAAATTATTATTAGGGTCAGCCACATATGGCAGAAAACTCAAATAATAGTGGACTAATATATATATGTATATATATATGTATACATATATATATATATACATACATACACACGTATATATAAAGTTTTATTTTAGATAGAAATTTATTTTTCTCTTATGCATAAATCCAGAAATTAGCAGTCCAACTGGTATAACAGTTATTCAGTCATTAGAAACCCAGACTTTGTCTTCTTTTCTCTCCACTATTCTTATGTCTTTTCCTTGTTATTGCCTCATGATCACAAAATCGTTGCTGCAGCTCCAGCCATCATGGCCATTTTCCAAGCAGCAAGAAGGGAAAGGTAGGAGTAAAAGGGTACCTGTCTAATACTTTAGCCAAAACCTTTTAAATAGTTTTTCCAAGGATTTTACCTAATGACTTCCACTTTTCATATCAGGGGCCACCTATATCTGCAGTGGAGATTAGTGAATTTAGTATTTGGTCTAGGCCCATTCCCACCCTTGATAATTAAAGAAGAGGGAAGAAGAAACTTTGGCAGACAATCAGTAGTTTCTTTTCCAGGAAGAGAAAAAAAATTGATCCATTTAAGCATTTAGAGTAACACAAATCTAAGAAACTCCAAATATCTGTAAGAATATAAACAGCTCTGCTCATAATCAGAACTCATTGTACTGAAAAATACTACCAAAAAGAATGGTATCCTTTATGAAGTGACTACTGAAAATAACTCCTACTGTATTAAAAAAATGCATATAATATATACATACGTATTTCTCTAAACAATATATATAAATGTGAAGAGAAAATTATAAATGAAAATGGGTCACTCAAATAAATATTTCTTGAGTGTCTACAATGCCAGGAACTCTTATGGGCACTTGGGATATAGCCATGAACGGGACAGACAAGTTTACTGCTATCATGGAGCTTATAACCAACAAACAAATAAAGAAGGTGTGAAAATGGTACATGTTATGCAGAGAATTAAAATATGTTAACATGATGGAGTGACTCTGTAACTAATTTATGTGGGGTTATCAGGGAAAGTAGGAGGCTACATTAAAGCTGAGATTTGAATGACAAGAAAGAAAGAGCCATATGAAACTCATGGGAAGAGTAAGTGGGGCCAGAGGAGCAACTGGTGCGATTGCACTAGATGGAAAAAAGCTTAGTATGTTCCATAAACAGAAGGAGAGCTAGGAGGCTGGAGCAGAATGGGGTGGGGACAGCAGTCATAGAGGTGGGCAGGAGCCAGAACTTGTAGGGTTTGGGGAACCAAGGTAAAAAGTTGAGATTTTATTCTAAACATGATAGAGACTGTTAAGGATGAGAGTAACATTATCTAATATTCAGTTAAAAATAAAAGACTGGATGCTGATGGAGAATGGATGGTAGGGGAGCAAAAATGGAAACAGAAACAGCAGGCAGGAGTCAATTTCTATAGAACAGATGATGGTGACCGGGACTAGAGTTTAGTGGAAATCAAAATAAATGGACAGATTCCAGATCTAGGCATGGAAATCAAGGAACAGATTCATCAGCTGAACTTGAGGATGGATTAGGTACTGGGATGGGGCTGGTGATGGAAAAAGAAGTGAAGCGATGCCCAGGTGTTCAGCCTGAGGACATGGATAAATGGAGAGGACTAAAATAGGAGTAAGTCTGAGAAAGGAAAATAACCTTTCTAATTGGGATATGTTCAGTTTGAGATTCCACTTCCAAATGGAAATGTCTGGTATGAAGTTGGATCTATGAGCCTGCAGAGGTTGTTGGGACTAGAGCTATGGATTTGGGAATCACTAGAATGCTGATGGCATTTCAAGCCTCGGGAGCAGATGAAATCATCCATGGAGTATAAAGGTAAAAGAGAAGAGGTCAGAGGACAAAGCCCTGGGGTACTTAATATCGAGAGTTAGGACAAAAAACCAAAAAAGCAGGCAGCAAAAGAGACTGAAAAGGAGTGTCCACTGTGGTAGGAGAGAGACCAAGACAAGAAAGTGTTTCACAGGTAGGAAGTATGAGGTTAAACGTGTCAAATGCTTTGAAAGATCATATAAGAACAAAGAAATGACCATGGCAAGACCTGTGTCACATGTTGCAGAAAAAGCAGTAATTTTTCAATATTTACTTTAATGTGAGTGAAACACTGTTCCAGAATCAAGAGCACGCATATTCCAAAAAACCCCAAGACAACCCAAATTAACACAGACTTCTCTCTCTCTACTCCCAAGTTCAGTCTGAGAACCCTATCACTGACCTTGGGAATTTTGAAAATTAAAAATGAACCTGAGAATCTTATGTCCTCTTTATCCTCACTCTCTAATACACAGAAATGCACCAACATCACATCAAAATTGTCAAAATAAGTACATTTAAAGCTCATTTAAGTGGGTTTGTGCTCTCTTCTGTGCTTTACACATCAGAAACAAGCATGTTTGTGCTTTCTGGGTCTAAGACAGCACTACCAGGCAAAATATATTATTTCTGCTCAAATCTATTCCAGAATGTATTCACAGAGCATTGGATAAAACATCCTATTTAAACAATATATAATATTACACATGCAAGTTATTTCTCATGCTCTTATCTAGGAAGCCATTTTTTAAACAAGTGTTGTGAGACGCCAAAAATAAAACCAATTCATGATTGCTCTTATGCAATGATGGGCTAGAAACCACTCAGGCTACTAAAAGTTGATTTGAATGGGGGGAAGAAGAGGTCAGAGGAAGACTTGTGTCTTTGTTTGGCGAGCTGGGGAGTGAACAGTTGTGTTTGTGCATGTGTGCATGCATGCCTGAGCCCAAGACATTTGAAATGCAAAACTGAAGAATGATGTATCTCTACTCCAGCCAACCCCAAAGTCTGCTAAGAAAAAAACTGCTGACGTGGAGGAGATGTTTTCTCAAGAGATGTTGTAAAAATACAAGGCACCATAAAGGTTGCTTCAGAATCTTAGTGACAAAGGGCATGCTAGAGCTGGGGTGTCAACTACAGCAGAACCTATGTATGCAGTCGAATATGTGTATGCAGTGTAAGATGCCTTAAGTACTTTAATAGAGAAAAAAATAAAACCATTCTTATTAATAAAATCATTCTCATTTAAATGTATGCTCTCCAAGGAGCATAACCTAGTGTTATCACTGTGCAGACTGAAGGGGGCACAGCACTTTTTGGCATCTTGAGGTATTTGTAGTGTTGAGATGCACTGGAAGTCATGTGGTCACGGACGCACCTGTAGTACAGGTAACATCCTTCTTTGCAAGGTGTATGTCCTTAACAAGGAAGCTACAACCAAAGAATATGAGAGACAAGAGGACTATCCATAAATATACGTGAAACACTGTGGAGATGCTCTGGAATAACCAGAGAGAGGTAAGGAAGAAGAGCCAGAAGGGCTAAGATGCTCCAGTTAGCAGGTGGGGCTGTTACCCAGGAAACATAGCCATTTACAGTGTGACCTTATTTGTACCTCAGGCTAATGAGGTCTGAGGACATTTGGACTCCACCAATAATAAAGCACATGTGTTTTTATAATACAATTCTATGTTTACTTTCTTCTTATTAACTGTATTAAGCTATTTACACGGTGGAATTGTACTTAAAGATTTATTTAGTAAAGACATGCCACAAATAGTTTCACTAATGCTAATCACGCAAGTGCAGTGAAGCAAACTTATGTTCGAGAAAGTAACATGGGTGAGAACTTCCCATTCTTGTGATACTTTCCAGGCCAGTAGACTTGAAATTATGCCATTCCAAAATAATTCTGGGGTGGGAAGCTTCCTAGGATAATACAGCCACATTTAAGTGAGAGTTATGAAGAGAGGCTGATGTGAGAAAGCTGTAATATTGCTGGCATAAAAATAGGTGCTGCCAGGGCGTGTGGCAGTTGACAGATGGGCTTGCGGAGGGAGGGCTAAGGGACATCCCTGGAAACCATGAGGAGGCCAGCCTGAAGCAGCAGGTGCTCAGCTATAATGGGCGCCCAGGACCTCCAGGGCAGATAGGAGGGAGCAGCTTTAAGGAGGAGGGTGGCATGACACCTGGGAGTAAGTGTGGTTGCAGAAAGGAACCAACCCAGAGACAAAGTGAGCCCATGCAAGGTCACTGGGCTTGGTGGACACTCTCAATAAGCAAAATGTCAAATTCTAGACGTCTAATTCTAAAGATTGAACAGTATCACTGGCGAAAACCAGCAAGGCTCTTAAGTAATGTGAAGGAAAATTCAGTGGCTGCTGGGTCAGATGCCTGGATTAGGAAGCTTTAGATGAGATACTCATTCAGGGCCTGCCACATCACTAGGATCTGCTGTCACTCAAACCCAACTAAACCAGTTGTACAAACCTGCACACCCGATCTCTTCTTTCTTCCTCCTCATTTCCCTTGTCTTCTCCGGCTTGAAAAATATATATACTCTGGAGGTATCTAGTATGCATGACACCAAAAGAGGTTTCTTTAGGAAAGATTTTACCAATAAATATATATGTAAATTTTTTTCTAAATAAAGTGGGTGGTAAATTGTATTACATAGCATTAGAAAAAGAGAAGAACAGATTCTTAAAACCTTTTTGGGAAAAACTAAACTTACTGAAAATGGAAATTAAGGATAAAACAGGATGGAAAACCATATACTTCATCTACATACTTGTTATTCATTCAACCAGCATTACCTGGCACCTACTACTGTTTCTTTGTTGGGAAAACAAAGATGAAAGGGATCTGCTCCCTGCCTCAAGTTTTCTAAGAAAGAAATATTACACAAATAAAGATTTAAATGCTCTCTCTTAAGGTTGCCATGTGAAAGACAAATAAAATTATGCTTATTTCTATAGGATATCATTTGAATATATGTTAACTATAAAATAAGGAACATCAAGTCATTTAAAAAGAAATGCTCTATTTTTTTTTTAATCAAAATTTATCCATATGTTAAACTTATAATCCTAAATGTTACTTTCAGGAGAACAAGGCCCTGAAATGGTACCAGTCTGGCTAAAGGTTAAACCCTTATGATGAACAAATAATGACTGAAGACAAACCAAGACAGCCTCCTCACAGTGTAATCTCTCTGCAGCTGAGTGGAAGATCTGACCTCAAAGAATCCTTTAAACCCAGATTCACTGAGTCAGCCCTACCAAAGATGGATACCAACCTGACTTTTCAGACTCAAGCTATTCAAGACAGGACTCCAAAGCAGGCTGCAGCATGCTCTGAGAAAGAAACTACTCCTAAGTGTTACCCAGTAATAACTGATGCCCCTACAGCCTGGCTCTTGCTCCCATCACCATGGTGATTTGCTGAGTCACACCTTCAGCAGGCCTTATAGGGTACACTGTTAGATGCATGGGGAGGCCATGATAGTACTGAGAGACATAAAGCTGAAGAAAAGACTGAAAACGTTAATCACAAAGAAACCTGCAAAACCAAAAAGCCCAAAAGTTAGACATCTGGTTCGAGGTATTTTGTAAGACAGTGTGTAATATTTCAGGGAAAGTTACTAGTTCCTGATTGTCAATATTAAATATTAGTCTGGATATAAAGAATCTAAAATAAAATTAGATAAAATTTGTTTTTATGTATTATATTCTAAGAAAATAAGTACTGAATTTCACCCACAGTATAATGCAAAAATCATGGTGAACTCAAACCAGTTTGCGTATTTGGTAACAAATTCTAAATCAACTAAGTTAATTTTGATTTCCAGTCACAGAGTAGGTTTAACTTTTCTGAATACTAACCAAGCTTTATTTATTTAAAAATTGAAATGGAATTCCATGTAAAGAAATTATATAAAATTACTTTCCCCAAGTGTACTGAATTCTACCAAATATTTAAAGAAGAAATAAAACCATGAATGCAATAAAATCTTTTCCAGGAAATAGAAAAGAGTATTTCCCAGCTCATTTTATGAGGCCAGCATTATCCCAATACCAAACTCAGACAAAGATCTATCCAAAATAGAAACTACAGACCATTATTTCCCATGGACAGAGATGCAGAGAATCCTCAACAGATTATGATCAAATCAGATCCAGCAAATTAAAAAAAAAAAGAAGGATGAAACAGCACATAACCAAGTGAGATTCATTATAGGAATTCAAGACCTGTTCATTATTTGAAAATGTCAATGTAATTTGCCATATTAACTAAATAAGGAAAATCATATTCCTTAATGGTACTGGGGTGGTGAGAACAGGATTCTATGCATTTGTAAAAACCCATAAAACTGTACACCAGAAAGAGTGACTTTTACTGTTTGCAAATTAAAAAACAAAACCTACAAAACAAAACCAACTGGGGTTTGGGGGGAATCAGGATGGAATACAGACTGTAGTAAATCAACCTAACTGTATTACAGATGTATAACACAAACTCACTGAAGGGGTGGAGAAGAAAGAAATTGACCTAAAAGACTGTGGAAAACAAGTGTTTGTCTATATCTTGGAAGGCTAATGACAAAAAGAAATGCACACAAACATTGCACTCCATTTATTAAATTTGTTTCACATAGTAGTAAAGTTTAGCAATTCTGACACTCTTACATATATGTTAAAGTTGAACAAATGAGAAAATTATATTATACATGATAGGAACCAGGTTTCTCACTGTCAAACAAAGAAGTTTCAAATAACCTTACAAATAACCAAGATGGGAATGTTAGAATGAACCCTGTAGTGCTGGATCAGAGTCAAGCAGACCCATGTGAACTCATGTTTATTTTACCATATATATATAGATATATAGAAGATATAGGAATAATATAAATTCACATGTTTACAAAGATAGTATATGTACCTATATTTCCTGGATCTGTCTGCTAAGAGGGCTTAGGAGAAATACAGCCCAACAGTGATAAGCACACTTAGCACCCAGACCTTGGTTTCTAAATAGCTTTCTCCAATGAAAATGGCTGATACTATGGTTGAGGCAGGGGACACACAAGATGATCCTGGAGCATCTTGTACTGTCAGAAAGTAAGAAAAAATATAAAAGAAGGGGAAAAAAGTATAGTATATGTCAAAAGGATACAGGAGGTAAACCGAAAGAGCTTACAATGCCTAAAATGAACAATTTGAGCAAAAATAAATAAATAAAATGTTGGACTATATTACCCAAAGAATATAATAAATATCCATGGGCCCATATGAATATAATTAAGAGGCTGAATAAATAAGTAAATGGGGGAGAATGGGTTAATCTTCTTACAAAAGAATTCCAATTAATAAATGTACAAAAAATGAGGGTAATAAAAAATCCCCATTAGAACAACGATAGTAATAATTGCAACAGGCAAGATCCACTGATAAATACTAAATTAGTGAGCAAAACTTAGGAGAAACTTGATATTTGCATAGCCTCTAGATACTGCCCCTCAACTAGTTGTTAATTATTGTGGTGTCTTAACTGTGTCTACCAATTTTTTAATACTCTTCCCTCCCAGAGGTAGAGCTTAATTCCCTTTCCCTTGAGTGGGGGCTGAACTATTTGCTTCTGACAAATAGAGTAGGAGAAGGGAAAAAGAGTAACTTTGCAGTGGAGAAATATGGCAGACACCATCTTAACTAAGTTATCAAGGTTAATATCACCAGTAATACGTAATAGTGATATCATGCACACCCTGATATAAAGCAATGAAAAGGGCAAATCATTTCTGTGATATTTTTCCCCAAAATGTGTAACTTCAGTCTAATCAAAAGAAAATCTCAGACAAGCCCTAATTGAGAAACATGCTACAAAATACTTGACCACTATTCAGAAAGGTCAAGGTTATGAAAGACAAGGAAACATTGAGAAATTTAATAGAATAAGGAGATACGACTACTACAGGCAATATGGTATCCTGTATTGGATTCAATAATAGAAAAAAGAATATTAATGGAAAAACTAGGGAAACCTGAATAAAGCCTAGTTTAGTTAATATTATTGTACCAGTGCTGACTTCTTAGTTTTGATAAATGTACCATGGTGAGCACCAGGGAAAGCTGAGCGAAAGGGATATACGAACTCTGTACTATCTTTATAATTCTTCTGTAAATCTAAAATTATTTCAAAACAAGAAGTTTTAAAAGCATTACATATTAATTTAATTTCATCAGACGTGCTGCTTAAAAATCAGTATGCTTTTGTTTTCCGAGAATTTCCAAGAAGTTGAACAGGTTTTTGGCTGTTATGAGAGTGGCAACATGTGAGTGTAACACTAGCCTGAGAACCTGAAGCCTTTGGTCCAAATTCCAGCCCCACCAACAAGCATGATCCCCAGGCAACTGGGGACCTCCAGCACCCAATCCTTAATCCTTAAGGTAAAGAGTTTCCTAATCCTTAAAGTAAGGATTTTTGGACAATATGACTCCTTACAGACCTCTTCTATCATAAAAAAAAAAAAAAAGAAAAGAGAAAGGTGGAGGGGAGAGAACTTATATTTCTAAGAAAATATAAAAGTTAAAGTATATTTTTTCAATGTAAAATATATACCAAAACTACAAATGTCAATAAATTAAATAATTATTGGAGATGTTAGGAGCATAGCAAAGACCATCTGACAGTGTTGGTGAGCTAGATGAAATTGCAAAGAGCACTGATATGGGAGGGAAATCAACCTACCTCTACTGGTCACCAACCAGAAAGAAAAGATACATCAAAGCCAGTAGCTCCAAATAAGAGGTACTGTCAGTCCTGGCTGTGAAGGAGTGGTCAGGCCCATCATCAACTGCAAGTGCAACACCAAGGACATTGTTGCATGAAGAAGCATGTTAGGGCACCTAATCCGCTGGTTGAGAGTAATGACTACTCCTTCAGACACACACTGAATTGCTTAATTCTAACTTTTAAGTTAAGTCATAAATCCATTCATTCAAGCATCACAGTGCTCTATATTAAATGAATACCAAAAATATCCAGGAAAGAGTTCAGTGTAATTGTCTTCAATACTGTTTGCAGCCTTTATTATAATATTTAGTCTCTTTTTCTCATTTAAGCAATTATCAGGGCTGCTATGGCTCCACAATAAGGTCTTAGAAGAGGAAGATTCTTTGCCTTCTGGTTCCTGAAAGCAACCTTATTAAGAATGACATAGGAAGAATAGCAAGCATTCATTTTCTAAATTTCAGGGCCCTTTTCTGTAAAGGTCAAAAGGTACTATAAAATGTGTCAGGGAGCTACACATGCAGATATTCACATTTCACGTAGAAATCCTTTTGGATTGCAAGTCTCTAAGTGGGTCTCTGTGAGAGGCAAGTATTCAGAATGTTACTCTTTTCCCAAGAGAGAGCAGCTTTTGATTGTGGAACATGTTACATTAATGAAGCTTTGTTGGCAGCTGGTGAGTGAAGCTTCTGGGTAGCATAATGCATTTTTCCTAATACTGTGTTAAAAAGAGCCAAGCCTGAGCCATGTTCCAATTACTTGGGAAAGAAACCAAAAGAGTACAAGCGAATACTATTTTTTGGGTACTTATTTATTTTGATACAGTTTCAAACTTACAGAAAAGTTACAAAAAGAAAACAAAAAGCTGCCATATATCCTTTACGTAGAGATATATAATATATGTAATTTGTGAGGAGATAATTGGAGACTACATATATCCTGATCTTCATCAAACTTTCATCCATTAGTATTAGAATCCATTGATGATTCTTGCTCAAATCAATTATTACATGACTGTTGTAAAATGGTAATTTTTCTAACTAAATCACTCCTTCAACATTTATTAGTTGGCATTCTACTCTGAGGAAGAGCCTATCTTCATCTTTTATTTATTTATTCATTTATTTATGTCAGTGTTGACTCATGAGTTATTTTATTCAATGGTCTGTAATTCATTGTCATTATTTACTTTGATGGTAAAATTGTCAAGTGAAGGCTCTTGAAAGAGCATTTAAGGCACATTAGGTAAGTTTTCCAAAGTTTGCTTTAGAAGCAAATGGTCACTTTGCCTTCAAAACATTTTGAGGCAAAAAAAATTGTGTCCTCTTGTTTGAACAGAAACACTAACAAATCTTTTCCTTGCTTAGGAACTCCTGTCTAGACACATTACTCTTTCACAGCACAAAATCTCTGTTTTGCTCCCTATCCAGGGCTGCAGTTAATTACATGAAGAGACAGATGCTGAGCAGCCTAAGGCTTTCTCTGCCACCGCGGTGAGGCTGAGCTCCACTCAACAAGCAGGTAGTGAGTGAAGACAAATGCTGTTTGACAAGGCAGCATATCCCAGCACCCAGGGATAGAAAACAGACAGGCCACTCTGTGTTCCCAAGCAAAGACAGAGAAATATCAAGCAGATTGTTTCTGACAGAAATCATATCACAGCCGCACTTCTAGACAAAGTCCGTGTGAATGAAATGATACACTTTCTGTTTCCCATCCTCCCCTTTAACAAAAAGCAAGTATGTCAAAGGTACATTGGAGGTGACAGCTCAATGCAAGGTGGTTAGCAAGATTTTATAAGCTTGCTTTCCCTTTGGAGATATTAAAGAATCAGCAACAGTTCATCAATTTGGATACTGTAGGTATTCCTCTTGATTCTAATGAATTTCCAGGTTCCTAAATACTACAGCTTAAGTACTCTATGTTCACTGAATGTTGTGTCAAAATAGAAAATTAAAGCCATGAGCAGCCTTTATTTCACAAGGAGAAATAGAATAAATTAGACTTCCCCAAAATTTATTAAGCAAAGATTAGCAGGAAAAATACTTTCCCAAATGTAAGTTCATGCTAGAATATAGGCAGAAGTTACTTTTAGAGGCCACGTAATGACTTATTCTTAGTCATTAATGGATACAGAAATGGCATACAAATAAAAATTTCTCCTCAAATAGTATCATTTGGAAGGGAATGATATTTTATTCAATACAGAAATATTCAATAGTTATGCCAATGCTTTACTCATTAGTTGTTAATGAATGTGAATTTGAATGATTCTTGTCAAAACATAACTAAATTATTTTAATATACTTGTTTTTAACATTTTTGTTTTTCATTTCGTTCATTGAGGGTACTTAAATATTATGTCACAGAGACAATAAATCAAACAAATATGTAAGTTCTAACCAACTGCTGTTTTCAGAAGTCAAAATAAAACCCAAATACAACCTGCTGTGAGCCCAACTGTTGATGGAAGACCAACAACAATGATTATTCCCAAAGGAGAAGAGGGAGGGGCACCAAACAGATATTCAAGGGACCAGAAAGAACCAGAATAAGCTTTATGCAGAGAAGATTAACAGTTCACTTTAGGGGAAGTAGAAGAAACTGGCTCTCAAATTATGTCACAATTTCTATTGCTTTAAATAATCTTTCAATTATTCCTTTAATTTTCTTATGCACTGTGTCCACTTTGTGTGTGTGTGTGAGAGAGAGAGAGAGAGAGAGAAAGAGAGACACATGTAGAGGAGACCTCTAATATGAAATGAGGTTGTCAGGAAAGCCTTGCAGGAGGAAATGATACCATGGCTGACATCTAAGCCAAGACCTTAAGGATAAGTAAGAGTTAGTGGGGCAAAGAGAATAAATTCCAGTGTAAGGAAACGTCATAGGCAAAGCCTGGATGAACAAGCATAATGTGTCAGACAATGAGAGAAGTGAAGTATAGAGTGAAAAAAAGTATATCTGGAAAGACAAGGAGGATGGATCATGGGACCTTTACAGCCTAGGCTAAGCAGTGTGATACCAGTCAAGGATGTTAAACAGAGGAAGGACAGGATAAGATTTGTATTTTAGAAAGAACAACAGTGTGTAAAATGTGTTAAAACTGAGAGAAAGGTAACCAATTTGAAGGCAAGAGGAATTTTCAAGAAGTTGAGAGGTTTACAGTGTCTTAGAAATTAACTCTGTTGGGAGTGAGGAGATAGTATGGATGATGGGTAGGTTTCTGCTTGGACAACTGGTGGCTAGTGATGCTATTCATTGAGAGAAGGAGTTTTTGGGGGAATGATGATAAGTTTTGGAATTGCTGAGATGGGGTTCCTGGTATAATTCAAAAAGAGGTATCCAACTACCTATCATAGAAGAAATTTTTGTCCTAAATTATTTATGAAGAGATATATGAGAACCACTCTTGTAAATGTTGAGGGAAACAACGCAGTTTTTGTGTGTGTGTGTGTGTGTATGTGCCCAAATGGAACCAAAGTTTGCTGCAATGATTATATTGTCAAATAGTATACAAATCCCTCTCAATTGTCGGACCATTTATGTTCAATATACAGAATGTTAAATTTCTTTCCAATATGAGAAGCTAATCTAGAATGCCTAAACCAAAGGACTAACTTGTTGTCCTTCACATTTCACTGGAATGCAGTATTTAAGGCCTGGCCAGGGGATGATATGCTCTAATAGTTAAGAATACAGTTAAGGTCAGTCTTCCCAGGTTCAAATCTCATGTTACCTCTAAATAGCAAAGTAATCATGGGCAAATTTTTCTCTGTGCCTCAGTGCAGTTTCCTATCTATAAAATGGAAGACAATACCTACCTCATTGAGATTTAAAACAGATAATATGTCCAAGCATTAGAAGAGCACTTTAGTAGGAAGTGAACATATGTTTGCCACTATTTTATAACAACTGTTAGCATATCTGGATGGATGGATGGATGGATATTCGGTTCTCCCTGAACCCATCATGCAGAAATTAAGAATATTAAAACATATATAATGAACTGACATATCTCCTGGTGCCACATAGCATATTTTATATTCTCTTCAAAATAATTAAAAATTCAAAAGGTTGACTTGTTGACTTGCTGTATCTATTACATATACGCTTATATGTGTATATATATACAGTAAGTCCCCTACATACGAACCCTCATGTTGCGAACTTTCAAAGATGCGAACGTGCGTTTGCATGTCCAGTCACATGAGTTAGTTCACGTGTCTGGCGTACATTGTCACGTGCATGCATTCTCTACAAGTGGTTGTGCTTTTGTGTACTTTACTGTACAGTACTGATAGAGTACAGTAGTACAGTATCTTTATTTCAAGCCCAGGATGTCTAGAAGCAAGTGTAAAAGCAGCAGTGATGTAGCTGGTACGGTCCTACCCAGACATCACTGGATTGTTTTTTTCAAGAGGGTAGATAGAATTGAATCCAGCAAGGAACCAGAACCTGTGCCACCAACGTCAGGCATGAGTGAAATTCCAGCTTGCCCTCCACCTCCTATTGCTGACGATCCTTCAGCTCTACCATCTCTCACCTCCTCTCCCTCCATCAGTAACTCTTCTTGCCTGTTCACTCGATGCCAGCCCCTGTATGCCAGCTGTTGTACTGTACTACTGTACTTTTCAAGGTACTGTACTGTAAGATTAAAAATGTTTTATTTTTTGTGCTTGTTGTTTATATATTACTTGTGTGAAAAGTATTATAAACCTATTACAGTACAGTACTCTATAGCCGATTGTGTTAGTTGGGTACCTAGGCTAACTTTGTTGGACTTAAGAACAAAACTGGACTTAAGAACATGCTCTCGAAATGGAACTCATTCGTATGTAGGGGACTTACTGTATAAAAATCTTTATTTAGTCAATCAAACAACAAACTAAAAACATGGTGTTGATCCTCTACAATGACAAATCCTTTGTTAGAGATAGTCTCCTTTCTTATCTCCATCAAGTGGTCCATCAAACCTGCACCCATCCCTGTTTCTTGTTGTTAGTCCACCCCCAGCAATGGTGACTTCCTCACACCACCTGGATTGCATGGTCAGCCACAACACAACCCCATTAGAGCCCAGACCTTCTGTGTTGCTCGCTAGCCCACTCCGCTTTCCCAGTTCTTTTCCTGGGTCCTGGGGCACAGCTGCAATTAAACACAGAGCTCTACCAGCCTGTCACACCACATATTCACACAGTCCAACTTCAAGGGAGCTCTTGCTGCTCTAAGCAATCTTTTTAGTCACTCAGTTCATTTCAGTTCAGCCCAATTTAACAAAAATATACTACACTATACTATACTATACTATATTATACTATACTATACTATACTATATTATACTATACTATACTACACTATACTATACTACACTATACTATACTATACTATACTATATTATACTATACTATACTATACTATATTATACTATACTATACTACACTATACTATACTATACTATACTATACTATACTATACTATACTACACTATACTATACTATACTATACTATACTATACTATATTATACTATACTATATTATACTATACTATACTATACTATACTATACTATACTATACTATACTATACTATACTATACTATACTATGGTATAAAGATATACTATATGCAGAACACTCTGTTAGGCAATAAAGGATAAGAGAACAAGACTAACCCCATTCTCAGAGAACTTATAATCTATCAGGGGAGCAAAATGCATGTGGCAAATGCCTCAAAGACAGGATGGGGAAAATGGTATAGGATTTCAGATTTTTTCTTCTCTCCTTCAGATCATCCCCTCAGTCTTTACCCTCAGCCAATGACCACAACTTACAGCTCACTGAGATCATGGCTACTTGATATAAACTACAGACACATGTTTCACCATCTCCATACATTTCTAGCTTCTCATACTCATTAACTCTTCCCTCCAATCTCTGCATTTTTTACTTTGGTCTATCTCCTGTTACTGATAAGGGACCTTCCTCCCATACTTGTGTCCTCCTTGGCCAATATCTTCAACTTTTTCTTCTCTGCCGTCCAATATGCACATAGCTACACTTCCTAAAAGAAAGACTGCTCAGTCTTTATTTTCACTTGACCCATGACACTGCCAAACCTTTCCGTGTTCCAGTTCAACCCTACATCTACAAACCTTTTTCCACCCACACTCTCAAAACTCTCTCAGGCATCACCAATGTCTTCGTTCTCGATCAGGTCAACAGCTTTTCCCCTAGTCTCCTTCTCTTTGATGTTTCTATAGCCATAGATACAGAGTATCATTCAATTCTTCTCAAAACTCTCTATGCAGCTTGCTTGATGATACCACACAAGGGCGGGATCTCTTTTTAATTCTCCAACCAGTACCTGCTGGTTTGTTTGCTTGCTTACTTGTTTGATACTTCCCTTTCCTCCTAATTGTGAATTGCCTCCAAGGGTTAGTTCTAAGCCCCCAGTCTTCCCTTTCTATAGATTCCCATATAGGACACATATATTCTCGTGGCTCATCTCTGGGCTGATAACTCCCAAATTCCTATGCCCAGGCCCTTTCTCTCACAAGCACCAGCCCTTGTGTCCACAACAATCTACCGAACAGAGCAGAGGCTCTGGGATCAAACTACCTCAATCCAGCTTCCTGCTCTGTCACTTCCTAGCAGTGTGTGTAACTGGAAATATTTAATCTCTCCATTCTTCAGTTTCTTCATCTTTAAACTGAAAGGAATTATAATGCTACCTCATAAGGTGGTAATAAGAATTTAATGAGATTATCCATATAACACAATACTTTGGCTGGGTCATAGTATGGACTCCATAAGTATTAGCTCTAACAATACTATCAATAATAAAGTAATAAAATTCCAAGTTTAAAATGTCACGATTATAAATAAAAACTAAATAATCAAATTAAAAAAAATAAGCCCTTTGTGATAGAGCAAACAACAACCCCTTTAAGATTGTTGTCTTCTAAAATTCTTCTAATAATTTAAATTCAAAAACTTAGCTTTAACTTTGATCAACACTATTCTCCCATATTTACATCTAGAAACCACATTCTATTTTCTTATAAATGATTCTCCTCTCTGCTCTGTAGTGCTCATTGTTACTCTTACCGTCCCACCAAGACCTTCACCTCCCCATCCATCTTGAAGATCACAACACAGAAAGACTCCATAGGAGGGTGGAATGGTGCTGGGATAGACACCTTGCTTTATAACCAACTTGTTGGGTAAGTCTCTTAACTTTTCTAGGCCTTCGCTTCCTCATGAGTAACTCAAGGAGGCTGGATTCTATTTTCTTTAAACGAGTTCTAAAATTCAATAATCCTTGAAATTATGAAGACTGTTGTCACTCTGTTTTAAAATATATGTACCATGTAGACAGGAAGAATAAAACAGAAGTCTACATTATTAAAGAGCTCAGATGTGAGACAAGAAAAAGAGCTTCTAAGAAACTGGAGAAAAGGTAATGTTTCATCTCAGTGACACTGAGGGATTAAGCAGGACCTCTGATAGTGACATTTATAACCCATTTACAAGGAACTTGGTTCTAAAGTAAAGCAGGCTTGGAAACAATATTGTCTTGAAATGGGACCATTAAAGATTGCTGAGTAAGGATTGCTAATATTCACCTGAAAGCAAAATAACTGGTTCCTCAGTCTCAACAGGCTGAAGGGTGGTGAAACAATCCACAAATGAGACGTTAGAATCTGTATTTCAGAGGCAGAACAATGTAGTTATGGAAGGGGCTGGCAGATGAGAGTTTAGGAAATGTCACTGGAGAGGAGGAGAGGAAAGAACTGAGAGGCTGGGGCTGAATGGGTCCTTTGTGCTCTCCTTCAAGTTACCTGGGATTATAGCAGAACTTGTGTTTAGGGGGAAACTGTGATCAAAGTGCCAAAAGGGGACTTAACTTCATGTCAGTAGACAGTTAACAAAGTAGGAGTAGAGGGCAGTCCTATTTCTACAGATGGCACATCCCTCTACAAAACTGGGATTTTAATAAGACAGTGAAGGAGTTATCTGGAATCAGCAGTGAAAACACAGAGTGCAGAGGGCACTGATCGCCATCTCCCTTCCTCAGAGGGATGAGCAGACCTCCTTTAAGAAAGTTAAAAGCAAAGCAAGTCTCCAGGGCATGATTGGATTCATTGGAGACAAGGAAGTAGAAGGAACATTCAGGGAAAAGGGAGAGGGGAATTTGTTGACCAAGAGTTGGGAATTCCAAAAAGCAAAACATAAGCTTTGAGAAGGAAGAATGGAAGGGGAGCTTGTGACAAGGAGGAAGTGCAGAGAATGAAAGAGATGAAAGGTCTGAGAGAGAAGCTCCTAGTAGCTTATATTATAGGGGTTGACAAAAAGAAATGGAGTAGGCAGTAGGGTGGATTTAGTCCTAAAAGGGGGAGGGTATTGGAAGCCTCTTATAATTCACCAAGAGATGAAAGAGAGGGAAGGAGCAAGCAGGTACGGATGAGTCAGGAGCTCCAGTATGGGCTTGGTTAAAGGAGCTGCTGTAGGGATTTCAAATGATTCTTTTTACTTGTTGTTATATCTCTCAAGTGTGACAGTTTCTTGGGACCAGATATTCTACCTTTTTTTCTTTTGTATCAGACATAGCACTTCTCTCTACCCACAAAAGACATCAAACCAAACTGCCAGTTTGACAAACACAATGGTTTTAGATTCAAGAAGACTGGGATGCTTGCAAGTGGAAAACAAGTTACACTGAAATGATCATGAACTATATTGCCTGTCCCTGTAGGCAACACTGATTGAGCATGTTCTTAACTGGCCAGAGGAAGGGAACATTTTCACATAAGTAAAAATAAATAAAATAAAATATATAACAATTCAAATTTCATACTTAATGTAAATGTTTTAAATGGAGAATTTTCAGTGATGGACTAAAATGGATCACAATGAAAAAGGGACTGTTAACACATGAGCGCTCAAAGCACAGGAGTGGAAAAAGCAAAGGTGGAAATGTCAAAAGTAATTATTTCCCTATTTAGGATATATACAAATAAAAAGACTGCTACTGCAATAATATTAGATTTTAGAAGTTAAGATAAAATCCACATCCAATAACAAGACTATATAACAAGACTTTAGTTTGTTTCAGGATACATTATCCCCTTGAAGGGAAAATGCTTTATACAAAAGAGTTACAAGTCCAAATAAATCAGATATCCACCTTTATCCTGCAAAAAAGATTTATTATTATTTTTTAAATAAGTAAGAACAGTTTAAGGTATAGTGGCTCATATCCAAGTTATTTAGTTCCTTCTGTAAATTTATAAATTTTTTGATAACCTTAAAAGGTCTGTTCCAGGAATCAATGACATCAAAGATGCATTCGTTTTTTATTGCTACATAACAAATTATCACAAATGTAACAGCTTAAAGCAGCACTAATAAATATGATTTCATAGATTCCATGGGTGTGGAGTCCAGGCGTGGCCTGGCTGTGTCTTCTTTTGGGATCTCACAAGACTATAATCAAGACGTTGGCTGGGCTGTTTTCATCCACAGGCTCAACTGGGGTGGAGTCCACTTCCAAGCTTCCTCAACTTGTTGGCAGAATTCATTTTCTTGCAGCTGCTCAAGGTCCTTCCAGATGCCACCTACACTTCCTTGCTGCATGACCCTCTCTATAGCCGTTGACATTATAGCAGTTTGCCTCTAGAAACCTAGTAGGAAACTTTTTCACTTAAGTCTGCTAAGATGGAGTCTCATGTAATGTTATGTAAAAAGAGAGTGACATCTAATCATTTTTTGCCATATTCTGTTATTTAGAAGCAAGTCCTAGGTTTTGCCCACCCTGAAGGAGAGGGCATTCAACAGAGCATGATTCACAGAGGACCACTTCATGGTGTGTCCCTCACAAAAGATAAACTGACCTAACCAATTTTGTTGTGAAAAATATATTTTGTTAAAAGTCAGCAGTTTATTTTTTTATTTTATTTTATTTTTATTTATTTTATTTTATTTTTTAAAATTTTTGGCTGTGCTGGGTCTTCGTTGCTACACGTGCGCTTCCTCTAGTTGTGGCAAGCGGGGGCTACTCTTTGTTGCGGTGCACAGGCTTCTCATTGCGGTGGCTTCTCTTATTGCAGAGCATGGGCCCTAGAGCGCACAGCCTTCAGTAGTTGCGGCTCACGGGCTCTAGAGCGCAGGCTCAGTAGTTGTGGTGCACTGGCTCAGTTGCTCCGCGACATGTGGGATCTTCCCAGACCAGGGATTGAACCCGTGTCCCCTGCATTGGCAGGCGGATTCTTAACCACTGCATCAGCAGGGAAGTCCCATGAAAAACATTTTTAATGAAGAATATTTCTAAGTGTTTTTCATTTTATTAGCTATAAATATTTTTATCTCAATGAATTCCCAAAAGCAATCTATAATAATTTAATACTATAAATTTTTTTAAAGTACGAGTATTTACATAACCAGGTAATTCCTTAGAACACTCTAACCTAAAGCTACTGTTCTGAATATAATTTTTTTTGTTTGTTCAACCATTCACCTTTATTAACCATTCATTTTTGTATACAATAATTTCATCAGTAAATAACGTTAGTCATTTTCCTTTCTATTTTACTTTTTGAATTTTATTTTTTTTATACAACAGGATCTTATTACTTATCAATTTTATACATATCAGTGTATATATGTCAATCCCAATCTCCCAATTCATCCCACCATCACCCCCACCCCCCACCTCTGCTTTCCCCCCTTGGCATCCATATGTTTGTTCTATACATCTGTGTCTCTATTTCTGCTTTGCAAACCAGTTCATCTGTACCATTTTTCTAGATTCCACATATATTTATTAATATACAATATTTATTTTCCTCTTTCTGACTTACTTCACTCTGTATGACAGTTTCTAGGTCCATCCACATCTCTACAAATGACCCAATTTCCTTCCCTTTTAGGGCTGAGTAATATTCCATTGTATGTATGTACCACATCTTCTTTATTCATTTGCCTGTCAATGGGCATTTAGGTTGCTTCCATGACCTGGCTATTGTAAATAGTGCTGCAGCAAACACTGGGGTGCATGTGTCTTTTTGAATTATGATTTTCTCTGGGTATATTCCCAGTAGTGGGATTGCTGGGTCATGTGGTAATTCTATTTTTAGGTTTTTAAGGAACCTCCATACTGCTCTCCATAGTGGCTGTACCAATTTACATTCCCACCAAGAGTGCAAGAGGGTTCCCTTTTCTCCACACCCACTTCAGCATCTGTTGTTTGTAGATTTTCTGATGATGCCCATTCTAAATGGTGTGAGGTGATACCTCATGGTAGTTTTGATTTGCATTTCTCTAATAATTAGTGATGTTGAGCAGCTTTTCATATGCCTCTTGGACATCTGTATGTCTTCTTTGGAGAAATGTCTATTTAGGTCTTCTGCCCATTTTCTGATTGGGTTGTTTTATTAATATTGAGCTGCATGAGCTGTTTATATATTTTGAAGATTAATTCTTTGTCCATTGATTCATTTGCAAATATTTTCTCCCATTCTGAGGGTTGTCTTTTTGTCTTGTTTGTAGCTTCCTTTGCTTTGCAAAAGCTTTTAAGTTTCATTAGGTCCCATTTGTTTATTTTTGTTTTTATTTCCATTACTCTAGGAGGTGGGTCAAAAAAGATCTTGCTGTGATTTATGTCAGAGTGTTCTTCCTATGTTTTCTTCTAAGAGTTTTATAGTGTCTGGTCTTAAATTTAGGTCTTTAATCCATTTTGAGTTTATTTTTGTGTTTGGTGTTAGGGAGTGTTCTAATTTCAGTCTTTTACATGTAGCTGTCCATTTTTCCCAGCACCACTTATTGAAGAGGCTGTCTTTTCTCCATTGTATATCCTTGCCTCCTTTGTCATAGATTAGTTGACCATAGGTCTGTGGGTTTATCTCTGGGCTTTCTATCCTGTTCCATTGAACTATATTTCTTTTTTTGTGCCAGTACCATATTGTCTTGATGACTGTAGCTTTGTAGTATAGTCTGAAGTCAGGGAGCCTGCTTCCTCCAGCTCGGTTCTTTTCCCTCAAGATTGCTTTGGCTATTTGGGTCTTTTTTGCCTCCATACAAATTTTAAGATTTTTTTGTTCCAGTTCTGTAAAAAATGCCATTGGCAATTTGATAGGGATTGCATTGAATCTGTCACTTGCTTTGGGTAATATAGTCATTTTCACAATATTGATTCTTCCAATCCAAGAACATGGTATATCTCTCCATCTGTTTGTGTCATCTTTGATTTCTTTCATCAGTGTCTTATAGTTTTCTGCGTACAGGTCTTTTACCTCCTTAGGTAGGTTTATTCCTAGGTATTAAAACAAACAATCTAACCTTACACCTAAAGGAACTAGAGAAAGAAGAACAAACAAAACCCAAAGTTAGTAGAAGGAAAGAAATCATAAAGATCAGAGCAGACATAAATGAAATAGAAACAAAGAAAACAATAGGAAAGATCAATAAAACTAAAAGCTGGTTCTTTGAGAAGATAAACGAAATTGAGAAAGTTTTACCCAGAATCATCAAGAAAAAGAGGGAGAGGACTCAAATCAATAAAATTAGAAATGAAAAAGGAGAGTTATAGTGGACACCGCAGAAATACAAAGCATCATAAGAGACTACTTCAAGCAACTCTATGCCAATAAAATGGACAACCTGGAAGAAATGGACAAATTCGTAGACAGGTATAACCTTCCAAGACTGAACCAGGAAGAAATAGAAAATATGAACAGACCAATCATAAGTAATGAAATTGAAACAGTGATTAAAAATCTCCCAACAAACAAAAGTCCAGGACCAGATGGCTTCACAGGTGAATTCTATCAAACATTTAGAGAAGAGCTAACACCTATCCTTCTCAAACTCTTCCAAAAAATTGCAGAGGGAGGAACACTCCCAAACTCATTCTACAAGGCCACCATCACCATGATACCAAAACCAGACAAAGATACTACAAAAAAAGAAAACTACAGGCCAATATCACTGATAAATATAAATGCAAAAATTCTCAACAATATACCAGCAAACAGAATCCAACAACACATTAAAAGGTTCATACACCATGATCAAGTGGGATTTATCCCAGGAATGCAAGGATTCTTCAATATATGCAAATCAATCAATGTGATACACCATATTAACAAATTGAAGAATTAAAAACCATATGATCATCTCAGTAGATGCAGAAAAAGCTTTTGACAAAATTCAACACCAATTTATGATAAGAACTCTCCAGAAAGTGGGCATAGAGGGAACTTACCTCAATATAATAAAGGCCATATACCACAAACCCACAGCAAACATCATTCTCAATGGTGAAAAACTGAAAGCATTTCCTCTAAGATCAGGAAAAAGACAAGGATGTCCACTCTTGCCACTATTATTCAACATAGTTTTGGAAGTCCTAGCCATGGCAATCAGAGAAAAATAAATAAAAGGGATACAAATTGGAAAAGGAGAAGTAAAACTGTCACTGTTTGCAGATGACATGATACTATATAGAAAGAATCCTATAGATGCCACCAGAAAACTACTTGAGCTAATCAATGAATCTGGTAAAGTTGCAGGATACAAAGGTAATGCACAGAAATCTCTTGCATTCCTACACACTAACAATGAAAGATCAGAAAGAGAAATTAAGCAAACAATCCCATTTACCATTGCAACAAAAAGAATAAAATACACACGAATAAACCTACCTAAGTAGGTAAAAGACCTGTACTCTTTTCATTCATTTTTCTTTATTCTGTTCCCCGGCAGTGAATTCCACCATTTTTTCTTCCAGGTCACTTATCTGTTCTTCTGCCTCAGTTATTCTGCTATTGATTCCTTCTAGTGTATTTTTCATTTCAGTTATTGTATTGGTCATCTCTGTTTGTTTGTTCTTTAATTCTTCTAGGTGTTTGTTCTTTAATTCTTCTAGGTCTTTATTAAACATTTCTTGCATCTTCTCGATCTTTGCCTCCATTCTTTTTCCGAGGTCCTGGATCATCTTCACTATCATTATTCTGAATTCTTTTTCTGGAAGGTTGCCTATCTCCACTTCATTTAGTTGTTTTTCTGGTGTTTTATCTTATTCCTTCCTCTGGTACATAGTCCTCTGCCTTTTCATTTTGTGTGTATTTCTGTGAATGTGGTTTTCGTTCCACAGGCTGCAGGATTGTAGTTCTTCTTGCTTCTGCTGTCTGCCCTCTGGTGGATGAGGCTATCTAAGAGGCTTGCGCAAGCTCCCTGATGGGAGGGACTAGTGGTGGGCAGAGTTCAGTAAAACTTTAATCTGCTTGTCTGCTGATGGGTGGGGCTGAGTTCCCTCCCTGTTGGTTGTTTGGCCTGAGGTGACCCAGTACTGGAGGCTTCAGGCTCTTTGGTGGGGCTAATGGTAGACTCTGGGAGGGCTTACGCCAAGGATTACTTCCCAGAACTTCTGCTGCCAGTATTCTTGTACCAGCGGTGAGCCACAGCTGATGCCCGCCTCTGGAGGAGACCTTCCATCACTAGCAGGTAGGTCTGGTTCAGTTTCCTATGGGGTCACTGCTTCTTCCCCCTGGGTCCTGATGCGCACACTACTTTGTGTGTGTCCTCCAAGAGTGGAGTCTCTGTTTCCCCCAGTCCTGTCAAAGTCCTGCAATAAAATCCAGCTAGCCTTCAAAGTCTGATTCTCTGGGAATTCCTCCTCCCATTGATGGACCCCCCAGGTTGGGAAGCCTGACATGGGGCTCAGAACCTTCACACCAGTGGGTGGACTTCTGTGGTATAATTGATCTCCAGTTTGTGAGTCACCCACCCAGTGGTTATGGGATTTGATTTTATTGTGATTGTGTGCCTCTTACCATCTCATTGCGGCTTCTCCTTTGTCTTTGGATGTGGGGTATCTTTTTTGGTGAGTTCCAGTGTCTTCCTGTTGATGATTATTCAGCAGTTAGTTGTGATTCCAGTGCTTTTGCAAGAGGGAGTTAGCGCACGTCCTTCTACTCCATCATCTTCAGTTGTTTTTCTTTTTATTATACTAATTACTTATTTTTCAGTGCTTTAATGCAGTGGCCTGGACCTTCAGTATAATATTAATTAGAAGTGTTGAAAGCAAGCATTTTTGTTTTGTTCTCCTTAGAGGAAAAGTTTCAGTAATTTGCCATTACGCAGTAATTTGCCATTAAGCAGAATATAAATTTCTTAAAGTAATCCTCAGTTAGTTCTCTTTTTTTTGGCTTTCATTATGAATATAAGAGAGATGTATGGATTATGTAAACTAATGCTTATTTATACCTCTGTTTTATTATTTAAAAACTTACAAAACAATAAATAGGTCAATGGAACATAATAGAGTCCAGAAACACATGCATGCATGTATGGAAATGTGCTATATGACAGAGGCAATGTTACAAAGTCCATTGGGAATAATGAACTATTCAATAAATGGTGTTGCAACAATACATTTTAAAAAAATCTCTTTCATGCTTTCCTATATAGTTGGAATATTTTGCAATTATAAAACAAAAAAGAACCTACCTCATTATTATAAACACACACACACACAAATCTATTCTAGCTTGATTAAAACCTAAATATATTGTACTAAGACAAACTTTAAAATATTTAAAAGATATCTAACACAAGCCATGAAATAAAATATTGATAAGTCTTACTAAATTTTAAAAAAGCCATTCAAAAAATACAAAAAACAATTTGGGAGAAAATATCTGTGAAGCATGTTAGGATTATTATCTAAAATACATAAGTAACTACTGCCAATCAATAAGAAAAAGTCAAACAACTTAATAGAAAATGAGTAAATATATAGACAGCAATTCACAGAAAAGAAAACCAGCATGACCAATAAATATGAAAAAGTGCTCCACCTCACTAGTAGTCAGAGAAGGGCAAATAATAATAATATTAATAATAATAATGAGGTACCACTTTACATCCATCAGACTAGCAAAAATCAAGTCTGAAGACATTCCACCCCTGTGCTGTAAATAGAACCACCTTAGAAAGCTATGTGACAAAACCAAATAAAGTTGAAAGCTTTTGTGCTCTTTATTCATAGTAATTCCACTTCCATGTATACACCCTAGAGAAGTTCTTGCATTCACACACCACAGGACATGTCAAGGAATATTCACTGTTTGTAACTTTACGCAGTAATTAAAACTAGTAGCAAATATCTTATTAATATCATGCAGTATAATATTGAAAAGATATCTTCACATCCGCCATCATGGATAAATCTCAAAAACATAATGCTGAGCAAAGAAAGCAAATTACCAAACATAATGGTGAAGAAATGAATATAGCAAATGTCTACCAAAGGTGAATAGACAAATTATGCTATACTCTCTAGTCATACAGGAATTAAACTTAATTAGAGATAAATATATAACCATGGATAAATCTTAAAAACATGTTGACCACTAAAAGCAAGAAACAAAATAGTACGTCCATCATGAGATCATTCATGTAAAGATTAAAAAACATGCTAAACCATACTATATGTTGTTAATAGAGTAATAATATAAAAACATGCATGTGAATAATGAACACTAATTCAGAATAGAGGTATTATCTAGAGAACAGCAAGGGGAAGTGTGACCAGGGAACGGTACACTGGGGTTTCCAAATGTAGCCGTAATTTGTAATTTCTGAAAAAAATAATCTAAAGCAAACATGGCAAAGGGTTAAAGATCTATTAAAGCTGGGTAGTCAGCAATGGGTGTTTATTATATCATTCTGCATCCTTTTCTGCTTGTTTGAAACATTTCATAATAATTAAAAAAAAAAAACCTACCAGATCTTTCCCCACTATTGCTCTTTGGTTCCCTGTTTGTCCTTTTGTAGAACGTCTTTCTAATATACCTATCGCTCTTTCTTTCCTAATTGTATTTTTACTATTGAAAATAGAGAATAATACACCTGAAAGTAACATAATATTGTAAATCAACTATATTTCAATTTAAAGAGAATAAGCACTTTGGTGCTCTTGACATTTAATACGTAAAATAAAATCATTATAAGTGAAGATTTTTTATTTTAGTAATTTGTTGTCAAATGGAAAATTCCATAAGACAGAGATTTATCTCTTTTTTTTCTTTCCTCTTGTTCCAACATATGGCAACAAGTCTACACATATGCAATGTGTGCTCAGTAAAAGTTTGTTGTTACACTTCTTAGAAAACAGTCAGCCCTTCAGAACTTAGAAGTATTCATACCTTCATAAACATTTTGTTTCTTTATGTATATTAATTACATTACCATAAGAAATAAAAATAAAAGGCCTAAAGATTTTTATCTGTTCTTTCATATACATAGTAGATTATATTAACAAGAAAGTAAGAGAACGTTATTGAAAACAATGTCAGGACAGCATGCTTTTAAAACTATACAACTATTTCACTGGTATTTACATATAATTGGATATTTACTTAGGGAGGCCACACACACACACACACACCATGAATATACATGTTATTTTACAATACACTTACAATTTTCATATTCTGATAGAGTGGTGTGAATGGTGCTTTCATTTTTGTCTGCCAATGGGACTAAAAAAAGAGAGATACCAAAGGAACTCCAAAGGAACTCCAAAGAGGAAAGGTTTTTGGTGAGTTTGGTTTGAATGACACAAAAAAACCATCAGGGCAGCGAACAGCCCAGGAGACACACCACCCAGTATGCTTGTGGCAGGCAACTTCTCAGAGAGCCCCAAACATGCCTGTCTCCTCCTATTTACATCCTTGTGTAGTCCCCTTCTGTTATAGACTGAACTGTTTTCCCCTCAAAATTCATATATTGAAGCCCTAATCTCCAACGTGACTATACTTGGAGATGGGGCTTTTAAGGAGGTAATTAAGGTTAAATGAGGTCATAAAGGTAGAGCCCTAATTCAATAGGACTAGTGTCCTTTATAAGAAGAGGAAGAGACACCAGCTCCCCCCCTCTCTCTCTTTCTGTCTGTCTCTCTCTCTACATGCGCATAGAGGAAAGGCCATGTGAGGACATAGTGAGAAGGAAGCAAGCCAAGAGGAAAACCCTAACCAGAAATTGAATTTTCTGGCACTTTGATCTTGGAATTCTAGCCTCTGTAATGTGAGAAAATAAATTTCTGTTGTTTAAGTCACCAAGTTTACAATGTTTTGTTATGGCAGCCTGAGCTGGCTAATACACCTCCCTCATTGTACCATGTTTGGTCTGTGTAACCAAGAGAATATGGCAGATATTTGACCTCCAGTGTGAGATTATAAAAGACAATGGGGCTTCTGTCTTAAATGCATTCTCTTTCTTTCCGCTCTCTCTCTCTCTCTCTCTCTCTCTCTCGTCACTCACCCTGGGGGAAGTCAGCTGAAATATAATAAGGAGCCCCATGGAGAGGCCCAGGTGGCCAGAAAATGAGGTCTACTGCCAACAGCCACACAAGTAAACTTGGAAGCAGATCCTCCAGTTCCACTCAGACCTTAGATGACTGAACCCCTGGCTGACAGCTTGGCTACTACCGCATGAAAGACCCTGAGACAGAACCAAACAGCTAAGCTGCTCCTGGATTCCTGAGCCTCAGAAACTATGTTAGATCATAAATGTTGTTTCAAGCTACTGATACAGTTTGAAGGTTTGAGTCCTCCCCAAAGCTGTTATGTTGAAATTCCGATCCCCAATGATCACATCAGGTATTAGCAGGTGGGGTCTTTGGGAAGTGATTAGGTCATGAAGGCAGAACCCTCATGAATGGGATTAGTGTTCTTATAAAAGAGACCCCACAGAGCTCCCTAGCCTCTTCCACCACGTGAGGATACAATGAGAAGTATGCGACCCAGAAGAGGGCCCTCACTCCATCCTACTGGCACCCTGATCTTAGCTTCCAGCCTCCAGAATTGTGAGAAATAAATTTCTGTTGTTTATAAGCCACCCAGTCTGCGGTATTTTGTTATAGCAGCCCAAATGGACTAAGACAGTCAGTAAGTTTAGGGTAATTTTTTCCTCAGCAGTAACATACCACTTTATTCAAAACCAGCTTAAAAGCCTGCTGCTGGGCTTCCCTGGTGGCGCAGTGGTTGAGAATCTGCCTGCCAATGCAGGGGACACAGGTTCGAGCCCTGGTCTGGGAAGATCCCACATGCCGCGGAGCAACTGGGCCCGTGTGCCACAACTACTGAGCCTGCGTGTCTGGAGCCTGTGCTCCGCAACAAGAGAGGCCGCGATAGTGAGAGGCCCACGCACCGCGATGAAGAGTGGCCCCCGCTTGCCGCAACTAGAGAATGCCCTCGCACAGAAACAAAGACCCAACACAGCCAAAAATAAATAAATTAAAAAAAAAAAAGCCTGCTGCTAAATTTATTTATTTGATATGATGCTAGTCATTCTTATTCCATAACGTTTAAAAATCACTGCCTTCACTATAATCCTTCATGACCAAGTTATCAGATGAAGGCACAATAATAAGGAGTTGAATCGGTGGTATTTGGTTTTATACAAGCACTGCTTTTAAGAATGCTTGACATATTAATATTTATCTTCTACTCACCAATATTCCAATATTCTACACTCAAACTATGCTCTAGGTGACACTCAACTGTGATTTAAATTTCATTCATTATCCCAAAGTTTAAGAACCATCTTGCATCTTCCCTTTCTTGATTCTGTATTAGCTATATTTAGGATTCCAAAATTTCCTCTTTTTTCCCATAATGTAGTTAAATTCCCTTCTTACTGTTAAACAGACTTCAGCCATATTAAAAATAGTTTCTCAGTAATAATGGGTTATCACTGAAACGCTTCATTTTTCCTCTTCTCCTACTCATCAGCTGCTCTTCTCTTTCCTCCAGCGGCTTATGCTGTTACTTGCTTAATTTTCCTTTTCTCTTGTTGATCTTCTCTCCCTCTGATGTTTTCCTGATAGCAAAAACCCATCTGATTGCATGTAAGAGCCATATTTTTCTTGCCATATGTATGGGTTTTGCCTTCTCAAATGACTTATGTACACTTGAACCCTAATTATGAGATAATTGCAGAACCTTTGGGGAAAGGATTGTTATTCCAAGGATATGAGTGAAGCAGTTTGGATAGAAGGATGCAGACATCCTTAGTCATATGCTCTGTGATGTCAGCATTCTGGAGAAATGTTTATCTGTAATAAGTTTTAATCAATGCTGCAGCCAAGTTAGAGTACAAATGGGTTTCCAGGTGACTGAAGCCAACTGGATGTCAGCCAGTCTGTAAAGGGCGCTTGGAGACTTTAGTGGTAGAAATTAAGAAGCAAGCCCCAACAGTTCTGAGAACATTAACTGATCAAGACCGTCTAAGTTATTAAACGTCTACTATGCAAGCAAAAGTCAAAATGATATACTCATTTAAAAAGTCCCCTCTGTTATTAAGCATCTTTTACCGTGGCAAATTACATCTAGATATTGGTATTTTTGAAGGAAAAACAAATTGAAGTACAGTGGAAAGAGGTGTTGGATTTTAATCCTATCGCTTCACTTTTTAGCTGAAAGACCTTGTGTTGATCACCTAGTTTCTACGAGCCTCAGTTTCTTTGGTCGTAAAATGGGAATAATAATGCCTCCCTTAAAGAGTGCTAATAATGATTAAAGGAGACAATGCATGTGTGGCACATGCAAAGTGCTCAACAAATGGTGGCTCCTTTAAATTCCTCAGATCAGTGGTGAAAAGGAGAGTAGCAGGAGTCAGAAAAAAGTGTTACATTTCCTTCAGATGACATGAGAGGAATGTATTTTTCTTCCATTAATTCTCAGATTTTAAGGTTGCCATTAAGTGTTTGGGCTGAGTCACTGTGTTTACCATCTTTTTCATTATATAGTGTTTAATGCAGTGACAGCTATAAAATCATATATGCAGAGGAGACTGCATATAAATAAATAACTATAGTACAGAAGGTGAATCATATATAAAATGTTACGTGAAAACTGAAAATGGATTGACTATGTGACTTGGTTGGGTTGGGGTGGGTGGCATCAAAGAAGGTTCAAAGAAGGGCATTTGAATTGGGTCTTTAACGAAGAGTAGAGGAATTCATTCAGTGGAGAGGGACAGTGGGAGGGACAGCATGTGCAAAGGCCCCTAGGCTCAAAATACCAAGGCTTATGTCAGCGGTGCCCAGACTTGCCAGCAACTGAAATCATTGGGGAATTTCAAATAAAGCGATGCCTGTGTCCCACCCCCGGATATTCAGATTTAACTGTCTGAGGGAGCCTGTGTTTTGAGAAGTTTAAAGGACTCCCAAATGATTCTAATACGCATACAATTTAGGAACTACTAGCAAGTTAATTTTCTAATTTTCTAGTGAGTTTTTCTATCTACCTGAGTGTAGGAGAAATAGTGGGAGATGAACCCGAATTGCCATACCATAGAATTTGGACTTTATACCCTAGTCCAGAAATTGTTTGATTGTATAGTCCTATTATTTAAAATTTTTATATACACCCCAAAATGTGTATATGCATTTATTCATTAACATATACATGTACTACTGTAATAACACGGTATGTACCATATATACACAAAAAGTGCAAAAAATGATTAGCAAAAAATAGAAGAGTATTTTAAGTAGTTATTTTATTTATTGATGGTTAAAAAAAACCTTTCTTCTCTTACTAAATTGTTATTAAAATATTATTTTGTATAAGCAATTAATAGTATATGCTTCATTTTTTGTGATTTTAAAAGCAAAATGTTAGAAACAATCTAGATGAAAGCAACTTAAACTGTGATACAGTCACATAACGAAAAAATACGCATGAAAAACTGAAGGAGCACGTTTTTTGTACTGATGCAGAAAAATCTCAAACATTATTAAGTGGAAAAAATAAAGCAAGGTACAAACAGTAGTTGGAATATTATCACTTGTGCAAAGGGAATGAGGTATATATATTTATATTTCTCTGTGTTTATGCATTAAAAAAAAAAAAACACCTCTGGAAAGATCCATGAGTAATGAATAGGAGTAATTTCTTGGTGGGTATGGGAGTGGCCTGATGGGTAAGGTAGGGGGCAGTGGTAGACAGAAAACTTGTTACTATACACCTGTTTGAAACTTTGATTTTTGAACCATGTGAATGTATTATCTATCAAAAATAACTAATTTTTAAAAATTCAGTGGTGAGGATATATAAATAAAAGCATAAAAAGTGTTTTCCAATAGTCTCCTTTCCTATTAAATAACTGTTTGGGAGCCAAAATAGCTTCCTGCTACTAATTAGATGTGCAGTAAGTAATTAGTAAATATTGAATGTATGAGTGAGGGAATAAAATGGATCAATTCTTCACGATATTATTAAAGGCCTTGCACCTTGCAGTTGGATCTACTGTATCTGCTCAATTTATCTCGCACGAGTCTCAGAGACAATCACTCGCATCTTCTTACAGTCCCTATATACTTATTCTTACCCTTGCTAATGAGGTTTCCCCCACCACGGAGCCCCCTTTACTTGTCAATCCAAATTCCACCTTTCATTTAGAGCACAGTCTCATATCCACCTTCTGAGGGACTTAAAACAACAGAAATTTATTGTTTCACAGTTCGAGAGGCTAGAAGTCTGAAATCATAGTGTCGACTGGATGATGTTCCTTCTGAAACCTATAGGGAAGAATCCTTTCTTGTCACTTCCTAGCTTCTGGTGGTTTGCTGACAGTATCTGGCGTTCCTTGACATGCAGCTACAGCACTTGAGCCTCTGCCTCCATCCTTGTGTGTCTGTGTCTCTGCCTTGTCTCTTATAAGGACACCAGTCACACTGGGCCTTAAGGGTCTACCCTAATTAAGTATGATCTCATCTAAACTTGATTACATTTGCAATGACTATTTCCAAATAAAGTTACATTCACAGGTACTGGGGGTTAGGAATTCAACGTGTCTTTTTGGGACACATTTCAACCCATAAAACTTACTCTAGCTGATGCCACCCTGTTTTTAGACTGTTTCCCCTAATGTTAAATTCTATAACATATAAATCTGCACCCTTGCGGTCTCTTTTTTATCTAGTAACTAGTTCATCTAATGTATTTTTTATTCTTATTCAAACTTACATGTACATTTTTTCTCCCAAACTAGATTGTAAGTACCTCAAGGGCAGGAGACATGCTTTCTTCTAAACATATTTGTTTGGCCTGGTGCTAGACCCATGATAGGGACCCAAAAATGACTAGATAAAAGGCTGGATGAATGATGTTATAAAAAGCAGACATTGACTTTTTTTAGATTTTAACAATCATTCATCCATCACAACAACCTTTCAAGGCTCCTTAACTCACTCAGAGCGTGAGAATCCAAAAGATAGCATTAGCTCATCAGTACCACACAGCAAAGGCTCCACTTTAAGGAAGGATCAAGATCAATAAACAATAGACTTGGTCCCAAGAATGGAGGTAATTGCATGACAGGGAGGCAATCTAGTCTTCAGTTTCATGTCCAGCTGTCCAGATGCAAGGCAAGTCCCTGCCTTAGTTGATTATTATGGCCAAAGAAGTTATCATTAAAGTTGTGGTTTTTTCCTCAAAATAAAATACACACATATATCCATGTGTATGCATATATGTACAATACATGAATTGATTTCTGATTAAAACAAAGGCTTGAGATTTTTCAGGCATTTAAACAAATAGATCACAGTAGGATATGAACAGCAGTACAATATGGTAATTGGCTGCTGTCTCAGTTTCATCATGGGCAATCAAAGGCTCGTGGAGGAGCAAGGAACAGCAAGGAAGATACTTAGTAAGTGCAAGAAAAGTAAGAGCAGAAGGGAAGGACAGGGCGGAAGAAAAAGGAGACACACAGAAAGAGAAATTCAAAGAGGAGAACAATTAGCCTAAATACCTAAGCTAGTAACACATAATTACATACCTTATAATAATCAATTACATACAAATGAGTCATATTCATACAATGTTGACAAAGTATGTCATTGTGTTGTATTGGAAAATGCTGATCATTTTCAGCAGTAAAACAATCACATGAGAAAAAAATCAGTGGATTAGAATATATCAACTTTTTAACTCTTGTATATTGAAAAATAGCAAAATTAAAGGACAACCACATATTGGAAAAATTATTTGCATCAAGTATAACATACGAAGGGTTTTTTGCTAATGTATAATTAGTGTATTCAAATGCATTTTTCAAAATTTCAAAAACTCCAAATGGGCACAGGATACAGACTATTCACATAAAGAAAAATACAACTAGAAAATTGATACATGGCAAGTTGTAATCAAATAAATGCACTTTAAGGCAACCTAGGTTTTCTTAAATGCCCACTAAATGTAACAAAAAGATCTAAACTTAAAATGCTCAATTTAAGCAGAAATTAACAAAACACTGTAAATCAACTATACTTCAATTAAAAAAGATAATTAAATAAAATGCTCAATTTAGATAAATTTGGGACAGAAATCAATGCACTCACTCATTGTTGGTTCCATTACCAATAGGTAGTAGAATAGGGCAAAATATAGCAAGTATTATAAAGATGATCATACCTTTTGAAGAGTAATGTTCTAGGAGTTTATCTTAAGAAATAGTTAAAAGAAGCAGAAAGGTAAATGGGTGAGAATATTCACTGAAATTTTGTCCATAATAACAAGAGTAGGAAATAACCAAAATATCCACATCTAAGATGATTTTTAATCCTATATGGTACAATAACAACATAAAAATTGTCATTATAAAGCTATGTAAAGTCATATAAAAGCATTATGAAGCAAAGTAAGTAGAAAAAGCAGAACAGAAGTAGTAGGCACATGAATGTCAACTACAGAAAAATATGTATTCTTATGGAATACCATATATCCATTCAGTAAAAAATGTGCTAAGCAACTATTATCTACCAGTTCTATGTCAGGAACAAAGGATATAGTCCTGAACTCACACTCACAATCTTACAGAACAAAGCTATGTAAAACTAAATATTATAAAAAGTACTATAACAATATTCAAAAATAAAAATAATTATATGGTGGGATTGAAATTATATGCCATATTTTAAATTTTTGTGTTATGTGTCCTTTTTTCCATTTATTCTTTTTTCCCTGCATTATTAGAAAAATGACATGTTCATTATAAAATAGTAGGAAAACATGTAAAAAATCACCAAGAATCTGCACAGCCCTAGCATCCCCAGACAACCACTTTAACAGCAAGTTCTCATTCTGTCTTTTTTAAATAACTTCTAGATTATTTTTACATATTTAGATGATGTGTATACACATTTTATATTTTATTATTATCAATTAAAATTATAACATAAGCAAGTCCCCATGCTATTAAAAACACTTTGGAAAAAGTGTTGTCAAATAATTCATAAACGAAATGTAATCTACTTAGCAATGCCCCCATAGTCAGATACCTTGTTTCCAAAACTTTATTAGCATTAATAATGCTACATAATGAATAATCTCCATTTCCATTAACTTCCATTTGTCATAAACTCCTAGTATAACACTTAATTTTTAAAGCTATAACTTAGTAATGTAACTCAGAGGCATTTTACCATATGTAAAGTCTTCATAATTCTGAGTATAAACTATGTTATCTGTAGTAATTTCAACTAAAGCACTTGAGAATTAACATGATCAGCATCTTAAAGAGAAAAGTAACATTTAAGACTATCTAGAACACATACAGGGCATTGCTTCCATGGGCACTCCTGTTATAATCTCTCCCCAAAGAGAGACATGTTAAAGCTCTCATCTCATCTACTGAGAGAAAGCCAGTAGATTAAGTGCTAACTCAAAATTTAAAAAGCCATGATCATTGTAAAATAAGTAACATTTTTCCATAAGAAAAACAAACCTATAGTTTTTGTATTTCAAGAATAAAATTTTACACATTTGAAATTCCTAAAACATATATTACTATTAATATAAAAATACTATTATGAAATAAAAGCTACATATATATATACACACACACACACACACACACACACACACACACACACACACACTGAAGACCACAAAGCACTTGAGCATGGATAACTAAAATTCAATGAGTTAAGCAACTCTTTCTCTTTAGAGGCAAAAGTATAAAGTTGAATATAGTACTTTTTTTAGTGGAAAAAGAAAAAAGCATTAAAATATTTAATGAGACTTTTTCTAAGACATTTATGACTGCTATCATTTTCCCAGGTAATATATTTTATATTGCTTGATTGAGTTGTTTGAGACCATTGAAACAACTAGTGAAAATGTTATCCTTTCAATTTTAAGGTCATAAAAACTAAAACTTACTTTAATGAACTTCTCATCCCAACCTCCAATATCTATGAAGTAAATACAGCAGGTAAACATCCAAGTCATACATGAGGATACCGAGGCCTAGTGTGTATTAATTATGCACCAAATCTGATACACAGTGCAACATGGCATGTTAGAAAGAACTTGGGCTATATAATGAGACAGCAAAAATAAATAACTTTAGAAGAAAAAAAAAAAAACAGGAAAAAAATAAAATAAAATAAATAAAATTTTTAAAAAATGACTTTAGGAAGAGGCCTTTAGAATTGAAATTGCTTGTTGAATATGAACAGCAGAGATATGTATAATGCACAAAGTGTCAGGTGTTCTTTTCATAATTTTAGGACAAAGAAAGGAAGGAGAACATTTGAAACCTGCAATAAACATTCTTAATTCAAATATCATGTAAGCTCATTAATTGTTGAAAATTCATATCTGTATTTATCTTTAAAGAGAAGCATAAAAATCTTTGTTATCCCTTTAGACATAAAAGAGATAAAAGAATGAAACTTGAAGAAAGGCCATAAATGTAGGAATTACAACATTACTGCCTTAGTAACAATTCTTCACTAATAGAATACATGACACAGTACCTTTATATAATGAAGACAAAACATAGCAGAAACTACATAATGGCTGTACCACTGTAGATCAATTTGAGTCTAACGTAACAGAAATGATCACTGATCCCAAGACGTTATGGAATAGTAAACTTAAGATATTTTGCTGCTCTTCAAGTTTATCTATGATTATTTAATTTTCTTTTGTGTGTGCTCAAGTATAGCTGTTATGTGACTACACATGAGAGAACCTGAAATTAATTTGTCTGTATGAGATCAGTGACTGTATAAATTCTTATGAGAACTAACATGCCATGACAATAGTAATTTTGATAAAATTACAGCAAGTACTACAATTCTCTGCCATCTGGCTGTCTTGTCATAACTACTTTGATGTGCTTTTTATTACTTATTTATTTACTTCAACCACTTTATCAGTATAGTTTTAAAGCATGTAAATTAACGTGATGGAAGATTTTAAATGTTAAAGGAAGACTTTCTTCATATATAAATGTTGAATTTTTCACCAAATTATGAGGCTTTTTGATGGGAAAAATATCACTCAAGAAAAAGTCATTTTGAGGAACTTTCTTAATTCACTTGATATTCATTTATTATTATGCTTAATCTTGGAAGCACAGCAATGCTATCTATGTAGCTGCCCTTGAATTTTTTCTACTGCAATGTAGTACTATGTATTTCACTATTGTTTTGATTCTTATATTTTGAATTCAGTACCTTAATTTGATGACATACTTTGTATATTTTCCATCACTGTGTAGTTACTTTTATGTGAATAATAACTAAACCAACATCATTTGTACCCTTTATGAAATGTGGAGGGAAAATCAAATCTTTATCCACCATGAATCCTTTTATTTTCAAGACTAAAAGAAATGAACTGAAAATTCAAATATTCAAATTAGTCCATGAAAACTACACCTCATTTAAGATTAATTTTATTTAAGGCCTGGAAACGTCTTTTCCTTATGGTCAAATGATATCTCTTCATAGTCATGTTGCCTAAATAATCTGCCTCCAACTCATAAAAATTCTAGTCTCCACCACGTGTTAAGGGCACAAAGGTTGAATTATGGTACACACTCCTTGCAATAGAACACTTTTTTCTAATTTGGCAGATAGAAGACATATTTAATGGTAACTCATTGTTATGAAGGAAATGAGTTGCTGGCTTTAGTCCAGTTTCCAATGGGTCAATATCTATTTCATGGGCTCCCACAGAAATAACACTTGTTTATGACTTGGAAAGAAAGCAGAGAATTGCGTAGTGTTTCTTCTGACCAATAAGAATATAATTGGGGTTGAACAATATTAGCAAAAAAAGCAGTGACATCACAGTCAGAACACTTGAGTGTCTACATTGATGAGCCCTATACCATAATACATACTAAAGGAAATTTCAAAACCTCTCTTGACTCAGTTGGCATAAAAAATTTCTTACAGATGGTAGAAAATAGCTTAGCTGTAATTCACTCGGAACTAATTTCAGTCATTGCTAAAGCATGCTGGGTTGAAAATTAGTGTCAAATGACAGAATGGCATGACTTCTTAAAAGCATTTGAACTCAAATTTTATGTGCTCACAATGCACCTGATTTAAAGTTTCCAGGATTCAGGACTGAACCATAGTTACATACTGCCAACAGTATTCTCATCTCAATCTTAAAGAAAATTGCACCCATGATTACACCCGAGATTTGGAATGGCATATCTGGGAAATACCATTGTTTACTCCCTTACAATCCAAAGCAGGGAATTAGCATAAAAGCCAATAAAAAATGATATACATTCTTTAAAACAGAATATTCATTACCTCAGATTTTGGACACTGTAAAATGACATATAATAAAGCTCTCGGGCTTCCCTGGTGGCGCAGTGGTTGAGAATCTGCCTGCCAATGCAGGGGACACGGGTTCGAGCCCTGGTCTGGGAAGATCCCACATGCCGCAGAGCAACTGGGCCCGTGAGCCACAATTACTGAGCCTGCGCGTCTGGAGCCTGTGCTTCGCAACAAGAGAGGCCGCGATAATGAGAGGCCTGCGCACCGCGATGAAGAGTGGCCCCCACTTGCCGCAACTAGAGAAAGCCCTCGCACAGAAACGAAGACCCAACACAGCCATAAATAAATAAACAAATAAATTTAAAAATAAATAAATAAATAAAATAAAGCTCTCTTTTCCAACACAGATAAAAATTGTTAAAATAACTTTTAGTTCCTAAAAGTTTCTCAAAATGAAACTAAAATAAGCTTTTTAAAAATATAAATGCATAAAACTATTAGATTGTTTTAATAATAGAGATACTTTTATACTATCCAAATGCTTTTCTTATTGGTCCAATTTTACATTTGTTCTATAGTTCTAAAACGTTTCAAGGTCATTAGAAACAGAATAAGTGTCTTCTTCTCACTACACACTCCCTATCAAATATACTAAATAGAGTGGCTGATGCCCTGCCCACCATCTTTACTGTGGTTCTATCTCTGAGGGTACTAATCATTTAGTAGCCTTTAAACAATTCCTGTTTTCATTATTTACTCACAGCATGATAAATCAGAGATAGTTAAATTCAGGAAGAACATAATAAAGGCCTGGGTTTGTAAATGGAATAGCAAATTTGGAATGCAGAAACTGCAAAGTCACACTGTGATAAACCTATTTGATGTTTTCTTCTTTATGAAATGAACATACAAGGTTTTGTTTTCCCCATAAAGTTGAATTTCTTATTTTGAGCTTGGGTTTTCTACTAAATGGAATTTTTGCACATGGTTCTGGAAGTGATTAATGAAATCTCTGTATCGCTAGGGAGTCCTGACCGTCTGAATCTAAAACTGTAACAAACTAAAGGGTTTGGATGGGGACTAATTAATATTAAAGAGCATACTTTGTTCATGGCACTGTGTAATAAGTCAACATGCTTTCAGTTTACCCCCTGTTTGAACTGATTGCTAAGTCAGGCCTGCCTCTAGTCATACACGTTATGAAGAATAAAACAGATGTTAAAGCTTTTGCATCTAACGATGCTGAAAGTGAAAGGAAAGAATTGCTTCTCTAAACTTCCCTCAGTGGGAAGGAATTTGAATTCTTTTCTTGTTCCATTTCCTATTCTCCAGCAGAAATAAAATTTATCAAATCTATCTGCCAACTCAAAGGTCAACACAAATGATATCTTTCTTTTTAATCCAAGTGACCTTCTAAGGCAAGAATTCAAAAACGTTCTCATTACACATTTTACAATCCTGAAATATAAGTCCTTCTCAAATCATAAGCAAGACAGGGTAGGGGAGTGGAAAAAATGTATAGTCTATTTCTTAATTACCATTACAAAAAATTTAAGTTGAAGAAGGAGACTTTTGTGATTAAAATGATTTTTCACTTATCAGAAAAGGTACCTTTCAGAGTCAGAAGACAGTAGTGGTGATGCAAATAATACTGGTTACAATAGCAACGTGCAGATGTCTGTATTTCACTTGTGGAGGAAACAAAAATAATTTTATGAGCTCTTTACTGTACATTAAAAATATGGCTTTGTTTTAGCACACAGATTCATTGCCTCAGATACTCTCTTTTGTTTCAATTCTTCTTTACAATAATAAAACATATTTTGAGCTTTGCTTTTTTCTTGAATTTGGGGCTGACATTTATGCTAACTTTCAATGAGATTTTGGCATATATATATTTTAAAGAATACATTATTGATACAGATGCTATACCTTTTTTACTGTAGAAAGTGCAAAGAAGAATTATTCATTTTTACACACTCATAAGAGAAATTTCATTCACATGGTTTCTATTACAAATACACAGTGAAGCTGTGTAAAAGGAAGCTTCCTTCCATATAAGATAATTTTCATAATACACACAGTCAAACTGATAAAAGCAAGATCAAAATTCTTCAATTTTTACTTCAATTTGAAATAAAATAATGTGAAATACAGTTATTGTGGTATCAACTTGAAAAAAGAAACATTTTATATACTTGGACCAATAAGTCATGTATACAAATCACTTTTTTTCTGGCAATTTTGAACTGCTTATCTTTCATAGGATTTCTTATGGCTATTTACATTTTCACTCAGTGAAAATCAATTACCTTCTTGCAATAAGCCTCATTTGCTACCTTTGAGTATAATAGAAACACCATTAGGATGATGACATTACCCAAAAGAAGGGCACCACACAGTTGGTAGACATAAATTAAGGGCCCTTTCACATATGTATTAGAAATACTGCTGTGACTGAAATATGCATAAAGTCTGTATCTATTAGAGCTATTAGTGTGTTGGGGTGATGATTTTGAAGGGGGAGGGAAGGATTGGTAGATTATGATCTACTACTTTGACAAAATTATGTATTTCCTTTTTTGCCTGGTATGTGCCATTGATGCAATAAGCCTGGGCCCCCAGCTGAGCTGCATTTGGAAATGCCACTGAGCATGGTATACGCGCTTCACTTCCCCTTGCCGAAGCAAGACACTGTCAGGAATAGAGTGCATATGTGCCGCCAAGCCCACTCCTCCTCCATCACCCTGACCTCCACGGCTCTGCGGATGTCTGCCTGGGTGAAGCTACCACTCATGCGGAAAACAGCTCCTGCAGATCAATTCATAGGATTTAGGGACATTTAACTTCCATCAAGCCCACATCATCTTATTGGTATTTGAGGACTAACTCATTACTGAATATTAATGGCCATAACATAGAGAGTTGTATATTTCCCAGGGGAAGGGAAAAAAAAAAAACAATCTAGAAATTCCACACCCCCCCCACCCGAGACTAGAAAACAGAGGAAACCACAAATAAAGCCAGTTATTTTTATCTGAGTTTTTATAAGCTTAAGTAAAACAAAATTATAACATATTGACCCTTGGGGTGTGAGTGAAGGTTATGTACCTTTTAAAAAGGTGTTAGGATTACAAATTACAACTTTTGATGAATTATTTTCAGAATCATTTATCTTTTATGCAATCTTAAAAATACAGGAGACACATGGGTAGTTCTTTTGAATCATGAACACATAAGGATTATGTGAAAGGTTTAGAAGTGTAGTAGAATGGTAGGAACTAACAGGTTGTCATTTTTGAACCTCAGAAGAATTGACAAATACTGGAAACATTTTCTTTTAATAGGATAAATAATTAAAACTTTATTCTCGTTAATGATTTCTCAAATCCACATTATTATGCTTTAAAAAAAAATCTCCTAACTTGATAATGTTAAAATATCTAAAATCAAAGAGCTGTGTATATAATTTACCAAGCATTAGTACAGTCTAATTCTAGATATTATTATACTTTTATTAAAATGTTTATTGTAATGACTCCAATTTTTAAAAAACTTTTATAATGCTAACATAATCTTACAAGAAAAGAATTTAAAAAGCAAGATGCTGGGAATTGTTGTGCAGAAGCCATTTTTTGTCGAAAAGAAAAATTTTAGAGCAAAAACCTCCATGTCTAATGTAATAATACTATCCCCAGATGTCATAATTAAATCCAGATATCATATTAGATTACTATAAAGAAAGCAAAAAATGTTATGAAATTAATTTCACTAATCATTGCATTATTATATATAATTTAAAAGAAAGTTTCTCTTACATAAATATTGAACACAGATCTCTGCTGGAATAATAAACTGAATCTAGAAAGACAATGAAATTCACACTGTAGAGCCTATAACTCTAAAACAGCTGTTATATTTTTCTTTTATGTCATCATGGACAAAGTAAACTATGGGATCTTATGCTACAACTGTACTGAGACTTTCAATGCATTTGAAATTCTGTAAATGATATTTTGCTAAGTAAGACACATTTAGTTAAATAACTGACGCAATGATACCACTGCACATAAGCTCAGTTCTGCAGAGAATCTACTTATAATGGAGTAGACTTCCCTTACTCAACTTCCTTTGTGCCAGGAATCTGTCATGTGGGATTGAATCCATATGAAATTTGACTTGCTGAGTCCATCACCTATATTTTATATGTCCATCAAATAAACAAGAGGCCCACAAAGTTGATATAGAGCAGGAACCAGAATGAACTCCCAAGAAATATTGCTTCAGATTAACGACTCAGAAACTACACATTTCAAAAGGATATAGGTCATAACAAGTGAACAATTGGTTTCTATTAACATTTATATATGTGATATGGTATATTTTAATTTTAATTTACCAGCTCATGTCTCATATACTATATTCCCTAATGTTTTTCTAATGAATTCCCTTTTAAAAGTCAGAGCGCTATGGAAGAAATATATTTTATAATAGAGAAAAGAAACAAGTTAGCACTTCAGACTGCTATAATACAATTATGCCTCAAAGAGGAGTAAAAAATTCTGTAGGGAAAAATATAATGAGACAGTATAAACAAAAATAAAAACTGAAGGTATATTTGGGGCAAACCATACAAACAACAGGAAAACAAACAACAAATGAATTGGACAGATTTGTTTATAATTCCTTTACTATAATTAGAGGTGACTTTTTTTGTTTGCATGGAAGGAAGAGTTGGTTTGAAGTTGCCGGGACAGTATACTTTTTCCTATTTTAGTTAGTTTAGCAAAGCTGAGTTTAAAGAGCTTATGGGAGGATAAAATAAACCCCAAACTGCTTGCAAGTAACTTAGGACAATTATCTTCCTCTTTTTAGATCCAATGTAATCAATCCTCACAATTTAGTAGGTCTTCTATTTTAAAAGGTAGCAATCCCTGCCCCTCCCCTAATCCTCGTGAAAGAAGACACACCTGGCAGAGGTGGGAGGCCATGACTGTTTATCAAAAGGGACAGACAGCCCTTCCAGCAATTCCATCCCAGCTGTTTAGGGAGGGGTTGCTTCCTCTGTCTCCAGGGCAGAAGTGGTAAATGAGCTAATTGCAGCGGCAGTGATTTATGTACAAGATTGTATGTTGTCTGATAATTGCAGGCACAAAAATTGCCCAGCTACAAAGCTGGCCCAAAGAGGTCTCTTTCAAATGTAGAGAGGTAGAACTTAAACCTTTGTGAAAAGGAAATTCTAGATAATTTCTTAGAAAAAAAATTTGTTTCCATGTTCATGTCATTTAACATCTATTCCATATTCAAGTTCTGAGGAATTCTATCTTCCAGTTGGGAATGGCCTTTTATCATTTGAAGGTTTCAAAGATCTGTAGCCTAACTAACACATTAAATGAAGGTAGAAAGTTACCTTGTCATTGTGAAATATATTCTGAAAGGAGTTTTTGTTAATGACTACTTAATTCTGTACTACAAAAAAGTCTCCTTGTTCAGCTTTCATATACACATTTTATATATAGTTGACCCTTGAACAACGATGGGTTTGAACTCTGCGGGTCCACTTACACATGGATTTTTTTCGATAAATAGACACCAAGTACTACACAATCCACAGTTGGTTGAATTTGAGGATGTGGAACCCCGGATAGGGAGGGCCAACTGAAAAGTTACCTGAGGATTTTCAACTGTGCTGGGGTTGGCACTCCAAACCCCTGCATTGTTCAAGGGTCAACTGTACACATTAACTGACTCAAAACAACATGAATTGTTAAGTGAAGAGAGTGATATAAAAAAGTACATTTCTGAAGGACGTTTTAAGAGTCTGAAAAAGTATCCAAAAAACTACAAAATCGCAAGGTTAGAACTTTTTTGTAGCTCTCTAGTTTCTCCCTTTTCTTTGTTTCAGAACTCTATCTAAGAAATCTCAGAATTTTTAAATGATCAGCTTTATTTTTTAACTCTTTATTTTAAGCTAATTTTGGATTTATAGAGGAGTTGTGAAAATAGTACAGAGAGTTCCTGTATATCCTTATCCTTCACCCAGTTACCCTTTATGTTAACATCTTACATAACCATTGTATGATGATCAAAACTAAGACATTAACATTGGTGCAATACTGTTAGCTAAACTACAGGCTCCATTTGGATTTCATCAGGTTTTCCACTAATGTCCCTTTTCTGTTCTAGGAACCAATCCAGAGTACCACATTGCATTTAGTTATCATATCTCCTAGTCTCCTCTAATCTACGATAGTTGATTAGTCTTTCTTTTAAGACCTTGAAACATTTGAAAAAAACTAATCAGTAAAATATCCCTCAATTTGGGTTTGCCTGATGTTTTTCTCACGATTAGACTGAGGTAAAGGATTTAGGCGAAGAATACCATGGAGGTTTGTCTGTCTCCTCCGATCATTTCAGAAGGTACATGACATTAATATGTCTTATTACTGGTGATGTTAATTTTGATCATTTGGTTAAGATGCTGTCTGCCAAGTTTCTCCACTGTAAATTACTATATTATCCCTTGTAAGTAATAACTGTTTAAATATTTATGCTCCTAAAACTTATTTGGAAATATATTATCTTACCTTAAACTTTCACCCACTAATTTTAGCCTCTGTTGATGGACCTTGCCTGCCGCAGTTATTGCTAGGCAGTTCTAAAGTCAATTTTCCATTTCCTTCATTCCTTTTACATTTATTACTGGAATTCTCTTGTAAGGAAGAGTTGTTCCCCCCTCATCCCCATTCAGTTATTTATTGGAGTATGTATTTGTGGAAGTATAAACTCATGAATATTTATTCTATTCTTTGGCTTATATTTATTTATTTTTTGCTCAAATTTTTCCAGCTTTGGCCACTGAGAGCTTTTTCAGATTGGCTCCTGTGCCCTTTCAGCACGGCTCCATTTTATTTTTAAGGCAATTCCTTACTTTCTGACACTAATCAACTCTATTTTAAGTAATCATTTTGAAGTTGCTCTACTCTACAAAAACTGAATATTTCATTTGGCAGACTGCATATTCCTTTGAGACTGATCTTTTATCTCCTCGCGCCTAGCAGAGTAGCTGGCAAGTGACAGACATTTGTTGAACGTGCTTCAACTGAATGCTTGTTTATTCCTGTATTTATTCTGAACTTGAGAAAGGTAAAAGCTATTTACCATATTCTGTGTATGTCCTTAAATATAAGTTCACTATTAAATCACTGCTCTCTTTTCTCATTCCATATAATCCTAGTTCCTCTGACCATTACTTACAGAGATTATTATCAATAGTATCATCATTATCATCCTGAAAAAGCCATCGCCAAACCTTGATCCACCTATGTCTCAGTAAGAGATTCTATAAAAAGCAAATTATGGGAGTGTCTTCCCTACCTGTCCCCTGACCTAAACCATTCAAAACTATTAATACACAAATACAATGTACATGCTTTATGAACTGTTAGTAAAACAAGGACTATAAAATAAAATCAATATATATGATTTTAAAGAGCATGGTGTAGAATAGTTTAATAAAGAAATAACGGTAATAGGACTGGGGCCCTTGTACTCCTTAACCCTTAGTTTTTATAACTACCTTAAAATAATGGCTCCAAGGGTTTACTTTTTCTTTTGTTTGTTTCATTTTAGCAGAACTCGTTGTTCAGATAGCAATTTACTGAGTGTCTATTATGTTCCGGGCAGTAATCTAACCATAAGAGTGAGGTACTACTATTATGATCATTATACAGATTTGAAAAACTGAGAGATAGAGGTAAGTTACTTGTCCAAGGTCATGTAAGGAGTAATTGTTGAGCAAGTATTTAGACTGAAGCACCTGGCCATAGCATCTACCTTCTCAAGCATTACACTGCATTGCCTTTATAGGAGGCTCAATATATAAAATGGAGCTACTCTTGATAAAGTAGAGGGGTAGGAATGATTGCTTAGCCTCCCCTCCAGGCTCACATCCAGTGTCCCTGAATCCAGAGGCTCCAAAGGAACAAAGTTTGAAAACCTAAGTTCTAAGCCAGTTCCTATTAGTCCTCAGGTTTTAACACTCTGAGTTCAGAGCTGGATTCTACTCAGAGTGGAACCAGTGTTAAGGCAAATGGGTAGACTACCTGATAGGTGTATAACTGTCCACATGTGTGAGTATGCTGAAAGGGAATAGGAGCCAATTTGGTTTCTAAAATTTGGCGTTTCCAAGAGCCTCAAGTCTCTTATTCCTATGTTGACCCAGAACTTACCTTGCCAGATGTGCTCATTATCAACTTAACATTTATTTGTTTGTTTTCCCTCAGTGAACTACCACATCTTCATAATGAATGGAATTGGCTTGCATCTGAATATTTCTTCCCCTTATCTTTGATTCTAATTTTAACTTCCAAGATGCTAATCCTTTCCCACCATTCATCATGGTTTTAAAGATGATTCAAGCAAGCATTAGTCTTTTTATTTCATGTTTGTTAGAACAACAGAGAGCAGAAATAGAAATTTGATCTAGTTAATGAATGTAAATGCACACAGAATTAAGCATTTGGATATCTGGTGTGTATTTGTTAATTTTTTCCATTTTTTTTTTTAGCACCATACTTATTTTCTTGATTAATTTCTGTATGTTTAAAATCAACTGAAAAATATGTATATATATTATATATATATATATATATATATAATTCCTTACTGTAATTTCAACTTTTTGTGCATGCTTCCATGTTTGGTAGTGCCTGCCAAATCCTTGAAAATTAGAACAAGGCTCAAGGAGAGTTTGGGATTATAATTTGTTTGGGATGTGAATGTTATGAAGATGAAGCCCTGATTCTCTGGGTCAACTGACAAGTAAAATACACTAGAGGTCAATTCTGAATTTCATAACAGATTTTTGGAAGAGGAAAGTATCCAAAAATTTTTTTGTTTGACCTGTTTCACTTCCTGGCCTCTCGGCAGGCTCATCACCTTTTGTGTCAATGTGTCTCTGTGGTTAATAGTGCTCTAGGCGTGGAGCACGGTTGAAGACCCAGATAGTAAATTTGACTCAAATCCTATGCCCTAACCTCAGGGCAGCTCTCCTGGGGAATAATTCTATTGTTGGAAGTGCTTTCCTTTGGATATATCTTAAAAAAGGTCTCTCTTTTGACAGAAAAAAATGAAAGAATGGCAAGAAGGAAAGAAAGAATGTAGGAAGGAAAAGCAAGGTTAGAAGCTAAAAGTGAAAATAGTAAGACTTACAAAAGAAATATTTTTCATCTGCCATAATGTCAATTTTTTCTCAACTTCAAATTTCATAATTTGAAAACGTTACTGTCAAATGTTGACATCCTCAACATTATAGTAAGTGCTTACTGTGGATATTTAGTTATGTGGTCATTAATATAAATATGATAAAATGCTAAATAAAAAGTTGTGTCCAGAATTATTATTTTATTTTATTCATCACTTATTAAACCCCTACTCTATGACAAGCAATGTGCACTCTAAGGTTATAGGCTACAGTGCTTAGTCTATAGAACTTTACACATTAGAGGATTTTTTTTTTTAATTTTTGATTTGAAATGAAAAAGAAAAACAGTCAAAGGAAAATATATCAAAATTTTGTTTTAATGGGATCTGAAAAAGAATGATTTAAGCAGGGCTTTAAAATATAACAGGAGGTATGATGTTTTAAAAGGTGATATGCTAAGTTAGTCTGTTTCAGATCCTGACTCTCCCTCTTACTAATTCTTTGATCTTGTTCCACCCTCTGTCTCTCAGTCACCTGATTTTTAAAGTGGGGATAATCTTAATACCTAAATTCATATGGTACTAAATGTGAAATAGAGTCCTGGCCTGAGACATGGTAAGCACTTAATAAATCTTAGTATTGCTTTTAAAGAGACAGGGGGAAATGAGTCAGGAATTCTAGAAGAATAGCCTTTGAAAATTAAATAAGGTCTCTATAAAACCACACAAAATACGGAAATTATAAGAAATGATACAACAGTCACAAAGATAATGGGTATTATGCCATAGATGATTTATAGACGCTATTTGCTCTTTTAAAAGAAATAACCAACAAATTAGTATTAATAATAAGCACTTAGGGCTTCCCTGGTGGCACAGTGGTTAAGAGTCTGCCTGCCAGTGCAGGGGACACGGGTTCGAGCCCTGGTCTGGGAGGATCCCACATGCCGCGGAGCAACTGGGCCCGTGAGCCACAACTACTGAGCCTGCGTGTCTGGAGCCTGTGCTCCGCAACAGGAGAGGCCGCAATAGTGAGAGGCCCGCGCACTGCGATGAAGAGTGGCCCCTAGTGGCAACTAGAGAAAGCCCTCGCGCAGAGACAAAGACCCAGCACAGCCAAAAATAAATAAATAAATTTATAAAAAAAAATAATAATAATCATAATAATAAGCACTTAAAACAGTGACTGGTTCATGGTATTTGTTTTATAAATATTTGTTAAATTAATGAAACAAGACGATTTAGTCCCATGATTCCTGGGGGAAAAAGAACAAAGTGAGGTACTTACTTGTGTTTACTGAGGTGGCAAAAAGGAATACAATTAGTTGCATTTCAAACAAGGTTATGATCATGAAAACCCAACCCCAAAGCATGAAGACTAATAACAAACTAATAAAGAGAAAAATGTAACATTATCAGGTATCAAATAAAGATAAATCAAGCCATACCAATAATAAATTTCAGAAATACATTGAAAATAATGTTGGCTACTTGAAGAATGAGATATGGTTATGCAAAAAAATAGTCAAAACTAAATTTGATTTTAAAATTAAAATAAAGGACTGTAAAAATAGACACAATAGAGCCTTATGTTTTGGGAAAAAACTGCAACTGAAAATTTGATAAATGTTACATATTTCCCTAAAATTAAAGTCATTTACCTCACCCGGTCATCCACCTGGCTAGGCCAAATTGTGTACATTTTTGTGTTTGTGCAATGGTTCTCAGACTTTGGCTTGTATTATCCGGAGGATACACACAGATTGCTGCCCTACTCCCACCCCAGATGTGGGGTGGGACCTGAGAACTCATTTCTAGCAGGTTCCCAAGAGATGATGATGCTGCTGGTCTGGGAATCACTACTATAGTGGAAAGAATAGATTTAGCTTCTGAAGCCTAAGGTTCAGATCACAGCTCTGCCAGTTACTGGGTGATCCTAGAACATCAAGAAAATTCTCTGGGCATCATTTTTCTCATAGGAAAAAAAAATGGGAGAAATAATTGTGACCTCAAAGAATTTTTATGAGATTAATTAAGAAAACATACGGAAAGTGCCTAGCACTGAACTGGCACACAGAAGGAACTCATAAATTTGCTGAATTTATATGTGCTACTAATTTCAAACCTGATTTTAACTGATAACAATAAAAAGTCCATATATATTCTACTGAAAGACAAAAAGGAGTTTGTACCAATAAACTGCAATTATCTGTGAAATCATCAGTAATTAAGGGGTTAGCCCTTTAAGGCCTAGAACTGAAAGGTCTCGGTTCTAAAATACAAGGTAATCTCATTGTTGGCTTTATCAGTTAGTCATACTTCAGGAGAAAAATGAATAAACAAAACATAGGACAAATGAGAAAGCATACTAATCCCTGTTTTATCCCAGAGGTCAGACACTATACCAGGAAACAGCTGTGAGCTAAAAAAGATAGCTCAATAGCATCAAGAAATTGTAGCTTCTCTGGGGTTAATAGGGTGAAACACCAAGACATTGTATGCATTCATGTGAATAGCAGAAAAGATCTCAATTATGCTTTGCTCAAGGTATTTATAGTATGTTAAAGATCCTAAATGAAGCTATGCATTCTGATGCATGTCATAAATGCCAAATAAGCATAGCTAATCAAGAAAATTTGTAAGCATTTCATTTCAAAATACAGTTAAGGACTGAGAAATAATTAAGACTTCTCATTCAGAAGCATTATCATATAGCAATATTGCATTTAAAGTGCTTGGGAAACTTATGCTTATATTGTTAGTTTTAGTCATTAATTCATTAAACAGTATTTCTTGAGTTTGTCCTTTCTGTGTAGAGCAATGTTCCAGGCTCTGAGTATACAGGGGTGAAAAGATGGGACAGTCCTTGTCCTCAAGCAGCTTATATGTTTAAGTATTGAATATGAAACCAAGCAGAACCCTGGGGGCCCTCCCAAGTACAATACAAAGGTCCCTCCATGTCTCCTGCCTCTTGTTTGTAGAAAAGCTGAAGTCTCTCAGCCCTCACCTGAGTCACAAAAGAACAGGTTCAAGCAGTTAATGATTAGGTCAATAGAGCCACAGAGTCTTTCAGTATTTGATGCACATTCCTGAGTTGTTTTACAGATACTGTAACTGCCACCAGAGGGAAAAAGCTAACTGCATGATGACCAGACAGTAGCCATGACATAAGCTGCTCCATCTTGAGTAGTAGTAAATCTATGGCTAGCACAATTCCAAGAACTGGCCTCAAGAGAATAGGATTAATGCTATTGCTTATAATAATCGATATTTTTTTGGGCATGAAAATAATTGTGCCTTGTTCTGTCCGTATATATAAGTGGGCAACTAAAATCGTCAACAAAGAGATGCTACAGACCCATGTTGACATCTTCCACTCTAAGAATACAGTGCCCTATGTCAGCATAAAGAAGTTATAGAAGACAGACCTTCACCCATGATCCCATAAAAATGGAATGATGTATGACAGTGGGGATTTGTAAGCAGCTGTTTGCAGGAAGCAGTTCTCTGTAGGAGGCCTTTTATTTTGTCACTTTAGCAAAGCTATATTTTAACTAACCTCTGGCCCAAGCACACCGTTCAAATCTTTTTACCACACAATGCCTCACCTAACATGTTGATTCTTTTCTTAGATGAAAGAAGTAGAAATTAAGACTAAGTAATTAATGGCCAAAAGGCACATGAAAAGACATGCTCAACATTGTTAATTACTGGAGAAATGCAAACCAAAACTACAATGAAGTATCACCTCACACCAGTCAGAATGGTCATCATTAAAAAGTCTACAAATAATAAATGCTGGAGAGGGTGTGGAGAAAAAGGAACCCTCCTATACTGTTGGTGGGAATGTAAATTGGTAGAGCCACTATGGAGAACAGTATGGAGGTTTCTTAAAAAATTAAAAATAGAGTTACCATATGATACAGCAATCCCACTCTTGGGCATATATCCGGACAACACTATAATTCGAAAAGATACATGTACCCCAATGCAGCACTATTTACAATAGCCATGACATGAAAGCAACCTAAATATCCATTGACAGATGAATGGATAAAGAAGACGTAAACGGAATATTACGCAGCCACAAAAAAATGGAATAATGCCATTTGCGGCAACATGCATAGACCTAGAGGTTATCATATTAAGTGAAGTAAGTCAGAGAAAGACAAATATCATATGATACCACTATGTGGAATCTAAAAAAAAAAAAGATACAAATTAACTTATTTACAAAACAGAAATAGACTCACAGACATAGAAAACAAACTTATGGTTACCAAAGGGGATGGGGGGAGAAGAGGGATAAATTAGGAGTTTGGGATTAACATATACACATTACTATATATAAAACAGGTAAACAACAAGGACCTACTTTATAGCACAGGGAACAATACTCAATATCTTGTAATAACCTATAATGGAAAAGAATCTGAAAGAGAATATATACATATGTATGTATAACTAAATCACTTTGCTGTACACTTAAAACTAACTCGGCATTGTAAATTAACTATACTTCAATTTAAAAAAAAGAACATAAAGAAGAAGAAGTAATTAACAGATGACTACATCTTTTTCCCAGCTTCCCCTTCAGTAATCTCGAGAGCAGACTGTGTGAACAAGACAGCACCTAAAGAAAGATCATAAGGAGCCAACAAGCTTGCGTGCAATAGGAGATGGCAAAGAATCTGACCCCCTACCTCAAGGATCAATTGAGACTACTTCCCCCTTTTCCCTTTAAAAACTTTCATGGCCCAGCAGAATCTTCAGAGTTGGTTCTGGGACATGAGTCTGTCTTCTTCCCAGGTTGCCAGCCTCCTGAATAAAGCAACCTTTCCTTTTCCAACTAACACTTGTCTCTCCAGTATTGGCTTTCAAGCAGCAAGCAGCTGAACCTGAGTTCAGTAACAAATAGATCTATAAAAATATTTTTTGAATGGGAAAGACACTGCTGTGGACATTCCTGCTTGTGCCATGCAGCATCCTTCACTGCCCTCTGGCAACCCACCTCTGCTTTCCTTCTTGGAACCAGCTCTCCCTTAGTCTCAGGTGGACGTGGTTCCAGTGAAGCTGACTCCACCACCAATGCCAGGGTTGGAACACGTGACCTGGGTCTAAGCCAATCAGCACATCTCAGTGATCCAGTTTGGAATGGAACCTGACATTACAGAGGTTTTGTTTATAATTTGAAGCCTTTTGCTGGTACTTCTGGGAGGTTCTGTGGCCCTGAAACCTGAGATCACTGAAGGGCAGAAGCTGCTGACAGAAGCTTCTTCCTCATAAATCTGGAAGGCAGAACTGAGAAAAATGGAGTCTAATCGTGTCAGTTGAGCACCTAAGCTAGCATTTCCCCTGGGCTTTTCTCAGATTTCATGCTTAAATCAGTTTTCACTGGGAATTTTATCATCTGTAACTGAGAGTCCAAATCAATGTAAACAGGCATTAGTTATACTGTTGAGTTCTCAAACTCTTGATGGTCAGTAAAATGGAAAGACCCATGACAGTTATTATCATTACATGACATGCAAATTTTGCGTTTTTTCCTCCCTTCCATCATAACCCAAGCCCTACTCTAAGTACTGCGTGCGATATTAAGAACTGTGGCTGTTTGGACTAAACTGTTAAGACTGTTAGGTATGTAATTTTTAAAAAATTTTGAACACTCCATAAATGCTCTCTTCTGTTTTTTCCTTTCCATGCTAGTGTTGACCATGACAGGAATCCTACAGTTAGAAGATAAATGAAAGAATGATCTAAACTAGTTCTTTACCTGGAAGCAGCAGTGTAGTTGGCAGAACTCTAAAAATAGTCCCCAACGATGTCCTGCCCTAATCCCTGGAACCTGTGAATATGAGATATCACTCCCTTGATTATGCTACATAATACAGCACAGCTGACTTTGAGGTAGGGAGATTAGCTGAGATATCACTCCCTTGATTATGCTACATAATACAGCACAGCTGACTTTGAGGTAGGGAGATTAGCTGAGATATCACTCCCTTGATTATGCTACATAATACAGCACAGCTGACTTTGAGGTAGGGAGATTAGCTGGGTGAGCATCATCTATTCACAGGAGCCTCTTTAAAAGCAGACTTTTCTCCAGCTGGTGACAGAAGGAAAAGTCAGGTTCAAAGCACAAAGAGAATTTCACACGCCATTGCTAACTTTGCATATGGAATGGGTGCACGAGGAATTTGGCACTATCTAGGAGCTGAGAGTGGCCCCATGGATGACAGCCAGCAAGAAAAGGGGAACCCAGTCTTGCAACCACAAATAATTGAATTTGACCAACAACCTGGGATGGTTTGAGAGCAGATTCTTCCCCAGTGCCTTCAGATAAGAGTCATTGGCCTTATGAAGCCCTAAGCAGAGAACCCACCAAGTCCACTTGGACTTCTGACCTAGAGAACTGCAAGATGATAAATGGATGATGTCTTAAGATGTTTAGTTTGTGGTATTTTGTTCCCCAGCAATAGATAACTAACACAGGCAGTTATTACTACAGTAGCATGTGATGCTGATGTTTTAAGACAATGATTACCCGATAATTTGGACTTTAATTATATAGTGAGAGAGATGTTAGATAGATATATATTTTTTTAACCCTGGATTAATGAAATATGGCATCCCAGGAAATTACATAAGTATTTTACAAGACTTGTAATTATAATAATATGAGACTTATGTCTCACTAACACACACACACATTTTTCTACATGTATTTCCTATGAGTAAAACAGGTAATAGAATCTCAAATTTAGGAATTTAGTTTTCACTCTTCCTAGTCAGAGAAGTTTCTGCTTGTCTGATCCACTTCTTATGAATGATATAAGGCAAAGTCTTCCCATCTCCCACAATTTTATTGAATTTGACCCTATTTTATTACTCTTACGGGGAAATGGACTTCCAATGTAAGTCTCTAAATAGCTTAGCTCAGAATTCTCTATTAGAAATATGCTAAACACCTCCATCTGCTGTTAGAACCAAGAACTCATTTTGTAGCGACTTTGAAGCTTGCTTTTTTTTTTTGTCCGTAGCTTGCTTTTTAAAAATGTTAATATGAACTACCATAAATTTAGAGAAACACTTGGTGGCTAGTTCTAATGGTACATTTCTTTCAGAGGCTTCAGATAACTACTCTTATTTAAAAAGCAAACAAACAAAAAAATCTTTCTTCTTACAAGTATTGAGCTAGCTTAGATCAGGAGCACAGTCAAGTAATTTTCTTTCTGAAGAGCTCTCCACCTACATGTAGTCTCTGTTCTTCCTAGCCCTGGATATTTCCACTTGGGAAAGGTTTGTTTTCTTTTTTAAACATTTCATTTTGAAGTAATTATAGATTCACAGGAAGTTGCAAAGAAATGTACAGAGAAGTACTGTAAACTCTTCCTCTAGTTTCTCTCAATAATAATATCTTTTACAACTATGTTACAGCATCAAAACCAAGCAATTGACATTGCTACAATCCACAGCTACTATTCAGATGTCACCAGTTATGCATATATGTGTGTGTGCGTGTATGTGTATGTCTGTAGCTATAGGTAATTTTCTCACATTTGTAGCCTTGTGTAACCAACATCACAATCAAGATGGTCAACTGTACAATCACTGCAAGACTCCCTTTATATCCACACCTATGCCCTCCCTCATCCTTAACTGCTGGCAACTGCAAATGTGTTCCGTATCTCTATAATTATGTTATTTCATGAATGTTACATAAATGGAATCACAAATTGTGTATCCTTTTGAGATTGGTTCTTTTCACTCTACATAATTTTCTTGAGGTTCATCCAAATTGCTGTTTGCATCAATAGTTCATTTCCTTTTATTGCTGAGTAGCATTCCATGTTTAACCATTCACAAGAAAAGATCTTTTTTATGTTTCAGTATGAAGCACTCACTACCTGATGGTCTCAGTCATATTCAGGGAATAAGTGCATCTTGGTAGCCACATATGATGTACATCAAATAAACACTTTTCCCAACTTATCTCTGAGCACTGGAAAATTTTTCAACTGTCTAGTTTTCACAGTGGCAAGGACATGAGTTCAATTATGCAGAGCCAGATTCATTTAAAAGGAAAAAACTAAAAACCTTCCAAATTAAGATTCCTATTAACCTTAAAGAATTCACCGGCCTCACTAAGAAAGAAAAATGTTGATATCTGTAAAAATAAGGGTACAAGAAGAGAAAAATTATTTCTGGTTACTCCGGGAGAACTTATACCTGCTGGAAAATTGTTAACTACCTCATGAGGAAAGCTTTCTCATAGATATTTGAGCTCACTTAAATAGGAATTAGAACCATCCTAGGTTTCTAATTAAATGGGCCACATATAAAAAGACCCACTCTCAAGTCAACAGAGCTGGATGGAAATTTTCTCAAGAAAAAGCTTTGCGTGGTCACGCATCGTTGTTAGGGGAGCCATCATTTCATAAATAAAAAGGAATCGTAAAAAAAAAAAAAAAATAAAAAATAAAAAAAAAATAAAAAAAAAAAAGGAATCGTACTGTTTCCCCTCATGAAGTCCCTTGCCTTTACTTTCAAACGAAACAAACCCCAACTATCCTCCTAGGCAGGACTCCTTTCCATAATTCTTCCAAACACCCGGCCCTACGCTCTTTCTTCAACTCATGACATTTGTGAGGTGGCACGTCTCATGTACTGCTGTGGGAAAATTCTATTTGAGATTCGTTTTTTATTTTATTTATTTTATTATTATTTTTTAACATCTTTATTGGAGTATAATTGCTTTACATTGTTGTGTTAATGTCTGCTGTATAACAAGGTGAATCAGCTATACGTATACTTATCCCCTCCCTCTTTCATTTCCCTCCCACCTTCCCTAGCCCACCCCTCTAGGTGGTCACAAAGCACCTAGCTGATCTCCCTGTACTATGCGGCTGCTTCCCACTAGTTATCTATTTTACATTTGGTAGTGCATATATGTCCATGCCACTCTCTCACTTCGTCCCAGCTTACCCTTCTCTCTCCCTGTGCCCTCAAGTCCATTCTCTACATCTGCGTCTTTATTCCTGTCCTGCCCCTAGGTTCTTCAGAACCATTTTTTTTTTTAGATTCCATATATATGTGTTAGCATATGGTATTTGTTTTTCTCTTTCTGACTTACTTCACTCTGTATGACAGATTCTAGGTCCATCTCCCTCACTACAAATAACTAAATTTTGTTTCTTTTTATGGCTGAGTAGTATTCCATTGTATGTATGTGCCACATCTTCTTTATCCATTCATCTGTCGATGGACACTTAGGTTGCTTCCATGTCCTGGCTATTGTAAATAGTGCTGTAATGAACATTGTGGTACATGACTCCTTTTGAATTATGGTTTTCTCAGGGTATATGCCCAGTAGTGGGATTGCTGGGTCATATGGTAGTCCTATTTTTAGTTTTTTAAGGAACCTCCATACTGTTCTCCATAGTGGCTGTATCAATTTACATTCCCACCAACAGTGCAAGAGGGTTCCCTTTTCTCCACACCCTCTCCAGCATTTATTGTTTATAGATTTTTTGATGATGGCCATTCTGACCGGTGTGAGGTGCTATTTGAGATTCTTATTATGAACAACTACATTATGTTCCAAGTTTCTATCTGTTGTTTACTGCCGTTTTGTGTATAAGGGCAAAAAACCTAGAAACATCTTAAAGTCCTATAATCTGGCACTGGTTACACAAATTTAGATCTCACTAAAGAATGATAATATAGGCATACATTTAATTGTGGAAAGATGTTTACAGAACATACTAAAGTCTGTTATTGTATTGTCATTGTCAAACACAAAAAATTAGCATATCCTCATTTTTGTAAATGTAACTATGACAATAACAACAAAATATAAACAAAAGAGACATTAAAAAATGTATTTTTCAGTTTCCTAATTATGTATTTTTCAGTTTCCTATTTTCTATTTGTTTTTTTCCAAAAGTTTAATGATAGACATGAGTAATAAAAAACAATAAGTGTTATAAAGTTTTAATCTTTTTGCCTTGTCTCTCCAACCACATTTCAATTTTCTTGAGAGCAGGCCATCATACTTACTTATTTCCTCCTACTTGGTGATATAGGAAATTTGATATACCCAATTCCTTTTGTCCACGAAGGCTAAAAACACATTTTTATAGCATGACTATAGTTTATCACCACTAATTTATTCCATTGTGAATATACATATTTAAAATATGCATACTCCTTCAGGTCTGAGGGATACTTTTTAAAAGACTTATTCAAATACTATATCGTATAATTCTCTATATCCAATGAGAATTCAGAAACTACTTTTTGAACATTAAAAATATAGCATTGCACAGCTTCTCCCCAGTAAGATTTCAGAATTTTTAAAGGCAGGAATTGCTTTGCATCCTTGTGATATTTTACACTTAATATTAATATCAATACTAATAATAGCACATTATTATCAACATAAAAGCTACCATTTACTGAGTATTTACTGTGAGCCAGGAATTGGGCTAAACTTTTTTTTTTTTAATTTATGTTTTAAAAAACAAAAGAAGTTGTAAGATAGCATATGTCATAGTTTAGCTAACTCTGTAGTCCAATTTTGAAACATGAAAACTTGTGTTTGCAGAAAGAAAATAAAATGCTGTTAGAAAGTACAAATTCAGGCTCCTTATTTGATCAGCTAAGTTATAAACTTTATAAAATAGAAAATAAAAATAGTAACAATAAACCTCATGATCAATAAAATTTCCACAACCATAGTCAGATTTTCACTAGTGACTTGGCAGGGAAATGCTTCATGATACGTCATGAAAATCATGGACTGTTTGTATATATTTTTATATTCTTAGTGTCTAACAAATTTGGGGGCAGAAAAAAAGGTGCTTAAATGAATGTTCAAAGGTTGAATAAATACATTCTGGACAAGAATCAAAGGTGTTTGTTACAGTGCAATTGATAAACTTGAAATATTGGAAACTGCCTAATTGTTCAATAACAGCGGAATGATTGAGTAAATTATGGTAATATTTTAGCCATAAATACCAAATGGAAAATGTATAACTTAAAAAAGTACAATAACAGACATTAAGAACTCAATGTATGGATTTAGCAACAGATTAGAAAAAGTTGACGAGAGAATTAATAAACCGAGAGACAGGTCAAAAGAAAATATCTACACTAAAGCACAAGGAGACAAAAAGTGAAAAATACAAAATGAAGCATAAGAGACATAGGATTTACAGTTTTTTAAAAAGTTCTAATATACATGTCATTAGTATTCCTTCAGAGAAGAGAGAGAAAAAATGCAGCTGAAACAATATTTGAAGAAATAACTGCAGAGAATTTTCCAACTGATAAAACACAGTAAGCCACTGATTCGAGTCCTAAAATTCCCAAGTATTATAAACACAAAATAAGAATAACACCAAAAAACTACTAAGGAAAATCATAGCAAAAACCAAATATACAAAGATAAAACCTTAAAGTCAGCCAGAGGAAGACAATGTATTGCCTTCAAAGGAGCAATGAGATTGATGTATGACTTCTCAATTGGAAAAAAAAAAAAAAAAATGGAACCCAAAGACAATAGAACGATATCTTCCATGTGTTGTGAAAAAAAAAGTTGACAACCTAGAATTTCACACCCAGTAAAAATATCAATATGAAAATATGGAAGTGACACATAGATATTTTAAGACAAATAAAAATGGAAAGAATTTATGACCAGCAGACCCACACCTAAGGAGATATTAAAGGATGTTCTTTAAAGAGAAGGAAAATGATTCCTGATGGAAGTCCAGAGATACAGAAAGAAATAAAGATGAAAAGGAAGAGTAAAATGTGGCTAAGTCTAAATAAATATTGATTAAGAAAATAATAATTATGATTTTTTATAGAGTTTGAAACACATATAGAATTAAAACATACACCAGTATCCAGTCAGAAAGTATATAAATGGAGTTTAGAAAGAGTTCTAAGGTCTTTGTATTGTCTGAGAAGTGGTAAAAACACTAATTTATATTAGATGTTGATAAGTCAAGAAAACATGTATAATCTCTAGAACAACCAGTAAAAGAATAGTAAAGAAAGTATAACTACCAAGATAATTGGGAGAAAGGGAATGAAATAAGGAAAGAACTCAATAAATCCAAGAAAAGGCAAAAATAAAAGAGAAAACAGAATATAGAATAGATGGAACACATAGAAATCAAATAGTCATATGTTAGATTTAAATCCCAAAATATCAGTAGTTATGTTATAGGTAAATGGACTAAATACTTCAATTAAAAGACACAGATTGTTATACTGCAATAAAAAACCAATATGCTTTCAATATAAAGATAAAATTTGAAAATTAAAGGATACAATAATATATCAAGCAAACACTGACCAAAAAACTGGGGTCATTATATTTAATTTGAGACAAAACCAAAATAAACTTTTAAGTTAAGAAAAAGAAGGAATTACTAGGGATAAAGAGGAACATTCCATAATAACATAAGGTTTAATTCATCAAAAAGATATAACAATTCTAAAATTGCATGCACCTAATAAATAGCCTCAAATTATAGAAAGTAAAAATTCATAAAACTAATAGAAAGAGAAATAGACAAATCCACAATTATAGTAGGAGACTTTAACCATATTTCTCTAAAATATCAGTAAGTACATCCAAGAATTGAAAATGCATTTATCAAACTTGACCTAATAGATAGAACACTGTGCCCCCAAATTGCAGAATACATATTCTTTGTAAATGCATATGGATCACTTATAAAACCTGTCCAAATATTGGGTAGTCCATAAAGCAAATCTCAACAAATGTCAGAGCTGAAATCATACCAAAAATGTTCTTCAACCACAGTGAAATTAATCTAGAAGTCAATAATACACATACCAACCAGAAATATTTCATATATTTGGACATTAAGAAATATACTTCCAAAATTCATGGATCAAAAATTATAACAAAATGGAAAAGATAACAAAAATATAACATTAAAATTGGTGGAATGAAGCTAAAGCCATGCTTAGAGGTAAATTTATATCCTTAAAAGTATATATCAGAAAAGAAGAAAGGCTAAAAACCATCAGTGAAAATAGGCCTTGCAGAGGGTAGGATTTTAGGTAGGAAAAATGAGATAAGGGCATTTTGGTCAAGTAAACCAGCATGAGCCAAATACAGTCATCCCGGGCCTGGATAAATACAAGGGAGGTTCTGTGACAAGAAAACAGTGCGGTGCATCTGACAGTTGATGCTCTGTAGGGAACTTAACTTAGTAGGGAACTGGTAAAGGCTGAAGAATTGTGAGTCTGTGAGTGAGATGTTCAGTCATACTTCAAAAGCATATCACCAGGGAGGAGTGTTCAGGCTGAACTACTTTCTCCCTATAATATACTCATCACCGTCCCTTTATTGTAGTCATTTGTTTAATATCTCTCTTCTCTGTTAGACTCTGTAGGGGAAGTTCTGTGAGGTGAGAAAGTGTACCTGTATTTTCAGTATTGTATGCCCCGTGCCTAGGATAGCGCTTGGAATATAGAAAATGCTCAATAAGTATCTGTATATTAATAAAGGATGAAAGAAAAGAGTGATGTAGAAATCAGTTAGAAAAACCATTGTAATAGGCTCAGTTTTGGACTGACACATGTGTAGGTCCTAGGGCTATGGTCATCCAGCAGACAGTGAGGGTCTTAAAATGTATATATGAATGCTCAGACTAGCTCCCTCTCTCTTTTCTTATTTCCATTAATCACACTACTTCATTCATGCATTCATTCAGTCATCCATTCAACAACCTTTTATTGATTACCTACTATGTACCAGATATGTTCTGGCTCTGGAGGTATAGATGTGAATAAAAAAAAGTTCCTGCTGAAATGGAGTTTACATTCTAATGGGACAACTCAGACAGTAAATAAATATGTATAGGGCAGGCAGTAAAAATGCCTTGAAGAAAAATAAAGCAGGGAAAGAGAGTGACAGAGTGTAAGCATGCTTGGCAAGTCTGAAAGAAGCCAGGCTGGCTGGAGCAGAGGAAGGGAGGGGAGAATGGTGTTCAGGGAGATGCCATGGGCCTTGTGAAGTAGGACCATGAAGCATATAGTAAAGACTTTGCTCTCACTCTAAAGGAAATTAGAAGCCATTGGCCTATTTGGAGCTGAGGACTCCCATGATATGACTTATTAATATGAAGGTGTCCCTCTGGCCATTACGTGGAGAATGGATTGTAGGGGGACAAGGGTAGAAGGAGACAGACAAGTTAGGAAGCTAACCTATGGGTTACTTTGACTGCTTGAACTCTGTTCTCATCCAATTCCATATACTATAAGCTAATAATACCTCCACCACCCGTCTCCTCCTTGACCATCCACATTACGCAAATTTAGAACTTCGTTACCTACTAGTTTCACTATGATAATACTAGACAGACATTCTAGTCTGGGGACTATGAGTTTGAAGAATGTAGGAGCAGAGTTTCCTATTCATACCTTGAATAGCTTTATAGACAATATTGAATAAAACAGGAAGATAAGTAGAACATTTTTTTAAATGGAAATTAAGCAACATAATTGAAGGTTTGGGTACCTCATGGCAGTGAGAACAAAAATTAATCATAAAATGCTTATTTGAAAGCCTTTGATAATTTCTGAATTAATACACATTTATGGATATAAACCTAATCCTTTGGAATGCTTGATTTTGACTTTGTTTCAAAAAAAGCAGGTGCAATTAGATTATTTGTTCATTTTAATTCACAGAGAACATGTGGGAATTAATTTTTACATATACCAAAATGCAAACAGGTAACAATATCAGCCAAAATCAGGCTATTAACTTTTCTAATTAAAAAAAAAGTATTATAAGCATACCTCTGCATCTCTGGAACACACAATAATTTCATGTTCTTAAATGCAACTCCATACTCTTGTATATAGTATAAAAGAGCTAAAGGCTAATGCTTAAAGCTGAGCATTTCAACAGTGAGGAACAATAATATAACCTAATATGAGATTTTATTCCTGGGAAGCCTTATTGGATTTAGTGAATATCAAAGGCAATTACTATATTTACATCTTCCTTTATTGGTAAGAGTTCTAGAAATAAGAATTTGAGTGTGGCAATTTAAACAGTTCCCTTTCCTTACAAAGACAGAGTTTGCTATTATCAAAACTGATTCGTGCATTCACTGTCTCTACAAAAATTGTGTTGATATGTGATAAACAACATTAGAAGAATGTTCTAATCAAGTAAGATGGTTACAGATTACCATCAACTATATGCAAAACTACACAAATGATTTAATAGAGTAATAAATCATATGCTATTGACTACTCAAGAAAATCAGAATATGACTTTCAATTTTTAATTTTTTTTACAAATTATAATTATATAGACATGATCATTATTTGTCTGCTTAAAGAATTTCTCATTACTATTAATCTACCTTTCTCTGAAAAGCAGAAGACTAGTTCTGTTAGCTAGCGCATCTCAAACCTGTTACTAAGAGGGAAAAACCCTGAATGCGGTAAAAAGCATGTCACTTCTTTCAAGCTTTATTTCTTCTATTCTATCAAGGGGAAAAAAAGCCTTAAAAAAATTGACCAATGCAGTATAGTTTGGATTTATATTCTATTGGAAGGGTAAATATAATAAAGTGAGTACCAAATGCTCAGGGTTTATTCCATGCGGATTGCAGCCAGACTTAATTATAGTAGAAGGATGGATTTTATAGCAGTTGTAAAAATGTAAATAGGCTTTAAAACTGATTCAGGAATTACATTTTATAGATGAAGCTTTGATTTTAACTTAAACAATTCTCTTAGGGTATAATAAACATTATTCAGAATGTTCTGCTTTCGTTATGATTGAGATAGTAGTGATACTTTAGGAAACCCTGGGACAGAAACACCTGTTTCTTGTCAAATTACTTTTCCTAATGATTATAATAAATTTATGCACTAGTTTAACTTTAAAATGTAAATATTACAATATTTTAAAGTTTAAATTATTAGAAACATCTTAAAAGTAGCAGTGGAATATGTGCACCAAATGTGGCATATTCTTACCTATTTTAGTCTAAGTATTCCTATAAAGCATCTACACTAAAAATGCTTTTCATAACATATGTTGATTTTTGTCCTATTGCAAACATCATATTCAATTATTAAAATTTTAAAAATAAACAATAAATAAAAATTTTAAACTCAATAACAACTGTTAATGTTTTGATATATTTCCTTCAGGTGACCTGCCCATCTGGTTAATTATCTATTTTCCTTTACCTTTTTCTATATAAAGCTACAAAAATACTAAACATATTTTATTACTTGCTTTTTTATTAGTATCAAAACTCATGAGACATTAAAGTACATTTTTAATGAAAAAAATCAAAGAACTTTTAAATATATGTTCTCTTTGGAAAGAGTGAAGTACATGCCAAGTTGAGTCATGAAGAGAAATGTCAATATGATCCGTGGCAGCTGCTTGCTTCCCTGGGAAGGAAGGGGCTGGTTAGGAGTACAGTAGCTAGCAAACCCCTCAGCGCTCAACAAAGTCACTAGTGGGAAAAGAACAAAGGCCTTTCCAATGCAACTAACACAGATGTGCCCAAAGGCAAACTGTCAGAAACAGTTAAGATGACAGCTACTCACAGTTCATTATTTCCTTCTCACAGGTCACTGGGTGACAAGCTGGGTCATTGTGCTTTGTCGGCTGTCCCAGTCCTTCCCCACCCCCTATTCAATTTAAATAAGGGTAAAGCGCTCCATCGGATAAACTAATGTAAACAAACACATTCCAGACACTTAAAGATGCCAGAATATGGCATTTATTTTATTTCGGACCAAACTTAGATTTAAATGTACACACAACTCACTTTATCCAAGTAAGAAGAGAACCACATTTCTTCATCTCACTGACAGAGGAAGCAAAAACATTTTACGCAAACAAAAACTATAACCTGTCATGTGCTAAGAATCCTACATGAAAGACCTAACACAGTAAAAGATTTTCCTTTCTCTTCAATGGAAAAAAGAATTTCTCCACATTAAAAAAAAAAAAAAAAAGATAAACAATTAGATGCTTTCTACAAGTGTTTGAAATATATTAAATGAAATGATTCTGTAGATGACCTGGTTTGTGGTCATTGTTGTAGGGTTTTTTTAAGGATATAATTCAAAATAATACACCAATCAAAATGGCAATAGCTTAATCAAATCTTTTATGATGTAATACACATAAAATTTTAGTAATGACTTAATATGGCTACTTAATATGATGACATTCTGTTATGAAATTAATACAATAAAAACTACTAGGAATGAGGACTAAAACAGTGGTTAAGAGCATTGTCTATAGATGCAAGTGGATATGGGTTCAAATCCCATCTCCCCTACTAACTAGCTGTATGACTGGACACATCTTGAAACCACTCTGAGCCTCAGTGGCTACATCTTTATGGATTATAAGAGCATCTCCACCATCAGGTTATCACGACAATAAGTAAATCGATCTATCACATCATTACAAGAATAAGTAAGTACTTAGAATAGCAGTTGGCATATGGTAAGCATTCAACAAATGACAGCTATTACCTGTCACCAAATTTAGTCTATACAAAGCTGAACTGAACCACCATTCAAGGTGTGAAATACCTTGGTTAATCATGATAACTTATATTCATATTATTAGAAAGAGGATTTTAAAAATCTCAAATCCAATCAAGTGCAAGCCTCTAAATCAGTAAATCTAGACTACTGAATTCACTAAGAAATCAGGCGTTCACAGTCTCCCTTAATATTTTCTACCTCTTTAGTCATCACTGAAAGCTGCATATATTGATTTATATTTTATCATTCCCTTTCTAAACTGTTCCACCTTATTTAAAGGTTCCTTTCTAAGATATCCAGTCAAAATAATAGGTCCCATTTGAAAGGCTAAAGATCTGGAATAATCATTAAGACAAGAACATGAATGGTCAGGCAGAACAATATAGAGGCAAAGAATAACACTTAAGGTGCAGATAGGCCTGCCTTAAATTACTAGCTGGAAGGCCTTAGCCAAGTAACTTAATCTCTCTGTGCCTAAATTTCCTTATCAGTAAGACAGAGATTAATACCTCTGTTTTACATACTGTAACGGGAGCAGGACACTATGGGGCCTTCCTGTGACAGACCCCTCCCCCCACATCCTCTTGCTTCAGTTCTTCTCTGAAGTACCTAGATAATATTATCTGATGCACATTTCCTGAGTTGTTTTTTGTTTTGCAGATGCTAAAACCCCCACCAAATGGAAGAAATTAACTTCCTGATGACCATGAGCATGTAGCTCCCAGACCTACTGAAGCCTGAGGATTGATAATATGACACAGCCCTGTTACCTCACCATCAACCAATCAGAGAACTGTGCACAAGCTGATCACATATCCTGCAACTCCCCTCCCTCACCTGGCCTTTAAAAATGTTTTCCTGAAACCCATTGGGTGTTTTGAGCACTAGCTGCCCTGGACTCCTTGCTTGGTGCCCTGCAATAAATACTGCATTTTCCTTCACCACAACCCGGTCTCAGTAGATTGGCTTTACTGCATGCAGGCAAGTGGACCCAGTTTCTCACAGGTTATTAGAAAATAATGCACATAAAGCACTTAAGCAAAGTCAGTATATGTTATTAATAATCAAATGTTATCTTTCCTTTTCACTTGTTACCTGTCAGTAGCTACCTATCTCTGTGTCTTTCCCCAAATTTGGCTACTTCTGATTCTCTCCTTCTTTGGCTACTTCTAAAGAAGTACATACATTTATATCTTCATATCTTTTTATTCAATTATATATTCTTTTTGTCAGACTATATGCGCATTAATGTTTTCCCTGGTATTCTAAAATTCTATTTCTTTTTCCAGTTTTCACAACTCATATCATTTCACATTATTTCTTTATTCCTTGCAGTGATTTTATTCTTTATTTCATAAAATCATCATTAATAAAAGCAAGACAATGTGAAGCCCTCTTTTAAAGCTGTGATAATATAATGCACTGATTCTCTTATATTTGGAAAGCACGCAAACCTAACAAGACAACCTAAGGTTCAAAGTAGTCAATATGTCAAGTTCAGTACCATGTTCTAATTTTGTCCAACTTCTTCCAAAATGGGAGGAAAGTAATTGCTCTAAGTACTAACTCTTTACTCAAAATAACTTTGTTAAGGAACAGAAAGAGAAGGAGAGAAACTGAAATTACACCTATTGTGGTAAATTGTGTGGATGGAGAGAATGCAGATAAATCCCTGTGGCTTTAAGAGAAAAAAAGAAGGCTGGAAAAGTTGCTGTAGCCTGAGACGCAAACCCTGAGGAACCCTCACTAAGAAAAGGGCCCTGGGAAATTTCTTATTAAATAAAATCCAAAATATATTTACCAATCAATTTCTATAGACTAAAAATCACAAATCAATACAACCCCCATTAAAAACTCTTTTCTACCCCTACTTGTTTTCAGAACATTTTCACAACTCTACCTATTGAGTGCTTACTACATTCCTGAAATTTAATGACATTTAATTCTAACAACTCAAACAGTATTGTGGTATGTTAACTGACATTAACAGCTTTGTTTGTTTTGGGGTTTTTTTGCCTCACATTTCCTAATACTATATTCTTTTCTCCAAAGTTCCATCATCAGATTACACTGCTTCAGGGAAGATAACAACACAATACATTAGAAAAATCTCTAAACTACCCAAAGCCCTCAACCCTCAAAAAAATAGATAAATAAATAAAAATTAAAATTAAAAAAATTCCAGTCTGGGCAAGTCATAGGGATGTAGATGAATTATCACTGGGGTTCCTGCACAGTGACCCACCAGCGCCAGCATGCGACAAACACAAAAGCCCCATATAGATTTCAGAAATTTGAGAGCAGGAGGAAACTGTGCCTCCTTGAACAGAACCCTGGAAAATGACAAGCCCCCAGCATTCTCTCAAGAAGGATAGTGTACAAATGGCTGCCGAGTGAGCCTAGAGAGATAGGTCAACAACGACCTCATGAAACCGTATTTGAGTTCCTCAGCTACCCCAGTATTTTACATGAAAACTTCAAAGACTGCTCCCAAGGGACTTATAGTCTAGTGACCTGGCCTGGCTGCATAGCTGTGGCCTTGTGATTGTGTTGTGGAGCATCAGAGAGTTGAGAACCTTAAGTACGACTGAAAAACAAGTACTGGGGGGTGGAAGATTGGAACTCTGGTTTTCATACAGGTCCAGGACACCCCCATACTATAATACAGTAAGATACTAAATTTGTTGTTTTGTTTCTGCCCTATCTTACTCAAAACAACAAAATCGAAGGATTTAAGGGATAAATAATTTAGAGAGACAATAAATTGAAGAGTCACTTTTGTTATTAGGGAAAAAATATTCCCCTCCTATCAAAACCTGAAGCAGGAATATGTAATTTAAGAATATAAGATAGTTTTTAATTGAAATAAAAAGTTATATTGCACACTTTAAACTTACACAATGTTATATATCACCTATATCTCAAAAAAGATGAAAAAAACTTCTTAAAAAAGAAATTTAGAGCTTTTTTTTCTTTTTTCATGCAATTGACATTTTTATGTACCATTAGGATATTTAAACTTAGAAATTATCTTGAACTTTACTGAGTATCATAAGAACTGTATTACTCCTTTAAGAGTACGTCAATCAATAATTAATTTCAAACAATTGTATATTAAAATTACAGTTTATAAAGTCACTGTGTGATTTACAACACCAAGCCCAACAAAATAATAAGAATAAACTTTAGTTTTCCAGTTAAATAAAGAGGATCAGAGAAATAATTTCCATTTTCCAACCAAGGATGATCTTCAGTTGGTTAGCAACATCATTGATGTTAGTTTTATTCCAGTAATGTAACTATGTCAATTTGTTAAATTATCACTACTTAAGACCATCTACTGTGCACGTATCCCCAGGTCTAAACATAATATTCTCCTCGTGGAACATAGAAAGGATTGTCTATGAGTGTGCCCTTCTTTAAGACCTTTTGGTATTCTCACAATTAGATATATGCTCAGTACTACCTTACCCTAATTATGTTATTCCAGAATATTTTAGTGAGATCCCAAGATAGCAACCCTTCCTAAGTATACTTATAAACAATACTGTACATCAATCTTTAATGAAATACACATAAATGTCACCTCTCTTCATCAAATGTGACCCGAAAACTACTGTGCTTGAAAGCCAAAGGGCTTTTGAGATATTTCAATAATCTTCAAGAAATCAATCTTACGTGAAACTGAAGGAAAACATCGAATGTCATTGAGCAATAAAGCTCCATTCTGTCAGTGCCCTACCTCTGAGCAGAAGCCTTAGGATGTTTCTCTTCCAGTTTCTTCACCAGTGCCACTGTCAGCTCCCCTGTCTCCCCAAGAGAACCTTCTGGCATTAAGTGGGTCTCTGAAGGCTCTGGCAGCTGCTTCAGACCAGGGATACTGGCACTTTTTTGCAGAACCTAATAAATGAAATATACGAATAATGTAGCTAATTTTCATTGAGTGGAAATATCTAAACTATATATGCCAAAAATTTAACATTGCACTTTTTATGGTTCCTTCAGCCTTCTTCATCCAGCACATAAACCATTGGTATGTGGCCAGAACAAAAGGAGGCAGTCCTAAGAAAAGCTAGTGTGTCACCATCTATTTAATAAAATAATGTTTATATAAATATACATATAGATGTTTATATAAATATAAATGTGCAAATAGATGTTCATATAACGTGTATTAAATATCAATAACCCTGATTTGTGAATTCGTTTTTGCCTCCTGAAAACAACCCAAACATTTTTTCTCTTTTCAAAATACATCGTAGAGATCTATTTCTGTCTTGCCTCTGGCTCACTACACTGACCTCTTCTGCTAAGCTGCTGCCATGTTCTTGATGAGCTGTGGTCCAGGCACCATGGTGAAGGTGATACTTAGTCTGGGTCACATCTTGTGCATTTAGCTCCTCTAGGTAGGTCAGAACAAACTGAGGATAAGCCTGTAGGAAAGGAAAAAAAAAAATTGAAAGTAGTACCAGCCTTACAAGCAACAGCAAAAAATCTATACAACTGGAATGATGGGAGGATAAATTAGATTAATAGGAAAAAGGTCTGGCTAATGAGCTTTGTACTTTATTGTCAATTTCAGATCAAAATCAAGCCAAATAACTTTCATAGGAAGATTTCTAATTTGTTGTTTGATCTGCTCAAGTTTAACTAGGTTGCTAAATATTCAAGCCATCTTATATACTGATAACAATGTCTAACATTTATTGAGTTATTTCCACATAAAAGGTATGATTGTAAACACATTATGTACATGTAACGTGCAGTTGCTCTATTTTTTGGGAATATTCAATTCTGCCACAGAAGACAAGAAAACAAATAGGATGAATGAGATTCATTAGCTGCATTAAGCATAGATAAGTAAGTTAGTAACCTGAGAAGTATCAGACAGAAAGCTATTAGAGCATATGTCTATGAACATAGATAGAAAGGGGTAGAAAGACAAAATAGTCATGACTTACCAAATAACAAGCAAAACAACAAATATTTATGATACACTACATATAAATTAAGCACATGAGACACAATAATCATGAGATCTTTAACTGGCCACCCATTGCTGACTCTCATTTTGGATCCTCTGCTGGATAAAATCCACAGCTGCCCATAGGCTACCTGGGGAGCACAGCTTTGGCCAAGTGTACTTGCAACCAGCTCTGTCCTGGAGCAAGTATGCATCATTGCTTCACACACATTTCATCTGTTAGACCCTCTTGCTCAAATTTCCACTCTGGTCCTTGTAACCACATCAGCAGCAGGGAAAGGTGATGCAACACAGAAAGGATATGCCGATACTGCAGACATTCAGGTAATGTGGCCATTCAACCCATTGCACTTTAAGCATGTTAACCTAACCCATCTCTCTTCCCATACATTTTATTTTGTGTTTTAAATTGATTTAATAAATCGTGATCGGAATATTTTAATTTGGTCTGTGCACCTTTCTGTTCCATGAACTCAAGGATAGCCTATCTAGGAGCATACTTGGAGTTTACCATTGCATCAAAGTAATTTCCCACATAACAACATATTTACATTTTAATCCTTACAACAGCCCTTTGAAATAGGTATGACTATTGTTCCCATTTTAAAGACGAGGAAACAAAAACACAGGGAGGTTAAAGCAACTTGCCCCTCCAGCTTGTTTCCTAGTTAATCCTAGATATGCTGCCTCAAGTATTATATAAACTTCTTTTTTAAAGTGTGGAACTAAAGTTTTAACAAAAAATATGGGGAGGTGTCCAGTGGATAATTAAAGAGTACTAAGGTCCTTATATTATTCTAGAAAAAGAGATATTAAATAACTTTAAACTTTGTTAGAAAATGTACAACTAAAGATGAATGTTCTAAAATTAGGTTGTGGTAATGGATGCAAAACCCTGTTAATATACTGAAAAATATTGAACGGCACACTTCAAATAGGTGAATTGTATAGTATGTTAATTACATTTCAATAAAGCTATTTTTTAATGTAAGAGATTCAATAAAAAAATAGAAATACACAGTATACCTTATGAACAAGTAGAGGAAAAAAAGAGGGAGGGGATTCAGAAAAAAGTCAGGAAGAAAGGTAAAAAATACAAATTAAAAGCACAGTAAATAGAAATTTTTGTTGAATTAATCAATAAATGACTAACAGAATTTTAATATGCATTCCCTTTGACTTAACAAATATACACATACATACATTGTTCATTTCAGCATGGTTCTTACTTGTCTAAATGTGTATCATCAGGGAAACTTTAAGAGATAAAGTAGATGTGGATGTCAATATGGAGAGATGGCCACAACATGTTATTGAATGGAACAGATAGGTCACAAAGTTTTACATATAATATATATAATTTACTTATACACATATACATATACATACATAATTAGATTTAATATATATGATTACATATAATATATATAATTAATCAGAAACAATTAATGATAATCTTTGAGGAATAGGTTAAAGAGGTACTTTTGCTTATTCAGTTCTGAATTATTGGAGGGTTTTTTCATAACTAACATATACTACTTATTTAAGCAGAAACCCTACTATACATAGAAATATATGTATAATTTCTGAGAATATACTCAAAAACCTACTATTAGTGAATAACTCTGAGAAATAGGATTAAAGTTTGAGAGAAAGAGACTTTACTTCTAATTAGTATATTTTTTCAAATATTAATTTCTATATGTGCATTTATTCTTTTATTAAAAAATACTTTTTAAAAAGGCCCAATTTAAAATAGTGTCTTCACTGAATATACTAGTCAGATAATCTTGGAAAGAGATTTTTGAATCACTAAGCTATCCCTAAAACATTACAAAAAGAAGTTTTATCTAAAAAAATAAGGATTCTTATTTTACCTTGAAGCCTGTCACATCTATTTCATTATATTATTTTCTCTTGTGTCAGTTCTTATTGTCTTAGAAATATCCAAGACAATTCAGCTGAAGTGAATATGATGGGCAAAGGGAAACAGATTATTTTACATTGGTCCTATAGTAAAGTATCAAAGCCAAAATTCAGCAACAAAGATCACAGTATTTTCAATATGAGAGGGAACATGAGTAGTAGGATATAATATTGAATATATTCCAACCCCTTATATTGTGACAGTAGTTTCATGTTTCACATCCTCTAATAGAGGTAAAGACATTTTACATAAGTTTACTTTTGAGGTGTATTGCCCTCTTACTGGAAAGAATGTGTACCTAGAACATGGGGAAATTTAATATATATCCAATGAGATGGATAAAGAAGGGCCCAAAAGGTAGAGCCACGATGCGTCTAACATCCTGACAGACATAGCAGAAGTAGAGACCAAAAAAGAAAAAAAAAAAAACACTCATGGGCTTTGCTTCCTAGAGTTGACAGTCTAGCAAAGGTGGCAGACATACACAAGTAACACGATGCATTTGGAGACATTTATGAGTTGTTCTAGCATTTTCCCTTTGGAATCATTCTAAACCCTAGGTGATGGCTATTCAAACATTTTGATACCATGGTTCTTTATTATTCTCTACTCCAAGACCAGGTTATCTTGCTCTCTAACCAGGCACCTACTAGTTCAATCATCAGACCACCAGTATAAACAACTCCCTCCTCCAAAATCTGGAATTCTAATCTTGTCTTCTAGGAAGTCAACAGCCTAATCTTTTGACTTTTCCTCCCTTCCAGTGCATCTGCACATCACCCTAACTTGACCTTTAATGTATTAACCCTCATTATTTTCCAAGTCCATCAGCCCTTTGGGCTTCATGGCATTCTTCTCATTCTAATCCACTTTTTACCACCTCAAGATAAATTGTAATAAAATACATCTTTGATTACATCATTCCCACTTCAAAAACTTTAAATAGTACCCCAGTACATATTGATTAACATCCTACAGTCCTATTCTTGTTTCAAATTCCAGCTGTGCTATTTATCAGCTTTAGGATTGTAAGTTCCACTTCCTTGAGGGAGAAGTGTCCTATTGAAGACTGCATAAGAACTGGCTCAGAATTTCACAGTGACCAAAATTCACCCTCAGGATACAATGGCAAGTCTCTAGCTGCTAAAAAGGATCCCATTCATTTATGAGATTTTTTTCAAGCTAATAGGGTTGGGGAATCATCTTTATCACCCCCAAGATATTCCCTCCATGTACATAAGAAAGGCCACAAATTTGACCTAACTTGGGGCTCCACAGGAATATTTATGTCCTCATTGGAAATATAGCGGTGGGTCAGCAGACTGTCACCTGGAATGCTTTATTTATTTATTTTTAAATTTTTATTGGAGTATAGTTGATTTACAATGTTGTGTTAGTTTCTGCTGTACAGCAAAGTAAATCAGTTATACATATACATATATCCACTCTTATTTAGATTCTTTTCCCTTATAGGTCATTACAGAGTATTGAGTAGAGTTCCCGGTGCTATACAGTAGGCCCTTATTAGTTATCTATTTTATATAGAGTAGCGTGTATATGTCAATCCCAATCTCCCAATTTATCCATCCCCTCCCTCCCCTGGTAACCATAAGTTTGTTTTCTACATCTGTGACTCTATTTCTGTTTTGTAAGTAAGTTCATTTGTACCATTTTTAGATTTCACATATAAGCAGCATCATATGATATCTGTCTTTCTCTGTCTGACTTACTTAACTTAGTATGGTAGTCTCTAGGTCCATCCATGTTGCTGCAAATGGCATTATTTTCATTCTTTTTTATGGCTGAGTAATATTCCATTGTATATATGTACCACATCTTCTTTACACCTGGAATGTTTTAAATGCTATCTCCTCTTGGTCAGCACATGATCAGGCATAGTTTTTTAAAGTGTTTCTTTTTTTTTCCTCATTATAAATGCTTTTTATGGAAAACAGAAAATATAGAAAAACTCAAAGAAAATAATTATCCATTCTCCTACCACCTGTCCTATGTATAAACTTGCAGTTTTGTTTTCCACACACACACTCATATTTGATACAATATAAATAAATAAATAATATTGTTTTCTTACCTGATTTTTCTCAAATCACAACATTACCATTTTCCTCTATCATAAATTATTCTCCATTATTTGTAATGCCAATATATTATCCATAATAAAGACATACCATAATATATTTATACAGTCTCATTGTTGGTTACTTAACCTGTTTTCAATTTTCACTATTATAAACAATGCTCTAATGAACATCCTGAAAGATACACTACAGTATACACCACTGACTGATTCCTTGGGTTAAGTTGCTGTAAGTGGAATTTCTGAGTCAAAAGAAGTATTTTTTACAGATTTTGATAAATATTGCCAAACTGACCCTTAGAAATATTGTACCAGTCTCCTAGATTGCCCTCACTGTTCCTTGCCTCCTGGTATTCATACCCTTGTGTAGTCCCCTCCCACATTATACCAGGATAGGCCTATGTGACCAAAGAAGATGGCAGAAGTGGTATTAGGTTACTTCTGACATTAGGTTATGAGAAAAAGTACAGCTTCCATTTCGTTCTCTTCCTCTCTTGCTCTCTTGGATCACTAGCTGATGTTGTAAACAGCACTACAGAGAAGCCATGTGCCAAGGAACTGAAGCCTCTGGACAACGTAAGTGTGCTTAGAAGATTTTCCAGCCTAGTCAAGCCTCAGATAACTGTAGCCTCCATTGACACCTTGACTGCAGCCTCATGAGAGACTCTGAGTTAGAACTACCCAACTAAACCACTCCCAGATTCCACCACAGAAACTGTGAGATAATAAATGTTTGTTGTTTTAAGTTACTATGTTTGCAGGTAATTTGTTACACAGCAGTAGATAACTAACACCAATAAAATACAAAAAAAACCCCAAAAAAACAAATACAAAGAAAGGAATGAGTATGTTTGTTTTCTCACATCTTCATCAACATTGGATATTCCTAGTTTTATATCTCCACATAATTAATAGGGAGAAAATACTATCCATTGCTTACATTTATTTAATTCCTAGTGAAGCTGAACTTTTTAATTTGGTTTGGCTCTTTTAATTTTTCTTCTGTCATGTATTTCCTTTTCATGTCTTTTGCTCATTTTTCTATTGACGTGTTTATCCTTTTCTATTGCTATATCAGGCTTATTATATATTAAATGTATTATCCCATTCTCTGGCATTTATATTGCAAAGATTTTTCCCTGTTTGTCATATTTTCCTATTCACTTTTGCTAATGCTATTTTAGATTTAAAAGGTTTTAAATTTTTTATGTACTCAAAGCCATTAGTCTTTTCCTTTATGGATTCTATCCTTGTTTGCATGCACATAAAGATGTCTACTCACCACTACTCTGGGTTAGATGCTTTAATTCATGGTTTCTTCTAGTTATTTTTATGGTTCCATGTTTAAGTTTAAATCTTTAATTTAGCTGAAACTGGTGAATTGTATTAAAAAAGTAATCTAACTTTGTTTTTTGCAAATGAATAGAGAAATGGTTAACTTTAAAAATAAAACAAAAGAAAAATAGTATCCAAGTAAATACAATATAACAAAATGCAATATTGTATTTAAATTTGTTCATTATTATTATCATTAATAGTTACAAATGATCGTTTAGCCAGAATTGATATGCCAGTGTCTATCGATAGGCCAGAATCTGTGCCTAATACTTGAAATACTAGTATTATACCTATATTTTGCAGACAAATAATGTGAAGCTTGGAAAGGTTAAATGACTTGCCTAAGGCCACACAGCAAATAAGTGGTGGAGCCAAGATTAGTTATTAATATCCTAACACAGTAATTCTGTCTTTTTTTAATGAATGGAATGAGCTCCATTTATGATCCAGCAGCAAATAATTATCAAATTATACTCCATTTTAGCTTTAACTAGATGGATATAGTTTTGGATGACTAAATTTAGATCTAATCAAAATTTCTAAACCTCTAAAAGAATGAAATGCCTCATTAATAGTTTTGCTCTTTGAATCTAGAAGAACTGTAACTTTAAAAAATCAGCAATCGTGTTTGTGAACAGAACATTAAAAATTTTAGAATCAAAAGTCTCAAAAATAATTTGTGTTTGAAACACAAAAGTATACATTATTTGTTAGCTCACAATAGAAGTGTTGTGAAGAATTAGAAAATTGTAAGTTGCAAGAAAAGGAGAGGTAAAAAGGACAGCAGAGTAGAAGTGGATGTTTAGGTACCTGAATTTTGAGAGAGAAAAGAATACACTTAAACCTTGGTCCTGCTCTTCTATGTCTGTTGGTGGGAAGGGCAATACTTATATAAGACATAATTACGTTCTTGGGCAATAGGAGTCAGCTCTATTTAGGTATGTCTCAGAACGAAGTCCTCATGTGCAGGTACAGGCCAAGGAGCTGCAGGGATATTTTGAAACAGTCTCAAAATTCTACTTTTTTTTTAAAATTTTTACCAAGATGTACAAGTTCCCTCTCCAACAACCTAGAACCTCACTCTGAGTGGGTAATGTAGTGGGGTCAGAAATGAGAGAAGGGGAAAGCTGGGATGAATCTCAGAATGAAGTTAAAGGTAATTATTAAAATGCTTTGACATTTGATGACTAGGTCAGAATGTCTGCTTAGGAACAGAGCTGAAAGTGCATAGTCCTGATCGAGTTAGTGAATGGGGTTGGGATTTTAACTACTCAGGGAAATGCTGTTATGATCATTTTTAAACTTAAATTGTATAAAACGCTCGAAACTGTTAAAATGATGAGGGTTGCCATGGAATAACAGCTCAACTTCTAGAACACTACAGAAATAAAGGTACCATGTTTATTAGTCAGGGTCTAATAAGGAGATAGAAACCATGTAGTATTTTGAACAGGAAAGTTTAATATAAATGATTAGTAGCAGACGATTATAGTGACAGGAAACTGGTTAGTAAGAGTTAAACAAAACACTAAAGAATATATGAATAGCAGATATAGGGAGCCCAGTACTCCTAGGCCTGAGACAGAATGCCCAAAGAAGAGGCCTGACCCAACGCTGAGATCCAGACCACATTGAGGGCAGAGCTGTGGCTCACTGGATGTTGAAGAAGTCCCCGAGGGAGTGCACCAGTAGGAGTCACTGTTAATGTGCCTTTGGAGCACCAGGGGAAGCCATCCACAGGGAGGTGCCTAGTTGACAACACTTCACTAAAAAGCCACTCACAAGGAATATGTTCAAAGAAACCATTCGCAAGAAGGTGCCCACTGGCAGTACTCTGCTGTGAAGCTGCCCAAGGCAGGTGCCAGGCAATGAATGGTGGATCTGGCACTGTGAGGGAATAAATTGATAACTACCATGCTATGTGTTACAGGTTGAATGATGTCCCCTGCAAAAAGTACCTTGAAGTCCTAACCCTTGGTACTGTAAATGTGACCTTATTTGGAAATAAGGTCTCTGTAGATGTAATCAAATTAATATTAGGTCATTAGGATGAGCTCTAATGCAATATGATTGGTGTCCTTATTAGAACGGAGAAATTTGAACCCGGACACACACAGAGGACAATGCCATGTGAGGACTCAGACATGGAGGGAGGTAGCCATGTGGAGATGGAGGCAGAGACTGGAGTTATGCTGCCACAAATCAAGGAGTGTCTGGGTACCAGAAGGTGGAAGAGGCAAGGAAGGATCTTCCCATAGAGGATCTGGATGGAACACAGCACTGGGGAACACCTTGATTTCAGACTTCTGGCCTCCAGAACTGTGAGAGAAAAAATTCCTCTTGTTTTAAGCCAGCCGGTTTATGGTGCTTTTTATAGCAGCCCTGCAAAATTAATACACCATGTATTTTCAGTTTGATTCAACTGAGTAACTTAGCATTTCTGAAATCTTCATGGTGGGATTCTGAGGCAAACACTAACAGATACCATGAGATTAGTCTAATTTTTGCCTCTCAAATTTTTTTTTTTTTAATATCAGTTACTTTTAATTCAATGCAATTTAGGCACAAATGTACACATATTAAAACAGCCTTACAAAGAGTGACTCCACCTTGGCCAAACACAATTATTGTTGAAATAACTTGTGCACTCAGGTTATCATACAAGTACTTAAATAAAACATTACTATTGCACATTATTAACTTTTTTTAAAGACAATTAATTAATTAATTTATTTTTTAACATCTTTATTGGAGTATAGTTGCTTTACAATGGTGTGTTAGTTTCTGCTTTATAACAAAGTGAATCAGCTATACATATACATATACCCCCATATCTCTTCCCTCTTACATCTCCCTCCCTCCCACACTCCCTATCCCACCCCTCTAGGTGGTCACAAAGCACCGAGCTGATCTTCCTGTGCTATGTGGTTGCTTCCCACTAGCTATCGGTTTTACATTTGGTAGTGTATATATGTCCATGCCACTCTCTCACTTTGTTCCAGCTTACCCATCCCCCTCCCTGTGTCCTCAAATCCATTCTCTAGTAGGTCTGTGTCTTTATTCCCATCCTGCCCCTAGGTTCTTCATGACTTTTTTTTTTTTTTTTAGATTCCATATATATGTCTTAGCATACGGTATTTGTTTTTCTCCTTCTGACTTACTTCACTCTGTCTGACAGACTCTAGGTCCATCTACCTCACTACAAATAACTCAATTTCATTTCTTTTTATGGCTGAGTAATATTCCATTGTATATATGTGCCAAATCTTCTTTATCGATTCATCTGTCAATGGACACCTAGATTGCTTCCATGTCCTGACTATTGTAAATAGAGCTGCAATGAACATTGTGGTACATGACTCTTTTTGAATTATGGTTTTCTCAGGGTATATGCCCAGTAATGGGATTGCTGGGTAGTATGGTAGTTCTATTTTTAGTTTTTTAAGGAACCTCCATACTGTTCTCCATAGTGGCTGTATCAATTTACATTCCCACCAACAGTGCAAGAGGGTTCCCTTTTCTCCACACCCTCTCCAGCATTTATTGTTTGTAGATTTTTTTGATGATGGCCATTCTGACCGGTGTGAGATGGTATCTCATTGTAGTTTTGATTTGCATTTCTCTAATGATTAATGATGTTGAGGATTCTTTCATGTGTTTGTTAGCAATATGTATATCTTCTTTGGAGAAATGTCTATTTAGGTCTTCTGCCCATTTTTGGATTGGGTTGTTTGTTTTTTTTGATATTGAGCTGTACAAGCTGCTTGTATATTTTGGAGATTAATCCTTTGTCAGTTGCTTTATTTGCAAGTATTTTCTCCCATTCTGAGGGTTGTCTTTTCATCTTATTTATGGTTTCCTTTGCTGTGCAAAGCTTTTAAGTTTCATTAGGTCCCATTTGTTTATTTTTGTTTTTATTTCCATTTCTCTAGGAGGTGGGCCAAAAAGGATCTTGCTGTGATTTATGTCATAGAGTGTTCTGCCTATGTTTTCCTCTAAGAGTTTGATAGTGTCTGGCCTTACATTTCGGCCTTTAATCCATTTTGAGTTTATTTTTGTGTATGGTGATAGGGAGTGTTCTAATTTCATTCTTTTATATGTAGCTGTCCAGTTTTCCCAGCACACTGAAGAGGCTGTCTTTTCTCCATTGTATATTCTTGCCTCCTTTCTCAAAAACAAGGTGACCATATGTGCGTGGGTTTATCTCTGGGCTTTCTATCCTGTTCCATTGATCTATACTTCTGTTTTTGTGCCAGTACCATACTGTCTTGATTACTGTAGCTTTGTAGTATAGTCTGAAGTCAGGGAGCCTGATTCCTCCAGCTCCATTTTTCTTCCTCAAGATTGCTTTGGCTATTCGGGGTCTTTTGTGTTTCCATACAAATTGTGAAATTTTTTGTTCTAGTTCTGTGAAAAATGCCATTGGTAGTTTGATAGGGATTGCACTGAATCTGTAGATTGCTTTGGGTAGTATAGTCATTTTCACAATGTTGATTCTTCCAGTCCAAGAACATGGTATATCTCTCCATCTGTTTGTATCATCTTTAATTTTTCATCAGTGTCTTATAGTTTTCTGCATACAGGTCTTTTGTATCCTTAGGTAGGTTTATTCCTAGGAATTTTATTCTTTTTCTTGCAATGGCAAATGGGAGTGTTTCCTTAATTTCACTTTCAGATTTTTCATCATTAGTGTATAGGAATGCAAGAGATTTCTGTGCTTTAATTTTGTATCCTGTCACTTTACCAAATTCATTGATTAGCTCTAGTAGTTTTCTGGTAGCATCTTTAGGATTCTGTATGTATAATATCATATCATCTGCAAACAGTGACAGCTTTACTTCTTCTTTTCCGATTTGGATTCCTTTTATTTATTTTTCTTCTCTGATTGCTGTGGCTTAAACTTCCAAAACTATTTTGAATAATAGTGGTGACAGTGGGCAAGCTTGTCTTTTTCCTGATCTTAGTGGAAATGGTTTCAGTTTTTCACCATTGAGGACAATGTTGGCTGTGGGTCTGTCATATATGGCCTTTATTATGTTGAGGAAAGTTCCCTCTATGCCTACTTTCTGGAGGGCTTTTATCATAAATGGGTGTTGAATTTTGTTGAAAGCTTTTTCTGCATCTATTGAGATGATCATATGGTTTTTATTCTTCAATATGTTAATATGGTATATCACATTGATTTCCATATATTGAAGAATCCTTGCATTCCTGGGATAAACCCCACTTGATCATGGTGTATGATCCTTTTAATGTGCTGTTGGATTCTGTTTGTTAGTATTTTGTTGAGGATTTTTGCATCTATGTTCGTCAGTGATATTGGCCTGTAGTTTTCTTTCCCTATGACATCTTTGTCTGGTTTTGGTATCAGGGTGATGGTGGCCTCGTAGAAGGAGTTTGGGAGTGTTCCTCTCTCTGCTATATTTTGGAAGAGTTTGAGAAGGATAGGTGTTAGCTCTTCTCTAAATGTTTGATAGAATTCCCCTGTGAAGCCATCTGGTCCTGGGCTTTTGTTTGTTGGAAGATTTCTAATCACAGTTTCAATTTCAGTGCTTGTGATTGGTCTGTTTATATTTTCTATTTCTTCCTGGTTCAGTCTCGGAAAGTTGTGCTTTTCTAAGAATTTGTCTGTTTATTCCAGGTTGTCCATTTTATTGGCATATAGTTGCTTGTAGTAATCTCTCTTGATCCTTTGTATTTCTGCAGTGTCAGTTGTTACTTCTCTTTTTTCATTTCTAATTCTATTGAGTTGTGTCTTTTCCCTTTTTTTCTTGATGAGTGTGGCTAATGGTTTATCAATTTTATTTATCTTCTCAAAGAACTAGCTTTTAGTTTTATTGATCTTTGCTATTGTTTCCTTCATTTCTTTTTCATTTATTTCTGATCTGATCTTTATGATTTCTTTCCTTCTGCTAACTTTGGGGTTTTTTTGTTCTTTCTGTAATTGCTTCAGGTGTAAGGTTAGGTTGTTTATTTGAGATGTTTCTTGTTTCTTAAGGTAGGATTGTATTGCTATAATCTTCCCTCTCAGGGAAGATTAGGTTTTGAGTCATCGTGTTTTCATTGTCATTTGTTTCTAGGTATTTTTTAACTTCCTCTTTGATTTCTTCAGTGATCTCTTGGTTATTTAGTAGTGTATTGTTTAGCCTCCATGTGTTTGTATTTTTTATAGTTTTTTTTTCCCTGTGATTGATATCTAGTCTCATAGCATTGTGGTCAGAAAAGATACTTGATATGATTTCAATTTTCTTAAATTTACCAAGGCTTCATTTGTGACTCAAGATATGATCTATCCTGGAGAATGTTCCATGAGCACTTGAGAAGAAAGTGTATTCTGCTGTTTTTGGATGGAATGTCCTATAAATATCAATTAAGTCCATCTTGTTTAATGTATCATTTAAAGCTTGTGTTTCCTTATTTATTTTCAATTTGGATGACCTGTCCATTGGTGAAAGTGCGGTGTTTAAGTCCCCCAGTATGATTGTGTTACTGTCAATTTCCCCTTTTATGGCTGTTAGCATTTGCGTTATGTATTGAGGTGCTCCTATGTTGGGTGCATAAATATTTACAATTGTTGTATCTTCTTCTTGGATTGATCCCATGATCATTATGTAGTATCCTTCTTTGTCTCTTGTAATAGTCTTTGTTTTAAAGTCTATTTTCTCTGATACGAGTATTGCTACTCCAGCTTTCTTCTGATTTCCATTTTCATGGAATATCTTTTTCCATCCCCTCACTTTCAGTCTGTATGTGTCCCTAGGTCTGAAGTGGGTCTCTTGTAGACAGCATATATACGGATCTTGTTTTTGTATCCATTCAGCCAGTCAATGTCTTTTGGTTGGAGCATTTAATCCATTTACATTTAAAGTAATTATCAATATGCATGTTCCTATTACCATTTTCTTAATTGTTTTGGGTTTGTTTTTGTAGGTTTTTTCCTTCTCTTGTGTTTCCTGCCTAGAGAAGTTCCTTTAGCATTTGTTGTAAAGCTGGTTTGGTGCTGCTGAATTCTCTTAGCTTTTGCTTGTCTGTAAAGGTTTTAATTTCTCCGTTGAATCTGAATGAGATCCTTGCTGGGTAGAGTAAACTTGTTTGTAGGTTTTTCCCTTTCATCACTTTAAATATGTCCTGCCACTCCCTTCTGGCTTGCAGAGTTTCTGCTGAAAGATCAGCTGTTAACTTTATGGGGATTCCCTTGTATGTTATTCATTGTTTTTCCCTTGCTGCTTTTAATATGCTTTCTTTGTATTTAATTTTTGATAGTTTGATTAATATGTGTCTTGGCATGTTTCTCCTTGGATTTATCCTGTATGGGACTCTCTGTGCTTCCTGGACTTGATTAACTATTTCCTTTCCCATGTTAGGGAAGTTTTCAACTATAATCTCTTCAAATATTTTCTCCGTCCCTTTCTTTTTCTCTTCTTCTTCTGGGACCCCTATAATTCGAATGTTGGTTCATTTAATGTTGTCCCAGAGGTCTCTGAGACTGTCCTCAATTCTTTTCATTCTTTTTTCTTTATTCTTCTCTGCAGTAGTTATTTCCACTATTTTTTCTTCCAGGTCAGTTATCTGTTCTTCTGCCTCAGTTATTCTGCTATTGATTCCTTCCAGAGAATATTTAATTTCATTTATTGTGTTGTTCATCATAGTTTGTTTGCTCTTTAGTTCTTCCAGGTCCTTGTTAAATGTTTCTTGTAATTTCTCCATTCTATTTCAGAGATTTTGGATCACCTTTACTATCATTATTCTGAATTCTTTTTCAGGTAGACTGCCTATTTCCTCTTCATTTGTTTGGTCTGGTGGGTTTTTACCTTGCTCCTTCATCTGCTGTGTGTTTCTCTGTCTTCTCATTTTGCTTACCTTACTGTGTTTGGGGGTCTCCTTTTCGCAGGCTGCAGGTTTGTAGTTCCCGTTGTTTTTGGTGTCTGCCCCCAGTGGCTTAGGTTGGTTCAGTGGGCTGTGTAGGCTTCCTGGTGGAGGGGACTAGTGCTTGTGTTCTGGTGGATGAGGCTGGATCTTGTCTTTCTGGTGGGCAGGTCTGCGTCTGGTGGTGTGTTTTGGGGTGTCTGTGAACTTATTATGATTTTAGGCGGCCTCTCTGCTAATGGGTGGGGTTGTGTTCCTGTCTTGCTATTTGTTTGGCATAGGGTGCCCAGCACTGTAGCTTGCTGGTCGTTGAGTGGAGTTGGGTCTTGGCATTGAGATGGAGATCTCTGGGAGATTTTCACCTTTTGATATTATGTGGAGCTGGGAGGTCTCTAGTGGAGCAATGTCCTAAACTCAGCTCTCCCACCTCAGAAGCACAGGCCTGATGCCTGGCCGGAGCACTGTCATCCACACGGCTCAGAATAAAAGGGAGAAAAAAAGAAAGAAAGAAAGGAAAAAATAAAATAAATTTATTAAAATAAATAATAAAAAATAATTATTAAAAATTTAAAGTAATTAAAAAAAGAAAGAAAGAAGAGAGCAACCGTACCAAAAAACAAATCCACCAATGATAGCAAGTGCTAAAAACTATATTAAAAAAACAACAGACAGACAGAAGCCTAGGACAAATGGTAAAAGCAAAGCTATACAGACAAAATCACACACAGAAGCATACACATACACACTCACAAAAAGAGAAAAAGGGAAAAAATATATATATATCTTTGCTCCCAAAGTCCACCGCCTCAATTTCGGATGATCGTTGTCTATTCAGGTATTCCACAGATGCAGGGTACATCAAGCTGATTGTGGAGATTTAATCTGCTGCTCCTGAGGCTGCTGGGAGAGATTTCCCTTTCTCTTCTTTGTTCGCACAGCTCCCGGGGTTCAGCTTTGGATTTGGACCCGCCTCTGCGTGTAGGTCGCCTGAGGGCGTCTGTTCCCGCCCAGACAGGACGGGGTTAAAGGACCAGCTGATTCGGGGGCTCTGGCTCACTCAGGCTAGGGGGGAGGGTGGGGTACGGATGCGGGGCGAGCCTGCGGCAGCAGAGGCCAGCATGACGTTGCACCAGCCTGAGGCAGCCGTGTGTTCTCCTGGGGAAGTTGTCCCTGGATCACGGGACCCTGGCAGTGGCGGGCTGCACAGGCTCCCGGGAGGGCAGGTGTGGATAGTGACCTGTGCTTGCACACAGGCTCTTGGTGGTGGCAGCAGCAGCCTTAGCGTCTCATGCCCGTCTCTGGGGTCCACGCTGATAGCCGCGGCTCGCGCCCGTCTCTGGAGCTCTTTTAAGCAGCGCTCTTAATCCCCTCTCCTCGCGCACCAGGAAACAAAGAGGCAAGAAAAAGTCTCTTGCCTCTTCGGCAGCTCCAGACTTTTTCCCGGACTCCCCCGACCCCCCGCCACGGCTAGCTGTGGCGCACTAGCCCCCTTCAGGCTGTGTTCACGCCACCAACCCCAGTCCTCTCCCTGCGATCCGACCTCTGAAGCCCGAGCCTCAGCTCCCAGCCCCCGCCCGCCCCGGCGGGCGAGCAGACAAGCCTCTCAGGCTGGTGAGTGCTGGTCGGCACCGATCCTCCGTGCGGGAATCTCTCCGCTTAGCCCTCCGCACCCCTGTGGCTGCGCTCTCCTCCGTGGCTCCAAAGCTTTCCCCCTCCACCACCCGCAGTCTCCTCCCGCGAAGGGGCTTCCTAGTGTGTGGAAACCTTTCCTCCTTCACAGCTCCCTCCCACTGGTGCAGGTCCCATCCCTATTCTTCTGTCTCTGTTTTTTCTTTTTTCTTTTGCCCTACCCAGGTACGTGGGGAGTTTCTTGCCTTTTGGGAAGTCTGAGGTCTTCTGCCAGCATTCAGTAGGTGCTCTGTAGGAGCTGTTCCACATGTAGATGTATTTCTGATGTATCTGTGGGGAGGAAGGTGATCTCCACGTCTTACTCTTCCGCCATCTTGAAGCTCCTCCCCTGCCTCTCTTAAATCTTGATGATTAATATTCCATTTAGACTTCGAATCACAGAACAGGAAGGAAATCTTGAGAACTCAAGGACAATCTCATTTTATTAAAGCAAACTTTTTAAATTGAAGTATAGTTGACTTACAATATTACATTAGCTTCAGGTGTATAACATAGTAATTACAAAGACAATACACATACAGAAGAATACAAAAATCATAAGTGTACATTCAACCCATTTGCACATAGTGAATACCTGTTTAACTAACCACCCAGGTCAAGAAAGGGAAAAACACACCTAAGTGCTCCTCATGGCCCCTTTCACTCTCTAACTTCCTTCAGCTATATCCACTCTCCTGACTTCTAACACGATATTTTTGTTGCTTGCCTGGCATTAAAATTTAAACAACTGCAGTCATGCATTGTGTATTCTCCTGGTTTCTTTTGTTCAGCATTATATTTGCGAGACTCATATATATTGTTATATGTAATTGTAATTTGTCCATAGGCATTGCTATCCTCCAGGGTCAGAAAACTGTGGCCCATGAGGCAAATATGACCAACCATTTGTTTCTGTAAATAAAGGTTTATTGAAACACAGCCACACATTTTCTATGGCTGCTTTCATGCTACAAAGGCAGGGTTAAGAAGTTGGGACAGAGATTATATCACTCACAAAGCTCCAAATATTTAATATCTGGCCCTTTACAGAAGTTTTCCATCTCTGTTATATAGTATTTCATTGAATATATATACCACAATTTATTTATCCATTCTGCTGATAAGCGTTTCAGTAATTTCCACACTGAGGCACTACAATTAGTGCTGTTAACATTTTGGTAGATATATTTTTCCTTAAGATATGTTAAGTATTTCTGTCTAGCATTAAACTAATAGGGGAATTGCTGGGCTGCATAAACATGCTCAACTTTAGTAGATATTGACAGTTTTCCAAAGTGCCAATCTCTTCATTTTAATAAATAAGAAAGCTGATGTTGATATCGAAAAGATATCTACACTCCCATGTTTATTGCAACATCACTCACAATAGCCAAGATATGAAAGCAACCTAGGTGTCCATCAATGGATGAAGGAATAAAGAAAATAACACAGGCAGTACATTCTTTGACATCAGTCTTAGCAATATTTTTTGGATATGTCTCCTCAGGCAAGGGAGACTAAAAGGTACAAACTTCCAGTTACAAAATAAATGAGTCACAGGTATGAAATGTACAGTGTGAAGAATACAGTCAATAATAATATTTTTGTATGGTGACAGATGGTAAGTAGACTTATCGTGGTGATCATTTTGTAATGTATAGAAATATCAAATCACTATGTTGTGCATCAGGAACTAACATAGGGTTGTAGTCAATTATACTTCTAAAACAAACAAACAAACAAACAAATTCATAGAAAAACAGATTAGATTTGCAGTTACCAGAAGTGGGGAGTAGGGAGAGGGGGACGTGGTCAAAAGGTACAAACTTTCAGTTATAAGATAAATAAGTACTAGGGATTAAATGCACAATATGACAAATATAATTAACACTACTGTTTGTTATATATGAAACTTGTTAAGAGTGGGGATCCCAAAATTTCTCATCAGAAGGAAAATTTTTTTTCTTTTATTTTGTGTGTACATGAGAGGATGGATGTTTACTAAACTCATTGTGGTCATCATTTCATGATGTATGTAAGTCAAATCAGTATGCTGTACACCTTAAACTTATACAGTGCTGTATGTCAACTATATCTCAATAAAACTGGAAAGAAAATAAATAAAATAAGATACCATTTATGGCCTACCAGAAAAAAATGTGATACACACACACACACACTCTCAACGGAATATTATTAAGCCATGAGAAAGAGGGAAATTTTGCCATTTATGACAATATGGATGAACCTTGAGGGCATTATGCTGAGTGAGATTAAGTCAGACAGAGAAAGACAAATACTATATAATATCATATGTGGAATCTGAAAAAGCTGAACTTGAAGAAACAGAGAGAAGAATGGTGGTTACCAGGGGCTGGGGTGGGGTGGTGGAGGAATTAGGGAGATGTTGTTTAAGGGCACAAACTTGCAACTAGTAGATAAATAAGTTCTGGAGATCTAATACACAACAGAGTGATTATAGTCCACAAAAAAGAAACGATAATTATGTGACATGATAGAGGTGTTAGCTAATGCTATGGGGTAACCGTATTGCAATATATATGTAACAAAGCAGCATGCTGTACACCTTAAACATACACAATGTTACATGTCAATTATAGCTCAATTTTTTAAAATAATAAATTTATTTTAAAAATAGAAGAAAGGAAACGGATGCCCGAAAATGCTAGGTTGTATCATAGCAATGAATTAGAGAAAACTATATTTGGCTTTGGAAAACTTGTTTTAAAGTCAAGCAAAACCTCAGAGGAAAGTGCTGAGTTAAACCGAGTTAAATTCTACATTTCTGGGAACAGAGTGAAATCATTTGTTCAGAAAAAGCATTTCTTGATCTCAACAATAGACAGTGCATTTTATAAGAATCTGAAAAAAGAAAAAATTAGGAATAAAGCTCTGCTTATAGTCCTTACCTTAGAATAAATGCAACCGTCAGTTCCAAACACCCACTTCTGAGAATCATCTCCTTTATGTCTGTAATGAAAATGTAATTTAGAGATTGACGACTCTTCTCTACACCGAAACGTTTTGTAGGTTTCGAGTAGAAGTATCATTTTCCACACAGCCTGGCAGGAAGATCGCACACACTCTAAGGATTCTACCATTCTACTACCATCACTGCTACCTCAGCAGCTAAAGCCTTTCCTAAGACAACTAATTTCTTTGGTACCCAAAGTGCTGTGGGGTGTGTGAGTGTGCACGCGCATGCACGGGTGTATGTGTATAACCAATGGCAACAGTGATTAAGAGTTTTAGAGAATAAATAGGATCCATAAGAATATTCTAGAAATTTCCATCCCCAAAAATGATCCTCTGTGAGACAGAAAGAAGGGGGCTTAATTAAATATAAGGTTTAAGAGGATGGGATGGGAAAAGACACCATGGAAAATTAGGAACCTCAGGCACCTGTTTCTGAAACAGCCAGGAAATTTTATTAAGGAATATCAGATTTTCTGAGCTAAGTCTGAGTAAGAAAGCAAAACTAAAATGTGATGAAGCTAATCATGACTAAATTAACTAATCACGTATTCATTAATATTTAGAAACCTTACAAAGAGAGGACAAATGAATTAAATTAAGTGTAATGGGATGTTAAATAAGACTTTTCCTACTGCCTCTGAGATTTGACAGAAGCATGAGTGGTTGAGAATAAGAGGTGTCAGGTAATGCTCTATTCTAAAGCAAGGGGCTGTATGATCTGGGCAGAACACGCAAAGGTAGCAGTCCAAAAGTGGTTCAGTGCACATTAGCCTTTCACCTACACCCAGGTTATATAAGAAAACGTGAAAAACTCTTGGGCATGTTGGGATGGGTGCTTAATAATAATGGTCTCCAGGCCCCTCTCCTGTAGGATTTTGATTCTGAAGGTCTGGACCCCCAGAAATCTACATTAGCAGGTATTGCAAGTGATTCCAATCATAAGAATTCTGGGGAATTTGGATGTTTGTGGTCTATGTAAGACATCTGCAATTCATAATATAGTGATGCTAATGGTCAAAATCTGTAAAATTCTGAATTTTGTCTTTTAATTAGATTATAGTGTTAGCTTGAGGATAAAATGATTAGACAAACATAAATTATGTCGGTTTCAGTTTTGATTTTCTGCATTTGCAGCACCTTTTCTCAAAGATTAATACAACAGGAGAGATGTCTACCAGATTGGCAACAGTGTGAGGGCAGAGATCACATGTACCCTTAGAGCTGAGCACAGTGCCAAGTATATGATAGGAGATAAAGATATCTTTGAATAATAGAAATGTGATCTGCAAAAAAAACCGAATCAATATGCTGTTCACTTGAAACTAACACAATATTGTAAATCAGCCATACTTCAATTAAGAGAAATGTGAATAAGATGTCAAAATGTTATCACTCTAAAAATTAATAATAAGGCCATCATGAAAAATGTTTTGAATTTAATATATGACAGTTTAGGGGATTTAAAAGATCTTCTTAGAGACAGCTAAAGAACATAAATTATACCTTGGTTAAGAAAATCAATAATACTGAAAGAAATACATATATCCTAGCATTTCTTAAATTTTAGCACAGCTTAAATTCTGTTCAAGCATATATTTTCCTAAGAAATTTTACCAACAACATGTAGTTTTATATTATCTATAAGCCCTTTGAGCTTACTAGTAATTTTCCCAATCAGGAGTCTATATATATCCATAATGTCACCTTTTAATTTTACTGAAGCTATAAAAAACAAATCTCAATTGTGGTGCAGGATGAGAAATATATCATTCTAGTGTATAATAACTTCTTTAAAAAATAAAATTCCTACAAACAAAGTGCATCTGTTTATTTTTCAAGACATTTTCTATATAAAGAAATCAAATTTAGATTTAATATGCAACATTGCTCATATGGGACTGAATTAGAGAATGATGTCATAGAATTTCTTCTTCTTGGTCAGCAAGTGCCAAACTGAAAAGATTTTTTATAAAGAAACAAAAACAAAAGTTTTTTAAAAATCCATAACATATCAATAATGAGAGGAGGGAAAAAGAAGCAGTATTCTATGCAAGAATCAAAGTCATAAAGATCACGGCATGTGCTGAACTAAGGTTGAGAGGCCTAAGTTCTGGTCCTGGATCTGACATTAACTAGATATGTGACCTTTCATAGGCCACTTAGTCTGTAGTGGCCGTGGAATTTCTTATAATAATAATGATATTGTCATTATCATCATCATCATCATAATCACAACCACCACCACCAATACCAAAACTACTACTATAGTATTAAAGAGGGCTTTGGAGTAGATGTTCTTTGGAGTCCTTCCTTCTCTGAAAGCATATGACTTCCAAAACTATTTGGTCACTCTCATTTTACAGGTGAGGAAACTGCCTGGGAAGTTTGCTCATATAACCCCACTGAGCATGCATGTACATTATAGTATTCCTATCAGAAATCTATAAAACATGTGTGTGTGTGTACACATATTTTTTTCCTTTGAAATATTCCATTTATCAGATGGTATGAGCAAGAAGGCAGCCCATCCCCACAGTTCAGTTTGGGGGAAATTTCATAGGCTAATGCTTATTGTTTCCCAGTTAACTGTAAGGAAGACCATCGTCATGCTTCACAATTACAAATCTATTTTCCCAGGCAGCTTCATATGGCTCTGGTGTCTTCCAATGCCACCTGGACCAAAAGTAGGATCTATAGAGAAAGTTGAAAAGGATTTCCCCTCCATGATTATTAACAGGGTAAGAGTAGAGAAAAGAAATTTCATTAATCAATCCACACATTGTGAAATTACACATGGACAATTTTCTATTTGATGTTGACATTTCTAATTGTGTTAGCTATATGTCTGAATATTACTTAAAAGTCCAAGGCATGGTAAACAGTTCTTTCTACATTATGTACTTGCTAGAGTCTGTCACTCTAATCCAACTCTTAGCCTCCTAAACTTTAAAAATTGAAAAAGGAGATGATTTTCAATCTCTGATTACCTGGTGATGTGCTATCAGTTTACTTGCCTGTCTTTCCATCTTGGCATCTAGCATTACACAGCTACTCTTGTTGGCTGTATTTAATGGTGTCCTTAAAGCAGTGTTTGTTTAGCCTAGTCTAGATTAATGTTGGACAGTTATCATTTAATTTCCAGTAAGACCTAAGTGGGAAAAAAAGTAAATTCAAAAACCCATAACTGAAAGATTAACATTGAAATAAGGAAGACAACCAAGATTACCAGACAGGTAATAGAGATAAATGAAGCAGGCTAGAGCTAACGTGAGGGCTGCTACTAGGAATGGTGGAGAACATAGCAAACTGGAGGGTATGTGTTCCATCCAAAGGCGGAATCTGTTCCTGTATTTTTGGCGAAAGTTCAGTGTTGCACATTCTGATTTTTTCAAGAAAGGCCAGTAGTATGTAATTTTTGTGTGTGAAATCTCCCTATTTCTATAAGCTCATAACTAATTAAAAATATTATAATAATGTGCAGATCAAACAAAGTCTACGGGTCCCTAGTTTTTACTCTCTATAATCAAAACTCTGTGTGTAGATGGATGTGTGTGTGTGTGTATTGCTTCAATTACCAATAGTTTATGAATTTAACACTAAAGGCTAGATCCTACAATCCACATTCTTTATAAATGAAGCAAAATCAAGATTAAATGATGGCCTAAAAAAATGTTTGATTCAATTGGTTTATCTAATTGATGTCCCAAATATCTTTTAGAAAGAAGCATCTTTGATTTTGAGGTTTATGAGTTTTATAATTTTTATGATTTTGAGATCAATTGATAATGACATTGATTTGTCTTTCATTCACTCATGGTCAGATACACATCACAGAAAAAATATTAGAAAGACAAATATGTGCAAGCACTTGCTATATTGAATAAGGATAAGATGAGTGACACCAAATGAGACATAACTGAACTAATGAGGCATGATATGTTTACAATATTCTTTGTGAGTTGTCAGGTTGCTACTTTAAGTGCTAGTTCTATTATTTTTAGCATATAAAAGGCAATGTCTTAATTCATAGCTTTTGTTAAAATCACATTATACTACTTGGGAGAACAGGAAAAAATTTTGTCTCTAAAAGTTGCTCTCACACGAGGATATTTATTGTTATATAATGAAATATGGTTGTATTTAAAAAAAAAAATAAACCACACAGGCACTTCAGATGCTCTGGAAAAGATAAACATATTCAAAAGTATACACCCAGAGGTGAGTGAGCTCTAAAAATCCTGGCCCTTAGATTTTGTTTCTCAGATAAAGGCAAGTTGCATCAATACAAAGGCAAATAGTCCTCATTTGCGTAGGTAGGGATCCTCCTTTTTTCCTGCCCATCTTAGCTTCCTCCTTCTCCTCCTTGCTCTCTTCTTTCTTTCCTTTCTAAATTAAACCAAATCTTTTCTTGTAAATAGAGATTTTTCAAGTTAAACTTACTACAGTTTTGTTTTGTTTTTTTATCATCTTTTTCCTTTCCCAAGCTCTCTTCTCTACAGGCAACAAAGACATTGAGTTTGTGGCTTCAGTCCCACCCAATTCCATGACAATCCTGGCCAGACTAGGAAGTAACCTCAGGGACCTATCACCAGAACAGCACTAGCTTCAGTATCCAGTGAGCCCAGGGAGAACCCTGGGCATGAAGAACATGTTCATCAAGCTACATGTAACCTTTCCAAACACCTGCCATTTTTACCTAGACTACTGACCACACTGAGTAGTCTTCCCTCACCATTTCCCTCTAAAATAACCACTTAGTTATTCCTTACCCATCATTTTGATTTTTGTTTGTTTTTTTCCTCAGGTTTTTTATTTTTTTGTACTTTCTAAAAACAACTTTATTGAGAAGTAACTGACAATATTATAAAATATACAATTGACAGGCACATATTTAAAGTGTAAAATTTGCTAAGTTTTGAAACATGTCTACACATGTTAAGGCATCACAACAATCAAGATAATGAACGTACATCCATATCCATCACACCCCAAAAATCACCCCCAAAGTTTCCGTGTGACCCTTTGTAATCACGTCCTCCTGTCCCTCCCCACCTTCCTATCTCCAGGCAAACGTGGATTCTTCTTCCTAGATTAGTTAGCACTTTCTAAAGTTTTATATAAATGGAATCAAACAATATATATGCTTTACGGGTTTTGTTCCTTTCCCTTAATATAATTATTTTGAGATTCACCCACATTGTCGTGTGAATCAAGAGTTAGCTCCTTTTTATTGCTAAGTAATATTTTTTATATGATACACCATAATTTATCTATTCACCTACGATGGACATTTTGGTTGTTTCCAGTTTTTACTTTTGGCTTTAGAAATAAAGCTGCTATAAACACCCATGTACAAGTCTTCATAAGGACACATGCTTTCATATCCCTTGAATAAATTTCTCAGAGTGGTCGGGCAATAAGGTACAGACATGTAAATACCTGTATATATATATGTGTGTGTGTGTATATATATATATATATATACACACACACCTGTATATATATATGTATATTACATATATACACACCTATACGTGTATATTTTAGGAAAGTATCAATTGTTTTCCAAAGTTACTGAACCATTTATATTTCTACCAACAATGTAGAAACCATGTACCAATTATGAGAATTACAGTTATTCCACATCTTCACCAGCACTCAGTATGGTCAGCATTTTAAACACTGGACCTTCTATTACATATGTAGTGGTACTGCATTTTAGGTGTATTTTGCATTCCCCTAATGATTAGCATCTTTTCATATGCCAACCATATATTTACCTTGTTACAGTATTTGTCCAAATCATTTATCTGCCCATGTTTTCTTGAGTTGTGTGTATTTTTCAAATATATATTATTTGAAAATATTTCTCCTTGTGTGTAGCTTGTCTTGTCATTCTCTTAACAATGTCTTTCAAAGAGCAGAAAGTCTTAATTTTAATGAAGTCCAATTTATCAATTTATATTTTTGTGGATCATGCTTTTGATGTTATATCTAAGAAAGTCTGACTAATACAAGACATAAATATTTTCTCCTATGTTTTCGTCTAAAATATTCAGTTTTAGGTTTTACATTTTAAACCTATAATCTATTTTGAGTTAATTACTGTTTATCGTATGACATACAGATCAAAGGGTTTTTTTGCATATGTATACCCAATTGTTCCATCACTGTTTGTCAAAAAAAAATCCTTTCTCCACTGAATTTCTCTTGCAATTTCATCAAAAATCGATTGACCATATATGTGTGGATCTAGTTCTGGATGATCTATTCTGTTCTATTGATCTAATTGTCTACTTTGGTGCCAAGAGCACACCATTTTTCACAGCTATCATTTTATAATAAGTCGAGGTCAGGTCATTTTTTTCTTCTTTTTCAAAATTGTTTTGCCTATTTTAGGTCCTTTGCATTTCTATATGGATTTTAAAATCAGCTTGATAGCTTTTATAAAAGAACATGCTGGGCTTTTTATTGAGACTGCATTAAATCTATAGATCAATTTGAGGAGAATGGACATCATAACTATGTAGTCTTTCAGTCCATGAACACAGTATATCCCTGCATCTATTTAGGTCTTCTTTAATTTTACTCAGCAATGTTTTGTAGTTTTCAATACCCAAGTCTTGTACATATTTTATCTGATGCATATTTAAGTATTTCATACTTTTGATGTTATTGTAATTGGTATTTTAAAATTTCAATTTCTAAAATTGTTGCTAGTACATAGGAATACAAGCAATATATATATTGATTTCAAGCTCTCAAACTCACTAAACTCATTTATTAATTCTAGAAATTTTTTGTTGGTTACATACGATATTCTACATAGATAATCACACCATTTGAAAATAAAGACAGTTTTACTTCTTCAATTCGTATCAGACGTCTTTTATTTCTTTTCCTTTTCTTGTTATACTGGCTAAAGGCTTCCACGCAATGCTGAATAGGTGAGAATGGACAAATTTGTCTTGTTCCTGACTTTAGGAGGAACCATTTGTTCTTTCATCATTAAGTATGATGTTAGATGTAGGTTTTTCATAGATGACCTTTGTCATACTGACAAAGTTCCCCTCTATTCAGCTTTCTGAAAGTTTTCATTAGGAGGGGATGCTGACTTTTGTTAAAAGATTTTTCTGTATCAATTTGATGTTCATGATTTTTTCCTTTTTAGTCTGCCAATATGGTGATTTACATTGATTGATTTTCAAATGTTAAATCAACTTTACTTTCCTGGGGTAAGCCCAACTTGGTCATGATATATTATATTTTTTATATATTATTGTATTCAATTTGTTAAAATGTTAAGAATTTTTTGCATTTATGTTCACGAGGGATATTGGTCTATGATTTTCTTTTCCTGTAATGTCTTTTTGCCTGTTTCTTGTTATCAGAGTAATGCTGCCTCACAGAATGAGCTGGGAAGTATTCCATCTTCTTCTATTTTCTGTGTGAGAATATGGAGAACTGGCATTATTTTTTCCTAAAACGTTTGGTAGAATTCCCCAGTGAAACTAGCGAAACCATCTGGACCTGAGGTTTTCTTTGTGGGAAGGTTTTCAACTAAAAATGTAATTTCTTTAAGAGATATAGGACTATTCAGTTACCTATTTCTTCTTGAGTAGACATTGGTAGTTTGTGCCCTTTAAGGAATTGGTCCTTATCACCTCAGTTGGCAAATTTATCGGCACATCTTTGTTCAGAATATTCCCTTATTATTCCTTTAATAACTCTGTGATATCAACTCTCTCATTCCTGATACTGGTAATTTGTGTCCTTTCACTTTATTCCCTGAACAGTCTGGCTAGAGGTTTATCAGTTTCTTTGACCTTTAAAACAAAAACAAAAACAAAAACAAAAACCCAGCTTTTGGTTTTGTTGATTTTTCTCTTTTTTCCTGTTTTCTATTTCATTGCTTTCCACTCGAACTTTTACTATTTTCTGTCTTCTGGTTACTTTGAGTTTGATTTGCTCTTCGTATTCTCGTTTCCTAAAATGGAAGCTGAGGTCATTGATTTGATATCATTCTTCTTTTCTTACATATGCATTTATATAAATTTCCTTCTAAGAACTTCTTCAGTAGCATCCCACAGTTTTTCATATGTGTGTTTTCATTTTCATTCAGTTCAAAATACTTGCTAATTCCCATTTTGATGTCTTCTTTGCTCCATGGGTTATTTAGAAATGTGTTACTTTTGTCCAAATATTTGGGGGCTTTCCAGAAAGCTATCTGCTATTTTTTTATTGAAGTATAGTTGATTTACAATGTTGTGTTAACTTCTGCTGTACAGCAAAGTGATTCAGTTATACATATATACATTCTTTTTTATGTTCTTTTCCATTATGGTTTATCACAGGATATTAAATACAGTTCCCTGTGCTATACAGTAGGACCTTGTTGTGAAAGCTATCTGCTATGGATTTCTAATATAACTCCATTATGGCCAGAGAGCATGTTTATAATACTTAAATTCTGTTAATGTATTGAGACTTGTTTTATAGCTAGAATATAGTCCATTCTGTTTAATATACTGTTACTTTAAATGAATATGTCTTCTGCTGTTATTGAGTGCATTCTTCTATAAGTATCAACTAGGTCAAGTTGATTGATAGTGTTGTTCTAGTCTTCTGTATCCTTACAGATTTCTCCTCACTTGTTCTATTAATTATTGAAATAGGATATTGTTATTGCTGACTACAGTTGTAGATTTTTCTCTTTTTCACTGCAGTTCTATCGGCTTTCACTTCATGTATTTTGAAGCTGTTATGAGGTGAACAAACATATAGGATTGCTAAGTCTTCTTGATGAACTAATCCCTTAATCATTATGAAATGACCCTCTTTATCCCTGGAATATTCTTTGCACTGAAGTCTACTTTGTCTGATATTAATTTAGCCATTCTGGCTTTCTTTGGATTAGTTTTATCATTGCATACATTTTCCATGTATTTACTTTTAACCTATTGTGTCTTTATATTTAAAGTGGGTTACTGGGACTTCCCTGGTAGCGCAGTGGTTAAGAATTCACCTCCCAATGCAGGGGACACAGGTTTGATCCCTGGTCAGGGTACTAGATCCCACGTGCATGACACAACTAAGAGTTCACATGCCACCACAACTAAGGAGCCCACTGGCCGCAACTAAGACATGGCACAACCAAAAATAAATAAATTAAATAAATAAAATTTTTTTAAATGGATTAAAAAGAAAAGTGGGTTATTTGTAGGTCAGCATATAGATGGATCTTGCTTTTTTATCTAATCTGACAGTGCCTGACTTTTAAATGGGCTGTTTAGATTATTTACATCTAATGCAATTATTGACACACAGTTTTAAATCTACAATCTTGTTATTTATTCTCTCTTTGTCCTACCTGTTTTTCATTTCCCTTTCCATCTTTATCTGTCTTCTTTCACATTAACTGAGTATTTTTTAATCATTTCATTTTATCAACTTTTTTGGCTTGTTAGACATATAACTCTTTGTTATATTATTTTAGCTTCAGGGTCCATCATAAACATCTTTAATTTACCAGTCTACTTTCAGTTGACATCATACCACTTGACAAATATAGTATAAGAACTTTTCTTCAGGCTTCCCTGGTGGTGCAGTGGTTGGGAACCTGCCTGCCAATGCAGGGGACATGGGTTCGAGCCCTGGTCCGGGAAGATTCCCACATGCCGCAGAGCAACTAAGCCCGTGCACCACAACTACTGAGCCTGCGCTCTAGAGCCCACGGGCCACAACTACTGAGCCTGTGTGCCACAACTACTAAAGCCCACACGCCTAGAGCCTGTGCTCTGCAACAAGAGAAGCCACTGCAATGAGAAACCCACGCACCACAACAAAGAGTAGCCCCTGCTCGCTGCAACTAGAGAAAGCCTGCGTACAGCAACAAAGACCCAATGCAGTCAAAAATAAACAAATAAATTAATTTTAAAAAAAAGATCCTTTCTTCCATTTCTCTTATTGGCATTTGTACTGTTGCCTTCATATATTTTATATCTACATGTTTTTGTCTCCATAATAAAGTTATTTTTTTGCTTTAAACAATAAATTATATTTTAAAGAAACTTAGTAAGAAATGAGGTCTTTATATTGCCTATGTAGTTATTATTCCCAGTGCTCTTCATTTTCATCTGATACCATTTTTCTTCTGCTTGAAGGACTTCCTTAAACATTTTTTGTTCTGTAGGTCTGCTGGTGACAAATTCTTTCAGTTTGTGAATAATATCTGAAGTCTTTATTTTGCCTTAATATTTGAAAGATATTTTCATCGGGAGATGATTTCTATACTGACAGGTTGGTTTTTTTTTTTTATTTTAGTTTTTTAAAGATGTTCTTCCACTTTCTTCTCACTCTTATTGTTGCCAACAAGAAATCTGCTGTCAGTCTTATCTTTATTCCTCTTGTATATAATAAATGTCTTTCTCTCCGTGTACTTATAAGATTTTTCTCCTTATCACTAATTTTAAGCAGTTTTATTATGATTTTCCTTGGTTTCTTTTCTTCGTGTTTCTTGTGCTTAGAATTTGTTGAACTTCTTGGATGTGTGGGTTATAGTTTTCACAAAATTTGGAAATTTTTCAGACATCATTTCTTCCAATATTTTTCTGTTCTCTGCTTCTTCCCTTCAGAGACTCTAATTATTCAGAGATTAGGCCATATGAAGCTTTTCACATCTCACTGATGCTGTGTTCATTTTTTTTTTCAATATATATATTTTTTCTTCTCTGGCTTTCAATTGTGAATAGTTTCTATTGCTATCTCTTCAAGTTCACTAATATTTTCTTCCACAATGTCTAATCTGCTATTAGCCAAGTTCAGTATATTTTTCATGTCATACATTGCAGTTTTCATACCTAGAAATTTGATTTGAATCTTTTTCTATCTTCTATGTCTCTATTTAACATGTTCATTCTTTCCTCTAGCTTCCTGAATATATGGAATACAATGATAACAACTGTTTAATGACCTGAGTATTAATTCTATAATCTGCATCAGTTCTGGGTCAGTTACAATTGATAGATTTTTCTCTTTATTATAACTCTGGACTAAGTGAGCTGAAGCATCTCTGTCTCCATGTCCCATGGTTTGCCCTTGTCATTATTGCAAGTTGACGCTTTGTGTGTTTCCAGTTTACAGCATTGACTCTGCCCCAGAAATCTTTCTTACTACCTACTCCAAATATAGCACCACATCAACTGGGACTTGCTTTGAGTTTGCTTGCTCCTTCTTGAGAACTATGTGTTTAGGACTCTACTAGCACTGGCCAGCTTGTGAGATAGCAAGCTACTGTCTCCCTCATCCTTCTGCCTGGGATTCTCAATTAACATACCCTACTCATTCACTGAGGTATCTACTACCACACTTGGCACTCACTGGCAGTTGTTTGACTGGATTTTGGCCTACAGACTGTGTAGTTTTGTGGCCAAGAGTGACTTACAGATTATGGTTACTTAATTTTTGCATTCCGCCCCAATTGCTTAGTAGCTATGACCTTGAGTAAGTGATTTACATCTCTATATTTCAATTTCCTCACCCGTAATGATAGTAATGACACCTACCTTATCAGGTCGTTGTTAAGAGTACATGTAACAATGTGGTATAGAGAAATTAAAATAGTGTCTGGCTCGGCATTTGCTGTTGTCACTGTTAGAGTAAGAATTCTAGACTCTAGAGATCTGACTCTGTAGATCACATTCCTAGCCATTATGTAATGTTCTAATGCCTTTTGGACAGTCTGCTTTGCATGTTAGAGAAAATTTCCCTTCTGTATTTGTGGCTGAGCCAGTTTCTCTGGTGCCTAAATGCCCTTGTTCTGCTTTCAGCCCTAAGCACGTCCTAACTGTCTATCCTGCCAGAAGTAGTTGGCTAATAGCTTTCTAAGTCTTGAAGTACTACAGGACTTGTTTTTGTCAACACTAGGTAAAATCAAAAGACAAATGAAAAAGAAAAAAGAAAGCATTTAGGAAAGGTAAATCACCTTTCTTCCTTATTGCTAATTTTTTCTTCTAAATCTATTTTTAATTTTATCTTACCAAGTCAGAGAAAAACAAACAGGAATGGCACTTTTGGTACCTAACAAGCCAGCAATTTTTTGTCTCCTTGATTTTTCTTTCACTGTTCAATATTTCACATTCAGAAGATGGAGAAAAGGTTAGGAATACACATAGAACATTAACTTTTTAAATGAATGACCAAAATGGATATAAAGAAAGGAGTTTCAATAATTATAGAGTAAAGCAGCAGCTTGTCTAAAACACAGATACATACTGAACACCAACTTTTCACTTCTAAAAATATCTAAGAAACACTATCAAACTAAGTGGCATATACTTTCAAGCTTATTTTAGAAAAATTAATATTGATATTTTGAAAACAAATTTAAAACCTAATGAAATTTCCACCTAAGCCAGGAAGCATCATGACCTGACTGCTCGGGAATCTTGAAATTAACATTTCTTGTTTTGAGGTAAATGGCTCATAAACATTACCTTTTCTGTAGGATTAATTTGTATCCTTCTAGTGATGTTCCCTCAGTGGCCTTGACTCTGACTGGATGACCAATAGCTAGGCAGCCCTGAGTTATCGCTCGGCTCAGGATCATTCCAGTCTTCCAATGAATAGAGAAGGGGGAGAAAGGTCTAAATAAGTTAAAAGAACCAGAAAATTCAACAATGTGTCACAAATAGTGAGGTCATTATGCCTGGATAAACCCGGATATTAACAGTTGCCAAAAGTGAAACACTACCCACAACTTAGCAGTCAGTGAGCCCTGCTCAGAATCAGTGATGTTCTGCCGGACAAGGGTGGCATTTTACAGTTCAGTGCAAAATAAAACAGACCTTGATATCTTCATTTGTCCTTTTTTTCTGTGCATATTTCACAGTGCAGCAACTTGGGGTCCATCACGTGTCACTTGTTATACTTATAACTACAGAGCTTACTTGAAATATGTATGCACAGAAAAAAAAGAGTGCAGTGAACTGAAAAGATTGAAACAAATCCTTAACCTTTGTACCAATTTAAAGTTTTACTCTGGGTCTAAATACCATGGGTTAAACATTTTAAGGTGGTTTATGAACTGCTTTTGTTTTAAATGTTAGGATTCTCAGATAAGGAAATTGATTGAGAACACTGTTTGAACGGCCATTTAACAACTTTCTTACTTAGTGAATCAACACAGCATTTTAAATAAGTGACAACCACTTAGGAATTTATTTACACATATTGAGGATTTATGTCATGAAAACTTCTCTGCTAAGAACAGGTAAAATGATTTATTTTGAAAAAAATGATAGAACTTTAAACCTTAAAAGATTTTCAAAATTGTTTTCTTTTAGCATGTGACTTTTATTTCTCACGTTTTTGTTGTGTGGAAAAGGACTACACAATGACTTAGGAAAAATATATTTTTCTAAATATTTGTTCTAATAAGCCCTGAATGGAATCCTCTTTTGAACATGCCTGTCTATACAGAAAGGGAACTCCTTGGAGTAAGAAAAAAGAATCACCACTTATTAAGTGCTTTCTGTATACCAGATTGTACGCTTGAACTTCACACGTATTTTCTCATTTAATCACCACAGCAACTGTGCAAGACAGGTATGACTAACTTCATTTTATATATAAGAAAACTGTGGTTCAGTGCAGTTAAGTAACTTTCCCAGGGTCACACAAAGGATTCTAATTCTGATCTATCTAACTCCAAAACTCATACTCTTTGCATCAAGCATTTCAATTATTTTAGGAAAATTTTTAGACAAGTACAGGTTTTCTGATATCATGAAATTCTATGAACAGATACCACAGAATTACAGAATATGAGATCTGGGAAAATAACCTTCCATATCAACTGGTCCAACTCTTTTACCAGAAGACTAAGGCCCAGATATGGTATGTGACTTACCTGAGGTCACATAAATGTTCAGTGGCAGTCCTAAAACTAAAACACTTCCATCAATGCTCATACATTGGTTAGATATAGAGCAGTGTTTTATATTACAGTGAAATGGCATAAGTTTTGAAGTCAGACAGACCAAGAATCTTTCCTCTACCAGCTACTAGTTTCAGTTTTTTCAGCTGTATAATGAAAACCTGCATAGTTTTTATAAGATTAAATGAGATAATAAATGTGTATAAGATGCTTAGCATATGTTTAACAAAATGGCAGATATTATTACTAAATCAGAAATAGAACACAACTCAGGGCTAGTAGTTAATAGAGTCTCCAGGTTGGAAGCAGATTTAAGAAATATCTAATCTCATTCTGCCTTTGTCTATGAAGTGAATAATATTTCTTAGTAGCTTTGTGTCTTAGTTACTCTATATTTTTGTTTTTAACTCTCAGAAAAGCAAAAATAAAAGTTAAGGGCAATCCAAAATTTCATATGAGAAAATAGTTTCAATCTCTCCTATCCCCTAAACTAAGTAGCAGCAAACTTGCCTGGGTGACTCTGCACCCACGGAAGTGCTAAAAAGAAGCAAAAATAGTCTCCAGGGAGGGGGCAAAGGGAGGCACAAGAAGGGTAAATATAAGCTGTACCATCTCTTTCCAGACATAAATATTTGGTGGCAATTACAAAACGTATTTCAATAGCAAGAGGGAAGAGGAGAACAATTATATGTTCTCAGTTTAAATCTGATTCAACAGTATAAGAATAAAGTTAAAAAAAATAGTGCCAATACACAGGAATAAAATATGTTAGGCATTGTTCACATTTTATACTCAGGGATTTCTTTTAAAACTATCCTTACTAAGACCATATGCCATCACTATATGGTGCTAATCCACCAAGCTCTGCGAACCTCAACAGTGAAGACTGTTGGAAGAAGTGGAAGCAAATGATATTCAGACAAATCTCATGAAAATGGTGAGCCTGTAGAGTATACCTAAGCTCTGCGCTAGGTTTAAATACATTCTAGAGTATTAACTAATCAGCACATCTAAAACTGAGTTGAATGCTCACGTCGGAGCCCTCCGCACTAGACAAACCAAGAGCAGAGCATAGATTCACGACAGTTAACAACTGATATGCTTTCACTTGCATGCTTGTGTGCATGAGGGCATCAGGAACTGGAGCAGCACAGTGAGCCAGTGAGCCCAGGAAGTTACTTAGGGAGAGCAGACACTCTTGGATACCTTTGTGATCAGCCACACACTGGCTGCAGGCCACAGGGTCGATGGTGCTATCTGAGTCCCACTGCCCTCTTCACCACTTGAGAAATTCCGCTTTCTGATGGAAACAGAGGCATGAAGGACAATATTGGGGTTCACCTATACCATGAGAAGAAGCAATGTTTTTAACTTACAGTCTGAAAGTTAACCTTCCTCAACATACTTACCCAAAATAATCTAGAACATTATGTTTCTGATTGAGAAGGTCTCTTTTGAAACAGTAGTGTTCAATCGTATTAAACTCAATTCAGTTAATATTTGTTGAGCACCAGCTCTGATATGGAAGGCCCCGGACTGTGTGGTATGGGATATTATAAAACATTTTTCCTGCCCTAAATAAACTTACAACTGTAGAGGCGATAACACACACAATTTCATGTTAAGCTCCATATGTTTGATTAAATAGTGCTATAGTATGCAAAGAATGGTAGGCTCATTTCTGCAGGAGCAACAAAAAGTGAAGCACCTTGAAAGAGGTAACATCTGGACCAGGCCCTGAAGGATGAAAACAGTTTGACAGGAATAATGACGAATAAAAAGGTATTCCAAGCAAAGGAAAATAGTATAATCAATGCACCTTAGGATTTATTGGTAGTCTCAAAAGGTAAATTTGGCCAAACTTAGAAGGAGTCAAGTGTAAGGCTACGGAGTTAGGTGTCAGTAGGGCTTTCAAGCTTTCAAGCAGGAGGGACTGGATTACAGAAGATTTAGAAAGGTTGACCTGACAAGTGTAAACATAATGGATTGCAGAATGGAGAGATGAAAGGCAGGGAGAACAGTTTAGAGTTTGTACAACCGCATAAGAATAAAGGGACAGGAGCTGAGACTTCAGTGACAGTTGTGGGAATGGATGGGAGGGGGCCGACTGGGGAGACACTGCATCTCTATCCCACGTGTTTAATCAGATGACAAACGCCAAATGTATTGTGCACCTTCTAGTGTTTCTCACTTAGACCTGATTGTCAAATTAACAGTCATTCATGTCATCTGTCAGAATTCTACTCCTTCATATTTAATAAACTTTATCTCCTAACTTATATGATCACTTTCCCTGAATAATCATGCTAACTTTTAAAGTGCTAATCCTTATTTGTATAGGATTATGGGAATCTGCCAACGTATGCTTTAAACTTAGTAACTGATGTTGCTTCAATAACAGTTAAAATCATTTTCTAATATTGAAAAGTCTATTCTGAATCTTTGCTAACACTAGATATTTGTTGAGTAGCAAATGATTTTTTAAAAAAAGCAAAAGTTAAATAATAATTTAAAAGGTAATGTTTTACAAGTATGAACAGGCAATAACAAAAGGGTATGACCAATATATTTGATAATTATTCTATAATTATCTATAATTATTCTATAATGGAAGATAGTTACTTCTCTAGAGAAGAAAATGTCATATGACTCCTATATGTGAAAATAAAATTGTAAAAATACAGCAACCCCACCACATAAGCAGATTTGATTTACAGCTCTTTGATTGTGTATTCCCCAGTTAGCCAGTAGTGACTGATTCTGGAGTGGAATCCCCCGCAGTTTCTGAACAATGGTAAACTATATTCTACTAATCCATCCACCACAGGACACAGCATTTAAAGTAGCACTCTTAGTCAACCTCCTAACTCCAAGTTGCCATCACACTCAAAACTCTCCTCTGCAACTGGGAAGAAGATTGTTTTGACTGGAATGTCAGACAGAAGAATCGTACTGCCAACTGCTTCTTTGTACAGCACCTGCTGCCAGTGCCTAGATTCTTGTTATCTCCACAACATGGTTTAATCTTTTAACAGTTGGCTTATTGGTGAAGAGCGAAGGGGTCCTTTGTGTCTGTCTTGGGTTGGCACCCAGTATTAACACCATGCTGTTCTCCGAGAGATATTTTGCTGGACGGTTCCCAAGTGATTCCACATAGACCAGACAGAGCCAGGCCCACTAACTCAGCTTCATTTCACGTTATTAAAAAAGAAAAATCCTGCCAAGTCTGGGGTTCTAATACACTTAAAACTGACAATGGCCATTAAATTCTCTTCATGATGTCACTTTTTTTTTTTTTTAATTTAATCTGATAGCTTTGTTTTAGATCAAATGTTTAGGAAGGTGGGGGAGGTAAAAATTGGAATTCAGAAAAGAAAAGTGCTCGGACAACCTGCAACATAATATGCCATGTGTGTCTCTGTGTGAGTGTGTGTGTGTGCACATGTGTGTGTACATGTGTACATTCACGGGCACGTGTATGAAAGCATTTATGTTGAGACAGGTCTCCAAATATATACCATAATGTATGTCATTAGAAAACCTTTTTAAGTCCTGTTGAGAATCAAAACAAGAAACTTTCTTTTATTCTTTTGAATACCTATATACATAGCTTCCTTTAAATGACCATTATGATTTTGCTTGTCTGAATAAACTGTGCTGATACAGATGATGCCAGTGATAAAAATGATGCGTACATGTACTGGGCCAGTTAAAGCTTCTTATTTAATTTTCTTTCTCCAAATCACCAATGAAAGTGGAGTAGACTTCAATATTCCTGTGCAATTTCAAAGTAATAAGGTCTTTTCCTACAGATCTACTGAGAAGCAAAATACAAGACAATGAAATTTTTCTTGAAAGAAGGAGCGCATAGACCACAATCTTCATTCTAAACAAATTGTTTACTACACAGAAATTTTATAAGGTTTTTCCTTTTGACAGTAATTTTAGGACCCAGTTAAATAATTTACTATACAAATTAAAATCATACCTACAAGAAATGTTCTAAAATCTCTTTCCTCATGTCCCTGATATTCACTCTTACTGTTCCCATTCTCTAAATCTATAGCTGATCAATCCACCCACCTCTAAGACCAAGAACTAGAAAAGTTGGGAAAGCAGAAAATATTAGCGAGTACCTAATTATGCAACCAAACAAGGGAAAATATCTAGGATCTAGGTGTGCAGTCCTCAAATAGATTCCAACTATTGGTCTAAAGATAAGGAAGGGACTTGCAGTTTTATTTAAAGTTCTGTGTCCTATTCTAATGGCAATCAGTTCAAAATTTAAATTAATTTTTTTTATTTTCTCCAGTACAAATTATCTGTAGGAAATATTATTTCTTGAGGACTTGCTCTCCAAAGAAATAGGACAGTAAAGAATTGTTTGCCTTTTCCTAGCCTCCTTTGTGACATACAGAATAATATATTCTGCTAGCATCCATGACTGCTTAATTTACAAGTAAACCTGTAACAAACATGCCATAATTCTAAAATCATAACTTGGTGTTTTTCTTACTGTTTCCATACTAAAATTCGTCACTAATGTGCTGCTTATGTCTGATCATACTAAAAGGATGGGATTGAAATCAGTTTCCTTTTCATTTTGACAGAATATATGACCTGCCAGACACTGGAGTATATTTTTCTGCTATATTTTCCCATAACCAGGCATTCCTCAAGCTATTCTTCTCATGAATCTTTTTTCTTTTATATTAACTACCATGAAGTTTGTCTCTCATCCACTTCATGGAAACATATAATTTTATTTCCCGTAAACTAGAGCAATGTAAAAATGTTGCCAATTTAAGTAACAATAGAACGAAAGATGTATTCACCAAAATTCTCCACTTGTAGTAGATTCCAAATCTTTTTTTAGAAATGGATAAAAGAGCAACAGGTTGTAATTGTCAGGGTTATATCTGTCTTCCACATTACTAATAAGGATTATATGTTCCAAATTTTTCTCTGTAGGAAAGGTTTTACTTGTCAATATGAGATTTAAAAGAACAGTCAGGGGTTGGGCACTGATATCTCTATCTCAAGCCGATTTTAAAACATATGCATCAAGAATATTGGCTTTTGCTCCCTCCTCTCTATCCCTGTTGTAATCCTCTTAGTGCCTTCTTTACTGCCATGAGCATCAAGATTCTACAATAAAATGCCCTGTAGACATCCATCACCTCTGCCTGAATCTCTCTTTAAAAGTGCTCCATTTCAGGTTATTAAATTGCTATTTCCAATGTACTGATCACCTCTCTGTATATAATCGGAGACATTTTTCTGAAAGGATTTCAAAGGTTTCATAGCGAAGGGAGGGCCATTTTTCTTTGAAAGATTCTCTTTACTATCCAGTTTATCAAATCTTTGCTTTCTTATACCACTATTCTGAGTAGACTGAAATTTTATTCAAAAAAGATTTCTTCTTCTAAAAATACAATAGTGTATAAACTTTTAAGATGACGTGTTTTCTCACTTTCACTGAATCATTAGAATGAATTAATAGTGATAAAATAACTGTGGATTGTTATTCTCTCATTTTTCAACATTAGAAAATATAGTTTCCTTTTAAAGTTCTACTTTGGCTTAAAATCAAGGAGAGAAGCCTTTCTTGTTCTTTGCTTCTGACAACTCTCCACTACCCATTATTTTTCCCCCAGGTTTGACCTGCTTTCTATTGAATGAGTTAATTAACTAGTGAATTCAATTCCATTTAGCTAACCCTGAGTATCTAGATACTGCAGCAGAGACAAGAATGATCAGAATGCCCTTTGCCCTCTAGGTATTTGTAATCTGCAGGGCAGGGGTGGGAGGATAAGATAAGGACCTCCTGAGATATTTTCCTAGCACAGGATCAAATAAGATCTTGTCTCTGCTTGAATATTTCCAGTGGCTCCTTGTTTTGTACAGAATATCCAGTTGAATTAAGACCCTTTATGATATTGAGCTGCATGAGCTGCATGTATATTTTGGAGATTAACCCTTTGTCCATTGATTCGTTTGCAAATATCTTCTCCCATTCTGAGGGTTATCTGTTCGTCTTGTTTAAGGTTTCCTTTGCTGTGCAAAAGCTCTTAAGTTTCATTAGGTCCCATTTGTTTATTTTTGTTTTTATTTCCATTTCTCTAGGAGGTGGGTCAAAAAGGAACTTGCTGTGATTTATGTCATAGAGTGTTCTGCCTATGTTTTCCTCTAAGAATTTTATAGTGTCTGGCCTTACATTTAGATCTTTAATCCATTTTGAGTTTATTTTTGTGTATGGTGTTAGGAAGTGTTCTCATTTCATTCTTTTACATGTAGCTGTCCAGTTTTCCCAGCACCACTTATTGAAGAGGCTGTATTTTCTCCATTGCATATTCTTGCCTCCTTTATCAAAGATAAGGTGACCATATGTGTGTGGTTTTATCTCTGGGCTTTCTATCCTGTTCCATTGATCTACATTTTTGTTTTTGTGTCAGTACCATACTGTCTTGATTACTGTAGCTTTGTAGTATAGTCTGAAGTCAGGCAGCCTGATTCCTCCAGCTCCGTTTTTCTTTCTCAAGATTGCTTTGGCTATTCAGGGTCTTTTGTGTTTCCATACATATTGTGAAATTTTTTGTTCCAGTTCTGTGAAAAATGCCATTGGTAGTTTGATACGGATTGCGTTGAATCTGTAGATTGCTTTGGGCAGTATAGTCATTTTCCCAATGTTGATTCTTCCAATCCAAGAACATGGTATATCTCTCCATCTGTTGGTATCATCTTTAATTTCTTTCCTCAGGGCCTTATAGTTTTCTACATACAGGTCTTTTGTCTCCTTAGGTAGATTTATTCCTAGGTATTTTATTCTTTTTGCTGCAATGGTAAATGGGAGTGTTTCCTTAATTTCTCTTTCAGATTTTTCATCATTAGTGTATAGGAATGCAAGAGATTTCTGTGCATTAATTTTGCATCCTGCTGCTTTACCAAATTCATTGATTAGCTCTAGTAGTTTTCTGATAGCATCTTTAGGATTCTCTATGTATAGTATTATGGCATCTGCGAACAGTGACACTTTTACTTCTTCTTTTCTGATTTGGATTCCTTTTATTTCTTTTCCTTCTCTGATTGCTGTTACTAAAACTTCCAAACCTATGTTGAATAATAGTGGTAAGAGTGGGCAACCTTGTCTTGTTCCTGATCTTAGTGGAAATGGTTTCAGTTTTTCACCATTGAGAACGATGTTGGCTGTGGGTTTGTCATATATGGCCTTTATTATGTCAGGGTAAGTTCCCTCTATGCCTACTTTCTGGAGGGTTTTTATCATAAATGGGTGTTGAATTTTGTCTAAAGCTTTTTCTGCATCTATTGAGATGATCATATGGTTTTTATCCTTCAGTTTGTTAATATGGTGTATCACATTGATTGATTTGGGTATACTGAAGAATTCTTGCATTCCTGGGATAAACCCCACTTGATCATGGTGTATGATCATTTTAATGTGCTGTTGGATTCTCTTTGCTAGTATTTTGTTGAGAATTTTTGCATTTATGTTCATCAGTGATATTGGCCTGTAGTTTTCTTAATATCAAAAAAACAAACAACACAATCCAAAAATGGGCAGAAGACCTAAATAGACATTTCTCCAAAGAAGATATACAGATTGCCAAAAAACACATGAAAGGATGCTTAGCATCACTAATCATTAGAGAAATGCAAATCAAAAATACAGTGAGGTATCACCTCACACCAGTCAGAATAGCCATCATCAAAAAATCTAGAAACAATAAATGCTGGAGAGGGTGTGGAGAAAAGGGAACCCTCTTGCACTGTTGGTGGGAATGTAAATTGATACAGCCACTATGGAGAACAGTATGGGGGTTCCTTAAAAAACTAAAAACAGAACTACCATATGACCCAGCAATCCCACTACTGGGCATATACCCTGAGAAAACCATAATTCAAAAAGAGCCATGCACCACAATGTTCACTGCAGTTCTATTTACAATAGCCAGGACATGGAAGCAACCTAAGTGTCCACTGACAGATGAATGGCTAACGAAGATGTGGCACATATATACAACGGAATATTATTCAGCCATAAGAAGAAATGAAATTGAGTTATTTGTAGTGAGGTGGATGGACCTAGAGTCTGTCCTACAGAGGGAAGTAAGTCAGAAAGAGAAAAACAAATACCGTATGCTAACACATATATATGGAATCTAAAAAAAAAAAAAAGGTTCTGAAGAACCTAGGGACAGGACAGGAATAAAGACGCAGACGTAGAGAATGGACTTGAGGACATGGGGAGAAGGAAGGGTAAGCTGGGACAAAGTGAGAGAGTGGCATTGACATATATACACTACCAAATGTAAAATAGATAGCTAGTGGGAAGCAGCCACATAGCACAGGGAGATCAGCTCCATGCTTTGTGACCTCCTAGAGGGGTGGGATAGGGAGGGTGGAAGGGAGATGCAAGAGGGAGGGGATATGGGGATATATGTATACTTATAGCTGATATATATGTATACGTTTAGCTGATTCACTTTGTTATACAGCAGAAACTAACACAACATCGTAAAGCAATTATACTCCAATAAAGATGTTAAAAAAAAAGTACACACACACACACAAAAGACCCTTTATGATATGATACCAACATTCTCAGTGAAATCTACCCTTCTCTCCATTCTACTCTAATGTGACCTAAAATATGCCCAAACTTGGAACACTGTTTGACTTCAAATCATGCAAAAAATGTTGCAAGAGGAACAGCACCAAATTCAAAGTCATTATAAATGGTACGGAATGGATGCAATGGGGGTATCAAAGCCAGAAACATCATATCTGGTTTGGGCACGGGGTTGGGGTAAAGAAAGACTTCATGAAGCAGGCACAAATCAGGTAAGGCTAGAATGATGGGCAGGATTTCAATAAACATTTATTGAATGCCTACTATATGCCAGACACCATGCTAGGATATGGCAAGGGTGACAGAGAAGGTGGGGAGTGGTGACAAAGAAAGAGAGGTTGAATTCCAGGCAGAGGGACCCATATGGGCATAATAACAGAAATCATGAAGTGCTCAGAAAACAACAAATGAACAATCTGGCTTAGCTAACACCCAAAGAACATATCAGAGAATAGTGAGCCTTGAAAGAGATTACAGTTAACTTTTAAAAATCATTCATCAACATGTACTGTGCACTTGCCCTACATTCAAGACTTTGTTCCAGCACTCGTGAATACAAAGATGAGTAAGACATAAAATCGGTGTCCAAAGAATTACCAATTTAGTGGAGAAAGACACAAATGCAAATGCCGATACCAAAACACAAACTCTAAGAACAATTCTCAAAGGACAATAAGGAGTTCTGAGAACACAAAATAATTTGAGGCTAAATCTCTCTGGAGGATCTGAGAGGGCTTCGTGGAAGAAGAGGAAGTTGAAGAAAGCCTTAAAAAGCAAGGAATGGTAATGGCAGGGGTTGTATCCTAGCAAAGAACAACACATGCCATGGCACAAGTAAAGCAAAGTGTAAAGCATACAGGGGACCCAATTTATTAGCTCCGACTGTAGCGTAGGCTACAACGAAGATCAAGAAGTGGAGAGGGTTGGAAAGACAAGCTGAGCGTGGGGGAAGATTGGAGAAGAATCATGGAGATCAATGAAGGCCAGATGAGGATATGGAACTTCAATAGTCAACAGCCAGGCATACAAGTTTCTGAGCAGGAAGATAATGTTACAGCAAAAAACTAAAAAGGAATGCCAACAGGATTGGAACTATGGCAAATAAAACTTCATGTCAGATGAATATAAAATATAAAAGGCATTATTCTTAGTGTACCATTCAACTTATATTTAATTTCTAAATTTGCTCAAAAACAGGATTAGAAATCATTGTCTGTTTTACTCTATTTTTATAATTATACTATTTAGATTCATATGCACCTTGAAACAACTAATATTTTCAGTGTAAATTTTGACAAAAGACTGAATGGGCAACATGGAGAAATTTAAAAAGAGCAGGTTGGGACAATGTGTCTTTTGCATTGTCTCTTACAAAGAAAGGGCCCAGACTAGTTAACAGAAAGCCCTACTTTCTTTGGGCATCTCTATCTCTGTGGGTGCCTTTTGGTTTTGGTTTCATGAATTCAAAAACTAAAACTTATGCAGCTGAAATGAACAACAACCCTACATAACTTACCAGCTGAGAAAAACAAAAGAATTATTCCTTTTTTTGGAGACAGGTTTAAAATGCTTTTCATAGCTCAGTGCAAGAAGAAAATTCCTTACTGGCAGGATAAGTTTCTAAATATAAATTAATAAAGAGACCTTCTAGATTGAGTTGTTATGAGTTGGGTTTTCTGAAGAACTCATGTTACTTAGAGACATTGACCCACAGAGCAAATAGGTCAGATGCTAAAGTATAAAGATGTAACAGCCATCTTAAAGAATTTCTTAAACAAATGCAACTTATTAATATAGTTGATATAAAGAAAATATGCTAAACAATAGTACTTAAATGATGTGATTCAGGTAGAATTTTTTCAAGTAGAAATACTATATATTGGTTCAGGTTTTTTTTTCCCCCTATTCTTTTTCAAATTCTTTTCCCATTTTGGTTATTACAGAATATTGAGCAGAGTTCCCTGTGCTATACAGTAGGTCCTTGTTGGTTATCTATTTTAAATATTGCAGTGTGTACATGTCAATCCCAAACTCCCAGTCTATCCCTCCCCCCAACCCTTCCCAATATTGGTCCAGTTTTAAAGTGCTTAATTAATTAACAGGAAGTAACGTATAATACTTGCCCCCAACATTTGTAAAGTAATTTACAGTTTTCAAAAACTTTCACAAATATCTACTCAGTCACCATGTATTGACTGACTGTCCAATACATAAAATACCCTTATTCAGAACAACAAATAATTCTGACCTTGTTCTGTAGGAAATGGTTCTCCAAGTCCACCTTTTCAAATTGATCAGGTATCTGTTGACTGGTGCCATTGAAATTAACTGGAAATCCCTCACAAACTTCCCAACTAAGAAAATAAAATATTTAATTGTTCTTGTTAGAATAAAATGAGTTTAATTTTAGTACTCTTTAGCATAATAATTTATGCATCTTATACTCTTCTAGTGAGAGAAAAACCAGTGTATAGTCCATAGTCTTTTTAAATGGAAATTTGTAAAGTATCTTGGTATTTATCATTGGGAAAGGGAAGGCTTTAAATTTTTTCCTTACAATTATTTTTAATACTGGGGTGGGGGGGGATTCTATGCCTAATTGATTATTAATAGAACAAAGACACAAAAAATAATTTTTAATCTTACAGAATCACTCACGGTGGAGACCATCATCATTGTTAAAATTATAGTCTAAATACACTGGTCTATAAATAATAAAGGATGCTTTTATAACGGTTGTGTTAAGAACATTAGTTTGGTATTTTTAAGAGTCTTTTAAGAGGCAGCACATTCTAGAGGGTACATGGACAAACCACAAACTGGAAGGGTTGGTCTCATTCTTAGCTCAGCCAAATCACTTATTTTAACAGTGAGCCAATTCTTATCCTAAAGAAAATCACCTAGATCAACACTGATATGTTAAGATATACCATATAGCATGCTATTCAACAGAAAACAGTTCTGGGAATGGTGATAGTATTTTTTTTTCAGTAGTCTGAGAAATATAAATAAGAGTATGATGACTAAGATTTCCAATGATCCGCTTGAGAGTATACAAAGAAAATTCAAATGGAATCCAAAAATTAAGTACATTATCTTCAAATAAGTTTGTGTTCAATAAGGGAAGTTTCACATTGTTATACTTAGGGAATTAGATCTAATTTAAATCCATTCATTAAAACAGTATTCACTGCAACTAGGGAAGTAAAATTAAGAAGCAGTACATAAATTAAAAATTAAACTCCTAACTAAAGACTGAAGCGAAAGGCAAGTTTAACAGCTTAGAGAAAGATTATTGCACATGAAATAAATCTGCTCATAAGTGAAAATGCTTATAAAAAAGAGTGCTGAGTTATATTCTATCTATAAAGAGAAAAAGACAAAACATTATAATCTTGTCTGGAAAGTGCAGGCAATCATTGGGGGATGGAGAAGACCAAAGAGTCTGTCTTTCTAGACATATTTAGCAATAGGTTGACACTAGCTATACTGAGTGACCTCGTCAGACTGCTTTTCATTCTCTGGATCTGCCCTCCATTTCAGCCTTTTTACCTGTATATTAAGGAAAGTTGTAATTTGTTAAATTACAAAATATTAAAGCTAGATGGGACCTTATAGATACATCACCTAATCCAACATGGTATCAGTATCGTGCTGCAATGTCCAATATGGTAGCCACGAGCCACATATTCCAACTTAAATTAAAATTAATTTAATTAAACAAAATTTAAAATTCAATTCCTCAGTCACACTAGTCACATTTCAAGTGCTCAATGTCATAAAGTTTGTTTCCATCATCGTAGAAAGTTCTATTAGACAGTGCTGGATAGGGGTTAAGCCCTCAGTTCTTAAGAAAGACAATCTGGGTTAGAATCCTAGCTCTATCAGGTACAAGTTGTGTGACTGGGCAAATGACTTTGCCCTTCCGTGGCAGAGTTTCTGTCTCCTTAAAATGGAGTAATAATAAGCTAATAAGCAATGATGGGATTAAAATAATTGTTTTGAGGATGAAATAGGTTCTTACCCAATTCATTTAGAGCTGTGCCTGGCCTATGGTCAACACTCAATAATAACTGCTGGGTTTTATTATTAACCCATAGGAAACTGACACCCATGTGCTCATAGACGATCATGAGCAGATATGGGGTTAGTGCCCAGATCTTCTTTTTTTAAAAAAATATTTATTTATTTATTTTGGTTGCACAGGGTCTTAGTTGCAGTGTAAGGGATCTTTAGTTGCGGCACGCGGGATCTAGCTCCCTGACCAGGGATCGAACCCGGCCCCCATGCATTGGGAGCACAGAGTCTTAACCACTGGACCACCAGGGAAGTCCCAGTGCCCAGATCTTCTAACTCCTGCTCTTCTTCTCACTATGCCACCAAGCCTCCTGTATATTGCTTTTGTTTTCAATTTATCATCATCAAATGAGATGCTTAAACATGAACACTCATATGAGAAAACGTATTATTTAATATTTTAATTATTCCATTCAAAACTATTAATTTAGAAACATCCACTAAAAACAATTTTTACATTTCAAATAAAATCGTTACCTTTGCAAAGCAGAAAGTATACTATGCTCATTGCCCCATATGTTTCTTAAAACTCAAGGAAAGTTAATGATAAGCCTTTTAAGCACTAGCTCATTATATCATGAAATAAGTCAATAAACTAAATAACTGCTTATTTAAGATGATTTAAAGAACATCTTTTAGTGTTTAAATCTCACTCTGGGAAAACTGAATTAGGTGATTCAGATTGCTTTAACGGAACACTTGTTAATTTACTTGTCACATCCCAGTAGTAGAACAGCATTAGGATCCAAGAAGGTTTTATATGCAACTGTAATGCCACCTCTGGCAAATGCAGTCACCTGGTCAAAGGTCAAACCCAAAACAGGGTTTAGTGGAGATCTGAAAAATGGAAAAAACATCAAATCTATCTGCAAAATTATACAAACACTGAAATTTGAGTACAGATAAACAATAAAACATACCATATCCATGTCTAATAAAATCCAGAAATAAGTGAATTTCCTATTATACAGCACTATTGTTGGTATCCTATACCGATACCTGACATGCACATTTTAGTTTATTTGTTTGATTTATAATATGCGAAGGATAGTTGCAACACATGTAATTTTAAAAAATAATTTCAATAATAAAAGCTAAGTGTTTAGTTGAGAAAAACAACCGTCATTCCTATAGTGTTCATTTTTCATGTATAACTACAATGCAATACACCCATGATGATCTTTGGAGCTTATAATCAAATTAATCCTTCATATTTGGCTACAAACAACTATTTTTTTGTGAGCTCACTAAATACTACGCTGATTTGATTTGTCATATTACATACTGTTAGGTACATTGTTTTAAGTTAATTTAATTATATGAGAATTAAAATCAAATGGAAAACAGATCTTAAATAAAAAGGATGGCCACTATGTCAATTATGAGCCATTTTGTTTTTGAAATTGGTGACAAAACACTTGCTCTTCAACTTTAGAGTCATAGGACTCAATCACATCACCTGTGTAGTATTGCCAAAAATATTTAAACTGAATCTAATCATGAGAAAACACTCACACAAGTCTAGAATGTTGGACATTCTGCAAGAAAAGTGCCTGAACTCTTCAAAAAGAAAACCAATGTCATGAAAAATAAAACAAAAGATGGTGGAATATTCTACATTACAGAGAACTAAAGAAAATAACTAAATGCAACAGACGAAGCTTATTTGGATACTGGATTACAAAAAAAGCTCTAAAGCAGGTTTTGGGTAGTATGAACATAGATTACATATTAGACAATATTATATTATTGTTGACTGTGTTAGATATTATACTGTGGTGATAGAGAAGAACATCCTGTTCTTCAGTTATGTGACCTGCGGCATTTAGGAGTAAAACTTTATGATTGTGTGGAATTAATTCCAAACAGTTCAAAAGAGAGAGAAAGGAGACATAAGAGAGGTAAAACAAATATGGCAAAATCCTTAAATTGCTGAACCTAGGTGAAGGATATATAAATTTCATTGTATCAAGTTTTCTGTAGATTGGATATTTTTCAAAATAAAAATTGGGAGAAAAACAATTAAAGGACTCAAAATAGAAGCAGATATTGGCAAAATCATCTTTTGCAAACGAGTAACCTGACCCCCCATATCAACATGTATTAGACACGTTAGAATTACTCCCTGAAAATGAATATCATTTACTTAGTACATATTGCACATTTTCTCATTTTCTCAATATATTTTAACTAGATGGAAATAACTTTTTTGACATTAACTTAGAAGTTTCAATAGTAGCAAAATGCTATAATGGTTCCCTAATGCCTCATATTGGATTCAAAACCAGAAAAAAATAATACATTATGCTATTAAAATAGCTATGATATACAAACAAATATACACACTTACAAATTCTGCCAGCTACAATCCTCAGTTGATTTTAGAATATTCCAGATACTTAGTAATTTTTGTTACTTCACAAATATGACCCAGTTAACCAAGAACAAGTGTTTCATCATATTAAAATACTGTATTATAGCAAACATCATTAAAAACATCATAATTAGTCAGTCATTGCTTTCACTTTAACAATTATATTTAAGAAGAAATTATTAGACACATTTTATTAAAGCCTTTCCTTGTAATTGGAAGAGCTTGCTAAATTATACAAGAATTCTTGCCGCTTTAAAATTCATCGCTATTTTTATCATTGTAAAAATAATTCTCACAATGTAATTAAATTATATTTTGAAATCTGCCTATTGAAGAAGCACCATTCCTTACAGATATTTTTTAGTTTTATAAATTACACAGCATAAGATACTAGTAAGCATTTTAATTTTACTCTAATGGGACAGATGAAAGATTTTGTAATATGCTACCCACAACAAATCCTACCAATGTCTCCCAAAACCTTCATGGATTTCTGAGTAGATTCGTTTTCTTTGAAATTTTGACTATTAGAATACACACTAAATCTAATCAGCTCCTAGTTCTGTCTACGCTATTTTTGTTAAAATTTTTGTTAAAATCTGTATGATCGATTATATTCTACAAGCACTATTTCCCCTATTCTGTTCTACAGATAAAGAGCTGAAAACGAAACAAAACAAAAAGATTAAAAGTAGACAGAAAAGTGTGTTTAAGTTTCCTGACAAGCAGCTTCAGAGTTCATCTGGATGTGTCCTGTCAAAATATGCATAAATTTCCAAGATATTCCACACAACAGCCAGACTCATCAGTGCCTGCAGACTGAAGCCTTTTTCTTTTCTTGGGAACACAGATAATTTTATGCAGGAATTTACCAATCTACAAAAATTTACACAATGCTCAGTAATAACCAGTAATTATTGTGGGATAATGTAAGGTGCTTTTGAGGAATATAACTTTGATAGGATAGGGTTTACAAGCTTTACCAATTTATCTTTGGCTGTCCTGTCATTGGAGCTTAAAAGGTTAAGACTTTATTTGTGAAAACAGAGAGAGATAGTGGGGAATCATGTTGTCTACAGCTTCATAAATCTTACTTAAGATCCTTTTCAATTACCATCCATTTCTCCTTTAAAAAGGGACAAAAAAATAGAGGAGTGGAAGCAGGTCAGGGCAGTGTGCGACAATGACAGTGTGATGGGCTTGGGCCCCCGTGGCGTTTCCATCTGCTATCATTAAGGTGACTACTCAGACATGAACAAATCCCACTTGCTGTGCTGACAGGCAGACTTCAAGAACTATGACAAGGCATTAAGACAGAAAGTCAGGGGGGTGGGGGACAGAGAGAGAGAGATGTCATATCCCACAAACAATACTGCCTCACAAAAAAAAAACGCCCCTGGAATTTTACTGGAATTCAAAATAATTTTTTTTTTTTAATAAAGGGTGCTACTTGGCTTCTCAACTCTCCTTTTAAATTAGCTTGTCCCAGAAAGATCGAGAATAAACACCTTGCTCCTACCTGTGTGCTTTACCATAAGAGACCCAAATTTTTTGCTCATTCTTCAGCGAAAGTGGATTCTTAATTTCTTGACTGTGCTCGTCGAAAAGCCGGATTGAAGAAAAATTGAGGCCTGGTGGGTTGATGGAAGAACCCTGAAGTCTTCGATGAATCTTGAAAAGTAACTGGTTGGGGGGCGGGGTGTGGAAATGAAGAAGAAAAAGAAATAACGTAAAATGTGAACACCTGTGATAAAATGTCTCTACTCTGTAACGGATGAAGTCCAAACAAATGATAATTAAATTCATACAGAATGTTAAAAGAAGTGTGAAATGACGGCAATGTTTAGCTCGGTGTAAAGTAACAAAATGAGCATGGGCTTTTAACCAGCAGGGGGTGCCACAGGCTCGTGATTGAGCTCTGACCCTTTGGCACGGGGACGGAAAGCAGATGTGACAGTCTTACAGAAAGAGCATTTAGCTTCTACACACGGTACCGGTCCTCTTTGATAAGGGTTATGCTTTTCTTGTCTGAGCTACACATTCTGTTGGGTCCTTCCAGAGTATGTTCAAGTTTTACAATCAGCAATCTCCCATCACCGAGACTAACCTCAGGTAACCAACGGTGGAACAATCCACCACTGACAGGATTGCAAAAATAAACATGACTTTCCGGCTTACGCCAATTCACTTAGAAGAACTCTTCCTGGATGTATTAATTAAGAGCTCTGCAGAAGCTTGCGAGCGGCTTCAATAATGGATGTTTTCAAGTTGTAAATAAGATGTAATCAAAGTGTGAAGTATGAAATGCTATCATTTAATATGTTAAATAATAGCACTGTCTGTGTTTGCTTCTATCTTATACTTAGAATCTCTAAATTATAAAGATATTTCTAACTGAAGGCATATTTCAAATGAAAGTAAATCCGGCTGACCTGTGTTGCACATGGACTTTTAAAAGATATTTTTCATCATTATCTGTCACCTTTGTTTGAGTGTTTAGGCCTCTGCTCTTTCCCGCTCTGTGCCCCAACTATCCATCACTCTGTTTTCCCCCCAGCCTTCTGTCACAGGCTTCCTTTTCTTCTCTGCCTTGTCAGTTCTTGTGTCTCTCAATTTCTTGTTACTCTGTAATCTCGGCAGGGATGCGGATATAGTTGTAGCCTTTTCTTGCCTAGCTGCTGTTCAGGGTGCCTTTTTTGCTCCTTCTATTAATTCCCATTGAAGGTATATTGAGACGTGCTAAATGCCGAGGCCCAGAGAAAAGGAAAGGCGCAAGCCTGTCATATATCTCCAGTTTCCTCACCTATTGGCTATAAACTCTTTACCGAGTAAAATATTTTCTATGACCAGCAACTATATCTATAGAAGGCTTAAGGCTTAGGCTTTGCCCTAATTAGGGATAAATAATCTTATCTCCAACTTCATCAGCTTTATGTTGTTTTTATCAGCTCTGCACTGACCAGATTTTTTAGCCTTGAGCATCAGAAGGGCTGAAAATGATGATACATCTTTCCTTTCATTAAAGTTAATACTTTTCATCCAGCATAGCCAAGTCCTTTCAGTTAAAAATAATGATTACTATTCTCTTTAGGAATATAATAGGCAAAGTGTTAGAATAGTAAAAATCTGTGTTTTGTTTTTTCACTGGAACCACAAAAAGTTTTGAAATCCATGGACTGTATTTATAAAGCCCTACATTTATTTCTGTGTGGTCTCAGCCCTTGAGTTTATTTTTTGTGGCTTTGCTATTATTTCAGAAAACAAGTAATGTTGATCATTTTTTAAATCACAGTGATTTTGCTTTATAGGCGTCTCCTTTTTTGTAAAGGGGGAAGATATAAAAAAATTTAAGGCCTGATCCAGGAGAGAAATAAGTACACAAAGAACAGGAGTGTGTGGTAGAGAAGGGATGTGAACACCTGACCACTTAACCAAATTCACTTTCACAGGAGTTGCATTGCAATCTCTATTTTCTCAACTTGGCAACACACTGCATTTTAGGTGTTCAAAGATGAGCATTCGACAGCCTACAGGAGATAAGGCCTCAGTGTCTTTCATCTCTAGGTCATTGGTGAGGGCTGGGCTATAGTGACCAAAAACAGTGATAATCTTCACCCATTTATCTTTAAAGTTGTCATCACCAGGCCTTTATAGGATAAGAATTTGTTCAGGGACCTGAGAAGAGTGTAAAACATCTTAGGCTAGTGATTGAGACAAGTGTGCACCAAGGGAACAGTCGTCCTTGGGTGTCACAAGGGCTCTCCCAAAGAGCTTTATAATGCCCCTAGTTAAAGGTTTTCCCCCGGATTTTCCTGCATATAGATGCAAATCACAGATCAATTTCAGTGTGCCATTAGTCAACAAAAGCTTTCTACAGAATAATATCTTCCTGTGTAATCTAACGTAAATTCCATCTTCAATTTTTTATATGAACCAAAAAAGGACAATATTCTAATGTGGAAAAGAGGAATTTACAGGTAGAGAATTCTAGGAAGGCTTTTGTATCATGGTGATCTGTATAGTCAGGGATGTGATGGTAAAAGAAAACCAGTCAAGGCTCTTTATCATTCTCTCTCTAATCAATCAAGGTAGCACTTCCCATCTCTTCTGAGCTCAGCTAATGATCGGATGATCAGCTTTTGTGACTGACTGTGAAGGCCAGGTAATGGATACCACCAGGGAGAGGTAAGTCTGAGGGTACTGAACTGAAGGGGGAAAAAATGGAGCAAGTTTCTGAACAAAGGTCAAGCAACCGAGCCCGAAACACTGGTGTGCGCTCAGGCGAATAAGCCCAATTTGTAAACAACAGGGTATTCAGTGTCCTTTCATGCAAGACAAAGACCCAAAATAAAGACCCTGAACATGTTGGTTCTGCTTGAGAAACATCCCAATTGTCTGGAAAATAGGAAAAGGTAAGAATGCCTAAGATAAACCATCTGGACTTGCTCACAACGAGCACAGGAGAAGACCAAGGCTGTGTGTTACTTGCTCAGGGTCTAGGGCTTGGAAATACCCTAGACGCAGAACACACCCTCCACTGGATATCATGTCACTTCTTTTCAATGTGTAAACAAGCGGGCAATTCCAGAGTCCAGTGTAGACAGATTTTCAAATAAAAGCATAATGAAGATTAAGATGCTATTAAGTAAGAGGTCAGGAGTTAATATTATACTAAAGCTGAGAACCTCCGCAATCCAGAAGTCAAGCTTGAAACTATAAATCTTTACAGATCAGCAAATGATTAATCTTTTCTAAACAACTTTAAAGATGTAATTGTCTAAATTAACTACAAGTAACTTGGAAGATGCTCATAGTCATAAATGAATAGTCAGTAAACTCACTCTTTCCATCATATAGCCAGTTTGAATTGGGCTATTAGGCCCCAGATCTTTTTCACTGATACAAACAGAGATCTCGCCAGTGTCTTTACCATTTTCAAATATCTGAAAAATAAGCACATTCAAAATTAAAAAGAAATACACGCACACATATACATACGTATAAATACATATATAAACACAAGCAGTCCTGATTTTGCACAGTACAGTGATGACTGAAACTCATCCATATGGTTAACTGTGTAAAGCGAAGACGGCCTGTATGAGCACAAGCAAGTAATTGGCAATGAAAAGCAACAGGACTAGAATAGTACAAAGGAAGTCCCTTGTTTCTCCTGTTGCTTTCAGTGTCCTTAACCTGACTGTCATTCCCTACAATCTTAAAATAGAAGGAAACACAGACATTAAAGGAGGAATCACTGACTACACCGAATGCTTACATGGGGCAAGCGTCAGGGAAAGGTCAGCTAGCAACCAATTAACTAGCTCATTTCATTCTTTTTGGAGAACATAAAGCCACTAATTATGTAAGGAATGTTTAATTTATATTTAAAATATATCAGTGTTCAGCTCATCTTTTGACTCACTGAAAGCAAATTCAACCTGACAAACTTATTGCATAAAGGTACAATGAAAGCCATCCATTTTAAGTGCATACAAGCAACAAGTTGCTGAGAACAGAGATAAAATTCAGAACATTGCATTATGCAATGCTCATCTGGAAAAAGAAAATGCTAGCTAACGTTCTGGTCAAAGGTATCCAAATAAACCAGTCCCAAAGGAGGGCTCCACTAGAGTGAACACCATCCTCTGACCATGCTGAGGGCCCACATGGGGTGTGTCATTCACCAGGCAAGAAAGAATGCAGGTCATAGAGGCTTGATGAGCAATGTAAATCCTTGCTTTTTACTGTATTTTTTTCTCAAAAGTTCTTTTCTTCCCTTTCTGATAGACCTAGCACATCAGAGTAGCCATTTTATTTCTTTCGAGTGCTATCTCCAGAGAAGATAATTTGGGAGAATATTTTATTTAAATATAAGAAAGAAAACCATCTGTTTTACTTTTGAGACAGTTTGAGTTATTTAATTAGTCCTAATCTGGTTTAGGAAATAATGTGCTTCAATAGCACTTCCTCAGGCTTTAGGCAAAAAAAAAAAAAAAAAAAGGTTTTAAAAAAGAGTAACAATGTTTAAGAATGGTGGGGTTTTCTCCACTCTGTGCTTTTCATCGTACTGACAGCCTAGTGGAGATGGTACAGCTGTCAGCCTTGGGGCACTGATGCTCTACACTCTACAGTAGCTTTTGCTAAAGGGGATTTTTTAAACCTCTTTTCTGAGAAAAGATACAATTCTGAGCAAGAAATCTCTCTACTTTAGCCAGGAACTTTGTAAACCCAACTGTTGCCTACAAACCTATGGGAAATAATGTGGGAGGAGAATCTTACTGTCCTAAAAATCTCTTCAGGGCCCTCTTAAACAACAGAGCCATTTAGCAATTAGGTTCACAATTCTAGGTGGCACGCATTCTGCAAGGTTAGTGTTGACAAAGGCTCAGTTTGGAGAACTTATTGATGTTCCTTTGTCAAGACTTGTTAGATGTGAAACTGGAGTGCAGCAAATTATATTCTAGAAAATAGCTGTGTGAGTGCTGTCAAACTGAGAAAGCAAATAGGACCTGGACAACACCTAAGACCTTCATTAGCTTACTGCTTTCTTCACTACTGTTAATAAGCCTTCCCTTCTATGTCCAGAAAAGAGTGTTCTCAAGAAAAAAAAAAAAGGCTCTGGCCTCTAAAAGCCCTATGAGGGCATAAAGAAAAAAGAGGTGCTTTATTGTTTAAGTAAAAGTTTAGGTGTTTAAGTGAAAGAAATCTGCCCTCCACTAGTCATTCATATAATGGTTTTTTTTTTTCTGTATTTCTACAAAAGTAAAAATTCCCCAAGCTGAAATTCTATGACATTCTGCTTTTCTTAGGGCTCAGCTCCTATTTTTAAGGTTTATATCACTATGACCATTTTTTTTTAATCTAAGTATTCTATTTTTTTCTTCCTTTGCATGAGAAGTATTTTTATTTCTATTGTCCAATGTCTAAACAAAGATAGCTCTCTAAACAGAGTTTATATAGGAAAATAAAAAATAGTCTACCTTTATTTTCCTGCTGCCTAATCCTTGGCTTAAGAAAAACCAACTGCTTCCTAGTGGCTATCTGCATGCCGTCACCTCCTTATAGTTCTAAAACCAAATTCTCACCCTTGAAGTAGGGTGATACAAAAAGCCAGCTAAGGCTAGTCTTGAGTCCCTAGCTGAGGAGTAATGCAATAGAATCTTAAAAAAAAAAAGGGAGGGGGGATCCAGATCCTTTCGAAAAACATTGTAGCTAATGACTATTGAAAAAAATACCTATAAATAGGAACTTACTTCTATGCCCTTAGTTACACAAAGTACAGAGTTTCTAGGAGGAGTTTCCCATGAACTGCAGTCTTTTTACTTTCCTTCATGTCAACAATGACTTTTCTTCAGCAGAATTAAATTAGGTTAACACCAATGTTTCACTGTAATGTTGTTAATCAATTCTTCATTCAACAAATATTTATTGAGTGCCTATTATGTGCCATCCACTGCTCAAGTGCTTAAGATACACCAGTGAACTAAGATTCCTGACAGAACAAGTTAGTAAATCATGTAGCAAGGTCAGGATACATCCAGGTCTGTGAGGTCTGAAGTTTATACAACTTGGTGGGCCTTCTTTAACCAAAAAAATGCAAAATTACAAATGGAAAACTAGATACAAAATATTTATTTAAAATGAGAAATTACAACAATTCACACATATTAAAAAGCTCACACATAGCAAAAAACATGACAAAATCCAGAAAAAGTCACAAAATATTTTCATTAATTTACTATCCAATGCACATTTTTTGGCTGAATTGTCTTCAATCACCTCATTTGGTAATCTTGTAACATTTTCTATAAGGAGAATAGGAATATAATTCCATCTTCCCTCTTGCATGGTTAATCAAAAAATTTCTATTATTAATTAGAAAAATTTCTCTCAACTACACAACTTGGTTGGTCATTTCATAAAAATTTTTAGGACTGATGTCAACTTTGGGAAAAGCTTGATAGTTTACTTTAAAATATGAGCTGTAAAATGTGGAAGGGTTTTTTACAAGTTACTTGACTTTGTTAATTTCACACTATGTTTTTCCTCCACCACCCATATACTTTTGGTGACAGGCACTCTAGCCCACAGTCAAAAAGCAATACACTCTATGGCCAGCAGGTAGTAGCCATCTTCCTAGAAGCTCTTCCCATACCAGGGTGGCTTAGCCCTCACTGAACTACGATACAGGGAAATGACTGCAAACCAGTAACTACATCCCACTATGCTCAAACTAAATGTATCCTCAACTCAACTTCCCCTTAGCCAGACCTCAAAAATGCCTGCAACCACTTCAGCTCCAGCTGGTGCAAGGGAAAACTTGACAGAGAGGAAGTTGGAGTGGAAACAGACAATGGTCTCAGTCAATTGTAGTTAAAATATATTATATTTGCAAATTTTACAGAAACATGTGGCCCTGTGAACAAATTGCTAGGGCCTCTCCCAGGGTTTTGGAAGGGGCCTAAGCAGGAAAGGGGCCTTGAAGCTTAGGTACATTGGCATCATGGTAAATGCACCTTGGAGGAAGTTAGAAGGTGGTTAAGTGCAATGTAAAGAGGAAAAAATATAGCAGGGAAGGGATATAGGGCCTAGGATCAACGAGTGGGATGGGTGGTGGTCGCCATATGAAGCAGGTGATCAGAAAAGGCTTTCAAGAGAGGAAAGATTTGAGTAAAGACTTGGAGGTGAGAGAGTTAGCCAAGCAGATAGCTGGCAGAAGAGCACTGGAGGCAGAGGCAGAGGCAAGAGCAAAGAAACTAAGGCAGGAACGTGCCCAGTATGTTCCAGGAACTACAAGCAGGATGGTGTGACAGGAGCAGAGTGAGAGAGAAGAAGGGTAAGTAACGTGAAATCAGAGGGTTCAGGGGTGGGCAGCAAAATGGGGGATCCTTGGAGGGATTGGAACAGAGCAGTAATAGGATCTGACTTAAAAGGAGCATTGGGGGCTTCCCCGGGGCTTCCCCGGTGGCGCAGTGGTTGAGAATCCGCCTGCCAATGAAGGGGACACGGGTTCGAGCCCTGGTATGGGAAGATCCCACATGCAGCGGAGCGGCTGGGCCCGTGAGCCACAACTACTGAGCCTGCGCGTCTGGAGCCTGTGCTCCGCAACAAGAGAGGCCGCGATAGTGAGAGGCCCACGCACCGCGATGAAGAGTGGCCCCCACTTGCTGCAACTAGAGAAAGCCCTCGCACAGAAACGAAGACCCAACACAGCCATAAATAAATAAATAAATAAATAAATAAAAATTTAAAAAAAAAAAAAAGGAGCATCGGGGCTGCTGGGTGGAGAGTAGACTCCAGGGAGCAAAAGTTATCCGAAGGGTGAATGACTGCGGCTCAGAGTATTAACAATGGACTTGGTTATAAATGGTCAATTTCTGTTGTTCATTCCAGAGTAATTTGTTCATTAGTGGGGTTGGGAAATAAAATTTGTAGCTAGGCTAATATTTCTGGACCATGATGTCTGCATCTATGGATGCAAATAAATCAACCTAAGTATAACTTCATATGTAGTTTTTGTGAAGGCACAAAAATGTTAACAAACTATCAAAAGAACTGTATTTACTGTGAAGATTTTATAGAGGCAGTGACCAAAACGTAAACCATGCAGGGGGAAGATGACTTGAATAGGATGTTGTTCTTTGACCAGTTTGCCTGGCATCATTTATGACACCTATTTAAGGACTTGTATAAGGCCTAGTTCAGTGCCATTATCGGCCTTTAATGCTATAAGTCTGGTTAAGAGCTAGCTGTCGGGGACCAGCAGGTTCCCAAACTCTCCATAACAGCTGGACAGACCACCCAGGAAGCTCTTCTGTGCGTGAGTGGAAGGCCAAACACCTAAGCTTCAAAATGCCTCAGGAGGCAATGCTGTCAAGAGGCAATAACAGGAAAATGACACCGCGGTGTGTTGCCAAAAGTTGGGAGGCTGTACAGTAACAGGATTTACTACTAGAGGTCTGGTGAAGGAAAGGAATATAAAATAGCCCCACAAAACCATTTGGCATATTTCAGGTGAAATAATTAAATATGCTGGGAAAAGGTTAACTTACATGTTGTCTTCGATTAGGGTCCCCAGGAAACAGACTCTGAGACCAACATTTACCTGGAGAAAGCTTCCTGCGGAGCGTTCTCAGGTACAACACAGGTGAGGGGAGTTAGGAAACAGGAATGGGCAGAGGGAGAAGGTAAAATGTGATGCAGTTGCAACAGAGGCCTCTGGTGGGAGCTCTAGACCTGGGATGGCCCCTCAGAGTTGTCCAGAATTGAGGCCAGGGAGCATGGCTTTGCACTGCCCACCAATCAAATACTGGAGGCAGACTGCCCTCAGGATGGGGGTCTAATCTTGGGAGAAGCAGCAACTTTACACCAAGGGCAACTGTCCGAGAAGAATGCAGGTGTGGCAGCTGGAGGTGGGGGGTAGGTATCTCAGTCCCGAAGAGGGAATCCAGGTAGTGTGGTACGGCATCCACTACACACACGCACAGTGATTCGCAGTGTAGGGTGCGCACACCTTTAAATCACTCAATACTCAAAGCAACTGGATTTTATAGGTGAGTCTCAGAGAGGTTAAGTGACTTGCCTAGTGCAAATCTACTCATAAGGGGCAGCGAGATCTATAGAAATCAAGTCCTCTGATTTTTTTTCCAGCTTTACTGAGATATAATTATCATGTAACATGTAAGTTTGTGCACAACGTGTTGATTTGATACACTTACATATTTCTAAGTGATTACCAGGGTTAGCTAACACCTCCATCACAACACATAATTACCATTTCTTTTTGTGGTAAGAACATTTAAGATCTACTCTCTTTAAAACTTTCAAGTAAATAATACATATTAGTAACTAAATCACAGTCCTCAGTATTGTATCCCCAGAACTTATTCATCCTCTGACTGAAAGTTCATACCCTTGGACCAATATCTCCCCATTCCCACCTCCAGCCCCACCTCAACCCCTAGTACCCACCATCCTAGTCTCTGTTTCTACAAGGTCGGCTTTCTTAGACTCCACATATAAGTGATATCATACGGTATTTGTCCTTCTCTGTCTGACTTATTTCACTTAGCATAATGCCCTATGATGTTTTAAATTACAAACATCAAAATTTACTCTTATATCTAAGATTAGAGATCTAACAATATGAAACTTAATATGAAAATTTTTAAAGGTATAGAAAAGTAATTTATAGAAGTTTTTTACCTAAGTCAAAGAACATGAAAATTAAAATGGAATATTTTTCTTATGTGAGAAGTTAATTAGCCATGAAAAAAATCTATCCAATCAGAATTCAAAGTAACCTTTAGAGATAGAAAATTAACTCTAAGTGAATTAACATTGTATGTACATTAAATCAAATAAATGTGCTATTACTTTTTTTATTGTTACAGACTTGTAAGATAGTTTATAGAATGTCCACATTTTCTATATCTTCTCAAATGTATAATATACTATAAATCAAACTGTAAACATGTCTAATTTTAATATTCAGATAAGAAGATAATCACAAAGCAAATATTAAAATTATGAGATTCAGGCAATGAAAAGTTAATAATGAATTAGTATGTTTATACTGCATATAGGAAAATGTGTTTTAATGCCTAACAGAGATATCTTTAAACTGTACTTAACAGGTAAGGAGACAGTACATTTGTCCCAAGAAATGAAAATGCACTTATGTGAAGACAAGTTATTTCACTGTTCAACTTCACCAGTCTAAATGGGACCCGAATCAAAAATCAAATAACATTGTTTTAAAGCCCAGAAAAGGTATATTTAAGAAAATAATTTATTTTAAAAGAGACATTTTAGATTTCCACTGTAAGTTGCAGCACAGCTCACCATTTAGAAGATATAAAGTGGGTGACTGCCTATGGTGTAGGATTTTAGGGGTGGGCTAAAAGACTCTGACCCCAAAATACCACTCCCATCAACTTGCCAATACTAGTTGAAATTCCAGTTGGAGAGGTACTCTTTTGTCACAATTGAAACACCACAGCTCTATAAGAGAAAATAATATTCAGTCTTATTGGTTATTGATCTTTGAGGCTAGGATTTTCAATCTTGGCTTTCTGGAATTCCTCAGAGGGCCTGGGGTAGGGCTGGTGAATAGGGGAGTGAGAGTGGGGAGCTGTGGTCCCAAGTGGGAGATCAAACCTGATGAGTGAGTCTGTGGGGAAAGCCACCAACCTGGCTTCAAAAGGGGTACATCCTACTTTCATTTACTTTACATAGGGCATTCCAAGAAAGAACTTTGATCCAAGAAAAAAAAAGTTTTGATACTGTCTTAGCTTGAAAGAAAGTATGGTATGCCTTTTTCCTGAAGTAAGGATGGTACCTGACAGCCTGAACTGGGGGTTGGAGTTGGGTATGGAGGAAAGGCCACGGGGGGCCAAGGATGGAGAGGTCTGCAAGAGGCCCTCATCAGCTTCACAGTCACCCTGGGAGTGGGCCTGTGTTCTTTTCCTTTAAGCATTTAAAGTCACATTTCACTGCTTTGTCATAATTTTTTTAAAGGGCTTCTCCCCAATCCCATTTTTGACAAAGTAAAATTTCTAAAACAAGGTGCATGATGCTGCAAAAAATAATCTCTTTGTATCCAATTACAATTCTCACTAAATTCATTACATAAAAATGTTTAAAATTATATAGAAGATAGTGGCAAGGTAACTGTGTTTGCCTGATGTTCTAAGCCACGTAATTTCTTTCTTTTTTTTTTAATTTTAATTTATTTTTTATTTGTGCCTGCGTTGGGTCTTCGTTGCTGCGCGCAGGCTTTCTCTAGTTGTGGCGAGCGGGGGCTACTCTTCGTTGCGGTGCGCAGGCTTCTCACTGCGGTGGGTTCTCTTGTTGCGGAGCACGGGCTCTAGGCACATGGGCTTCAGTAGGTGTGGCACGCAGTCTCAGTAGTTGTGGCTCGCGGGCTCTATGAGCGCAGGCTCAGTAGTTGTGGCACACGGGCTTAGTTGCTCCGCGTATGTAGGATCTTCCCGGACCAGGACTCGAACCCATGTCCCCTGAATTGGCAGGCGGATTCTTAACCACTGCGCCACCAGGGAAGTCCCCAAGTAATTTCAATAAGCCCTTTATAAATGAGAATATTTCAAGAAGTGGAACAAAGATTTTTCACTTTGTCTAAATTAATTTAGTGCCTAAAATTATATTTAATTGGGATTAAAATATCAATATCAGGTATGTGGGTCCTGTCAGTAGCTGAGCATTATATGATGTATTATATAGCAGATTTTGGTAACTAAAGGTTTTTAAAAGTTCCTGGGCTCAATATATTTCTTCTCAAGGAAAGTAAGGGCTTTATTGATGAGAAAAGCATAGCCACATCCCCCCAATTCTATTTTACTAGGGAAAAGAATACTATATGATTAAATATGAGCCAAATCATCAGACTTCCCCAATTTTTAGCCTCAGAGATCATATTCTCATCTTTCAGTAGAGTATATGTTTTTAATGCTATTCGGTTTCTTTTTTATATATCAAATATGCCTGGAAAGGTTAATTTTTTCCCCTAATATGAATAGACACTCTGAGTAACTAAAACCTATGCAAAAGTTTATTGCCTAGAGCAATACATTTTTATTTTTTAAAAAATCCATTTTTTATCAAAAAACATTATCAACACTGTAGGTAGAATCTGAAGTAGGAATAGAGGCATCACTTCATTTGCACTTACTAGAAAATCTGCATTCACTTCTATGTTCAAATGATGAGTTAATGCTTGATAATATTCATGATAATATTCAATATTCATCCATTTCTATGTTCAAATGATGAGTTAATGCTTGATAATATTCATGGTGAGTCGAGCTAACATAGATGTCAGTGGGTAATCCAGGGGACAGGAGCATATGCAAGAAGAGAATCTCAGTGACTTGAGCATCTCAAACACTCTGTGAAAAAGCTAATTGAGAGGTAAAGACAAATTAACTGCTATGGAGAAGGACAGTCTCCCTGAGAGAGAGAGTGTGCCTGCAGCAGTAAGGTTCAGTGATTGCATTTAGTCTGCATAACTGCTAGGACAGTAATCCAGCTCTGGCCTGTGGACTTTCCCTGCTGACTGCCCACCTGGCAATTCCCTGGGCACCTTCAAGACTGTCAGGACTGCACAGGGAAAGCCTGTCTCATTACAACGGCTCTGCATGGGAGATTATGCCCCGCCCAACCAATTGCTCTTCCCTGATTTTGATACAGACACAGTTTTTCAGTTTTTCTCTTCATTGGGTCTAGGAAGGGACTATTGTATCTTCCTGCACATAGAGATTTACACCCGGCTGCAGATGCCTGTCAGGAAATAGGATGGGGTAAATACACTGGCATACCCCCACCCCCCAACAGGCCACCAAAAAAATGAAAAAAGAAAGAAAAGAAAAGAAAAGAAGGCAAGATGGAAAAGAGCACTGGAAAGAAGGGTAGGTGAGATATTTCAGTGCCTACGGCTAACAGCTATCCCATGAGATGTTAGCAGGCATTCATGGGATCTAAAGTTTACTTGCCTTTAAAATGGACAGTCCAACATTTGCCTTGGTGAAATCTACATATGAAAACTGATTATATCCATCGCATTTTGTCCAACATTTAATATATGTTCTTGAAGTCACAACAATAACATTGACTATTCCAGTTTTACTATTCTAGAAACAATTCCTTTGAAAATGAAGTTTTAAGTTGGTATGTTTTACTACTTGTACTTAGAGCATATCCTAAATTTGTTGTCCTACTGTTTACTCAAATAATGTAGGTGAAATAACAGAGCAGCTCAGAGATTGTAAATACATATATGGGAAAAGTGGTTAAACAGAAAGACAAGGACCAAGGAATGTACAATGGAAATAAGAACATAATATGCATGCAGAACACTGATGACACCATACCCCCCCCAAAAAAAATCTCGCCACTTGACCTCAGTTGTCTCCTTTTATTCATTTAACTGTTCCATAGACTCCTAAATATTTAAATAAACTTCCTAGTAAATTTTATATATGGTTAGAAAACTTTAAAACTTTTTAAAAATGATCACAAAATAGAATACAAATCTCAAATGGTTTCATGGTGTCGTTGTGCCTTTGGTAGAGCAAATTCAAGTCTCCAAAGCATAGGAAAGGCCAGGAAGGTATTACAGATAAAAATTAGCATCTTTTCTGTTATCAACGAAATTAGCCCATTTTCTAAATATAAACAAGCCTGTAAACTAAAATGAAATTGTAGTAAAAAGCTGAGAAGACCTACACATTAGTTTTATTGTCTTCAAAAGGAGGTGTCATATTGTTCAGATTAAATAATCACAGACTTGGGCCAAGAAGGTGTTGCAGGCTTCTCTGCCTCTTCCCACTGTACCAAGCACAATGCCTTGTAGACATATGTATTTAATAATGTATGGGTTTATTGGACTGTTCACTTAAATTTTTCTTTTATTCTGTAATTGGAAGAATAAAAATTGTTAGATACAGACTACCTAGAGGATGAACTAGATGCTGGACAAAGACATTCTTTAAAAGTAAATCTCTGAATTATCCCTTTTTAAAAACTTAAATTTCTATATGCTAGGAGAAAACACTATAACCAAGCAATATAAAAACAGAAATGCTAAAAAAATCTCCAAATCACAGCTCTCTGAATCTTGTTTTCATCCAGCTTACTAAATTCCACCATATTTCCCTTGCTCACAGCCAGAGTGGATTCATGTAAAGTTAGTGAAGATTAAGCTTCCGGACCCTTAACTTGCTCTAGCTCCTGAGAGTGAGGGCTGAAAGTTGAGAGTGCTGGAAGCTATAAAGCATCAATAGGTGGGGAGGGGAAGCCAGGTAGTAATCAGAGTATTTCTATGTAAGAATGTCTGATAAGCTGCCTTAAAACATTGCAGAAGAAAGAATCTGAATCTCCAAGTCTCCATTAATTTGTTGTGATTTATTTTCTCATTCTAAATAAATAGTCACTTTCAGGCCTAATTTTAAAGAGGCTCCTCTCCCCCAGATTTTACAAGCTCTAGGTCCCAGAGAAACTGGATCTGCCTCTACTGGCAGCAACTGGAAGATAACCCACAAAGCATCATTGACCAATTGTGTGTGAAAAGCACTACTAATTCCAGTAAAAGGACTTCCCTGTACCCATCTTCCGCTCATTACCCCGTGCTTTCTTCCACCGACTCACACATCCCACACTCTTGCTCATCAATTCCCCGTCAGGTCACCCACCTTCCTACTAGTTTTTCCACCCACCATCCCCTACAGATTTGCTAATACACTTTCCTATCAATCCTTTCTTTCCTGCTCTCCCAGGGAAACGCTAACATTTCTGACAGCATCTCCATGGGGATGAAGAGGAGGAGGAGTTGCAGAGAAAGAACAGGACTAGGAAGGCAGAAGTCACTGAGCCATGGCTGTAGCAGATGTTCTCATAAGGCTGAGGGTGATGGCAGTGACAGGGGATATGGGGTAAGAGAAGGTTTGGAATAGTAAGAAATTGCTCCAAAAGCTTGTTACCTGAAGGGCTTCGTAAATTATGCCCCACATTGAGTGTGACCACTAAGGGTAAAAACAATAAGAAATCTCATCAACCTAAAAGGTGCTATGATGTGATGGAAAGAGAATGTACCAGAATACAAAAAAGTGTGCGCTGTGGTTGTGACTACATATGAGTGCATATGGAAATGATATGCAAGGGTGAGAATGGTTATATAAGGAATAATGTGATTACGGGTGATATAACTTTTTCCTAAAATTCTTCTAATGTTGTTATATTGTGTTTTCAATTTTTTTTTTTTTTTAACAAGGAACTTTCCCATGGCAGGATGGACATTGAAACTATTCTCCGTCTTTTGTCTTATGTGTCTATTTAAACTGGGTACTGTATTATGCAAAAATGGAACTGAGGCAGTATGGAACACAGAGCGTGTCCTTTTAAGAGGTGATCTTCTAATATTAAGACCTAACCAAAAGCTGCTATTTTAAAATTATCAGTGAGGGACTTCCCTGGCAGTCCAGTGGTAAAGAATCCGCCTTCCGATGCAGGGGACACGGGTTCGATCCCTGGTTAGGGAACTAAGATCCCACGTGCCGCAGGGCAACTAAGCCCGCGTGCCACAACTACTGAGTTCGCGTGCCTCAACAAGACAGCCCGTGCGCCACAGCTACAGAGCCCGCGCGCCCTGGAGCCCGCAGGCCACAACTAGAGAGAGAAAATCCACATGCCACAACTAGATAGAAGCCCACGCACCACAACAAAGAACCCGCGCGCCGCAAAGAAAGATCCTGCATGCCTCAACGAAGATCCCGTGTGCAGCAACTAAGACCCGATACAGCCAAATAAATAAATAAAAGGGAAAATAATTTTTTAAAAATAGATAAAATAAAATTATCAATGAAAGATATGATGAGGATGAGAAGCTCAGTGAAGAAGGCAAACACACATAATATGAAAAAGCACCCCAGGGGATTTTTGAATCACACCCTGCCTACAGCCCCTAGTTGAACACCTAGAAGCTCTAGAAGATGATGATGACTACAATATATTATGTTTGGTTCTTGAAGCTGAGTCATGGGCTCACATATATATTCAACGGTGATACAAATCATCAAATAGAGAAAAGTAGAAAGATAATCATTCCAATTCACTGTTTTATCAAAATGAATAGAAAAGGGGAAAAACAAGTTTTACTGGAGCCATGCCTTTCAGTTATAAATGGAAAATGGATTGATTGATTGATTGATTGATATATCATCTAACACTCTGCATAACACATGCTACAAGGTGGGATAAAGTTGTTCATAACTACAAAAGTCACGGCCCTTGCCCACAGTGACTCAGAGGTAACTGGGCTAGAGACAGTGCTCCAAAAAAGGGCAGTTCATTCACACTCCATGGAAACAGAGTTTGCCCAGGCTACTGATATGAACTGATTCTGGAATTAACAGAGGATGGTATGCTGCTGTGACCTATGCTCAATATCTCTCCAGTTGGAATTAGCAAGTTCTCCTCATCTAGAGAGTATGGAAAAACTCAATTCTAAGAGATCTGCAATTCGAATACTTAGGGTATACTTTGCTAATCCAGTTTTGTCTCTACTACCTAGCTATTTCAGATGTAAGAACTCGTTTAGAAAACTACAGATCTCTATTTCTTTTCCAGCAGTCCAAACATCTACTCCCAAAAATATGGGGGTTGGAGGGAAAGGAGAAAATGCATTACCATGAATAATACACAATAATTTATTTACAATGTTCCATTTAATTTTATATGAAAAACATGTCAGTCAGTTTGGCCATCCAAGACCAACTTGCCTTTCTAGACTAATTACTGGAAAGTCCTATGTGCCCTGTGTTGTACACGACCCTGCCTTTGCCCACTCAGTGGCTATAGGTAGTTGAATTAATGTCAGGGACCTAGGTAAGGCTGGACTGACCCAAACAGATTCTCTCTTTAAATGATTTGAACTAGGAGACACAAAGACTCTAGTCAGAGGATGATGACCATTTAAACCTTAAAGTTAGGGAGAGCTAGGGGCCATAATTTTCCTCCATGTACATACAAAGGAGTAAAAAGAGAAAGCCAGCTTGCAGAAAGAAATGAGAAATGAAAAAGCTCAGAAAGATGAGGAGCGGAGAGACTATGGGGCTTCAGGAGAAAGAGATATGGCAAAGAAGTGACTTTCTTGTGAGACTCGGCTATACTTCCTGGTTTTCATTTCTGTGAGATTCCTTTATGTTTTCAACAAACCCTCTTTTTATTTGAAATGGTTTGAGAGGGTTTGTGTTGCAGGTAACCAGAGAGTTTTTACGTAAACATGGGATTTATATCATAGAGCAGATGGGGAAAGAGGAAGCTCAAAAGAGGGGAGAAATAAAATGAAAGTTCCCTTGACCCCAGGCCTGGCCAAGTGCTGACAGGGAAAGGCAAATGTGGGGCTCTGAAATGAAAGAAGTATTGTTTGCAGGAATCTTTGTTTTTGTTTTTGTTTGTTTTTTATTTCCTTTTTATTTTTTTATTGAATTATAGTTGACATACAACATTAGTTTCAGGTGTACAACATGGTGATTGACATTTATATACATTATGAATTGATCACCATGATAAGTCTAGTGACCATCTGTCATCATACAAAGTGACTGCAATGTAATTGACTATATTCCCTGTGCTATACATTACATCCCTGTAGCTTATTTATTTTATAACTGGAAGTTTGTACCTCTTAATCCCTTTCACCTATTTCACCCAACCCCCCACAACTCCCTCCCCTTTGGTAACCACCAGTTTGTTCTCTGTATCTATGAGTCTGTTTCTGTTTTGTTTGTTTTGTTTTATAGATTCCACATATAAGTGAAATCATATAGCATTTGTCTTTCTCTGTCTGACTTATTTCATTTAGCAAAATACCCTGTAGGTCCATCCATGTTGTTGCAAATGGCAAGATTTCATTCTTTTTATGGCTAACATTCCATTGTGTATATATATATCCATTTGCCTATCAATGGATACTTAGGCTGCTTCCATATCTTGGCTAAATAATGCTGCAATGAACATAGGGGTGCATATATCTTTTCAAATAACTGTTTTCATTTTCTTCAGATAAATGCCCAGAAGTGGAAGTGCTGAATTGTATGGTAGTTCTATTTTTAATTTTTTGAGGAACCTCCATACTGTTTTCCATAATGGCTGCACCAATTTACATTCCCAACAACAGTGTTCGAGGGTTCCCTTTTCTCCACATCCTCACCAACACTTGTTTTTTGTTATATTTTTGATAATAGCCATTATGACAAGTGTGAGGTGATATCTCATTGTAGTTTTGATTTGCATTTCCCTGATGGCTAGTGATGCTGAGCATCTTTTCACGTATCTGTTGACTATCTGTATGTCTTCCTTGGAAAAATACCTATTCAGGTCCTCTGCACATTTTTTAATTGAATTGTTTGGGGGTTTTTTGATGTGTGATTTCTTTATATATTTTGGATATTAACCCCTTCTTAGACATATCATTTGCAAACATCTTCTCCCATTCAGTATGTTTTTTCATTTTGTTGATGGTTTCCTTCGATGTGCAAAAGCTTTTTTGTTTGGGATAGCCCCATTTGTTTATTTTTGCTTTTGTTGCCCTTGCCTGAAGATCTCCAAAAAAATATACTGCTAAGACTAATGTCAAGGCAGCATACAAGAAGCATACTTCTTCTAGGAGTTTTATGGCTTCAGGTCTTACATACAGGTGCAAAATGGCAGACTGGATCTGTAACCAAGTCAGAAATCTGGAAAAGAACAATGCTACTGGACTACAGGGACACTTGACCTTGATGTCTTGAACATCACTTCCTAAGCCTTTAGCTGACTAGCATAGACTATGAGAAATATATTATCATGTTTACCTTGGAATTACACTTCCCCAAAGGTCAATTTTTACATGCTAACATTCTCATTCAAAATGTAAACAAGGAGTGCCATTAAAGAAATAAGTTATAGACAGAAAATATAATGTTTATAATGTTATTTGCAGAATAAGACTGAATATTAAGGGGAATTGTAGAGATAAAGGCTGATCAAAATACAATTACTTCGAATGTTATCACATTCAAATATGAACATAATCAAAAGGAAATGAAGAATTGCAGTTATGGTTCTTTAGATGGAAAAGAGCCATACTTTGAGTAATTCAATTTTACTAATTATAGTCTCTTGAAACATGAGATATGAGATTATAGAACAATCTTAATTTGACAGACTTAAACAAAAGTATTTAAACTCCCTAAGCTTTCAGTACCTAAACCACTTTAGCTGAGTATGAATTATTTTTTTTCTCTTCCAATGATGCAATAGCAAAGGGTAGTTTAGGACATTTAGCCATCTTGTCCTAACAAATAACCAATTCACCTTTTTTTCCCAGTATATTCTTACGTATTGATTTTACCAAGTGAACTCAGACATGTGTCACACTTATCCAATACAGATCCTTTTCCTTGGAAATGTAGTTAGAACATCAATCAGTCACCTGGCCTTTCACCTCTAATTCCTATTGCCACTGTCTGCCAATTATTAAAGCTTGTCCATTTCTCCAAGTAAGTTATTTTTAAAAACTGAAATACATAGTGACTCCTGTGAAAAATATATGTTTCTTAGAAAAGCATGTAAATGTTCATGATTAAATTTCTTCATTAAAATTACTTTTCTGGGTTGAAAACTAAAGTTTATAAACCCATATTTCAAAGACTTCTAGATATTTTCTTTTAGAACATATTCCCTGAATGGTAATATTAGCACTTGTAATCCAAACTCCAGTTTGAGGAAGACAACACAAAAAGAAATCCAAGCTGAGTGGCATTATTACAAGGGTCTTCAAATGGAGCAGAGTGCTTTGTCTCTGGCTGAACCCACTGAGAGTCACAGAATGACACCCACCTTGAGCTGCAGGCCTCCTGGGATAAGAGTGTTTGCTGGAAGGCTTTTAATGTGTTCGTAGACATAAGAGGAGAATTGCTCCTGCTCAGCCTGTAATTGGGGGCCAAGTTTAGAGAGATGACCTCTGTTGCTTTTGATAGCTGTCTGCAATTCATCAATCAGCCTGTTCACCTGGAGGGGTTAAATTACAAGAGTTGTTAGCAAGAAGTAATTGTTGATGTCACACCTATTAGATTTTTGAGTACTTAGTTTGATGTGGGGAAGATGACTTCAATATAAGAATTTGAGTATAGATCTATGTTCAAGTAAAGCAAATAGACGATATACACATTCCTTCATCAACAAATTTTATTTATGGGAAAATTTCTAACTTTGCACTTCAGTAGTATGGAATAGGTACCTATTTACAATTGCTGAATAAAAATTGTCTCTAGGTACAAAAAGAACCATATACATTGACAAGTTTGCCAAGGACTTTTAAACTGCTTAACAGAATAAGACCTCTCTAAGACTTTAAGTAATCCAATATATGCGCCAACGACAATATTTAATGCTATTACATGTACCTTCCTTTTAAGAATATTTTATTTTACCATCTGTATGTTACCTTTAAAATTTTTAATATGTATATTAAATTCATTAACATTTTGTGGCCTTTTAAGTGAATCAGTCTGTTCTCTTCCTCCCAAATACTTTAAAATATAATTTTCCAAATTTCATAAATACAATTTTTCAAAATATCCATATTTCAAAGACAATGCTCTATTCTAGACAATATTTTGAATATATACAAATTTCTGAATAATGCATAGAATTTTTCCAGAAACAGCAAAGGCTTAGAAACGTGTACCCTTTATATTTAAATTTCTGGATTTCTAATCAGAATATTTAAGAGACATATGAACTTGACTTACAGGTTATTAGTAAGACATACTGAAGACTCAAAAATAGTAAGTTAATATTTTAATCCTTATAGTTTACAAATTAAAAATCATTACAATTCTTTGACCCTTCACTGTGTTATACAAACTTATATTCTCTCTAATAGATTGGATTCTTACATAAACACTGGTTGATATATGGTAGTGACCAAAAGAGATGAAAAGCAGAAATTCTCTTTATCCATGATCTTTAAAGTGATCATATTAGACCCATCTAGAATTATGAATGACTGTGAACAGGGCACGGATTTTTGAAATCTTGGGTTAAAATGCTGGCTCTTTCATTTACTGACTCAGAGACTTTGAACAGGTAATAAAAAAACCTCATTCATAAATGAAGAATAATACTGACCTTACCATGTTAAGAATTAAATTAGATTAAAGAATGGACAGCACAATGGCTAACCTATAATGTCGCATGTACATGGTATATTATTACAGTGTTTTCACTTTTAAATAGAGTAGTTTTCTGCAAATCAAGTTTTAATTGTTTTTCTTGGCCTGTCTTTCCTATTCCTACCCCTATTTCACATGAAGAAGATAAAAATTTGAAACTATTTGCTACATAGATTCTCAACCTCACTTCAGTGTCCACAGATAAAATGCAAACTCCTTCTCCAAGAGTCTCCCATGTAATGACAGCTCAATGTCTTTCTCTCTCAGCTGAAAATATGGTATTTGCCCCTACCAACTCTGATGTTAAATCTATGATTTCTATCCCTTCCACAGAGGATTTCAGGGAAGTCAATGAAAGCAAGTTTGTACTATTATCCATATGACTTGAATATTTACTTTTCTACTTTACCTAGTTAATTTGAAATATATATATAATAATAATATTATGTATATATATATATATTACTTCAACTATATTTAACTTTTCCCAAGAACTTTAGAAGCATTATATGCATATAAAGCTAATTTAAATGATTCCTATTTTTCTTTGGTGTCCCATATCTTTCTTATTTGTCCCTGTGTGATCAATCATCTACTTTCTTTAAACAATGCTTTTTTCTAAATAAAGAATTGGCAAACTTCTTCTCTGTAAGAGCCAGATAATATATTCAGTTTTGTGAGTTATAATGTCTCCATCAAAACCATTCGACCCTGCAGTTGTACTTTGTAAGCAGCTGCAGACAATATGTAAACAAATGGACAAGGCTGTGTTCCAGTAAAACTTTATTTAGAAAAACAAGCAATGGGCTAGATTTGGCCCCAGGGCTGCAGTTTATCAACCGTTCTTCTAAACACATATATTTCCTCTCCTTCCTTTCTTTTCTTATAAGTAATACTCTGGCCAAGCCTTCATCTCCTCATCCCCTCCTGCTACTGGTATTACCAATATACCTACTGAGTGGCCTCCCTATCCCTAGTCTCTCCCCCTGTAATCCATCCTGCCATCTCCACCTAATTAATCTACCTCCAATAGTATAATGAACCTTCAAGTAGCTCACCCCCCCCCACTGCATTTCTCATCTTGCTATTCAAGATTCAAGACCTTTTCTTACTTTCTAGAACAAATTTCTATGCTTTCCACAGTACAGTTAACCCTATAAGAAAGTCATAAAGCTTAAAATATGGCAATGATGGATGGTTCAATATTAGTCAATGTTTTTCATCCTTATCCTTACATACTACCTTTTAGCAGTATTATCCTCAAAGATGATGGATAATAGTATATTCTACATACCAAAGCTAGAGACCAAAGCAGACCAAGTAACTTGCTCTTATAGGTATGTGACAAAATTAAAATCTAATATCCAAAGGCCTTAAATAGAAAGAGTCTACTTCCGGAAAGCACCGATCCTCTCTGAACCTATACCCAGCATCATTTGATTCAAGAAGATATAATTTTATGTAGTCTTTAAAATATACTAAGTATCATGCAACGTATTTTGTTAGTCAATAATACTGCTCTCTTTAATTTTATGTACTGTACCTAGTGCTACAGCAAGCCACCAAAAAAAAAAAAGGACGAATTTCAGGCTTTGATTTGAGAGCATCTTTATATGACTTGTTTTACTGTCACAATCCATAGCCTTTCACTGATAGGGGATTTCATGTGACATCAGAAATCAACCATACAATTGATGATGTCATTTGCATTCTAAAGGGCTATTGGTTAAAACCTTAAAAGTTTCATTTCCCATAAATTCTTCGTTGCTTCAAAAAATTTCTCTATCATTTTTGCCATCTTCCTTGGCCCCATGATTATCTGTTAATGTATGTGAAGCATAATTATAGCAATCATGGCCTGTATTTTTACTAACTTAAAACTATCAAATAAGATGCCCTAGTAAAGATTAACTTATATCTTAAACATAGGAGAAAATATATCAAGAATCCTGCCACTGACATTTTGACAGTTTCCATCCAATTTTCCTCAAACTTTGTTACTTTAAAAATTCGTAAGGTCTTTTATTCTCAAAGTGCTACATTTTACATGTTATCCTGAAAGATAACGCTATGCATGAAATAACTCATATACCAAAATCGATAGGTAAAACAATACTCCTGAATTATTTTACATGATACGGTTTTTTTTTTTTTTCAAATCACAGATGTTGCTAAAAGGGGGGAAAATGTTCTTTAAAATTCTTCATCATGAATCTTTTTTTCCTGCAAATCCTTTTTTTTTCCTCTCTACAAAGGCAACGTGAATGGGGGCAAAAGAAGACAAAACTTGACCTTTTGTGATCCCAGCATTAATGGGTCTGTTCATAATTCAATCTATGTGTGTGTGGGAGCATCCATGTGGAAACGTAGAGGGCTGAGAGACAGAAAGCCTTTCCCTTTAAACATTATCTGACCCTATCAGTCCCATTCACAAAAGAAGGCTTACGTATGCATATGTTGAAAAAATGCACCATCTCACTGTGCAGCAGAAAGCCTACACATTCTACTCTTCATTCTCTGTAGAAATGCAGCACGGAAGTGACACTTGTACAGAATTTGGGAGAGTGACAAATGAGCAGAAGGTAGCAAAAAAAAAAAAAAAAAAAAAGAGTATTCTGATGAGGAAAAAAACCAAACTTCTGAAAGAATGCAAATGCACACCTGTCTATAAACATATACATAGGCTTTTGCAAAAGATGTAGGGCATTTTGGTCATTCATGCAACCCTTGAATTTAGTTGAATTCTCAAGATGATTTAGAGTAAACACAAAATATTATTCTGTTTATAATCATTCTAAAATGTATACCTATCAAAGTTGTACACTCTGAACCATACATTGTGAATACTGAACTTTAACTATTATGAATGACTCTTTGAGGAGCTCCTGGTTTTTCTAGTGATGAGTTCAGCTGTTGGCCTGAATGCTATGTGGCCTGGAGTCCATATATGTTAGTGAGGAGACTCCAGAGCACTTTATACTGAATTGTCACTTGAAATCAGCACAAAGGGTGGCAGCCTCCATGCTAGGAACATCAGCTTGACATGCAGCATCTGGGATAGTCTCAAAGCCGGGTCAGTGCTTAAACTTAAGACCAAGACACTTTCTAATTTACAGCATAGTTAAGAAGAACCGGAAAGGGGACAGGGAGATAACAATGGGTATTTTAAACTCCCTAAAGTCTCTTACTTGGTTCAGGCCCAAGGGTACAATGTTTTTCAGGTTAAGAAGTGAACATAACCAGACTTGACGAACGAAGGCTAGAAAAGACATAGGAATCTGTGAGCAAAATTAAGTATCTCTTAATCTTAAAATTAAGGATGAGCTGCAGTGTAACCACAAGGAAAACTGAAGTGTGTACCGTCTCGTATTCCAATCACTTCCACTGCTCCCAACTTTTTAATAGATTCCCAGACCCCTTCTGAGATGGAAATTATTTTGGAAGGAGATCTATATTGCTTCCAGCCAGGGGTCACTTATGTGTTGCCTTTAGGCCTATATGAGTGCAACATCCCCATCAACTCATGGGGGAAGGGGTAATTGAAAATAAAGACATTTAAAAATATCTTTATAACTCATCTGGCAAGAGGGGTATGATGATGGCAATAAGAATGATGTCAAGTATACTTTTGGAGGAAGCAATAAGAATGCACTTCACAGATCTCTGGCTACAGGAGCATAATTGACCAAGGGTCCAAGCTATTATGCTCTTACACCCATCACCAGGTTGGCACCAATGCCAAGGATACTAAAGTAGGTCCAACCCAGGGAGTCACAAGACTCCTCTGAGGGACAACTTTGACTCAAGGATACGTCAGCAGCTTTGCCAAACCCTCCTTAGACTGCACAACAGTCTAGGATACTTCCACCCAGTCTTCCCTTCCTCTCCCCTTCACTCATGTTCAAGCCTGCATTTCAGTCTGACAGGTCTCCCAGCCTTACCTAGAGCTCTCCCCATTTTCTCTCATGGCATTTCTTCTATTAAAATCCATACACATTTCAAAAAATTCCATCCTGGTGTCAACTTTTCAGAGAATCTGGAATAACACACTTTTAAACTGACAAAAAAATTACACACAGATTCCCAGTAGACCATTTCTAAAAAGCTTGATACAGTTCAACATATACCATCACATCGAAGTAGTCTCATGATGCATATGTTATTATTATTCCCAGTTTTCATGTGGAAAAATTACATGAAATAAAATAAGATTTTAAGATAAAAATACAGACAGCAGATACCTAAATCTAAATCTCAGATTTCATGATGTTTACTTAAGGTTTTGAAATACGTCTAGAAATACAGTATTTTGTAAAAAAACTGTGGGCAAAATTAAATGTTGGAGTAATCTCCCCATCCCCACATTTTTCATTTCTCTTTACCATCATGATTTCACATCTCTGTATATGAATTAGGCACAAAACTTGATGTCACTGACTTACATATCAAAATTAATAAATCACTTTCAAATTAATGATATAAGAATTCTTCTCATAGTGTATGGAATATATTTAGAGGTTCTTACACACACGCATTCACACCCACACACACAATAAATACTCCCTTCACTGTGTGTTTGATTTTTGAAGCAAACAAAAGGCATTTGGAGTCGTAGCTGATCAAGCAAATATGTGACCAAATAAGGCCCTTTGCAGGAGAAAAAGTGATGTATATAGGTACTAAATAAACATTAAGAGGATAATAAAGAAGTACCAAATAAGCATTAATACTGTTGGATTTTCCAGAAAAAATAATTTTCATTTCCAGCTTTGGTAACAAGGTGGCATTAAAAATGATATTTTTAGCATAATCATCATTTCCTGGGCCACTTCAAGTTTCCAGTTCCATTGAAATTATAGTTTTGCATAGAATATCAACAAGCAAAATAATTACAATATTTAAAATGCAGAAAATAGTTAATTTGTTCATTCTTTTAGATTATTTCTATTTATTCTCTAATAATAATTTGTTATTATAGATACAATTTTAATTATACTCATTCAACTAGAGTTTTTTATTTGCATTTCCTAAAGTTGACGATATCAAGATATATGATAGATTCATTTTAAACTTACTGTGAAAATGTAATAAACTGTGATAAACAACATTTTTCAGTTGGATAGAGGACAATATTTTTTAGAAGTATATAAATTTGCCAGCCCTCATCTATTTCACCCATTTCTTTTTTTTTTTTTTTTTTTAATAGTGAATACAGAGAGATGTCAGAGGAGCTAGTTAGAGTAGCAAGTATTAAATTTATTTATTTATTTACTTATGGCTGTGTTGGGTCTTAGTTTCTGTGCGAGGGCTTTCTCTAGCTGTGGCAAGTGGGGGCCACTCTTCATCGCGGTGCGCGGGCCTCTCACTATCGCGGCCTCTCTTGTTGCGGAGCACAGGCTCCAGACGCGCAGGCTCAGTAGTTGTGGCTCACGGGCCCAGTTGCTCCGCAGCATGTGGGATCTTCCCAGACCAGGGCTCGAACCCGTGTCCCCTGCATTGGCAGGCAGATTCTCAACCACTGCGCCACCAGGGAAGCCCCGAGGACAATATTTTTTAAATCTAGAACAACCTAGTTTTTAACTTGTTAATATTAAGTGGAATGAGTCAGAACTATAATTTAAAAGTATACAGTTGTTATTTGTTATATCTTAGAAAAATTCAAGCTGAATTTTTCTTATGAAATATTTCCTACTGAGATTACCAATCAATGTTTATAATATAATCTTTAATACTGCACATATATAAGCCCCAAATATTAAGGTAGTCTCTAACTTAAAGAATTGAATTCACTCAGGAAAATTTGATGCATTGTATTTGTTCATCTGTTGTAAAATACATAGTTAGCAAAGGAGATGCAATTACCATGATAAGAAAATATTAAAACCCTAAAGCTTGGATAGATTTCTTTGCCAAAATGTCAAAAGAGAATTACATGAAAGTTTAATTTTTAAATATTCATGCTATCTTATTCTTTAAAGTTGCTTATAGATTTTATTTACTGACAGTAGTACACGGAAATTAGCAAATTCATGATCTTTCCTCAGAAAGATTAAATGCTTTTGCATTCCAGGAAACTACATGAAAATCATTTTTCCCTTTTGTCTAACACCAATTTTGTATTATTATTTCATTTATGGAATATGCTGTCAACTTCACAGCATGAGCTTTGGAGAGAAGTTTTGCTTTAATAGTTCTTTCTTTACAATATTGCCTACAGAATCTTATGATTAGCTCACTTAGGCTTGACATTTATAAACTACAGTTTTTCCTTGATAAGAGATAACATTGCTAGCATTTCTAAAATTCAGAAAGATAATTCTATTCCTAGAAAGTCAGAAAATAAAAATAAGATTTTATTATTTGTTCAAAGTTCAATAAAATTTTAATGTTTTTCCTATGTTAGCATAGTCCATAATTTCTAGATTCCAGTTGCATGTAATAATTTCCTAATTTAGGAGATTTATGAGAAAGTATTCATAAGTAGTTTTCAGAAAATTATAATATGATTTATTCTTTCAAGCATATAACTATTTTTCAAGCTGCCTATATCAATACAATGATTTCCAGTTTTGACCAGTTTTTTTCATTATGTTGTTATCAGATAACCAAAGTTGGTTCACTACCAAATCAAAGTAAAATCTGCCTTAATTTTAAAATTAGTATTTATTGTATTTACAATACAATTTAAAAAGTAAGTTCCTTACTTCTTCTTGTGCCTTATGGTGTTCCTTTGCTGTCATTGAAAGAATGACTTCTTCGGTAATTTTCCCTTTCTGTTCATCCACAGCCAGGTTCAACTAGAAAAATAAATAAATAAGTAAATGACATGAAATTCGGTACCTATTGACACCTAATAGCAATGTTTATTCAAACAACTAATTTAGCATAATCATGGAAGGTGATTTCAAATTAATTTGGTCCATACATATGTGAAAATGAATTCCATTTAGACTAAATAAGTCGAAATGTTTTTATATTTAAAACATTTAACACTGTATTTTTCACTTCCACTTTTATTGTTTTTAAGCTTACTAAAATATGATTTGGGAAGGGGTCCTTAACTGCAGACATTTGACACTGATGAGTACCTTTTAAAAGCATTTTGTCAAAATTAACATAGCAAAATTTTTTAAAATTAGGCTGATATTCCTATTAAAATCTCTCATTGCCAGTAGGGAATAAATTGGCTGCTGTTATGTCAGGATAAGAATTCAAGGAAATAAACCAAAAGCAAATGTCAATTCACTCTCGAATGGTTCAAAATGATTTACAATATTTCACGACAAAGAGCAAGTTTTATCTTAAATACCTGAACGGTTACTTCCAACCTGCTCCATGAACAGAGCCAGATAGAGGTCTTCTACTACTGCTGTAAACCCATGTTATAAAAAGGTGAATGTGGCTCATTCTATATTTCTTTATAAACAATCCCCACCAAAACAAAATGCTATTTTCAAAAAAAGGAAAAAGCTAAACTCACACAGTAATACTCACTCAGCAGATTGGTATTAATAGGAAGAAAGAAAATAACAGCCTGATACAGAATCTTCTGAATTGGAATATTTAACAATTCTTAAGCAATGGACGTGCCATATAGTATCTCCTTATTGAAGATTAAGAATGAATAATGACCATGTTTTTTGTTTTGTTTCTTTTGTTAATGCTGTTGTTATTTTAAATAGGCTTTCTCAATTGTATGCCTGGCAAATCATGTTTGAGTTAACATGAATCTTTAATCTATACCCTGCCTGAAGACCCACTCCTATACTTGGGATAGAATGGGAGTGGGGGTCAACAAAATAACCTCCTCAATCTACCTATTCTTATATACTACAAGAATAGTATCAAACCTGTGAAGTCTTCATCTACTCATATGAGACACAGCTCAGTTTATCAGAGATTCTGTTTTGGTAGAGGAGAAAAGTCTAAGGAATCCTTAGGTGATCCTGATGATCAACTTAGATAAGGAGTTGACAAACATTTCTATAAGAACCAGATAGTAAATATTTAGGCTTGGGGGAAAGGGGGACAGACAAGTCTCTTTTGCAATTACTCAACTCTGCCCCCGTAGCATGAAATAGAAAATACATAAACAAATGAGCGTGGCTATGTTCCAACAGAACTTAAAAAACAAACAAGAGGCAGACTGAATTTGGGTAGCAGGAAATGTTTGCAGATGTTTGCCTGTCCTAGACCGAGAACCACTGAAAACAAGTTTTTTTAAAAAACAAAACCAACATGTGATATACATGATGACTACAGTTACAATGCTATATGGTATATTTGAAAGTTTGTTAAGACAGTAGATCCTAAGAGTTCACAACAAAAAAAACCATTTTTTTAAACCATATGAAATGGTGGATGTTAACTAAGCTTACTGTGGTAATCATTTCACAATATATAAAAGTCAAGTCATTATGCTATTCACCTTAAACTTACACAGGGCCATATGTTAATTATGTCAATAAAAAATGGGAAAAATCATCATGTGAAGCTATTCTTAGAATCAATCTCCCCAAGGAATATTTTTTCCTGTGCTAAAGTAATACAGAAAACGTAATATTATAAAAAGTCAAATATCAAACTCCCACACAAGGAAGCCTATGTGTAAACTGTGGCACAACGTACTTGTGTCAAGTCTCTATGATTATTTCTTTATCAGGGGAGTCTCATTTCAGGAGGATATGTGAAAGAGAGTGACTGGGGAATATTCACCAAGGTCATCTTTTCTTCACAAAATTAATTTCCAAATGCAAAAACATTCAGAGCAGATCTTTTTTGAAGGGAAGCAAAACAAAACAAAAACAGAGCTATAAAACTCTTTGGTGCCACTGCAGTAGGTCCGATTCAATGTGGTCTCCCAGGACCATGACATGTAGAACTGCTTCCAAATAACTCTTTAAAAGGTAGGAATTCTTTACCTCTAAAACCACTACAGTTGGAAAAATCACCTCATTCTAACACTCAACTTCTAGCACTATCCTAATCTACATAAGCTGAGGGAAAAACATATCAACATTACTGAAAAGCATCATATGCATAGTACCAAATAGAGAACCCAGTAGATATTGAGAAATAAATTGTCAACAAAACATAAGGATACATACATGGGGCCTTTTCTGAAAACAGCCCAGACATTCAAAAAGAGAGATATCTTAATACAATCATTTAGAGGAAATTATTGAAAGTAAAAAGTCAAATTAAGAGAATGCGTTTTCACTTTGAGGTATTAATAATATGCAGTGCAAACAGCATCTCTCCCTCAAATTCCAGACACAATAACGACAGTAAGATTCTTCTCTCCTGTCACTTTGGAGGAGAACATCCTGTTTCCTCATTAAGACAAAACTAGATGCTTTTGATTTGCTGTTCTTACTTAAAATATATGAAATAATTTTTTGTCAATGGGCTTGAAATTTCTGAGGTTAATTTTCATGTATAAAGAGGTAGACACTTCAAATTAAAAATCAAAACAAACAGGAAGGATGAACCTTGAAGGCATTATCCTAAGTGAAAAAAGTCAGATGGAGAAAGATAAATAGCATATGATCTCACTTACATATGGAATCTTAAAAAAGAAAAAAAGCTCATAGATACAGAGAACACTGGTGGTTGCCAGAGGTGGAATGGGGGTTGAAAGGTGGGCAAAATGGATGAAGGAAGTCAAAAGGTACAAACTTTCAGTTATAAAATAAGTAAGTCATGGGGATGTAATTACAGCATAGTGACTATAGTTAATAATAGTGTATTGCATATATGAAAGTTGCTAAGAGAGTAGATCTTAAAAGTTCTCATCACAAGGAAAAAAATCTGTAACTACGTATAGTGAGGAATGTTAACTAAACATTGCAGTGATATTTCTCAATATACCTCAATAAAAAAACAGAAAGATGGCTAAAATTTGTATATAACTATGAAAAGCCAAATCTCTACCAAACAGGGGAGTGGAAAATCAAGTTGCTTTTTTCTAACTACATCATGCCCTTCGTAGATGTGAGAAAACACCCCCAAGTATTTGTGATACACATCAAAACTTACCAAGCTAAATAGGAAGGTTTACTTCACCATTTACACCAGAGCTTGCTGCTAAGATTTTAAAAATATGTAAGTAACAAACACTGGCTATCTTAAATTAGGTTAAAGTTGGCTCATTCAATATTAATGATAACCAGAAAAAAACAGACAAGAGACTAGTCAAAGACAGTAGCAGATATGGAAGAAACAAGGAACACGATGGTTCTGTCAAAGAAAAGTAAACAAAATGATTCAAGACAATGGTCTGGTTAGAGAAACAAGATTAAAAAGGAGTAAATTCACCTCAAACAATTTGTTTAGGAATTAAGAAAAGAAATCCACAAAAGTATACCTGAAACAACAGATTCCAATGAAATGATTTCTAGTGGTTGTTACCTTTTATACTATATTTTACATAAAACTATTAATGCTAACATAGCAGACATTATACTTTCGCTAAAGCCCTAAAGGGTCATAGATTAGTAATGTATATATAATTTTATACAAAACATGTGGCCCATTGTGACTATAATAGAAAGTACTCTTAATTTTGAGGAATTCTTCAAACATTTGCTGGCTCAGGAAAGCTCTACTATGGACATCCTAGAGAGGAAAACAGGCTCAAAACCTCCTGCTGGAGAAATACAGACAGAACAGCAGTAATCTCATTTTATGGTATCATTAACATTATATGGTTTTTCTGTCCTGTTTTTTTAACTCCCCCCAAAAATATTTTAAGGCGTATTTATGAAAATCATAAAGACTAATTGTGTAAAAATTTTAACACGATATTAAGATAAAATAAAATCTATTTTATAGGAGAAAATAACTCTCAAGTAAACTCTAGAGTCTAGTTATTAATATTTTTAGAAAAGCTACAGTAATCAAACACTGGTATGTTCTATCTAATTCATATTGACATTCCAGATAGGTACCAGCCAAAGAGGGAAGAGTCTATTAGTCTAACCAAACTGTCAGTGCTCTGAACTGTAGTTCTGCATGCAGTTTTCTCTGTATTCTCCAGAAGAACAGCTAAAGATTTAAATGTTAAGCATACGATATGTGTTGTGTATAATGTTCTTAATAAAAAAACATAACCCAAGAAGAAAACTGAATCTATCTTTCTATCAAAAATCTTTTTGACCAGTAAATATTGATCTATTAATAAATTATTTGATCCATATTTTACATGCAGATCAATACAGGCAATACAGTTTAGCATAAACAACAGGACAATCAGCCTTCATATATATTGACAAGTTTCCCAATGGTCTGTTAATATACAAAAGACTGGGACAAATTACTTATTTATATATACAAAACATGGTTATAAAGACCAGCTGCAGGTATTTTTTTGGAAAGTGCATTTTAATAAGGTCCTATTCAGTTAGGGAACAAATGGGGAAGAAGTAGTTTGCACTACAGAGTTTAGCGCGAGAGCTTTCTCTTTTTCTAACCACGAAATCAATCATTTGTCCAGACTGTGGGAGTCAGAGTTAGTTACTGAAAAGAGCTCCGTACATAAACAAGTCAATAACTCATTGTGTGTTATTGTCAGCTGAAGAAGTCGGCTTTCAAAAAGCTGCCCCTGCTTCTCTCAGAATGAATGTCACTGTATTCAGAGACTGGGAGAGAGTCCTTTGTTTCCAGCCATTGCTGGCTGCCATTTATGTATGGGAACAGGAGGTGGCTGCTAGGAGTGCGGGGGAAGCCACTACTTGGTATCATGGATGTCCAGAAAAAAACTCTGAATTTTGTCAACCTAAATAATTTGTGCGTGGAAATGCATTAATGGAATTGTTAAAGAGTGGCCACACACACAAAAATTGGTAAAGGAATTAAACGATAATGAGTCTGTATCATTTTAAATTGGATCAGGCTGATATTTTTGGTTCCCTACCTGGCAACAAAGATGAAACCAAAATATAGGCAATGGTTTGAAAAGTTCAAATGTACAAAATCAAATTGGTAAACAGGTCAACATGTCAAATAAATGCTATCTGTTCCTGCCATAAATGTTAAAGGTGATTCATGGAACTCTGAAATGGGGTTTTTGAAGTGTGTGTGTGTGTGTGTGTGTGTGTGTGTGTGTGAATCTCTTTAAGAAATGATTTCATGTGCTCAACACTTGTAATGTTAAAGAAATTTGAACTATTTTTGACTTAATTTAAATATCCTTTAGAATTGAACTAAACCTAAAATTCATGATATAAATATTATACTCTTATTTCATCTTAATGTTTATTAAAAACCTACTATTTATTCAAAATCAAGCTAGGGACTGTGAAGAAGCACCAGACCAGGATTCAAGGTTTATAATTAGGCTGGGCAAATGAAAAATACACATGGTCTGTTTAATAAATGGTCCTCATGGTGGGGCGGGGAGGGGTGATCTCTGAAATCTTTAAACAAACGCTTAGCTCTTAATTAAATAAAGTTGGTGTTATAGGCAAGGAGAGAGTTGGAACCTAGAACTGAATCCAGTTGATTCCAAATCACCTCACAAATTTAGAAAATCACAGCATTAAATAATATAACATGCTTTCACATGCAACAACTGTACTAGACATTTTTCTAGGTACAAATAGGTTAATAGCAAAGTGTGATACAGTTGAGGAGACAATAAATAAATAAAAAACAATAGAAAGTGAGAAACAATATATGGCAGAAGGTAGATCATAATTAATTGTCAAATGCAGGTATAAACAATACAATCTATAAGTATAAAGGGCAAAAATATTATTGGGGGATGGAGTGGTTGGAGACAGAAAGTCAAAAAACGATGGGCAGTACCTAGCTAGGAAAAGAAGTGATACTATAGAGCAATATTATTAATTAATATTACTAATTAGTAATTAATTACATGATAAAATTTGTTCTAAATACAATCAGTGATTGCTTTGGCATGACTTTGGGAGGGGAAGGAGAGAAAACTGAGCCTTAAAGCATAAGCAGAGAGAAAGGACATAGCTGATCCAAATGGGCGAGCCTTGGCAATGGTCTGAATGGAAGGAATGACAACAAAGACTAGATGGTTAGTGTAATCTAATCTATTTCTTTTCTTTCTTTTTTTTTTATATAGCAGGTTCTTATTAGTTATCTATTTTATACATATTAGTGTATATATGTCAATCCCAATAAGGTGCTAGTCCTATAGTAAGGGCATAATGGAGGACTCAGTACTTAGCTTTCCCTTGGCTCAGCCCCATCCTCTCAAGCTACATATACTTAACTCAGTTCCAGTCTTAGACCTGGACCTTAAGAAAGTCCTGACCTAGCCCCCACTTCTAACAGGGTTATCTCACTTAAATCCCTTCTACAAAAAAATTCAAGAGTGCCACTTTTACACTTGGGGAAAAGAGCAGAATCCTTCATTCAAAACTAGCTGCGAATTCTGGCTCTGCCACAGATTAGTTCTGAGACATTGGGCAATAGTGATGGTTCATACAGCCCAGGCCTTCCAAAGCCAGGGATTCCTCTCCCATCCTTGCCAATTCTTTGAAAAAAAGCTACCTTTACCAGAGCCTGTAGCTTTTTGAGGTCAGTTTGTTTAAAAAGAGAATTTAAAAAAGAATCTTCATAATATTTAAAAACCAGCAAACACTTCATAACCATTTTAAAACAGTAATATTTTAAAATATTTATAGTTTGTCTAAAGGGATGTAAAAGAGAACTCTCCATAAGAGCTTACCTTCAATTTATTTAACACTTAATTAAAGAAACAAACTACTTTTAAAATCTCCTTCCTTTCCTGTTTTTTAAAAAAAGTAATCATAAACAAATTTTAGCCTTTCCACATTTGTGGGGAAAGTGGTGCTGAGTTAGTCCTGACTTAGTAGCCAGATTATAAACTTTCTGCCTAAACATTCTATCACAATTAGGAATGCCACATGCCCTAAATTCAACTCAGCTTGCCCTCTCAGACTGACTCTCTACGCCATTTCTTCCACCATCATGTGCAGTTTTGGAAGGACTGTGCTACTCTGGCCAAGAGGTAGACCCCTGGCCTCCCCAGACCAACCAGCCTCTCTCTTCAGAGATACAGAGTTATAAGGGGAACCATACAGAGACCTAAACAGTTGGAGAGAATCTGTCCCACTAATAGCACTCTGAGGAGACTGTCCCTTAAATCCAGATGTCTGGAGTTGTTCCAGTTCTTTCTACAGCCCCTTTGTTTGGTCTTTCCTTGAATTCTATGTGCTACCACCTGCCATCCCATTAAATTCTGTTTCTGCCTAAGTTAGTTAGCCTGAGACAGACCCCACTGATTGCAACTAATAAGCTCTAACAGATATGTCATATATGTCCTCACGGTAAATGCCGCATTACTTTAGAAGATCTGAATGAGTCTCTATTCCTAGTAACTAAAGCTATCCCACTCGAGTGTCTTAATAATGTGTCCTTTGGGTATTGTAATGGGTAATGTAACAAGAGTAATGGTTTAAAGACTATGCTTTTCTTTTTGGCCTTTCCATGTACAAGACTGCCCAAACTATTCCAGGTATCCCTAAGATTTGTCACAATGATATTGCTTCTGTCATGTAAAACAGAAATGTGCAACAGAACAATACCTCTGCATATAAGACTGTTGCCTTGAGAAAGGATCTGCCTTTCAAGAAAACCCTTTACCACCCCCCATTAGCATATAAACAGCTAAATTTAGATGACTCAGCCCATAAATTTCCCTTTGTAAATTAAGAGTAATGATTGACTGCTATTAAGCCTTTGCTGGAATCAGGAATAAGATACAATGTAGGAACAAAATTAAAGTCTACCTCCTTCTGTCCTAGAGGAAAAATTGGAAGAAGCCTCAGAGAGAGAAGCAAGAAAGTCAAATAGCCAGAAGAATCAGGTCTTAAGTTCCCCTCTTTCGGGGTATGGCTTGGGAAGGGAGACAAGTGTCAGGTAAGTGGAAACAATACTTGGGCAGAGGGGTCTTCTGTTCCCCTCCCCTCAGTATGGACACAGGGAGGAAACTGTCCTGCAGCAACTTAGGAAACAACCAGGTTGACAAGATAACATGATACCGGCAGCCAGAGGGAGGCCTGAGGTTTAACTCTCCTGAACCACCCTTGGTTTCTGTGTCTTGTGACACGGAAGTGTCTCAGTGAAGTCTATCACTGGCTATTCACAGAGCGAGGAGAGGTTGCTCTGTAGTGACAGCAGCAGCACAAACCACCTGGGCCAGGGCCGAATGGGTGTCTCGGTCAGACTTTGGAGGGCTATCTCCAACACCACCGGAAGTCAAGTTGAGGTTGCATCATCCAGGAAGCACCACCAGAGAAAGTGCCTGGGCCAAGAGAATGAGCTGTAAGTTCACACACTGCAGGCCAGAAGAGCATCCAGTAACTAGGTGAACAAGGGGCATCCTTCCACTGGCAAGCAGCTGCTGGGCCAACATGTACATTCCAATGGGCCAGCATGAGGTCAGGGGCCCCTTACCCCGGTGCTTTAAGGATCTGAAAGCCACACAACCTCTTCTTCCAGATACTACCTGAAGGAAACCAACAGAATACAGGAGAGTCTATCTGAGAGAAATAATGACCTAAAATAACTATTTAAATGATCCCATCAGACTAAGCTTTGAACTGAATTGGACATTCAGTTATTTCCCCCCCAGATCCAGTGGGCAAGAGCTCAGGAAGAAAGTAATATTTGTGTCAGAAAATAACTCAGAGTCATTTAGTAGTTATTTTGCACACAAATTGTGTCCACACACGTGAGAGAATCTGTTTATAGACTGAGCCAAGGAACAAAGGCAAAAACAGTATTTATAAAGCAAAGGAGAGAAATAAAACACAATCAGACTGTACATTTTGGGGGGAAATTGATAAGCTGGTAATTACTAAATTGAGTAAATCAAATAAGGGTATCAAGGAAACCATTTTCTTGTTTATGGATTCTTGAAAAAAACTTCAGAGTTCATCTGAGAAGCATTTATGTGGCAGGCTGCTTCTGAATTATGTCTACTTTATTATGTCTAACAAAAATCTATTTTTGTTAGACCAGTCCTGCGCCATTTCCCACACTAGAAGGTTTCATTATTTTACACAGGGTAATGAACTGCGTTTTTTCTCACCCACTAAAATAGCTATCTGAATCAGAGAACTCCTTGAGAACCATAGTTAGGATTCTGGAGCCCAGAGAGGGTAAGTCAGATGGGCCTCTATCCTTCTAGAACAGTGTCTGAACATGTGTTAGGCTGGGTGTGATACACCTTACATCTCCAATAAGCCTATTTTCAATCATTATTTCCCACAGTGATGGGGGAAATGTCCCCATCCATCCTTTGTCACCCAACTTTGGCCCAGTCTCATTTGTGAAGCCCACTCTGGCTTTGTCTTCCCCTCGTGTGCATGTATGAGCCAAAATATACTGCCATATCCTATAGATGGTGCCCCTTCCTCTCTCCCTTCTTTCACTCTTTTATCTAGTATATTTACTGAATGATAGTGCTGATACAAACAATGCACTGTGCTGGTTCCAGTGATACAAATATCGATTAGGTGCCTCTGTACCTTCAGAGGGCTAACAGTCCATTGAGAATTACACTTCCACAGTCAGCATTTCCCTAATTGTTTTCATTATGTTTGTTCCTGGGGTAAGGTACCATGTCTTACGAGTCTTTTATATCCCCTAATAAATAAACCATAACAGGAAGATAGCAGACATTCAATAAACACCTGTGATGGATTAGTGATGGATGAAAATTCTCAAATTATAAGTACTTTTATTTCTCACTGGACAACTGTTTCCTAAACTATGTACTGGGTATTGTGATATAGGGATTTTGTAGTCAAATGATCTTCCTAAACGCTAAGTTAAACCAAGATAAATGGGTTTCTTTATAGCATAGCTCCTAGGAGGTTTTAAGATAAATATGAGATAACATGAGAGCACGTCAGGGTGTCCAGCAAGATATACTTTCAGATATGTGTCAAGAGACCAGCGATTCTCAAGTTGGTCTTGAAAGTTGAGGAGTTATTCGAGAGTAAGTACAAACATGACTCAGTGCCCAGACACAGAAGCACAACTCTGTCCATCGTCAGCACGGCTCAACCCTGTCTGCTGTGCTTCCCCCAAACTAATCTATAATTCTCCCATGTAATCTGTTTGAGCCTTGAGGAAAAAATTCTCTAATGCATCTAAAAACTATGACCAAGAAACTTTTGGAAAAAAGGAGAAATAGTAAAACTAGTATTAAAACATACCTTAAAACAAAAATCACTAAAGCAGTATATCGCACTGTGTACCATGACAGAAGATAGAACTAAATATCAGGCCAAAATAGACACAACTTATATACTTAGGGCTTTATGACATGTTACATGTGACACAAGTCTAAAATCTCTTAGTCACAATTACAAAATTCAAAAATTTCTGAAAACTGAATGTTTTTTTAGAACTTACCAGGCAGCAAAACCTAGCAAGGACTGATTTATAGACATTACTTATATCACTTAGTGTGAATGTTTTACTGTGAAAATATTAAAGTACTTTAGTACAGGGAACTGTTTCAGACCCCACTACAGTTGTTATACACTATATGGTCTATGTGCTACATTACTTTCTAAAATCCCAAACATTATGAGTTCCAAAATACATCTAGCCCCAGAAAGTTCAGAGAAGGGGTTGTGGTCCAAATTTCAATTCAAAAAAGGAAAGGGGTGGATTTTGTAAGTGGAAGGGGTGGAATGAACAACTGACTAACACTTTAGAAAAATATGTTGGATCCATTTTTTTTACTTTAAACACTTTTAGTGACTTAAAGATTTAAATATAATTATAAAAGTACTGGAAGGTAATATAGTTGAATTTGTAGAGTCTGAAAAGAAAATGTCTCTCTAAGTCTGACATGGATAGATTTAAGTAAATGAAAGTCTTATACTTCTGTATCTCAAAAAGGAGCTTTAATAAAATCGAAAAGCAACAATATATTGAGAAAATATTTGCAACATGACAATAGGTTAATATCCTTAATATCAAAGAACACTTTTAAGTAGACTAAAAAAAAATTAAGAAAAAGATAAACACCAAGGAAAATAGGAGCAAAGGAAATGAACACTCAATTAATTAAAAAAATACAAATTGCCAAAGAAAACATGCACATAAAGTTCAATATTACTACTAATAAAATAATTCAAACTAAAAATGAGATGATGTGTTTAACTTACTGACTGGTCAAAAATTTTTTTCTACTGATAAGGATTAGTGAATTCAAGGAATACTGAATACAGGGAAACTGGTGCTTTCACGTATTGCTACTGAAAGCATAAATGTTACAGCTCATTAGAGGAAACTTTGGCAATGTATATCAAACCTTTAAAATGTGCACAACCTTTTATCTGGACATTCTACTCCTAGGAATTTTTCAATAGCAAATAATTATGGATATGCACCAGAAAACTGACTAAAATGATGACAAAACATTGTTTTGCAACAGTAAAAAAAAATTGCATACATAAATTTCAAAATTAAGAAGATTAGTAAAATAAAGCTTTTGACTAGAATATCATCATCCATTTAAAATAATGCTAAGGAATATTTAATAATGGGAAATGGTAACAATATACTACCTGAAAAAATTGTCTCAGAAAGTAAATAAGGGAACTTCCCTGGTGGCACAGTGGTTAAGAATCCGCCTGCCAACGCAGGGGACACGGGTTCGAGCCCTGGTCCGGGAAGATCCCACATGCCGCGGAGCAACTACGCCCATATGCCACAACTACTGAGCCTACGCTCTAAAGCCTGCAAGCCACAACTACTGAGCCCGCGTGCCACAGCTACTGAAGCCCGCACACCTAGAGCCCGTGCTCCGCAACAAGAGAAGCCCCCACAATGAGAAGCCCGCGCACCACAACGAAGAGTAGCCCCCACTCGCCACAACTAGAGAAAGCCCACGTGCAGCAATGAAGACCCAACACAGCCAAAAATAAACTAATTAATTAAAATTAATTTACTTTTTTTAAAAAGTAAATAAGATTTTAAATATATATCAGTATATGAGAAGGATATATACTAAAATATTGAGAATAACTACTCAGACTGGTGCTTTTTATTGCATGGCAATGTCTTCAGCTGTCCATTACAAAATATCTTAAGCTGATCTAGAACTACCTAGTACTTACAGGTATTAAAATTTCATCCAACCTTGTTCAAAATTTCAGTGTCATGCCCGATTTCAAGCTCTCCTCTAATCATAGTACAAGCTAGATTTGTGACATGAGAAGTTTGGGATAGGGAAAGAAGCATATTGGCTTTTTATTTTCATACTTCCTCAGTTCTTCTGCATTGGGAACACATTACTTTTGCTCCCATTTCCCTGAAGAGAACTTAGTCACAGGGCCACCTCCAACTGCAAGTCAGGCTGGGAGATAGTGTCGCCAAGGTCAAAAAGAGAGAATGATTCTGCTGGAAGGCTAGAAGTCTCCAACACACTGCTGCTCTATATAGGGTGACCATGTGATCTATTGTCCAACCAGGACACTCTTGAGAGTGAAATAATTCAGCTGAGATAACAAGTGAACTCTAAGACTGTTTGGGGAAAATTTTCTTCTCTGCTTAATAAAGTCTTCTCTAACCTCTCTTCAGGTTGCTTTTCCCAAGGCAATCTGTCATCCTTTTTATGCTGCCAGAGCAGTCTATTCATAACCCTAGCACACCAGCTCATACATTTGTATGATTAGTTATTTACTATCTTTCCATCTACTAGGATGGGCCTATACTCTCCACTCTGCACCCTTGGCCATCTTTAAGGTTACTGATCCTTTTCCTGTTCCATTTGGTCCTGGTTAAGACATAATAATCATGACAAACTCTGCCATTATAGGGCGGGGCAACTGGTTCAGTCCTGAATAATCACAAAACAGCATTCACACTGACCTGTTCAGGAGTGGTCAAAATTGGAACAGAACCCTTCCATGAGCTTTAATGTGTGGTCCCTGAAAGACGGTAGATGCTTCATCCAATGGGTCAACTGTTACTGGTCTCCATCATATTGTTGCCATACAGGAATACAGTCCTAAAGTTTGGATATTTTCTCAGTACTTGATCAAAAACTTTAAAAATCTTGAACAGGCAAAAACCACACATATCTGCATTTTTTATTTAGCCTGTTTCTAGGCTCTAAGGCAAAAATCTGACTACGTCACTGTCCACTCAAAACTCTTCTGACTCCCCACTGCTCACAGGATACAAACCCATGCTCCTCATCATGGCCTCATTATCTGGCTTCTTCCTCTTCCCTTGCCTCATTTCTCATCTTTGTCCACAACTCTGACTTGGCCTTATTCTATGCCCCCAAAATCCCATTTCTACAGCTACTCACCAATGCCCCTACACCCTGATATTGTGAGAGAATCTCAAGATCCATTCTTTACCTCCCCTATCCCATTCTGAGCCTTCTCCACCACCACTGAGAATTACCACCATAGTCATTGTGTTATAACCTCGAGTTTTATTGTGGGTTAAGAAAGTTACAAGGATAAAAATAGATGGCCATAACTCTAGGTTATACTACCACCACCTCCCTTACACACACACACACACACACACACTCTGACTCTGGTTTAACTCGACCAGGAAGACTGCTTTGATTGGTTCTAGGTCCTAGGCATGGGAGCCCATCTTTGATGCTTCTACAGTAACTGTGCAGAGTGCTATCACAGCACTTATGCAGTGAATTGGTGTCTCTTGCACACTGATCTCTTCCACCAGACTCTGAGCTCCTCTAAAGTAGGTTCTGAATCTATATTCAACTCTATATCCTTAATGCCCAGCACACAGTAGATACTTGACAAATATTGGTTAAACTGAATAAAGCTGAAGACTTGGAAAACTATGGCTGGAATACATAGAATTCTCAAAAGAAATTCCAGAAATTCTGAAGTTTGGTACTATATATAAAATTAAGGAGGATTATGACTCCATCTTCTGGAACCATGTTCATCATCCAAATCTGGCCTTCTAAAATATAATGGGTGACCTCCATTACAAGGTTAGGTAAGGCTGTAAGAGAGAACCCTGAGGCTGTATTTTATTATCAGCTCCATCCTCTCTAGAGCCTTGGTGTCCATTCCTGTTAGCAAAGGCTAAGGTGGACCCTACTACGTGCTTTTTCTTCCCAGCTATTAAGCCTCGTGTTCTGAAGGGACAGGAGCCACAACTGCCAGTTGTCATTCTGACCAGAAACATTTTGACACATAGACATTTAACATATAAACTTGTAACTAATATATAAACTCAGGACAAAATTTAGTTTTGGTTTTCAGAAGTTGATCTGGATTCTAAGTTTTTACTGTCCTATACTTCAAATCCTGTTCGTTAAAAAAATAAACAAATATAAATAAATAAAAATAAATAAAAAATAAACAAAATGACTTTTGTTGATGAGAGTGGTTTGAATTTGGGTGCTGGAATGACTAATTTACTTTCTCTAAAATGGATTCCCTTCCATTCTCCAAAATTTTTGATCTCTCAATGTTATCTAGTACATAGATACTTTGCTTATTTTTACGTTCAATATTCTGATTTATCATCATCATCCACCATTAGAGAAGAGAGAATTTGTTGAGGCCTTACTATGTGCCCGGCACTGTGTTTAGTGTTTTACTTGCATTTCCTCACTCATCTTTAAGAAAGATGAGTGAGGAAATCCAAGTATTGTAGAAAGGAATAATAAAGCACGTTTAAATTATATGTCCTAAAACATGGCCAAAATCGCTAGACACAAACTTTGAAATCTCTGTGGAAAAAACAAATCTCTTCCCTCTGAATTCTTCTAGTTTTTTGTGTCATATGTATAGCATTTTGCATCAACATCACTCAAAAAATAATATTGAATACTTATTATGTGCTAGTCCTAGAAAACAGTGGTTATCAAGACACTTCCCTCATAGACCTTAAAATCTTAGAAAGCAGATAGATGTGGGACAAACAGCAGTAAGTATGATAAGCATAAAAAAAGTACAGGATTTCCAGGGAGAGCTAACCTAGGCTTGGGACCAGAGCAAGCAATACTTCTCTTAGCTAGAAATGTTACTACGCTAAAGATGGGCAAGAAGTCACCAACTCAGGTATGACAAGGAAAAGCATTCTAGGCAGAGGAAGTGCTAGTCACCTATTCCACAAAACATCTTGTACAGTATCTTACCTAATCTTCAAAACAATTCAGAAAGGAATCATTATTGCCATTTTACAGATAAGAAAACTAAGACTCAGACAGTAGATCAATTGATAAGATTGGAACCCTTGCCTATCAGAATCCAGAGCATTTCCACTATGCTTAACTTCCTCGGAAAGCTGCTTGCATCACCTTCCTATTGGACCAATGGTTAGTAAACTTTTTCTGTAAAAAGACAGATAGTAAATATTTTAGGCTTTGCATACCAAGAAGGAACATCAAGGATAAAATATAGGAACTTGAATAACAAGAGAAAAAAAACAAATTTTCAAAAACTTTTGAGGAAATTCAAAATATAATAATAATAATAATTGAGTACAATGTTTTGTACGACAAGTCTACTAATGAGAAAAATAAAATTCTTTGGAGGGGAATAACATTTCACTTAATTGGGGTTCAAAGCTAAATGTTCCCTATAATCAAAAAATTGCAAATATTCACCTGTGAAAATCATTCTTAACTTGTGGATCATACCAAAACAGGAAACCAGTCAGATTTGGCTCATGCGCTATTGTTTAGCAACCCCTGTACTAGGCCATGATCATCAAGAGTAGTACTGTCCAACAGAAATCTAATGTGAGGCACACATGTAATCTTAAATTGTCTAGTAGCCACATTTTAAAAAAGGTAAAAAGAAGTTAAATTTATTTTAGTAATTTATTTAACCAAAATATTACCATTTAAAAACACAATCAATACAAAAATTATTAATGAAATATTTTGCCATCTTATTTCAT